>NW_026086604.1:74628985-77028985 GCF_022539395.1 Myiozetetes cayanensis | reverse complement strand
AAATATTGCATTAGGGTTTTTCTTGAGAGTTCTTATTTGTTTAAAGTGGCTTTTGGAGTGTGTGGGAAATGCATCACTTTCAAGGCAGTCTTATCAACACATAAAAAACAGTAGCAAAGGGAAGCACTGTGATGTTTTCCCTCTCTATTGGCCATATGCTATGAAAAAGCATTTGCAGTGTATGTGCTATCCTATGGAAACTCAAACTTTCTCAATATTGACAAAGCTTTCCAGCTACATTTAATGCAAAAGCCTGACTGCTCTTACACAGTGGTAACTATGATAGCACACTGTTTATCACTTAGGTGAGGCTCTTTACTAAGGCAGAACTGAAGCTCTTGAGGTAGTGTTTTCCAGGGTCTCTACGGTACTATCTTTGATTCATTTCTCTCATGTTGTTATTCCCAGACTGTTGGTCTTGTGCTCTGCACCTGCAAACCTTGATAGTATTGTTGTGGCAGGTTCATAAGACAAGTGACTGCTACTGATATGAAATTCATCTTTCTCCTTTCTAGTTTTTTTTTTCTTGTTTTGTAGCATTGCACTATTTAGTGCACAGTAGAGTTAGATAGTCTTTTAAATAACCTATAACTGTGTAATATTTAACTATCACATACATAGGTGAATGTGCAGCATTTGTACCTGGTGGGCATACTCTGATCAAACTTAATAGCAACGTTAATCAGAGGCAGTCAGTGGGGAGTTTTGCAAGAAAAATATATAATAACGCAGGGGAAGAGCATGGGGGAAAATAGTCCTTTTTTGTTGGTATACTGAAGTTCTCACTTTTTACATCAAATAAGAAGTAGATTCTATGACAAAGTCAGGAATCTTAAACATAGGAGGGAAATTGCAAGTTCAGACAAAGTGTAGGTCTTCTCTCTCCCTCCTCTATCCCCTCCAAAGAATTATCTTTTTCTTATAAAGGGTCACAGCAGAGAATGCTTATAAATTTCACCATGCAAGTGTGATGAATTGAGGGTTTTTATTTTGCTAAGCAGATAACTAATGAACAAACACTTTAGGATTCCAGGTCATCTGAAACTGTCCAGACATTGACAGTGAGTAGTGACTTTTTCTTTCAAATGTTTGTATAACTACTTAAGGAGGAAGTTTCAGTAGTGAAAACAAGGAAATTTAATTCTTAGCTTATCCTGAGTGTACCTGCATTTGCATCTACTACCTCAAATGAGAGTTAAATAAGCATTTAGATTGTAATAACTGAATCACAGAGGGGGTAAAGCTAAAGGGACCACATTGAGTCATCCAGTATGACCTTTCTGCTCAAGTAGGGTCATCTTGGAGCACGTTGCATGGAATTCCATCTATATGGTTCTTGAATTTCATCTCCAGTGCAGGAGACTCAACGTATCTCTGGGTAATCTGTTCCAGTGCTCAGTCACCCACACAGTAAAGTTCCTCCTCATGTTCAGGTAGAACTTCCTGTGCATCAGTTTCTGCCTATTGCTTATTATCTTACTGCTTACTAGTGAGTAGGTTAGCTGTCTTGGGAGCTGTGTATCAAAGCATTTGCAAATCTGGGCAGGACATGTGTGTGTCCTACAACTGTAGGAATTGTCTACCAGAGGGACCAGCAGTTCCAGGCCAGCTTCTGGAGAGATCATAAGACCTGGGGATTGATATTGCTGTGCATGAGTGTCTCTGCATCAGGCATCCAGAGACAAGAGGCTCCACAATCTGGCTACTGGGTATGCAGGGACCAAGGTCAGTTAGTTATCAGAGGTATCTACTGTGGGGGTGTGTATGTGTAAGGGATAGGCTCTGTATCAGCAGTTGGAGGCTTTGGACTCACATGTCCAGGTGCCAGCAGACAGGGCAGCTATTGGGTAGACTTGTTGTCTAAGCCCAGTTCTGAAGGGATGTATGTTGTGTGCGTGTGTATTTGTATCCACTAATGAACTTTAATTCCCAATCAGTCAGAAAAGGAAATAGATGAGATCACTGTTGCATGAGAGTTGAGTGTTTACCTGAGTGGCCAGCCATGTGTATGTATTGTGGACATGTGTTTGAGTGTGTGCCCTCACTATGGATTGGATTGGGCTCAGGGAGCTGCTGCAGCAGCCTTGTTTCTATTGCATTCACAGTTTTGGTCACTGTGGGGGAGCCCAGCTGGTTCTGGGCTCTCTTTAAACTGAGATACCGAAGATGGAACTTCTTACACCTGGCAGAGGGTTAACCACGGACAGTGGGGACAGTAACACAGAGTGGGTTTCCTGTTAGGAATGTTAACCTATTGTGTTAGGACATGTGGCTGTATGTCCAATCATGAGTTGTTATGACAGTGGTAAACCAATGCTGTGTGTACATGTGTCTCCCAGAACTGTATAAAGGTAGCTGTACTGTTGCAATAAAGCAAGCTGGTATCCTGAACCTATGTCGCCTTCCACCTCGACCGCAACAGGCCACCCCTACCATCAACAGCTGAATGGTTATTGTATGTATCGAAGGTCTAGTTCCTTGCCCTGTAATAAGAAGTGATGTAGGGGAAAAGGAGAAATTGTATCTCTGCCTGGAAGGGAGCTTAAAAATGTGAATGCTGAAAGGCTAAAACCTGGAACTTGCTTCAATATATTCTTTTGAAGTTCTGTAACTGTAGAATTGGTGTGAAGTTAGGTGTTTGTTTTTTGTTTGTTTGTTTGGGGAGTTTTTTGTGAAATTTTGTTATTGTCAGATTTTGGCACCATTTTTTGACAACTAAGTAATCTTGTGACACTTGCAGAATTCATCTATTTTTATCTGCTTTAGACAACAGAAGATTTCTCTAAATTGATTCCTTAGTGCAGGTATGTAGTCTAGAAGCAAAGAGGAGGCAATAGTAATGCAATAGTAGTGGAATGTCAAAGAAAGTAATGGAGTATCCAGACTGGGAAAAGCAGTCAAATCTTAACCAAGTGCACAACTGCTCTTGACTGTCTTTGAGAGTGTTTTCTGTAAAACACACTGAATTTGTTTCATGGGCTTTTTAACCTTGCATTTAACCTTGCAACTTTTTTCAGATTTTTAAGTGTGTGATTTTCTTTTAGTTGACTGCCTGTTCCTTTAGTACAGGGATGCTTATATTCTTATTTTTACTAGTTTATAACACTTTGTAAGGCAAACAGTTATAATAGTTATTAGAATATGAAAAAAAAAAGAACTTAAATGATCAAAAAATGCTGATCAGTTGGGCAAACAAAAACAAAGCAGTTAAAATTATTTAGGGGTTACCCAAGTTTATTGCCATGTATGTCTTCAGGGAAATAATGGTTTGTTGGGAGAGTATCAAAAGAAAATATTAACAGGAAAATGAAGCACAGAAAATTGAATTATAGGTTATGGTCTTCAACTGAAATAACAGCTGGCAGATCTATTGATTAGAGTTGTGACTTCAAGGATGAGCTTTGTAAG
Organism: Myiozetetes cayanensis; assembly: GCF_022539395.1. NCBI lineage: Eukaryota > Metazoa > Chordata > Aves > Passeriformes > Tyrannidae > Myiozetetes > Myiozetetes cayanensis. The sequence goes on along the minus strand of NW_026086604.1, from coordinate 77,025,577 downwards.
AAATATGGGAAGTCTAAAAGGAATATCAGAAAGACAGCCTTCACGGTCTGTAGTGTGTTGCATGTCTAAACACTTAGTATGCAAAGCAAAGGGGGTTGTTTTCTAAAATACAAAGTCTTTCCAGAAAAAAATCTCTTCATTAACTTTTTAGAATTGTTTCAAAGCTATAGCTGATATGTAAAAGCTTATTTGAGGCATCTTGCAGTAAATCTCTAGAAACAGCCCTACAGTATTGGTCAATAGTCACATTTGATTGATAGACTAGTGATATCTTCATTAGCACTTATTTTCAGATAAAGAGACTAAGAATTATTTTTTTCTTTTCACAATTCACATGCAAATAATAAAACATATGTGTGTAATTGGATGCTATTTAAATGCATTAAATGTATAGTGTTTTCCTATACATCTCATTCCACTAGACAGTTTCTCTCCTCTTACAGTGATTTTTTTACTACAAACACTTCTTACTAAATATTCACCTGAAACTGTGGAGCAAAACAGTTTGCTGAAGGGAGACATCACGCATTAAGCTATTACTGTTAGTCAGAGTTAGAGGCTGAAGAAAGACATAACAGAACATTAATTCTTATCATGACTACTTTGAAATAAAGAAATTTTTAGTGGTTTTACTCTCTCAGTCAGTTGGGAGAGAAGCATGCTACTTTAACTGTTTTTAGCACCTCAATTAAAACACTACACTACTTCAATTGGAAGATGTTAGATAAAGGTATAATTATTTTTAAAATGGAACATTAGTAAATCTCTCATTGGTTTAAGAAGCTGTTTCCTACTTTCACTTTCAGGAGGCTCGCATAAGGGGAGCTCCAAAAAGGGAAGAGACTTATTAATACGTAGGTTGGTTACCATATGTCACTTAAATGTTCTGGTCTTCTGGAAGTCTCAACATTATGCTTTAGGGTCTATGTTTAGGTAGATTTCTCAACTTCTTTAAAAAAGCCTTTGTCTAAGGGTATCCTTAAGCAGTTAGGACCCTTTAAAATTTATTGTTCAGTAAAATGGGTTTCTCTTATTCAGTCTACTTCTATCATCTATCCTAAAATGACTGTGCTGTCATTGTTTAGGAATAATCAACATGTATCTTATATAGTTGTAAAGGGCTACCTTCTTGCTTGGTGAAATTTCACTGGAATGAAATATGACTTTTCTAAGCACTTATAGCTTTTCTTTTTGTCCTTTTTTCGATTTGTTTATTTTCTTCTCTTTTTTTTTTCCTCTGTGCTGCAGGTGAAAAAAAAAGAGATCTAAAATCAAGGGTCTCTTTATGCAGTAGAACAGTTTTGCATTTCTGGCATTAATATAAAGTATATAATCTATTCTAGTTTATATAAAGGATTTATTTTAGTTATCTAGGTGATGCCAAACTTTTGCTGGCATCTGAGTTTTGGGGTATTTGTGCTTTGAGAGGTATTGTTTTGGTTGTGCCTTGGGATTTCATGCTTATATCCATATTGGTAAATTAAATAAGTGTAAGGGTACATCATGAATACAACTGTACTGTACCAGCTAGCCTTAATACCAGAAGACTAAGCTCTTAGTCTTTAAAGATATAATTATTGTTTCTAAATTGGTTTTTGGGAGTAGTTTCTGAATATTGCCAACTCCTGAATCATGCCAAGAAATAGTTTGGGAGAGCACTGTTTAGTCCAGGCCAAGAACCATGCCAGACAGGGCTGTTGTAACAATGAAAAGGACAGATAATTGAATTCCAATGCTGTGCAACTCATCCTAGTACTTCTAATGAAATAGTATATGTCTGACCAATATAATAAGCCAAAAATTGCTTTGGTTTTGTTAATAAAATTGTTTGATTTTGTTAACTAAATTTCAACTTTTCATTTAACGCTAAAATTGGCACTTAGGGACACACACACAAACCATGTTTTTAGAGGGAAATATGTAATGAATTTGCCTTAGACTGCATAGAGAATAATTAATTGATACAACCATTAATAGTTTAACAGGTCTCTTCTGTGGCAAGTGAATACATGATTTTGTAAAATAACACATTTTCTTTGTTTTCATTTTTGTTTTATTTATTTTCTATTAATGTTCTGTTTCACTGCCTTAGTTACCAGATGAGACTGTTTCTAATGTCAGAGGGCTGAAAGTTGGAGAAAATTATCTTTAGACTCAGGATTAACCAATGGAGATGGTATTGTGGATATATTCTTCCTAGTCATTGCTCCTCCCCCCTTTTGTTAAGGCTATAGTCTTTTGAGCATCTTCAGTAGGAGCAGAAACTGAAATCAGAAATTCCAGCTTTCAGCTACCTACACATGACAACAGAAATCCTCTCTAAAATGGTGATCAAATAGGTTTCCCCACTGCTATAGAGATTTCAAATTTTTATATGACATGTTCAACCCTTAAATATTCGTTGTTGTTTCTTAACCTGATTGGTGGAACTACAGGAAGAATTTTATAGCAAATAGTCTAGAAAAAGAACTGTAGTAAAAATTGTACTGTACTATGAGATTATAGGGGAGATACAGTATAATTGATATACTGTTAGCATATGGACTTGGAAAAATAAAATATAAAATATTATCCTTGTTGTGGGACTTGGTCCTCACCAGCTTATTCCAAAGAAGCTTGTCATCCCTGATTTGTGTATTAAACATTCAGTTTTCTGTTTTTAAGGGGAAAACATAAGATTATTCTTTTGAATGTTTTTGATTATTTGACATACCTTAGAGTCCCAAATTTATTAAAGCAAGGCAGGAGAGAAGGGAAAGATTTGGGTTTATGAATGATTTAAATATGCTGTTACAAGATGTAATCACATTTCTAGTGTCAGCACCAGCACTCCTTGATCTGACTTCAAGCTAGCTGTGTAAAATAAAGTTTGAGCTGTTTCTCTTGACCAAAATCAATTGTACAAGGGATAGTACTAGGAACCCCCTTTACAGCAGCAAGGAGATAGGGAGACCCTCAGTGAGCTTGGAAGGAAAGTTGGGAGCCTCTGTTTCTAACAGCAATCCTCATTGCTTTGTGAAAGTGCACTTTTTTGACATTGCTTTGTAAAATGTCAATTCTGCCACACAAACAGGTTGCTTCCCCCCCTCCCCCCGTTTTTTTTAATAAAACGAAGAAAAGCAAACAAGAAATCCCCTCAGACACTAAACAGTTATTTTGCATGTGCAGATCCATATAATTGCAAAAGCTCTATTAGAGACTTATTTTTGCACTTGTCATGTATCAGTACTTCTCTGGTTGCTGTCAAAATGTTTTTAAACTTATCCTGGATGGCTTGACCCCAGAATGCTTGCCTCCTCTATCCAAATTCACAGATATTGCCTAACCACAGCTGATCTCCTCCACAGAGACCAAGAGAAAGGTGAGGGAAGGGAGGGTATTCTTAGATAACAAGCAGATCTGTTTTACACCCAAGATTCACAACTTAATACTACATGAAAGCTACATCGGAGACTACCTGGAAGGATTAGTCAAGAAGAGACTTATGGGAGGGGTATGGAGCAATAACTTCTTAACCTGTCTCTTCAAAGGAGTTGTAGTGTTGCACTAACATCCTATGGAGAAGTATAGAAACAGTCTAGAGAAATTTGTTCATGAGTTTTGCATTTAAAATAGCTTATATGCAATTATAGGGGATAAATGCTCATTTATTTTACACATGGTGGATTTTTATTTAGCAGAACTTGTTTGTCACTAGGATGCTTCAAATTGAAGAAGCAGGAAAGAGATGACAAAGGAAATTATATTTTTCAATGTTGTATTGAAACTTTAAAATGCATGCAGTACTGAAATAGAAAGTTGTTATATATTGGCAAGTAGTACCACAGTTTATTACTGTAAATCATGTTTAAAACATACTGGCAGTTTCCTAGTCTGACTTGGAAGCAAGATATTCAACAATTTATGTGAAGCCTTCCTTTTATCAGAGTATAACACAATGATTTAAGGAGTAATGCCACTCAGCATCACTGACTGTAAGATCACTTTAATAATTCTCTTTATGTCATGGCAGGAAATTTGTTAACTTTATTAATATCTCATGTTGTAGATCCTTCCTGATGAGCTGACATTTTGTGCAAAGTAATTCATTAAAATTGCCCGTTTTCATTTTTGTCCCCTTCTGGGTATATTAAGTATGAAATTTAAAATCACATTTTTAACAGTAGAGGTTGGTTAAATGAGAATTGCCTTTAAGGTTGTATTCATTTGTGTCTTAATAGCATACTGGTTTTATTCAGGTAACTCTATTTCTTCTTCCAACAGTCAGTAGATGGGGATAAATAGACTGAAAGCCTAACAGGATAAATGATGTTCAAATGAGATAATCCTGTGTCAAAAGAATGAAGGGTGACGTTTTGAATTATAATGTGAATTCTTTGTTTGAGTGTGTGAGTTAATAGAAATATGGTATTTGATAAGCCAGACTGTCTTTGATTTGTAATAGTGTCACAGGTAACCCCAGCCAGCAACCAAGCACCACACAGATGCTCACTCACTCCTACTCTAGTGGGATGGGGTAGAAAATCAGAAGAGTAGATGAAAACTCATGGTTTGAAATAAAGGAATAGGAAAAGCAAAAGCCTACATACACAAGCAAATCAAAACAAGGAACTCATTCACCACTTCCCATGGGCAGGCAGGTGTTCAACCACTTCAAGGAAAACATGGCCCCACCACATGTAAGGATGACTTGGGAAGATAAGTGCTGTCACTTCAAACATCCCTCCTTTCCCTCCTCTTCTCTCAACTTTATATACTGAGTATGATGTCTTATGGTAGAGAATATCCCTTAATCAGTTGGGATCACCTGTCCCAGCTGTGTCATCTCCCAACTCCTTGTGTACCCCCAGCCCCTCTGCCAGTGTGGCAGTACTAAAAGTGGGAAAGGCCTTGACCCTGTAGAAGCACTGCCCAGCATTAACAAAAACATCCCTGTATTATCAACACTGTATCCACCACATATCCAAAACACAGCCTCATACTAGCAATAATGAAGAAAATGAACTCTACCCCAACCAAAACAAGAAGATATTCCTAGCTTTAGGCTCACAGACTTTTTCTCTAATGTAGGATGGTGTTATGGTGTTTTTTTTCTAGAGATACATTATCTAACAACCTCATGTGGAACAGGTCAGATAAATTATATAGACTATTTTATCATTAATTTGAAATAACTTCATTTTTTGAGTAATGAAGCATAGTCAGGATATTACTTCAATAAGATAAAACTTGACTGTCCTCCTGTTTCATTACAATTTGGGGCTTTGTTAAGAAATAAAAGAACACAGAACAATATTCTATACACATAAAACGGTAAAATGCATTGACTTTCCTTCAGTCTTTTGTTCTTCATGGGATGTCAGGTGGGTGGGGAAGGGATGGGGAGCTGGAAACACTTTCATATAAGATAGTGTTTGACTGAAGTTTAATACAGTACTTGATCCGATGTAAGACCTCAGATTTATCGGGTATTGTGCTACTCTACCTGCAGCAGTTTCTGGTTCATTAAGAGCAGAGATCGTGTGCACTTTCTCAGGGAGCAGAGGGTAAATGGTGAATATATCTTGCCAGTTACAACAGCTCTTGTAAGAGAAGAAAAGTATCTCATCTTTGAAGCTTATAATAGTAAAATTTTTCTTGCATGCCAGTCTTGACAGTTTTTCCCTCTCTGCAGCAAGAAATTACCTTGTAGGAAACTGTCCTTGCTGTGGAGACTCAAAAAAGTGTGTCTAAGGGGTAAAGAAGTGAAGTAAAAAGAAAGCATAACAGAAGAACATTGCTGAAGTCGAAACATATTGCTGTTCCCTCGTGCTACAATATTGTGTTGTAACTGCAAGTGCTACAAGTCATGGTACAAGCATAAAAAGTGATGGTACCCAAAAATGTGGCAGTTAAAATTTGCTCTACAGTTGAAGGACCATGTGTGTTCTTAAAGAATGAAAGTTATTCACAGTGTTCAGAAAATGCACAAAATTTATTCAGTCATTCTAGCTTTCTGTTTGCCTTTTTTTTTTAATATTTTCCCCATGATAGATGCATATAGTTAATTGTTGGGTTTTTTCCTGCGACAGAGATGCTTCTGTTCTGTTGTTTACCTGTAATATTTTTGCAATATTAGGACTAACTTTGAAGAAAGCTATTTACTTTCCTGTATAGCCCAGTGGGAGTAAAATTCCTTCTGGTATTACTGAATGCTTGTAACTTGGCAGGTGGAGGGGAGCGTGGAGAAAAAGGTAACTGGCTGCTACCAAGGGCTGGAGAGAATGCAGGAAGCCTGCCTTCGAAAAATGTTTATTAATTGTTATTACAGTTACCATCCCATACATTTAATTTCCAACTCAAAAGAAGGAGAAGAAGGCTGTAAAGCCAGGCATTGGCTTTCTCAAACAGTATACCTCGCTAGAATAGCCGGTTGCTGTCTCCTTTGATGTGGCTAAAGGAGATGGTCTGCAGCATTAGCAACCTTTTCAGGTTTTTTTATTTTAAATAAAGGGAAAAAAATCTAAATACACTCTAATCTGCATGTTGTAAGATTTGTCACATACGTCAATCCAATTTCTATTCAGACCACAATTGTGGAACAGGAAACACACGAGTACCAATGGTTTGACATGTTAAACTGCAAAGCCACCAGGAATTGAAATGTGCTGACACTACTTAATTATTACTTAGAACAGAATTGTGTCCTTAGCCAGATTGACCTCTCTTGTAATGTCTATCAGGGAATTATCTTAGCCCCTAAGGCAGGAGTGGAAATCTTCCTTAGGATAGAATTAGCAGTAAGTCTGCACATACAGGAATATGTTCTGTTGTGTCACAGAATCAATTAGGTTGAAAAAGGCCTTTGAGGTCGTAAAGTCCTGACTGAGCACCACCATGTCAACTAGATCATGTCCAGTCGTTCCTTAAGCGCCTCCAGGGACAGTGAGTCTAGCATCTAACTTGGCAGTCTGTTCCAATATCTAATCACCATTTCTGCAAAGACTTTCTTCCTAATGTCTAATCTAAACCTCCCCTGGTGCAGCTTCTCCTCTGTGATCTTGTCCTGTTGCTAGCTGCCTGGGAGAAGAGGCCAACTCTCACCGGGCTACAACCTCCTTTCAGGTAGTTGCAGAATGAGATCAGGTCACATCTGAGCCTCCTCTTCTTCAGGCTAGACAACCCCGGCTCCTCATCTGCTCCTCACAGGACTTGTTCTCCAAACTTGCTGCTTTTCATGGATTCTCTAACTTTATGTAGATTTATGTAGTTAGGGTCTCATTGGCTCCATTCTTGTGGAAGTCCATGAGTCTTACAAAAATCCTTAGTTTTTGGGCTCTTGAACTCTAGAGTAATCTTTTCTGGGCATGTTGGGGAGCTGACTTCTCAAATCCACTTCAGACTTTTTTCTATAACATAACTAAACATCTGTTACAAGGCAGAAGCAGTACCACAAATGCACTCGGCCATTGTGAGCACAAGCAGCATCTGAAAAAAAAAAAAAGTTGGAAAGTGTCTAGCGCATTTAGAATGTGCTTTAAAAATGTTCAGATGCTCTTCTCACTAGAAAAGCTGATGCCTTTTATACCATTTGTCATTCCAATCACTCAGGGAAAGAAACATGCTCCAAATAGTGCACTTACCTTGTTTTGACACTGCAGCTTTAAGGTTCTGAAGTTTGAGATTTATTCTCTGAATTAAATTATTATTGGTATCCAATCATAAAACAATCCTTGAACCATTCAATTGAAAACTGACTGTGTCATGTAATATTTTGAACATGTCCTATACAAGCAGTGAAATTATAGGTTTGTCCATAGAAAACTTGTCAGAAAATATTTACCACTTTAAGAATACATTCTTACACTATTGCAAACACATTACTGCAGCAGATTTCTGCAATGAAGATTATGTAATGCATGAACAGTGTCCTCATTAGCAGATAACATAGCTAAATTGAAGTATTTGGCAATGGATTGTTCTTTCTAGTACGAGTATTGTGTAATGTCTTTTGATGGAAGTAATGTTACTTTGGAGTATTTCAATTTTAATAGAGGTTTATGAAAATGAGTTCCTAACCCTTCATTTCAGGTAGGTAGTGACCAAAACTTCACTTATTCTGTTCAGTTTAATAGCTTTAAGCCTCTTGATTACTCTTGTAAGTTACTACTCATTTTACTAAATATAAGAATTTATATTGTTGTCTACTTTATATTCATAGTTCAACAAATCTTCTGTGTCCTGATATGAAGGTAAATTTATGAAGATGAAGGTAAATTTATGAAATATTTAGGCACTATAGTGAGAAAAGCTACTTGAGTACACAAATCAGACATAATGGTTCTCATGTAGAGAAAAACCAGGTCATTGCTTCATGTTGTTTAGTCTAAGAAATACTAATTAATCTATAGTCTCAAAAAGAGAGAAGGAGGAGAGGAAAGCAATACTTTTTGAACAGTGAAGGAAATATTTATCTTCTTGTTTTGTGGGAAGAATTTCTTAACTGTTGAATTGACCAATTTATCTTTCCAGCTCGTAAGTTCAATTATCTTCCAAAGTTGTCGTGTTCTGTTCAGTCAAGAGAAGGAAAATGGATCTGAGTAATCAAAGAAAAAAAATATTACAGTATAAAAGGGAAATATTAAAGAAGAAAATGTTCCTGCCCAATGGTTATCAACTTAATCTGATGCATAGCCATTTCATTTGACATTGTATTAACTTCAAAGTTAAATTGTTTATTACGTAAAGTTTATACATAATAAAAAGGGAGTAAAAGAAAAACTACTAAGAGAAAGCTGGAGAACAAGTAGATATTATTTGGTTAAGGAGGAAAAGTGACATGTGACTAAAAAAAAAACCCCCCAAAAAAAAAACACACCCAACCAACCAAAAACCTCAAAAAAAAAAAAAAAAGACACAACCCCTCCCTCCCAAGAGACTGTTTCATGCAGAGCAACAAGATTCAATGAGGCAAATGATCAGCTTTGTGTGCCACCTATTACGTAGTTGTATTGACTGTACTTCTATTTTTTGACAGCATCTTGAACTCTTAATGTGGTCAAAATACTAGCATCTAACAGTTAATTTTTTTTCCAGTCTGTGTAGTGGTGGTAAACAGCTGAATATCTCTGAGACGCTTTATGAATGAGAAAATATACATGGAATATAGTCAGATGCAAGTAATTAACTGTCCTGTCCAGCCTGGTGACTGACATGGGATGTCTGAATGCTGACAGCTCAGGTGACACTAACTAGTTTGTTATACTCAGGACACTAGAAATGTTTATTGAACACACTTGTAAGCAACATCAAGATATTTTCTAGTTCAGGTCTTAACTATTAATCAGTTACTACTATTCAACAGTGTCCAGGTCTTCATGTTGGCTCTCAGAGAAATTACGCTTGAGAGATTACTTATTCCTATTTGCTGTATAGTATTATTGTCTAATATAAACCTAGATTATTAATTCCCTACCCTCCACACCTCCCCTGATAAACTTAAGTGAGAAATACTTGCTTACATGTTTCAGTATTACTGCTATACAGAATCCTTTAGGTGAGTTCAGGTGCACAAGGAAACTGTTCTGAGGTGACCATAAGCTCAGTTACAACTGAGTGTGCAGGTATGTCAGTATAAAGGTTGCAAAACTACCCAAGCTAACTGAGCTTAGGTTCTGAAAAAGGAGTACTAACCCACATTTCTTTCAACAGAAATGCATCTAACATGAGAGGTAATTTATTATGTTTGAACTCATATTGCCAAAAATAGGAATCTATGCAATTCCTTTGTGAGACGGACACTTGTGTATACAATGCTTTGAAATCTCAAAATACTTTGATATCCTTAAAGAGTAAATAATAATGTATTTTAGAGGTAGGAAGAGCAAAACAGATAAATTTAGAAATCTTACTTATGCTTACCTTAAAGGGAAATAATCTTTTTCCAAATTTAAAAAAAAGAGTTGCAGTTTTACTTTAGAATCTCTTTTTCTATTTATTTTTTTTTCCTGTTGATTTTAGGCTTTTTTTAGCCCAGCTTTTGCTTGGACGATGCTTGTTCACACTACTGTAACATGTTACTCAGAAGATGAAAGAGCATTAATAAGGCACAGACTATGTTTGAGATAAAGAATTCTTGCACTATTTCAAGTTCAATGTCTTTGCCACTATGGAAAAGGATGATCTTTAGTTATATCACATATATACTAACATGTATGCATCCCATTACCTTTACAAGCCATGTGTCCAAAATGATCAAATGAATTATCGACAGTGTCTTGAGGTTTGAATATGAAAGAAAAGCTCTAATTTTAGTACTAGCATTCCTCAATTACTGAACTCCTGAGCCCCAGTATTTAAAAAAAAAAAAAAAAATCAGTTCTTGGGAGTTTTTTAATCTATGAGTAATTAATTAGTCACCAAGGATACATTTTGAGATTGGAGTAAGTCATGTGGTCTTAAATTATGATGCAGGTACATATTGCTTGTCCCTGGACAGATAGTCCATAGACCATTTTTCCTTAAAAAAACCTGTTATTTGCCAAAAGGTGAAATAGCAGAATGAAAACTGGATGCTTGCACTGCTGCTGAGACTGAAACCTGTTCAGAACTAATTTTAAACATTAAGGTTTGAGCACTGATGTAACTTTAAATTATCTCATACTTTCACTTCTTCAATGCTTTTCTAGTGTTCTGGGTGTTTGGATGCAGAATAAAATGTGATGTCACTGAACTGAGGAATACTACACACTTTACTGGAAAAAATTAAGATGCCAAATTTGTGAGGAAATATATTAAAGCAGGAATTAAAAAATTGCACAAGTATAGGATGCCAAAAAAATGTTCAGATGGCAACTATACTAAAAAGCTTAATAATGGATAACTAGCTGAGCCATAACCCAGGGATATCCTGCTGTTCTGAAAAAAAAAAAAAAGTAAATACAATATTCTGGTATATGTGAATCTGTATTCTGTAAGGCCTTTTGAAGTAATCCTTTTCTACTGAATACTAGGAAGATCTTGGCTTCTGTCCAGTTCTGAGCTTTGCACAGCACAATTGGAGAAAGCTCAGAGGGGAAAATAAGGGTGATCATAAGTCTACTAAATGTGGCTTACAACTAAAGTACGATTCAGTTCATGTTATGCTGTTTAAGAAGAAAGTCTTAAATATGTAGAACACTATTGCAAAGAGAGCTGGAATAATTCTTTGCCATGTCCATGAGAAGATAAAAGATAATTAATCATTAAGCAGTAAGGAAAATTAACTGTAGATATTTTAATTTTTTTTCAAAATGCTTAAGTAGGAAAGTACAGGAATAAATTGCCTGGATGTAGCTTTTACCCATGGAGGACAAGTACATAAGCAGGTCACAGAAATGATGCCTTCATGTAAGAGAATAGAGTTAAGTGATAACTCAATATGTCTTTAAACCCTGTCATTCCATGGTAAATGAGCAAAATGTATGTTAGTTCTCTAGATCTCAATAATAGAAAAGCTTTCACTTCCCCTCAATTTTGTCAAGGGTATAAAATTCTGCACCTTCCTTTTCTCTCTATCTGTAGATGCTTGTAACCCTCTCTGGCTGTTATTGTAGCTGTTATTGTAGTCTCTAGCTCCTTTATTCCTTGCCTATAACAAGGTAGCAGTCATAACGCTTCAGTCTTGCTCATGCTATTCACTTTGGGATTCAGGCATTAACAAAGCTGTCCCTTGCTATCACAGTAGAGAAGTTATTTTGTTGGGCTTTTTGTTTGCTTTTTCCCCGGATAATTTTTTTCTCTTTGACCATAAAGTTGGGATAAACATTCATCTATGGTAGTCATTCATTTGGTTCACCCATCTCTGTTGTCTACATGCTCTTCAATGTTTCTGTGACAGTGTGGTGGTTCGGATCTGGGTCTCTGCCAAATGCTCGAATTTACAGTAACAACCTTTTCTCCCTCCCTTCTTTTTTAGGGCAAAGGAAAAAAAAAATAAAATCGAAGAACCCGAAATCAAACTAGTTATATAAAAATATATATTTTACATATATTACAGTTGTATAGAATTAAAATATTATGTACACTGCGAAGGGAATCCAAACACCCCTCCGAAGGGAAAGGGGAAAACAGGGGCAAAAAGGACACAGAACAGATATACACAATCAAACCCAAGAACTAGCAAAATAACTAGCAAAACAAATCTCACCATGTCCCTCAGAAAAGCAAGATTGGCAGACATGGCCAGCACTCTCCAACCTCCCGCATGGCATATGAGAGGTCGCTGCAGGCCTCAGCCTTAGATAAGCGAGACCAATGCAAGGACTCACTACTCCTGAATGTCACCGGAAGAGAAGAGAGTGAAGGCCTCTCCTCCCTTCTTATTTATACCCTGGTCTACATAAAAATCGTATGGAATACTGGGAACATAACCACCTCCTTAGTTACAAACTGGTCACCAAGGAAGGTCTAGATTAAAACTACCACAGACAGGCTTTAAGAATGTTTGTATCTTTTAACTTCAGGTCACCATCTTTCCTATCTGGGCATTGTTTTCTGCCAGAAATACAGAATGTCCATCTTACTGACTTGAGAAATTCAGCTGGAATATGTAGAAGACAAGTGAGCTTCTAAAGCTGATGATGGTGTTTGTCGTAAGGTATATAGTGTTATCAGTCCAGATTATCTAATTTTTCTCTTGCTTTTCAGGAAGACTGATTGTGTTGACCAGGGTAAGGTTCAGCTACTTTTCAACTGGCACAGGTATTGAAGCATTTGTTCTTTTATTGTGTTACTGCTTTGAACTGTACCCTAGAGCTGTATACCAGAAACACACAAATCTTCATAAGATCTGTAGAACATTAAAGGTTCAATATACATGCAACATAAGAGGTGAAGAAACAAATGTTACACTTCCTAAGGATCCAATGGCTCATACCTACTTACTGTGAAATGAAGCTTAAAAAAGGATGTTTACTTTCTAGCAGACTTAGGGTACCTCATAGTATTTGTAAAACATGTTTAGTCTTGAGATGAAGGTAGTCATGGGCTATCACTAAGATTATTGAGGATCTATGCTTATTTGTTAAAGTATGGGTATGCTAGGGAAATTTGATTCCAGTCCCTCTCCTTGTTCTCAAAGATATACTTTCCTTCTAAATTTAACTTGTGTGAAGCTCTGTCCAAAAAAATGATTGAAAGGTTTAATTTTTATTACACTGAGTTTGTTCCAGAATAGTTTATATTTTTAGGAACTAGCTAGAAACTCTAGTTGCTGTGGTTTTGGTTAGCTGGGAACACATCAGATTTGCACTCTCTACTTCCTCCTTTCACAAAGAAGAGTACCACTAATTTTTGAGTTCAACCTGACAGTCATCTATCCTTATTTGCAGCAGAAATATTTATATTCCTGGCAGTGTGTGGGACATGCTGTTATTTGTAAATGGTTCTAATTAACTTATTCTCCATCTTCAGGATCATATTAAGTAAACAAAAGCTAATTATCAGCTTGTTCTAATGGACCTAATCTCACTCCTTTCATTGAGTTACTCTGAAGGAAGAACACTTCTGTCAAAGACAGCTTCCTTCTTTGTAACCTCAAAAGTTTTGGAAAACTTGCATTTATTGATAGTGATTTCAGCTTCACTTTATAAATGAGATTTGTAAAATGTAATTGTATAATACTTCTGCTAGTTTTCCTGGAATTCCTACTGTTTTGGAACTAATTTCTCAACCAAGGAAGAGAGAATTAAGTATTACACAATTTATTTACCTGGAACAGAAAAGTAATGAAATAATCACATTTATAATTCTACTTCTCTGAAGGTGTTTCTGTCTTCCCTCTCCCACCCTGACTCCACTTCTGAAATTATGCAAGTGCTTGAACGTAATATTGTCTGATAGCTGGATGTTTTGTAAGGAAGAGTGTATGAAATATAGTCATTGATTCACTTCAACTTCTCCAATTATTTATACTTTTTTCTTATATCTAGGATATGTATATCCTACCTACCTTATTGTTCTGTACATAACACTCAGATCATGTCCCTGTAAACTAACTGGCAACTATTGCTTCTCATTCTCTTGGTTGTGGTTCTAGTTATCAGAATAATTTACATCTGGGAAAAGTTCTCTGCATTTTGTTTTGGTGGGTTTTATTTTGTTCCCCCCTCTCCAACTACACATTAATTTGTACTGTAAATAAATCTACATGTGAAGAAATCAGTCTGAAGTTACAGAAATGTGTGGTTGGAACAGTTGCATTATGAAAAGGCCAGTAACTAATAAGAAAAGCTGAGGAGAAAGGAAGAGTCATGTTCATGATGAACTGGAGGATTGAAACATGAGAGTCAAGTATACATATTCATACATAACAATCAGTGACTGGCAGGATAGGCATTTAAGCCAAGATCTTCAGAGAATTGGGTATCTCTCTGCTTTCATTGTTGCAAGTCATTAAACTGCATGCAAAAATTCAAATGCAAATTATAACATTTTTCTAAACTGACAAATACAAAATCCTCATTCATTAGTGATTTGATGTATGGTTGTAGCAGAGAACTTGGAATTTATTGCAGAGTTTAACAAGGTCTGTGTTTTGAAGAGTTTGTCTTTAATGTCTGGCTAGTTAGAAAGCAATTTTGGAAAACATAAAACCAGCACTCTTTGTTACACCAGTGTTTCTTTGGAAATGTTAAAAAGGTGAAGAGGTAACAATTGCAGGTGAGAAATTATGGCTTGTTAGCACTGCCCTCTGGCTAGATATGAAATGCCAACTATGCCTATGTAGAAACTTGAGCTAGATGTCTGAGATCCTTCGTTAAGCACCTGATAAGAAGCTCTGATCTCTGTAAATAAAACCAGCGGTGACAGTAACCCATATTAGACAAAAGCTGCTGACTTGCTTTACACTTATCAATGCATTTGTTGTGTGTATCTGTGACTTGCAGTATAGAGTGAAAAGTAGGAAAGCACAAGCCATTTTTAGCCTTTTCATTATCTATTAGTGACAAATTTGAGATCAAGAGGCTTTTTCAACAAATGACTTTTCAACTGAAACTCATTTTTTGATGAACCACTAAATAACATAGAATTAAATATAATGCCAAGTGTGAAACTGTCATCTCGGTAATTCATCTTTCTAAAAATGTGAAGGAATTCCTTGAATATTCAGTGCTGTAGCTGTGTATTTTGTGCTATATTGCAAAATTTTTTTATATGATAAAGGGTAGCTAAAATAATTGAGTCTTATGAAATTATAAGCACTATCAAAGGTAAGGTTAGTGACAAAAGTTGTCTTTTTGTGATCCTTCCATGAGACCACCTCTTGTTCTGTTAGCCTGAAGCAGAAATGAGCACCTACTGATTACTATCAATTTTTAAACAGATGCTATTTTAGAGGCAAGCAGGTTTTTGCATCAGTACCCACCCTTTTCAGTAAGGAATCCTAAGGCTTTTTTGAAAAGAATTGTGAAGAATATGATTTCAAACATGTATTATTTTTATTAGCCTTTTGATGGAACTTTCAAGAAATTACTTCCTAACAAAAAATATTTTCAACTGGGTTTGGAAAACTTACTCAGCTTGAAAAAGGAATTTTAAGAATGGAAACATCTAAGTGGTAGTAATAAAGTTTTTGATGCATGCTGCTGCTATCTTGAAATAAAGACAATGTATAAACACTATCACACTTAACGCTACCGTAGTGAATAAAGTTACTGTTTTCTAATTCAGCTCTCTACTTGAAATTTACTCCCGGTGGCAAAATTAATGGTCCATGTTGTTTACTAAAAGAGAATGATGTACTGATATTCTTCATGTAAAATAGAAAACTGAGGATCAGTTACCCGAAATTCAATTGCATGCCACCTAGCTTTTACTGGTAATGATCTAGTAATAATTACTTAAGATGCTTGCACAGTTTTTAATGCCAGTTGATAGAGAGTACAAATTCCAGTGAAACATACACTCTTCCTGAAGTGGTCCAAAGCAACCATGGAAAGGAAGAAGGGTTTACCCTTCTTTAAAGTAAGGATTTGCAACTTTAATCTAGGACAGAAAGGGTCAGTACTAAAAAACCTTTTTTGTAACTAAAGCCCTGCCTTTTTAATTAAGAGGTGATCAGATTGAGTTGCAAGAGGAAGGAAAAAATGCTTTAGAGTGATAGACTTAATCTGCAAGGAGCCCTTGGTAGAGGGATTCCAGGGAAAGCTCAGCTCTAGAATTAACATCACTGTTGATGCCACTCCCATTCAAGACATCTGAGAAGGGAGCTTCTTTGCACTTTCCCTGTGAGAATATCTGGAATGGTCTCTAAAAAAAGGCTTTCTGATTGGTTTGTTGTCTTACACGGTTTCCTCAATAAATATCATTTGTAGCATAATGTAAACCCAAAGCACACAATCCAAATTCTGAACATACAGACTCTATAGGGAGGGTAGAGAGGATGTTTGGTGCATATTGGTGCAAGGATACTGTACAGAGACTCTTGTTTGTCTGTAATAAGTAGTATTTATAATTGGTTTATGTTTCCTGTTAAAAAATTATTTTGTTTATATTCTTGTTACTTTAGATTAAGCTCAATCTTTTTCAAAGTTATTTGAAGAAACAAGGCACTGCTGTCATAAGGGTGTGCTGAATTTATAAGTTACTATCCTGAAACATTTTAAAGTGAGGACTAGCTCAAAAGGATCTGAGATGCAAACTTAATACTGACTTCTAGTGTTACTAGAAGTAACCTCAAAGTCACTAGCAATATCATATTTATATAAGATAATTGATTCATACAATTTTAAAAATCCCAATAATTTACTAGTCACCTGTCTGAATATATTTACTTTTTTTGGAGTATTTGAATATAAGATTTGAAGAGTGGAATACATCTTAAAATACAATCCTATGGTCTTTTTTCATTTTCCTAAGTGGAATATTTTTCTTTTTCCCAACAATCATTTCTTTTTTGTCCTTGTGAAGTCTAATATCATCATAATCATAATTCATAAAAACACAAGTTCTCTGAACTGAAGTTGGGGTTCATTTGCTAATGACTGCCTTCAGTAGTGCTCAAGATGAAAGAGCTTGTAATTGCAATTAGATGGGACATGGTGAGTGAAGACTGAATCATCAGATATAGCAGGCCTTCTAATCTGCCTTTGAATTATTAAGAGCACTTTGTCCTTTTCAATATCTACTCACTTTTTTGAAGTTCTGTGACAATCACGATTTTATTCTGCCATCCTGTGACAATGTGCAATAAGGCGGTCACACATTGTGCAGGAGGAAATCGAAAAATGGAACCAATTGTTCTAAATTTGCCAGCCCTTACTCTCAGAGGATGCACAAGTTCTTGTTTTTTACCATTTTTTTTTACCAACTTTTTTTTAACCAACTTTACCAGCTTTTACCATTGCACCACTACTTGTGCATCCATTCTATTTGTTGATGGGTTTGTTGCATTTTTTAAGAAAAACAATAACAATAAAAAAATAAAACAAACACAAACAAAACCCCAAACAACAAAAAAACCCCAATCAACCTTTTAAAAACCATATTACTAGTAGATTATCTCATGGTACTTCATTTTTGAGATTTCATGGAAATATAGCTTTTTTTTATTTGGCTGGACAGTAGAACCATTAATTTTCTAAAATTTTTTTCATCTTATAGCATGCCCCAAATAACCTTGTCGTCTGATACCAGAAGCACCTTTATTTAGAAAGTCTGCTTCAATAAGGAATAATGACCAATAGAGGACAATAGTTTGTAGATGTTGTTTCATGTTGTTACTAACAAAAAGCAAGAGTATTCATAATAATCAAAACTTTTCTGAGAAGATATGCCATCCTCACTGTATAATTTAAACACAAAGATGAAGTATTGAAAAGTTTGTCACTCTTCAGCTGGCTGGGGAAGCCTTGGCACTATGTCACAGTTACTTTTTTTTTAATGAGCTTTCACTGATCATAGGAAACATCACGATGAAAATGTAGAAATCAATGAAAATGTTGCTGATTGAAAATGCTGTACTGCTTGCCCAGTGTGGTCAGTACAATACAGGAATATATATTCATATGGAGATTTATTTTCTTCCTGACATCAGTGAACACTTTTGTAACAGGACGGAAAGCTGAAAATGCATCCTTTAGTTAATTTAAGGATTAATATAGGCTAATATCTTGATCATTTCTTGGGAGAAACGGTACGTGCTGGTGCCTGTGGATTAATGTCATATAGTTGACAACCATTAAGATAGTCTTAGTTTGAGATTTCATTTATGGTGTTAGTTGTGTTTTAAAGTTATTATTAACCATGTCACATGGGTTTAAAAATACTTTCAGTCATTCCATGTCATGTATTAGGCTATACCAGATCTTTTAAAGTAAGTCTCTAGGTAATGTTTTTTCAGTAAAAAATGATTATTTGTTACTTAGGAGAAGAGGTTGATCCCCACCTCACTACATGCTTCTCTCAGGTAGATATAGAGAGCAATAAGGTCTCCTCTGAGCCTCCTTTTCTCCAGGCTGAGTAACCCCAGGTCCCTCAGCCACCTTTCATAGGACCTGCGCACCACACCGAAATTTCACCAGCTTGGTGAGACTAACCCCCAGCTACTTATAGCTTATTTTATCTATCTGTTGATCCTGGTTGGGTAGTTTTATAACAGATCTCCCACGAGAATATACCACCTCATTGGCATTTCCCCTGATTCTTACCCGTAAACACTTGACCATATTATCACCATCATTAAGCTCTAGACAGTCAAAGCTATTCATAACATGCAGGGCTACCCCACTGTGCCTCTCCTTCTTTGCTTAACCTTTCTAAAGGGTTTATAGTCATCTGTTGCAGCACTCCACTCGTGAGAGTTGCTTCCCCTCCACGTTTCTGTGTTAGTGATTATGTCAGTTTTCCAGCTGCATGATGGGTTCCAGTTCCTCCTGTTTGTTTTCCATGCCAAATGCATTGGTGTTGGTGTACTTGTTGGGCTGTTCATCTTGCCAGCTTTTGGGTAAACAAGCTCTAATTCCATGGTTTCTAACAAATCAATAACCTTAGTACCTTTGCAGCTGCATCCCTACCTCCACTGAGATGGCAGACCAAAGGACCTTGCTAGCACATCATCCCTCAAACATTTGCAGGCTTATCTCTAACAAGACTGGGTTTATCCTTTTCCCTTTTCCAATCTAGTTTAAAGCTCTCTATGAGCCCTGCTAACTCCTGTGCAAAGATTCTTTTCTGCTTCTCAGTCAAGTGTGCCCTGTCTGTTGCCAGCAGGCCTGGTGTCATGCTAACTGACCCATGATCAAAAACCTCAAAATTCTTCTGGTGACACCAGGCTTAGAGCCAGGTATTGATCTGCTGGCTCTTTCTGCTTCATCCCTCATCATTCCTCACATCTGAAAGGATAGCAAACACTGATTTTTTTTTCCTGATTCCCTAATCAGTCATCTCAAGACTCTGAAATCTCTCTTGACTGCCTTTGGACTTCTTGTTGTAACTCCATTGCTGCTACTTGAAAAATCAATAGTGGATAATAATCTGAGGGCTGTACCAGGGTAGAAAGCTGTCTTCATGTCTTTAACTCAAATCTCAGAGAGACAGCACACTTCTCTAAAAAGTGGATCTGGCTGATATATTTGGCCTTCAGTACCTCTCAGGAGTGAGTCTTCTATGACAATGACCCAGCTCTTTTACTTTGTGAAAGCAGTTTTGATGCAGGGTAAAAGCTGATGTAGCTTTGACAACACCTCCAACCTAGATGGACTATCTTCCTTGTTATTGTTCAGTTTCATTTGAAAAGTAAGGGGACCTGGGAAGATGGAGTAATCACAGAGGGGAGATGTGTCTTCTGTGCCCAGCATTGCTCTCTATCCCTTAAGTAACTGTGTTCAGCCAGGTGGATTGAGGATAGAGGATGCTCCAAATCATGCATCCTATTCTCCTGTGAGGCCTGTCCCACTGTTTCTTTTTTGGATTCTCTGACATTCCTCTAACTACTCACCACCTCTCAGAGCTCAGTCACTAAATGAGGGAGTTCATCTACCTGGACTTTTCTTCCCTCTAGAACTTTGCAGAAAGAAGAGTTGGAGGAAGAGGTTCTCATTTTTTTGGTTAAAGTAGTAACATTTAAACAATAGTTAGTAGTGAAGTGGTAAATGCTGTGCATGTAACCAATGTAATTTCGAGCCAAATTCAATATAGTTAATGTATCTCTAGTTCCTTTGTATTTTTCATTGTCCTTCTCTTCCCATGAGAATAGTGTACGAGACTAGTTAGCAAAATACATTCCTGGTTTGACTAGCTGTTCCCTACTGTGCCACCTACTGATTGCACAAATAGCCCAAGTGGTTGCAAGTCCTTTGAAGCAGTCATGGGAGAGATAACCCATTGGTTGGGAGACCAATGGATGTTCTGCACTTGAGAACAAACTTCTACCTTTGGCCCAGCTTAACTAATGGTTGAAGTACTCATACAGGTGTCATGAGGAGGAAACACAGAAAAGCTAGCATACTGGGATTTCTGTTTCTAGCAGGACTTGCAGAATGTTAAGCTACTGCATGTAATAAGAAGTTAGTACTACTTTATCACTTAGCCACTTTTCTATCCTGGAAGTCACACAAGTTCTTGTGGATTATTTTTAATGTGAGCTATACAGTTCTTAGCCATGTAAACTTATATTCCAGGAGTCTCTCGGAGAAGCATGTATCTGTGACATTTAATCATATTAATCAATTATAATTATTCCAGGAAAGGCTGACAGAGTAGATGATTACAATCTCTATCCCATTCTTACAAGTGAGGGAAACAGCAAAGCTGTCCTTGTAATAAGTCACTCCAATAATTGTTGTAGTTCTCAACATAGTCAGTTGTGGTTAGAAGTTAATATAGATGCTTCCAAAGAGTTATACAGCTAGAGTTTCTTGGTATGGTGTTTTTATAGAGTGATTTGATGTCTGAAAAACATTTAAAAATCTGAGACTCTAAGATCTTGACTGCACTAGGACTTGGTAGGACAGGTAGTTCTCTGTCATCAGTGTTGAGTATTTACTCGAATGTAGGTATTAGAAATTAAGATTTCAATAATCAAACTTTTAGCTAGCTGTAACCACCTAAGTAAACTATGAAGATAGGACATGATTTAATTTCATTTTAATGAAAATTTCCCCAATGTCAGCATTATCTTTGTTTCTTAACTATTACAGTATTAATAATTTCCATTTTTTAGTGATCAAAAATGAGTCGGATGAGTAAATGACTTTCTTAATTGGGTAATTAAAGAGGTATGACTGCACAAAGTTTTAAATACTGAAATTTACAGCTTTTGAGATGCAAGAGGCAAATATTCTTATTTCTATATTCAGTAATAATACATAAAAAGGATCATTACTTAAGTTTAATATCTGAGGTAAACAAGATCTCATCAAGACACAACAAATGATACTGGAAACGTGGTGCAGTGAAATAAATTATTCCCTGTTGAATTATAGAGTCAATGAAGTGTGAAAATGATGACATTTAATATCTTAAAAGAAGGCTGCTTCAGGGACTGTTTTGGCAATTTAAACTGTTATCTCATAATTTGATCTCACCTGGCCAGTCCAATATCACAGTATATCTGCCAATTTTTAAACTCTGTGTTTCTGGTACTACTATCTGATTTAGAGAGAAAAAGATGATAGGACAGTATGTAACAATAAATGTGATATTTATGGACATTTCAAATCAGGCCATTTTATGAGCTGTAATGTTTATGAAGCTTAAAAGCCATTAATTTAAGTATACAGTAATATGAATACTACATCAGTTAGATAAATTCACCTAGTTGCATGATTTTTCCATTTCTCTGGTATTGATTAACTAGAAAGATGGTGGGATTCTCTGGCTTCTGTACCCAAATAAAGTGTCTTTTTCTAGGAATTATGTGGTGGAGATTTTGGGAGGATTGCTAAACTCACAGGAACAATTCAAACAGAAATCAAAACTATGTTATAATTTAAAAAAAAATAAATGCTATAATGCACCCAGACCTCTAAGGGGGCAGTGTTTTGGTTTTTTTTAATGTAAAATGTTCCATTCTTTACTTTGAAGAGCAGATTAATCTTGTTCTACCAGCTGTTAAACATAACACGTTTTGAAGGGCTGGGTCCTGCTCTTGGGACACAACAACTGCACAGAGCACTACAGGTTGGGGGAAGAGTGACTGGGAAGCTACCCAGTGGAAGCCAGCTGAACATAAGCCAGCAGTGTGCCCAGATAGCCAAAAGGGTCAATGGCATCCTGGCCTGTATCAGAGACAGTGTGGCCAGCAGGACCAGGGCAGTGATTGTCCCTCTGTACTCGGCACTGTTGAGGCCCCATCTCAAATCCTGTGTTCGGTTCTGGATCCCTCACTACAAGAAAGATACTGAGGAGTTGGAGCATGTCCAGGGAAGGGTCTGGAGCACAGGTGTTATGAGGAATGGCTGAGGGACCTCGGGTTGTTTATCCTGGAAAAAAAGGAGTCTCAGGGAGACCTTATTACTCTTTACAACTACCTGAAAGGAGATTGTAGTGTGGTGGGGATCAATCTCTTCTCCAGAGCAACAAGTGATTGGATGTGAGAGGAAATGGCTTCAAGTTACGTCAGAGGACGTTTGTATTAGATATTAGGAAAGCTTCACTTAGGTTGTTGTTCAGCCTTGGTAGAGGCTGCTCAGGGAAATGGTAAAATCAACACCCTTGGAAGTGTTCAAAAAACATGTGGATATGACATCTAGGGACATAATTTAGTGGTGAAAATGGTACTGTTAGGTTGATGGTTGTACTCAAGGACCTTAGGGGTCTTTTCTAACCTTAAGGATTCTATGGGTCATTATAATGTACTTGTTTACTGCAATAGCATATTAATTACTGGGGGGGGGGGGGTGTGTCTTTTTAGGTCCAGACTTCTTTTGCTTGATATTTATGCACTGAGATAGTGTTACAGGTATTTATTAATAAAAACTAGTTGCTTGGAAGCTTCTTTACATTCACAGAAAAGGTAAACAGGTCATTTATCTCATCACAGAACTTGGGTAGCCTTGCATTTTGAATAATGTGGATATGCACTTGGACATTTAACTGTGACAGGGTAACTTTCAGCATCAAATTTACCATTAAAAATGTAGCATAGGCTTTTTTTTTTTTTTAAATTAGGGGAAATACTAAATGCGTGCATTAAAATAGCTGGTTTTCTCTGTTTCTCAATGCTAGGATAAGAATAAAATAACTCAAGCATGGATAGTAAGAACTCTACCATATCAGTATCAGAATACGTAATGGTAATTGTGTCCTACTCCACAATTTCATCAATGCAAAAGATTGAGTTGAAACTCTTCCCAGACTATGTGTCTCCATACTAAACTAATGGAACATGCTTTATCTTAAACAGGAAGAGAAGTATAAGTATGGACCATAAATGGAGCATAAAAGATTCTGTGGTCATATTTGATCTGCTCTTAATGTTTATAGCATTCCTTACTTTATTATGTCATAAAATCCTCAAATTTTACACTTCTTTAATATATTCCTTATAAAGGCTTAATGATTCTTTGCAATGAAAAATATAAGTACTTAATCACTTGAACCAAAGTTTTAGGGAAAAACAGGTTACAAGAGTTGAAATGCCTAGAATCCTAGGTATTGTCCTAAAATAGGTTTATCACAAAGAAAAGTACTATTAGAGGTAATTCTAGCAAGGTGGTTTTTTGGATTTTTTTATCTATATACATAGTTTCAAAGTGCAGTCCAGTTCAGACCTTCTTACAACTGTCTTGTTAAACCTTTTTTTATGGGTGCTTCACAGTTCACATTTTCTAATGCAATTAAGCTTAACACATCTACTTATCTTCTACATGAAAAACAAAGCCACTATCTACTGTAATTGGCACAGGTAGAATGGGATTCAGATAGTCAGATTGTTTCCTGTCTAAGAGCAAACATGCCTAAAAGTTCTGTTTTCTTGCATAGTTACTTAGCCCAAAAAGGCTTAGGTTAGATTTAGATGATTCATACTGTAATCTGAATCTAGCTAAAACCAAGACAGTTTTAGAAGCCTGCACATATCTAATTTATAGGCACAAACCCCAGTGTAGACTGCTGGGGATAAGGAGATAAGTGTTGGGGAACACAGTGAAGGAAAGCATCTTATATGTCCAGCTAAATATCAATATAAAGCTGAGAGTTTATATACTAGATGATCTACTTAAAAAGTAATTAAGCTGGATTAAAAAGGGAGAAAGCACTAGGTCTAGGAGAATATCAGTTATGCTGCTGTCAATCAGTATGAACATCAATGTACCAAGTGATGTTTTTGATCACTACAAAGTGTGTGGTTTTTTTCAGGAAAATGTCTTTTAACTGTAACTTTAAGTCTACCAGACCCTTATGATGACCCCCTCATGTTAATGAATCCCATATGCTTAGCTCTGAAAATTGTTTCATCTTTCCAACTATTAATATTTATCATGCTGCGGTTTATAGTTGTAGACCATATTCTTATTAATAAAACATTAATTGCTGAGTTGAACAGCAGGCATGTGCTGCAGCAGAGCAGGATATCATCATGTATGGGGGAAGGGAGTGTTCCTGACACAAGGAAAGATCAGTGAAGCGCTGAGACTTAGCAGCTGCCAGCTCCCATGAGAGCAGGTGATGAGTTGTGGCTGGGGTCAGGAGTAATAGTGGTCACCCCCCCATTCCCACAAAGGACATCCCTGAGGAGTGTAAGTGACCAGTGACAGTGATTAGGATGAGCAGACAGGCTATGGCACATCAGCCAGGGTGTGGTGCAGCACTTTGCACAAGAGGACACACAGGGAGAGTGCTTCTTTGAAGGAAAGGCGTTCCACTGGCCAAGTGCAGAGACTTGAAGAACCACCATAATATCTGTTGGAAATAGAACATAGCAGGGCATATGCAATCCTGGAGGTTCCTGTAATGTATTTGTGATAGCTTCCTTCTTTCCATGAAAAAATCTGCAGTCTTTCCTTATTTGGTAGTTCTTAAAATTGACCTAAGTTACAATATGTGTTAAATGTGGAACATGTCCCAACTGCTACCATTATCAAAGACAATCGTGGGAAGAGAAAGGAGTATCTTATAACTCACTCATGGATAGTTTGACCAACACCTGAGAACAGGATCCAGATTTTGACTTGCATTCTAGTCTTGCTTTGGAGTGCTCCCATTCATTTTATTGTTATGGTGATAGTTATTAAAAAAATATTTAACTTGACATTCCATGTGATCAGGGGAGTATAACCTGACAGTATTTCATAACACTTTCTTTGCCTTGTCAGCTACGTACAGATATTTAAGAACTTATTGACGTAGTAAGTATATGAACAGCTTTTTGTTTTAATTAACTTCTAATGGGTGAGAGAAGCACATGCAAAGCAAATCACAATTCAGGAGATGGTTGACATCCCATGACAGCACAACTAATCAATATAAAAGCAGCTGAGACAACATATCTCTGGCACTGTAATAAACTCCATCCTTTAAGTGTATAGGTCCCCTGTAAACAGTTGGATGCCAAATTTTCAGTTCTGATTAAAAGTAAACATCATGACCCTATCATATCCATCTCAAATATTGACATTTCTTTCTCCAAGAAAATACTGTCTTGACACTTCTGTATGATTCTTCTTCCACAATTGTAAAGATTACAATGATATTTAAAAAACCCACACAAGTACTCCATTTTATTTTGAAGTCTGTATATACACAACAGTAAAACTTTTGGATTAAACATTTTTGCTCTTGCAATCACAAATTGGGCAATCCCCTAATTTTCTTGGCTAATGCTAACATGTGGGGAAAAAAGCCCTCAAACCTGATAAAATATAATCAAAAGATGTTTTTTTATAAGTAAGTCATGACTTGTTTATCTTTCAGTCTGCCCTCACCTTCTTATAACAATTATTCCGTCTGTATATCTTTTCTTTCTCTCTGATTTTTGGTTGAAGTGGAGCTTTTGGTTATCTCTTGATTGCAGTGACTTTCCATCATGAACACTTTAAGGTGGTTGTAGGAGATCTAAACAAGACTTTCATATACTTCCTTTTTGTATTTCAACTTTGCAGTGGTATCTGTTTTCAGGAGTGGGATAAAGGCTTGTTTTTAAAAGAAGTCTAAACATTCATTGTTTCTGCTATAAATGACCACTCAAATCTATGTGTGCTGCTATGTCCTACAGGGTTTGGATGCATCAGAGTAAACCTGGCTTATGTGTTTAGATAGAACCAGAGGTTGGCACGTGGGGCACTTAAATTTTTTTAAATGTTGCTTAGCAGAGCAAAAGTTTTACCTTCAGGAGCAGCATAAACAAGGCATGATCTATATGCTAGAGTGCTTCCTAATGTTTAGAAAGAATTATGAAGTCTAAGCCTAGGGCACCATAACTTTACCTTGCAAATATTTGGGATAGAGATTATAAATAAGTTAAACACCTGATTTCCATTTAATTTCAGTAGTGCTGGGACTCCAGAGTGCCATAATGACCAGATCTTTATAAAATCATCTACACTTAAAGATGGGTCATGGAGGTGGTTGTGGATTCTTCTAATGTAAAGAATTACCTGTTTAGGTAAAATTCTGCAGATTGTAGGATTTAATAAAAGCATGTCCTCTTTCATAAGAGAAAACTGAAGGAGAAGAGAGGAAGGTAATCCATGGGAATGTTTTCTTCCACTTGAATACAGTAAATGAAGGTGAACGAAGTTAATAAATACTAATATCCTTAAGCTTGAAAAGTTGATTTTGATGTCAGAGGCTGTGGAAGTGTTCACTCATCACCCTTTAATGACTTAACTCCAGGAACATAGAGCAAGTTACCTATGTCCTTGCTAAAATAAATAGCTTGGGAAAAACCTTTGAAATGATTGAATGATTTAAGAAATCTCACATAGGCAGGTCACCTGTGTAATGCTATGAAGGAACTTAAATTCCTCTTGCCCTTATTTCAAGTGTTTAAAGCTGAATCTGTGTGAATCCTTTTTCTCCAATATATATTATATTCTGATCTCATATTCTGTGTGTTGGTCATATGCCTTGTGCTGTGACTGTAATGAAATGATTCCTCCCGTGGGGAAAACACAGAACCTTCATCTCCTCTGCAGGCATTAATTTTTGCTGTGTTATGCATGACCACATTTTCTTCAAAGTGCACTGCTAGTGTACATCATTCAAAGCACTGCAAGGAATTAATGGTCCTCTTAAGTAAAGAAAGTACTTAATTCATGTACTTCATTTTACAGCTAGAGTAGTCCACAAGAACAAATGAGATCTATTATGTGATTTTTACCTTCTTAAACCAACAGTAGTAGGTACCTTGGGTACCTAGAAGTTACTTTAGAATTTTAAAATTTGTTTGCTTCTGTATAAGATCATTGGAAGATGATTTGGTGAAGCTTCTAAGTTAGCTGAGTATTTCAAGCATTAAATTATGTTTAAATTGTGACACCTGATGTGCCCTTACACAGAATTAAAAGTCATGAGAAAGAGAATAATTTTACTTTTTATTGGTTTTACTACCTATCTAAATATTACATAGATCTGATATATTGAAAGGTAATAGTAATAAATAAAAGTACACATGAAGGTTGCTGTGAATATGTCTGACTCCTCTGGGAAAATAATATGGGAACAAATATTTGAAAAAGTTATCTTAATATGTGAACAAAATTTCATATGGAAACAGGTGTATTGGGGCATTTCTACATTTGGAAATTTGATTTTGAAAAGCCAAAGTCCTTCAAAAGCTCATTTTGGACAAAAGAGTTCTTCACAATATACAATAAAATAGGATGAAAATATTTAAAGTACAAAGTAAAATAACTTTAGTATAAAAAGAGAAAGGAGAGAAGGTATTTGACTAGGAGGTGTATCCCTTCTCTTTCAAGCAGCTACTTGAAAAAAGTTGGGAGTTTTGCTTTGGTGTTTTCAAAATTGCTTTTTTATTCTTGCATGGTTACATCTAAATATATCTTGAATAAGTAACGTGACCTGTGAGTACTGAAGTATTTACATGTGTTCAGGTAACCTAGCAATATCAGAAGAAATATTTGTCTCCAATCATTTGAATAAATGTCTATTTGAAAGTAAACAGCAAATGATATCATATAACAAACCAATACCTTGAACTCTGCTTGTATGTTACTGAAAATTTGTTTGTAATGCAAAGATGAAAAGCTCTTAGGGACCTGCTTTCAGTGCAGAATATCTAAAGAAAGACTTTTTATTTGTTTTTTTAAATAACACTTCAAAACTTGTGAGAACTTGTTTTGTAGTAGTTTGTGTAGATAAAATCTATGAAATGTTTCCCAGTAGGTACATAAATAGAACATAGCGGTTTTAGTATTATGATCTGTTTTTAGTTTGTGGGGCTTTTTTCCCTCAGACTTAATTGTCTAACAAGTAAAAACTGTCTGTAGTTCATAAAATGATGATAGAAGACTTTTTTTTTTTTTTTTTTTTTCAAATGAGGAAGGAAAATTGTAAGGCTATGTAAAGATTCTGGTCCAAGGATCAGTTTGAGTGGAAACAACCCATCTTTCACTATCTTACCCTACCTGGCATCTGAGCTAAGAGGATTAGTTAACAGAAAGCTAGATGGCCTAAGTTTATTAATACATTGTTGTAAACCTAAAGTCTGAGCTTTTTGGAGCTCTGCTGACAAAATACAGTCTGTAGTCTGTATTGAAATAGTATTTCCCTTCCCTGATTCTTGGTTTTAGACTTCAGATCTGTTATCTGAATACCAACTCTGAAACAACATCCAGTAACAGTAACAGGACTTCATGACTATTAGCCCCCAGGATCGTGCTCTTTGCATACAATTGCCCAAAGGCTTTCAGTGATGTCACTAGGTACTGTGCTACTTTGGAATAACATAGCACTTATGGATAGTAAATTGGTGAGACATCCCTGCGGATAGAGAACCCAGTGCAAGTGGGTTTATTTTATTGCCTTTAATTTTGACTTTTTCTGTGGCAATGGGAAAAAGATCATTGCTAAGTTTTAAATGCCAGTAAAATTAGCTTCTGTTCTGGGCTGTCAATATGCTGTTAATCAGCCTGTTAAGGAAAGACAACCAATTTTTTTTTTTTTTTTTTAGCCTGATAGAATTGCCCTAATATTGGCTCAGAGATCAAGCAAAACAGGCATAACTCCCACTCCATGTTCCAAGATATCATATGCTCAATCAACATCCTTTCAGTTTTACAGAAGCTTTTCAACAGGGCTCTCTGCTTATATTTAAAGTCCTACACATTTCATGTTATGAGATGGACTAGGTAGAAAGACAGTCATTCAAATATTACTCAAGTCAGTAGAGAATCCCAGAATTAATTAGGCTGGAAAAAGACCTCTGAAGTCATCAGGTCCAATCTATGACCTAATAACACCATGTCAACTAGACCATGGCACTACATACCATGTCCAGTCTTTCCTTAAACGCCTCCAGAGATGGTGACTCCACCACCTATTTACCTGGGCAGCCCATTCCAATATCTAATCACCCTTTATGAGAAGAAATTCTTCCTAAAGAATTATTCTTTTTCCTAAAGAAGAATTTATTCAAAAGAAGAGATAGATCTCCAGTGTCTGGAATCTATCATCTTTTGGAGTAGATAAGTGACAAACACTGAAGTGGAGAGGGAGAGGGGAACACCGGAGCAGAGGTTTTTTCCTTTTACCCCTTGCTCCGAGGGGGGGAGTGTCCCCCCCCACAGTCCCCCTACCCCGTGGTGCCTCATGGCCCCACCAAGGGACCACGGGGCCGTCAGGCAGGCAGTAGGGATGCAGGCAGAGAGAGAGCGTTTATTGACCTGACAACAGCTTAAGTAGGTCTTGGGGGAATCACAAAGTAACCAGTGGGAGGTGAGGAGGTGTTACAAACCAACCAATTACGAGAAAGGGTTAACAGCCATTAAGTGAGTTTCCAGTTATCTCTCAGACATTCCAGAAGGGCAACGGGGGGGGGGGGGTTTGGGAAGAAGAAGGGTTACACAAAGGTTTACAATCACATCTTGGAAGCATGGCAACTTTAAGCAATCATTACAAGTTCAACATACTTCTATATACCTCAAGCATACTGCAACAGATAAGCTTTAGTCTTTGGATCTCTTGGTAAACACAAGCATATGTAACAGGGATTTGCTCTTGTGTTTATTAAAATAAATGAAATCTCACAAATACTTTTATTAAATTAAGAAACTCTGGCCTGCTTCATTATGATTAGTCCTCTGACATCAAATTAATTGTTAGAACCAATGCTGAGGAAAGTGAGGTAGTCACCAACAAAAACTGTTTAATTTACACACCTGTGTACTGAATAATATAAATATTAAAACACAAACAGTAAAAGACAATTATTAATATATAATCAATTAGCTTTGTATTTAAAAACTGTCATGAGAAGAAAACATGAAAGGAACAAAACACTGTCTAGTGCATGGGATGTGTGTAACAAACTGCTACATAACTTGCATTACCATTTTTTTTCTTTTTTTTTCCTCTCCAACAATGAACTGGAAATACAGACCATTTGCCTGTATATTATGCTTTTCATCATTATATGGGGCCATTTTATTTCTGTTAATGGAATCTTTCATTTAAGTAAAAAAAAAAATAGTATTGAACACCTGGCTAGTGAGCAGCCTTGTATCCATAGGAAAGGGCTAAAGGTATTTTTCAAAATCTCCCTTGGATGAAGAGCAGATGGGAATAAAAGTTGTTGCCACTGAAATATGTTCATGTGAAAAATGCTATTGCCATGAAATCTGGCATATAGATAAACTAAAAAACAATAATCTACAAGGATGTTTAATTGGTTCTTGGTAATTTATGCTAGTGCATATTTTGCAACTATTTATGGTCAAATTTTAAAATAGCGACTTTGAAAGATATAAGTATTATCTATATTTTTCATATCACAGGAACACAGAAAAATTCTTATTATAAAAATTACAGAAAACACAAATTATCCTTTTCTATTTTAAAAGCAAATTAAAGAGTGTAGTATATTTAAGAAATGTAGTGCATTTAAGAAATGTAGTGCTTTTAAAATGTGAAGGAAGCAATCGCATTTTCACGCTTGTCATGCTATCATTCTTTTTCATGTTTTGGTAAGTACGTTACTGAAAATGCTCAATAAAAAATGCAAACAAGATGACTAGTACTGCAAGCTGTTATATTTTGCTCTATTACTATAGAAAGCTGCTGTCTCACTTTAGTATAGGTTGGTGGTTGTATGGTACAGAATGGTTGAATTAGATAGGTCCTTGTATAAATGGCAATGAAAACCAAATGCCTCTGCTTTACTCAGCTCTGAAACTATCCTACAAAATTACTTTAAACATTTGGATGGCTTTGTCAACACTTAATGAATTTTGGCCATCATAAATCTCAGATGCCCTTCCTGAGCAAAACCCCAAATTATCACAGTTTTACAGCCTAAGCTGCCCTGGCCATATGGTGAGTGCAAATGTTTCTAAAGCAGCAAATGTTCTGTCAGAGGTTCCCAGTGATATTTTGATTGGATTGCTCTATTATCTGAACAAGTCTGCCAAAAGAAAGCACCTGCACAATGAAAAGTGTACAGAAGCTGCCAGCCTGTAGCAAGGGAAGAAAAGTGAAACATGTAGTGACAAGTTACCTTGTCATCAGAAGATATGCTGTGTAGGGTATGATAGATTTTACTGCACACCTGATATCACAAAATGTCTCTTAAAAAAAAAAAAAAAAAAAAAGGTGGGGATCATGTGTGTGAAAGAATTAGCTTAGCTCCAGTAACCTTCAGTCCTTAAAGGTGCCAAGTCATAACTTAATATACTGTAACAGCTTACAAAACAATGAACTCAATGGCTTCCTAGCCAGACCTTTCCAGAGACATTATCAAACAATAACTGGCAGAGAAGGTAGATGCATTCCTTTTCCATATTCAGATTTGTTTTAGTTCTAAGATGCCAATGCTGTATGCAGATTTTTATTCTCTTGGATGATCTGGCCTGGAGCATATCATTCATTTATTATAATTGATAGCTAAATATGCAAATGCATTAAAGAACTGACAGAATTAAAATTAGTTTTGCTCTTCTAAGGAGGAACACTTAATTAGATCCCTTTGCTATAGTCCACTTTTCTGGACTTTATATAATCTGTAAGCAAAATTGTTTTGCACAGAAAAGTTTCACATGAACAACATGTGATAACTATTATCAGTTCTGCATCTCAGTTTAGAGATCATTACCATTTTTGTCACTGAGAAGAATAAGGAGTTATACTGCACCTGTTGTTCTCAAAAAACAATAGAAACAATAGAAGTCAATCTTACTAGTAGCCAGAAGTGTGTGAAGTGTTACCATGACGTGATCACTGTGCAAATCCTTTGACTCAGGCTTTATATTATAAATTTTACTCTGTCATGAAACTGAGGGGAGGGAAGTGGTCCAGAGAGGGAATTTTATATCAGCTCAGGGGAACAGAAGTGGCCCCTGACAGAAGGGAGGGGTGAGGGGAAAAAAAGCCCAAAAACGAAGGGCAACTGGGTGGTGGGGTAGGGTGGGAGTTGGGAGATCTCTCTCTCAGTAAAATAAATTAGACCAGAGTGGGAGTAGATCAAAAATCCAAGGGAAAAGAAATGGGGAGAGATAGTACAGTTATTGGTATTAACCATTTTAAAAGCGTAGTGTCTTTTGGGATAGAGTTTTGAATTTATCCCCACTGTAGAGAAGGATTAGTTCATCTGTTAATGGATTTAAAAACTCCAATTTAAGGTCAGTAAACTGTAACTGTCCTTCCAGACACATTTTTGCATATTACCATTCTAAATTTTTCCCATCATAAATTTTCACCAAAGATAAAAGGAAGAACTGGAGTATTAATCAGTGGCCTCACTGAAAGTTTATCTCAGCGTGCCTAATCTCCTACCTATCACAGGGCTGGTGCAGCTGTTACACAGACACTGTGTAAAATGTCACTTGCGCACTATCCAAATGTCAGCTGTCTAGGGGTTTTGAAAGACTTATGTTGCAGGCCATACTGTAACAAACGTTGTCAAACACTGCATAGTTCTCAGGACCTGGGATGTTCTACTCCTCAGTAAAATATTGTGTTAAATAAGCTAATTCAAAATTCCTAGAGGATGTGTCTTGCTCTTTAAAAGCCCAACTCAGAATAAAAGCAAATGTGTGGAAAATTTGTGTTGTCTTTTAGGATCTGTCTGATAGAGGTAGGGTGGTCTCTGCTACCAGCATTTTCATAATTCTTTGAGTGCTGAAGTGATATTCTGACTTTTCCTTGCCCAAAGTATGCTTTAGGTGTTTAAAGACTATCCACTTTGTCTTTTCCTCATTCTACTCTGTGCATCTCTTCATAATTCAAAGAGATGAAGTTGAAAAACTAGGAGAAAAAGCATGATACTGTTTTGCTAAACCTCCTTTTATATTATTTTACCTTAGCATCAGTCCACACTTGCCTGATAGTTTCCCTCTTTCCTCTGTTAGTGTACTACTGTCCAAACTAAATTGCAATCAAATGTGACTGCAATGCAAAAGTTGTTCATTCTCACATCAGTTATGTATCCTGTACGTTATCATTATTTTCCAGAAGTTTTTCTGCACCTTTACACTTGTAATTTGTTCTTCATGGATGTTAAGTATGATTTAGGATTTTCAGAGTGCTTAAGGCAGTGGAACTGGATATTATTTGGGTCTCAACCCTGTTTAATATTGAAATGAATAACTGTTTCCTTCTTTTCCATTATTGCCCTACTTAAAGTAAGATGCTTCTTAATACAGAAAGGTTCAGAAATAGAAGAAAAAGAGTTCTGTGATCACAATGTCTTGAATGCTGGGGACATGCTTGCAGATCACTAATGACTGTCATTTACACAGAGTACCTCTCAATTATCACTACAGAATTTCACACTAAGGATAAGAATGATAGGAATATGATTGTCCAGAAAAAGCACATCCTTTTTTTCTGAAACATCAATTTGAAAAGCAACAATATTAAAGCTGATCAAAAGAAATGCATTATATTAATTTTTAAAATCTTCTGTAGTTTAACTTCCATGCATTTCTAGAATTTTTTCTTTAGTTATGGATGTTTGGGGACAGTGAGGAGTATGTATGTATCATGATCTGGTAGGTAGCCTACTTACCTATATGGAAGATGTGTTGTTTTTTTTTTTTTTGGGTGGGGGGAGGATAATCTTGACATTTCCCATGGAACAACAGAAGTTAGCTACTGGATGATTAAAACAGATTTTTTTTTTTTTTTTTTTTTTGGTAAGCATTCCCATAGATGAAAAATATCTTCTTTTGTTTACACATGGGTATTAATTTTAATGGCACACAATTAATACTAAAACTGGTCTGTGTATAGAAGACTATAGCTCTTTTAAGTCACTGCAGCATAGGCATTTCTTAATGTATGCGTCGAAGAGGAAAGCACCCAAAGCATGAATCCCATAAGGAAGAAGAAACATGTCTGTTGCAACTGTTGCTGGAGGACACAAAATTAGTACACTTGTGTGACAAACATTGTATCCAGGTGATTCAGACTAAGAGAGTAATCTAGGCAGCTGGTGACTGGCCATTTTGTCGCTAGACTTAGGCACATTCATCAATCAGCAGGTTTATATTGGATCCATTAAGTATATAAAAAAAAATAATAAAAATTTAGGATGTTTTTCTAAAAATCTGAGGCAACTTGTGATGCTTGTTTTTGTGAGAACGATATGCAGAACAAGAAAAAGGTTATTTCATTCTCTGGGTCTTTAATTCAATTATATCCTAAAACTCATTGTGTACTTCAAAAATAAATTAACTCGAGATGTTATTCCGCTTTCCATCTGCTACGTTTCTTTAAATGTATTCCTTCCATTCCCAGATCAGTTTAAGTGATTTTTTTTTTCCTATCAAACCCATAGGAATGTTTTTTGGGTTTTGTTTTTTGGTTTTTGGGTTTTTTTTAATGCCTTTGTTTCAGAAATTGCCTCATAAGCCATGGGACTCTCTACTCTTTTTTTCCCCTTGCATGAATAGCAGACAGTAAAACTCAGCTAATGGTTGTTTTTTATCATGTTGCTGTAGCCTGTGTTACAGCATGCTTTTCATTTTCCATCTGTGGTCTGCATCTCACCCGCAGAAGATGTGTGATTGTAGAGTAAATGATCAGACTATAGTTGGATCATTGCCCCTTGATATATTGAGAGAAAGAAAATGGCTGAAGAGGCTACTCAAAATAACCAGATCTTTGGTTTGAATTTAGCTGGTTTCCTCAGTGGTAGATGTTCCCTTCCAAAGTATTTTTGCTCTAATTTGATTGACTGCTACTGCTTGCTGGAGGTTCCCCACAAGAGATTTATTCATGGTGGAGAAAATTCTCTGAAGAAAAGGAGAACTGAAGAAAAAACAGCTTTGGAACGCAACTAAACTACTGGTCAACAGATAACTTCCTACCTCATGCTTTTCATGTTATAAAAGTGTTGTGTTTATTCAATTTAGTAACAATGTTGTTAGAGAAAATCTTGCTTTATATGTAATCTGCAGTTTCAATTATTGTTAGCCCTGTCCCTATTCACTGATTGTAACCCCTCTGCTTATTGGCACCTGATAGTTAAAATTTACAGCTTTTCTCCTTCTTTCTATCTCCTCTCACACCTATTTGGATGTGTTTAGCTCAATTTCTCCATTTATAGACATCCCCTTGCATTAAAACTCCCTTAAATCCTCTCACATTCCACACATTTGATGCTCTACCATATAAAAGCTAGCTGACCTCTGAAATAAAGATTGCCCATTTTGTCTTTGCTGTGTGTGATTTCCAGCAGAGTGGACCACGGTCGTAATATTGAGGAGGTGTGACAGCTTTCGCCTCCGATAACTGCTACTCAAGATTTCAGCAGTAATATTAGCTGTGCTAAATAAAAGATTTACAATGTCTTTATAGCTCAGAATGTTTCCTGTCTGCTCTTCCTGATTTAAGTACTGCTCGCAGGGGGGAAGAGTAGAACATAGTTGTGCAGATTTCTCCCAAATGTTAAATGAATACTATTACTAGAGTAGCTGAGTATTTATGGTAAGCTAATAAATCACAATCAAACCTGGTTGATAGGAGCTCAAGGAAAAATCTTAAGTTTCATTAGTTACAAAATGGGAATTGGTTGGAAAACCTGCAACACTTTTGCTAAATGATTTAAATACTCTTCGATATAATAGCACGGTCCAAATTTGAAGTCTCTCTCTCTACATTTATATTCAAATTATTGGACATGGAAGTGAACCCTGATTTCATTGGGTTAAGGATAGCCTTTTCGAAACTTTGTCCAGAATGTCAAAGAAATTGGTACAATTTCTTTAAATATAGTAAACACAATTTTCATCAGGCCTAGAGGATTCTTTTTAACCAAGTCCAAGTTATGATTTACAATATGAATCTTTCTAAAGAACACAGGAGTTCAATATTGACAAAAATATTGCTGATGTCAATTCTACTTATTTTTAAGGGGTATAAGCCTTTTTTCTGACAGGTTTAAGCAGTAAATTCCAACAACTCATACAGTCTTCTACTTTGCAGCTAAAGCTAAATGAAAAAATTTGCACTTCTTAGACCTGTGTTACAATTACTTTACAATCTCAAATTACTTCCATTGTTTAAATGTGCCATGTGATATTCATTATTTCTTAAAAAATAAGCATCTAGTTTAAAAGTTTTGAAGCCCTAATACCAGTATGTCTACTTTTGCTTTTAATCATGAAGGTTAAACTTATTTAATCTATTGCTTTTTCAGCTTCATTATGTGATTGACATTTGACATTAACTAATTAACTGTTTTATTCAAAGATTATCTGGGTATTATTTTAGTATTTGAATCAAAAGTACTTTGGATTCAAATCTGAATATTTATTAAAAATATGTTTCTGTTATAAGGGAAATCATGCAGTTGTATAGGCCATGTTTATGTAATTCCAGTTTTAAACTGATGTTTTCTTGTAATTTTTGTACCTGCCTACCCTAGTTTATAATCTTTGTATTCAAGAAATAATGGATGGAAATGTTTTTCTCAAAATCCTCACTTTCCCTCAATTGTGTTAATATATTTATACAAGTATGCCTTTAGATTTCTATTAATTGTATATATTTCTGAAATGCAGAGATTTAAAGGAGATTAGTTAACCAATGTCCTCCTTTTTATTTCACTTTAAAGTGTTCTTATATAGTAACTGTTCTTTGATATTGTCTTTTAACTCTGGAAGTAAACTGCAGTGTGAGCAGATCAGGGCAGTGTTTTTTCTAGCGTTTGAGGTAAATGATTCTGTTTGAAGTTCTGTCCCTGGGGATGTGGTCAGAAAGCAGTCATAGACTTCCCTGGTACTAGTATCATGACTTGAGTGATAGGACTATAAACTGCTCATATGGGCTCTGCTTTTAATGTATGATTTGAGGCTGGCCAAACCACTTATTCATGCATCTGCTTTTTCCTCTGTGAAATGCATGTAGTACTTGTATAACTTAAAGACTTTTTTTATGTGCAATTTGCATTTTTAAAAGCATTTGGCACTCTTAAATGAAGATTTATTAAGAAAAGCAAAAACTAACAAATCTTCAGTATACGTATATGTGCAGTTGAACAGATGTCTGTCTTGATACCTTTATGCTGTTCTAATACTGCCTTCATAGAGACAAAAACTGAACAGCTGTTGAGTTTTCAAATTAATATAGTGAAACTGAGCATTCATGTCATACTGATAGCCATCCTAACAACAAAAAAGACCAGTTTTATGCCTCTGCTGTGGTTTTTAATACAATTAGTCTTAAGAAGTCCTATGCAGTTAGTTTGTCATACCTGTGTTAGTTGAGGTTTTGAGCTTTGAGCAACTGAATACAGTCCTACATCCTTCTCAGAAAAGACCAGCACTTTTAGAAGTCTGATTCATAGATTTTGTTGCTTGTTGTATATGACTGTGCTGATTTTGACTGGAGCAGAGTTAATTTTCTTCACATTAACTGGTATGGAGCTGAATCTTGGATTTGTGTTGAAAACAGTGTTGGTAACACAGGATGCCTTCACCATAGCTAAGCAGTGCTTACACAGAGTCAAGGCTTTCTCCACCCTCACCCCACCCATGTGAGTGAGAAGGCTGGGGGTGCACAAGAACCTGGGAGGGGAGAAAGCCAGGACAGCTGACCCAACTGACCCAAGGTATATTCCAGACCATATGGTGTTATGCTTAGCATATGTATCAGGGGAAGAAGAAGGAATGAGGGGACACATTCAGAGTGATGACATTTGTCTTCCCAGTCTCCCTAACATGGGATGGAACCCTGCTTTCCTGGAGATGAGTGAACACCTGCCTGCCTACAGGAAGTGATGAATGATTTCCTTGTTTTACTTTGTGCATGTGTGCAGCTTTTGCTTTTCCTATTAAAATATCTTTATCTCAACCCACAAGGGTTTTCACTTTTGCTCTTCCTATTCCCTCCTGCATCTCACAGACAGAGAGTGAGTGAGAGGCCACGTGGTGTTTAGTTGCCAGCTGGGGTTAAACCAGGACAATGGCTTGTGAGATTCAGAGGTTTCTAGATGAGTTACAAAGGAGACTGGGAGACAAAGATTCTACCTGAAACGCATACACTATTCAACTTCTCTTTAGTCTGTGTATGTGTTTTCCAAAGCAGAGTGAGAAACACTCTGTAATTGTAAAGGGCAAAAATCTAATCTGATTTGAATCATATCTCTTTCTGCACAGAGTGTACATCCTAAGGGTGATTCACCATTTTTTTTATCAACCAGACCAATTTTCTGAGAAAGGCAGCTGCTATTATCCTATTCTGTTCTCACTTTGCCTGAGATGCTCTGTATCTCTCTGATGATTTAATGCATCCCAAAGCAACCTCCCCAAAAGAGGAAATACTGGGAATTTGCAGTCTTTTGCAAAAGAAGGCACCTTGTTTAAACAGTAAGTGAACTTAAAAGCAGCAATGATGTTTTTTTAATTTATCCTATCAAAAACCTTCTTTCCTCAAGGGAAATGACTTCCGACGTAGAAGGTAAGCAACGGAGGTATTAAGAAATTATCATCTTAGAATCTTGTTCCCAAACAGCTGCATGTTTAGCTATTAAACATTTCTAAGCATTGAACTACTGTGTATAAGAGGGTAGAAAGAAACTGATACACGTTAGCCGTCAGTGAGATATAAGAAAGGGTATAGTAACATAGAAAAAACCCTTCATCTTTAGTGACCAAATGATTCAGTCCTCTGACCTATTAATTTAAGAGTAATGGTAACCTTTTAGCTTGGTTTTGTTTTATACTAATCTATTTTATAAAACTCTATTTTTGTGGTATTTTTGTGATATATTTGTTTGTTTCTAATTTTCATAAAATGCAAAAAAGGGCACAGAAAACATTTATTTATTGATTTAATATATGGGCCACTAACTCCAGTAATTAAGGTAGTGGAGACAAGGTGTTTTTAAAGTCACTTCATTCTGTTTAGGTAAATGTCTATCTTCTCCAAGGACTCTATTTCAAATAAAATTCTAAGTTTGTGACTTTTGTTGCAGATGGTAATGACAGGTATTTTCTCCTTGTCTGATTTTGAGGATGAACTCTTCTATTACCTAACCCTACTTAATAATTGCTTCCAAACTTTCCTCAAACACAGCCTCTGAAAGGAGAATGTTTCCTTTTTACAGTTTCATGGCCAAAAATCAGATAAATCCCAGTATGTAAAAGAGATCACTTTTTTTCCCTCTCAAATAGGTGGATGTGAAAAACTTAGTAACTTAAAGTCTGTAAGTGAATAAGTTATCAATAACATGTTATGAAATCATTGCATTTTGCTAGAAAAGTATATAAGCATTTTCTAAATGCATTTTTGATACTGTGAAAACTAGGCATAGGTGATTGGATGCAAATACAAAATAATCCATTTAGCTGGTTCATATTCTGTAACAACATACTGGTTTGTTTTTAAGACACATGGAAAGTATTAGTTTATGCATTTATGCTAGTTACAGCTTTTCATGAATTACAATATTCATTAACAGATATCAATAAATAAAGACAAGTTATAGAAAAGTGTAAGTAGTAAAATACTTCTGCGCTGCTAGAAATAAGTGAGGACTGAAATAGAGTAAATTCATATACTATTATTATTAAGGAAGACATGTAAATCTGCTGGTGTGTCAACTGATCTGTTGACAGCAATGTAGATGAGAATTTTTAAACTATACAATCTCATGATTTTTACCCAATCTTGTTAGTTCATTTTATTTGAGAGATTTCACAGTGTTATACCAAAAAGTTGATAGTCTTTTTATTTTATGTTCAAAGAACAGTAATTGGGTATTCTTGGTGCTTGTCATGCCATAGTGGAGTGTCTACCATAGTAGAGTGGAATCACGGCTTGCTTTCCTGAGTCCTCTCTTGATTCAGTGAAAGGAAATGTTTTCTATCTACAATTTAAGAAAACAGTTCATTCTGTTCAGTAAACTTACTGATTCTACTAAAATTTAGAAATACTTCACATTAGTTGAAGCTGAGTTTCATGCAGTCAAGTCACATGTCAGTAATCACACGATTTGCATTAACTTATCTCCATTTATTCTTGATTTTCACTGATTTGTACACATATGAAAACTAGTATGAGAAATTACTATTAGGTCATTAATACAAAAACTTTCCATCTCCAGCTTGACATTTGAAACCTAGATTTAGGATTTTAATGGCTCAATATGATAGATTTTGATACCTTTGAAAATTCTGGTATTTGTGATGAGAAATCGTGGTGGAGAATTTTTCACCAGATGAATGAAATCCTGAATTGCACAGATAATAACAAAAGCCCATGTTTAAGAATCTTTAAGCAGCTGAAGCTGATGGGATTAACACACTGACTTAAAGGATGAGAAGAGAGAACTTATGTTTACTTATGTTCTATAAGCAAAGAATTTTTAAATCCCAGCAAACAGAATAATAAGCAGACAGTAATTCATAGGTTGAGGAAATTTTATTGTGAAGAAATGATTTTAAAACCATCAAAATGGACAACTTGTCCAGGAAAAAAAATGGACTATTTTCCATGAGCAGAATGTATAGTTATTGTAACAGTAAGACAGACATTAATTGTTGGCAAATGTACAAATTTTAGAAATCTCTTGTGTATTCCTGCAGTTCCCAATAATGCACTGATTTTCTTAGAAGTTAAATTACACCACTTTCTGTACTGTAGTAGTTAATAAGTCCCTCCATGGATATTGAATGTCTTTAGTGCTTTCACTACACAGACCAAACCAACCCCACAAACTACAGATCATTTACCAACTGAAGGACAGATAGAGTCCATGCATCAACAAGCATTTTGTGTTTCATCTCTGCATAACACCTTCATTTGAAGTTTTAATCTTCCATTGATCTGTTTTCTTCCATCAGTAAATGAAAACTTTGTTGGCTTTATGTCATTGAGGGAGACTTTAGTTACCTTTCTTGTCATTTTGCGTTTTATTGCAGCACTTTAAATTAAATATAAAGGTCATAGAGTAATTCTGCAGACAAATCCGATATGAAGCAATCATAAAGATCATTAGGTATGACAGGAATCCCCACCCCACAAAGAAATAAATTCAAGCAGGTAAACCCCTAAGAGATACTGATGTTAAAGCAAACCCGCTTTGTAATAGGAGCTGCCAGAATTTTTTACATGCCAACTGCCAGCATCATCCTTTCAAACTAAATGAAACAATAAAGCACTGAAATCTCTATTGAGATTCCACTATAAAGATTTTTGACAAAGTTTCTTCTCAATAAAAGGAAAACCATGACTGAATCAAGCAGATATTCCTCTTAACATATGCAGACACTAATGGGCAGTATTAGTGATGTTTGTTTTCTAAAGAAAAAGGTAATTGAATATTTAGTGGCTGTGGAAATGAGTATGTGACAAAGCAAACAATCACAGAGTTACTGAGCAGTTACCAAAGGGAGTCCATCACTGAGAAAAAAAAAAAAAAAAAATTAGTTTCTTCTAAGGCCTTTTTCTGCAAGAAGATGACCACATATCTTTATATGAAGAATTTGAGAAATACATCTCAAGGCTAGATGGATAAATATAGCTCAGTTTCTATGAGTAGAAACATATTAAAATTACAGCTTAATTAATTTCATAGTTACTCTTAATTAACACATCTGATTCCAAGAGTATCTGTGAATAATAATTGGTAATGTAAAATTGGTTTCTATATATTTTTGTCCAATATTATGCATTTTACGTCATTATATTTACATGTGTTAAAATAAAGAAAGCTAATAATTATGGAAGTAGGGTGTTAAAGGACATATACAGTGAAAAAATATTTATAATTCATAAAAAAGTATTATTTAAATGACATGGGTTTCTGTGGCTGGGTTTTGGTAGTGGGGGGACTACAAGGGTGGCTTCTATTAGAAGCTGCTAGAAGCTTCCCTTGCTCCTATGGAGCCAATGATAACCAGTTCCAGGACGGACTTCCTGCTACTGGCCAAGGCCAAGCCAATTAGCAACCATGTAATGCCTCTATGATAATGCATTTAAGAACAGAGGGATGTTGCGCAGAAGAAAATTCCAACCCAGGAAGAGCTGAGTGAGAAAATGGGATAACAATGCAGACACCAAGGTCAGTGCAGCAGGAGGGGGAGGAGGCCCCCCTCACCCCCGGGAGCAGGGGAAGGACTTGGAGCTGTGGTCCCTGCAGCCCATGGGGGGCCATTGGGGTGCAGAAACCCCCCTGCAGCCCATGGAGGAGTCCCTGCTGGAGCAGGTGGATGTATGAAGGAGGCTGTGACCCTGTGGGAGGCCCAGGATGGAGCAGGGTCCTGCTGGAGACCTGTGGCCCATGGAGAGGGAAACCCCTGCTGGAATAAGTTTTTCCTGAGTAGGACTCGTGGCCCTATGGGGGACCCATGTCAGTACAGCTCATCTGTGAAGATCTGCACTCCCCTGGAGATGTGATCCACAGGACAGCAGATTGGGAAGAACTGTTGCCCGAGGGATGGACTCATGTTGGAGAGGTCCATCAAGGACTGTGTCCCATGGGAGGGACCCCGCAAGAACAGGGGAAGGACTCAGAGATGTGACGCCCCTGTAGCTTATGGTGAAGACCATGGTGAAGCAAGTTGTCCCTTTGCAGACCATGGAGGACCATTGGGGTGCAGAGACCCGACTGCACCCCATGGGAAACATCATCTGACTACAAGCCACCTTCCCTGTCTCCCTGCACTGCTGGGAGGGAGGAGGGAGAACA
Organism: Myiozetetes cayanensis; assembly: GCF_022539395.1. Taxonomy (NCBI): domain Eukaryota; kingdom Metazoa; phylum Chordata; class Aves; order Passeriformes; family Tyrannidae; genus Myiozetetes; species Myiozetetes cayanensis. The sequence continues at coordinate 76,982,307 of NW_026086604.1, read as the reverse complement.
GTAGAAGGAAGGAGGGGTGCGGAAGGAAGATGTTTTAAAACTTTAAGTCTTATCCTGTCAGTAAAAAAGTTAAGTTCTGTCCCCACGTTGAGTTTGTTTTGCCCGTCAGTAAGTGACTTCTCCCAGCCCTTATCTCTAGTCATGAATTCCTTTGCTGTTTTTTTTCCCTCCTCTGTTCTGTTGCAGAGGGAGAGTGAGAGAGCAAATTTAAGTGGGTATTTGAAATCTGGCCAGGGTCACCCCACTACATTATGCTTTTTAATTTATGCACTAAAGATATAGCCTTGGGTACTAAGTTCTTTGGCTTTAGAAGGGCCTTGGGTTTTGGTTGAAGTAGTACACTGGGAATTAGAAGATTTTGATTTCTGTTCAACTCCTTCATTCCCTAATGTCACAAACTATTGTGTAAACTTTGCTTTGCAAAATGGTCATACCATCTTTCTTCAATCTGTCTTGTTAGTTTAAATTAAAAAAAAAATAATAATTACTGATTGTCTTTTCTCCTATGGTTGTACAATGCTTAAACTGTTAGTCTAGTCTAGGTAGGAACTCTTAGGTGTTATTGGTATGCAGATTTTTTTTTCTTGGGAAATGCATATAGAGGTAATTTTAGGTCTCTCCCTAGAAGGGTGACTGTGGAGGTGCCTGTAAAATAATAGTGAGTACTTATTGGACAAGTCTTGCTAATACAAATACCTGAGTTTAATTGGTGTTCAGCGATTCCTGGCATTCTGTTCTCAAACCATAAGACTTACTGAGTTACAGTGCAGTGTATTTGAAGACAGCAGAAACCTAATTCACTAAATCTTAATCCTAAATGATTAACTTGTTTGTAAACCTTAAGGCAGATCTAGCATCAACTGTGTTCTGTTTTATAACATCAAACAGTGCAGGCTGAGTAGATTATAGTCATCAGCTAAACTGCATTCACAGCTATTCTGTTTTGCCAAAATAGCATTAAAGTAGCTGAAGTACATTCTCCAATATTTCTCTACCTCTTTCCTGTCAGTCCCTCATTTTTCTTCCACAACCACATCATCCCTCACAACGACACTGTGTATTCCTTTTCATTATTGCTAACATATACATTGCTATATCTATCCTTTTCCTCTAGCTCATCTGTTCTGATTTAACACTCTGGCAGCAGTTCTAAGAAAGAAAGAAAAAACCACATTTTGAAATCACCCTTCCAAGGGCTGGGAAGAGCTAAAGGTCTTTATTGGCTGCAGATATGCCCTGGTGTGCAGGGAGGTACTCACGTACTCAATGCTGACCCAGATACATGAGGAAGATGGATGAAGAAAATAACTGTTCTGGAACCTGAAGATGCCAAACCACTATAGGAACCAGGTGACATAGTGATATGATGTGGGATAAAGCAGCCAAACCTTATTTCTTTCCATTGTCATATGCACAAGTGGAATGTATACATACTTGGCAGTATTTCCAAGTGTTAGACTATCCAGGTGAAAAATTAATGAAAACAGTTACTTTTGTGGTCATATTGGGCTGCTAGATATTTGCAACTTAATTGATCTGTCTTTAGAGGAATTACATGAAGCTCTTGTTCCAAGAAATATGCAATAGTTTCCTTCCAAAGAGACTGCTGCATCTCATTGTTCTCAACAGCAGTGAAATAAACTGTCACCTTCTTTTCTCCTATTATTTCCCCTGAGGAATAAAAGCTAGGAGATATTCAGGCATCTTACACTGCCAGGAGTCAGAATCACATTGATAAGCCTGAGGTAGCAGCCATTTTGCAACTGGATAGTCCTTTATGGAATTTTTCTTTTAGAAAACATCCATGAGTCTCTAGTGCTGAATCTTCAAAACACAGAGAACAAGACATGAATTAAAAATTATTAAGAAAAACATTAACTAAAATTGGAAAAAAAAAAAGTCTTGAAATATTTTAGAGTTCAATGTGCTGAGTTTTTTAGAGTGTGTGAGGTACCTTGTTTTCACTTTGTTCATTAGGGGGAACAGGTAAGGGTACTGCACAAACCACTGCTCTTTCTATAGACTCTGTGTCCTATTTAAAGGATTTATTTGTAAATAGATACACCTTTCAGTCAATACCATTTTGAATGAAAATAGGTGTATGATGAAATCTCCCCAGACCTCATAAAAGAGTGACAGAGTCAGAAGTGCTTTATCCAAATAGTTAATTTACATATTCATTATATGGAATATATTCTGGGTGCACGCTGCAGCAATTTCCACTGTTTCACTTGTGGTTGTGGTTTAATACTTTGGTACGAAACTGTGTTCTCAGGCACTGGATTTGTACAGATGTTCATGTGTATGTGGTGGTTGTTCAAGAAAGGCTCTGTGACTAGGGTGAGCAAGGCCTGATATGGTATTATACACTCATGCATCTTCCCAAAAATCAATTTGTGATTGGTTTTCTGTGCTTCTTGGGAGACTGATCTTATAGTTTTTTCTTTTTGCTGTTCTGTATTGAAAAATTATGAAGAACCTTTTTTAAGACTAAACATCATTCCATTTCCAGATGGGAAAATTTTTTATTTTTTTTTCAAATTCATCCATGTAGTATGGTTCATTTCAAATAACTTTTTCCCCTATGAAATGACAAATTACTTGTCATAACTCAAGAAACTGAAGTGTATTAGCAAGTGACTGCATGGATGAAAAAGAATAAAATATTCTTTTCTAGAGACAACATATCTGTCATTAAAGAACTACTTAGTGATATTTGTTGAAACACCAATGTTGAAATGTTGGCTTATGTAGTTTTGCCTTATATATTCACTTTTGTATAGTTTTCTATTTAATGATTAAGAGGAGATATTTTTTATATAGGCATTCTGTTGTACTATTGCTGAATATTTCATACCATTTTTTTTTTTTTTTTGCTGGAAACTCCTTACATCTTTTGGGTTTAATTAAAAAAAAAATCTTCATTTAGAGGTGAAAAATTTCATGACCTATAATGCATAAGGTAATTGACTTGATACACATTCACTAATCCTTAGTATTCTTGGGATAGGTATCTATAACTTTGATATTTTCAGAAGATATGAAGCACCATGAAATGAGATGATGATTGCTATGTCAAAATATTACAACATGTCATAATATGACTTTAGATTTTATCAGAAAAAAATAGTACTTATATCAGACCTGATCTGGCCCTGAAGACCAAACAAAAAACATCACAAGACTAAGAGCTCAATCCCCTGGCACTGCTGGTTTTTGTGCCAGAAGATCTGTGATGATTGGCACTAATGGGCCACTTGTCAACTTCTGCCTAGAATAAATGGTGTACCAAGCAAAAAAAGACTTTGTAAACTGGAGGTAAACTCAGATGGCAGCTCTATCAAAACTCGTTAAATGATGAGCACAGTATTTCCATTCTTTTAAAAAGGGAACAACTCAAAGTCTTTTGCATTGCCAGCAGTAGGGTACAGTTGAGGTAAAGTTTCCTGTAGATGCCCTAGACAGGAGAAGGAGCTTTTCTGTAATGGAATTAGAAATTAGAATAGCCTTAAAATGTGAGGCCTCTTTTGTAATTGAACCTCATTTTGGATATATGACTTACAGTATTAAACTAGTTCTAGGTGCCAAAGGAAGGTGTTTCTAATTTACCACCTCTAGCAGTCAAATGACATGGTTTCCTTCTTAAAATTCTCCTTGGAAGTACTTTCTCTTTTCCAAGCCTTATGAAAGGCAATGAGATTATGCTGTTGCTGTGGTGATCCTGTCTAATGAAAGTTTTATGTACCCCCGGCCAACTGGCCCTGTGCAACTAACATCCAGAGCTGTCTGCTTCTGATGGAATTGTGTAAAACCTCTACATTATTTCCACTGGAGAGTAATTGGTGATGCTGTGCAAAGGTATGTTAACACACAAGAACTGAATGGAGAACTTCAGACATACAAATGGTTAACTAGAAAATAAAAAATAGTGCATTTCAGGTTTAGTCCTTCCTTTTTGCTTAAAACCAGACTGGAAGGCTTCTGAGAACAGAACAGGCAAACTTCAGCTATGCATAGAACCATGCATATAATATGATGATTATATGTAAGTGTAACTTTCATGGAGAGAAAAATCCATCCTGGAAATAACATGAGAGACTCTATCATAAACTCTATATCAAAACTTAGCTTCCTTATAGCTACATATTTAAGAGCTTAGAATCTAATAGGAATTGCAGGACATTACTTAGGTGTTTTATCTTCATCAGAAGAGATGAACAGCATTTTCAAAAACAGGTGAATAATATCAGAGATCAAGACAAATTTTGTATAGTAAATTAAATTCAATTAAATTATAGGAAAAAATGTAACTTTAAATAGATTTTTAGTGATAGTTGTGATTTTATTTATTGTTTCAGAAAAGCATGTCCTTCCTTCATCCAGCTTCAGCTTTCGTTATGTTTTGAATTCTAGTTCCAGATCTTTAGTAAACTTGATTGACATCTTAACCCTCCAATCCACTTCTTTTATTTTAGGTGTCCTTTCTCCCTTCAGACTTCTCAAAACCCCATATTTAGTGTTAAAATTTTAGTTGTTGTTGATTTTAAATGGGCAGAGGCACTTTGTTTAAAGAGTGAATGACATTCACAAAACAGAGAATTTTTGAATGTTTAGATTCATGAATCTGGCAGCCAGCCAGTCAGTCTTATGACATTCTTCCCTCAAAAGCCTCATTCTGTCTTTATTTAAAATTTGTTTAAATATATTTTTCACAGGTGAAAACTTTTTCCGCAGATTATATTTTTGGTTTTGTGGGGGAAGTTTTTGTTTTTCTCCCCTGTTTGGACCTGAGGGAGGCTGAGCAGGCAGGATTGCCTCTGGATATATATTCTGCTGCTAGCCACTCTGTGACCGTATGTGTGGGATTGAGTGTGCCCGTGCTGCAGTGCACAGCCATAGATCCAAGCTGGCCACCTTGCACCTTGTGCCTGAAGGAGACCTCCTGGGGGAAACTTTCAGTCAGGCTTTTGCTGGGCAGTGGAAGATATGCAACAGCTGGAAATAACTCATGGAAATAATAATTTTCTAATTATCCTCTAGTTTAGAATAGACTTGCTACCTTCTTGTGTCCTGAGCTATTATTTACATTTGAACCAGTCTTAGATGCCACTGCTCTGATACTGTGACATTTTAAATCTTTAAATCTTTCTGGACAGACATACATGATTTCACAAAGGATGGGGTAAATCATACTCTAATTCTGCAAGTTTGATGTTGTTCTTTCAACCAGATTTTCTTCTAATCCTGTTGCAATTGAAGCGGGAGAAAAAATTAGACTTTGGGGTTTTTTTTCTTCAGAGGTTCTCTAATGTTCACTGGATTAACAGGTCACTCACTGTGTGTAGCTTGCTTATTCTGCTACTAAGAACTTTTTTATTAGACAACCAGGAGTAATTTTCACATTACATTTTAAAGTTTAAAATTAGTAGTTTTTGAACATGCTTAGTGTTCTGGGAAGGAGGTTGTTTAGAACTGTTTCCTAGATAAGGGAAATGAATGATCTCATTAAATATTTGACTTTGAATTTTAAAATGTCATTCCAGAAATGACCTGTACTGGTTTTTACTGCAAAAGTGAATATTTGGGGAAAATAAAAGTAGATCAAAACAAGGAACTTAAAATGAAACCCTTCTGAAGGTCTGCTGTGGTGGCTGGTATCATGAACTGTTTTGCTTACACATGCATATTTATTGGTTTCTTTTCCTGAAGCGCAGCACAAAGCAGAAAATTTCCTTTTATCTGATATCAATGAAAGTGATAACCATTACTGGTATCATTGTATTTTCTGAATGCAGTATCTTTGTCTGAGAAAGTTATATATAATAAATATATGGATATTAAAAATAATTGTGATGTTTCTCATCTCTTTGTAAAGATGAATCTGTATATATATGAATACATACCCACTATAAATATATGTGATCTATACCAATACAGAAAATGCAAAGGAAAGTTCATTCCTAAGGTTTTTTTTTTACATTTGCAAATCCCATAGCTGTATTACCTAGCCTAATGTTCTCAGCAGATTCTGTGAAGAAACTGAGACAATTTATATAGTGTTTTGCAGGAACACTTTATAGTGTTCCTGCATTATAGTGTTTGTAGGAACTCTATAAAATTATGTAAGCATCTGTTCCTGCAGATGCTTTTGGAGACGTGTTGAGTTCTCAGATTGAATGCAGCTACAGTGTGCACATGCAAAAAATTATGAATATATTAAATGTTTTCCGGATAAGAGTTAAAGATTGATGTTTCATTTGTTTTCTATGACCAACACATATTTCTATATATCTATATGTATTTCTACACATAGAACATAAAATTAGAGTCTATTCAGTGATTGAATTTCTGCTGCTTTTCCAGTTCTCACAACAAGGTTTGTTTTCAAGTAAATTGGACAGATAATATCTAACTCTCCTTTTTTCCAAACTCATGAATCTTGTTGAAAAATGCAAGCAGAATTGTAAACTATTGATTAACTACTGTGCTTTTGGAACACTTTAGGATATATAGTTAATAACGTACCTCACCTGTAAAGTCACAAGCCAGTTCTGTTTCAGATTAAAAACATTAAAAGAAAATTAGGAATTAAAAGTATAGGCATCAATTCAACATGTGGAAATATTGTGCAGCGGGTTAAAAAAGCAATAAATGAAGAGTTGGAAGAAATGTAGACAGGAATAATACTGAAGTGTATAAAGTTGAAATTAGATAGTATATTGACAGGGGATTTTAATATTACCTGTATCAGAAAAAGGCAATAGTGACTTTTATCTGTTTTCACAAATGCTATAAATAAAAATTTTTTTTAACCTCAAAACTTATATTGCAAGTGTATTGTTGCCTTAATATTTTTAGGGTATCTTACTAGAATGTTACTCATAAAATGGATTTAGGTTCAGAAAAGAGCAAGGAATGTTGTTGGGAAGAAGAATGAAAAATATCTGGAAGGAGTAAAACAAGACACATGCAACATGGAGAAGTATGTGTTTCACTTAATTCTAACAAGCTCTTACATATATTAAGAATCAGTTATTAGCATATATTATTAAAATATAAAAGAGAGAGAGAGCTGCTGATCAAGCAGAAGATAGTTACCACCAGTGGTATCACATTGGTCCTTCTTCACCCTGGACTTCTCAGTGGTGGGGGTCCTGAGGTTATTCAAAACTTTTCACTATTTATACATTTTAGCAAACAAAGGAATTAATGCTTATTGGCTACACAGTTCTCTTATTCTGTTGGTTATTGTAATCATATTCATGGTACATCAGAAAAAATATTTTAAAGATTAATCTTGATGTTAGTCCAAATTGCTTCCTGGAAGAGCTTAAATGATTAAATTAGTAATTATCAGAAAAATTTGCAAATCCTCTTGGCTTCTGATTTTTAATGCAAAAAATTGTTTATTATGGACGAAATACTTTATTGTTAACCTACATTCATGGAAGTCTAGAATGATTAGATTCTCTTCTGAGTTCTGTCAAAGTAAACATGTTTCATAAGTGCTATGCTAGTTTGTTTTGTAAGTTGTTGGGTTTTTTTTAACAATGCCATATCATGTCACTGAAACCTTTAATTGTATGTGTTGTATGCCACATCTGCAATTATCTCATTTCACTAGCATGAAACTTCATTAATCAGAGTATCTCATCCTGTCATGTTCTGAACACCATGCAGTGAGGGAGAGATTGTAGACATGAACCTGAAATCTTGAAGTTTAGTTCATCAGTGGCAGTTTGCTGATTTTTCACCTCAAGTTTTATTGTTTATAGTGTGAGGTTATGACTGTCAAGAGGATTTCTATAAAAGAAAACTACCTTATTCTTTTATTTTATTATATTTTTAAAATATATCTGCCTTGTTAGGTGTCTATTGATCTGAAGAATCATAGAATCATAGAATCAACTGGGTTGGAAAACACCTCTGATATCATCAAGTCCAACTCTTCATCCACTACCACTATGGTTACTAGATTATGGCACTAAGTACCACATCCAGTCTCATCTTAAAAACCTCCAGGGATGGAGAATCCATCACTTCCCTGGGCAGCCCATTCCAATGCCTACTTGTTGGAGGTGGGTTTTGGTGATTGTAAAGAGCATAATTATAGTGGTTAAGCAGCTTATGTTATAAGTGATTTTTAGGTGTGATATTGTCGTGGAGCTGCAGCTTCAACTGTCATCATGTTGCAAGTGGTTGCCATGGATTACGTGCTCAAGAGCCAGTGTCAGCTGTCATTGGACAGTTCGTGGAGCCACAGCAGCTCGACCAATCCCTGATTTACTCTGTTGCTATCCTACCCCTGCATACATATGTATATGCTCTCTATGTTTATGTATTTTCCCATACCCAATCCTAGTTGGAAGATTAGCATGCTCCTCCTATTCTCCTCCCATATTCCTGAACCTTCCTCTCCAATCCCTATAAAACCCCTCCATTTTCTAATAAAGTTGATTCAGCTCTGTTACCCCAACACTGAGCCAGCTGCTTGCCTTTCTACCAACGACCAACACCTACTTACCTTACCCTCCCTGTAAAGAATTTCTTCCTAATATCCAACCTAAACCCCCTTTGGCAGAGCTTAAGACCATGCCCTCTTGTCTTACTGGCAGCTGCCTCAGACAAGAGACCAATCCCCACCTGGCTAAAACATCCTTTCAAGTAGTTGTAGAGAGTGATGAGAAAGATCAGTTCTAGCAGATTTATACTCTACAGAAGAACATCTTTGGCCATCAGTGTCAGTATTTGTAAAACTTATATGGAACAGCACAAAAAGGCTGTTAAAAAAAAAAAAAAAAAAAAAAGTAGTCCTACTGTAGACATACAGCAACTAAAAAGAGCCTTTAGTGCACAGAACTACTAAGTGGTCTTCATTATGGCTCCCTTAAAAATTTTGAGTTTACGTTGGATCGTGTCAGCCATCCTATTTAGATACTAGTATTCAATGCATGGTTATTTGGAATTTTTTTTAGTTTTCTTTGCAAACAACAGAAGACAAGTGCTGAAACTTGGTACCCATCAGGACATCAGAGATGATTATCATTTTACAGGGCTTATTCTTTGAATTGGTAAGAGTTTTTGTGAACTCATGAAAATACATGGTATTTGCCCCACAGGCCACACACAGTATTGCTTATCCATGTGTGCTAGAAATAATCTCAGAAGTTTTGCATAAAATGGTCAGTGATCACAAATTCAAAACACACACATATATTTGTACAATAGAACAATATTAACTGATTTCTTGTTTCTCTCACAGTGAGTAGTGCCAATCCTCCTAAAGAGTGTTGTCTTATTTCATCTATTAGTCATAGCATTTGTCTTCTGAAATTTGGTAGATTTGACAAAAGTTGAAATCACCACATTACATTTTTCTTCCCCAAATTAGACTTACATGCTTGGCAGAATAACTGCAATTAATTTTCTCTAAAAATTCATCAGGGTGGGATGGGGAGCGTAATCCTTGACTGTGTGACTGTAAGAGATTTCTTCGTTCTTCAAATGTTAATTTTCCATAAAATTACAATAAGACATTTCCAAAAACTAGCAAAATTGCACCAACATTACACTGACTTTGTATTGCCTAGAAGCAGTGCAATAGATCTGTTGGTAGACGTCAGCATAGATCTTTATCTACTTAAGTAATAGCTAACATTGATCACATCAGTATTACCGTTCTGTGAGAGTTGTATAAAAACCATCATCTTAGAGAAGTAACCTATTAACTATGGAAATTATTAGCATGCTGCCCATGGACTGGCAAAGTCAGGCTATGACTATGTTAGTAGGGTTTTCTTTTATTCAGGCTTGTTCTCCTTTGTACTGTCGGGAAGTTCAAATAAGACACAGTTTCTGAAGAATTTACTGAAAAGTGTCTTCTATAAATTTGAATTGCCCTCTTGATCACATTTAAGAGCATCTGACAGGCATAATAGAGATGCAACTTGCAGTGTCACTTTTGATTATTTAAAATTTAAATTGGCTTGTTGAAATATACTGTGAATGGTTGTGGATACCATTCGAAGTTTCTATCACCATTTTAAAAGTTTCAATTTAGTGTATTGCTTTATTATAACATCTCTAATTTAAGGTTTCTAATTTTATTTTTAAATAACATTTTCAAGATATAGAATTTCTAAATAATTATGCAGATGCATACAGAAAATCATTCCTAACTACTGTTATTCATGGAATCTTGACTTTCAGGTGTCTTACATGACAAGTGAATACTGCAAAAATCCTAGAATATAATTTTGAAAGGAATCAGTGGGGAATACTAAAATAGATGTTCTGTAATCCTTGCAGTTAGTGAACTTGTCACCTTGGACTATAAACCATATTTCCGAGCAAGGGAGCATGGGTCAGAGAATGCCGAGCTGTCAGCTAGACGCATAAATATTCACAAAAGTAGTGTTTTATTTTTAAACCTAAAAACATAAAACCAGGTGTGTCCTTCCTGCTTATTTAGAAATGCATACTTTAGAACTTACACAATTACTAAGATAAAAACTGCTGATGAACTAAAAGGATTTATTTTTCATGCTTGAAGTAAAAATAGTATAAACTATAGTAATGAATCAAATTCATTCCACAAACCATGTATCACATAGCCCATATTGCAAACAAAACATAATACTTCCATCTTCTGCACTAAAAAATTAGTAATCTTTATATAAGCTTGTCTTCTTTCCAGAGTAAACTAAAACAAAAATTTTGAAAGTGTCTAATGGATGATAATTATTCTTTTTGCCAGATTAAGGTTTTTCCTTTATGAAAAAAAACAACAACCAACCAAAAAAACCCTATTACACTTTAAGTAGGTAGATCAGAGGAAAAGTAAGATAGCAGAGTTATAGCAGATATTGCAATTATTCTATCACCATGGTTTTTATTTTCTTTTGTTTGGTAGATGAAGATGTTAAGGTAGGGAACACAACACAAGAGTAGGAGAGTGAAGCAGCAGCAGGAAAAACGTGCAGGAATAGAGTTTGTAAGCAAACAGCCATAGAATTGTGGGTTTATAGGTCCATTTCTTTTAAAATGTTGTTCCTAAATTTTATAAAATCTGTTTTTTCGACCTTGACAGAGCTTTTATCTTAGAATTACATCTCAGTGTCTTATGGTGTCCCTCAATGACGTTTGGTGAAACAGGGATGTACAACAGTTAGGTCCTTCCCTTAGCAACTCTTAGTGTAGTGGTAACATTAAAATATTTTTGATTCCTTTACAATGCACTAAGCTTTCTTTACCTATCTTTATCTGAAGACTGTGTTGTGATACCCTGAGAGAAACTCGTAGGTCATACTTTCTCATTCCTGTGTTTGTCTATATTTATCATTGTACAATCAATAATTTATCAGCTGCTTTCCTACAGCAACACAAACTAGTGACACAAAACCAGCCCAAGAATGTCTGTGTCGTTCATGGTTCCCTCAGTCGCTCGCTCTTGTTGTGACACCTTAACAGTGGCTTTATTTATGCAGTTACCGTGCTACTACCACAGACCTTTGGCCCAAAGCAGTGCTATAAGTCACAGATGCTCATTTTGCACAATCCATTTTACTAAGTGGATACACTATGTGCTGAGAGGAGTCCTTCACAGCAGTGAGTCACAAGGTAGAATCTGAAAGAAAGATTTTTGCTGTTTTGTTGTGAATACTTACTAGCTGTGAAACTTGTGCATCATTTATTGCTGATCTCATTCTGGTGCTTTTATAGCAGAAGTTACCTTGCTATATGAATAGTCTGAAACTAGCCTGGATAAGAGTATTATCAGCATAGACTAGCCATATCAACACTCCTTTGTGTTGGAGGAAGAGCTGCTCTGGGAGAAAGATGTACTCCCACAGGAATTAAAGTCTACTGGTAGCCTTATCTCTTTCACCTCAAGAGATAACGTGATTTAGAGATAAGGGCACCTCTTTGGTTGTGCTTTCTGCACAACCTGCATCTTAGGCTGCATCAGCAAGTATTCAGAAAGTCAAGGGGAATAATTCTTCCCCTCTGGCATTTTTAAGACTGTGTCTGGAGTACTACATCTGCTTTTGGGTTCCACAGCACAAGATGATCGGTGACATGGTCATGGAAGGCTGAGGGAGAGTTTTTTTCTGTATAGAGGTACCTGATGGAAGGGTGCAGGAAAAACAGACCCAGCCTTCTCTAGAAGCTGCACAGTAGTAGGACAAGAGGCAACAAAATGAACTTGGAGCTTAATAAAGTTTGCTTAGATATTAAGGAAAAAGAAATTTACCCTGAGTGTGGTGTGACACTGGCACAGGTTACCCATAGAGGCTGTTGGATCTCTATCATGGAGATATTCAGAACAGAAGAGAATAAGGCTATAAACCATCTGGTCTCACTGGACCTGTTTAGAGCAGGAGGCTGGTCTACATGGCCTTCACAAGTAGTTTTCAAGATGTAAGCTTTAGATATCAATGATTCTATGAACACAAGATCAAATGACAGCCCAAAGAAATACTTCACTGCATGACCAGAAATTGAGAAAGAGAGCTCTACAGAAGTTTATATCCAAATTTTCTAATCTATGAAACAGATGTCAGTATTTGGATCACAAGGGAAAATATAAAACCATTAAAATATTTAAAAATATGCATGTTTACAAAAAATTTTGAATATTATCAAAGTAGCTAAGGAAATAATATCTCAGCACTTATTTAGTGCATCTAATTTTTTTTTTATTTTAATTGTGCTTATCATTGCAGTACATTTACATTGTAATTGATGCTCTTTGCTTAAGGTGCTCTGTGGCTGCTCTATTGGTGTAGTATTTTATCTTATTTGTCAGCCACAACTTGTGATATATTATAACATGACATAAAGCTGTGCAACATAAAAAAGGAGGAAAAAGGAAGGCACATGATCTACTCTGACATGATTTCTGTAGTGCAAAACAATTTTTTATTTTAATTCAAGCATCAGAACCCAATATGACATATCAGCTGTCAATCATGAGTTGTGTTAATGCAAATATATTACCTCCTAAAAGAAACATAAGGCTTCAGAGAGACTATTTTTATTTTATTATAAACATTTGTTTCCTTTTTTTAATTATATAAGGCTATTAGACTTAATACATAAATTGTATTAAAAGTCCACTTCCAAAACTATAACGGCACACTTTTCAATTACTACTCAAGCTTCTTTTCTATCATTATGGCTACCATGGTAGTAGAAGATAAAAATATATGATAAATCCTAAAACTAGCAGACCAAGTTACACTAGTTTGAATCAAAATAAAGATTGGAAAAATAATTGAATTGGAAGGATTTTCTCTAGAAAAAACAAGTGTCCTTGGAAGAAATAATGTCAATATTTTTCCTCTTATGATGAGTATGATGATAATATCCAAGCATCTCAAACAGGTTGATAAATTTGTCCTCACATGTACATTTTCAGGAAGAATTGTAATGGATGTTGTTTGTTTGCTTACTTCCCAATTGACTATCCTCAATCTACTTCAGTTCTTCTGTTCATAGTTATAGTAGTTACAGTATTTTAATTATTTCAGGAAAGATTGCATATTTCTATCCTCACACATAGATTATGGGTCACTTCTAATGATTTCTTGAACACACAGTATTTTAAAGACTTTATTGACAAAAAGCTTTAATGCCTTTTTAAGTGTTGTGCTGATAGATTTACAGTCCTTTAGTAGAAAATAGCCCTTATGTTTAAAAGATAATGTTTCTGGTAAGATAAGAATGATTAGCTCTGTAATACGTATTGTATACAATCAATTGGTTTCCCGTATACCCAGTTTCAGATGTTTAAATTTCTTTAAATATAATTGCAACAATAGGCCAAAGGAGAGACAAATACTTAGTTTAGGCACAGACAATCTCCAACCAGAATGACAAAGAGTATTAGAAAGAGGAAAAAATTGTCAAATATCTTCTCTGGATAACTTCATAATGCATGCAGCCTGAGGTTACATGTATGAATGTTTAAATAGCACTTCTATTCAAACATCAAGTGTGGGCATAATAAAAGACTGTCATCACTCTCCACAGGATTTAAAAGTCAAAGATTTTTTCTTAAATCAAGACAGCGACTAATTCTACCAAATAACCCAGGTGATTTACTAAGCAGTGAAGGTTTACTACCCTGTATTTTTCCAAGATTTGTCTTGGATAGGTTTAAAGTATGATAATTTATATTATGCAGTCTTGTAAACTGTCTCACAGTTCTTATTCTCTGTTAAACTTGCATATACATCTTTATAATGAATAGATGAGAAATTGCATCCTGTTATGATGATTGACTGGTGTAATCTAATCTTTGCCAATTGTATTTTCCACAATGAAATACTTTGCTCTAGGTGAGATTATTTGGGAAATTATAACATGACAATTCATTGAGTTGTCCTGGTATATCTGTAGTGTGTACTGTACTCCTATTTGACATGCACCATACAATATATTCGAGTTTCTAAAAAGCCTGGCATAACAAATTTATTTTTTTTTTATTTTATCTTTCACATGAATCATTCTTTGTATGAAACCGACTTGAAAATATAGCCCGTGTATTTTTTCCATTAATTTATTTTTCTCTAATAAAAATGTTTGATTACCCTACTATAGCAAAAATGCACCTTAAAGGCAGAAAAGATTTCCTCTCATTTTTCCTTCAATATTCTCTTTTTCTCTTGGAAATTTCTGTGAATCTAGCAGTCTTCCTCTGTCATTTCTTCCTTTGACTTTTGAATGATTCATAGAAGATTAAAATTCAATGAAGGACAGAATTACTTATACATTTTTATTTATTGAAGGTTTTATCTTCTAATTTATGTCTTGAGTTTTCCAATTGGAATTTCAGTATTTAGATTTGAGTTCAGTAAACTGTCTCCTACAATCCTGTATTCCCTTACCTGGTAGAGTTTAGGAGATCTGACTCTTTGCTAGTCATATTTGGGTCAAGTATGTGGCCTATTGACTCAGCAGATATTCCATTCTCTAATTTAAGAATGCCTAGCCAGGTAAACTAATCAGTTCCTTGGATAGCTTTTGGTGGAAGAGATTTACGTTTTTCTACTCTTCCACTTCAAGGCTTTCTAATCACTTGAAGTGGCGTGGTTACAGTAACACTTCCTCTTCTTTTAAGATTCAAAGAATCATCATTCCAGAACAATCCCATTAAGTAATCCAAGAAGGATTATTATGGCACTTATGAAGATGCTAGTGGAGAAAACAGACATCCCTACAAAAAATGATAGATGAGTTTAGAAGATTGATTCTTAAAGTTATAAGTATTGAGGTAAGACAACTTTTTCAACAAAAATAATAAGAAAAAAAGACCAATGAAAAATAGGGCCTCAGCTGGCTGCCATGTGCCCATTAGCTGCTATCTCACTTGCCCTTCTCAACAGGATGGGAGCAGAAAATAAGACAAAAACCTCATGAATCAGGATAAAGACAGTGTAGTGAAGGAAAGCAAAGGCCACACATGGAAGCAAAATGAAGCAAAGCAGAGCAAAATTATAATTCTCTTATTTCCCATCAACAGGTTGCGTCCAGCTGCTTCCCAAAAGCTTCCTGTTAGTCTAGAAGACAAATGTCTCTATTACAAATGCCTCTTCCAGCCCTTCCTCCTTTCTTTTAGCTTTTATTGATGAACATGACATCATATGGCATGGAATATCCCTTGGGGTCAGTTGTCCTGCCTACGTCTCCTCTCAACTCCTTGCTGACCTGCAACCTATGGGTCTTGGAGAAGGGGTTGGAGAGTCAACCCTGATACTGTGCTAGCACTGCTCAGCACTACCAAAACACTGAAGTGTTATTAACATCTTTCTAGCTACCAATACAAACAGCAATGTGAAGGCTGCTATGGTGAACTCCACCCCAGCCATACCAAATAAAGAAATTGCATATGTGGTGGTTATTAATTGTTTATAAAGAAAATGAGACTGAGCCTAATATACCAAGATGTCAGCTTATATATCAATTGCTTTTACAAATTCATCTCTCATGTAGACAAATGAAATCTTGCTTCATGTCTGTCTGCTGAGTGCTGATAACATATCATTTTGTAATCAGTTAAATTAATCACTTAATTCTTCTCTGTCCATCCATTCACTGGCTCCCTTTCTTTGTACTGTAAAGCAGGCTTTTTCTACTTCTTCCCATCAGCCTACCTACAAATACATGAGCATTTTTCAATTATTTTCTCTTCAAAGGTCACCTTAAATTTTTCCTATCATGTGTTGCTGTATGAAGCTGCTAATATTGTAAATGATTGGTGTGTGCTTTCCTCCAGTACAATAATTCATTGTTTAAATTTCCTTTAAGACCATTTTCATTCTTTGTTTGTACAGCATCAAGCTCAATGGAGTGAGTAGTGGTCTCTGAACTGGACCATGTGCTCTCCTGTGCTCTCCTGACACTGTACTGATAAATGAAAACCAACGTGATTCAAAACTGAAGAGTACTGGTGAGCTGTGTTTTTTTCTCCTGTTCAACTAGCTGTGACTAATCACTAAGAGCTTTAGACAGCTTTTAAATTAATGGATTTATAAATGAAATAAAAGACAGCTTTTGCTATAACAATGAATGTTTACAGATTTACACTAGAAATTAATAAAAAAGGCAGATATAAGTACTGCTTAGTGTTTTTTATTCAATTAAAATCAGAGATAAGGAAAACTTCTTCAATAATAAATCACTCAGTATGCAATTTGTTCCTGCTTATTTTGGTAGACCCTGGTTCTATTGCCACTCTGGGTTGTTTATACACACAATATATTATTTCACAGTGTGATGTATGAACAAGTAAGGAAGGGAAGTTTGAAGTGATTTTTTGCTTGGAATATCTGTTTTTGTTAGTCAAGTCCTGCAAATTGACTTTTCTGTCAGGATTCAAGGACTGCTTCTAACAACTGTATTTTTTCCATTGCTCATGTACTGAGGGAATTTATTAAGTTTGCGTATTTTTAAAACTGTGGGAAAATAAATAAAAGAAAAAAGAAAATAAAATCAGGAAGCAACCCATGTTTCTGAAGGCATTGCCTAAGGGTTTTTCAGCCTGAAGACTGTTTAAAAAAAAAACAAACCAACAAGTCAAAACAACTTTTCAGACATTTTAATCTCAGTATAACATAGCCATTATCAGCCTGAGCAATGCCAAGTGAGAGATTAAGATTGTTTACTAATAAAAGATCTAATTAAAAAGCTGTGTGATGAAAGAAATTCAGGAAATAATTTCTTATGAAAAAGTTCTCTAAACTAAATCTTAGCTGCTGACACAACATAGACTAAGAATAAAGATGAGGAGTTATACTTTCCTTCAATATAATGTTCCTGTTGAAGACAGACACATAGCAATGTTTCAGTCTGGGGCAGACACATAAAACCCATTCATTTTAATGAAAATATATATACAATTTTCCACTTATCACCTACCCACCTCCAGCAGGGTAGATGGCAGAAGGTTTGGCTTTTTAAAAACAAGTGATTTTTGATGAAATACCTTTATACTCAGAGCAGAAACTGTCATGTTTGTTGCTGAAATAATTGAAAAGATAATTAAGGGCTTTCAGAAGATTATCAACATTTTAATGAGTTAAAAATTTATCTTTCACTAATATATTAGAATAGTAAGCCTGATTTCTTAAATTTTGACAACTTAAAACATTCCACTTAAATATTCAGAAGTGAGTTGAGAGAAAGATGGAAGACCAAAGTTCTCAGAGAAAAAATTAATGACTCTCAGGGTTTAGGCACAATCTTTCCCTGTGTTTCTTTCCTGCTGCAAGTGTAGTACTATTAGGTTATGTCTCCCCCAGTTTTAGTTTGACATTTGGAAGTGTCTTTCTAGCTCATTGCAAAAATTGTTAGAAAGATAGCAATATCATGGTATCACACATTGTGTCACAAGTAAGATTGGTGAGTTCTAGTGTGAAAGTTGCCTGATACACTTGATTAAATTTTTTTGAATATTCTCATTTGAATGAACACTTTAACTTTTTCCCACTCAAGCTCTACCTATTTGTTTATTTTTCAAAGACTGCTAATTTATGATCATAAAAGATCCTTGTAATCTGTTTCATGAATGCTCCAGTCTTTTTGAGTTTTGTTATTTCCTCAGCAGCTTTTTTTTTTTTAATTTTATTTTTTTAAGAATTTTTGTCTTTCACTGTAATGTTGATCTTTTCTTGTTTCAAGCAGATACACCCATGGTTGTGTACTTTTTCCTTATGTGCATTAGTTTTAGTTTTCCTTAAGTTCCATCATTGCAGTCCTACTAATTGAGACAAAATTACCAGGTTATCTCCATAGTTGCAATATAAAAGGACTTAATTTTCACTTTGTTCAAAAAAAGCAATATTTAAACATTTGTTTGGCTCTCAGTGTTTATATGATACACTTTTGTTAAATCAGTGTTAATATATAGGTTTTAAATAACATACATAGAATCATAGAATCACTAAAGTTGTAAAAGGCCTCTAAGATCATCGAGTCCAACCACCAGCCCAGCACTACCATGTTCACCATTAATCCATGTCCCCAGATGCCACATCCACACACACTTCCAGGGATGGTGACTCAAACACTTCCCTGGGCAGCCTGTTCCAATGCATGACTACTATTTCCATGAAGAAAGATTCCCAAATATCTAATCTAAACCTCCCTTGGTGCAACTGGAGGCCATTTCCTCTTATTCTATTTGTTACCTGGCAGAAAAGACTGACCTCTCTCTCTTGCTACAACCTTATTTCAGTTAGTGGTGGAGAGCAATAAGGTCCCATTTTCTTCAGGCTAAAGAACCTCAGCTCCTTCAACCACTCCTCATAAGACTTGGGCTCTGGGCACCAATGTGTATTGGTGAAAAAAACAGTAAATTGATGGAAAACCTCATTTATATTAGCACTGTTAGATGAGGTACATATTAGAATAGTAATTTCAGCTAAAATAAATTGAAAATGAGCCT
This sequence comes from Myiozetetes cayanensis, assembly GCF_022539395.1. NCBI lineage: Eukaryota > Metazoa > Chordata > Aves > Passeriformes > Tyrannidae > Myiozetetes > Myiozetetes cayanensis. The sequence continues at coordinate 76,963,358 of NW_026086604.1, read as the reverse complement.
ATCTTTAAGTTCATTTTGGAATAGAACTTGTGATAACAACATAAGGAGGTTTTTCCTTCTTTTAGATATGTTTTAGAGGGTCAAGTTTTAAACTCTACCTAGATAGTACAGTGATAATGCTCAAAGAGTGGTGAGAACACTATCTTTGACAAATTTTTCACCTCTTATATTTTGATTTTAATGTGTCATTTTAAATGTCACAATATTATGAAATTACTTTAATTAAAGCCTTACAGGAGAACCTATCTACCTTAGGTCTGAATGGCAACACCATTTTAGCCTAAGTACATAAATTAATATCTTTGTTATTTATTCAGTCACTTTCAAAGCACCTATAACTCGTGGAAAACTTAATAGTGAAAAAACTTGGAGTATAAAAATCCAGTGATTCTGTATTCTGGAAAGAAACAGAAACATGATAGCAAGAAGAACAACGAGGCAGATGCCTGTAACATTTTTCAGAACTTCATCTTGTCTTGAAGAAAAGAGAAGTAAAATTATTAATAACACAGACATTCAATGCTGGTCAAAAAGACGAGTCACTATTTTGGAGCTGGAAATATCAGTTTTGGATATATTTTATTAGTATTCTTTGTGTCTTCCTCTGAGTCTTATTTTGAGGCAAACAGATGTTCAGGTTGTATACACAACCTCTGTTCCTTTAATAACTTGGAAGAGAGGAAAAAGCTGATCAGTTTTACACCATCACAAGAGTTTTATAGCTTGAGGAAGGATGTTTAGTGGCTGTCGGAAGTGTCAAAGATTTTTTTTTATCCTAATGTCTTTGTTTGAAAAGTATATTCAATGAAACTATTTCCTGAAGTCCATACTTCATCAGTTAGTATCTACTTCCTAAAATATCTCATCCCTCAAGCACTAAGAACCATTCACTCGAAAGATTGAATCATTTCCCACACAGAAAACTGCTGTAGACTTCAGAATTTTGCCAATTGACATCTAATCCATATTGGTGTTATTTTCTTTATAAGTGGCTGATAGCTGATACTGAGGTTGAGCTGATAAGAAGTAATAGGTCTTTAATACATTTGAGAATTTACCAATATTTAAACTGAATCAGTGTCACAGTGTTTCTTAACTTTCTACTGCAATGACATCCAAGTTTTGAAAAGCAAATGTAGCTTGGAAACATGACCAAAGAAAGATGAAAAATGTTAATATCCCCTGGTAGAAATAAAACTTTTTTCCCTACTTAAATATTGCCACTTAACATTTTATGATATGTAATAGCCTATGGTGCCCAGGTGGCTTTCTCCCCTGGTATCTTGATTAAATATTTATTTTGTTTAAGAGTCAACAGAGGACAGAAAAATCTCAGAAAATGCATTTTTAAACATTCTCTAAAGGTTCATATTAAAAAGGAATTTTAAACAGAACTCTGTAAAAGGCATTTTATTTGCATGGAAAAATATTTCATATCATGTTTCTTGAAAATTTAGACAGTTGCACAAGTTTAGTTTTTTAATTATTCATTTACAACTATTTGCTATGTACAAACATAGAGGGAAAAACCCACCAACCAAAAAAAAAAACCAAACACAAAAAATCCCCAGATCCTGCTTCAGATATCTTAAGTGCCAATTAGCAATTACAAATAAATTACATCAAACATGGTAACACAAGTTCATCATAATCCCATGGGAGAATATTCTATTAAGTTTGAATGGGTGCTCTGAGCAACCTGATTTAGTAGGACGTCCCTGCTTGTTATACAGGTATTGGACTACGTGACCTTTAAAGGTCTCTTCCAAACAAAAACATTCTATGATTATATGATCTGCAATTTATTATTAAAGAAAATTACATACAAATTTTGGGGAAGGAATTTGTGTGAAGAGGAATATTACTGAAAAATTACAGTAGGATCTAGATCAATCTACAATAGTTTGAGTTCTTTTTTTGCTGAATTATTCCCAAACATACATGGTGCTTCAAAATTTAAAGTAATTTCAAGGAATGGAAGAAATTAAGTGTTCACCTTTTTTTAGGTGGAAAATACAGATATATGTAAGACTTGTCAAAAGATAGACAAGTTGTCTGTGGGTAAGCTATAAGAGAAAACCTGTTCTTTCTCTGAAGGATTTGCTCAATAATTGCTATGAAAACATTGGCTTTTTCACTACTGTGCCAAAATAAGGCACCAGCTGTAACCTGAAGGCATAATTTATTAGAGGTTGTCATGTGGTTTGATCTCTTTTCTGAAATTACCAGAAGGTAAGGTTCCCCTTTGCATCAGCTTTGCTTGTACTGCTGTGATGAACATAGAAGCATGGTAGGAATCACACTGAAATTGATTATGTTTTCACAAGCCAGAGAAGGATGATTTAACAGTAAGATTTATTTCCAACATTATACCACTGTCAGTCAAAAATTGTTAGTTTCCAAAGAATATATTAATGGACCTAAGCCTCATGAGATTAGACACATAACACAGTCTTGTTAGCCTTAATATTTTCTTTTTCTAGAATAATTTCTTTTTCATTATAAAATTGTAAGAATTGGTAATGTACTGTTTGACCAACATAACTGTTTGACTGTAGGAGCTACATTTTTATAATCAGATTCATTACAGATAGTAAAAAAAACAAAACACGATTCATAGAAGAACATGATATTGAAATATCCGTAACTGGCAAGTCTGCAAATAGAATTCCCACAATTTTTGTGCATTCTACTCCTAATAAGAAAAAAACTTTAAAAAAAAAAAAAAAATTATCAATTCTGTACAGTAGCTACTGTGATTTTTTCCCTTATTTTTTCTTGCAGCACATGATATTGTTTTAATATTTTCCATCTTTTCACACAATTAAATTTTGTAAGACTTTTGACATATTTAATCTATACTTATTATGTAAGAGTGAGTTATGCTCATTATATAGCACTATATTGTGTAAATAAAATGAAAATCAAATTGTAAAATATCTTTCTTATTTTAGGAAACTGGAAATCTGAAATGTAACAAACAAAAATGATAATCCAAATATGATGGACAATACTTGGGTGCAAGCTATTTGTATTCATTCTCATTCCAACTGCAGTACTATGGCAATCTTTAGGTGTTGCTCTATCACTGTTTTGGTTTGGACCCAGGGTGTACATCTGCATTGAACCTTCTAATGGTCCTCACTTTACTGGGCTTTTGTTTATGCTCTAGGACAGCCTCTTATGAACTCACGAGGACAGCCTTTTCATGTGAAAGAGACAGAGGATAAAGCTTGGAAACATACCTCAGATGGTCAGTTCACAGGCAGGGATGCCTTTTGTGAGATCATAATAGATCCCCTTAAATTAGCATAGTGAGAACCACTAGATTGTCAGCACAAACCATTTAGCCCATACAGGAGCAAAAAATCACTTATCTAATTTCTTAGCTGTATCACTTGTCTCCTATCAATTAACAAAAACCAGAACAACCCCAAAAATACCCAAAACTTACCAAACAAAATCAAAAAGAGAGTCAAAGTTCACAGCCAAAGAAACATTCCTAGTCAAACCTGACTCTGAAGTTAAGGTGAATCAAACCAATAGGCAACTTCCAAGAATGATAGTTCTTAGGAGTTTGCTTACCCAGCAAAAAAATTGGGTTAATAAAATGCAGTTGCTCTGTGAGCAGTTTTTAATGTCTGAAGTCTGGTAAAATTGCTGAGTTCAAGAAAGAAAAAATTAATATATTTTTGACAAGTTAACATGAACTCTTGCAGTCCAGTTGTATGCTTTGAAATATATTTGCCAACAAGTCACTGTCACTTATTTCTCTTGCTGTTTTGAAGATCCTGCTTTTAAAGCGTTATTCCTAGTGCAATTTATATTTGTTCAGGGCTGGTGTATATAAGTACAAAGTGCTGAGGGAAGAATGTGTCCTTTGAAAAAGGCCCAAAATCATACTTTGTAGAACACCAACAAAGATTTTATTAGAGATAACAAAGCTACCCAGAAAATAATACAAGAATTTTAAGTATAGACCTCACATAATCAGGTTTCTGCTTCTTTTATTTCTTCCTTCATAGTGATTTGCTCCATGTTCTTCTCATACTCGAAATGACAATAGTTTTAAAATTTGTACAAAGATAGGCCTGGTAAATTGCTGAGGACTAAAAAATATATCTTGTGTTGCAATTTAGAGTTTTTCTTGTCTGTGTTTTTGTTTGTTGTTTGGTTTGGATATTTTTTCCAGAAGAGAGGGTGTCTGTCTCCCACCACTGAAAGTTCTGCCTTTCAATAATACATAGGATCAGGAGGATTTCTTCTGCAATACTTAGTATGTATTAAAATGCACAACTAGATTTCATAGATCTGAATGAGACTATTTGAATATTCTGGCACCTTTGTTTTGGATGGACTTTGCAAACCAATGCTGTTGACAATTTTCATTGAAGAGTTTCCTTAGTTGTGAAGCAGCTGATATTCCAGAGTCACAGTTGTCTTCCTGTAGATGCAAATTAAATAAAATTTAAAAAACAAGTCTAAAAAGACAAAAAAATAGCAGTAGAAAAAAACGAAGATATTTTTATAATCCTATAGAATTATTTTTGCTGTAGTGTACAAACCTTTTTTATCTTTTTTTTTTTTTCCTGTAAGATGTAGATGCTGAAATTGTGATTAGCATGAAGGTGGTTACTGGATTAATCTTGTTTTCTAAACGTAACAGTGACTATAAAAAAGACAGTATTTTTATTCGAGAAAGAGCTAGCTCTAAGAATCACTATGTAGTACGACGGATGGAATATCCAGATGTGTTTTCTTTTCTATCAGATAGTAAAAGAAAAAAAGAAAACATGATCAAAAATGGGGAGAACTTCAGAGTTGCAACAGACAAACAAGCACAAACAGAATTTCATAAATGAAACCATCTATACTAAAAATCCATCCTGAGTAGTTGGTTACTACTGAGATTTAATTAACAACTCAATACTGGGAGAAAAACCAATTATGCAAGCACAGGGATTTTCCTAGGGAGGCTGAGTCCTGACCTGCATCTTTTAAAAAGGTTCTCGTTTATAGACAGAAAGAGGTTTTTGCTTTTCTTGTTTGTTTTCGAACAGTAGCCAAAGAGCTGAAAATTGCTCCTGGAAACTTTGGAGATTGCTTTTATTTTGGTTCGCCATCCAAATTTTAGAGGGGCTCCAAATGTACTTTAACATGCCTTTCACTGGAAAATAAGTTAAAAACATTTAGAAAACATGTTGTTGTTCCCACACACACCTTTTTTGAACATGTTATAGCTCTTTCATATTTGAGACATAGCAACACATACTGATCTTTCTCTTGGTAGAGACCCAAGGAAACCAGAAAACATGAAAATGTATCCAGTGTAAAATCATAAATAAATCTCCTTATTTGTAACACATACTTTTACCATCAAATTTTCCACAAATACATTTCTTTTCCCTTTGTAATACTAGGTGATGCTTATTGTTAAAACATTCTATTTTTATTGGTCTATAGTGTACTATTGATCAATGAAAACAAGATTATTGGTTGCTTTGCATTTTATATTATCATCAGTAAAAGTTATTAAAAAAATCTTAATTTACAGGCTTTCATTAAATTCTGAAATGCACATGATTTTAAATACATACAAAGCTCATTTGTAGCACAAATACCTACTTAAGGTACTACATTTTTATCATCAAGTCCCTGCATTGATTGTCTGACATGATACTAAATTAAAGATTTTTCAGTAATCATCAAATTCTTTAGTCATAAAGATCGAGTTTGTCTGAGACATGCACTAGAGTTCTCTCAGCCGTTCCCAAATACAGGTGCTGAGTATCTGATATTTCTCAGACAAGACTGAAGTTCTTGCAAATCTGAGATTTCTGCAGTTTTCCATCTGTGAAGTCAGTGTCCAACTGTAGTTCTGAGTGCTATGGGGTACATTGTATTTTATGCTCAAATGACCTGATTTGGTCTCTTTGTTATCAGTTACTGTTCTTCCATTGCTATAAGCAGGTACGTAGAAAAAAAAGTTGCATAAAAACAACCATAGAAAACTAGCAAAAGAAAAAGGTTCAGAACATTTCATATCCACTAAATAGTGTTCAAACCCACCTTTTGCTTCTGTCAGTGGTCCAATTTTGTATACAGTTTGTAGCAGCAACCCCATTCATGGCTCAATAGAGCTGCTGCTTAAAAATGGAAAAGAGTCTGGACTGGAATAAGGTGAAGACTATTTTTTCCCTCAACATGTGCTCTAGAAAAAAAAAAAAAGTTTTTTTGTGCCTGGTAACCTGATGACTTCAGTCCTATTAGTGTGTTCATCTCCTCAGAAACACTGTTGCTGGCTGCAGTTAATAATTCAAACCCAGATATAGGTAAAAAATCTTGATCAACTGATAGCATATCTGCCTAAATCATGTTTTGGTCTGACTTGATGACCAGAAACATAGCATTGTTTTTTAATATGAATCTCCAAATATCTTATAGTGCCTCATTGAAGCTGCATTTCTTTTCCTGCCTGTATTCCCACAGAGTCTAATTTCTTGGCCAGCCTCTATCTTTCAAAATGTCATCAATTTACAGAGTTAAACTTAGTATCATAATCATACAATTCAATGACACAAGACAAACAGACATCTTGAATACCTATATCTAGAGAATTCTGATTATGAACAACTATATATGATAATAAAATTTGGTTTTGTATCTGAACTATAGAAATCCAGAGTAATTTGGGATTAATACAAGTATCAGTTCCTTTCAATATGAAAAAAATACTGTACTTCATCGAGAAATTATTGAGTAAAAGCCCAATAATTAACTGGAAAAGCAAATATTTTGAGCTGAAAGATTTTGTTCTGAACGTCTGAAGCAATGATATTTGATATTGTTATGTTTATCCCCATGTTACTCAGCCAAAATTATTTGTTGAATTCTATGTGGATTTCCTGTGATTAATTCTGGCTTAGTTGTTTTTTCACTTTACAAGTATGTCTCATTCACAGATGTCTTATTTCTAAACCACAGGAAAAGGTGTAAACTTAAAATTGTTGTATGGCTGGTATCTCCACCAGTTCTGAAATTCTATTTGGTTGTGAAATCCAGGAAGTTCTTTAGAGCAGACATCAGTTTCCAGGGAGGACAAAACCCAGCAATAAAAATTAGCAGTTTCCTAACAAGCAGATTTTAAAATGCTCATAGTATTAAATATAATTTCACAAAATATACACTAACAAGGCATTACTTTGAGATTTATGTGCTTTATTACCTGGAGACTAGTGTCTGACTGTATTTAGAGCTAAAAATGGCTGTTCACCTCTTAAAGGGTTTATAAAACTCCCTATTGCTTTTCTAAGTGAATTATTTTTCTGTAGCCTGAAGCTGCTAACAGTACCTGAAGAATTAATAATAGTGTTGGCACAGGTCAGCTTGTATCCTGCCAGTTCTCTCTCATACTGAGCACATGCACTAAGCATACAGTACTTGCAACTCCAATGGGGTTTATTACATTTGCTGATAGTGAAGATGGTAGAAATTCTAAGTGACTAGAAAAACAAGAAGGCATTAAAAAAGATATAGCTAAAATACAACAAAAAAAGAAATGGAAATTTTCTGAACTCCTGAAAAAAGCCCTTGGAAACTTTGTGGTTATCAAGTACTCCATCAGTGCTCCATTGAGGGAGTTCCTCCTCTTCTTGAGAGGACCTGGCAAAATTAGTTGATTTTACCTGTTTTAGATAGGAGCTTTTAAAAAAAGAAAACATCTGACATTAATTCACAGATGTCGCTTGCCTAACTTCTGGTTTATCAGCGTATTGAATTTCCATCCTTCTGGTAGGCTGGAAAAGTTAAGTGATGTTCCATTACACTTAATGGGTGATGAAGGTCGTGTTTTCTTTAAGTTTAACTTTTAAGGGTTCCTGAAGCTGCTCTGAAGACTAGATTTAGACATTTTAGGAAAGTTTGATTAACAGGGATGATCACTTTTTGATTATGATTGGTTTTACTTTTCTGTCCTGGTATGAAAATGAGGCAGGGACCCATTATAGAAGTCACTAAGCAAACATATAATAAATGTTCATCCCTGTCTTGTACACCTCACAACCCAAATAATAGCTTGACATTTCAACAATACTGAATTAAAGTATATAGGTGAAATTTTATTCTCATTACATAATAGGTAAGAAAATTGTATTAATATGAATAAAATTTGCATCAGAAAATAATATATTTTAAATTATAATTTCAATAAAGTGGTATAATTCTGAAGTGATGAATATTGTGTTATAGCAAGATTTTGCGTTTATTAATTTAAGAAGTAAATTGTTGCAATCATTATTTTTAGAGAACATAAGAGAAACTTCAATAGAAACATTCAGTTCCTTTCCATACAAAAATATGTTAAAAATTCTCCTTTTGATGAGATCTTATTTAAACTTGGAACTATATTTTTTCATTCATGACTTAAATTACAGTATTGCTAATCTTTCTGAAGAACACATTAAATCTCATACACATACCAAAAAGAGTTTGATCACTACCTTAATTTCTGTCCTATTGAAATCAACATAATTGATTTTATTTAGCAAAAACTATTCTGGCTCAGTTTATACATGTCATCCTAACCTTACTGATACTACCACAACATCTGTAGATAGTACAAGCTTCCAAGAAAGATCAGCTGAGATGAAGTAGAATATATGAAAGCAGTGCTTACATACACTGATGCATTCTATCAGCAGGTGGTGCTATACCTTTAAATTAAGGCAAAGTGCAGCTTCCCCCTAAATCTGCGTGTATATAAAAATATGGTTCAAGCTTCATCTACCTTCATTAATATGAGGGCAAATGAAGCTTGAAGCATGTTTTAAGTGTATTTTAATTCTATATTTTTTTTTGTTTTTAGATCTGTATGGATTCACATAAGTATGTATTTATATGGTGTACATATGAGGTATATGCTATTTCTAGTATAAAAGTTCTTGTGAGAGCTGTCCTTTTTGTGAGGCTTTACAATGCTACCAGTCAGGTAGTTAGTATTATAGTTAGAATGAATCTTCACAAAGATGGTACTCTTCTTATAGAGGAGAAACTTTCTAGTTGTTTTTGTAATGCTTTGAAGCCTGAGGTGGGTAAGGCATGTGGAGCTACTTACAGTGGAACAACTCACATCTATGACAGTATTTTCCTTGGTCATCACTCTCACTGTTTTTAAGTGCCTTGAATGCATTATTATTTACTTTTTTTAATTTTATTTTTTATGCCAAATCTATTGAAGGGATGGCAAGGCATAGCCAGGCTATGCAATTCTCCTGGGAAGAATTTGGGCTTCCCTCCTCAAACAAGTTCAACTTATACTCGAGCTGTATGGTTTAATAAAGCTCTTCTCAGGCTGCTCCCTCATACTAGGTATCTCTGGAGATGTTAGTAAGAACTCAGTACGTAGAACTGAAGCTGAATTTTAATGTCTCTGCAAGGAGTAGTCCAAGTAAGTGGTAAATTACGACAAATTAACACTTTCCTAGAAGATCTTCATAGAATTACAGATTATTCTGAGCTAGAAGGGACCCGCCAGGATCACCAAGTCCAGCTCTTAAGTGCGTGGCCCATACAGGAATCACACCCACAGCTTTGGTGTTATTAGCACCGTGCTCTAACCAACTGAGCTAATATCAGGGTTCTTGTGAAGGTATCCCAGTGAACAGTGAATCATATGAAGCATTAAACAATTCATTTCACCTGTCTAAAGGAAGGGCTAACAGTTATGCTAATCAAATGAGTAAAATATTATAAAGCTCTTGAGGTTTCTCCCTCCAGAATACTTTCTATGATGAAGTTTCCTTTCTGTATACATGTAAGTCCACTGTCAAACAAGAGGTTCAAATATAATATCGTACATGGCAAAAAAAGTCAAAACGTAGTATATGAAAAAGTTCACATGTGGAAAGTCTCTCTACGAGACTTAATAGGCAAATTCTGTGATCTACTGGGTTAAACCTTTGAGTAACTAAATCTATGCATTTCCTGGTTGTGAAGTATTTTGAATGATGAGTCAGAAAGTGGACTTGCTAATTCAAATCCATCTGAGGACTACAAAAGTATCACCACTGCAGTGACTACATCTGTGAAGGCTCCCTTTCTATTTCATGAGGAAAAAAACGATGTTGGTCTTAGATCCTAATGATACCTAAAACAATTACCAAAGTAACCCATTGAATATCTATTTAAATACTTGCCTGCTAAAGCTAAATGAAAACCACGGTATTTTTTGTATTAAGTTTACAGTCAAATGGATGTAAGGAAGGACATTATTTGCAACCTAAATCCACTGGGAGCTGGATGTGTGATACACTTATTCTGGAAATTTAGAGAGCTTTCGGTTCTATTGATAGAGAAACAAGGAATGATGAATTTTTTATAAAAGTAATGTTACATATAGAGTTTAAACTGCATAATGTATTATTATTGTTTTATAGTTCAAACTTAATAAATACATGTTAATAAGAGACTTTGTCAACATAAATGAAGAAAATAAATGAGATTTCTCAACATTTCTGTAACCTTCTAATATATGCCAGTTATAAACCTGTTTTGATTATATAACTGTTTTCTGGACTCCTGCTAACGTTAGGTATTTTTTTGCTTAGCTGGTGTCAAAAATTAGGAGAAACCAAAATAAAAACAACTTTTTTTCTTTTTTTTTTTTTTTTTTTTTGCCTTGCTGCACATAGCTGAGATTTAATTTGATATTTTTATATGAGTAGATTAAGACCCCAGTGCTTCTCATCCTGTGCCTATATGGTTGGTACTAACAGATGAGCATGGGCTAGAACCTCATAAAGTGTTTAATTGCTTTTACAAGGTTTCTCCTGATCATACATAGATTTACATGTATTTAAATTGTCATTTATAAAAAAGTACTGGATAAAAAAAGTACTGTCCTTTTTTTTTTTTTTGACAGTAGCTATTTTCTGAATATTCATTACAATATTTCAAAGAGAGTTCTACTACAGAAATATGTGTCCTAGAGGGAAATATCCTGGTTTTGCTGAAGGTAAATTCATAAATTCTGCAAAAGACTATTAAAAAAAAAAAAACCAACAACAACAAGCAAACATGCAAGCTTTATTTTCTCTCCTTTTAATAATCTTTTTTTAATCACATGCTAGATCTTGTTTCAAGTTAAATATTTACCTAACTCCTTCCTTGGTACTGATGTTTTGTTAATCATCTTATAGATGATCAATAAAATATTATTCTATTAAAATTTCAGAAAATAATTAGAATAATATCATACTTGCAATAAATGTCTCTGAAGTTCACTGCAGTTCTTTTGGAACAAATTTGTTACAGTCCTTAACAGTGAAACCCAGAAACAGCTTGTACAGCTTTAAAAGTATGCCTGTCTAGACAGCAGATGAATGGAGAAGACTTTCTTCCTGCATTGGCCTTGAGCAAACTCTATACAAAATTACAAGTACTTATATAATCTAAGACTGCAGTGACCAGAGACGAGAGCATAAAATTCTCACTCTAGAATATATTTTATGTAATCACGACTTGTTTATGCGTTATAAATGAATATATATTTAATGTGTTGGATACTCTGCAATAATATAACTTATGGCTCATGGAATGCCAATGAAAAAAATATATATATAGCAAGTAATATCTTTACAGAAGGAATAACAATAATGTCCTTCCATCTCTCATTGTGTGCCATTCTTGGCAGAAAAAATAAGCTCCAGAACAGAGTCATTAATCTGATTTTTAGTACACTCAGCAACATTTGCGGTTGTCCTGCAGGTTGACAAGAACCATGACCTGGCTCTTCCCTGATATACTCCTTGTACTTACTTCTGCTGTGTAGGCCAAAAAGCTCAGTTCTTATATAGGGAATCTCCCACTTCCTCAGGGAATTTCTGGTATCCTAAAAAGACTATGAAACATGGTGAGCAAAGAGACAGGGAAACCCCCAATGCTCAGTTCTGTCCAGTGATCACCAAGAAAGACAGTAGAGCTGGCTGATGGCTTTCACTTCCTAAGGCAAGGGAGCTCTCATTCAAATATTTCCTTCCCTTCCCCTTGACTAATGCACTGGCAAATATTTACTCTGTTACATATTCGCACTTGCAGACAAAATATGGCATGAACTTAACTGAGGGTGTATATCTGCACATTTAATTCATATATAGTATAGCTAACCCATAGTAAAAGAGTTCAGATAAATCACATTACTTCACATTTATTGCAAGCTAAGAACATACAGTGTATATGAAAGGTAGCTCAGCAGAGGTTTGGTAAGCCACAGTAACTTGATTCATTATCAATTCCCCAGGAAGCTAGGCCACAAATCGTATAAAGCTGCATAGGTTAAATTCTCAAGAGGTTTTCATGGATTCCTGGTATAATGTACTCAATATATGGCTGTCAACATGTTGACATTTGCGAGTTTTAGATGAATTCTGTTCAAAACAGCCTCAAAAGAGAAATTCTGCTCAAGGTTTATTATTATGAATGATAAAAAGTGTCTGGCAGGTATTGGAAACATCAGAGCATGGGGTCAAACCTCAGGAATCAGGCAAGGAAGGTGTAAGCGAAATAGTCTCTAAGTGTTGGCATGGACTTGATAAAAACCTTGTAGGAAAGGACTGAAAAATAGCACTTTGAGCAGCCGTTTTCACAGTGTGCCAGCATAACCTCAACGGGAAGTAAAAACCGGACAGAGTGGATGGATCTCGTGCAGCCAGTGCTGAACCTGGAAAGGTTCCCTTAAGTCAGCACACACACAGACTCTGGTGCCATGCCAAGAAGTACTGCACATATGAACTGTGAGGATAAGCAAGTAAGAATGATCATAAAGAGCTCAGAGCAGCAGTGATCTCACTGAGCCATCTCTGCCACTCAGCTCCAACTCTCTGGAGGATCAAAGACTGAACAGTGACATACATTAATTGGAGGAAGCTTAATATAGAGCACACATGCACTCAACCCCGCTAAGTCAGCCTCTCAATCTGAAGACAATGGCAGTAGAGTGTACTGCATGTTTTAATGGTGCCTATTCTCACATTCATTACCTGTTTGCTTTGTTAATATCAGAAGTAAAGTATGTGGAAACTGTTTGTGACCTGAAAAATTATATAAGTTGCAGCACACTGGGATGAGCTTGGTGGAGCTGCTACTTTCCAGATTGTTATCAGGAAGATCAGGAAATCATGACTAGTTTCTTCAATCATCCCAGCAGTGACTTAAGCCACTGATTGCCAACAGTTTCTTTAATCCATTCTCAATTGAAAAAACCTAACCTTTCCACGTTCACCATGTCAGACACTGTATTTCTTTATACTCAATCTACTCTGTCCTCAGGAACTTTTTCACACCTCACTGGAAGCCAGAAGAGTAAGCAAAACTTGGTCAGAGAGCAACTACTTCCTGAAGTTTCCATTTATTTATTGTATGTTTGTTAAATTCATTAAGTCATTTAGGACAGTTACCCAAAATTTACTTTAGGGAGTCATATTGGCAAGAGGGAAAGTTTGATTGCTATCTTTATTAATAAAATAAGTAAAACTTCAGACAAATTAATGGTTGTGGTCCTGACAGGATAGTCACAAAATGAGGAAGTATTAAGATATAACTTGGGGAACAGTTAAAGAAAGACCATTTTTCTTGTTTCCTATCCAAATCAGAAAATATTCATGTTTATTACTTTTCTCTATATAATATATGGAGCCTGGCATTAAATTCATATTAATATATTTGATTAATTTATCGTTGTAATTTGAATCCATACAAAAAAATCACTAAATAACTTTTTATCTACTTTAACAAAGATGATTTCCTCTTCTAAGGGAGTAAATCTATGTACCATTTTTCTCTCAAGTCATTAATGAGCTTCAGACACCTTAAAGACAACTGGATTTTCTTCTACCAGGCACCTTCTTCTCTTGCTAGTTTTAATAAGTCTAATTTTATTTTTTTTTTCCATTGGCAGGAAAAAGGTGAATAGGAGCTCTCAGTCTCAACCTTCTCCACAAGATTTCTGTATTCCCAGCTTCCCCAGAACAGGCAGCAACAAGCTGGCAGTCAGCCTGGAGGAAAAAGAGGAGGGGCTGACAGTCAGGGCACTCAGGCTCCAACAACTTGCCAGAGAAGTGCATGCCAATTTTACTTTCCCCCTGCAGTGAGGAAATTAGTTGGATAAAAGCCTTTCAGGCAGGCAACGGGCAAACTACTTTTTTTCCCATTTGTACACCCAGTATGAGATTTTTCTAGAAATCTTCCTCTCTCTTCCTTCTCCTCTCACTAATTTTAAAAAATTATCTTTATCCCAATTTGCACCATCAAAAATACCTACAAAAAGTATGGAAGGAGAAACAGATGGAGGCGGGTAGTGTTGGAGAGAAGATGGAAAGCAGAATAGTTTCGTACGGTTAATTGGGTGGTTAATAGCTCATATCACTTTATAGTATTACAATGTAGCTGGAAGATTCCTCTTGAAGTGGAGATTGTTGAAGGAACTGCAGCACAGGATTTCAGGAGTCCTGTGGACTTACAGAAAAAAAAAGTGCTGAGTAATAAAAATAAAGAATGTTTAGAAGAACAGCCACATTGTATAACATTTGGGAACCTGATTATTTGCTAAAATACGTCAACTAATGGATTCAGTTAAACTTTTATTTGTAGGGCATGAATATAGTTAACGAAAATAGCATCTTTTAGGATAAACAAATAGGTTGTAGGAAAGATAAAGGCATTTAGAAACTGTGTGTCTACATAGTATGGAGGAAGACACTGCACTTTATCATCTTGTAATTACTAGTTACAGACCTTGTTGAATTTATAGACCACAATGTGCTACTGTGGTTTCTTCCAAAGCAAGACCCTGAAGAGGTTTTAAATAATTGTTTACAGTTCATCATAAACTTGGAACATGTAGTGCAGTAGCATATACTTGGTTTGTCACAGTGAGACATTTTAAGTTCATGTTCCTTGAAAAACAGAGTAAGGACTCTGAGCTACTTCTGTGGAAGTATGCAAAATTTTAAGTGTCCTCCCATGCTTCGTCACATGAGTGATGACCAGGAGATTCCTATAACTTCCATTTTTGACTGTAAAAGCTGATTCTAGATAACAGGTTTGCAAAAATTGTAAAAAATAGCACTAATTTCTTTCCAGGATATTAATGTTACTCTTGTATTTTATTTATACCACACCTTCTCCTCTTGGAATCATGTTTCTGGGAAATTTTCAGGTTTTCAGGTAGGTTATTTTCTGGGAAAATGTGTTGCTGGTTTTTAATTTACTTTTAGTCCCTGAAGTGTCATATGATCTATTGAAAATATAACTAAAATTTATCCTGAGTTTTCATTTAGGTTTGTTGGGGTTTATTTCATTTTAGAAAGAAATAGGCAGAACCCCAGAGCCATGGGTTTTTTCATCACTTTTAAGACAGTCTTGAGATTTAGGAAGGAAAGTTGATACTGAATTCTGGCAACTGCTAATGCTGTGCTAACAAATATTTGACTCCATTAGCAAAGGGGAAAATTCAAGCATTTTGGCACATTATTTTGACTGATTGCGGATGAGGGAATTTCAAATTTGATTCTTGATTTTTTGCAGAAGTATGTTGGACTTCATGCTAGTCACAGACAGGAGGCTCAGATGACAGAGAGGAGAGTATCTTTGTTTTTACCTACAAAAGAGGTCAACACAGGCCTGGCTGTGCCTGCTAAACTTTTGGCCTTGCTGAGGACTGGTTTGAATGGGTGTCAGCCAGTAAAGTGCAGAGGTATCAGCACCACAGCAGGCTCACAGAGGATTCAATGCTTACTGTTTCTTTGTTTTGAAAAATGTGATGTTTTTGACTTCAGCTAAGTAGTAGATGAGATAGAACTTAATAGGGAAAAGAAAATTGCTCCAGGAATGTAAGGGACCACTGTGAGCCACATGCTGGCAGCTGCCCATTGTGCCTCAGTGGGCTGAGCATGATTGAGGCCTGGGGACTGGTGTCCAGTGATGTCCAGGTGAGGCAGTGGGTGGTGGTGATGTGGTGGGTGCTGGGATAAGACAGGTAGTTGGGGCCGGGTGACCCATGGCAGGAGCTGAGGGCTGGGAATCCAGGCAGCTCCCAAGTGTCTGGGGTAACCCTACCAAACCCTGTCCTGGCTCCCTCTTATTTGGCATCTGGATGGGGAGGGCCAAGGGGTCAGTGCTGACTGTGAAACACTAGCAAGGCTGCTGACATGGACCTCCGCAGTGAAGATTGATGTGCTTCTCCCACCATACAGACCATATCGACCTCCATGGTGTGCCATAGGGCTAGCCAGGCAGCTTTGGTAGATTTTTGCCTCACATTAAATGTTGTTAAAGCACTTCTCTTTTCTAATTATAGACATGTTTTCAACTTGTCCAAGTGCAAAGTATGAGGTTATGAAAGAGCATTGGGCCCACGTTATGCTGGCAAACATATGCAAAGATTTCAGCAGAAGAAAACTGATGTGGCAGTAACATAGCAATTCATCAGGCTTCAACTTTCATTGTGTATTGCATTTAGCTGTCCACCTGATGGCAGTTTGAGGACTTTGTGGCACTTTGGTCAATCTATACAGTCAGTGATGGTGAACTCAGTCATCGTGATTTTCGTTTGGATTGTAAGGCATATCTCTGCCCTTTTGCCAATTTTTAGCCTTCATTGTGAACTAAAACTGGTGTAGACCTGTGAAATATTGTCACAGATGAGGATTATATTTGGTGTTAGATCATTGAAATAGCAAGCTTTTCTAGAACACCTTACGTAAAACAATGCACTGAATAGAGTTTTTGCAAGCGCAGCTATTTGCTTATCTCTAAGCTTTAAGAGCTGTGCTAATGTACATCAATCAAAGATTTCTTTGTCAAGAAGACATGGAAATACAAGAACCCAAAATTTAGCCCCTAAGCCACACCATGAGATCCTTCTGGATATTACTTTATATGTTTTCTCCTCAGATCTGTGAGGTCACTTTCATGATATTTCTTAACTGGACAAATGAAGTTTTTAATAAAAACAGATCTCTAAGATGGAGAAATAAAGAATAACAGTGTTAATTTATGAGCATAATGTTAAACTTTCCCTAAATTTTATTTGATAGTAATATTTTTAATTCTCAGAATAGCTGTTATCTGAATCCCTCAAGTGTACTGTACAGTAAAGATGTCAGGTGGGCACAGCTGTATGGTTGTGGTTCAGGAACTACCCTTCATGAGTGGTTGATGCTAATTAAAAAGAGGGACTCAAAAGTGTTCTTGAGGAAAAAGCAGATCTGTGAACTTCATAATTTCTGGCATCTGAAACCAAGACACTTGCCTTTATTAGAAGGTGAAGCTGTTGCAAACTTGAGATTTCTAAAAAGGAGTAAAGCCCCTCTTAAAGGTGTGACCTGAGTTTAATGGAAGTAACCTTCAGAAGAGGTTTTTTCATTGCCATGCATGTGTGTTCCCTAGGACATGAGAAGCAGACCAGGGTTGATACTGGATGTTCCCTTGCGTTTTCAGCACTCTCAGCAGTCTGCCCAGGTCTCCAGTGGTCAGGGGCTGCCACAGGTATCCCATTACAGGTACTGGGTCCTGATTACAACAGTTTTGGTAAAAGAACATTTATCCATGTTTTGTTACCCCTCAGACCTAAACAGCAGCTGTGTGTCTCTCCGTACATCTGCTTTCTTCATTTCACTCTTGAAATGCACATTCCTCTGAGAGAACCAAACTAGAATTTGAAAGATTCATTGTGGAAAGGTCCTGGGAATTTATTTAAATTACAGTAGTAAATTGTTACAACAAAAATGGGGACTGTAAATGAGGCCATAACACAGGCTGTGTGAGATGATATCAGCAAGAGCATGGCCAGCAGGACCAGGTCAGTGATTGTTTCCCTGTACTCAACACTGGTGTGGATGCATCTCGAATGCTCTATTCAGGATTGGACCCAAGAAAGACACTGAGGTGCTGGAGTGTGACCAGAGAAGGGCAATGAAATATATGGAAGATCTAGAACACATGTGATATTCTTACCTGAAAGGGTGGTCAAGCACTGGAACAGGCTTCCCGAGGAAGTGGTGAATTCACCATCCTGGAGGTATTTAAAAGATGTGTAGACATAGTTTAGCAGTGGTAGTACTTAGTAAACCACTTAGTATTGGTTTAACTTGGTAGTACTGGGTTAACAGCTGGACCCAGTGATCTTAAAGGTCTTTTCTGTGTAAATTTGTGTACAGTTGTTTAGCAAACAAAGATCTACATGTTTCTTCTCTATCTGATATTATTCTTCTTCTGTTTGACTGAGAAATTCACCTGATTTGGAAGTTGTAGCAATAAATCTATAGTATTGGCAGAAACCTATTCATAAAACATGGAGATTTCACTATAAGTTCTGGAGGAAAGTCAATGTTGCAAAGTGAAGTGTAAAATTATTCCTGTCTCAGTGTTATTTTTGATTCATATATCTCTGCCTTTTATGAACAGCAGGCATATTTGGAAGAATTATGTCTGAGTCATAAATCCCTATTTGCTTTGGACATGACTAATAGGTGTCTTTAACACAGTAAGATGATATTACTGTCTTAGCTTGCAATTTTTTTAACCTCTGAAGCACATAGAACAGATGAAGTTTAACCAGTACCATGACATTAATCTATGGTCTGTCAGGATATTGTTACCACCCTGCTTTTCTGGTCCATTGATTCCAACTAGCAGATGCTGTAATTTATATGAGTCCCAAAATTTATTTTTTCAATATTTAGCAAGCAGAATCAGTGTGGTTGCTTTCAGAACCAGCTGGATGTTGTGGGCTGTGGGAGAAAGGGAGTGAGATAATCGAGGCAGGAAAGGAGGGAGGAGATCATTGTTCATGCACTCCCTCACACTGCATCAGCTGGGGCTGTGACCAGGGAAAGCAAAAATCTATTTAAATGAATAATGTGGCAGATCTTCCTGTTGTAGCTACCAGTGGAGGCTGATCTGTTTGTAGGCAATTACCAACCCCTTGTGTTTTGAATAGCTATGCATCTTCAGTGAAACAAAATAATCTTCATGAACTGGTTTCTGTCATCCTCATTGTCTTGTAGAAAAGACAGAGAACAACTCTAACAACACATCTAAACATTAATATTTAATATTTGTGAATATCTCTGCTAGTCTAAAGGCTGCCAAGCTTTGCTTATGAATAAGTTCTCAATTGTACAGGAGAGCTTTTTATTATAGTGGAAACAACACTGTCCTCTCTACATGCCTTTACTAGTTGCTTACTTGTCATTATCGCTATTATTAGCTATTTATTTATCTATTGTAGGCCATTGTAGGCCAAGCTATTGTAGACTCTGCACTCCTGTACATCATTATGCATGGTTACACTATTTGCCCCAAAGCTTATTCCCCTAAAAAGCCAAAATCTCTTCGTATGTGCACATGATACACTGATAAATCTTACAGTACATAACAGAAATGAAAAATACTTGGAGTTTCCTGAACATTCTCAATTGTTCCTGACGGTGTGTTACCTGCAAGACTCATTTATCTTGGCTGTACAATGTGAACATACCATCCAGAAGTTTCTGTGGGAAATTTTGATGCAGTTATGTCTTTAATTGTTTGTTCTTCAGTATTCCTGATATGCGATTTGTCCCTTAAATCACATGGTATTGTATTTGCTCAGTCATTAGACAGCCTAATTCCTAGAAGAAAATAACTGCTGAGGAATAATGAATGAGGAATAATATATAATGCATCATTCATATGGAAATTAATCAAAATGTTTGCAGAAATTCACAAGCCCTTCAGCAGTTATCATCATTTTTTATAAATGGAATGGTAGCCGTCCAAGTATTTACAAACAAATAACATGCCCTACCACTATTATGGACCTAACTGCTAAGATATATATGCTAAAGCATCAACAAATTATGGTTTGCGCTGTTCAATCAGTTCTAATTAATTCTAGATGTTCCTCAGGGGAGATTCTGTTCAAATGAACTGATTATTAGCAGTGATGAGAGCTGGATGGTGAAAAATGTATCCTTTCCTACAGGCTTCAGGAATATGATAGCATTTTCTTGGACATGAAATAAGGCAGTGATCTGTGTATTAAAATATGACACATAAAAGAGATTTTCTTCTGGTAGAAAAGATAATCAGAGGCTTTGTGTGTTTATTGTCTCCCACACCCTTTTAACTAGAAACAGATAGTGCAAGATAATGCTGCAACACCCTAAACCAGAAAGTGACTTACTGTGGTTTAGATTCAGCTCACTAGCATCTACCTCCAGATGAAGCATGTGGGTGGTTATTTAGTTTAGTACCAGGTAGGAATTTGTATCTTTTCACTGGAGGATGACTTTGTGAGCTTTGGGCTCTGCTTAAAGAAGAAATGTCATCTTGAGGTACCAAAAAGCACACATTTAAAACAAACAGCTGAAATGACAGCAGCTGTTGCCCCCAGGCTGATCAAGCTGAGCACTGAAAAGGATGATTTTATCCCTGTGCTGTGGAGACTGTCACTTTCTGATGTAAACAACTAACATAGCATTTCTTCTTATAATTGTAGGCAACATGCCACAAATGAAAGAGAAACTGTGCTACTGCATCTGCCAGCCCTTGAAGGCTACAAGTGGTGACACTGGCTTCAAAATTTAGACAATTTTACTTGAATTACTTTTAATTTAATTATGCTAAACTGTTTTAATGGAAGAATATGAAAAAGAACAGCTGTGAGAAAACTGCAAGGACGAAGTTGATTATTTTTGCTTTGTCTCCAAAGGAAAAACTTCTATGTTATTGTGCTTAATTTTAAATAGAAGTTTAGACATGTTCAGAGTGTGGACTTCTAGCTTCAGAGATCTTGCTTCCTTGGAACTTTCGCTTAATGAGTGGTATTATCAAATGTGCATCCAGTTTCTTTTAAATTGAATTTTCTTTACTACTATAATTTCATACAGTTTTTCTACATCTGTGATGTTCTTTGTAATCATTCTGTATTCTTAGTGTTGTATACTTTGTTTTATAGAATCCTACAGTTTTTCATTTTAAAGGTTTTTATAAGGCTTATCACTATTTTATGCCATGTGTAGTCAGGAATGGGCTTTGGCTAAGACAAGAAAATAGAATTAATTAGTGTTTGAAATATACCTTCTGTGGAAAGCTAATTTGCTATGTTAAGAGGAATTACACTCCTGCAGTGACTGCAGATGTTGCTTTATGCTACTTTTAATCAAGGTTATTTGTTTAAGACAAATAGACATTATTTGTCAAATATTTTCTTTTCTTATTAAAAAGGTTAATTTTGTTTCAGAAAGTTATCATCTCTGATCTCATATCTGAAAATACATTGCACTTGTCTTTATCAAAGAATTACAAGATTGTAGCCTCTACTCATAACCAAACTTTGTTACTGAGTACCTGGGTCAGAAAGTTCACTATCAGGCTCCTAGGCTGCTGAAACCTCCTTCAAGAAATTTATTATTTTAATTTTACATGTAATCATAAAGAAAATCAGCAAACAAGCCTGTGGAAATTTAGCTTGCATACAATTTCCAGATTCTTAGTAGATATGAGCTTCAAGAGTAGTTTAAAGCACTATATGTGGTTGGGGACTGGAACAGGCTCCCCAGGGGAGTTCAACAAGTCTTTGGGTGATACTCTCAGGCACATGATGTGACTCTTGGGGATAGTCCTGTGCAGGGCTAAGGGTTGAACTTGATGATCATTGTGCATCCCTTCCAACTCAACATATTCTCTGATTTTGTGATCATGAAAGGTATCTGAAGAACCACTGAAAAATTTGAAGTGTTTTTTAAGGTGTGAGATCATACTACTGACATAATAAGAAACAACTATTCAAATTCAAATGTTTGAGTAGAAGGGGAGAGAGAGCAAATAACTATGCAGAGAATTTAGAAAAAAATCTTTTCATTTTGACATATGCTCATTTTGACATATGGCTCTGTGACCTGTAAGGGAGAGAAAAAAAGAGGAAAAATTTCCACATTAGTTGAAGTGTGATTGTATATATAATACTGAGTAGGTGAAATATCATAGTTTTGCTAACAGAAGCTCTCTGTCGGCAATATATGTGCTGGGTTTTTGTTTTACAAAAGTTTATGTAGGACCAGTGCACTGTAGAAAGTACAAAGTTTTGTGACTTATGCGTTATTAAAGGTCTTTATAAGATCATACTGTAGTAATGTAGGAATCAGAAGAGAAATATAATTTTGATGTCAGATTCTTATTTTGGTCAGCATATAAAATTATTATTTTAGGACCCATAAATATCATGTCAGACCACTAAGGAAGAAAAGGTCTGAATTCACATAAAGCTGTGTTATAGCATTCTTACTGATTTAAATTGATCTTTAAAGCTAGAGCAGAATTAGTGAACTTAATTTTTTGTTGTTGGGGGTTTTTTTTGTATGTTTTTGTTTTTGTTTTTTTAATTTTTGAAGCTACACAAATATATTGAACTATGTACTTTTCCCCAAATTGTTCTGACTGGATCTTTTCTAAAATCTGAACATAGGTTTCACAGTTTTGACTTTTGAGCTGGTTTTGTTATATGGTTAAGGTTGAATAGATGAATTTGCATGTATTTCCTAGTTGCTTAATCAGCTGAAATTAAGTCGAGATAGGAAGAACAGGAACTACCATCAATATTTATTATCACAACAGAAGAAATCAAATGCACTGTTCAAGTGAGGATTCAATTTTGAAACAAATTCCTTTGGAGGTTAACAATCTCATATAAGAGTACTCTTCCTCTGCAGTAATTTCAGTGGAATACCTACAGACATACACTCTATTGAGCTTAAGTTACCACTATTTTATTCATTGATGGTCAGGCCTGCTGAATCTACTGTTGATTTCTTTCCATAGGTCTTCTTTATATTCAGTGAAATATTATTGGAATGTGTCTGCGTCACATTTCTAGCCAGCATGGAAGCATGGTACTTCTAAAGTATTTCTGTCATTTTTAGGATAGAAAAATTAATTCCCAGAATACTACCTTTGATTTTTTCTTTCTGAGAAACAGATAACTTTTCACCTTCCTAAGAAAGTTGCAGTGAATATAGAGGAAGAGATTTAGAAGCTGAGTTAGAAGGTGAGTATTTTTCTGGCAATGGATAGTTTTGATAGTTTAAAAGGCACTGGTGCTTACCCAAATAAAAAGTTTCTGAAATCCTCCTCTGTTACATTTATGTTTAAATTTTTCTATTTGTATATCCATTTATGCCTGCTTATTACACACTGGAAGTGGTGGAGGTGGTTTATTTGTATCCATGATAGCTTATTTATACTTCCATTTTCAAAAGTTAAAGGCATATTTCTAGTAAGAGTAATAAAACAAAACCAAAATCTGCTCAAGAGTTACTGCATTTCCTCTGTCTTAGAAATAAAGGATAGCTGATGGATATATAGTCCCTAGTGAGCTCTTACATGCATCTTGGATGAGACTTTTGGCAGAATCTAATCTCTTTCTGCAGAGAGATGTAAGTCTTGCTTCTTTAGCTGCTGCTAGCAGGAAGGACATCCTCCATCATCAGCATATTTCTGATATAAATTTATTTGCCTTTATAGTGATGGTGTTAGTCATACAAATCTTAGTAGCCTTTTGTACTTTACTGTGTTCATCTCTAGACTCAGTGAAGTGCATAGTGAACTCCCCAAATCAGTATGATTTCACTGATTAAACATATATTTTACTAGAAGGGTATAGCTAAGAATTACTGGCTAAGAATCTTTTCCAGATTTATCTCTGCTTTCAACTTCATTAAAACACTAAGAATATAATGACAGTAGATTTTTATCTTAGACATCTAATTTAATCAGAATTATTTCTTGCTCTATTTTTCAGCTCTATAAACTTGACTTAGTTGAGTCATTCTTAATGTTTTTCAGTTACAATGCAATCAAAATCAAAACTTTCTAAATGAAACAAAACTGATGGATATTCCTGTATTTAAAGTGGTATTGCTTTTCATTTATTTTATTTTATTTGCTCTAGTTTTTTCATTTGTTTGTTTGTGTTATTTTTGTCCTGAAAACAGTATCCCTGGTGTGTATTTGAATAGGTAAAGTGCTAAAACATATGAGAAGTTCCAAACAGAATGAAAACAAATGGTTCATGTGTTCAAAAATAAAACATTCTGTTATTTTTTGTATAGTAACAAAATTCCCAGAAATAAACACGCAAGGTAGCAGCAGTTCCTTGCAAAAAGAAGATGTGGATTGACACCCAACAGGATACCATTCAGCCCAATCAATTACTATCAGGCCTTAGCTTTCTCTTGAGAAGTCACAGAGCAATATCCACATGTAAGGGGGATTACAAAATGAGTTGCACATACATTTTCTCCTCATCTTTATATTCTTACCCATTCCTGGGAAAAGGTACCAGACTTTGAGCAGTGTATTTTAACTACTACAGATTTCATACAATTATAGAATAACATCTTCCCACCCTTTACTACCTTGACTGTAAGTTCTTTTGATTTCTGTCATAAGTCTGCCATAATTTTATTGTAAAGGTTCAATGTTTTGAAGCAGAACAACAAACCTGCACTTCCTAATAACTTAAAATCCTCTTTAATGTTTTCCGTAATGCAACAATTTCACATCTCCTTGGAAGTGTGCCTAAGCATTGCTTTAGACCTCAGGGAAAAAAACCTAACAAACTAGGGGTGGAGGTGGCCAATGTAAAAAAAATAATTACCTGCTTCACAGTTCTGTGTTGATTTTCTTCATTTATTCACTTGTAAACAACATAATCATGATTCCTGTTGTCCTCATTGTTTGTTCTCATGACATAAGGAGAAGGGAGAAGTTAGGACCCACTCTGACCCAAGCAGGGAAAATATACTTTGATATCAGTAAGAAATGGAATGATAGCAGTCGGCTTGTTTATTTCTATAGTGCGTGCGGAGAAAGAAAAAGCAAGGGAGAAGACAGCATGCAGTATCTTCCAAAAAACAGAAATCCCAAGTGCTTCTTTGATTTTTTAGTTATATGTAAAATTAAGAGAATCTTATCTGCAGCTACTAATAGAATTTTCAATAATCTTCTATAGGCAGATGTATTTCCATGTTTTGACATTCACCTAGATCATGTCTGTATAATCCACTGGCTGAATTTTTGTTCCATCTTATTTTTTAGTGCTTTTTCTGCTAATGCACTTGAAAGCTAGAGTGAGCAGTCAGTGTAAATATAGAAAATTTGTTTGGACAGTACTAAAAGTTTGTTGAAATTAATTGCATAAAGCATCTAAAAATGTAAATATGTAAGTTTGAGGTAACAGCTTCCACATTCTAAGATGTAAGATACAATTTAAGATTAAAAAATAGATAGTTGTTTCCATTTGTGTTTTCAGTAATATTAATTTGGGTCTGTTATGAGTCTGCTAATGTTCATTATTTTTAGCAGGGACTGTGAAGGATCACATGTGCTTTTCTTTCCCACCTACTAAATTTTTTCATCTAGCAGTAGTGGCCTATTTTCAGCAAGTTAGATGGATGCACTGGCCTATGTACATCAGCAATAATTAAGGTACAGAATCAAAATAATAACTCCCAACTAATAGATATTTTCTGAACTGTAAACATATGCTCTGTGAACATAAGAGTTGGAGATTTTTTGATGTTTCTCAGGCATCCTTGTGGAAAATACTGAATGAAATAGTACTCTGCACTGGTGTGGCCTCACCTTGAATATTGTGTGCGGTTTTGGTCATTGCAATATAAGAAAGGTATTAAACTATTCAAAAGTGTCCAAAGGAGAGCAACAAGAATGGTGAAGGGCCTGGAGGGGAAGCCGTATGATGACGAGGTCACTTAGCTGAGGTGACTTGGTCTGTTCAGCCTGGAGGAGACTGAGGGGAGACATCATTGCAGTTACAACTTCCTTGTGAGGGGAAGAGGAGGGGCAGACACTGATCTCTCCTCTGTGGTGACCAGTGGTGGGACCTGAGGGAGTGGATTGCAGTTGTGTCAGGGGAGGTTTATGTTGGATATTAGAAAAAGGTTTTTAACCCAGAAGATGGTTGGGTACTGGAACAGAATCCCCAGGGAAGTGGTCACAGCCCTAAGCCTGACAGAGTTCAAGAAGGGTTTGGATGATACTCTCAGCCACATGGTGTGTCTCTTGGGGGTGGTTCTGTGCAGGGCCAAGGGTTGGACTCAAAGATCCTTGTGGGTCCCTTCCAACTCAGCATGTTCTGAGATTCTCTGATACTATGCTATATACTGTATTCACATATCCAGTAGCTAATAAATCTTGCCACCTCCAAAAGCCTTAGGAGAAGAGGGTAATGAATTTCAAGGTGATGTAGAGGTATACCATGGAAGAAAAAGGAAGGCCACCCTTGTTCAGACTGACTGATGTTAGAGCACAAACTGGATGTGAATAGACTAGAGGAAGCAGGAATTCAGTTGAACTGCTGCCCCTCAAAGAGAATGCTAAAATACCCACTGAGGCAACACTTCATCCCAGCGTTCACACACTCAGGCTCAATGGATTTTTCCTAACCTAACTGCCCTGGAAAAAAAGCTTTAATAGGTTGGTAATTATGTGACACCTTTCAGTGCCCCAGTACCTAGTACTTGACTATGAAACATATCCAATCTTCTCCCAGAATAGTTTCTATCCTAATGAAAGTATCTGTATTCACATTTCACACATTAATGTAGCAAGACACACAAATAAGGGAACTTGTTAAAAGTTGCAAGAAACTTGTAAAAAGAGAGTGTTAGGTTTTGAGGTCATAATAGTTGCATGCAGTTTCGTGAGCAGGTATTAAACCACTTTAAATAGGTATGTGTAAAATACATGCTGCTCTTTTTCAGACGACTTGCAAACAAATATGTGCTGTGACTTTTTTAAGATCTGCCACACTGTAGAAGTTCAGTAATTCAACACTTATCTAGACTTTGTTTACAGAAAGTATTTCCTCAATTTTCGTCTCTGATTTTTTTCTATATTATTTCCTTGCAAAAATAGTGCTGCTACTGCTATGAAAACTAATTTGAGATCTACATGTATAAAATTGTTATTTAAGCGTTACATACTAGTACTAAACACATGAGGGAGATAAGGGCTCCTAAGTACATAGGTGTAATCTTAGCTGAGGCAGAAATGCACTTATAACAAGTATAAAGAACTGCTATTTATTTGGAAACTTATGTAAGTTCACTGTTTCTTGAGAGAATCTTTGCCTGTATGTGTCATCTAGATAAGTATATAAAACCCATGTCAAGAGACTTTCAATAGTTGCCTTAGAAATTAAAACAATAACAACAAAATGTAACATTGTTTTAAAGGTAATGTCTATTGCTTAGGGAAGGTATTCTATTGGAATTTAAAAGAGTTTCTGAGTTGTAGAAAAATAAATTTACCTCTTAGTAAAAGAAATTCACTGTCTTGTTAGGGATTCAGTAAAATAAGAAAGGACTAAAAATGGATTACATTAATATGTATGTATTTATAATTGCACTCCTGTGAAAGAACTTTCAAGAAACAAATTATGGAAATGTACTTATCCCCAGAAGAAAACAGTGATAACTTGCTAGAACACAACAGTTTCAACAATACTGTCAAAATACATATTGAGGAAAACTTACCATTTAGGAACTGTAGGTCAATACTATAAATTATTTAAAAACAAAGTTTGTATCAACATTAAAAAAAAAATTAACTATTTTATGAAATACTGTCTATATAACTTAGAGCTAAATTCCATTCTTTGATAACTACACAGTTATCATCTGTGCTACTGAGACAACTTTGTTGGTATTTCTTAAAAACTGCAATGTAACCTTTGCAGTCTCTCTCACACTGATAATCCATTTGCTGTTGGTGATGGTAATTAATTCATACACAGCCAGGTTTAGTTTACATCAATTTGACATACATTATAAGTATATGATTTAGCTATATGATTGTATTTGACTTACTGCTTTTGCGAATGCATCAGAACATGACTTTTTTACTGGAAAGCGAGATGAGTAGTTGTATGTGTTGACAATGATGGTAGAGAGTAAAGCTAACTTAATTAGTAGGCAGGTCTTAAAGAAGGATAAGTTTAAATAGAAGGATTCAAGAAGATTGTCCTGATGCTTTGTTTCATGTTTTAAGCAATAGGCCAGGCAAAGTGGGACTCAGTGCTAGAACCACCAGCAAAGAAAACTATTCAGCTTGTGAAATCTGCTCAATGCTTTTTAGCAGTAATTATGTCATTTTCTAAGATACTGTCTCAGTTTAAGAGACACAAGTGTTTTGCTGAGGATGAGTTATGAGGAAGACCCAAACTCCTCCCTCTAAGCAATTGTAAATCCGAAATTAAGAGGCTCCAATTGAGAAAAATGTGGAAAAAAGGAAAAATAACAGCCCTTTATTAAAAGATATATGTGTATTGGTAGAACAACAAAAGAACACAAATAAAACAACCAAACAGTATTACTATACCCAAAAATAATCCCCTTCAAAACAAACAAACAAAACAAAACAAAAAAGTAAACAGTTCAGTTTGCCCCCTATTGGTGCAATTCTAACCACAGTCAGCAGGGAGCGCTGTTGGATCACTGGAGATGCAGAGCCTGCAGTGCCCTGTGCCAGTCAGCAGGAAGTGCTGTTGTATCACTGGTGGTTGCCACGTGGGAGGCTCCCCTAGGTGTCCTGGAGAAGCTGAAAATGGAGGTCTTCCCTCCCCCTCACCGGGAAAGGGAAGAAAGGAGGGAAAGTAAAAAAAAGGTTCTGCCCAATGGGAACTCACTCTGTCCTGCTGACTGAACCATGTGATGAGGCTTCTCCTCTCCTTTGATGTGCATGAGAATCGCTGCCCAGAAAAAAAAAAAAAAAAAACCAACAAAAAAACATAGGAATGGAGGAGGGGAAAGAAGGCAACCCCTCTCCTGAACAGTTTATCTCTGATGAAAATCCAAGCAGCTTCCAGGCTGCCAGGTAACCAGGCCAAGAACAAAGCCACCTCAGAGCTCCTTCTATCCAGACCTTCTCCCAGCTCAAGCAACAATGAAGTCCATGCCATTTCCCAGGAGAGGAGAAAAAAATTAAAAAAGTACTCCTCACCCCTCCCCACAGACAAGATCTTGAGGGCCATCGACTTGGAATGTGGTTCTACTAGCCACTTCTTTTGTTTTAGTCAATTGCCCAAGCCACAGCCAACCTGCCCATTCAACATTCCTTTCACACAGTGGGCAGGGGGAAGGGAAAATTCCTGCTTAGTTTCTAAGAACAAGCAAAACCATGACAGATACAAGAGTATAAAAATTGATAAATCCACAGAACACATTCTAAGAAACAGTATCAATTGCAAAGTTGGAAAATAAAAAGGGTAAATAGATATTTTATATTAAATAGTTTATAAATAATTGTGATACAGGTTAAGTTTTGTGTCTTAGAGGTGCATTTTCCCATGGTAGATGGATGAAAACCACTTTGGTTTGGACATATAGACATTATGGAAAGTAGGCAGTTGGATACGACCAAGGTAGTGACCGGACACTGACAAACTGAAAGCTTTGAAGGAGGATGTAGTAAGAAATATGAAAAGTTCATAATGCCTCATTTGAACACTGTTGCATCTTGTTTTGTCTCAGTATCTGTGCTGGAGACAACAATTAAACAACAGTCAATGATCCTGAACTGTTCAGTTCATTTTGTGATGCTGCACTGATTGCATCTGAATGTTCTCTCTAATTTTTTGTTTAAAATGCATGTTCTTTGGAGAAGGGACTGGTTATTACTATAACAGTATGACAGAGAGAAGAATAGCATTGACCCTGCAGAAAGTCAGTGCTTAAATTTGAAGGCATTACTTTTCTAATAATCCTCAGGATGTGCCTTACCATCACAGAACACTGCAGCCCTATTGTGTCCAGTATTAGGCATTTAATTTTAGGAAACAGGAAATCTGTTGAATAGGGAAGAGAGCAGAGCAAAAAAGAATGATCAGAATCTAGGAGGCAAAATGTCCTGTGAAGAGAGATGGAAGGAATGGGGATTGTTAGAGATGATATATCTGTATTTCATAGCTGCATGATATGAAGTATCATAGCAAAAAGGAAGAGAATAATACACAGTATGCTCAACCACAGTGTATGTAGAGCAAAACCCAGAGGACTTAAATTTCAACCAGGCAGTTTAATGTTAAACACCTGGAAAATCTTTCACCTGTAAACCTAGCTAAAATGTGGAAGAGGCAAGTTGAGAGACTGTGAATTCTCTGTCCTCAGAGGTTTCTAGGCATCACCTGGATGTGATTTACTCTGCTTGTGATCTTAGGGAGGGACTTCAAATACTATCCAGATAATGCTGGATCTCTGGCTGGTTTCTCTAGGTGTCACTATAACAATCTGTAATAAGAACTCCAGTAAAAGTACAAGTCTGAGGGTTACATGGATAAGTGGAGAACTAGGTGGGGCACCATTAATAGGTAGGTTATCACTTTATTAATATAGTGTAGTGGTTTAAGTTTAGGGAGGTCTAACTACAGAAGTTTCAGAAATTATACAGGTCACTATAGATTCGTAGTGAGTGTACCTATAAAATTAAGCTTTCTCTGTGGTGTTTTTTGTTGTTGTTGTTTGTTTGGTTTTTTGGGTTTGGTTTGGTTTGGTTTTTTGTTTGTTTTGTTTGGTTTGGTTTGGTTTGGTTTGGTTTGTTTGGTTGGGGTTTTTTTGCCTGGAGTGGGAAATCTTTCTTTTAGACTCCATAATGAGTATTTGTCCAGGTTGCATTTTCTTAACAGGGGTCTTTGAAGGATCTTTGAAGGAGCATTCTGAACATCTAGCAAGAGAAAACAAGAGTCTTGAATTATCTGGATGAGTATTGAAACAATTTGCAGGGGATATAAGGCAAGATTCATTCATGTTTACTTCTACTGGCATGCAAGCACCTTTTCAAAAAGGGAAAATCCAATGTTTCTGGATGTATTTTCTTCCATCCTACATACATTTTCAACTTTAATGAGTATTCTCTCATAACCAAGTAGCCCTATCTCCCCTTTGGAGTGACACTAAGAAATGAGTTGTTCATGCTTCAGTGTTTTTTAAAAATATATTTTTTAAAAACAAATGGAAATTTAAAACACACACACAGTTCTTTATGACAGATAGCAAAATTGGAGACTAAAATTAGCAATTTAACTTAGTGACTTTGCAAAGACTTACATGGTTCTATGTAAATGATACTGGTCTGTTTTCTAGGATTTCTTTTGAACTTTCAATTGTTAAACTTTAAGTAAAACTGTAAAGCTAAAATAAAGATAATTTAAAACAGGCTTTTAAATGTTGCATTAATTTGCAGCTATTATGAGCCTTATTATTGGTATCTTCCATTATAAGAAAATAACTAGACTGAATGAACTGAATGAACTTTTTAAAGCCATCTATTAAAGGAAATGCAATAACAACATTTTCCTTGTCATCAATTAATAGGACTGATTACCACAAAAAATATACTTGCTGATGATCTCCCAGATTTAAAGTATGGAATATCCTAAACTTTTCTCCAGTCACTACATTTCTATAAATAATGATTGGAGGACACTTTCACGGCTTGTTCACATGATAGACAGTAAAAGAAATTGTTTCATTTGTTAAGTCCCTAGGAATTTTTTCAGTCTGTCATGACACTCTCAGCTTTTTTCATGCCAAAGATAAGACTCCATTAGTTGTCTTTTTGAACAACACCTTAAGAGGAGAATGTAGCGGGTTTGGTAATCTGTATAACCAACTCTTAGACCATATAGGGTTTTTTCTGGTTAACTACCAGCATTTTCCCATACAACAAAGTAATTGACATTTTGAGGAAGCTGAACTTTGATGAATAGCTCATGTATTAGTTTTGAGCACACATCATGTCTGTAAGAGATGAGAGAGAGCTACAGGACAGGACTGCTGTTGGACTGAGAGGGCTGACCAGCTGTAGAGAAGACCATTTCCCTGCCACTGATATTAGAATCTTTCATCTTGGTGGGCTTGGTGCTCACTGGGATGAGAAGGTTTTGGTTTTGTCTTGTTCCTTTAGATACACCATAGCTCCCAAGCTATTAACTCTGGGAGAAGAAATGCCCTCTTTTCATGTCATTCTAGGAATCTGGTTTTAGTTAAATGTCAAGTCAGCAAGTGTCACAGCTACATGTCGTTTGATTTCAATTGTGAAACAGTGTCTAGCATGGACAAAGATAAAAAATCTTAATTTGTCATAGTTTAGTCAAACATCTGTTGTTTTATGACTTTCTGGCTTGCTGGAAAGCCTACTATTTCCTACAACTGGACAGCAATTCAAGGTCTTTTCTCAATATAGCCAGTTGTGCATGTGTGTGTACATGATATAGATGCACAGTATGATCAGTCTGGTAGTGGCTCTTGTGCTTCTGAATTTTATGATGTTTGTGTGCTTCAGATACACTGTATACTTCTTCTTGCAGCACATATCCTGCATAATTACTACTTTCTGCAGAATGCTCTCTGACTTGATCTGAGAAGTACACATGAGCAGATTGATAAAGATTCTTTCAGGCTTCTCAGATGATAAAGTATGGACCAGGTGGATTTTTCTGTTGGAGGTACCATGCTCAGAAAGGGCAACACATTATGAGAAGCAATTCCCTGAGAGTCAGGGAATTCAAAGCTGCCTTGCAGGCACTACAAGAGCAGCTCTGTACACCCTATCCTATTCCACGAGTTACTTTTGGAAAAGAGGACTGCTGAAGCTGAGCCTACAGGTCAGATGAATTATCCTAACAGGTTGCAAATGGCCCATTAGCCAGAAGCCAAACTTTTCTGAACTATGTCTTTGTAATGCAGAAAGTTGTAATTATTTCCTCTTTGTCCAGGGGAAGAAGAGTTTACTGAGAGGAAGGCCTCATCTGTGATAGCTGCTTTGTGTTTCCCAGTGCAGTTAGCCCTGTGTCCCTATTTGACTAAAATTAAAGAAGTTGCTGCCTGTCACATTAAAATCTATGCATGCATCTGAAATCTATTTGCCTGTCTCTGTCAACTGAGTATTATGTTATATATAGCATTGCACTCTTATCAACTAAATTGAGGAAACCTGTGTGTTTTTACTGGGCAGGCTATCTAATTTGCAAGTACAAACTTGAGAATATTGAAATGCTGTGAAGATTTCATTGTCTATGTTGAGGGGGTAGCGCTAAGGTTACATGACCGACTTATCTGTTTGTGTGTTTTAGCCAGGTTTTTTTTTCTGTTGAAAATTTAATGTAGAGTCCTTTTTAAATGTTCTATTCTTGCAGTAATTCGTGTAGCATACCTTTAAGTTAAAAAAACCCCAGGCTTTCAGGCTTAACCTATTTTACAATAGTTCTTGCCTGTAAATAAACATCAAGGTACAAACAAGAAGGTGGCATATTTACTATGAACGTCTAGATATAAATTTATAGTGGTCTAAAAGTAAATTTATTTCTTCAAATGTGAAACATTCAATGCTTTAGCCATATCCAGTAAATAAATTTCAGGACTGAGCAAAATAATATCACTCTTCTCTAGGTATGTTACCGTGATTGTATATCCAACTATTTAAGTCCTTTTTTCTCGTTTGATTGTAGTACAGACATGTTTTGTGGTGAAAAATACAGGAGGTCTGTGGGGAAAAAATGAGGATGATATCTGGATGATATATTGCAGTGCAGTTTCTTTGGAGGGTGGTTTTTTTTTGGTTTGGTTTGGTTTGGGTTTTTTTTTTTTTTTTTGGGGGGGGGGGTGATTTTGTCATGTATCTACTAGATTGCAAGCACATCATCCTCCCAGTCAGTTGATTGCTGTGTCAGATATTTTAGTTTTCTCCCTAAATGTTACCAAGCTCTAAAAAGTCCAGCTGGGGATACTTTGATCAGTCAGAGCTTTCTTAATGAAAAAGAAACCAGGAGATTATCTGGAGCTCCAAAAGCACAGGGTGGTTTTCAAGCAAGGGGTTAAAACTACTTTTCACAACTAACAAAATTTCAAATGCAGACGGTGTATTTTTGTGGGAGGGGGTTACAGAAAGGGAATCCTCAATACCAATTGGCTGGTCTCTATCAGCTGCAGTTGAGCTCAGGCTGCTGCTGAAGCGCAGTATAGATCTGAAGGGTAAATGTGTAGGGAACCATAAAGAGGGATTCAGTCGTATCTGAGAAGGGAGCCAACCTCTTCCAGTGAGAAAGTGGGTTCTACCTGCCTTTCCTGCCTGTGAGATCCTTTGTGAATGAAGGGGAACAAGAGAAAGGGCAGTTTGTTGCTACAGTGATTCAGAGAACGAGGCTTTGCCGCTGTGCACAGCTGCTGCTGCTGGTGTTGTCGGTGCTGCTGCAGCTCCATGTAGCAGGTAAGGCGGCTTTTCCTGGGGAGGGGGGGCGGGGAGGGGAGATGGGGATGGTGCCGCGGTGGCTGGGGCTGTGGTTTTGGGGCTCCTGGCACGCTGCACAAAGGGAAGCAGCCTCCGCGGAGGAGCTGCAGAGGCACGCGCGAGAAATCTGTCCGTGCGGATTAGCAGCCTGCATTCCCTGCTCATCCCGGTTTGGAATCGCAAAACTTCAATAAGTTCTAAACAAAGTGTGCGAGTCCGCAGTACCTAAAGAAAGAGGGAGCAGTGGAGGGAGAAGAAGGAGCTGCACCTTCCCCTTCCCGCTTTGCAGGCGTCCAGCCCTCCACCAGGTCGGGCAGCGGCTCTGAAACACATAGGTACATAGGTGTGGGTGCAACTACTTCGGTGGTGATGGCTAGGAAGATCAGTGCTGATAAAAACGAAAATACAGTGTGCCAAACTAGGGACTCAGTTGAGAGGGAAAATAGCTAAGGTATGGTGTGAAATTCGTGGGACTGAAAAATGTATTTGCCATATTTTTATGTCCTTTTTCTTTTCTTTCTTTTTTTTTTTCCTTAACTGCTCAGTCCTATGTGCGTGAATACGGGGGGACGGGGGGACGGGGGCGGTGGAATTTCTTCAGCATTGACCTTTACAATAATAAGATTCAATTAAAAAGAAAGAAGGTAAGGAATGTGAATTTGACTTGAAACAACTTTGAAAACACCTGAGCAGCCTTTTTTTCCTTAGGGGAGAAAAAAAAAAAAGGCACTGCAGAAACAATTTAATGGTGAGAAATAAAATTTAGCCCTGGTATACAAGATTTTCAAATGCGAGCCATGATTTATCATTATAATGTTTCAAATTGATCTTATACAAATTAGTCATGTGATGACCAGTATAATGTACCTAATCTTTATACAGATGGTTTATTGATGAGTTTAACTCTGAATTACAAATATGCTGCAAGTGTACCTATAACAGAGATGTATGAAAAGTATCTATCTTGAATATTTCACATAATTTTTTATGTGAATGGCTCTGTGGTTTTGGTATTTCAATTCTTAATATTTAATCTAGAGTAGGGAGAATACATGTTTCTTGTCTTTTAAATATTCCTTTAAAACATGCTATGGTGTGGTGGTGATGACGGACTTTGTGTAAATCTCTGTGTTTATTGAGTGACAGTTAATTTTTTTTTTTTGTGTATCTGCAAATATCTATACAGAGCTAAACAGATGCTAGATAGCATCAATCAATGGTTGAAATTATCAGTAATTTCCCCCCTATTTTCCAGTTCAAATATAAATGAAAAAACCCTAAAAATTCAGTAATACTAAATAGATATTTTTATAATGTAGCCTTTACTCTGTGTGTGATTGTGTTTCAGATACAATACAAATCAGTATTAAAATGTGTCCATGAAACCATGCTTTTAGGAAATTCACGAATTTGTCAGGATACCTTTATTTCAGTCCTCCGAACATGTTGTTAAAACTATCATTGATCACAGTGTGTTTTCAAGAGGTTTCCAGGCTTCTTACAAAATATTTCCCCAGATCTGAAAGCCAGATGGTTACATTGCAGAAGTCGTAAGCAGTTAATTGCTAAACTAATTTGAGTGCTCCAGAACCTATCAGCATACAGACCAAAGGCTTCCATTGCGACTGATCAAACTAGTTACCTGATGTTACTCTTCTTAGAGATTGGGGTCTGTGTGAGAGATGGTACAGAAAAGAGATTCTCTTTTGGGGAAGCAAGAAAATAAATATTTTGTTTGAAAAGATTGCTTTAAAAAGTAATTTATTTTGTCTTTCTCACATCTATCACATCATAATCTTGGCATTCTTCCTCAAGTCTGCTTTATTTGGATTAATTTACACCCTTCACCTCTGTTCCCCCCTCCCCCCCCCAAACTGTTCTGAATATCAGATCTATGTTATTTGTTTAGCTACTGTGTTGGATCTCCCACAATTTCTATTCATAATACATAGAATTCCCTCAGAGCGTTCAATACTTTGTCTTTTTTTTTTCCCCCAACTATATAGGAAGAAATAATATTTTAGTTGTAATGACATACAGTAGAGAATAGACAACAGAATAGCAAATATAAATGTTATGGTTGTCTTGCTCTATTCAGGTTTTCATTTCGTATCCATCTTTGGATCCAGTTTTGTTCTTCTGAAGAAAAAAGATGACTAGTAATGAGTATTCAGAAGGAAAGCAAATGCTTATTTTGCTTTCTTTCAACCTTAAATAACCAATTAGTTCAATGGTAGTACTTGAGATGATTTAAACATTTTGTAGGTTAGCGAATTCCTAAATTGCCTTTTTTTAAGTGATTTTTAGACTGACAGCTTTTTCAAAGCATTCAAATTATTTAAAATACTTTGTTGACACCTGTGTAATAGGAAAATGTCATGATGTTTTTATCTTTATTGCCTTTATCTGGATGTTACTACCACATTATCTTAAAGGTATGGTTATAAATTTTTCATAAAAGGTTAAAAAGTTTATGTTTAAGTAAGTATTTAAACAACTATCACAAAATTACAAAAGGAGGTAAGTCAATGTGCAAAGTGTCATTATCAAGTTTTTCAAATATTTTATAGTCACCTAGAGCTCAGGTAAATTTTCTTTAATATGATCGGAGGATCTATTAGTCCTGTATTAACTTTCCTAAACTATTCTGGTGTGCCCATCCAATGTAAAGTCTTACAGTAAAAGAGAGGAGATAAAGTCAGGGTGGAAAATTGTGCTTAGTTCATGTAATGGAGCACAGAGGTGAGGGGAGGGCACAGAGGCTTGTATCTTACAGCCTCTACGTAACAGCTATGGAAGTACATGGTACCACCATCTCATTGGTGGGAAGTGGGCCTTTCCTCACCATATGCCCTACTATAAAACTTGTACAACACTAATAGTTTCCTATGTGATGACTGATTGCTAAAACATAAAAATAATTTGGAGCACAGTTTTCTCATTAGGCATAACATCATAAATATCAACTTTCTTGAGAGTATATGAAAAGAATACCTATGCATACAACATTCTGAAGATGACAGTGTCTGACTGGAGGGACGTCGTACCTTTTGCTCTGGAATATATTGCTTATTCTTATCCTTGTGCTTTTAAAGACCATAAGAGAGTGAATGTTCTTATTACATGTCCATTCCTTATTTTCTAGGTATAATATAATTACCTGGAACTGTTACAGCAAAGAAACAGAATGTATTTTAAGTTTGGACACATTTACTTTAAAAGTTTTATTTTTGTCATACATTCAATTTGTGATTCTAACAATATAAATTAATTTTTATATAACAATATACAAAGTTTATTAAACTCTTTACCTCTATTGCTTATATTTTATTACCAGACAACATAGTTAATAATACAAATGTGAGTATTGTGTGAAATTATTTTGTGATGACAACTTGCATTTTGATTAAGTTACCGTAGTTGTCCAATTCACAGTCATAAGGCTTTGAAAAATGATCACATATAGGTATTTCTGTTGAGCAACTCTATTTCTGTCTTTTAGGAGTGCCAAATTGTTTTCTGAATGTTTTTCATAATATTGACAAAGAGTGATATGTATGTGTGTGTATGTACTGAACCATTTGCATGTCCAGAGAAGGGCAATAAAGCTGATGAAGAATCTGGAGACTAAGTTTTAGGAAGAGTGGCTGAGGGAGCTGGAGTTGTTTAGACTGGAGAAAAGGAGGCTCAACGTAGACCTTATCACTCTCTGGAACTACCTGAAAGAAGGTTGTAGTGAGGTGGAGGTTGGTTTCTTCTCCCGGACAGGACAATAGGAAACAGATTCAAGTTGCACCAGGGGAGGTTTAGATTGGATATTAGGAAAATTTCTTCACTGAGAGGGTGGTCAGCCATTGAGATAGGCTGCCCAGGGAAGTGGTGTAATTGCCATCCCTGGATGAGTTAAAACGTATGTGGATATGGCACTTGCCAACATGGTTTGGTGGTGAACACAGTAATGCTAGGTTGATGCTTGGACTTGATGATCTTAGAAGTCTCTTCCAACTGTAACAATTTTATGATAAACTGTAAATACAAAGTCAAATATAAACAAATTGATGACAGTCTTACTGGAGTTCCTCAACACCTTGTGAAAGTCTAGAAAAGAAACATAGTTCAATTTTAGTGTAAATGCATAAAGAAAATTATTTCTACAAGATCTAAATTACATTGTTTTAAACAATAAAACATACTGATATTTTTTCAGTATGCTGGTGAGTAGAACAGCCACATTTTAATCTCATTTCCACATTGTCTTTTATTTCTGACAGCTGATGTGCTTGAACCTGTGTATTAAAGACTGTTAATAAAAAGAGGCAGAAGAGAAACACAGAACGGGAAAAAATTAAAATTGATGCCACAGTGTCTTTGATTTTTCTTACCACGGCTTTTCATTCATGTGTTAAGAAACTCTAATACCTCTGTATTTATCTGCTCCCCTTCAAATCATATGTACTTACCTACAGCGTCAGTATCTTGGTTGGTTTCCAGGTTTTTCATTTGCAAAGCACTTTGAGGGATCCTGAATGTGAAGATCATTATATGAAGCCAAATACTGTTCTGCTTTTAGATGGCTCATGAAAATACCTCTACTTAAAGCATTTCTAGGTATACACAAGCTTGGTTGTGTGTATACATACCTCTTAAATGGAGATGTTTTTATAGGACTTTTTAAAATATGAACATAATTTGAGTTTGTATAACACATTGAGCCTATACGGTATCACAAAGAAATGAATTATGGTTCATGGTGGCAACAGCAGACAAATACTGCTAAGAATGTATGTAGTCTGAAATATGTTTTATAATACTGCATTATGAAAACTATTATATGATTTTTGGTTTGTCTTAGGCAAATGATTGTTCACTAAAGGGACCAGAATATAACATCTAATATGAAAGATAGCCCCTCTTTTTCCAGTTCTAGATTTCACTTTTCCAAAAGTCTTTGATAGGGAGGGAGGTAGGGTCTGCTGTGATACATTCATTTCTCTCAAGATATTCACTCCTACTCACCTTCAATTTGGAGCTGTATGATGCTTCTAAGTGGTTGTGTCATAGTAGTGGAAATAAAGTTGGGATATATGTGCATTGTTTTGTAGTGCGAGACAATCAGATTCCACAGAGTAAACCTGACAGCATACTTCTTAAGGTAAAACTAGGATAAAAGAGTACACATTCTGTCATCTCTCATTAATACAAGTTGCTGCTCAGAGACCAAAATTTCAAAAAGACATTTAAGTCTGTCTCTTTTTAGGATGCCACTTAAGAGTCTGCCTAATATTAAGACATAATTCCCATATATGTCATCATGGGTTTAAGAAGCTGTCCACTAAAGAAAGTAATTTTTTTTCTTGAGAAATAGTACAAGATATTAATCATCTCTCACTACTGAAAAGCCTGCATTCCTATTGAATGAACAGGGGTAAATAACTGTCTTAGGCATTTTGTTTTAATGGATCCTCTTTCCTAATTTCCTTGTTCTTTATTGTTTTATCTTGACTGATTTTTTTTTTCTATTCAGTGAAACCTGTTGTGAGGGACCTGTTGATATAACTACTTTGCTAAACACCAGAAAGTTTTTCCCTGACAGAGCAAGTGGACTTTGTCATAGCTTGTTATACCTACCTTCTTTTTGAAATCTTGTAACAAATATGTTGCTTCCTTTTTTTCCATTGTGTTTCTTCTCTGCTCTGTCTTAGTACAGAGATTCTTACTGTCTACAGTAAAATTTAGTTGTAAACTGAATTTTGAGGTGTCCTGGCCACTGCTTCAAAGTAGACACTCCTATTGCACTTACTGTCTTTTAGTTCTTACTGTCCTTACCAAATGACAGATTTTTTTCCAAACATCTGTCCTATGGTAGCAGAGTCAAAGATGGTTGACTTCACCCACAAAAGCGGTCTCTTTTTTCAGTTCTGTTTTATATATTATGTCTTTTAAACCACTGGAAACTTTTGCAATACAATGGGACTTGTGTGGAAATAGCAATGAAGCTTGAAAATTACTTCAGCTGAAGGAAAACACTTCAATATGCCATAATGAATTTCGTAG
Organism: Myiozetetes cayanensis; assembly: GCF_022539395.1. Classification (NCBI taxonomy): domain Eukaryota; kingdom Metazoa; phylum Chordata; class Aves; order Passeriformes; family Tyrannidae; genus Myiozetetes; species Myiozetetes cayanensis. Next base: position 76,922,963 of record NW_026086604.1, on the reverse strand, counting down.
ATAATGTGTTAATGATCTGATAGATTGAACTACATAATAAAAAATAGTGATGGTAGATATGGAAATAATAGTAGTTAGTTTAAAATACTTAGGTGGGAGAGAAATAAAATAACTAAAGTCAAATAAACTAAAATTAAATAAAAACTCTTTCCTTAACTTTCCTATCAGTGATGAAAATAGCCCTGGTTCTGGTCTTTGTCAGAGAAGTAAAACTAGATGAAGAAGAGACAACTCAATGATCAGGCATGACAGGCTTGACTCATCAGCATCTTTCATTTTGCATTCCAGTAGTAATTATTTATTCTTGTAGAAATATGCTTCAGTTTAGGTTGACCCTAGCCTCCTAGCCTCTTTGTGAGCACAGAATAGGAACAAAGCTGGGTTCACCTTGACTGGAGTCCCCCTCAGTCACAAGATGGTCCCCCTCAGTCACTGTTCTGCTATTGGCAAATAGCAGGCCTTTGGCCAGGCAGAGAGTATGGCTACCATGTGACTGCCCTGCTCATTACATACCTGCTGGAAGTGCTTCTTTTGGAAGCTGCTGTTAGTATGACTTAGGGAAGCCTTGAAACTTCACTGTGGATTTCCTCAGAAATGGACCAGCAGCCAGCAGAAATCCTTGGGTCTAACCCTCTGCTTTCAGGTGGCAGTCTCTGTCAGAAGGGATCCTCCTATGAAATTTTTGCTGTCTGACAACTACACTTGATTGGTCTGATATACAAAAATTAAGCATTAATTAAGCACTAATTAATAGTAATATGTGACCTTTCACAGGTTCACCTAAAGTGGCCTTGGGTAACAGGAGTGAGGCCTATAGAAAATGTACCATACAACAAATATGATCCAATACAGACAGCATGACTTCAATAAGGGCAAACTGTGCCTGACCAATCTGGTGGCTTTCTATGATGGACTGGCTGCATCAGTGGAACATGGAAGACTGACTGAGGTCATCTACCTAGACTTCTGTGAGGCCTTTGATGTGGTCATATGACATCCTTATCTCCAGTTTGGAGAGATATGAGTTTGAAGGGCGGAGAAGGAGTTGGCTGGAGGGATGCAGTCAGATGGTTGTGGTCCATGGCTCTATATCCAGGTGGAGATTGTTTGGAGTGGTGTCCCTCAGGGCTCTGTCTTGGGACCAGTGGTCCTTAATATCTTTGCCAGTGACAAACAGTGACACTGAGTGCACCCACCAAGTTTGCCGATGACACCAAGCTAAATGGTGCGGTTGACACATCTGAAGGACAGGATGCCATCTAGGCAGACCTGGACAAGTTCAAGAAGCAGGCCCATGAGAACCTTATGAGGTTCAACAAGTCCAACTTGGGTCAAGGCAATACCAAACATGAGTACAGACTGGGAGATTAACTCAGTGAAAGCCACCCTGGGGAAAAGGACTTGGAGCTTTTGGAAGGTGAAAAACTCGACATGGCAATGTCTGCTTGCAGCCCAGAAAATCAGTGCATCTTGGGTAGCATCAAAAAGCAGTGTGGCCAGAAGGTCAAGGGAGGTGATTGTCTGCCTTTACTTCACTCTTGTGAGACCCCACTTAGAGTCCTGTGTCCACCTCTGGAGTCCTCAGCAGAGAAAATGTGTGGACCTGTTGGAACAGGTCCAGAGGAAGGCCATCAATGTGATCAAAGTGCTGAAGCACCTCTGCTACGAAGGCAGGCTGAGAATGGGGTTAACTCAAGTGCCAGGCTGGATGGGACTTTGAGCAATCTGATATTGTGGGTGACACCTTTGCCCATAGCAGGGAGTTTGGATCTAGATAATCTTTAGGATCCCTTCCAGTTTTAACCATCCTATGAAATCTTCCTACTTGTTCTCTATTTCTTCTGATAAGATAGTATCTCTTCTCAGTGCTAGGAGCAAAGACTGATTCTATCCGTTTAAAAACTAATATCAGTAAAAAAGAAAAAAAACCCCAGTAACATTTTGCTAACGTTGAATTCTGAAAGCTTATCCAGATAGGCCAGGAGACAAGAATGAATTTCTGTGTTAAATGTAACTATTATTTCTACAGTGTGCAACTCAAAAGAAAATGAATTAAGATTTCACAGAACATTATGAGTTGAAGGGGACCCACTAAGGATCACCAAGTCCACCCCTAAAGAGAATGGGCCATGGGGAGATCGAACTCATGGACCTTGGCATTATTAGCACCATGCTTTAACCAACTCAGCTAACCTCAGGATTGAGTGTCAGAGTCATTTCCTTGGCTGTGACAGAGAGAGGTGATCAAAGAACAGATTGCAGATTTATTGTCTTGTGTTCCAAAGTCTTGTCATAAGCAGTTGTGATCGATTTCTATATACTCTTCCCTAATTTATTAGTTGTTTTTTTACACTGAGAGAATGCATTTTTATCCAATTACTAGATCAAATAGAAATAAAGAAGAACGAGTAACCAGTGGCTTACATATAATCCTAACAGTTGAAGGGTAAACAACTTGTATCTATAAAAGTTGCTATGCTATTTTAACTTTATAGACAATCATAGATATCAAGGAGGTTCCAGAAATACAAATGTTAAGTCAGACTTCAAAGTTAGAGAAGGGTCTGAGACAGTAGCTTACTCAAGTGTCTAACATTCTGCAAAAGTTGTATGTGGTTCATGGGGACTTCATTATTATGCACAGGAAAGGTATTTCACCGAATTTGGTTCCCAAGGCTCTAGAGTGAACTGAATTGTTTAAACATGAATAAGAATGTCCTTCTTGAAGCCGTGACTGGAGAAAAAAGATTGAACATTCTTAAACTTAGCTCTTGTCAGTAAAAGCAGTATGCTCTAGTGACTTCCAATCCAGCAAGTGAAAATGTCATAGGGTCTTGAGGACGTATAAAGGAAAGGCATATATAATTTGAGTATCAAGAGCAAAGTGTGTCCCAACAAAGAAATTAGTAAAACTGCGTGTATAGTAATATTTAGTAGCTTACTCTGATCAACCTTTAGAAAACGATCAACCTGTAGAAATGTAACCAGTTACTCTATGTAGATGCCCTAGAACTCACAAAAACTGCAAGACACAACCCCTTAAAACGCCTTACATATTCTCAGAACAACTATTTAACAGTCATATGTGAAGTATGCACAGATATTTTTTTAATTTTTCAAGGTAAAAGTGAAGAAAGTGGAAGCTAATCATCTGTCCTTCCTAGAAAGATATAAAAATTTATCAGGTTATTACTGATTTGTCACTATTTAGCAAGTTCTGCTGCAGCTGTTCCTCCAAAGTACCCATGCAGCTCCTGGAGAAGATCTCTTCCTCTCAATTGCTAAGCCTATTCCTACCTTTGTCAGGCAAAAGAGGTTTGCTAGCATATAATGATTTACCTAATAGACTCATATTTGCGAGGAATTTCTATAAGCTTTACAGCTGTAAAGATTTTTTTTTTTTTGCGAAGAAATATATAATTCTTGATTTAAACTTTATTTCAGAAATATTTAAGAGGAAAATAATTCCTTCCTCATTTATGATTCAGTGGTCTTAAAGGAAGATATCCATAATTCCTTGTTGCATCTGTAATTGAATAAAGCTGCCAGGATGCAGTAAAAAAAGGAGAGGGGTATGAGTCTTTGAAAGGTTTGTTTTAACTGGTTTTGAAGCTCAGTCCTGTTATCTAAACTGAACAGTGAAGAACTGGTATTAAGACCTGGGCTATGCAAAATCCAGAGTTTCTAAAGTAGCAATTAATTGGCTTAATGTTGAAAACCTCCTATGCTGAATTCTAAAGCTTTTTCTGAAGTACAATGGTAATTTGTCATGTAATGCTGATTCAGGTTAACTGGAAGTGCATTATTTTTTACGCAGTCTCAAAGTCTTGACTCTCTGCACTATAAAAGCTTGTGAGAAATAAAAAAACACCACTTTTCAAAGTAGTGATTATTTTCTTCCTTCTTTAAGACAAAACTTTGAGACACGTAAAATTACCTTTCTATATATGTGCAAATAACTCTGTTTCAGTGTAGTGTTTTAAAATTATTCTTGTACAAATCTTAGGTTTTCCCTTCTTTGCTACCTATCCTTTAAGAGCAGACTTCGAATCTCAGTTGTACTTGAGCTGTATGCTCTAATAGAATATAAGACCTTGGAGCATTAACAAATCTCTCAGCTTTTAAATAGACTGTGACCTATTCATTTACAGGGCTACTTCAATAAAGCAATAGCTCACTTAGGTTAATGATGGATCATGGTGTGATTCGATTTGCAGAGTGCAGACTTGCCCATTATCCCCTAATGTTTGTATGGGTCATGTTATCACATCCAAATAATGATTCATGCCATCCCTTGTTCCTGAAGATATCACAGTGATTACAGGAAAGCTCGACATGCTAGTACACAAAACCTTTAGGGTTCTGTTGGCTGCTGTTGAATTATTATTTTTGGCTAAAGCATGATAAAGCAGGAAAGTCTCAGGTTTCTCTGTGACTATGACACCTTCCTCTTGTGATTCAGTTGGCCATCTGGCAGAGCAGACGGGCTGGACATTTGCAGAAATCAGATCTGTCTCTCCCTGTCTTTTGCTTCTTGCATTTTCCTTTCTTTTGGTGAGGAAAGTTAGTTGGCCCTGACCTGCTGTTACAGATTATTTGCAAGTCAAGTGCCTTATGACTTTTTTTTCCCCCTGTAACAGCTTGAATATCTAACATGAAGATGGAGAGATTTCCAACAGGAAGGAAACATCAATACTTTTGTCCTCCTGTAGTTATCACCCAGGAGAGACTCAGGCTGATAGCCATACTGAGAAGGAAAAAACAGGATATGTTTTCTAGTTGTGAATACACTGCAAGTACCAACATAATTTCTTTTTTTCAGTGCTACCACATTATCATTTATACTGAAGACTCGTCATCACTTAGGCACAGTAATTCAAAACGGTTCTCAATGATAGGATGAGAAGTGAAATTTTGACTGTGATTGTAAATGTTTGTACAATGCTCTTAAAGTTTATTTTTACTTCTCATTTTTGCAGATGATGTGGATGTTTTCATCTACAAGTGTGTTTATGCTGAGTGGCCTTCAGGCTGCTCACTGGTCCAACTCCTGACAAACCCTGAATCTTGTTAAATGCTTCCAATAAAACTGTCATAAACCTCACTAGCACTAAACTCTCCTAAAAGTAAACCATTCCTAGTTAATATGTAGTAGAATTAAAACATGAATAGATAGAGAAATGGTTTCCTTATATTTTCTTTTTGTACAAAGACCTGTGGAAACAGAAAAAATTAACTTCCTTTCTTTGCTACCAACTGCACACTCAACCTAGATACAGAAGAAATTGCAATGAGAAATAGCACTGTTCTTCAAGTGAATTAGGTTTGTTATAGCTGAATTTAAAGATCCTCCAACAGCTTCTGTCACTAAGGAGAGATAATAGTTTCACTCAGTTAAAGAATACTTTTCTAAGGAAAGCCACTGATAGAGAAAATAATTCTAAGTTTAAAGCACCAGTTAGCATTGTTTTTTCCACTTTCTTTGCTTCTAGACAGTGACAAACACAGCCACACTCAACAGGGTCAAGTAGTGATGAAATATTTAAAAATACACTTTTTTTAACTCTTCCACCTTCTCACCCACCCATAAAAATATTTTCTAAAGAGTTTGAATACTTTAAAGGGAGTTTGTTGCTTAAATTAGACATTAGAAATAGAATTATGATTGAAATAATGTTGGTGTGTTGTCCTGTTGTGCATGGAATAAGGTTAAAGTATGGGCGCTTAGAATAAATGAGTAAAGCCATTTCAAATATTTGGCTCTCATATAGCATTTTTTCTGCTTTAAAAGTATTATACAAGGATCTCCCCAGAAATAGTGACAAGAATCTCAAAACTGTAAGCAGATTTCAAACCTAATTTATATTCCCCAGCTGCTTGGTGGTATATACTTACAATCAAATAGTGAAAAATGGCTTTTGAAATGTGTACTCTGTTAGAAATCTGAAAAGTTGTAAGTATTTTATTTTGCTGAGTGTTGCAGCAAATTTAAGACTCAAAAGTCCCTCATGTTAGTTGCCTGAAACATTAATAGAAAGAGATTTTTTTCCTTTCCCCTCCCCTTGCATCAACAGTATAATGATTTTTGAGGATCAATATTGTATTCCTGTGTTTAGAAGCTTAAACTCATGCACTCTTACTTCTCTCCAGTGTTTTTCCTTCTTAAGTATGTAGGGCTTATTGAAATTGAAAAGATAGTCAAACTCACCATTTCCAAAGACCGAAATCCAAGGTCATACTACCTCCTTCCCAGATCCTGTTTTCAGCAATAAATGTATAAAAAAATTCTGGTGTTTTGATTGTACCTAAGAAAAATTCAGACGTAGTTTATAATCTGAATACAATGACCCATCTTTCAAGCTCAAGAAACTAATACCAGGGAGCATGTCACCTATGGGCATTTTTTTACAAGCAAAGCAAAGATTGTCATTGAAACCATAACCATAGTTGTCACTATTACCTACATAATTTTACAGCAGAATGATTTTTGTAATGAAACATAAAGACACTTCAAGATTTTAAAGTTTGAGTTAATGCAATAATTGTAGATTAAGCTGGCTGCCAGGTATAATGCCAAAGCATGGGATTTTTCCATTTTGGTTTTCTTTTTATCTTTATCTTGAATATGTAAATATAATGTGGCATATCTTTATCACTATATCCTTATTTTCTTTACGTGGAAAACAGTGCAGTCAAAAAGATGACCTGAAACAAATGTTAATTCTATTGTTGTTTTTCATATAAGCCAGTGGAATCCATCCCTAGAAAGAAGAAATTGTAAATGTCACCACTAAGAAATATCTGCACAGGAATTGTTGAACTTTTTTATTTATTTGCCCTGTGAAAATATGTACATACTTAAGCCAATTATATTTTGTATTTTAACCTTTTTTTTGTCTAAAAAGTGAAAGTTCTCAAAAGCAAATCCCTATATTTTGAACTTTCCTAAACTGTCTTATTTGATAATTCCTTACTTCGTGTTTTGTGCATAAGATTTAAACCTCCCAAGTATGTTTTATCTGTTGCTTGTGAACTTAATAATGTGGAAAGTTGTGTTTATCCATTTTCTTTATAGAGGTTTTCACATGTAGTTTATTCAGCAGTTTATTCTATCACTACACTCCAGATCAAGACTTACAGGAGCACAAGTGACACCCCAGACTAAATTGTAGCCATTAAAAGCTTGAAAGAATTATTAGGCCTTTGTTGTTGTCTGACAACCTAAATAATTATCTTAACATTAAGGCCTGATGCTCTTCTACACTAAGTGAAGCACTGCATGTTGTTTGGGCATTCTTGGAATAGCTGCAGCTGATTATTTCCCATCTTTCCTTGAGGATATTTATCAGATAGCTTAATGTCACTACCTTATGATTCCTTGACAGCTGGCCATAAACCCTGATAAATGCTCCTGCCAACAAAGCAACACTTGAGTTCCAAAAAAAGTATGCAATTTTTAATAATGTAGATTATTTGATTGATGTGCAGTATGCATTTTAATTACAAAAATAAACAAGGTAGAGGAAATTTGTTATTTCCTCATTCATTATTTCTTAATTAGACTGCAACTAATCAGGATCTCTGATTGGCTAAAATAACCTCAGGTTTAATTTACTGCATTGCCATTATAGACAGATAAAAAGAAAAGCATGAGTTATCTCTTGCTGTCAAAACAGCACAGAAGAACAAGGAAACAAGATGAACCTTGAAATACTGTAAACATGACTCTGTCTGCAATCTGTCAGATTAGTAATTTATTACAACAAATGGAATGCTTCTCTTGTGAAATGACAGAGTACATTTTTTTCAATATGCAATATTTATGTATATTTTTAGTACCAGACTAGATCAGTACTGCATCTGAGACCAATGCATTTATTTTGGTTTTGGCTTGTGTAAAAGCATTTTGCATACTTTACTTAACATCAAAAGATGTCAAATGGGCCAAATGATTGGTGATAATAACACAGCTCTGACATTGTTATAGCTTCGCTGCAAAGTCTGGATGTGGAGTACAAACTTTTATTTTGGTGGATTTTTTTTTCTTGAGTCAGTTTTTTCTTGAATCAGTCTGGTTTTGCTGTGATGTCTGTTGTGTGCTTCTACTACCTTCATTGCTGGTCTATGTTTTAATGTTAGGGGAAGAATGCAGGACATAAAGAGAAAGTACTTTTTCCTTATTGTGTTTTCCTTCTCATTCATGCCACATTCTTGCATGGGTGACATCAAGTTTACTTATATCTCCATGATACATGCATGCACGTATGCAAAGAGTAGATTTAGTTTTTTATGGGAATCTGATAACTATACAGGCAAACAGGTCAGGTGGAAAATTCTGATAAGTCAAAGTTGTTTTGTTTTTTTCTGACATTGCACTACCACGTTTTATATGCCCAGGTAGAGGAAAAGAGAGGTAGGAAGGAAGATATCAAAGCAGAAATTAACAGAGTGGGTAGTGGTTAAGGAACATTTTGGGATAAAGAAAATAAATTTTAGATCTCCATTTGCCTTGGATTTAACCCAGCTCTCATTTTAAGTAACCTTACCTCCATATTTTACAGTTTGAATGTCTCCAAGGAAGTTATTTAAATTTTTATAAAAAATTAAAAGGTCATTGGTAGGGACCAGAATTGTAAATGACTCAGTAGCACAGTGGGTGGAATACTTACCCACTCTTTCAGAGGTAGATTGGGTTTCTGTTCTGAATTGAACCAAGCAGAGACTTCTAACCTGGTTCTCCCTAAATCTCATGAGTTCCCTTCTTCAATATTAGTTTATCTAAAATTTGGCTTAAGGCTCTTTAGGGATGATTCAATATTGGTTGTAAGGAGTGTTCCCACTTGAAATATGATAAAGTGTGTAATGGACAAAAGATAAATTTTTAAATTTCTTAATCCAACCTTTTTTTTTTAATTTTTTTTTTTTATTTTAATGAGTTCTAATCTAGGGGATGAGTTTTGGCTGCATTTATTTTCTCTTCTAGTACCATAGACCCAAAATGCTCAAGAAAGAAAAAGCAGGCAGTGAGAAACAGTAATCTGAAGATCTGTAATCTTGAATCTAACTTCACAATGCAAAAGCTTTCAAGGTCCTGGCTAAAATATAGCTAATTCATTGGAAATGTTTATCTCCTTGTAATACAGCTGCACAAAAGAACAGCTTATGTGACTTACTGGGGCTTAAGCAACCAGGCATGGGGTAATTTTTATTTCCTTTGATTCTATGGCTTGTAATTAAATAGGTGCAATGCATAACACTGAATCATGTACAACCAACCATTGGTTCATACTTCTTCGAATAGCACATAAAAATTATCAAATCACTAATGTATCATTAACTGGAAATCACTGAAAATGGTAGAAAACTGCACTTGTCTCTGTGTCTGCAATAAGATTCTTCCTTTTCTCCTTGTCTAGGCCGAGCTTGTCCATGATGGGAGAGCATATTTTCTATGTACACATGCACACCTGTGATCTCAGAATCCCCTTAGTGTCCTTATTATCCTTTTTTTTTCCTTGTAAGCTTTTGATTTTTTTTTTAATTGTGTTTTTTCTTTCTTTGGCATTATTTTATTTCTTCTAATAATTTCTACCTCTTCTTGTCTTTCTGTATTTTCTTTTCCCTCATTCAAAAGAGGTAATGTAGCTCAGTAATGCTACTGTATTAGATTTAAGAAGCCTTCTGCTTCATGCCAAGAAAGCTGGGTCACATCTGCAACAAACAATAGTTCTCAAATGCATCAACTACAGAGAAAGAAGCCTGAGGCCTGATGTAGCACAAAAAGAGATGGAATATTTTTGTAGTGATCTGCATTTGCATCATATTTTTACCTTAGTAGATGTCTCCTGTTTGATTGCATCTCTATTTTTACTTCTGTGCTTTGTAGCAATACACTATTGCTCCATGGAATTGAGGATGTGAGGGCACATCCAATCCCTCCAAACATTTGTCTGTAAAGACAAGAAAATGTCCATATATTAAACGGTCATTATTATGGACATATATATTGTGGACTGATCTATGAGAAAATTATTTAATGGAACAAGCTGGAAACTACTAGATATATGTAATCAATACAACTGGATTTCTGCAAAAGTTCTGATAGCATTTTATTGTGCAAAGCTGTATCTAAATTCAGATGAGTATTAAAGCATTACATATTAGAATGTCTCCTTCACTACAGAAGAAATTCTTGCTAATAAATTTTTTTGTGGTAGAGGCACTTGAATAATTAGCAAACAAGCATAGGAGAAATAAGAGAGCATATTTAGACTAAACCTAGACTCTTATGCTTTTTAAAAGGTACAGAATTGTTTTTATTATATTTGTTTATCTCAGACACCTCCTGTCTGACCTTGGCAAGACTCGAAATGAAGGCTTTTACAATATAATTTTAAGAAAAACTGATGTGTTTGAAATTTTCACACAGATTTAAACATCTCATTGAGCTTTAAAAAATGCCCAATATTTTATTTGTTGAAGAATTTAGCTTATTTCTGTCAATCTTTCAGATTCTGCATTTATCCTGTTTGATGGTAACTTTTGAGTGCTTTCCAGGTGCTGCTCTGCTTCTTGACAAACTAAAACAATAGCTTTGCAAGTGATGCCATCTGTCTGCATCCTTTAAAATATATCAACTGAAAACAAGTAGCCTTGGAAAAGGATTAACTGTTTTAATGCCGACCGTATTGGCTGCAGTTGTACCCTTAATACTGGGAAAACCCTGGCTGTAACTGGGGCTACAGAGCCACATGGGGGCTTCTCTTTCATGTCACTGAGACTGTGACTGTCACAGCAGGTGGATTCCAAGGGTGGCCTTCTCAGCCAAGAAAATCTGAACCAAAGAGTGCATTTGTATCAAATGGTTTCAGTAGGTTGAATGTTTCATTATTTCTTAGTTTAGAGAGGCTTTGTACAGGTGAACAAATAAATACTGCTTCCCATATGGCCAAATAGGAGAGGGTAAGAGGGTTCTAAATAGGGAAGATGGAGAAGAAGAATCTAGTTTTGGACACTTGGCTATGTGACTGCATAGAAGTTAGTTGGCAAGTTTAAAATTGCTAGTTGAGGGTAGCAGCAGATATTTCCATTATATTCTTTCCCCAAGGAAAACTATCCTCACCTTATTTTTCCCCATATTCTGTTTTCTGAATGTGGCTTGATCATCATATGGAATATGTTAATATTTTGGCCTGTATAATATTTTGTTCACTTATATCACTAAAACCTCTGGACAGTAACTTCAAATGTAAGGTATTAGTCAAAGAAGGAGCATAATTTTACTGGTTGTATCTTTAAAATAGATGAAAATTATTTTCCAAAAGACACTTGACTTTGTATTGAATTAAAAGAAATGTGTAAAACTGCATCTGGTAGTTCCACCAAGCATAATTACTTTTGGCATTAATTTATCTTACTATTTTTCCATATGCTGAAAATCAGGTTGTGTCCAGTTTCAGTTTAGCCAAAAAACTGCAGCTGATCAGTTTTTTATTGTCTGTTCTTCTATAACGGAGTCCCGAGACAGCAAACCAAAAAAAAACCTAACCAATCAGCTGCCACTTACCATTTCTTCCTATACACTGACTTATTCTGAAAATGCTTCTCCTTATCTCCTTAGCCTGAGATGTAAGCCTGAGACATGTACGCTGTTAGGGATGATAAAACTGCAGGACAGGGTGATCAGACCATATAGATGTGCAGAGTGACAAAGAAAATAGATCCTCCGTGTTCTTTATGTGGTTTGATTTTCTTTAAAATCTTATTTTCACACAGCAGGGAGTAAGTAAAGAGTAAAGCAATACAGGCAAGATATCATGAGCATGGATGGATACAGATATTACACACGCAATATATAAAATAGAAAGCTAAAAGGATAGAAAACCATAGCATGGATAACATTAGCAAATTATTTGCTTACTAAGGATTATACAGTATACTATATATCTATACTTTGTAGATCATGCTCTTCCTGAAAAGTGGCACAGTTGGCAGCATCCTAAACCAGGGTTTATGACGTGTGTGACTGCAGGTGAAAGCTTATGTGGAACTTCCAAGTTCAGGGAAGGAGGAGTGGAATCTCAGAGGTCTCCCATTATTTTCAATAATAGAGTAATACGCTGCCCTAAGTAAAGCAAGCAGATACATCTATTTTATCATTTATTATTACACAATCTGTGTTTCAGAAAATATAGCAAATTTATTTTTTAAAGGTGTCTTGTTTCTGACTTTTTACCTGGTATTTTATTCACTGTATGGACACCCTAACTTATAGTATGGTTTATAGTGTATTTTATAAAATTATTAGTTCATTTCAAGGAGTTATCCAGCGTCTCTTAAATTATATTTCATTTACTTTGCTGTATTAAGATTGAAAAGACAAAGATCACAGGCCTTTTCTAGAACTGTGTCAGATAGTACTTTTATCTACTTTTCTGTGCATCTGTGCGCAGGTGAAAACTATGAACCCATTTTTTTACAGGAGGCCCAAGAGAAGGCAGACTGATTTGAAGAAGAGTAAGAGCAGCCACATAGGTCTCACAGTGTCCTTAAAGCTAAAGAATGTGTTAATAGTAAATTTGACACATAGAGGAGTATCCGCAAACAATTCACCCTTTTTAGTTCCCAAAATAATTTCCCTGTTAACAACTTCAGTTCAGCCCACTGTCTTTGCACAGTGAAAAAATGAATCACAGTCTTTAACATGTCTCCGTAGTGGCTTTTTTTTGGTTTTGATAAATTGAAAGAGTATTGCTTTTATCCTCTGAGACCTAAAAGGTGTGTTGTTCTGAGTATTCTCTCAGAAGTAAATGTCTTCCACCTGCTTTGAGAAGACTTGACTTCATGACTTCTTCAAAGTTTTGATAACTTATTTCTTAATCCTTTTTGTACATATAATTATAGTAGTTATTTTTACCTTTCCTCGCTTACTAGAGCACTTAATTCTTCCCAAGAGCACTTTCCCCTCATGCTAACAAGTTTCTGTTTCCATTTCACATTCACTTAATTCATTGCATGTTGGATTTAATGAGATCATCTTAACTACTATGTATTATCCCTTTCTTCTGTAAGGAATGAATTTAAGATCACCTTGCTTATTCCCTCTTACTTGACTCGTTCATGTTGTAGGTGGTAGAGTTAGCCTCTCTGTAACAGAATAAGACTTTCATAGGTCATTGAGTCGTAACGTTGTGAAGTCATTGGTCACAGCACCAAGCCTGACAGAGTTCAAGAAGTGTTTGGACAATCATCTCAGGCACTTGCTGTGACTCTTGGAGATGGTCCTGTGCAGGGCCAGGAGTTGGACTCAATGATCCTTGTGGGTCCCTACCAACTCAGCATATTCAGTGATTCTGTGGTAAAGTCTTTACTGCCATGAGAATCATAGAATCTTAGAATTAACTGGGTTGGAAAAGACCTCTGAGATCATCAGGTCCAACCCTTGATCCAACACTGCATGGTTACTAGTCCATGGCACTAAGTGCCACATCCAGTCTCACTGTAAAAACGTCCAGGGGTGGTGAATCCACCACCTCTCTGGGCAGCCCATTCCAGTATCTAATTACTCTCTCTGTAAAGAATTTCTTCCTAATATCCAGTCTAAACCTCCCCTGGCAGAGCTTAAGACCATACCCTCCTGTCCTACTGCTAGTTGCTTGGGAGAAGAGACCAGACCCCCACCTGGCTACAACCTCCTCTCAGGTAGGTGTAGAGAGTGATGAGGTCTCCCCTGAGCCTCCCCTTCTCCAGGCTAAACAACCCCAGCTCCCTCAGCCTCTCCTCATAGGACTTGTGCTCGAGGCTCTTCGCCAGCCTGGTTGCTCTTCTCTGGACCTGCTCCAGCACCTCAATGTCTTTCCTGAACTGAGGGGCCCAGAACTGGACACAATACTCAAGGTGTGACCTCACCAGTGTTCAGTACAGGGCAAGGATCACTTCCCTGAACCTGCTGGCCACACTGTTCCTGATCCAGGCCAGGGTGCCATTGGCCTTCTTGGCCACCTGGGCACACTGCTGGCTCATGTTCAACTTCCTGCTGATCCAAACTCCCAGGTCCCTTTCTGCCTGGCTACTCTCCAGCCACTCTGTGCCCAGCCTGTAGCGCTGCAGGGGTTGTTGTGGCCAAAGTGCAGGACCCGGCACTTGGCCTTGTTGAACCTCAGGTTCAATGTGCAGGTTGTTAAAATAACTTTCTCTAGAAAGCTTTTTATTAGTGATAGGCAAACTGAAATTCTATCCTTGGTTCCTGTTATCATATTTGGTATAGTATTTTTCTTTCTGTTGAGGGGCCAGGTGTTGAGAAAAAGAGAGGTAGCAGTGAAACAAGGCAGACAATGTGGCAGCTAGAGAGTAACTGTTGTGTGTGTGTGTGCTTCTGCAGGCATATTATCTCAGTTAGCAAATACTGTACCACAGCTATCATCAAAACAGTGTTTGACTCTGTGTCCCTTGAAGCATTACACCTGAAAGGGAAGCAGCGGAATAAAGACAGGCAGGGACGATAATTAACCCATAGCAAAAGTGCTACTTCTACAAAAGTTCCTTTTCCCTTAGCTCAGGTAGGTGTGCAAGCCTTGATGAGCAGAGTAAAAGGAAATAGGAGAAAATTGTCGGTATTTTCTTGTCTTTCTCAATCTTTGGTTTGTGTTCAAACTGTCCTAATGGTTAAATTACCTTGCTGAGGTTTTTATAGCTGCAATGTTGGCTATTTGGATTTTAATACTCATTTATTAGGGAAATAGTTATAGGGAGGACTAATATGCATTTTACTCCTGTGAAAATTAACCTCTGCACCCATTCACTCAGTAGATTTGTGCAATATTGTTTCTAATAAAAATGACCAGTTTTATCAAGACAAAACAGTAAGCCTATTAAAATAAATATATTTTTAAGGCAATTTACCACACAGTTGTTAAGAATTCTTCCCATTTATGGAGCAGTGCTTTATAAAAATTATCAGATCAGAAAGCAAAGACACATAAAAGAAACTGGTAGCTCCTGTTCACCTACTGAGCATAAATAGATAAAATACTTTTCTTACACTGTGTAATTAACTACTGCACATCTCTACAAGCAGATGAAATTTGTTGCATGTATGTACACGTCCAAGATTGTCCTTTTCACACATTTCAGAATGCTTAAAATGCAGTTAATTTGCAGTTTCAGTTGTTTGTCAGGCTCTCTGTTGTGCTTAGTCTGTTATTTAGCATTTCAGAGTTTAGGATTAGTGGATTGCTAAACTGAAGTAATAGGCTGGTACTCAGTTTGCCATAGAACTGTCATGGACATTGTACTGTTACTTGGGAAAAGAAGAAGTAAACTATATCTGGCACTGCACTGGGCAGATAAATGTGACCACTGCTCTGTGCTATTACAGAATCAGAAAAAATACTTGTCTCTAAAATATTTTATAGCATTAAGTGTTGTTTTTAAATTCAGTTTGAATTTCAGTTTCCTTGAAATAATTGTTGCTAAATGACCACTGAATCTTAGCTTTATTGGAAGTCATGGCTTTGAAAGCTTTTGAATGACTGTAAATATAACTTTTGATTCTGCGTTTTTTTCTATTAGTTTTTCAGTAGTGTCGCCTTATGGTTTTAAGCAAGTAAGTTTTCAAATTTGGGCAGCACAAATGACAGAAAACCAATCTGAAGTCATTCTTATTTTGAATAAAACTGGTTAAAAATGAAAAAGAAGAGTCTTCATCAGACAAGCAAACAGGCTGGGGTTTACTGTGCTTGTAGTTCACAGCATAAAAAGTTATCTCTCTTCTTATGGTAGGTCATCCACTAGCCCTACAGTAAAGCCCATAATAACTAGGTGAATCTACACAGCAGGGAAGCTTTCTTGGAAGAGGACATTTAAAGAATTTTTTCAGCTCAGTTTAAAATTGTCTTTTCTACAGAGATAACAAAGGTGAGATACAATGTGTACGTACACTTTCATTTCATTAAGCTCTTAAAACACCTGAATGCCTGTGTCTCTCGGTTATGCGCCTCACTTCCCTGGGTTTTCCTAAGAAAGATGTTGAAGAAGAGGAATAATTACCCTACAAAGCTGTCTGAAACAGTCAGCAAACAATTTTTCATACAGCAACACATCACTGTTCACTGATACCCACGTGCTCATTGCTAAGATGCAAAAGAATTTCAAGTGGCAGCTAGTACCTGGTGTGTCCATTGATCAGTCTTAGTCTGCTGGACTTAGGCTTACTAAATGTGTAACTTTGAAATTAGCAGTGAAACTGCTACTGGTTTTATATACACATCTCTGAATCACACCTTTTTCTTTTACACACTGCTCATGTGTGATATCCAGAGTCTGAGAACTCACTTTAATAAAAATGTTAATTGTTCAGTATATTTTAAGTTTCTTGTACTTCCCCGTTGACCTATTTTGTAGAAATTTCCCTCAGCTTTTTCTTCAAATTAAGCAAATTTTCCATGCTTTCCCAAAGTTCTCTGTCAGTTTCTCCACTGCATATAGCAGCACTTCCTAATTGTTGAGGTAGTGTATATTATTCAGGATTTATTCATATATATAGGACAGGGGACCAAGTGACCTGGGAGACCTCAGGGAAAGAGAAACTAAAGAGGGTCTCTCCAGTAATGAGTGAGAAAATGAGCAAGGAAAGCAGAACAAATTGTTTCTTCAACTGAAGAAATTATTAAAGACTGTTTTGGGGCAACTGCACTAAGTTTTCACTGTCACAGATTCTTGGCAGTAGCTGTCCTAGTTTCAAGCAGCATGAAGTGTCTGAATTTATAGCTGGTGTGAAATTATGCTCTGGTATCAGCAAACAGAAGTATTGAGTTCAGATCATTCCTAAGTGCTTCAAAATCTAGAGCTCTGAAAGTATCTAATTTTAGGTGGTCTGATTTGAAACTGGACCTATTATTTTTATATGTTTTGAAGACCAGCTGACAGTTTATCTCACTACTCTAAATCTCCAATATTTCAAACAGTTTCACAGTGCTAGAAGGTATGATATTTGAAAGGCATTTTGCTTTGTAGGAAAGCATTCATTCTTACTTCAATGAAAGCTGCAATAAATTTGAGAGAAGTAAACAGATTTGAAATGTAATAGACTGGCAGTTAACTAGTTATATCTGAAATATCTAACCATGAGTAGTCTAAATTTCAAAACAGAGTTTTTCAGTGTCAGAGAATGTATTTGGGTTTTAGCTGAAGGGCAACTAAAGGGTTCTCTTTCCTGCTCAGATCAAACTGTATTATTTTCTGACACAGAAAGGTCCAGCATAAAAGTGAGTACTAAATTATTTTCAGATAAACAGTAATAATACTAGTGAATGTTACTGGCTTGAATTAAATATTTTTCAGAAATTGTCTCTTCAGCTACAACATTGAGGAGTAGAAGCAGTAAAAATATGTATTTTCTCTTTTAATAAGTATGCCAACATTGAGACTATCACATCATGAATAAATTTGGGACATTTTGGGAAACAGGAGAACAGCTCACAATAAATTTTTAGGAATTCATGTAACATACAAGAATTTCAATCAAAGGCATCTTTTTTTCTTTTATAGTAAAGATAAATGTACCTGCAAACTTTAAAACGCTGGTGAATTATTTATAGTTTTATCAAAATTGCAACTTGCAAAAACCCCCCATATTTTGTAATTGTTTTGAGAAGGGATCAAGTTAACAACTGTGTTTTTTGGTTTTGTTTGTTTGTTTGTTTTGGGTTTGTTTGTTTTTGTTTTTGGTGTGTTTTTTTTTAAATTTAAATTTAGCTTTTTTTGTACAAGTGCAAGTAAAAGATGAATATCTGACACCTTTGACAAAGTTTACTAGTAACAAAACCTCACATTTTTCTTAGGAATCCCTGATGAACGAATTGCTGAAGGGTAGGATAATATTATGGGGAAAAAACCACTAGATGCTTGCCATGTTCTTCCACTCTTCTCCCAGGCACACCTTTTCAAAACTTATAATGCTTGCATGTTTTCATGAGATTGATTTAAAAATTCCTCATGAATGAGACATGCTATCAGATCAGAAGTACCTGCTGAATATACAAGCCTTTTGGAATAAAGTACGAATAAAATTAAAACAGACCTAAAATGTAAAATTGATCTTCATACAGAACAAAGTCACATGAGAATTAGAAATATTTAATGAAAAAATTATAATTAAAACTTCTGTTCTCTCTGACTGCAGAAAAAAATTGAGTTGCTATTTGGTTTCTCTTATGATAGTTTGGATCACTATCACTGACAGTATTTTGACTTGAATGAAAACAGAAAACTCTGCAAACTTCTTAGCAAGTTGTTCCTCAAGCATTCTAAAAGTAATTCCTCCTTCAATAAATATTTTGACAATATTTTGGGGCGTTACGTTCAACCAGTTCAAATCAACATACCCATCATGTGTACTGATAATAGATTATATGTTGTTGGAGGTTGAAGTTACCTGAAATTCACAGAGATTATCCCTAGAAAACAAACTGTTGGATATTTATTGGGATTATTATGAGAAGTATTTGGAAGTATTTTACCTTGTTAGGTTTGCTGTTTCTCTGTTTTCATATTTATATTGACTATTTCTTCTTTGTGCACCATCATAAATTAAGAGGAATCATCTGTTCAAAGCAGGTTTGTTAAGTTCTTTTATTTTGAAATAATGCATAACACAAAGGAAATGTTACTGTTGCCACTGACAACCTCCTGGTTAACTAGAATTGGAGATAAAATGCACTGAAATGTTTCAATATTAAATACATTCAGAGTATGTGTTTTGTAATAAAAGATTAATTATCATTTTTTGCCCAACTTCTCAGATATGAGAATACACTGATAATGCCAGTGGATTAAGATGTCAATACTCCTAATCCTTAGTATGTTTTGCAGTGTAAGTTTACATCTTTTCAAATGTTGCAAATCTATCCTACTGAAATAAAAATAAGATTTAGTGTATACTAACAATAGACACTAAAGGTAGCCAAAATATAGAAGAACTGGAAAAAAACCTTATAAAACTATCTCTTTGGAGTAATACATTTTTACTTTTAAAACCCAAAAACTAAATTTTAAAGTTAAGATTAACTTGTGCATGGTTGCCTCAATAGGTTTCATTGGCAATACAATAAAAAATAAGTTAATCTTTCAAATATTTATTACTTTAATTTTGTTTGTTTCCTTGCTAACAAATGTATGTGACTCTTCTTTCTCTCTTCTCTCTAATGATATCTGGATCATAGGTATTCCACAGATAGTGTTTCAGGTGTAATGCCCTATAATAGCGTTATAGGACTATTTTGAACAAGAAAAAGAAACTGTTAGTAAGATTATATATGCTTTTTCAGTTCTAGCCACACATGAAGTATATATGTCCGGTTATGGAAAGACCTGAAACTTGCATGAAAGAAGCATTTATTCAGTGGTCTTAATATTTGCTGTATTTTCTTAATCTAGTAGTACTTTTTTAGACTTTGAAATTCACTTGAGGGACTATGCCTTATGGAACTACATCTTATGTTCAAGGCCAGCTTGGACAGGGCCTTGAGCAACCTTGTCTAGTGGGAGGTATGCCTGCAAATGGCAGGGTCTGCTGGGACTAGATGGTCTTTAAGGTCCCTTCCAACCCCTTCACATTCCATGATTCTGTGAAATTATACTTTAGTTTGTATGGTCTTCACATGAAGTGTAACAAATATAGACTATACTGGAATTGTAGTGTCAAAGTTCACTAATGGAGGTTTTTCTGCAACTATGTTGAATGTAAGATTGACAAAGATATTTCTAGACATTTAGACAGGGAAAAACTGTAAGGAACAGTAACTTTTTTCTCTCTTTTTCTGACACTAAAATGCAAATAAAATCTACTCATGTCTGCTTAATACTAGGTTATGCACTGAACAGTTATTATACTTCCAAAAGGAATTATAAGTAATGTGAACGTAAATTAAGGGACAAAAAAAATTAAGTATATATTTCACTTAGATCTGTATCATGGAAGTGCTGAACCAATAGAACTTATTCTAAATCTGTAAGACCCCAAGTCTCAGAGCTACCAGCTCACCATGGGAGTTTTGCTTGAAAAATTAACAAAGCTTCAAAAATTCACCCACCAAATTATTAGAAGAGACTTTGATTCTTTTAATGACTTAATAGAGACCCCAAAGGAGAAGATGCAGCACACATTTTCTCAGGGAGTACTTTTACTGGTAATCTTTAGGAAAAATATGAGATCTTGGCAAAAGCTTAAAGGATAAGATTCAACCAAAATAAGCATTCCACAAAGCATTGGTCAGCACATACTAACCCATAAAATTTAACAAAATCTAACCCATTCTGTCCCAAGTTACACAACATATTAAGAAAGGAGATTAAGAGAAGACAAAGAAGTAAAGAAAGAGGGAGAAAAAGAGAAGATCATAGCTACCACAGGAGTCCTGTGAGAGTCCGGCTTCCACATGGCCAGATGATAGGTCTTAAGCAAAGATGGACAGCACATGTTGCTGTTTTTATTACTCTGGCCCCCCTGTGGCCACCCCTTCTGGGTGGGACTTCCATCCCACTGGCCACTCTGGGGCTCCAGGACGGGGTGAGTGGCAGTGCTCCTACTGTGCCAGACAATCAGAGGCTGAGTTAGAGGTTCCAGGGGACATGGTGTGGGTGTGCTCCTGGCTGCCTTTGACTGACAGTGGCTCTGGGGTCACCCCAGGAGTCTCACGAGGGCTGGCATGCGGAATAAGGCATTACCTCACCTCCGTGAAATTCAACTTGTCGCTCTCCTCCATACACATACCCTTGAGTTCGTCTGAGCCAGTATAATAATTCAATGTCTCACAAATTGTCTATACAAAGAAGTATCAAAGGTGTCTGATGAAACAAAATATTATCCCTTAAACAAGGACCATTTGTAGGGGATTTCTTTACAGCACAGTATAGTGGATCTAATTTACTCTTGATTAACAAGAGGAGATAAGCGCCACTTTAGCCTCGTTTTCAAAGATAATAAATAGCATGACTTCCTTCAAGGCAAAGTTCTGTTCGAATCATAATCTGTCTAGTTTTAGAACATGTCACTGTGTTATCAGATTTTTTGTTTTGTTTTATTTTTGTCTTCTCATTTCTGGATCACTTATATTTATGATACACTATTTAACTTATCTCTTTTGTAATCTAAATTCCAGCTTCTCTTGTATCTTCTTCCTTAAAAGATCAAGCTTAACAGTGGAAGCTGTGATTAATGTGTCAGTTGTGCTTATTCTTTTATAGCATCTAGTTGAACTAGGGCAAATGGCATGAAAGGTCAGTGATACCTGAACTAAAACATTGATTAAAGTGCTGTAAGTCATCTCTGGACAGAGATGTTCCCTCTTAAAAATCAAGTGAACAGGCTGTTATTAAGGTGTCCTGTTCCATTCTTGTATCTGAACCATTTGTTAACCCCTTAATACTTAAAAATAGGTTATGTTAGATTGAAATTTAGATTTAAGGAAACAAATGCAGAGAGTTAATTCTCCAAGATCTTGTCTGCTCCACAATCCATTTCATATATTGGAGTCAAACAGAACTGTGTGAAGATGGTCTCTTCAGCCAACAAAACTATCTGGACTAATATTTTCATACTTTTATTGCATTTTAGCACCTTTACATACTACAGAAATTGAATGTTTGTCCCTTACAATAATCATAAATGTGATAATTTTTTTTCCTCAAGGATTCTGGGAAAATCAGTGTAAGATCCCTGAGAGTAATATTTGTTTAATGCTTTGAGAAGACAATTTATTAGATTCAAGTGAATAAGATTCAAGAGGTTAAGGTATGACCCAAAAATTAGGGCTATGTAAGTGTCAAGAGAATCAAAACAATAAGTTGGCTTTTTTTTCCTTTGGGAATAAAACTGTTGTGTGGAAGTATTATTTTTCTGTCTTCCTAATTCTTTCTCAGCTAACTGTGGAAAGCCAGTATATAGACAGTAATTTTCTTACTTAGATCTACATTTACCAGTTTGATTTAGGATATAATAATTTTTAAATGAAATCTCCTGAGAAAGAGTAGACCATTTTCATTATTAGACATAGAGGTAATCTTAGATTTTTGGTTTCTGAGGGCTACTTGGTTAGAACTCTGTATTTTTCAGTGACTTTCTTTTTTTTTCCCCAAGTGAAATTTACTGGGTTTATATATTGTTGGTTATTTTTCTGCCTAGAATATATGCTGTAAAAGACAATTCTGGAAGGGTACAGGATATTCTTTCATTGTATAACACTGTTCTTGGTTGCCATATCTTCTTTTTTTACTATTTTAGTAACTGTCTTCTCCAGTGACAATCTCCATCTTAATGTACAGTTTGTGCTTGTCTTCACATGTAGAGTATTCTGAGTCTTTTGGCAGAAGTATTAAACCACAGGTCTGTCAAACTGAATAATTTATGCTAGTTTATTAAAACACATTTTTTGGGGGCGGGATGAATGTATGAATCAATCCTGTTACAAAAACTTGACGGGTCCATGATAAATCTGTGAGGAAGTCAGATTTTCATGTATGACCAAAACGCTATAGAATCTAGTCCTCTCTTAAATGAGAAAAAGCTATAGAATCCATACCAATCTCTGCCCTGCCTTTCAAAACCTAGATGGAGAGAGACATGTTTTGATAAACTTGCAGCATACTTGTGATAGAAACATGGAGTATGAGATGCTGGTAGAATACCTGGTAGCTTTTAGGTATCCTAACCACTCCACTGATTATGGTAATCACTAAAATGTCTGGTTTTTAGTGGTTTACAAAATCTCAAGCATTTTTTCTGTTTTTCTATTGCTTGCATTTTTCCAGTCATCTTCCTTGGTTTATTCCAGCAATTTAAATGTTTTTTAAAAACTCCACATTGTGCAAAAATGGCATCTAAGGATCTTCTCTTTTCAGTAAATATTCTGAGGTATTTATACCAAATATACTATCATGTTCATTTTCTTGTCATCACTTCCTTTCTCTTATCAATTATCAGTCATAAGTAGTAGAGCTGGTTTCACTAATATCTTTCACTAGTATTAATGAAATTAACATTTATGTATTTTCATTTGCATGTGTTCACCTGTGTGTCTTCCAGGAAGAAGAGCATTCATACAGTTTATATGAGAGCTTTGTAGTAAAATTAATGGTGTGTTCAATTGGATCTCCCACCAGGAAGGAGCATTCCAAAGGCAATGGTGCACCACAGTATCTCCTTACCATAAGAAAGATGAGTTTTTGCCTCAGTTGAGATTTTCAGGCAACCTTCAATAGAAAACGTGATGAATAAGGATGAAATGAGAGGAAACTTCACCACAAATCAAAATCAGCCTCAGGCTGGGCAAAGCCTAGAGACAGTGTGCTAACAAATACCATTTCTTCCTTCCTGATGCTTGCTAATACATTAATGCAGGGACAAGAGTTCCCTAATAGTAGTATGTGGAAGCCTGCTTCCCAGTGCTGCAACCATCCCTCTGAAAGTTGGCCTCAAAAATAAGAGGGATCTTCCAATAACAGCGTGCCACAGCATACCATAATGATACCACAGCATGGCACTGGCACAACCTTGGAGGCAGTGGGTAGGTTGCTGAGAAACCCCTTATGATTATAGAGGACAGATTTTTAGACACGAAGGACAGAAGAACTATTCTGATTGTCTTCTGATCTGATTTCATAAGGAAAATTGAATGAAGGACTTCCTTAGATTAATTATTGTTTCGAACCAAGCATCCTGGTTTGAATAGTTCTCTGCAATGCTTGGCCAGTCGATCCAATGGCTAATTACTGCCATTATGGAAACAAACATGTGCTTCATTTGCAGGATACATTCAGCTAACATTAGATTTCAGACATGGGTTGTTTTCTTGTTGCTGTTGTTTTGTTTTGTGTTTTGTTTTTTTGTTTTTGGGTTTTTTTTTACATCTTTTGATAACTTTACCTGGTAGGAGGAATATTCTTGCATTGTTAAATGGGGAACAGAAAGTTGTGATGGTATCAGAGACCAAAGTCAACAGTAAAATAAAATAGTAAATAAGATAATAAAATCTGGTCCAGTAGAATATCAAATACTATGTATCATAACATTTATTTAAGATTATTTCCCCTCTAAATCTCCTTAATTCTGTGCACATTTTAACACTGTAACTATAAATACAGCAATATTAGCTAAATTTATAAAATATTTTAATGTAAAGGGCAAAGGAGGGCTAAACAACTGTGTGACTGAAAATAAAAATTAAATTATCAAACCAAAATAGATTAACAGATTTTGTTTTGGATTTGGGGAATATAATTTTAGTTGCATCTTATCCTTGACTGCAATAGATTAGAACAGTCAAAATAGAACATGTAAAGATGACATTTTAAAAGAAGCTAAGAAAGCAAGAAAGACACTTTAGACTTAAAACTTTGCTTTCCCCTTCTCCAGAAACATAGGATTGAGTGTCTCAATATTGGCTAGTACTTAGGAATATAAATAACGTTTATATTAGAAACCGTCAAGTTGTGAAGTTACTTCTTACATAAAGATCTTCTTGTATCATGTAAAATATTAACAATGTTTTCTTATCTGATGTGACATAAAATCTTACATAAATCAGGGATATTATAAAATCAGACCCAGGAAATGTTGTGTCAAGCATGAAATTAAATTCTTGGGATATTTTTATTTTTTTAAAATAATTTTGCATTCATTTTTGTTTTACCAAATATAAAATTCATTCTCTATTCTAAAGTTGAACTTAACTTCACAATAGTCATTTGTAGGTCATCACTACTTTGTGTTGCTACATTATCCATTTGCTCTTCCCTCCCCAATCTCCCCCATTAGTTACAGAGTCATTTTTCTGCACATATAAACTCTCTGTGCTGCTGTCCTCTAGTCTAAGATTCCTGTAATCTTAAATTCATAAAGTCCTCAATGACAGTGTTTTGCTTTGCAGCTAGAGCATCTGGCATATCCAAGTGGCCTCATGCATAAGCCAGGGACAGCCTGGTCTCTCTCTTTTAGGCTTTGGTATTCATACAGACCTGGTTATTGTAGTTTTATCTGTGAACATTCTCTAATGAATTCATACAACATTCCTTTGAAATACAGACGATGTACTGATGTTCACATTTTATAGATGGGTGTTGAAGCATCACAAAACACCTGTGATGCCTTTTGAAAATTAATTTTTTTTCTTCTTTGCTTTATGTGACTTTCAACATTTAGATCTCTGAAGTCAAGATTCAAATTAAACCTTACTAATTCTGATTGATCCTTAATGATTGGCTGGGAAGTTGTGTAACAGAAAACTGAAGTGTCTGGTGGCTCCAGCTGGTTTGATAAAAGCTTGTAGTCTCCATGACTTCAGCTCTTTCCTCATCAGTCTGCCACAGTCACTCCCTACCTTGGAGGAAATGTGAGTCATCAGTAGACAGAACTTCCTATTTGGCAAGAATGTCAGGGCTTGAGCTGCCTTGAATTTAAATAATAGCTTTGCAGGAAGTTTATTTCCTTACAGACTCTTCTTTTGTATTTAGACCTTAATTTTCTTGATGGATTGAGATCTGGCTCTTTAAGTGGACCTTAGACAGATTTTCTTTTACACTGTTAGAGAGATGTTTTACTAACTCTCTTAGATTTTGCAGAGTTGAGCATTTAAATAATTGAAACTATCTGGGACTCAGTGTCTTTCCCAACATTAAATAGGAGTGTTCTCTCAAATTTCAAATTGGCCATGAAGACTTCGTCTTTTTCCTGTTTTATGCACCCATCCCAGAAATGCTGTGTATACTGTGTATAGAATCATGTATTTTTTTTTTTTTATTACAAGAAAAGAACTCTTACAAGATGAGGTACTGAAAATAAATTACCTCTCTCACTAAACCTGGATATATTGAGCGCCTGATGCTGTTTCTAGAATGTACATCTATATTTTCTCCTTAATTTCACACTCCAGTTTTCCTAATATTACCTATTAAGAGTGAACTAGAAAGGTGAATTAGAAAGAATTTAATAAAAAAATTGTACATAAATGGGAAAAGATGTATGTAGGTGTTGTTAAAAATAATTCTGCTCGGGGAATTAGATTTTTTAAAACATCTTGTATATATCCTCTTTGATATAAAAAAATAATAATTTGAAGCTGGATTAGAATGACTGGCAAATCTCATGTTTTTTATGTTTGGTAATTTGAAAATTTAAACCCAGAATTTGTATTACTTGTCTTATTTGGTTAAATTATAAGTGGTTAATTTTTAATTCATGTGATTTCATTAATTAGTCTTAACACCGAAGATCTTTCATTGGGGAAAATTTTCAGAAAGGGGTTTGTATTATAGATATCTTTTTTATATAGTCAGTTCATCCTCATACAGTACTAAGTACTTACTTTTTTTCTTTGGACTTGCAATATCTGACTTTCATTCTGAATACAGTTAATTAATTTCTAGCAAGAATAAGAGATGGTAAAAAATATTTGTTCAAGTGCCTCAGGGAAACCTAGATGTTTGTCAAATCTAGGCAGAATCCACAGTGAAATGATTCCTAGAGAGTTATATGGCTAAATGGGGAGAAGTGAGAGTCCTGTGGCTTCAGATGTATTCAGTTTCTCTTCATGACTCTTACTAGACTTGTGAGAGAACTCTCAAGGTCGGATCTTAAAGGTTCTAGTCCAATCTTTGCAGTTAAACCAACACTCTTCTTAAATTATCAAATCATACCAAGAAATTATCAAATTAGTACATAACTTATGGAGTATATCATTAGTTTAGCCAGACATATCTGTTTCCCTGTAGAGGTTAATCTATACTTTAAAGGAATTAAATTTTATTTTATATGAGGAATTTTTTTTTTCTATATAGGGCCCTATTTGTTCAATATAAAGGCAATTGTCAGGGTTGCTGAAGGACATATTAAAGGGCTATTTGGTATGTTTAGGAAAAAAGAAAGGAATTTGATTGTTCTGAATTCAGATCAATTTCAGTGCTTTGCATTTGGTAGAGTTAATATAAATGAAGCATTGTGATGTTATTTTTCATACTTTAGTATCTCTCTCCTGCTTGCATTTCAATGGTTTGCTCTTTTTCAAGCTGGTGGATGAGAAACGAAAGTCTGATAGAGGTCAGCCTAGTTCATGAGCTAGTAGTAGATAAAGCAGATGGATATATCTTACCTGAAATGGGTCATTATCTTTCAAGTTCATATGTGTGTATTTATCTCCACAGACATTATAGCTACTTGTAACAACATTGATTCTATTCAGAGAAGTCATAGAGCTAAGAAAGGAGTGAGGAAAAATTGTGTCACCGAGCCCACCAATCTGCTTATATAGTTCATGTCACCGAAACAATTTGGGAATTTAACTATATGCTGCTTGTTTAAAGCAAGCACTTAAGAGTTTTTCTCAAGTTAGACTTCAGAAGGGGGTGAGTAAAACCACTATCTTACCTATTGCCTTTCACTGAGTTTTAAAAAATTTAGTTTTACCACTAGGAATCATTTTTGTGGAAGGTAATATTGCCAATAAGATATTAATATCTGTAGGACCATTACTGTCATTGTAGAAGTGGTAGAATTGTGAGCTTCCAAAATGGAAAAAAAGTATCACTTTATGTATGCAAGAACACAGAAGTGAGAACAGTACCAGATGTAACTCTGAGAAATGAGATTTGCATAAGGTCTTGGTTCACAGTGTTTGCAGATGTTGTGGCAAGGACAAAATAAATTATTTAGATGTGTCAAGGTGAGGAGTGGACCCACATTTATATCAGAATACTTGTCATAGAGGACAGAAAACCTAACAAGGGAAAAGAAGGAGGTGCGTTTTCAAAGCAAGAGAATCTAAATAGGCAAAAGAAGTACATGAATGGCTAAGGAGAGAAAAGGCACTGAAAAAAAGAAAGTACTTTTGAGTGATTGGGGAACAGCTATAAAAATGAAGAATCTAAAATGTTTAAGTGTTGTCCAAATTTGTAAGCAAATCAAAATAGTAAAAGTTGATACTAAGAAGAGGAAACAGGGCCTAAGATGATGTTAGTTTCAGAAACAAAGATTTAAAATACCTAGAAAAAAATATATAAGCAAATTCTATAATGATGAAAACGTTTCATGACTAATAATAATAACAATAACAACAACAATAAAAATTATAAAATAATTACTCCAAATTACAGTTTTCTCTTAATAATTTTGAAAACAAGGTACCTGAAACACCAACAATTTGTAAATGGAATAGCCTTTAAAATGTGAGTTGGTCAGAAAATAACAAAAGCAGTAACATTGCTCTGTTAGGCAGCAATGATTAAGGGAGTGTTATCTCTTGAGGTTTCACACATTTAACATTTTGTCCTTTCTCAAGGATACAATAGTATAATTTCAGGATCTCAGAGTGCAGATTACAGGACTGATGAATATTAGTCAGGTTAGTCACAACTGAGGCTTGTACTTGCTTAGCCTCATACTGAGAATTCTCAAGGCCTGATGATCCAGGAGAATCTGAACTCAGTCTCTGTGTGGTGCAGAATTGTTAAAGCGTTCGTGATGAGCTCAGGCTGCAGCTGGAAGCATGATACTGACTTTCAGATTGCAGTCTCGGGTTGTAGGTTTGATAAACCTCTACCTAAACTGCATATAACTTATATTACAGACTGATAGAATATACTGAGTGGAAGGGACCCATCAGGATCATCAAGTCCAACTCCCAACTCTGCACAGAACACCCCAGGAATCACACCATGTACCTGAGAGTGTTGTTCAAATCCTTCTTGAACTCTGGCAGACTTGATGCTGTGACCACTTCCCTGGGGAGGCTGTTCCAGTGCCCAACCACCCTTTGAGTAAAAAACCTTTTCCTGATATCTAGCTTAAATTTCCCCTGACTCAGCTTCATGCCATTTCCTTGTGTCCTGTCACTGGTCACGAGAGTGAAGAGATCAGTTCCTGCCCCTTCTCTTCCCCTCTCGATGAAGTTGAAGACTGCAATGAGGTCTCCCCTCAGTCTCCTCCATGATGAACAAACAAGTGACGAACAAACCAAGTGACCTCAGCCACTCCTCATATGGCTTCCCCTCAAGGCCCTTCACCATCTGTGTTGCTCTCCTTTGGACATTCTCTAATAGCTTTATATCTTTTTTATACTGTGGTACCCAAAACTGCACACAATATTCAAAGTGAGGCCGCCCCAGTGCAGAGCAGAGCTGGACAATCACCTCCTTTGATCAGCTGGCAATGCTTTGCCTGATGCCCCTAGGACACAGTTGGCCCTCCTTGCTGCCAGGGCACTGCTGATTCATATTCAACTTGCCATCAACCAGGACCTCCAGGTCCCTTTTGTCAGTGCTGCTTTTCAGCCTCTCCTTCCCCACCACAAACCCAAGATTGCCCCATCCCAGGTGCAGAATCTGGCACTTGGCCTTGTTGATCTTCATACAGTTGGTGTATGCCCAGACCTCTAATTTGTTGGGGTCTCTCTGCAGAGTCTCTGTGGTCAAGGGAGTCTCTGGGTTTGATTACATCAACAATTACAGAAATACACTAAATATTTGAATGTAAGTTTGCACCCACATTATTTGAGACATTTAAAATGGTGTTATATATCCACACATAATGTGATTTTCTGTTGAAATGGGACAGATCATTTTACAGGTGAAATATTTGTCCCATTGAAAAGAATGGACAGAATGAAGGACAATACATTTTAACAAAAGAATGGGAAGGAAAAATAATATTAAAATTCCCTAGCCAAGACCTGAATAATATTTCAAATTCATCTCAGTGTTCTATCCCTTTTAACTAAGAAGAAATATATATTGACAGAAAAAAAGATTCATAAGTTAGCCTAGAGCAAAACGTTCTTATTTTTCTGAATCTTCCACTACATTTAAGAAGACAGCCAGTAGTAGTACAGTTTATATTTTTCTGACATCTCTGCTTTTCTCTTTTGCCTAAAGCGATGTGAAAGTGTAGGCAAGAAAGAACTATGGAATCCTCCACTAATCTTTTAAGGAATGCTGAAGGCCTGCTACTCCTCAAAGGGGAATTTTTCAAAGGACAATTAAGAGTTTCTGACTCCAGACTAAAATCTTAAATTTGAATCAAGATTTAACCTAGAAGTTTTGACTCTTGTCTTGTAAGGGTGGGAGAGTTCTGCTTAGAGAAGTGAAGCAGACTTCCACTTTAAAATATAGGAGTGTCATGTAGATAAAAGGAGCTGCATTAGTTCCTGTATTTCAAGGTATGCAAAGAATTCGTATGGGGAAAATATTCCACATCTAGTTTCTCAATGAGATTAAAACCTCTGCATACAAAAAATATAAATCCAAAACCCCAAACCAACCAAAGCTAGTTTAACAGAATCAATGATAGTATAATTTTATGTTGAATTTTCTTCCTTCCAATCAAAGACTCTCAGTTTCACAAATTGCACTATGAGTGCATTCAATCAACTAACATGAACTCTGACTGCGTGGAAATTATGTGATTTTTCAACACTTAAAATAGTTCATCAACAATTATTTTCCTATTTAAAATTACAAAAAGGTTTTGAGATTTAAATTAAGTGAAATAATGTTTATTCCAAGCGGAATTGTGTCCAAGTCATTCTGGTTTATTAATCAGGAAAAGTGCCCTCCAAGTTCTTCTGGATATAATTGATAAAAGTTTATCTAAAGGATGTTATTTGCTCCAGGATGATGCTTCCCCACACTCAACTGTGGGAAGTACAGTACAGTTTACAAGATGTTCTTTCAGCTGAATTACCAGCACAGTTTACTGGATGTTCCAGGGCTGCTTCCCTCATTCAAATATTTCCTCATCAGGAGTTCCTTATCTTTCAATCAGTATAAAAGGATAGGACTGAAAGCCAAGACAGAAGAAATACTGGAACATACAGATCCAGGAAGCACTGAATTTAGGCTCAAGACTAAGTATACGCATTCAGTGAAAATGCAAACACCTGAGATACAGATGTAATTTCAATATATACTTTATTAGGACACTCAGTACTAATACTCAGTATATTTAACTTTAGTGAATAGCAGTTATAATTTTTGCCAATTTCTGATAAATTGGAAGACAATTCTGGAGAAATATGGTCCAATCTCTCTGCTCAGAGCAGAGCTAAAGCAAGTTGCTCATGGTTAGCTGGTGGTCCATCAGAGCCCCCAGATCTGCCAGAAAACACTGCATTCCAAACAGTTACCCTCCAGTGTGTACTGATGTAGGGGATTATTCCCCCCACGTGCAGAACTTAGCAATTTTCATTACTCAACTTCATGAGGTTCCTGTCAGTCCATGTCTTCAGCCTATTGAGATCCCTCTGAATGGTAGCAGGATGCTCAGGTGTATCAGCCATTCCAGTTTTGGACATTCTCCAAACTTACCTCCATTACCCAGGCCACTGGCGAAGAGATGATAGACAGTTATTGGACCTGGTATCAGCCTCTGGGGCACATGCTGCTCCATACTCAAGGTTCAGCTCACTGACTTCTGGAGGCATATGTGCTTTCTATAAATGTAGTAGTTCTGTATGTATGACTTTCTCTGTCATGAACTTCTCCTCACCTCTTTTAAGCAAGGCACTTGCTAACAGAGGTAACTTGCCTGGATTTCAGTGATGCTTGGGGATTTTAGACCTGTCAACACAAAACCACAGGAAGGTCAGTAGAGTGCTTTCAGTTCCCAATGGTCACATTATTTTTTTCTAAGAGCTACTTGGTTATTGAACTTTTAAAATTTATTTAGTGAGAGACTTCACAGAGTCACAATTAGTAAATTTATTACAGTTTCTATTTATAACTTGAAAATGTGAGAACTTAGATATTGTGGGATATCTTTTGACAAATACTGTCACAAGTAACAACTACTGTATTAGTTTATGCGTTCTGTTTAATTTTTTTAATATTTTCATCAAGTTTATATAATATTTGAATTTTTAATGTATCAGTTATGAACAAATTTACTTCTGAAAATAAGAAAAAATTTTAATAATTCCCTAATTATGAAATACCTTGGTTTGTATTTAGCTGATGCTTTTTCCAGGAGAGTGAAAATACAATAGAAATTAAAACAGTTTGTTGACTGAATAATTTTGAAGCTCAAATTTCAACTAAATGGACTAGATGGAATGAAGTCTGTTAGGTTTTTAAAACTTGATTGAAGTGCATCTTTGACTGCTCTTTCACTGTTTAGAATCCAAGAATTTACTTCCCTTTCTCACTTAAATTTTTTGAGGGAAAAATCCATTACATTACTATAGTACACGAACACTTTGCAATGTATAGGAAGCATATAATACATATGATAAATACAGATAACTGTATTGGCTTGTGGGACCTATTTTTAAAATTTTGCCAAGGACATCAAAACCAAAGTGACAGTAAAAAATTACAACTCTAAACATGATTATATAATGGTCAGCATTTTTCTAGAAATTAAAATGTATCTGAAAAAAGTACTCTATGCCCCAATATTTTTTAACATTTTTGTCAACTTCTTGTTTAATCAGTGAGCAATTTTCAGAAACACAGTAATACTATATTTTTTTGTAGAAGTCTGTCTCCTTTTTAGATTCCTGTTAAAAAAAAAATAAAATGTATACATTTGTCACTGTGAACCTGGTGCTATATTACTGAGTTTCACATTACTACAGAAAAACTTTGAATCTGACTTCAGGGCTTTGAAATTGTACCATATGAGAGAACACACTCCTTTTGGGACTTTTGATGGGTAGAGACAGGGTAAAGTGACTGGGACAGCCTGACTTAAGAGCCTTTTTAAAAGTATTGGCAGAAACATAGTAATTTCATGCACTTGTCCTTATTTTCATTATATGATAATGATGATTTGCAATACCTTCCCCCTGGGAGTGATACACTGTATGGAACAATAACACAAATGACAGTTAGATTGTGATGTCTTAAACTTCACCTTTTTTTGAACAATGGTAAATGTTATGGTTAGATCATAATATTCTGTGACCTAGAATCAGAGGTTGACCTGTCTGAGTTCAGCATAAAAAAGCCACTCTTACCCATGCCTTTGACACCAAATAAGGTAGGAAGTGATTTTACTGTCTTTATAATGTGGGTCCTGAGAAGCTGAGATAGATGAAAAAAATTTTATATCCTTATTTCTAAAAGAGAAAACATTTTTTTAGCTAATATTTTTCCTGTTGTTGAACAATGTTGCTGTAGCATTTAGAGATGTTTTGTAAACAAAATTGTGCTTGTTGTACATTTAGTTACACGTACTTCCAACAATAGTAAAGTACTGAAACTCAGCAAAGTGTGTTTTATTTGTCAATTAATCTACAATTCAGATGTGTTGTATGGCCGAGTGCTTTTACCACATGAAGTTTGTATTAATAGGCTAATAAAAAATGCCCAGGAGTGTCTTAGTACTATTACCATATGCCTTTTTAAGCATCAATTAATTTATTTAAGCTATCTTTTTAAAAGATTTTTTCTCTTAAGATTACTTTTTACTACATAAAATTAAAATCATCTTCACAGTAAAAGGATAAAATAGGAAACCCCCAATTTTATTGCCATAGTATTTTTTTTTCATTCATTGCATGTTATTTTGCAGACTATTTTTACTCATATTCCCTTTCCTGTATTAAATTTGAATCTTACTGTCTTTTTCCTTTCCTTGGCTCTGCCTTCTTCTTTTATTACTTTTCTAGTTCTTCACATACTTTTTTCTTTCCCATTAAAACAAGTGTTCTCTATCTGATGCACAATTTTCCCTGTTTTGTTTTGTCTTTACCACCAACTGCAATTATCCTTATATTGGAAACCACTTAACTGCTTTGACGACTGGTATTTCAATGTTTTTGGTCCTCCCTTTTCCTTCTCTTTCCCCTTTGTTTTGTCTAAAGTTCATCCTTGCAAATATTTATAAGAGATAGATTGAAGTCAGTGTATATGTGTCATATGGACAAGTATCTTGTGCCAAGCAGTTAGTTTATAAGATTACAGTTCTGATAATTTGAGGGATGTAACTCTCAGTCAGCAAGATGAGATGTCCAAGCTAGTCATTTATTCATTGAATGTCTGAACACATAATTCTTCAAATCTCTTCTCTTTCAGTCCTTGAAGACCTTTCCAAACCCATAGGGTTTATTGGAGAAATACTTCATAAAAATGCCCTAAATAAAAATGATAGTTATAGAAAGACAGCAACTGATGCTGAATGTTATATACACAACTGTTTTACTTGTGAGTTACCAGGTCCTTCATGGGTTGAAAAGGTATACTGGTTATTTTAAGTCCTCACAGACCATATGAGCTGTGCCCTTTAAATTCAGTGAAAGTCAATTGTAAAAATGTATAATGCATCCAGGAAAAATATTCCACTTAGGAAATTGTTATGCAGCAGAGTTCTAGTGTGTCTGACCTTTTCCTTAGTTGTGTAGATGTCACCATACAAATATAATGAAGTGCAAAGTGCCAGCTACTTTAAACAAATTATTGATACCGGACAAATTTTAATCCTGATATACTTCAAAAAAGTGTTGGATTTTTTTCATCATCTCTATAGAATCATTTTTAATAGAATTAAGACACTCCATTTTTTACAAACAGTTTCTGTTGACTACTGTTAGACAGATATTGATGTTGTCACTTGTGGATGACAATCCAGGTACTGCAAAAATGCAAAAATTGGGTGCCTCCATCATGTATGTCAGAGAACTCCATAATACCATCTAAGAGTATTAAAGCCTTTTAAAATCTAGCTACAACTTTAAGACCTAAGTTGTGAGCTTCCATTTGTCTTTTTACATGAAATCAAAATGGAAAGTAAATCATTTCACCATGTCTTAAATGCTAATGAGATGGGTGGCCAAACTTCAAAGAAAATTGTCACCCGTTTCTGGAGTCCACCAGTTACATCTTTTCTTGGGCAGCTCAGCTGTTGAAAGGCCTTCCTTTCACCACAGAGTTAAATTAACTCCCTCTGAAGTGTTACAGCCAGGTAGGAAGGGCAATTTCTCTTTGAAGTTTGACCACTAGCACTTCTTTATCAAGGAGCTGGACTTCAAAGAGAAATATTGTTTCTCTTCTTTTTGGATGTTGTACTCAGTAGTAAATGAGACACAGTTGCTGTTGGTGTAGTGGAAGAAAAAACATTCTTTTTTTTCAATATTTCAAAAATATTTCTGTATACATATTAAATTGAAGTTTCAGAATAGTCTCTCTCTTATAGGGTAAACTGAACAGTGATTAGGAAGAGCTGCTAGAGACTTATAACTCTGTAATTTATATGATTTTAAAAGAAGTTCAAAGAGTGGGTAAGAAAGAGAGAAAATATCAGGATGGTGATTTTTCTTACTAGCATTCAATTTTATTTACAGGAGGGACCAACCCTATATGACAAAGAAAACCCCAAATCCAAAGATTGGGCATCTGGTTTAACTTTTACATGTTGTATCGCATACCATTTAGGAGTTTGTAATAGAAATGGTGGCTAGAAGCACCTATGGAAGCCATCCAAACTCCTGCTTTCAGCAAGATTATCACCAATCGATCATATCAGCTATGATTTGGTCTAACAAAGTCTTGGAAGTTGCCAGTGATGGAGACTGTGCTGCCTTCCTAGGTGACCTGTTTCACAGATGCAATAGCTTCCAGCTATCTAATCTGATCCCCTCAGGTAGCTAATTTTAACCATTTCCCCTGTAACTTAGTTGTTTGCCACCTCTACAAAGAGTTAGGCTCAGTCATCTTTGTAACTTCCCATCAAATACTCTGGTTTTCTCCTACACTGCCTTTTGACCTTGTCTTCTCCAGATGAAACAAGGCCATCTCCCTCAACCTCTTTTGGAGTTCATGAGCTCTAGGCTGATTGTCTTGGTAACCCTCCATCTGTTTCAATTGTGGGGTACAAAACTGGTCGCAATACTCCAGGTTTGGGTTCATTGTCACTGAATAAAGTGGGATAAGTGGTTTGCTGGTCATAGTCCTCGTAATGCAATTTAACATGCTGGTTGCTTTATTTATGATGAGAAAGCACTGCTGGATTATATTCAGTTTCGTGTCAACTGTAATATCCACTTTCTTTTCAGCTGGTCTTCATGAAGTAGTAAAGCTATCATCATAACTGCAGCTGGTCTGATTCATACCAAGCAACCCCAGTAATATGCCAGGGTAGTCAGAGAAAGAGTTCATCATCAATACAACTATCTGGAACATTTCCATTTAGGCAAAGCTTAAGTGGTGCTGCTCATAAGCTCCACAGTTTTACTTTGCATGGAGGTGTTTCTTACACATTAATAATACCCTGAAATTCGGAAGAGTGAACACCAATTGTAATGATGGAGAGAGCACTACTGTCTTCAAGACCTCATGAATTATCTTTAGAACATTTCTCTCTCATGATTAAGCAGTTATAATCTACACTTACAAGGAACAGACTTACATCCTTGAAATATTTAAGGGTTTTGTATAGAGTAGATGAGCTGTAAAATTACATAAAGTCTTTCACAATTGACCATTTTCAATTAACTTCATGGAGGGATGTTAGGAGTAAGTTGAAATTTGAATATGTTCTGTAGCACTTAGGAACATCAATAGGAGATTCTCATTGATAGGTCTGGAGAGAAAGCTGAAATACTGACACATACAGTTGCAAATGAAGATGTAGGGTGGTGCAGCCACAAGTCTCACCACTTCTTTCAAGATTAGTATGATGCAAAGCCAAAACAATAGCAGCACATTTCAAATATTGAATTAAGTTATAAATAAATTGTGTTCTACAGTGATGAGGAGAGACTTATAGCCATGCTAAATTTTTGCAGTCTCCAACATCAGTTAGTGTCCCTTTCATCTCTGTCATTCTTGATCATATTTTCCTACCTGGATGGTTCTGGTTTTATTTGGTTTCACTTAATCATATTAATCCTAGTTTACACAAATGTTTTGGTCTTAACCTAAGTACTTTTGAATTTTATTGTTATGTATAGGAGACAGACAAAAGTTGAATTTTTTGGTCTCAGAATTAGTCTGAAAACTTTCTTAGCAAAAAAAAGCCAATTACACATTCTGATAGGAATTTCTTAAATGGCATTTTATTGTTTGTGTGCGCACAGTTTGTCTGTTTGGTTTTTTAAATATGCCAGTGTTGTAGATAAAGGAACTTAAGCAAAACAAATAAACAGAATGTGCTGTAAGCCTGATCATTTTGCTACAGCATGAGTCAAATATTACACTTTGTTTTCTTCTACTGTTTAGATTTTGTATGCAGTGTTTCATGGGAGAGTTCTGGTTGACTGCTTCTCTTATGGAGACATACTCGGTTCACTGAGATAATTGCAGATATAGGAATAGTTTCTTGTGTCAGTCTTCAGGTTTTTTCTGTACATCATCCCTCTAAACAGAACTCTATAATTTTCCAGGGAACTGAAAATATTCTGAATTCATACTTTCGCCTACTGGGGTGCATAATTTAAATGAAAGAGCTGAATGATCTAGCAACAGAGTAGTTTGTTAAAAAAAATAAAATACACTTCCATCAAAATAAAATGTATAAGGGTATAAGGAAAAGAAAACTGTGGAGCTTGCTTTTCTGTTAGATGAAGATGTACAGATAAATGTAGGGAGATATATATGAAGTTTATCCAAGTTCTTTTAGGAGTGTGGTGGGTTAGCCTTGGCTAACAGCCAAATGCCCACTCAGCTGTTTGCTTAATCCCCTTCCTTTGCAGTATAAAGTGAAACAATAAAATGAGAAATCTTATGGGTTGAGACAAAGATAGGGAGATTGCTTACAGTTACTGTTACAGTAAAAAAAAAGTCTATATGGGGGAAATTAATTTAAATTATTGTCAATTGAAATAAATTTAAGTGGTGAGAAACAAAAGACAAGCATTAAAGTAACACTGTTCCTCGCCCATTTCTTATGCCCAGCTTCACTCCTTCACTCCCAAGCCCTCCCCAGACACCATGAGGAGTTATGGGTGGAGGAGGAATATTACCTTCTGTACATAGCAGTTTTCTCTCTGCTTCTTCTTTGTTTTCACCTCTTTCCCTTGTTCCAGAGAGGGTTGTCTCCACAAGCTTCAGTCTTTCTGGATCAAACTACTCCAGCAGACTGGAACCAGGTACTTCTACCAAAGGGCAACCCCAGTCTTTTCCTGAGGGAGCCACCCCTGTGGTTACCCTCACTACCAAATCCTTGACATCCATACCCAGTACATAAAGAGATCCTGATTTAGCAAAATAAAACATATTATCAGTTTCATTCTTAATGACACTACTTGTATGTCAAAGCATTTATAGCATTGTGCAAAAGATGTGAATAAAGACACTTGAAATTAAATGTAATGTTTTATTGTTATGTAAGCAGAAATAAAAATGTTGTTGTTGTAAAGAGTTTGTGTTCAAATACCATGTTTGTACGACCACTATCTGTGCACACAGTAGACTGATCAGCAGAGATTTAATCTGGATTATCCATGAACATGCAGTCACATTTCTATTAACTTAAGCAGAGTACAAATTTTAATTTTGACTTAATTTAGCCTTTCATGTCAGCTGCAGAAGGTAGATGATACCTGGTTTGACAACATAACTTTTTTCAAAATTATTTAAATAACATATTGAACTTCTACCAAAAAAATGTTTTGTATAACATGATCCACATTTTTTTATTTCAACTTAAATCTAAATCATACAGAACTACTATCCTGATTCTTCTGGAAGATATATACCATTTTATCCCTTAATTATCATGAACTGCTACTGTAAAATACAAATTTTACGTGTGTATATATATGTGCGCATATATATGCACACATAAACAAATATATATATTTACACACACCAGACTTGTAATCTTATTTGT
This sequence comes from Myiozetetes cayanensis, assembly GCF_022539395.1. Classification (NCBI taxonomy): domain Eukaryota; kingdom Metazoa; phylum Chordata; class Aves; order Passeriformes; family Tyrannidae; genus Myiozetetes; species Myiozetetes cayanensis. Next base: position 76,884,154 of record NW_026086604.1, on the reverse strand, counting down.
AAGGACACATTTGGACATTTAGACTTTTTCTTGATGTTTCATTTGATTGCTTTATTATTTCTGAAAGAAAGACACTATTTTGAGATGTTTGCACTACAAAATTTTCAACTGTAGATCAGTTTACTGTTGGTGAAGTCAACTGACATTTTATTACTGGTGTAGTATATTTTACCATTCCACCAAGTGCCTTACAAGGAAATGAAGCAATGCAATGCAATGCAACAGAGATATTGTTTTGGAAAAGGCAGTTCTCTAGAGTAGCTGGCTTGAAATGTGTGCCAAGCATGGAAAAACAAAACAGAACAAAACAACTCTGTATAAGCTTATGCTTCCCAGTATGAACTTTATAGCTCTGACGCCCTGGGTTTTCGTTGTCAGTAATCTTACACTGCAGCAGTCTCTACCTCACAACACTGAACGTGTTTTTCAGAAGTTCTCTCTCGTTATTTCTTGCTTAAAGCCATATAATTAAAACCTCACAAGGTGTTCCATGGTAAAAGATGAGTATTTTTTACATGAAGATAGGGCACAAATCCCACCCTTAATACAATGGACCTTCTAACCTGGCACTCCCATAAAACCAAGATGTTGCCAAGTAAACTGGCTGCTAGCACTATCAGTGCCCTGCAGTGCTTTTGTTAATTATCTTGCCATAATGCATGACGCAGACAGCAATCTTTCCAAAAGAGCAGGCCAATTTAAAGAGGCAGAATTAATTAAAATTGATTTGTGCAGTCTATCATGTTGAGCTCTGCTGGGAGAATTTTCTTTCCCTTCCTCTCTATAATTCCTGCTGTAGTAGTACATGAAACAGGTACTCACCTTGAAGTACTAATTATGGTGAATGAATGGGACTTGTCTGCTGTGATAGGTAATTCACAGAATTAGAAGACATCAAAATTTACTTTGAGTACCACCCAGAGGGAATACCTCTGTCTTCCAACTTTCTGGGTTTGCAAGAAAGGGGACTAGAAAGAAAATTTCCAACGTCACAATTTTTGCAGCTGAGGTTGTACTTTGATTTAGTATGTCCAAAGATACAGGGCTGTAAACCTTTGTTGCAGATAGGATAGAAATGGCAGAGTAAGCCCTGTGCAAGAATGAAAATACTCCAATATTATACAGAAAAATCTCAAGGTGAACAGTGAATTTATTTCCTGTGTATGAGATTCATTAGCAAGGAATCTACTCAAGAATTCCTGAGCTCCTTTATCCAGCTAAAATTCTATACAGAATTCTTCTCATATTTCTACAACTCAAAAGATTTGAGCATTCTAAATAACACTAAAGAAGATGACAGCTGTTTCTTTTAGAGAAATTTGCCTATCATACTGACAAATAATGAGTATATGTGGGCAGAATTGATGATTTTTAAGTATTTAAATCAAGCTGGATTTTCAAGAACTTGCTTTTTTGCAAAATCCTTAACTTTAAATATGGTAGAGTTAGTGTATATTTTGCAGTCAGTTTTTTCAGCTGTGATTTATGTGTGTAAAAGTAATTTTTATTATTAGGCAAGGTAAGATAGAGCTATGATGAAGGCATAAACCATAAAACCAAGTTTCTTTTTATGTTAAACACCCTTTTCCAGTATTACTGTTATTGAGCAAGACTAAATACATTAGGCAGATATTTTTTAATCCTTTCCTGGATTTTTTTAATTGCAAAAAGCTTCTCCTGAGTTTCTGGTGCGAAGGTTACTATTTGGAAAAAGATATCTTGACCTAACTTTGAGAAAGGATTATAATTTTTATTTACTGTGGGAATTTGGATATTTTAAGCAAAAAATTGCTTTCATGCTACTCTTTACTGAATCAAAAGTAGAAAAATGTATTTAAGGTGCCCACAACAGTTGAAAACTGACACAACAACAGCTGAAATACTAGGTTATAAAAGAAATACATCAAGCAAAATACCTTGTCAATGATGTATTGGATATATTTGTGTAGTTACTTTGCTATCTAACTTCTTTCCACTATATTTGCTATTGTGTCTGCTTCTTTTTTTTTCTTTATTCTAATAACAGATTTCTCCTTCTGTCCTTTTTTAAAGGAGAATTTCTATAAATGTGTTGCGACATGAGGCAAATTCAGCTCTTGCATATCCTGTTTCAATGGAAATAGCATGTTTGTTAGATTAAATATGGAAATGGAAATAATAATTGAAGCATATTGGGCCTGATTCTTCCCTAATTTTCATCCACTCAGAGGACTATAAGAATTTCTGAATATACAAGACAAATTAGAATGTGATTATTTTATATCCATTTTTATGTTTCGAGTATGAATTTTTATACAGGGTGAAAAGCAGTTAAAGCATCTTCCATATATTAAGAAATAAATGTTCGTTAAAACAGCACCTTTTACTAAATAGTAAAAGAATAGAAATAATAAATTTTATTAATACAGAAAGTGGCATTCTGCTACTATATGATTTTATTTTTATTTTTTCCAAATATACATGAAATGTTGTCCTAGTTATTCTGCCCTAGAAGTTAATACATTCATTACAGAAGCTCTCAGTGGAAAAAACTCTGTAGTGCATCAAATCCTTGCATTCAGTGTTTGGTGCTAACAAAACTAGGATGGGACATAAGAGTTAGACCTAACTAATAGTGTTCTGCTACATATATTTTTAGTAACACTGAAATGATATTTTACTGTAAGCCATCATGTATTGTTTCGTCATTCAGTCAAACTCAGTTTTATAATCTTTAAAGTAGAAAACTAATTCTGAAAGGAGAAAGAGTTTGGTAAATATGGGAGATGTATTCCAAAGCTTATCCTGATATATTGGGCGTTTTAGCCTGATTCTTTTGGAACCTGGCAAAATTGTCCTGGTTTTGATCTGTCTTCTGCATATATGCAGAAGAGGAAGCCAATGGACAGTAGTAGTTAAAAGCAAAACTTTGCTTTCCTAATCTAATGTCTAGTAATTTATGTAATATCTCCATTTTTCTTTTTCCTTCTCTCAAAGTTGCTGCTTTTCTTGACAAAATAGCTCTTTGATTGCTTCCCCCCTAAAAAACCCTACATGTTCCCATTGCTTGCAGGTACTCCAAAGATATTGTATCTTCTTTTCATTTTTTTACTCTTAATGTCATATAAATTACCTGAACAGTTTATTTTGTTGTTGTTGTAGCCAGGAACAATTTTAAATTATGAAATCTTTCAGATATCATGTTAAAAAAAAAAAAGTTTAAACATCATCTCCTGAGAGTATTTCTGAAATGCCACTCTTATTTTGAACTCAGCTCACATTTGCTCCCAGCTCACAGAATGCATGACAATATGCTTTACTCCTTGTATCTATTCCCATAATAGTAACAATAATAAAAACAATAACTGGAATGATACCCAGATTTTTTTCTGATGGATTTCTTTAGAAGATGTCTAAGCACTTTAAAAAGATAGTACTAAAGAACTTCAGGAATTACTTGCTTCTGGGAAACACATCAGATGGGGTAAAAAAAACAACAAACCCACAACAAATTTTTTAATCTGTTTTTATCAAGAAAGAGGTCATGACAATTTTCATGCATTCCATGACTATGTAGACATAGGAAAAAGTATTTGAAAACTTTGAAAACACAAATTTAATCCTACTGGTTGTCATTTCTAATGACATTTCAGGCATATTACTCCCTTCAGTTTTAATCACTTACAGATTTTCTTGCTCTGCAGTAATGGCATCAAAGTGGAATACAGATAACAATCATTTACTTAAATAATGGGGATTTTTTTAGTAGAGAAACAAAGTAAAAACAAGGCACAAAGAAGCAGTGAGTAATTGTTCCATGGTGAGATCTCTTAATCACCTTAATATACAAATAGCTTTTAACTGGGGTTAGAATTGTGTCTGAGACATACCTGAGTAAATATGAAGTATATTATTTCATATGTTGTCCATTAAATTAAGGTATTATACATACCTGCATAGTTCATCTTCTGCACAAGGTGACTTTCAGAGGTCCCTTCCAAGGTACCCCATTCTGTGGTTGTGTGATTCTCGAAAATAGCCAATAAGATTTAAAAATTACTAGGAGTTCCTTTAAGTATTAAAGGGAGTAGTGAATTCTATTTAGCCCTCTATGTTACCTCATAATACAGTTAATTTACTTTAACTGCATCCAGTGAAAACTAATTCAAAAATCCATGAATTCACCTTAAAGACTAATCTTTAACAACAAGAAGAAAAATTAGTATTACGTTTTCTACATTCCAGCATAAAAGTTATTACTTTTAGTTAACCAAGTTTGAGGTTTTACCACTTCTTCATGAATATATAATTGTAACAACCTGGCATTTAACAGAAGAATCTTTTAAGTGGTCAATACTATGACTTTCTGATTTGTTACAGGAAAAATTCAAGCTTAGTCCTCCGCAATGCTTTTACTTACATCCTCTCCATACTCATGGCAGTCTGTGTTCCCTCACACGTAAAATGTGCCGAAGTAAAGGCTAATGATTCTTGAGTCATCGGTAATTCTGTCAAATTTAAAATTATCACTTATTAATCACTTGATTTTACTATGTTAACAAAGCTTTCAAATAGTGCAAATATTGAGAGAATGATAAAAAGATCATTGACAGTGCCCAATGTGGGCCACTTGGAAGGAGGTCTGCAAGAAGTATGCAAAAAATATTAATATTTTCCCAGAGATTTGAAAAGTGTGCAGTTTTCTTTTCCTATATTGGTCTTCCTAGTCCTCGAAAACATACTTCTATGGCTTTTTTTTTTTAAGACATACAGTACCCAAAATTGTAAGGGGCAATGATCTGAAGCGCAGTTCACAATTACAGTTCTGTGCAATAAGAAAAAAAAAGAGAAAAAGAAAACCCACAAAACTGTCTCAACTTTTAGGTACACTTTTACAACAACAAATAAAAATATATGAACCATTAAAGCAGTATAGAATTCTAAAAGCTGAACTTCGAAGTCTATGCAATGGACCTCAAAGTGATATGTGCAAGTTTACAACCCAGCAAGAGGTATTTACCTGGAAGGTTTTCATGCCTGTATTTATTGAAGGAGAACTGAGATTTACCTTAAAGCAGTCTTAGTTAATTAGCCAGAACTCTTTATTTAATATAATGAGCAACCAAAGACATGAGCATGTGAATTATGTTCTCCCAGCATCATGTCTGAGGCAATATGTGTGTCTCCTACAAATGAGTAAAAGCAAAGACAATTTTACAACATGTAATATCTTTTTTCCTCTCTATTAAAGTTTATTACATCAAGTAACACCAAATTGTCCTCCTACATTCTTTAATACCAGACCTGTGCTAATAAATCCTGTTTTTCAGATTTCTTGTTCTTTAATAATATTCAACAGTAGGGTAGATACTTATAATTTTGGATTTAGGCAGTGTTAATTAATTCCTGGTGCTGTATATCTTAAAGTATAATGATGTAAATAGTCATCTACTGGAAACTCAGTACCTCTTTTTAAAAACTCTTCTCTGAACTGAAACACCAGGTCTGTTAGTTCATGCCATGAAGCAGATTCAATCTCACAATCAAACTGTCCTTTGGGAAACAAGGTCCACAGAAATAAAATGTCAGTTCTTCAGTCCTTGTTCAACATCATGCAAGGTGATTTGCCTTAAGCTTCCAAGAGTCTTCTGCTTGAAGGCCATCTAAAATACTCATTTAAACTATTGGTCGTTCCCACTAAGGTTTAAACATGGAACTGCTGAAGTCCTCTACTAGCTGATGAGTTCAGTGTTCTTAACCAACATTACATGAAGTCCCAAAAGTGTTACCACTGCACTGATGTGGTGCTGCCCTAATATGTATTAGCTACTACTGTTAACATGGTTAACATAACTAGCAATTAACATGATTATTCTGCTTATTGCTCTGCATTTAGCCCTTCACAGGGCTTCATTGCATAACATAGACATACATTAGGCTGCTTAATCATTTAAAGAGGAAAGAAAGGAGAGCAATGAGGACAGTGAAGGGCCTGGAGGTCCTGTTTAAGGCTAAGGGTTAGACTTGATAATCCTTGTGGCTCCCTTCCAATTCAGCCTATTCTGTGATTCTGTGAAAACTACCCTAAGCAGCACTGTTTACATCAGTAGTCTATCATCCTCATCAATTTCATCAAACATGTAAAATTATTTCACTGACCAGTTAAATGTGAAGTATCTCTGCTACCTCTAGCAGCATTCTGCAGCGTTTACATGCCTTGCATGCTCAAGACTTTGCAGGATATCACTCTTAATATTCACCAGACTTTTGCGTCAATGAATAAAGAGAAGGTTGGTTAGAAGACAGTATTCCCTGAAAATTCATCTTGGTAAAAAAAAGATATTTGTGAAAGCAACTCCAATTTTAAGACAAAGGCAATTGTAGGCTTAAATTCCTAGATATGGGTATTAAATATTCTGATTGTAAATACAAGAGGACCCATTTATGAGACAGCATTCTTAATGTCATTTTTTTGTTCTGGAGAAATGGAAAATCTTGTATGTGTTCACATTTAATTTGGTAAGAATTCCTATTGACTACATATATTGACTATGGGCTTTTTTTCTTTACTTTTTCTTAAAATTAATGTTTCTACTATTACAATTTATATTATTGTATAGTATAAATATTGTCCTCTATATATAGAGGACAATTTTTACTCCTTTTTAAAAATGTGAACGTATTATTTAAAGTCTTTTTCTATTTTCTTAGGAAAGATTTAGTGTTTAATGAAGAGTGGTTTTTAGCTCATAGATGGTGCTTTTAAGAGGTAAAATATATTGCTGCATATTACAGGGGTTCTCTATTCTTTTGTATTTTGAAGGGATTGCTGAATATTTTCCTTTCCTCTTTCCAAGTTTAAATAATTTGTGGCAGAAAATACAGCTGACCGTTTGTACTGAAAAATGTTTCTAATTAGCTCTTAAAGTCATCTTCTCCGAAGGATGTTAGGACTCTCTTACAGATCACTTGTTGCTTTATTTCTCCCATCCATCTTCTTCAGGCATCTTGACATTTTGCAGTGCATCATTTTTACACACCTTAAATAAAGGTTCTTAACCTGATCCTAGAAAGAATTTTTTTTTTACTGAAGAGGGAAGAAAATGATTTTTGATTTTGATCGTACAATCTCTGGGCCAGCTGCTTTAGTGGTACATGAACAACTGCTGTGCCATACTTCTGTTCAAGTCTGTGTCTAAAGAAAATTCCACATAGGCTTACATTTACTTAAAGAACTGACAAATTTCTTATTGGTACTTGCTAATGAAAAGACAAGGTGACCTTATTATTTTCTGTCTTTTAATTTTTTTTTGTTGTTGTTGTTTTGGGACTGGGGCTAGAAATAATTGGCATACTTCTTAACAGTCTCTAAAGACCAATTAACAACAGGGAGCCATGTACTCTGCCAGTCTGTGTTTCAATTAAATGTCTGCTCCAGGAGGAGCTAAACTAACACATAGCTATTGAACAGCAGTTACACTATTGATATAGCTGAGTCCACCATGGAGGGCAAATACTCTTGCTTCACGACAGATGGCCTAATGCTCTGGCAATTAATACATTTTTATGAATTTTAAATCTTTCTGGTCTTTTATTTTTCTCTGTCTGAATTAGTAGGTCACAGTTTTATTAGTGGAATGGAAGTTTAAGGGCATACTTATGTGACATCTTTTCAGGAACTCCTTTTCTTTAAATGTAAAATGTATTCTATTGGCAAGATTTTAATTAGTCAGGACTGCAGTGTACTCATTCTGACTGCAGGGAAGGTGACAATTTCTGCTAAAATCCTATTGTTTTACTATAGTTGGTCTGCCAAGGTAGTGAGGCATTAGAGAATATTAATAATTAGTAAATATTAATAAGAACTCAGTGGTGAACATACATGTAATGGAATTCCATACTTTTATCCCAACTCACCATGTGTTGAGTTATATCTTTAAAACATAATTTGCCAAAAAATAGGAACTCAAGAATCAAATCACCATGGCATAGATTGCCATGTAAACATTCTTTCAAATATTGGAAGTATCTGCAAGTTTTGGTTAGCTAATAAAATAAGCTGGAATCTAAGAAAATGCAGTCGAACTAAAATTATAATAAATCTTTCTAGTATTAAGAAATGGACCAGAGTTTCACTCTTTACTTGTTTCTTCCCTCAAAATATCATCAACATTTAGTTAAAATATTAACAATCACAGTTAAAAAGGAAAATAATACATCTCTCTCAGGCATACTTAATACTGAGTCAGTTTTTCAAATATGACTAGACAAATTTAGGTTTCCCACCAATTTTTTTCCTTGCTCTTAGTAGAAGTATGTGTTTCTAAAATTATAATGAACCATAAGTCTAGTAAAAAAAAAAAAAAAAAAAAAATTTCTTAGAATTCATGAAAGAAATCAAACATCCATCTAAACCCATGGAAAAATTATGGAATGCATAAATTATTAGGTGCCTAGCACATACTGGCAGTGTTTTTTAGCATTACATACTTACTACTCTTCTAATTTTTTAATAGAATAAGGATTGGACTATTTGTGTATGCATTTATGTTTTACACAGAATATAATATTTTATTATGTCTTTATATTATCTTTTGTAACTATTTCTATCAAATGTACATCATCTGAACAATGAAATCATCTGAAAAAAAAACCACTCACAGTAATGCATCAATTTTATTTATAGATTATAGAAATGTTACTAGTCTTCTTTAACTTATGTTTATGGTCTAAGACAAATACTTTTATTTAAATCCATTTATTGCTTGTGTTTTTCCCTAATATTTATGCATTAAGATGATCTGTAAGGATTCTCCCATTATAATACATAAAAAGTAGTACATAAAATGAGTAGTGCTTAATTTGTAGTTAATTTCAACAGTGCACGCGCTAATAATAACAGTTAAGTGACACTCAGAAAATAAACAATAAACTTTTTATTCCATAAAATTGATGAATTTTTTAAAAACTCATATACATACCTCCCCTCCATACATACACATATTCTTAGAAATTAAGATTTTATTTCTCCCCAAATTTGTTAAAAATCTTTAAACACTGTAATGTTAAACTTGTGTGATCCAAATCAACCTCTTGGAGATGTCATATATACTAGCTTCTGATATCAGTAGAATATTGGATAACTCAGTCAAGCGCCTGATTAATATAGCCATAAACTTTGGGAACTAGTCAGCTGACCAAACTTGCATGTGCTCTCTGAAATTCACTGATTTTATTGGCTAATTAAAGTCTCCACACTTAAATTACAAAGTTTTTTCTACTTATATTTCCATGTCCAGAAATGCATATGCTTTCCATCTGTAATGTCTAGAAGTAAGATTATTTTTGATACGTCCGAGGTATCTTCCTTGATGTACTTGTCTTTCTAGGTCTTTATTGTGTATGCACAACTTTTCATTGTGCAGGCAAGATTCTAGTAAGATTTTGTCTGAGAAAAATGAAACATGAAAGAATAAGACTAGATTCTACTCTTTGTCTTTCTAAGATGGGCAAAGCGAAGTCAGAATCTACGTGTTTTTTTCTAATGAGGGTCAGACTATTCAGTGTCAAGGAACTGATACTTCCCCACAGTCTGAGCTGAACACCTACCCTAGTTTTTATATGTAAGTTATCTAAAATAAGTAAATAAATAAGCCCACCATCAAACTGCTAAAAGTTTGGTAAAGAAACTCTATTGTTCTATTTGTATTTTTTGGGGTATATATAAGGCCTCCTCGTTTCTAAGCAGGCCTTCTCTAAACTACCTCACAGTTCACAAGGGAAGGAGGAATACTAGATAAAGGATATAATGACCCCTTTTTTTGGGCATAGGAACAGATAAACCATAGGTGAATATTTGGCCATTTAGATGTGAATGGAAGGCTTACCAAGCAACCAGCATATTAGAATTAAGCCTGCAGTTAGGAAAATGGGATGTATTTGAAAGTGAAAGAGGTTAGTTCATTGTCTTCAGAAAGTAAGGTACACTGTAAAACTTGCAATTATTCCCTCCTTGTCAAAATGTTTTTGTTTTCAGCTTACAGCTTTACAAACCAATCTAGTATTTTTAATATCTCATCCCATGTGAACAAACTTTTCTCTTATTTGGAAAAGTTTACTGTGCTCTTATGTCTATGCAAATGGTGCGTATTTTGGTTGAATTTCCTTTTTATTTTTTCTTTCACTATTCTTAGATAAGAAATCTATAAATGGGAAGAAACTTTTTAAGTTTTGTCTTTGAAATAGTGTTTTTCTATAGTTTCCATTAGTCTTTAGAGATAACTTTGTTCGCATATAAGTCTGTTATCTACTTCTTACAAAGTAACTTCTAACCTTGGCTTTTATCTTTCATAGACTTATAGTTTGAGGGATTTATGGGCATGTGAAAAACCAAGAAATATGCATTTTACTTTCCATTTAGGTATTTTCTGTTCATAGCAAGTGATTATTGAACTGAAGAAATCAGGTTTTATTAATAGCTTGGTTGTAATTTTATTGCTCACAAAGCACCCCAAGCTGACAGCACTCCAGAATGATATCTGTTGTTTACCCGGGTGTAAGTACAGGATCATTAAATCCATGCTTTTGATTAGCCCTATTCGGTGAAACTCCAGCTTCACTTAGGCATATGATGCCTTTGGGACAAAAAGTTTATAACCATCCTTAAAGCTAGTTCAGGGTGTGTGAAGATCTATCTCTATAGTGCATGGTTAATATGTTTTATAGGACTTTATCTTCTTTCTGCCTTTCAATCTTCCTGAAAGAAGATTTCACACTATGTCCCTTTCTCACTTCTTTCCTTCTTCTTCTGCCCATCCCCTTTTCCTTTCCCTTTCTTTTGACCCCTAAAACAAACTCCATCCCACAATGTACTTTGCACCATTTCCTGCTGCCTTAATGAAATAAAATTAATCTGCTAGCCACTGCTATTCCAGTCTACAAAAATGGTGTGAGAGGAGACTCAGGAAGTACAGACCTGTTAGTCTAATCTCAGTCCCTTGAAAAGTTATGGAGAATACCACACTGGGTACTAATGAAAGCTATTTAAAGAATAGTATTTAAATAATAATACAGTCATCAGGCACAGTCGACTTGATTTCACAAAGGGAAAGTCCTTTTTCACTGATTTGATATCCTTCTAGGATAAGATCAGTCCCCAAGGGTTGAAGGGAAGGTGGTAGATGTAGATTTCCTGGTTTTTAATAAGGCTTTTGATACTGTTCTTCACAGCATTCATCTGGACAAGTTATCCAGCTGCAGGATGGATCCTTCAGTGCTTCAGTGTGTCCAGAGTAGGATAACAAAGCTGGGGAAAGGGTTGGAAGGAATGTTTTGTCAGGAGCAGCTGAATACTTTGGACTTGTCTAGTCTGGAGAGAAGAAGGCTTAGGAGCAACTTCATTGCTCTCCACACCTTCCTGAGGAGGGCAAGGGGAAAGGAAGGTCCTGATCCCTTCTCCCTGGTATTCAGTTACAGGATGGCATGGGAACATTTCATAAATGCACGAGAAGAGGTTTAGACTAGACATTAGGAAGCATTTCTTTACCAAGAGGGTCATTAAACATTGGAGAGGTGTTTGATACCCCATGACTGTCAGTGTTTATGAAGCAGTTGGACTTAACATCTTGGTCAGCCCTGAAGTCATCAGGCAGTTGGACTAGATGATTGTTCTAGGTCTCTTCCAACTGAAGTAGTCTATTCTATTCTATTCTATCTTAGTCAGTCTGTATGTTTTTAGGGAGATTCACTGGAAAAAAACCAAAACAAAACAGGTAATCAATTATGTATACAAAACCCTTTTCCCTTAAATGACAAGGTATTGTGCAGATGCATGCTTTTAAATTACAGTGAGCAAAATATCAACTTCAGAGGACTGTGAATATCCCAGTTTTGATTTTGTTGCTACTACAAAAACAAACTATTTTGTTTTTGAAGCTGCACTTGTTTTGAGGTTTAAAAATGTTAAGACCATGATAAGCTCAAGTACTCAAAGGTTACATCTGTTCAAAGCTTACAGATGGTCTTTTGTGTTATCTCTGGGTGCTGTATAATTATATGTGACACTGTGCTTCTCAGGGAGGTGTTGCAATGTACAGATATATTACAACTGAAACATTCCAAAGGGTTTTTCTTAATACTTATTATTATCTATTCCTCAGAGTATGTACCATAACCTCAAGACCAAAGATTAAGTTTTTCTGCATTGATTTGTACTTGTTGTAGAATACCTACAATTCAAAAAATCTATCTTGTTAGGTTAAAAATACTGAAAAGCTTTTCTTTTTCTGCATAATTTAATAGAGAAAAAACTACACATTTCTAAGTTTTTCAAACCATGTTACAGAAAAGAATCTTTTTGATATTTCCATAAAATGCATAAGATAAATATTAAAAATGTGCTTTCTAGTAAAATCAATAAAAGCGTTTTGGTTCAGGCTTGCTTCTTTAGTATTCTTAGACTTTCAAGTTTATCTCTTCAGTGAGAATACCTTCTTTCTTCCTTCTTAAATAGGTTAGCAGTCTATTTGACTGCAGAAAATCTCTGGTTTGCCTCACAGAATAAAGACAAAAGGGTTAAATACAGCAATGTGAATCAGAAGTTGACAGAAGAAGCATGTGGAATTTCTTATGGATGAGAAACATACACCTGAGTATTGAAACAAAAAGGAAGAGAACTATCTTGAATTATTTATTCTCCTAGATTCTAACATCTCTTTTCTCAAAAAAACCACTTTTCTCTTTGAATAAATAACCCATTCCCAAAGGTATACCTACTACAGTTGAATCTTATTAATCTTAATATGAAGGACAGGGAGACTCTTTTTAAGTAACCATTTAATATATGAGGGAAAAGTGGCAATATTGTAGACAATTTTTATAGGGAAAAAAAAGAAAATCTGTAGTACATTGCTAGAAGTATATTATACTGTTTTATAATTTCAAGTCTTTGCATAGCTTGAATATTGTTAATTTTTCTATGTCTTACTAGATCTTTTTACTATAAAGAATGTGGAAGCACCATTGTGTCAATACAATTCCATGGTAACTGGAAAGCATTTATCTGAATCAGAATAACAGGTAATAACAGGATAATTAAATAACTGCTTCTGCTTTCTACAACAGAACCTTACAAACAAATGTCTAGTTTGCTGTCAGTCTACTCTTTTTTGTTTTGTATTCTCAGGACCTCTTGATACTTTTATTAATAAGAGTTTTCTGTATACATCAGGACAAGAGCTAAGCAGAGTTTATGTTCATTATTTATAAAGCTTGCTGAAAATTCATCTGTACCTACTAAAGAGAATTTTGCCCACTTAAAAGTATTTTAAAAACAAATATTGACCAAATCATCATGTTCTTGCTGCTTTCTGCTGAGTTTTTATTAAGTCCTTACAAAGCACTCCTTGTGTGAATTCTGAGTTTCTAGTCATATTTTAGAGCAGTTCAGCTCCATTGGAGCTATTCCTAGTATTCGTTGCAGTAGAATTGGAATCACAAACTCACTATTTAAAACAGTTGTTTTTCAGAAAAAAATTGTCTTTTAGTTACATTTAATTAGTGTAAAGCTTTTTTCAACAGTCTGTATTCAGCAAAAGCTTTACTATGGTTTTTTTGGTAATTCTTGTGACTTTGGTGATAGCCTTCAAAATCCAAAATAACAATTGGTTTATCCTCTTCCATGGATATATTTTGACCTTAATAAATGCTTTCATTTAGTTTTATCATTAGAACCACTACAATTCAATTTAAAAATAAAAAGATAAAGACAAAATTTGCTCAAGTTCTTCATTAGATCTTTAACTTCATTTACCTTTCAGAATGTGAATCAGCATAAATGCCTTCTTACATCATGCAATTGATGGTATTAAAAGAACCCCTCCATGCATCAAGTGTATTTTTTGTTTAATATAACCATGGCACTGTGTAGTTAACAAGGACAATGCAGACTTAAGTAAAATGACTTGTACACTTGGAACTTCAATCTGGTAAAAATCCCCAGCATTTTGAGTCAAACTACATAGTAATTTTTAGCATTGTGCTTTATCCCATTAATTTCTGTTTAGCATGTGTTTCTGTAGACTTGCATATATTTTTGCGGTACTTTGAAACTGGGCTGTGTGAATATTGCTGTTTTACTTTACTTAAGTGAAATTCCATAACAGGAAGTAATATTAATAACTCGTTATTCATTAATAACTGTAGAAAGATAATATACTAATATAAAATATCATTCAGGCAGCTTTGAAATATGTACCAAGAAGATAAAAGATTAAAACAAAGAAATAAAACAGCGATTTTTTTGAAAGCTATTTCCAACATTTACAGAATATGGACTATTAATTGTCAGTAAAAGTCAAAGCAGCAAGCAAAAGTGTTTCACATTTTATTGTACTTTCCTTGAGAAGACAGTATTTTCAATGAAAAATGGTAAAAATCAAATCAGATTTTCAGGAGAACTGATGGCATGTGAACATAATTGTTTTTCTCTTGCATCCTTTTCTATCCATTGAGCTAGAAATGTCAACTTTTTCTTTGTAGGCAGATCTCATGACAGTAATTCATTCAATTGCCATCTTTTAACCGATATTGAAGTATGTTTTAAATGGTACTATGCTAAAAGATAAATAGAAAATCCTGACAAACCCATATGTTAGTGGCTGATTTCATATCAATACATTGCATCAATTATCTAAAAATATAGTTCATTTTCAAAATACCAATTTCCAGATAAATATCCTTAATTGTGCTTAGTTTTCAGTCTGAGAACCACTTGTCTTCCCATACAGTAGCTGAGATCAACCAAAGAATGCAATTTCCAGATGATCTTCAAGTTATGTGGAACAACTTTGTTTTCCCTTTTCTAATCTTGTAAACAAGCACAAAATCAAGGGACAGATAGAGTCCTAAAACTGACCAACTGATGGTCAGTTAAGCCTGAATTTTCTAAACAGTTTGATGATTTAGGCAAATATCCAGTGCAAATCACATTAGCATATATGTATGTGATGTATATATCACATACATATGTGATATATGTGAAATTTCACATATTATCTAATGTGATAATATTCTAATTATCACATTAGAATAAACAAAATTAAACTACTCGATATCATACCTGAAAAAACTGTTTACCAAATTCATAATCATGTGGAAATAGACCACTTTCTGCAGAAATACCTAAAAAGGGAAAGATAGGAAAGAAACATCAAAATACCAGCAATTCACAGAAGAAATACCTTTCTAGAAATATCTCATGTCTTTATAGATTATATGGAAGAGATAATAAACTGTTTATCAATGAAAACTGCATATCAAACTAGGGCAGAATTGTCAACATTAGTCAATAAAGAGGAATGGGAACCTAAAGGGTATTCAAACACAGAAAAAAGACAACATGAAAGCCATCCTGGGGAGAGAAGCAGATAATAAAACCAAGGAAAACTAGCCAGTATGCTTATTGTCAGCTGGAAGGCGGTAACAGTAAAAAGAACAAGGCTTACTGTCAATGCAGGGGACAGCTACATTTCCATGAGCACATCAGGAAGAAGCAGCAGAAAGACTAATGCAATGTTGAGTTTTTTGTACAACAGAACAATAGTAATGACATTAATAGACACTTAGGAACCTGATCGAAGTGTGACCACATCCTGTTACTTTATCTGAATTGATTTGAGTTATTTATGCAGTTATTATAACATTGTTCAATGAAATAATAAGGAAAGAAACAAATAAAGGTAAAAGCCACTTAATTGCAAACATAATTGTTATTCTTTTTAAATGGAAACCTTTTTTTTCCCTTAGCAATAGTAAAATATGCAACTCTTTAAAGACTAGAAACCTTAAATTGTCTTTGGAGATCAGTTCTTCTCAACCTGAGAAGAGGGACTATTTAGTGGATGTTTACCATTTCACATTTGGATGTTTCTAGAAAGAGGACATAATTACTTTGTACTGTGTACTTGAAGTGTGTCTTTCTTCTGTATGTCCACATCTGTAGAACAGCTAGGTTTGCTAGCACTGCAAAGTAATTATCCTGTATTACTATGTCACAACCTCTACTGAAAAAACCATCAAGGAGCATATCCATTGACACAGTGATATATGACTGCAAGTAGGAATTATCTGGTTATTCTGTGACTGATTCTGCACATCAAGAAGAATTTATAAAACCTGGAATACTAAAAACGTTTTCTGTTTCTGGCAGAATTCGTTCTTGGGTTTTTATCAAGCATATTGTATCAAGCATATTTGTATTTTTGTAAAAGCATTTGTCTAAACTATTACAAGGTCCTTTCAAGGATGAATATTAAGTCTTTAACAGTCGTACTTTGCTTCAAACAATTATTATGTGTCTCATCAAACTCATATTCAGACCAAAGATATGTTTCATGCAAGCTGAGTTTTAAATCCCCTCTCCATAACTTGTCATATCTTAAAGGCAGCCCTGGACTTCAATATCTGTCCCCTAGCCAGTTTAAAAAAAGAAAAAATACTGACACTTAGAGTCCTGTGTTATAAGAGCCACTGAATGCATAGGTATTTCCCTCACCAAAAGAGCAACTTTAAAATCAATAATAAAAATAGCTTTTGGCACATGTTAACTTGTCCTATAGATGCAGATCTTCTAAAGTTAGATGTAAAAGTGGTTTCCCAGTCCTTGCTCCTTTGCATAAAACAAAAGTACAGCAGCACAACCTTTGCTCAGCACCCTCTGAAATAGACATTTCTGGTGGTAGACAATGAGCAACAGCTGGTCATGACCTTCAAGAAAATTAATCCATTAAGATTAAATACAGATTATTTTTAGCACTAAAAATGAGAACAGAGGAACCAGAGAAACACTTTTAGTTTCTTGGCATAGACAAAGAAAATTGGAGAAAGTAAAAATACAAATCTCAAGGGTCAATTTTATGTAATGCCTAGTTATTGCAGGGGCAGGGTAAAAAGCCAAATATTACAATTCACTAAATCTTATTATTATGAAACAAATGTATGTTCTGTGATGGTACGAAAACTTTCTAAGCTTCTTCTTCTTGTGTGCGTAGCAAGTGCCTCTGATGTACCCCTGTGATGGAAAGAAAGGCGGTTCAGGAACCTTTTTATTTATACTACCCTGTACCAGCTAACCAAACCTGAGATCTCCCATCAGAGTTTCTGTGTCCCACTTCCTGTCCCTGCTTGGCTCAGGAGGTGAAGGCAGGACAAATCTGTCCTTGTCTCAGACCACTGGCTGCTCTATACAGGTCAGGCAGGCCCTGCATGAAATCTTCGCTTGGAACAATTCATCGGTAAGAGATGAATCTTATGCAGAATCAGAGAGAAATCTTGTTTGTATTAGTCCTCAGTTACTAGATTTCCCCTTGTTCGGTCAGTGACTGAAGACTGTAGAATACATTTTGTAGCTATTAGTGGCTATGAATACCTTAATACAAAAGAATACTGTCATGACACTAAAATATGAATGATACGACTGATATTTTAATAGAAATAGGTGGTCATTATGCAACCTGAGCAAATGGCTAGAGTTGACTTTTAAAAATGTAGTAAATTGGTCAAATTTCCTAAAAGTTCCTCGTTTACTGTTTGTTTTTAGTAGTTTGAATTCAGCAATCAAGCCTGTTAAATAATCTTGCAAAACTACCTTTTTGGGTGGCGCTATAGTGCTAATGAAACAGTTGTACTTTTACAATATTATTTATGAGAAATATAAAGATACTTCTTTGCACAAAATTACTTTCTGTTTCAGTCATATCTGTTAGAACTTAAAAAAAAATAAATCACATAAATTAATATAAAGTTTAAATTTTTTATATGTTTCTATATGAGTGATTCACTACACTTGGGCAAGGCATTCAATCACTTTAAGAATGAAAACACAGCATTAGAATAGCAAGATGTAAGCAAGTTTAACTATCATTGCTACTATAGTCCTGCTGTAGTGCTGTTTTCTTGTTAACTTTTAAACTTTTTCACAAAAAAGAGTCTTCTACCTGTAATGAAAGCATAATACAGCTACAAGTAATGCCCTAGAGGTCACACTTTAGGACCTGGTGATTGCCTCAAGCAGTTGCCAATGAATATAGAAGGAAGTTGTTCTTTTTAAGTTGCTTTCAGTGTGTTTCTGTGCCTTGGTGATAATTTGAAATAATTTTTACCAGTTTATTTTTGCTGAGAGTGATTAATCATTAATAAAGGGTTCTTAGTATGAACTATTTAGAAAGAATAATTCCTCAGAAATATTAAAAAAAAATTTTACATTTAGCTACAATATGTGGTATGGTGACTACCAACCACTACCCTGAACTGGCCTCCATAAATATATGAAGAATAATGCCTGAAGCATTTTTAGTACATTAGAAAACAACTATAAATTATTTTGATAAATTAAGGGTATCTGCTTCCACAGAGATGTTTATTGAAATCACACAGCTTTTTAGCAGTGCATTCTTTGATCTGATCCTATCCAGAACATCACTACTACCACTGTTTAAATTATATCATGGATTTATATAAAGATGTTTAAAAATTTAAGGTGCAATTTAGATATACAGAATTATAATTTTAAATACAAGAAAATCCAAAGAAGGGATGAACTGTAATGATCAGCAGTACTGCACACAGTCAGAGCAAGAAAGAGACTACAGTGAAGGCATATGTTCTCCCAGATGTGGCAATATGGGTTGCTTAAGCCAGTAATAACTTAATTAAAAAAAAAATCTACATATTATGTTATACAACCATTCATCATGCATGCAGAAATTTAGGGGCAGAGTAACACATAATTAATATCTGTTTAAACTGCCAGACACAGAAGGTTAAAACTAAAATAAAACAATCCAAGGTTGTCATGTGTATATCGTGCTCTCTCCCCCCTTCCAGGCCTCAACAAAGGTTCTAAATGAAAAGGATGAGACATTGCATTATTACTCACTGATCATCTCAGTGTACTAGTAATTATCCTGCTCTCAATCATGCAGTTCCCATAGCATAGATAATCCTTTAAACTCAGGATGGCACTACTGAAAAACAATCAAAAAGCCTCTGTAAGCCTACAACTTCATTAGGTCCTTATGTCCTTTACATTTCAGTTAGTATGTCTCTTCAGGCTTTTGGGATATCAAGAAACCATTTTATCAAGAAACTCTTCAAACTAGAGGACATCTTCATTATAAGGAAATGATATGAGTTTCTGAAGAAATGGCAGACAGTTGTCTATGAAAAAGGATATCTTGTTATCAAGTGAAACACATTTTATCAGTCTCCTTCTGTGCCAGAACTTCCCTGCAGTACGATTCAGCTAAACTATCAACAAAAGTCAGACTAGAGCCACCATCCAAAGCAACCTGCAGCACCACAAGGGGTGGGGTGGGTGAGGGCAAGTTCAAGACCTAAGTTAACGTAGATAGCAAATATACCCTGGGACAACCATGTCTCCTGACTTTGAATGAAAACTAAATTTCAAACTATTTGAGAGTGTCTATAAGAAATGTCAGGGCTTTTTTTACAATAATGGCATATATAGTATGTTGAATATGTCTACAACAGAAAAGATGCCCAATGTGTTAAGTTAATCAATATCGAAATCAAAATTAGGTCTCCAGCCTCAGAAAAAAGAAAAAAATATATAATTTTTCAGTCTAAATTGTCAGTTATCATATCTTTACATTTTACAGCTGGCTGTGCCCTTGATCTTCAGGTTCTAGTATAATGAAAGGTAAATATAGTCAAATATAGTAAGTCAAGCATAATAATTGCATAGGGTGTTTCACCTGAACATGACGAAGAACTTCTTTACTGTGTGAGTGATTGAGCACTGAAACAGGCTGCCCAGAGAAGTTATAGACTTCCTCTCACTGGGGATATTTAAGAACCATTTGGACACTATCCTGTGTTTTAGGATGACCCTGCTTGAGCAGGGAGGTTGGACCAGATGATCCAATGTGGTTCCTTCCAACCTTACCCAGTCTGTGATTCTGTGAAAGTCTTCAGTAGTCATATTTACAATAGAGGTGAACAACTGTACAAGCATTTCAAAACATTGTTATCTGTGCCTTCTGACAAATATAGATTTTTAAAACACAACGGGGATTTTCTAAAGAATAAATTTCAATTATTTTTAAAAATTAATCCCAAATTATAAAATTACTTTAAAACTACCATGTGGAAAACCTAAAACATTTATTCTAATGAGAAAAGAGTACATCCTTGTGCTCATTTTCCTTTTGTTTTTGTGATTGTTTGCTTTATTGGTTGGTTGGGGGGATGGTTTTGTGATTGTGTTGGTTTTTTGGGTTTTTTTCTTTAATTGGGCTGTTTGGGTGGCTTTTTTAGAACTTAAAGTTTAACTATTTAGGAGGGCAATACAGGTAATTTTTCCAGTAAGACAATTGGTACTAATATATATTTTGAATATTTTTCTGCAGCTGAGAATCTAAAATCTTAATTTGTGGTGCTGTCTCTAGAGAAACAAACTGGTATTTCTTCTTTAGATCTGATGAACAATAACAAAATAATATATTTTTCTAGCTCTCTATTAATTTGTTGTTTAACTTTCATTTTTTTATTATTCCAAAATGAGATAGAGATTAAGAGCGGTGCTGACCCTATGTAACAGGAAAGTCTACTTGACAAAGTTAATGATTCTGAGTTGTTTGAAATTTACATTAGACTGATTCTGTTTAACTCAGGTAAGTTTATTTGCAAATATACCTTTACCTGGCTCTATTTATCTTGACTGGAAAAACTAAGAAGTGATTTTTTTCTGATTGTTTAGTTACTTAGAATGATTGTATCATTATCAGTTCATTACTCAGTTTGGGTAAAATTAATATATAGAAATGGGTAAAATATTTTGTTCATTGACATATGTGGCATTAAACCAATGGAATTATTTTGTCTATGTCAGAAGCAGCAGCGTGGGCTTACAAAGCCCAGCAGAGGTGATTGTACATGAAATTGCTTGCACATACATCCAACAATATTTAGTTTCTGTTCTTTGGACAGTTAAATCAGAAACAGTTATTATAAAGTCTCCCATGAATATATGGGATACCATCCATGTGGACTCATCATAGCCAGTCCCTGGTTTACATGGCTATCACACAATTTAAGGTTTTTCAACAGACATGAGTTCTGGATAACTTCTAATGTTATTGTACAAACAGCCCAACTGATGTGTTTTTCTGTGTAAATTTTTGAAGTAGGTTTTTTTTAATTTATTTTATTTTTTAACCTGAATTACAGCTAAATATTTTACTATCTCAAATTTAATGTGTTTATTTATTTCCTTCAGTAGTGTTTTAAATAAAAATACACTTCATGGATTAAACTTAAACTATGCTAATATGAATGTATTTGAAATTTCTTCTTAGGAGAATAAGTTTTGAATATCCACATTTTGGTGTAAAGAATTATGCAAAATAAAAACAAGATTTCTTAAACTAATTATTTAACTAAATGTTAAGACTTGTATGCTTTTGTGCTCAGAGTAGATCAAAAAGTGTGTCTACTTAGTAAACCCTTGGGAATAATTCCCGGGCAAGTCAAAAATTGGTTTATTCATATTCCTGATGTTTTCTCCTTTAATGCATGTGGCATATTTTTTCAGCCCATAGGTTCAATCACAAAATTCCTAGTCAAATATCACTCAGGGAAAGTTCTCCTAATGGATATCTAGGAATTCCGAGTAAATCCTGAATAAAGATATTTGATTTGCTCCTGCAGAAATCAGAAATACCTACACAAATAAATGTGTACTTGTATTCATGTTCTGTAGATTTTATGGAAAGTAGAAATTCAAACTACAGTAGATGTACTCCAGGAAACAAAGGAGATTCCCAAACAGTGCTTCACATTCTTCCTAGCAAGGAACAGTTCAGAGTTTTCTCTAAAATATTAGATGTGCTTTAATCCTTTGTTTGCTGGCCCAGATACATTCTCTTAGCAAGGGCTTTTATTTGGCAACAGGAATGACTCCCTCCCTTCCATGCCATTTTTTATATGTTATCACTTATGTCTTTAGGTTCCAAAGAAAGAATTGGCCCAAAGATATTTTGCTAATGTCCAACACGTATGAAAGAATTTGTTGCCATTTAAATACTTTGCATACTTACCTCATCTCCAACCATTACAACAAACAATTTTCTCAAAGACAAAATTTGATAGAGAAACATCATTGTATGACATGATTATATTGTTTCAGCTACAGTTTTTACAGTGAGATAATAACTTTTAAACATAAAAGCTGAAAATATGGAAGAGTACTAACACTTTTCATATATTTTATCTCCTTATAAGATCCTTATAAGTTGTTGAATGCACTGTACACATTTCAAGATCTGACACAATGGAGTTATACTGGTCATCCAAACTCTCCCTTTTAAAATTCCTCTGTAAAAGAATGCTTCTAACTTTCAGTGTTTTTAAGAAAGCCTAAGTAAAAACTTAGAGATAATTGATGAAAAATACCTATTTTGGCACAGACTGTATATTCTGAAACAATTCAGAAGTCTTTACAAAATTAGCTTTCTCTAGGAAGTTATTATTGTAACACAGTATTTCTTTTATTGCCAGCATTATCTCCCAATCATTTTAGCTGGCGGAATCAGAAATGAAGTATGTATGGTGTGTAATTACAGGAAACTAACAGAGCTATTTCTGAAAAGGGAGCATATTTACCTGCTGAAAGATAAGACAGTGCACGGATGAGTGATGATGATAATAATATTATCATCTCTGATCTTCATGTAAGCCCAGTAACAAAATAACAGTGAGTGACAGAGTACAAAATAAATACCCTACATCCATCATTAGGAAAAAACCTAGTTCTTGTCTGCTAAACTGTCTTTCTGACTTATTAATTTTATCAAAATATCTTTTTGAAAGATCTAGAATGTCTTTCTCTGTTTAAAATGCTTTCCCTACTATAATTATAATAATTTTTAAAAAAGAAAAGTGGAGGATGAAACAGCTTTTCAATATTTTCTGCTGTGCAAGAATAAGGGAATATGCAGTGTCAGTTTAGGCAGTCTTAAAGAAAACAAAACAGGTTACTGTTTTTAAAGGTGAGAGATTAAAAGTAATTCTTATTGCCCCACAATATTATCAAGGCTAAAAGTACTTTTAGTAGCCATACAGCATTGACCAGTAACAAATGTCACCCAGATAATCTCATTTTCAGGCATATTCTTAAATATTTAACTACGTGTCTCAAAGAATTAGCATTTTTTTGCTTTTCTTCTTCTTCCTGCAGTGTCCACTGCTCATCGTTCTCAGGATTTCAGGCTACCCAGACCTTTCATATGGGCAATTACAGCCATTTTAATGTTCACACTATTCCAACTCTGCTCTCTGCCTGGTTTCATTTAGCTCTTTTCCACTACTTAGGAACTGTATTGGAACCTGAACATCTGTAACTTGCTTTCCCCTGCTTGGATTCATCATCTTTCATCCCATCAAGTCCTGTTTCTTTCTTGCCTCTTAGCCTTCTTTCCTAGCATGTAGAGAGGGCAGTTATATCCTTGCCTCTTTTCAGCTTTTTAGCATGGTGTTAGATGTCCTGAAAGTACTTCTGGTTGAGCTTTTTCTCATGTCCTTCATTTTGGGGTTAAACTGTGAAAAGTTTGTGTAGCAGTGTGGTATGTGAGGATTACTGCAAGGGTATCCAAGGATGCCAGCTTAGTGGAACTGAATCAGGGGAGTTGCTAAAACACCACAGTATTTTCAGGTTTGATTACGCCCAGCAGTCCTTTGGTATCACAGACACTGCCTCGGGACAGAGTAGGCTGTTTGCTGATCAGCAGCTGTGCAGTGGGATGAGGTGCAGGGACAAGGGGCAGCTGGGAGCACAGTAGCAATCCAGTCAGAGAGGTGAGGCTGACAGAAGCAGCAAATGCAACTTCTGGACAACAGAAAATACAATAAAAGGATTTGAATACCTGAGAGTCTTTGTATGATTAGCAAAACTTGAGACAAAATACCAAGCAAACTCCACATGAAGTACAGGAGTATTTTTTTCTGATTTAACAGTTCTTGTCCTCTTAATTTAATTCTATCTTACTCTCATATGATAGGAAATATATGCACATGGAGAAATTAATCTACAGCGTTTACAGACAACAGTACTGTTTTCTGTGTCTCTATTTATGAACCTTGAAGATGTTCTGGAGGCCAGGAAATGTCATGTTTTGCTTCTTGAAGAAGCAATAATTAAAACAGAATAATGTAACAAGTTTTGTTATGGGTCATTTCTGAGGGGATTAGCAAGCAATTGAGTGCCCAGGGGATAGGGCTTTTTGTTTCCTACTAAACTACATACTTTCTCTCTTTTTAATTCCTAAGCCTAACATTTCTTTCATTATTTTAAGTTGTTGATTTTTCAAATGAAAGCTTCATCAATATATGAATCATCTACAGATGGATTTTTGGAAAATGCATATTGTGTCCAAGCTTCAGAAACTCCAAATAAGACTCAATTAGATGAGCTTTGGCTGGACGTGAAGATAGAAGAAAGGGTTGAGACGGGAGGCAAAATGAAGAACTCTAGGGTGGGGGTGAGAGAAAATGACACTCTGCAGCAGGAAAAGATGCAACACGTTTATAATTGTTAGAGACTTCTGGGAAAGGTTTTTACATTCACAGTTAGTATCTTGTGAAAGAGGTCATAGTGAGTGTTCCTTTCTCCCTGGAACTTAAGATTATTACTAAGGCCTATGAGAGAAATAAGCATAATACACAGGACTGCTATCCTCTGTCCTCTCTCCCACTGTATCTTTTTCTAAATTAGCTTAGTACCCCTCATGTTTAGATTATTATGATTTATTTTCTATTTATTTTCTCCTTTTATGTTTTCCTCACTTATTTTTATTTAATTCTACTGACTCTGGATCATTATATCTTTCTACTAACATTCTTCTAAATGTCCTTTTTAATATACTTTATGTTACATTTCAATTTAGCCATGTAATCATTTTATAGGCAAAAAATTTTGTTCTGTTTTTTTTTCTTTTTTTTTCCCTGTCCCAGAATTTGAAGTTGGGTATGATGATGACGTAGATCTTCTAAACAACCAAATTTGTTCTGAGCCAAATAAAGTACTTTCCAAAATCAGCCAGCAAATAATTTCTCATCCTGTCATTACTTTCACATCTGCTGCTGCTGATAGAATCTTCTGCATTGAAAATGCATGCCTGAAAGGAGTGCTGCACACAAACAGCAGGACATAAATATAATGAACGTAAAGGAACAAACACCCCGCATTTTCAAATGCCATTTATGGGCTCAATCCTGCAAGATACTTGGAGGTTCAGAGAATATGAAGGGCAATCTATACCTCTGAGGAAGTAGTCAGTATCTTACCAGACCAAGACCTATAAAACTGTAGTTGTAACTCACTTCAAAAGTAACTGTAAGAGAAACCTCTTCCTTTTACCAAGACAGAGGTCTGACAGAAGACTGAAAAAGCATGCAAACTTATTGTAATTTGAAAATACAGCCCTATGCTACTAAAATTCAATAATTCTGTGGAAAGGTCAGCCACCTACTGTTGTTATTTCAAATGTCATTTTAATTAAAAAAAAAAAAAAAGTGGATTTTTGAATTTAAAACTGGTTTATGAACAAAATATAAATCGGTGGACAAGGCTGTCACTGAAACCAATTTAAATTTGATCTGAAGTTCAAAATTATTATTATTATTATATTATTATAATTATTACAATAAGTGGCAGGCATTTCTTGTTGCAAAAGTAGAATGGTGCCATTCCCCGCTAGAAAGAAAGTAGTTCACTATTCTGTATTATTTGTTTATCTTTTAAAAGGCTGAAGTAGCTCTGCTCATTTGATTCCCATGTTGTATCTTTTTTATCTATTATATTCTTTACTGTGATGTCAAACCACACATACAACTTATTTGTATGTTTTCTGTCATAGTATTAGCTGGTTTGTAAATCATGGTAATAAGAGGAGTTTCAATATTAAATTCTCCATTAGTTTTTCTGTCACAAGTATTTCCTTCTATCTGTGTTTAGTATTGCCAGAATTTAACTGCTGGGGATAACATGCTCCATGTTTGTTGTCTGCTTCAGGCTAACTTTTTGTGAAACAAGCTTTAAGACAGAAGTTTTACTAGTATAATAAGAAAAAAAAAAAATCTGAGTATTATTTGTCCCCAAAATTCCATTGCTTCTTGGTGTTGGCAAATGATTTTTGGATGAGGCCAAACTGCAATGTTTTTGAGCAACAAGGTCAATCTTTTTTTCCAAAAGTTAATACTTATCTCTGAAAAATAAGAATCTTAAAACCTTTATTGTTATCAATTCCATTGTAAGGAAACATTTTTCTAAAATCTTTTGCTAAAAGGATTGGAAGTGCCAGTTGTGTCCCATGTACAGTAGCTCTGATATTGTTTCAATTGATTATTATCATCTCAATTTTTCAGATGTCGGACTTCTATAAATAGTTTATTGAAGAGATCTCTAATGCCCACACTCTTTCTCCCTCCTCTTCCCCCCCAGTTTCTAACTAGCCTGACTGAAGTCAAATTAATTCAGTAACAAGGTTTGGGGCCTTTTTTAATAAGTCTATGAATATGTCTGCAGTGTCAATAACTCTATGTCATGCTTTTAAAGGACAGGAAAATGATTTGGAAGATCTCAGGATCAGAAGTTCTCTGCCCACATTGCAAGCAGTTATTTATATAAGAGTGAAAGGTCTGGCAGGTCTCATCTATTGTCTGACAAAAATTCTTGGTGTATTGGTGCTATCATACAGCATCAATTTAAATGATAGCGGTCTGTACAGGCTGCCAAAAAATCTATCAGGTGGAAGAAGAGGGGTGTCGGGAGAGCAATATATTGAATCATGGAAATACGTGAAGGGGTGATACAGAACAAAGTGGTTTTCTTTGAATAGTGTTCTGCCTTGTGCCAAAGACAAAGCTCCATTCTTGGCTCTTTTCCTTAGCTATGGTGTGACATTAGACAAGAAACAGTAATCCATACACAAAGGGAGAAGTCTACAGGAATAGTATTTATACTAGTATTTTCATATTTCTGTATTTGAGTTGTATTATTTGCATTCTTTTAATATAGCATCAAGACTACTTGGATGACTTGAAAGGCTAGCTTTCTATTTTTATTAACAATAGAAAACCTCATTTAGGAGTGATGATACGTTGTTATCAAATTATAATCAAAACAATGTGATTGAGTGGTCTATATCTCCTATCCTGTCCTTCTGTGTTACTGAAAATTTAAAGGTTCATTTAAAAGTAAAGCCAGCAGAAGTCAGACTGAATTTATGTGGGCTTTAAATTACAGTCAGAAAGTGTAAAAATAACAAAACATAAAAAAGTTTTGGAAAATAAATAAACTGTCTCCAGAGGCAGTGATGGTATCTCTAGTACTGGTGATGGCACTTATTTTTAGGGAAAGGCACATGCTGCTTGTATTATTATTCAGCATAATAAAAGAGAAGGAACCTAGGATTTTTTTAGTCCCTTATTGTTTCTCAGAATGATCTATGGAGACTATCCATTTGATGACTGGATATCGATAGAAGGAAAAGGTATCAGCATGTAGCTGCTAGGGAATATTCTCCTCTTAGAGCTCTTCATAAAAAAGCATACACGTACATGAAAAATGCGTGCAAGCAGCAGAAGAATGAACTTAAAAGATCCCAACAGTAAATGGTTAGGCTATTATTTTAAATTACTACTCTATATTGTCTCCTTCATGCCTAAGAATTGCCGGAGATTTCCCATGAAAATTTGGCTTTTAAAAGTAGGCACATTTGTTTCCCATTGATAATACTCTATCATTCCAAGATTCCTTAAAAGACTATTTTACTGTGCTTATGAACAAGATCACTGAATTTAGGCTGCACAGAATTCTGGGATTCCCTGCCATCTCTATGCCAAATTTAGAAATCTTTGAAGTCCCACTGTATTGTTGTACGTTAGTTCATATACATAAAACAAACAAGCAAAATAATGCTTAAAACCATAAGCAATCAGCAATTCTTTCAGTTTTAAGCTGTTTCATGTTTGCAGTCACAAGAGGGTTCAGATCATCAGATGCACAAAAGAAGCTTTCCTTCCACATTCATCAATCTAGGCTGTTATGTAGACTGACCTCTGAATAGGTTACCTATTTAGTAGCCAAGAGGGAATTTTGCTAGTAGTTTTTGCAGTTAGGATTACAGACTCACATGCTCTATGGATTTCTGCAAGAACATATGTGATCTTGATTATAGATGCTGGTTTTTCTTGCTCTTTCCCCTGCCTCTTATTTAATTTTTTTTGCTACCCAAACCTCTAACTCCCTCCATTCTATACCTTTTGTGTACTATTGCACTTACATTTCTTACTAGGGTATGGTATTCACATCTAACTCCCTAGTGCCTGCATCACAACATGGAGAGTTCTAAGAAGAACAAAGTGTGTAATACACCAATATCTAGTTATTGTCAATACTTATTTATCAGATGGACTTAAAGGGATGCAGTACATGGAAGGGTTTTTTTTGTAGCTTCACAGCTAGACAAAAGGTACTACCTCTGAAATACCATAAAACTGTCTTTTAGAATTATTATTTTGATAGTCACATTTACATTATGAACTCTGCATTGCTGAATATTGCCCAGTTGTATAACAAACTAGATTTGCTGCAGAAGATTTATTGTCTATGGTATGTCTTATTCAGCTTTTCAGAACTTAGATCTTTGAAGATAATAAAGATAGCATTCCAAGTGTAGGATGTCTAAATAAGGTCTTTGCTTTAAACCTCACAATGTTGCAAATAGATCACTTATAACATTGTGCTGTCTTCCGATTTTGAAGTATGTATTTTATTCATCTTTTTAAATACCTTACTTCCTACTAAAGCCATACCAACACTAATCTCTTGCCTGGTTCATTACCAGACACATAGCCTTTAATTTCTAAAACTAAAAATCAAAAATGATTCTGATCTTATACAAGGCATCACAAAAGGGAATAAACCACCATACCACATAGGTTTTGAGTCTGTTTACCTGTAGTTTCTGTGTCTTTACTGCTTTTCTTGTCACATATTTTTCAAATGAAACTTTCTTCCTGCTTCTATTTACAACCTTAATTCACACTTTTACTGTATTTTCTGTTCCTGCTGCTGACTATTCCAACAAAAGCATTTTCATATAGTTCCAAGGATAACAATGTGATGCTAATCTTTTTTCAAAAGAGGAAGTGATTTACAGACCAAAGCGAGATGCACAGATTGATGTGCACTTCAAACTGATTCAAAATAGATTCCGATATCCAGAAGATTTACATTGACTAAAATTCTTTGTTCTTCCCCAAGTAATGTTGCCTTCTAAACTGATACAGGTCTTTTAATAAGAAATAACCAAAGGAAATTGTAATTTTACCCCATATTTAAGAAGGGAAAAAAGGAAGACAGGATGGTCAGTCTGACCTCTGGGCCTGTTTGACAGGCAGAGGGATCTTGATATGCTTGAGAGATGGGCCTGTAAAAACCTGATGAAGTTTCACAAAGCTAAGTGCAAGGTCCTGCACCTGGATCAAGGCAATCCCAAACATGGATACAGCCTTGGCAGTAAGGGGATTGAGATCAGCCCCATGGAGAAGGACTTTTGGTTACTGGTAGACGAAAAGCCTGACAACAGCCCACAAGGCGTGATTGCAGCCCAGAAAGCCAGCTGCATCCTGGGCTGTATCAAAAGAAACAGCAAGCAGGTTGAGGGAGGTGATTCTCCCCCTCTGGTCTACTCTCGAGAGACCACACCTGGAGCTCTGTGTCCAGCTCTGGGACCTCCAAGAAAAGAAACATGTGAACCTGTTGGAGCAAGTCCAGAGGAAGGCCAGGAAGGTGATCAGATGGATGGAACACCTCTCCTATGAAGTGAAGCCACTCACTTAAAACTTTGAAACATAAAAGGTTAACACAAAATTGTAAGAGAAATTTCAAAACCTTAACATTAGGAAACTAGGCAGTCCTTGACATAGCAACTCAGCGAATCCTAGAGCAGTCCTAGAGAGATAGCTGCATTCCTCACAGAGATAGCAACTCAGCAAATCGTAGGATGAGCCAAAAGTCAGCCTGACCTTATTGTGTTTGCCAAAACTGCCTTAAAAGGAGAAGATCGAAAGAAAGTTCAGAAGTTTACAGTGAGGAAGACTCAAGCGCGACCCCCGCCCAGAGGAAGGCAACAGGAACCCCCACCGTGAAATCTCCCCAAATTGAAGACTCCGCCCAGACTCCGCCTTCATATGAATATTACAATTAGATGTTGCAATTTAATGAATATGTATGATTGTGTTGTAATCCTATACTCAAAAACTGTATAAAAGAGCTATGCTGACTATACACGACGGAACTCTTTGCCCAGGGCGACCTGGAGAGCTCCCCAACGCGTTGCAATAAAATACCTCCTGCTTTAAAGAAACAAACTTTGTCTCTAAAGCAGTTTCTCCGTGCCTTTTGGGGCAAAATTTCGGCATCATTTTTGGCGAGCCAGGCAGGAGGTTTTAGTCCTCCTGAGCCAGGGCCTGGGGGTCTAGGGACTCTCTGGGCCCTGCCGGCGGACTTTTGTCGGTAGAGACTCCTCAGACCCCTCGGACCTACGTGCGACGGCGGACAGGAACTCCTGCTTTAAATTAAGAGGTATTTTGCTTTATATGTTATTGTGTTTTGCTTTATATGTTATTGTGTTTTGCTTTATATGTTTTCGGAATAGAAAGCGCTCTATTGAGACGGGGGTAAGACGTTACCCCCAGGGGAACGCTGAGGGGACGCCCCAGCATATAATCCCCTACGGGTTAGAGTCCCGGCCTGGATTTGGCCACCCCCAGGTATTTTGGGTTAGAGTCCCAAAAAAAATCGGGTTAGAGTCCTGGCCTCGGGGTGGGCTTCCAGGTAATCGTGGGTTAGAGTCCCACCAGAGCGGATAAGTTTGCCGGCAAAACTTGTCTGTTGTATCGCTTGTCTGTCGTATCGCTTGTCTGTTGTAGTGTTTTAACTAATCTGGGATTATTTCCAAACGTCTGGGAAGGTTTTGATAAATTCTGGGAGTGGTGCCAATCTCTGGGAGCGGTTCCAATAGCTGCTCTCGAGAAAGGGCTTTGGAATGTGAAAGAAAAAAAAAAAAAAAAAAAAAAAAAAAAAAAAAAAAAACAGAAAAAGAGAAAAAGCTAAAAGGTAAGAACGTTTCATCTAAAAGTGTACAGGTGTGAATGCGTGTGAGTGAGACGTGCAAATAAGCACGAAGTGAGTGCGGAGTCCTAATCTGCGGTTCCTGTTCTTCGCGAGAAGCCAGGCCAGAGACGGACGAAGCGATTGGAAACTGTGTGTATGAAGTATTGACAAAAAAAAAAAAAAAAATCTGGTTAAAGCAAAGAGATAGATTTAGAAAAACAGCAATGGGAGGCCAGCAAAGGAAAGATATAAACATGAAGACCCCCTTAGGGTGTGTCTTGAAGCATTGGAAAGATTTAGGGGGGATTCCAGGGGGAAACATAAGTAAAAAGACACTTTTAAAATACTGTACACAGTGGTGGCCTCTATATAAGTTGGATGATGATGAAAAATGGCCTCCGGAGGGAACAATTAATTATAACACGATTTTACAACTCATGTTGTTCCTCCGTCGGCTAGGCAAATGGGACGAAGTAATGTACTGCGATATGTTCTTCACCTTGAGAAATAAACCAGAGTGGCAGAAGGAGTGTGGGGTGAATGTAGCACCCCAAGATCCCCTGGTACTGGCCTTAGAGAA
The DNA here is from genome assembly GCF_022539395.1 of Myiozetetes cayanensis. Lineage (NCBI taxonomy): Eukaryota > Metazoa > Chordata > Aves > Passeriformes > Tyrannidae > Myiozetetes > Myiozetetes cayanensis. Next base: position 76,852,400 of record NW_026086604.1, on the reverse strand, counting down.
AGATAAGAAAAACTTAAAACCTAAGGAGCGTTGCTGTGATGCCTGTAGTATTGGACAGCAATGCCTTAAATTAACGAGGAGGGATAGCGGAAAAGAGAGCGAAATAAGCTTATGGGAGTATCAGCCGTTCGCGCCAGGATATGGGGTTCCTCCGCCCAAGCGAAGGGAGGGTGAAAGAGACACTAGTCTGTTGGGGGATATCTCACTAGAACAAGACAACAGTTACAGCCCCCAAAGATTAGAAAACAGCTGGGAAGATAGTAGCCCAGCAAGATCGGAGAGTTACGGGAGAGAAAGCGGATCACAGAAGCTGAATAGTCCACAAGGCTCAGAAACTTACCGGGAAGAGAGTAGTCCTCTCAGTTTGGAGACTAGGTGGGCTTGGGGCTAGAAAATCGGGAAAGAAAGAATAGCCCACCTAAACTGAGAGGAGATTGCAGTACGCCAAGAGATGAAAACACCTCACGAAGATCAGGCAGCCCGCCAAGTCCAGGCAGCCCGCCAAGTCCAGGCGGCCCGCCAGGACCAGGCTGCCTGCCAGGATCAGGGAGCACCAGAAAGGGGGGTAGCTTCCCTGAACTAAGATGCAGTGATGATGATGATATAGTTAGCCAGAACAAAAAAGCAGACAACTCACAGAAATTGAGTATAGTCATTCAGATAGAGGATAAAAGAGAGATACAAGGGACAGAGGAGGACAAAGAGGACAGTGTCTCAGAGCGGGTTGAGCGTAGACAGCGTCTCATCCAAACACAGAAGGAGAGGCGGCTGGACTGTGTAAACCATGCCAGAGGGTTAATAGAGGATGATTTGGCGGAAGGATCGGAAACTGAGAATGAGGAACAAAAACAGAAAAAGAGAACAGGGAAGAGAAAGAATAAAATAGATCTCGAAACCCAGGAGAAAGATCCTGGGGAAGGGACTAGCAATTCATACTATACTAGATCGGCAGCACGGAAGGAAGCGAAAGAGAGAGACGAAGGTTATATGATAGCTCCCCTCAGAAGGATAATGCCTATTGCAGGAGAACAGGCACGAATAAAAGTACCATTTACAACAAGCGATCTAAATAGCTGGAGAGAAGAGGTAAGAAATTTCAGAAAGAATCCAGAGGGAGTAGCCAGGAGGTTTGAATTACTGGCAAAGTTTCTCCGTGCCTTTTGGGGCAAAATTTCGGCATCAGAAGACAGACTGCACGTGTTAAGGTTGTTCTGCCTTGAGACAGGGAGGTTTTGGGAAGATTTCTAGCAGCCTTCCAATACCTAAAGGGGCCTGCAAGAAATCTGAAGATGGACTTTTGACAAGGGTATGGAGTGATATTTCAAGGGGTGATGGCTTTAAACTCAAAGAGAGTCAGTTTAGAGTAGTTATTATGAAGTTCTTTACTCTAACGGTGGTGAGACACTGGCAGAGGTTGCCCAGAGAAGTTGTGGGTGCCCCATTGCTGGAAGTGTTCAAGGCCAGGTTGGATGGGATTTTGAGCAGCCTGGTCCAACGAAAGGGGCCCCTGCCTGCAGCATGGGGGTTGGAACAAGATGATTTTTAAGGTCACTTAGAACCCAAACCATTCTGTGTTTGTATGATTCTTGTTTAAGCTAATTTATTAACAAATAGATAACAGTCTAGGGATTTGAAATTCAAGTTGGAAGAATAGTCATGTGTGTTACACTTTGTTACACTTCTTAGCTTTCGATAGTCTGTTTGAGCTACTGAATAATAAATAACAAAGCCCTTTAAAAATCTAAACATTGAAAAAAAATGAGTGATCTTCTTTGCATTTTGCATGATTGCTCTTTCCTACTCCTGTTAACAAGCAGATAGTTATCCTGACAATATATCAGTATGTTCTCTATAGTTTTTACCACTTGGAGATACACCAGTGTATTTGACCTAGGGTCATATCCAATATCTGTTGTTGACATATATATGTATATATATTGAATTTAATTTCATTTGTTTAGCTTAGTTTGGCCTAATTTAGTTCAGTGTTCACAGAATCACAGAATCATTTAGGTTGGAAAAGATCTGTAAGATCATCAAGTCCAACCTCTGACCGTATACCACTATGTCAACTAAATCATATCACTAAGTGCCACATCCAGTCATTTCTTGAAAACCTCTATGGATGGTGGGCTCACCACCTCCACGAGCAGCCTGTTACAATGCTGGACAACATTTTCCATGAATAAATTCTACCTGATGTCCCTGGCACAGCTTGAGGCTATGTCCCTATGTCCTCTCATTCTGTCACTAGTTGCCTGGGAGAAGAGACCAAACCCCACCTGGCTACAACCTCCTTTCAAGTAGTTGTAGAGAGTGATGAGGTCTCCCCGTAAGCCTCCTTTTCTCCAGGCTAAACAAACCCAGCTCCCTCAGCCACTTCTCATAAGACTTGTGCTCCAGACCCTTCACCAGCTTCACTGCTTTTCTCTGGACATGCTCCAGCACCTCGGTGTCTTATTTGTAGTGAGGGGCCCAGAACTGGCCATATAATTCAAGGTGCATCCTTAGCAATGCCAAGTACAGAGAGACAATCATTTTCCTGGACCTCCTGGCCTCACTATTCCTGATACAGGTCAGAATGCCATAGGTCTTCTGGATCACCTGTGCACACTGCTGGTTCATGTTCAGCCAGCTGTCACACAGCACCTCCACATCCTTTTCTGATGGACCGTTTTCCAGCCACTCTTCCCTCAGCCCATAGCACTACATTGGGTTGTTGTGATGCAGGTGAAGGACCCAGCAATTTGCCCTATTGAATCTGATATCTTTTGCCTTGTCCCATCAATCCAGCCTGTCCAGATCCTTCTGCAGAGCCTTCCTGCACTCCAGCAGATCAACAGTCCCACCCAACTTGGCATCATCCTCAGATTTACTGAGGATGCACTCAATCCCCTCATCCAGATCATCAATAAAGATATTAAACAGAACTGAGCCCAATACAGAGGCTTGGGTAACCCCACTACTGACCAACTATCAACTGGATGTAGCACCATTCACCCTCACTCTCTGGGTCCAGCCATGCTACCAGTTTTTAACCCAGTGAAGAATGCTTCTGTCCAAGGCTCAGGTTACCAGTTTTTCCAGAAGAATGACATGGGAGACAGTGTAAAAGTCTTTGCTGAAGTCCAGATACTGTTGTTATGTTTACTTGAATTTCATTTTGGTTTGATATGGTTAGGTTTGCTTTAATCTGAGATTTGCTTTCATTAAAAGAAGAACAAATATGTAGCCAATATCAGATTAATAACTATCTTGAAAGACATTAGGATTAAGCAGACAATGGAAAAAGGAACTGATTAGAAAGGAAAAAGGAAATTAAGTCTGTATTTCAGACCTCAGTAATGAATAAAGTAAGAACTGCCAAAAGTCAGGTTTTCAGAGGAACTAAAATGAAAAGCATGATTTCTCAACTATATGCATAAAATAAGAACTAAAAAGAAAGAAGTAGTGGGACTGCTATGCTGTGGGAATTTGACAGAAATTAAAGAAAATCCTTGTTTGCCTTCTGTATGCATAAAATAAGAAAAAAAATGAAAGAAGTAATGGGACTGCTGTGTAATGGGATTTAGGCAGAAATTAAAGAAAATCCTTGTTTGCCTTGATTTTCAGTAAAGATAATAATGTACAGCATGGAACCAAACTAAAATGGACCATAAGACAGAGAGAATAAAGGCAAAAATGGAGACAGAAGACAGACCCTAAAATAGATAAATAATTTCAAGGTGGTGAGGAACAGAGGGATCATAAAAAAATTAACTCTGAAAAAGGTTTGTTCAGCCTGGAGAATACGTAGCTTCAGGGGAACCTAAGAGTAGCTTCCTTACTACTGTAAGGAGTGTGCAGTTACTGAGAAGACAGAGATAGGCTCTTTATGGAAGTGCACAGCCAGAGGAGAAGAGGTAATGATCACGGATTGGAACAAAAGAGATTCTGACTTTTAGTAAGGGGGGAAAGATCAGTGTGGGGACACTTGACTAATGGAAGAGGCTGCCCAAAAAGGCTTTGCAATATCTGTCCTTGAAGACATTTCAAGACCTGACAGGATAAAACCCTGAGCAACCTAGTCTGACCCGAAATCTGACCCAGCTCTGAGTAGAGGGTTGGATTAGAGACCTACTGTTCCTTCTAGCCTGAATGAATCTGTGAAATGGTGAACAATGGAAAATATTGCCCCAAAATAAAAGAGTCACTGTCTTATATCATGTAATGGGAGCGAAAAAAAGGAGGAAATGTAAAAGAATTACTCACCCAAGAACAAATAAATATGCGTATACTGACCTTGAGTAAATTCAACCTGTAATGAAAAGTTTTCTACCTGTTAGGGTCATGAAGGTTTCGGAAACACCTTCCAATTGACAGTAGGGAGGCCCAAGACTAAATTAAGTTTGTCTTGGAATTTTATTCTTATATGGAAAGAATGTGTTTGCCTACTACTTGATGTCATTCCATTTCTGTGGCTAGGCAGATCTTCACAAGACATGATTTGTTCCTAAGAAAATTCCTTTGTTGTGACCTGCTCTTTAATACCCAGGGGTTTCTGCAGTTTCTTTGTAAAAACTTAACAGGCCTGTAACACCCTCTTTCTGTAGGCAATCAATTGCAGATGTTACTGGGAGGTAAACAGAAGAGATCTATGCATTTATCAAACAGAAAAGTAAATCTTGTGTCTGACATTCATCCTTAGTTCATTCTCATCATGTTCAGCTGAGTAGGTCTTTGAGATATACACTGCAGGAGATACTGTGCCATTGAAGTGTTCAAGGATTCAGTCTTATTTGGTTGATATTAAACAGGTTTGCTTCAATGTCCTTCCCTTATGATTGAAATTGAGCATGGAAATTTGCCGCAGTTTGAGTTTTTTAATGAAATACTGTCATGTTTTCTTCCTACTGATAAATCTACTTTCTAGACTCTCCAATTCATGAAAAAAAAAAAATAAAATTTGCATTTAAACACTTCTAAAGTTCTAGATTATTTAAAGCAAGAGTTTGAAAACTTGAGATAAATACCTTCAAAAGATGAGGGGGGAGAGAGATAGTGAGCAAATTTGAGTTTTTCTATAGAATTATTCTTTTCATATTTCTGTGCTGTACTCACATGTGGAGTAATTTTTTCAAGGAACAAACCTAAACCATCTGGTAGCATAATACTTGGTTAGTGCTTCATATCTGTGTACTGGATACACAGAAAAGCTTTGATTTACACAATGTCTTTCTGAGGCAAATGAGATACACAATGCATAATTCATGACTGTACATTTTGGCACTGGATGGCAGTCTTGATTCTGATGTTAGAACCATTTTCTTTTTTCAAAAAATTGTGACTGTAGGAGCATGATTACAGTTAAGTGCATTGATGAGTGTCAGATATGATGAGAGGTTGTATCTCTGTCTTTTATCTCTGTTCTGAGCATGTTGTTTTAGAGCAGTCACAAGCTGCAGGCCCTCATGCCAGGTAATGAAGCATGGATGACTGACATCACCAGTGTGGCTGGAGAAAAACTGAAGTTTGAGAAGAGTTTGTTCTGATGATTTGAACAATCATTTAATTTTTTTTTTTTTTTAAAAACCTCAGTTGAGGTAAAAAAATCATGGATCTAAAGACTGTAGAATATCATGGCTTTTAAGTGTTAACTATGTCAATTTATAGGTGGGTTATGCACCTGGTTCATGCCACTCACTAACATTTAAATTCACTTTAGTCTGAGGAACATACATGGGACTTGGAATGGTTGCAGAGATGCATTTGAGGGCCATTGTGTTTTGCACTTCAACTGCCTCTTGGCTGGCAAAGCAGTAGAGAGAACAATTCCCTCCAGTGTGCTTTTGAGTTGATCCTAAGATTAACTTCATTGATTGCTGGTGTAACACTGAAGCAGTTGTCCCATTTGTTGAAAAAGTGTGATGCCCTTCACTGCAGAGAGAAGGGAATGGTTTCTCCACACACACATTTCTATGTAGAACTACATATTTTCTCCATGAATCTCACTGTAGTTCATCTCTTGATCCCTCTTCTCTCTAGATTCTTTTTCACAATGTCTGTTCACTCCAGTGATAAAAACATCTCCCTTAACAAATGTTCTGTCTATGCATTCTCTTGGATTATTAATGGAGTTGCTTCATAAAATAAATTCAGCCTCTGAAAAATGCAGTAGTTTAGCAGATTAACATCCAGACTCAGTATATGGTAATGCCCTTCAATATCTTTTGTCATCAGCTGCAATGACATGGTCTTCATTACTTCCTAATTGTCCATAACATTTGCTGGTATTTTTCTCATTAGATTTAAAAAGCTGAGATAGTTCAAAATCATCAGTAATGTAACCTTCTTCTTTTGAAGTGTTGCACATTGACAACCCTCTAAATTCTTTATTTAAATTAAGTAAAGTATGACACAAGCAGCAGTGAAGATATTTTTTCCCAGCCCTATATCTGCCCCCACTCCTTTCCCCCAGGTATGAACATGCTTGAGGGTCAATTCTCCAGGCCTATTTAGGCTTTGGTTTCTCTCATGAAATTGCTTACAAGACTACAAATTAACGTGCTAATAATAGTGAGGCAGACAGCCTCTACATGAATTCATAAATACCTTTCCCACTTGTTAATAAATACCTTTGAAGTCATCAAAGTCAGATAAGACCTTGTGCTTCTAACACTAACATTTTTTGTATTAGCTATCTCCCCTTTAATGCTGTACTCAGATACTACTATGTATCCTCCTTATTTTCCGTTTTTATTTGTACCAATCCTTGAAACATAGCTTTTTCCTATTTCTATAGCATTTAGAAAAACGAGTCTCAGGAGGTTGACTGGGGTTTCTCTTCTAGTAGAAGAGATTTCACAGCATGCAACATGTAATTACTTTTCTAAGATGCATCAAAGAAAAAAATATTACATTATATGGCAAATATAAAACAATATTCCCAAAAGGGACCATCTTTTTCGTCCTTTTGCCTCAACTTCCTTATAGTTGTTTCAAATCCTTGTAAATACCTCCAGTGATGAAAATATCACAGCCTCAATCTAATTTATTGTTTAACTGTCTTTACAGTTAAAGGTTTTACTAATGTTCAATCAAACTTCAGGCTTGAATTTAAGTCTCTTACTCCATGTTCTATCCCTGGTGGACACTAACAAGAAGTTCTTTGTTCCTTGTGTGCAACATCTATGTAAATGTACATGGCTGTGCATCTTGCTCTTATTGTAAGTCATCCAAAGTGCCCTTTATCTTCATGTATTTCTTTGGCTCTTTCAGTCTCTTTCTCATCAAATATTTATACATTTTGGACAATGAAGACATGGTCTCCTAAATTCTCCACATATGGCATTTCTACATTTGACAGCTTAATTAGCATCTTATTTCAAAATTCTTAATTTTTATTATGAATATCTAAATCATTAATTTGTGGTTAATTAATTAATTAACCTTAATTGATGGTTAATAAAGCTTAAATGTCCTTGCTTCTTTCACCTTTCAAATTATGAGATGAAGCTGTATTGAAAGGAGATTCTAGTTGCATAATTCTGGAAGTCAAGCACCCTGAAGTTACTTGGATTAGCAAATGGATCTATTAGCTATGCTTGCAAACATCCTATCCCACTGGTAGATTTAATTTTGTTTAATGAGATCAGAATCCTGAAAAGACTTTGAGAAAAAAACATTTTTTTTTACTTCAATTGAATAATTTTTACTTCAATTAATGTAAGTCAGCCAATCTAATGTGAAGTGGGTATTTGTCAATAAATCTAAATTCAGATCAGTGCACTATTAAACATTAATGTCTGTAAAACAGCTGCCTAATGTTGGTAGATACCTATGCCACTTACATTAAATGTCCTTGTCCCTTGTCCAGGGCAACACCAACTGGGCACTAAATTCACTTAAAAATTTATACTTGTTTAATGGACCATTAATAGATCTGCTTACAGCCCACTTGGGACATTAGTGAGGTACATGGAATTAAGTAGACCAATCTTACTATTTAGTTACACAAAAAAGTAGGCTCAATTTTTGACTCACTCAAAGTGTAAACCAGAATTTACCAAGGGTAATATTTACCAAATTTAACACCTCACGGGTTTATGGGTGTTACTTGGTGCTCATGAAGACACATGCAGATACTGAGTCCACTTTTAAGGTCCCAAGACAGGGACAACAGTGATAAACTGAAGTCAGTTCATCTGGCTGGGGTCTGAAGCACTCGTCCTATGAGGAGAGGCTGAAGGATCAGAGCTTGTTCAGCCTGGAGGGATGGCTTCAGGGTGACCTGAAAGCAGTACCCGCACCGACACTCATGAGAAGATGGAGCTGGACACTTAACAGCACATAAGGTGATATAAAAGGGGATCAGACTTGCTATAAGAGGGGTGGAAATCACCTTGAAGACAGTTCAGCAGTGGAGAACCTTTGGAGCAGTGGAGCAGTGGACAACCAGAGTTGTTCAGTCTCCATTGTTGGAGTTTTTCAAGACACAACTCAATACACACCTGAGCAGCCTGAAATGACCCCATATCTGACCCTACTCTGACAATCCTTCCAACCTGAATCATTCTGTGAATACAAAGTACAGACAACTTAGTCACTATAATTTTTTTAACTTATTGGAAAATATTATGGAAATGCAGTTCTAAGTTACTTCTGTGTTTGCTTTGTACATTTACTTCAGTTAAGTTTAAATATTATTTATTATTGGAATTTTTTTGATGTTGCAACTAAGTTTAGAGTCTTCTTTAGAGATTACTGAGATTCATGAAAAGGTTAACGAGTTTATTGCAGGATTCCAGTACAGTTGCCTAAGATAGTAAACAATAAATAGTTAAAGCCATCAAAAACTATAACATTGTCTCTGTCTCAGTTCCTGATTCCTTGTATGATTCTGAAAAACTCAGTTGAATGGGACTTTTAACAACTAGGTATCATTCATTTCTGAATACTTAAATTGACTGATTTGCAAAGGCCCTGATATATAAAACCTGAAGTTAACCAGAGCTGTTTTAAACCTCTGAAGTTTTTATGAGAAGGGTTCTGTAAAAACATACATTTTGATGATACTTACTAGATATTTCTGACAATCTTGTCTTTATTTTTACAGTTGTAAAATGAAATTCTATGTCCATGTCACACTACAGACAGGTTGAGAATAGTGTTTCATTATCTCATGAAACTTTGAAGAAATAATAAGAAAAAGACATATGGAATAAGTAACCCATTCATTAGGCAGAACAAGGACTTTGGGGAAAACAACTTTATGTCATAATGTCATAGTGTGTGCAAAGTGAATAATAATAAATGAAACTGTTCAGCTCTTATTATTTCTTAATTTTGCAGTCTTAATATTATTTTAAGTAATTTAGGATTATTTGTTATTTTTTAAAGAAATTATTTGAGGTAACATTACAGCATTTTGATTAAAAATTATTTATATGATCAAAATATGGGAAAAGCTAATATAAGCTTTAGAAACTGTGTTGGGCAAGAGAGACTTGCTCCATTGTCTCAGCATTGAAAGACAACTTCTTAATAACCACATTCAAAGCTTCTTTTTCCTTTGCTTTCTATTTTGGTTTCCTTTACACAAGGGGAGATTCAGGTGCTCACACCTCATTCACATCCGCATCACTACTTTGCAAGTGAATTCATTGTATTATCTTTCACTTCAATGCACATCTCATATATTTCTTCAGCAGAATACTCAAGGAGAAGAGCATATCAAATTCAAAAACAAACACAAACAACAGAGGCCATCACTAATACACATCATAGGTCATTATTATTGTTGCTTTGCTATCATCTTGTTTTTCTCTGTCTTGTCTCTTCTCACGGGTGGAGGGAGTAGATCTGACTATAAAAACAGAAGTTTTTCTTTACGGCATAGAACATTTCTATATTAGAAATTCTTATGACCTTTTTCTCCTCCTGGTTATCAAGCAACTACCATCTATCCAATGGTGGCAAAAGGCATGCTTGAAACAATATTCTTGAGGGTACATAATTTCCAGAAAACCTGTTCTAGAAATAACAATTTAAAGTAATGCTAAAGTGCATATATATAATCTGCTACCGTTCTTTCACATCTAACACAAAACTTTTAAAATAATTAGCTAATCCCTGTTGCTTCATACTTTTGGACTACTTGATTTTGTTACTAGAAATAAAGGTTTTGAAATTCTGCCACAAATTCACCAAATGTTTTTGTATCTTATTTATATAGGTGAACAGAAGTCAAACCCAGTGTCTCTTGGCCTAGGTATTCATATTTATAATTGTATATTGAGACTGTCCTACTAAATAAGCATGGTCATACTTTAATTTGTCAAAGGATTGTTGCCACCTAACATAGCAGCTGAAACTTACATTCTCTCAGAAACTTACATTTGCAAAATCTGTCTCTAAACCAACCAGTAAGAGTATGCACTTAGTCTGTTTATATTATGTCACCTTGAATCTTTTCTCTCTAACAATTTAATGTAACTTGCTTTTCAGTTTCTCATGGAAAGGAGTGCCATACAAATACATATGACTCTGTGACAGGTTTCACTGTAATGTTTACTCAGTAGTAATATTCTCTCCAAAGAGGAATGTTAGTTTAACCTCCTTCCATTACTGAGTTCACCAATTACCTAGAAGCAATTTGGGGATAACATAAGGTATTAGCATTAATCTTGTTAATTTGAGTTTATGTTCATATGAGTCAGGGGCCTGACCCTACACAATATTGAGAATAAATCATAAAAGTCAGACAAATTGCAACTCATTACTTTGCCTAGGCTGTGAAGTTATCCCTACTCAGTAGGGATTTTTTTAGGAATAACTATTCCCAAGGAGGATGAATAGAGGTGAGATTCCTAGCCTTTCTCCTCTGTGTGCTGCACTGAAGTAAAGGTTGATACATGATGTGGAAATATTCATGTGGCAACAGCAGGTGAAAGAAAAACAAAACAAAACAAAACAAAACAAAAAAGATACTCCTCCCCCCCCCCTCCTCCCCCCTTCATAACACGATATGGCAGCCCCTGGTGAGGACATAGTCTTTTTTTGGGGGCACATGCTCTGGGGTTGCTTTTCAGGTGAGTCAAGAGAAGATTTCAAATGATAAACTGACATTCTTCAGTTTTCATACTACCTTTCTAATGCTGTGGCCTTAAAAGCTATTCAGTGTTTGGCAGCATGCAGCTGAAAATAATTTGTCACAGTGGAAGGGGAAGATACAAACCAGGTTAATATATATTCTTCAACTGGTTTTGCATTAGATTATTTCTAATAACTACATTTTAAAAATATATTTCAACATATTTAAACACCATAGGATGGTGTACAGTAAAAAAATTTGAAGGACAGGGGATTTTGGCACACTTTTATATTATCCTTAAGGACTTCTCCTCAGTTGTCTGAAACAATGTCGCTAAGATAATTCTAGTGTTTTCCCATGCAATCAACATCCAGTTACTGAGATACCTTCTTTGTTTTTGAAACATGTTACAAACTTTTCAAAACTTTTTTCTACCAATACCTTCCTATCTTTATTCTTCTTCACCATCTTGCTGCCATTAGTTAAAGTTCTTTTATTATGAAATACTATTTCACAAGAATGGCATATTCCATAATATCAGAAAAAATATTTGCATTGTATTATTTCATAGGTTTTCTATTTTCTTTGAAATGTTGTTTGAAATTATATACCTATAATACTTATATGTTCTCATTTATATTTGATCTCATTTCTACTTAGCTAGCAATATTTTTTTTAAATTTTAACTTTACATAAGTATTGTAATCTATGTTGAAGCCTTTTTAATCAAACTGAAGAGAAACCACTATTATGATTAGTCAGGTTAGTATTACACATAGAAAGTTTGCACAGTCTATTTTCAGGGGAAAAACTGCTTATTTTGCTTACTCATGGTAAACATGAATATGTTTACATATTTATCAAGTCAAACATCAGAGATCATTGTGATAGAAATGTCTAGAAGACTGATACCAAAGTTGCTAACTTCTTTCATTATCAGCAGACTTTCTACTTCACACTGAATAGAACAGAACAGTATAGAATAGAATACAGTGCAATATTTCAGTTGGAAAGGACCTACAACAGTCATCTAGTCCAACTGCCTGACCACTTCAGGACTGAACAAAAGCTAAAGTGTGTTATTAATGGCGTTGACCAAATGTGACTTAAGCACTGATAGTCGTGGACATCAACCACCTCTCCAGGAAGCCTGTTCCAATAGTCAACTACCCTCTCAGTAAAGACTTGTTTCTAAATGTCCAGTCTAAACCCGCCCTGGTGGAGCTTGGAACCATTTCCACACATCCTGTCACTGGATAGAAGAGATCAACAGCTCCTTCTCCCCTTTCCCTCCTCAGGAAGCTGCAGAAAGCAATAAGCTTGCCACTCAGCTTTCTTTTCTCCAAAGCAGACAAGCCCAAACTCCTTAAATGCTCCTCATTAGACATTCCTTCCATCCCTTTCACCAGGTTTGTTGCCCTTCTGTGGGCACATTCAAGGACCTTCACATTCTTCTTAAACTGTGGGGCCCAGAACTTCACAGTACTCAGGGTAGGGCCACTAATGCTGCATACAGTGGGATAATCACATCTTTTGACCTGTTGGTAATGTGATGTCTGAGGCGTCCCAGGAGGAAGTTTGCCCTCTGGACTGACAGGGCATGCTGCTGACTCACGCTGAGCTGCTTCTGACCAGCAACTAGCACCCCCAGATCATTTTCTGCAGAGCTGCTCTCCAGCCACTCTTCTCCTAATTTATACCTGTACCCAACATTACTCCATCCTAGGTGCAGATTCTGGCATTTGAACTTGTCAAATTATGTCCCGTCAACCATAACTCAGAGCTCCAATTTATCTAGATCCCTCTTCAAGCCTTCTGTCCCTCAGGAGGGTCGACTGCACCTCTCAGTTTGGGGTCATCAGCAAGCTTGTTAATGGTGCACTCAACTCCTTCCTCCAGATCATTGATAAATAGGTTGAACTGGCCCTAGAATTGCACCTGAGGAACATCACTGGTGATCAGTCACCAGCATTCAGCTAGTTCTTCTCCCAATGCACTGTGAATCCACACATCCCAATCTACAGCTTGTCTAGAAGGATGCTGAGACTGACAGTATCAAAAGCCTTATTAAAATCCTGGAAAACTATATCCACCACTTTCCCTTCCTCCACCAAGCATGGGTGACCTTATCCTAGAAGGATATCAAATTACTGAAACAGGACTTTCGCTTTGTGAATGCATGTTGGCTTGCCCAGTGACTGCACCATTCTTTAAATGCCTTTCATTAGTACTCAGTATGATCTTCTCCATGACTTTTCCAGGAACTGAGGTTAGACTAACAGCTTGGTAGTTCCCTGGGTCTTCCGTCACACCCCTCTTGTAAATTCGAATAGCACTGGCCAGCTTCCAGTCAGTAGGGTCCTCCCCAGACTCCCAAGACCTTTGGTAGATGATGGAGAATGGCCCTGACATAACATCCTTCAGTAATCTGGGATGAATCCCCATTCATAGTGACTTGTGAGCATTCAGATGATACAGCTGGTCCCTCACATTTTCAATACCCACAGTTATATCCAGAGATTGGGATAGGCATTGGTTAATATTTTTATCAGGGACATGGACAGTGGAACATCAGGCCATGTCAGCAAGTTTGTGGGTGACAACAAGATGAGCGGTGTGTTTGATACTCTTGATGGAAGGGATGCCATCCAGAGATACCTTCGGGATCCAGAGGGCTTTGGAGGTGAGTACTCAGGGAGATGATGTGCCTATTTGTAGTCCCTTGTGCTGTCCCTTTCTCCAGCAAATCTGTGTTACTTGGCTGCCTCCTTGGAGCAGCTACACCCATCTTTGACACTTTTGGTGGTCACATTGCCTCTGAAATTACTTTATACAGTATTTTTTTGGTGTTTGTTGGATGTTTCTTCTTTGGTTTGTTACCCCTACAGCAGGTTTTGCCCAGCTTCCAGAGTTACATCCTGATGATGGCCTGTAATGCTTATTGATGAATCATTCATAGCTTTTCATTTTATCCTGTGCTGTCACTCACAAGGCTTATGCTATCATTGTATGCCTCTACTCAATCACATTATTATGCTAGTGTGACAGTTCATTCTACACAGAGTAATTGCACACTATCATAAGTTTGCTGCCTACCAAAATATATAAAAATTATTACAATGGACATAAGATGCAGTTTTTTAGTGCTAAGCAAAACTGAAATAAATTAGGCAATAAAAATCTCATTGCTTGATAATTGCTAATAGAGCAAAACAAGCTGAAACAACCAACCTGTGAAATCTGAGGATGCCCAGGGAAACCAAGAAAAACAGATTCTGGTTCTGAAGTCTTGCAGAGCTATTCCAGCATTAATACATTCTTACTAGTGATGACAATATTTTACTTACTGAGATACAAGGCAAAATGTTTCTTAAAAGATGGATTTAATTTCATGCTTGCAGCAGCTGAACTATATAATCAATAAGGAAAATGATTTAAACAATATATTTAATGCTAAATATTTGTATATAACAACTATATTGTTGAAAATAGCTAACTTTTCTAGAAAAGACGAAAAAAGATATCATATATTCAAAACATTGACTTTTTTTCTGTTGTTTTCTAACTATATGATATAAAAACTGAAACATGGTTTTAATGATGAACAGAGATGACTTACGAGGCTGGGTTCAGCTTTATGTGCAAATGCATGCTGGGAAAGGAATTTGTTTCTCTTGTGTGATCCCAGACTTACAATGAACCCTACTTCTAGGAATGCTTGTAAGAAAGTTATAACAGAAGGTAACTGGGAAGGAAGGATAGCAAAAAAAACCTGGAAATGATGCAAAATGAGGTTTTGTGCATCTGCATATACAGATCAGAAAGGCACATATTGGCATTCTTCTCAGATAATTTTAAATATTCCAGCCACTTGCCTCTGCCAAGGCACTTTATCTCTCTGTTTCTCAGGTAATGGTATTTATGTATTTTCTTCTTAGTTCATCTGGTTAAAACCCACTATATTATTCACACAGTAGTAGTGAAAAACTCACTGAGACGCGTCTGGTAAGTGTCTGTATATAGAAGTATAAGACACTTCCATATATAGAAAGTGTCATTTGACTAGAAAAAATGATTCATTACAATAAGGACTAGAAAATTTATGTGTTACCATAGCAGTGTTTTGTTGTCTTACAAGCTGATTGATTTGGCATACTATGTTTGAATTTCAAAAATACAATTATTTAGGTTTCAAAGAAATGTGATTAAGTTGAAATAAAATCTACCAAAATACCTTAAAAATAAATCCAGAATTTGAGCCAAGAACTTAATCTGTCTTTAGAGAGCCAAGAACTGTATCTATCTTTAGATCTTTAAGAATAAAAATGTAGCTTTCAGTGAATCTAAAGTATACGATTGAGGGTAAGACAGGTTGTCTCAGACAGAGAAGGAAATATAGCTGTTTGCTAATGGAGATAGTATTTGTTCCTCAGATCCCATAAACTGTTCTTCCCAGCAAAGTATTTACATACATAAAAATCTGAGTGTGTGATAATCAGTGGCTCTCAAAGGCTACAGGGTTTGGGGTTTATCATGTTACAGATGAGTTGTGCAACAAATAAGACTTTCCACTAATGCTTCACTGTCTCTGAAGTGTCTCTGAGCTTTGTTGCAGCTGCCTTATTGAAGATTTTAATTTATAACAATATTCAGCCTTAACATATTCTCAAGTTTTCTGCCAGTAGAACTGCTCAGGTACTGAAATGATCCAAATTAATTTTCCATGTTGGTGAACTGCAGTTTCCCCCAGGAGCTGCTGCTGTTCTCTTGTTTGAGAGGAGGGTTTCAGAAAATAGGAAAAGGCAATTTTAGCTAATATTTTAAAATAGGCCCACTTGGTAACATTGAGACACCTTTGGAAACACTGTATGGTAGCTGTAGGCCAGACTGGAGACTGAGATGGTGGACTGGGTGGGAAGGGAGAAGGAGTCAAAAAGGGAATTGGACAGAGGAGCAGGTGGCTTCTTGGGTGCTCTGCAAGTCTGGATCCTCACTGCTCTGGGATTCAGCTGTGACTCCTCTGGCACCTAAGCATGAGCATAAAAAGAAAAAAAGGGAAACATGCAGGGAGCTATTCATCAGAGAAATCAGTTCAACTTTTCATCAAATTAAGATTGAGATTTTATCTGTTGCACTGCTGTCTGTCCTGATGGACTGGCATCTTATCGGCTGTTACCCATCTCATTATGGTAATATCAGTCTATAAGGAAATGTCCTTAAATGATATTAAAAAAAATTTCCCGCAGAATAAAAGGGTGAATGGAAAAAAAGATATAAATATATATTTCAAAATTAATCTGAGAACTTTTCTGTTCAGAACATTTCCAGTTTTCTGTAACATTGTCTGAAATTAATATTTTCTATATACATGTATTGCCTTTCAACAAAGTGAAGTTAGGAAACTACGGAAGGGAGCCCTGCTTCACTATTCCTTCTCATTCTTCTTTGTCTGCTTTCTCAAGAAAAAGAAATATACTGAAAATTAAGATACCTAGAAAAAAAAAGTAAAAAGAAACTTTTTATTTTAATTCAGAGCACAAAATATGAACTTTAAAGTTGTTTTAGGCAGTAACTAAACCAAAATAATCAACATATTTCAAGCTTTGAAATTATTTTTATTTTTATTTTTTCCTAAAAAAAAAATCAAGAAGTGCTATTACGATCAGACTCATAGAACTATAAATGAAACCAGACTATTCAAAACCTTGTGGTAGGAGGTGACCATATTTTGTTGTTTTCTCTTAGATTTATATCTGTGTGATCTAACTGTAGTTAATTCAAATAATGATATAGTATAATACACATTTTTATTCTGAAATGTGGAGAATTTACAAGGAAAAAGGGATTTTAACCCCTTACTCTTCAGCTTCATGTTGATAAAGGAAGAAATATCAATTTTTATTATCCATACTGCTCAATTTCCTTTTTAAATTTTTCAGGAAACGGCAATTCAGTAAAGTAATGTCACAGTTTTGGATTTTTTGTGCAGTGAACGTTGGAATGTTGGAGGCGGTGGTTGTTTGTTTTTGTGATTTGTTCCATGTACAAATGAAATGCATGAATGGTAGAAGTTTCCTTATTTACTTCAGTTTATTGCCTCGGTCTCACCTTACTAGATTATGTTTGTGCTAACCAAAGGCACTGTTCAGACTTATTTAACAGTATTGACTGAAGTAATACTGAATGTCTTTCAGTGAGGGCTGATTTAGCTACAAATCACTGTTCCAGCACAAAGATCATTAATCAGCCTCAGGCTAGATCCATGATGTGGATATTCAGTATAGAGAAAATATTAACGGCTCCACAGAAGAAATGTTACCATCAGATTAGCTCTGACTCCCTGCTGGAGCAGCAAATTACTCTGAAGTAATAATTATAATACATTAGTAGAGGTTTAATTTCCAATAAGTGCACTCTGTTTAACGGATGGCAATCTCACCATACCTCAGAGAACAATAGATCATGTTATCAGCAAGACAAATCTACATGGAATAAAAAAATAATAAAAAAAAGACAATAAAAAATTCATTAAAGTCTGCAAATTGAAACAAAAAGTCCCTAGAACTTTCCTATCTAGAGCTTTGTGGAAAAGCCCTCTTATTCTGTCTGCTAAAATTTTCCCTTAATCAGTAAGCAAGGAAACATGTTTTACCCATAAATAAGGCCTGATTATGCAAACTCCAGCTTTCTTTTAAGCAGTCATTTCTGGAACATGCTCACATCTGGTTTAGGGTATATAAATAAAACAAGAAGAAGGAAAGGTGTGCTGTACCTGAAGTATTTATTTTGAGTAAGCATCGCATGTTGTTTTTGATGGAGTTTACCACAGCTTGGGGTCTGGACTTCCATGTATATCCTTAAACCTGAGTATGAAAGGATTTGATAAATCTGTACAGAGCCACTTCACACCACAGCATGGAGTTTTTCTTGAGACTCAGCGACTTTTTTGTGGGGTTTTGTTACTTTCTATTTGTTAAATTCTTGTACCTCTCTGCAGATATCCATCACTTTAAAACTTTTCAAGTTGGGAAGTCTATGCTTAAAAATGTTTCAAGTCCATATGGTGGCATTCTGAGGAAGTAATATGAACTTTTTACACCACATGGTGACTTTGAAATATTCAGTGCAGCTCTGATCAATGGTATTGCTTGAAACTATTTACTTTAAAAAAAATCTCAATATCTGAAAACTACAGAGACATTCTAGGAATAACCTGTTGCACTGTATCAATTTTCTGTACCCTATGTTAGTTTACTTGTCAGGTTTTGGGGAAAAAAGTATGAATGGGAAAAACCAAGATGCTAGATTTCAAGGAAAGAGCAGCAAAAAGTAGTTATAAAGTGAGGATTAAAACATTTATCTACTAAATATTTATTACGGTACCTTTTGTTGCAAGTATTGTATTGTATCTTGTCATCAATCAGTTGGGCTGATTCCAACGGGATGAGGTTCAACAAGGCCAAGTGCCAGGTCCTGCACTTTGGCCACAACAACCCCCTGTAGCGCTAAAGTCTGGAGAGCAGCCAGGCAGAAAGGGACCTGGGAGTTTGGATCAGCAGGAAGCTGAACATGAGCCAGCAGTGTGCCCAGGTGGCCAAGGCGGCCAATGGCACCCTGGCCTGGATCAGGAACAGTGTGGCCAGGAGGTCCAGGGAAGTGATTCTTCCCCTTTACTCAGCACTGGTGAGGCCACACCTTGAGTACTGTGTCTAGTTCTGGGCCCCTCAGTTCAGGAGGAATATGGAGGTGCTGGAGCAGGTGCAAAGAAGAGCAACCAGGCTGGTGAAGGAACTCAAACACAAGTCCTATGAGGAGAGGCTGAGGGAGCTGGGGTTGTTTAGCCTGGAGGAGGGGAGGCTCAGGGGAGAATCACTCTCTCCAACTACCTGAGAGGAGGTTGTAGCCAGGTGGGGGTCGGTCTCTTTTCCCAGGCAACTATCAGTAAGAGTGGAGCCCCTGGTGGTCTAGTGGTAAAGGCGCCGCGCTATCACCGCCGAGACCCGGGTTTGATTCCCGGTCAGGGCCACTCCCGGGCAGGTGGGGCTCGTTAGCCCTTAAAGGCAAACCACCTACATCCTAAGGACCTCACTGCCACTGTCCAAGCTCGCTTGGCCCCGGCAGATGAACCTTAGGATTAAAGGGTGGGCTCAGTTCCGCGCACACTGTGTCTCACCTAAAAAATCCAATGCGCAGGCTGGAAGGTGTAAAGACCTTCCCCGGATCTTCGCTCGCGAAGACTGGCCATTATTATTATATTATCAGTAAGACAAGAGGGCATGGTCTTAAGCTGTGCCGGGGAGGTTTAGGTTAGATAGTGGGAAGAAATTCTTTACAGGGAGGTGTCATGGTTTTGGTAGTTCTTAGAAACTAAGCAGGAATTTTTCCCTTCCCCCTGCCCACTGCATGGCAGAGATGTTTAAATGGGCAGTTAAGTAACACAAAAGGATTTGCCTGTATAGCCAAATTCCTAGTTAATGGCCCTCAGAATCTTGCTTTAAGGGAAGGGGGAGGAGTTTTCTTTTTACTTTTTTTTTCCCTGTCATCTCCTGGGAAATGGTGGGGAAGGAGTTCAGGGGGCTGAAGCTGGAACAAGGTCAGAGGAGAGCTCAGAGTGGGTTTTGTTCTCAACCTGGCTGTCACCTGTGGATTCTGCTTGGATTTTCATTGGAGAGGAACTATTTTGGGAGATTTTTTCCCCTTTCCCGTTCCCGTTTGTTTCTTTCTTAGCAGAGGCCCTTGTGCACATCAAAGGGAGAGGGAAAAAGTATACCTTACAATTTGGTCAGCAGGACAGAGTGAGTCCCATTGAGGAGGACCTTTTTTTTTGTTGTTTCTCTCCCTCCTCTCTCTCCCCTTACCCAGTGGGGGGAGAGGTAGGGAGGGGGTGGGGTGGTGGGGTGGAGGGAAACCCGTATTTGGCTTCTCCAACACACCCTGAAGGGTGTTCCCCCACATGGCAACAAACAGTGATTCTACAGCACTCTCTGCTGACCAGCATAAAGCACTGCAGGCTCTACATTTCCAGTGATCCAACAGCACCCCTGGTGACTGGCACAGGACACTACAAGCTCTGCATCTCCATTTATCCAACAGCACCCCCTGTTGACTGTGGTTAGAATTGCACCAAAGGGCACAAATCTCACTGTTTACATTTTTTTCCTGTGTTTGTTTATTGGTTTGTTTTACAGGGGATTATTTGTGGGTATAGGAGTATTGTTTGGTTGTTTTACTTGTTTTCTTTCATTGTTTCTGCCAGTACACATATATCTTTTAATAAAGGGCTGTTATTTTTCCTTTTTCCACATTTTTTCCCCCTCAATCAGAGCCTCTTAATCTTGGATTTACAATTGCTTAGAGGGAGCAGTTTGGGTCTTCCTCATAACTCATCCTCAGCAAAAAACCTGTGTTTCATTTAAACTGAGACAGGAGGGTAATGAGACATTGGAATGGGCTGCCCAGGGAAGTGGTGGATTCTCCGTCCCTGGAGGTTTTTAAGATAAGAGTGGATGTGGCACTTAGTGCCATGGTCTAGTAACTGCTATGGTAGTGGATCAAGGGTTGGACTTGATGATCTCAGAGGTCTTTTCCAACCCAGCTGATTCTATGATTCCATGATTTTAATCATCAAGTCTGTTCCTTTACACACTCAGGAAAAAAAAAAAAAAAAAAAATTCTGGGTTCCAGGGCAGAGTAAAGCTGATAAAGTAAGTATTATGGAATCGAGATAAATAACCTCAACCAGCCATCACAACTGCCATCTTTGCCTCAGGTAAGACCAGAAATGGTTATAGAGACAGGGTATTTTCTCTTCCTCAAAAGAACAGCTTCATAACTATAATCATATTTGCCACCTCAGCAGAGAAAGCATCCACTTCCCTTCATATACAAACTGGCAAAAATTGTGGGCCAAAATGTGTTTATAGACAGGGAGTCATGGTAGAACAGAATGGAAAAACCCACTGTAGATGAGTTCCCATACTCTCATTCTACAACAGGGATGCCCATTCTGATTCATCTCACTCTACTTCGGAATGAGAAAATGTATTTTAAAAAAATACTGGTTTTTTTCTGTAGCAAAAATATCTGTAAAGATACTTGTTTGATAATATGTAAACTTTTTAAATTCAAACCCTGTTTAACTCCAGCATATTTTTTCCTGTAGACAAGCTGGTTTTGATGGTAAATCTGGTGCTTTCAAGGTTGGTGAGTTCAAGAGCTTGTTTTTCTCTTTCTGTCTATTATATGGACATCTAATTTTTTTTGTATTACCTATATACCCTCATGTATTCTGAGAATTGTTCTCCATTTTCACTCAAATCTTGACTTACGGGATTCCTTGTAGTTTCATTATAACAGTAAAGAGATTATTAGCTTTTAATTCTGTAGATTTCTGATTTGATTTATATCTCTCAAGAAGGTGTACACTTGAAGGTTTGTCCTGTCTTTTTTGTTCACTTCAAAAATATTTAAAATCGTATTGTCAAATACAGAATAAATGTAAGCTGTGGTATCTGGATTTAATTTTTTATAGCAGAATTAAAAATACTATGTTGAGAAGATTTTGGGTACAGATCACTAAATTCTGCAGAGTTTTCATTGCAGATTTGAATTAATTTCATTCAAAAAAAGAATAGGCTTCTCAGTTCCACTGAAGCAGAGCTTTCTGAGATTTAAAAACAGTTGAGCATTCTAGGTTCCTTTGTGTACAGTCACACTTTCAAACTAGGCAATGAACTGGAAGACACTATCACAACACTTCAAGAAATGTTCTTTTCTTTGTATATGCGATCAAATCAGAATTATTCTTTGGACAGCTTATACTCAGACTAACTCTTATATAGTTTAGCATCCCTATTATGTTAGGAGAAATCCTTCAGCTTTAAAATGTTTATGTGAAACTTTAGTTTGGAGACTTCAACTTAAATCATCAAAACTGCATTCACATCTGTCATACTGCCCCATCCAGGAACAAATATAGTTATACATAAATAGAGCTTCTATGAATAGCTGAAATAGTAGAATAACCAGAACTTTTTGTGAGCTGAAAAGAGAGATGGAGAACCCTAGAGAATGTTTCTTAAAATCCAGTACCTATGTAGAACTTTGAAATATTTCTGCACCTACATCATCCAGCATTGATCCATCCATGCTGACTTTTATGTAGCTATGAGTTTTGCATTCATTAGATCAAAAAAATTATATATTTACAGCTTAATTTTCATTTGATTACAAAAAGATAGCAAAAAATTAAAATAAACTTTACTTCCTCTCCTGCAGTAGTGGATAGCAACCAAATTCTGAATCATATATTGTTCACTTCAAATACTTGCACAGAGAATTCTATTTAACTCCTTTTAAGTCTCAGTATATTTTAATACAAAATTACAAACCTGTGCAATCACAAAAATACATATTATCATAAGTGTGGTACCAGATAGCTGTACTCAGAAATGCATAATGTATAGGTTATGTAGAATTTTAGCAAAATCATCATTAATGCAAAGTGTGAAAGTTGGAATTCATGTAAACTAATAGATTACAAATATTTTACTCTGTAACTTCAGGAAAACTGTATTTTATTTCTTTTATTAATAGAGTTTTTTTCTACCTAAATTTTATTGACTGAACTTAGATACTGGTTATATGAGTATGTATTATGTTGAATCCATGCCCACAGCAATTTTCATGAAAAGTGATCATAAATACTCTAGTACAGATGGGTCTTGGTAACTTGTTCACTGAGTCCATTGCAGCAAGCACAGGATGAATAACTATAGCCCAAGAAGAATTAACTGTAAAATAAAGTATTGGAAACATTCAGCAAGATACATCCTTTTAATATATTGAGTATTATTTTGAAAATCTTTTTATGGCTTTCCTCTTTTTTTCTGGCCCTAACTTTATTGAGAAAGGAAGAAAAAGAAACAAAAAGAGAAAGAAATCTTCTCACTCCCACTACATCCTCCACCTTCAAAAGTAGAAAAAACAACCTTTTTGGTATCAAGGAATTTTTGTTTTGTAGGCTTCTGTTATAGCATTTTAGCCACAAAAAATCTGTATGAGAAAAGGTGATTTTTACTATCCCTGAAATTTAACGTATGTGCCATTAAATCTCATATCCCTATCACAAATAGAATTTGTTTTCAAGAATCTATACAGTTCTGTACAGGGGAGTGATAGAAAGTTTAAAAAATCAATTATAACTCCTAGGACCTGAAGCCTTAGATTCCAAAGCTATTGATCTCATCTCATGGTACACTCATCAGATTTGTTACCTCAGTCAACTATTTCGGAGACTACAATTTGAATTTTATAAATTATTGCACACTTGTCCTGATTTAAGACAAACTGGAAGAACTGAGTAAGAAAACTCTCAAGCTTATTTTGTATGCTATCCTTAAAATGAAGGCAGAGGAATTTGGTTTCCTTAGTTTAATAACATAATCTAAAAGATAATTCCAGGTATGTGGAACACCAATGCACTCTTTCCTTCAAATATCTGGAATTCCCTCATCCTTTACTCTATCTCCTACAAATGAAACTAATTACCTACCAGCCTGAAAAATAGGCAGCCACATTTTTCAGCATTTCATCTGCAGGCTCCATAAAAGTTTACTTCTGTAGATTTCTGAAGTAGTTCTTTGTATAAATTCAATGCAATATTTATTTTCATTTTGCTAGAGAAGGAATACATTCCATAAATTGCAGGTGAAACTGCAAAAATAATTTCCATACTTTCACATTCTAAGTGTTACTCATTCCTGCTTAAAGATCACCGGAAAGATATGAAATAAGGTTCAGTTTAACAAAAAGGAGAATAGAGTGCATCCTTTGAAACTCACACTTACATCTCCTGAAAACTAAAGGATGACAGATTTTTTTAATATTGTTTTTTAATATAAAAATAGGTTGGATTGTTTTCAAATTTGCAGGTTGTTTTCTGTTTCCTTTTTACTCTACAAAAAACTTAAAGGAAACCTTCAGGTGGTTCGTATGTAATCTGTTTATGAAGCAGATATAGGCATGATAATAGCTTATAAAATAACGTAAGTTCTGATTTCAACTGACTACCTCAAGTTCCATGATCATGAGATGCAATTTCGTGTTTTAGCACTGTCCTACTTTACTATCACAAGCACAATGTTTCAAAAGACTGAGAAAACACTTCCAAATAATAAAAACATTTAGAATTAAAAATAAATATTGCAAACTTTCAAAACAAAAATATTTCATCGTATTTTCTATTATAAAAATAACAGGGTTCACACAAACATGGTTTAATTCAGCTTCTAGATGCAGCTTTTTTAACATTCTCCTGTTAACTAGTCCTTTGATTAGGATTCCTCTCTGTCCTCAGGTGAAAACCATCATCTGAACCATTTCAGCATTTTTTATCCTTTTAAATCTTTAGAAATACACCAGAAACTGATTCCTCTTCAAGGTGTTGATATGAGAATAGACTTGCTACCTGAACTGTTTCAGACTGGGAATTGTCATTTATTTCATAATTTTCTCCACTGAAAAGGGAAAACAACTATTTATGAGCCCCAAGAGAGACACAGGCATATGAAGCAGAGAGATCTTTTAAAATTTTAATTAGTACTAAGCATCCTAATAAGAGGTTCAACTGTCACAACTCCAGATAAACAATTCATCACTGTCAGCAGCCGGAAATATATGACTAAGTTTAGAGCTATTAATTTTTTGTCTCACTGAATTTGATGCGGTTATCTATTTGCAAATCATACCACTTTACTAAAACTCCTTTGCTGCACTTTCTTACATTATTAATTGTGATATTCTTTCATTTATATTACAAACCAGAGAAGACAATGGCATCCATCATTAAAGTACAGTAAGCTTAAATTTTGTATTTTTTTTTATTCAAGTGGAACAAAACATTTTCCTTGTTACTTTAGTGGCAAGCCTATTAACCACAGAGAAGTCAGATAAAACTCTCCATGTATGATGGAACTTGCCACTTTTAAATTGTGCTCTGAGGGCCTCTGTGATGGCTTCAGGACTCAGTTAATGCACACAAAGCTGACAAGAGCCCCAAACAGCCTTTCTATTCATTTTCTGATTATAAGAGTAAAATGCTGGTAGAAATACTTCATCAGAGAGAACTGTCTACCTCATGGGAGCTCACAGGGCCAAAAAATGTGCATGGAATAAATAGTCGGATGCTAAAAATATGATTAGAATTATACGTAAGAAGCATACTGTTCTTTAGAAAACTATTCTTTTGTTGATATGAGGGAGGAAACCCAAACTATCAAGAACTCTGCCATAAGTTCCAAGCTGCCATGGTTTAATGCCAGCTGGCAACTAAACAGCATGCAGCCACTTGCTCATTCTGCTTGGTGGGATGGGGAAGAGAATGAGGGGAGTAAAAGTGAGAAAACTCATGGGTTGAGACAAAGACAGTTAAATAGGGAAAGCAAAAGCCACTCATAAACCCAAAGCAAAACAAGGAATTCATTCACCACTTCCCGTGGGCAGGAAGATGTTCAGCCATACCCAGAACAGCAGGGCCCCATCACACTTAACAGTGACTTGGAAAGACAAATGACATCACTCCAAGCATCTCCCTCTTCCTCCTTCCCACCACTTTATATACTGAGCATTACACCATATGGTATGGGATATCCCTTTGGTCAGTTCAAGTCAGTTGTCCTAGGCATGTCCCCTCACTTTCCATGCACTACCAGCCTACTTGCCGGTGAGGTGCTGTGAGAAGCAGAAAAGGGTTTGACTCTGCACAAGCATGGCTCAGCAATAACAAAATCACCTCTTGTCTTATCCATACTGTTTTCAGAACAAATCCAAGACATGGCCCCATACTAGCTACTATGAAGAAAATATTCCAGCCAAAACCAGCACACAAGCAAACTCTTTGTTTCTTGATTTACTCTTGGTTCATCCCCTTAAGTACACACAAATAAAGTTAGAGATGTTATAGTGGAGTGAATTTAGGTGAAACAGAGTTGATAGGTCTTCACTGTAATAAATGTTTATATATTTATAAACATATATATATTTAGATATTTAAAATATAAATCTACTCATATATATTTGTATGCTAAAGTTGTAATAAGGTTACTGTCCTTATCAGAAGAAACAAAGTCTATTTTAACATTGGAAGGTGTTATATCCACGACTCAGATAAAACACGTAAACAAAACAGTGAAAAAGATGCCAAGTGATCTTGATTGGCAACCTTTATTTCATACCCCTCTTATCCCATCCATTCTAAGCATTCATTATACATGTAGTTTAGCTACAACCTGTAGAAAGCATGGAATACTGTATTTTGTTAGATACTATAACTTCATTCATACACATGACATTGTGATATTACATATTATTTAGTTAAGCTTATTTGGATTTCTTTTTTTCTTTTTTTTTTTTAGTACAAAAACTGCTTTTCTTTATTTAGCCAAAAGAAAATCCAATTTGGACTTCATCAAAAGTCAGGTTTTTCTTAGTATAGTCTCCAGTCTAATCAAAGTTATTAAGTTTTCCCTTTTGAAGAAGTTGTTGTTTCTCATGTCTCTTCACATCCTCCCTCTGAAAAAGCTTATTTTTACTTTCCAAAAATGTTGTCACTATTTTTTTATGTTAACTAGAATTCTTATAAATAGACAACATCACAGAGAAGGCACATCCCAGGCACAATTTAAAGTTAACTTCTTGAATAACTTCTTACTGACAAACAGCTAGAGTAAGTGTAGGAGAGAGCTTTCACTAGTGGGATTAGTGAATTAAAGCAAGCCACCTTATGTGTTGGATCAGAGAAAAGCAATTAACTCGTCTCTTCTTTTAATCTACAGGGGGGAAACATCTCAGAGCGATATGAGAGGTATTACTATATAAGGAAGTGGTAGAGAGGTGGTTTGGATGCATTTAAAGGTGGTGGAAAGGTTTATGGATGCTTCTGAGATTTTCTGTATG
This sequence comes from Myiozetetes cayanensis, assembly GCF_022539395.1. Classification (NCBI taxonomy): domain Eukaryota; kingdom Metazoa; phylum Chordata; class Aves; order Passeriformes; family Tyrannidae; genus Myiozetetes; species Myiozetetes cayanensis. Next base: position 76,825,375 of record NW_026086604.1, on the reverse strand, counting down.
TTGCTGAGCACTGTTATGGTGAGTTATTATGGTGGAAGCAAGTTCTGTGTAATTGTTTCTAAAGTCCTTTGTTTGACTTGTGTAGCAGGAGCAGTTGGGCTGCTAGGAGAATTTGGGATTACTTTTTTCTGTGTGACTGAGACATTCTTGGAAGTTTTTTAATGGAGCATTAACTCAGAACAGCCAAAATGCTATTACTGATCATCTTTATTGTAGCTGTTTTGGTTTTGTTTTGTTTTTTTTTTTTTGTAGGCTTGCAGGGAACTTAGGAAGGATTTCCATGAGAATTTGGTTCTTTAAGTTTCTTATTGAAGCCTATGAGCAAAGAGTACTCACAAAAACGTGTGGTTAGCTCATATGAGGTGGTTAGTTCTGTTTATGACATTAATTCTATTTAGATGTTTTCCTACCAGCAACATGTTCTCTTATCTGTTAGAGATACAGATCTAAAATAAAGAAAGAGTTACAGGTGTGGGCCTCAGATAATTACTACAATTTTCATGGGTATGTTATTTCAGTGGATTTTGTTTCTCTTCTTGTTTTTAATATTAGCACTATTAAATGTAGCTTTATAGATCTATTCAGCCTTGTTTCTTTCATGGCAACTGTATGCCACACAGAGCATCAGTCCTAAAGGCTATTACTGTTAAGTGTGTAGGTTTGGTATTTTAGAAAATAATGTGTTAAACAAACAAACAAACAAAAAACCCCTAACAACCCCCAACCTTTTATTTTAACAAAATAATCATCAAAACCCTAAGGTTTAAGGCTGGAACTCAGATATCTGTGTTTCTAAAGATCCTGTGTGGAATTCTTAGTATGAATGATAATTGAACCAGATATTTAAATGTGTGATTAAATCCTATCTATCTGAAAAGTAAACATATGCTGAAATAGCTTGATGACTAAATGTTCATTTGAAAAAAAGAAAAATCTGTATAACATTAGTAGTTTGACAACATGAATAGGATGGTACTTTGAAAAGCAAGAATGTACCTGTGTGTCTGTCTGTATCTTTATGAATAACTTCTTGCATGCATGAAGTATTTGCTCAATTTCTTGGGCTTTTTTGACTTAGTTCTGGGAAATGTTTTTATGTTAGCTTAGTGGATACTCTGGAAAATAATTTTAGTCCCTTCTGAAAACTCAGCCTTCTGTTGTATGCCTAGTTTCAGACTTCACTGTGGTTTACAAAGAAAAACTGGTGTTCTAAAATTTTGGCATGCTAGTGAGAATTGCGTTAGGGATTCTTTTAAGTCATTTCATGTTTGTTTTTCTGGTGTGCCTTTGTGCCTTCAGTAATAGCAAGAACATATCAAACACAGTAATATTTTGAGATCTTTTTCTTTGTGTTAAAATAATATTCAAAAGTGTAGTGTAAATAGAACATAGATGTGCTATATTCTCAGTTTTAGTATTTAATTTCAAGTGATGAAGAAAAATGCAGCTATGCTCTGTTCTCATTTCTTATTGCTTCTCTCATAGTCTTGTATCACTGAGTTCATAAATACATATATTATGTGCAATTCTTGTAAACTAATTTATTAGTTAATTTTTAATGCATGTTAGTTTCATGTTATACAGTTATAAACAAAACACTATCCAGTTTCTGTTGCTAGAAATTTTGCCAAATTATAGCAATTTGGAATGCTACTGGAAGAAAACAGGCCCTCTCACTGGTATGTTAAATATCACTAATTAATGACAGGTTAGTGTTAAGCTCTTGCTCACATGAGAGAATCTTGGACTTAACTGGAATTTCCCTCAGATGAAGACTTGAGCTGTAGATAAGAGTTCATAGAATAAACAAAAGCTAAAAGATATAAGCTGTCATAAGTACTTTCTAAAAATCAAAATTAAGTGACCATATATGAAGTGCCTGAGGCCCTGAAACTATGTAAAAATTTTAGGAAGTCAGATGGTAATTATCATCATCACTCTCTTTCTGTCTTTGGGAAGGAAAGAAGTGAAGTTTAGTGGCAAGCGCACAAACACTTTGTGGAAAAAAATATTTTTAACTACTAGAAAAGACCTAAAATGATTGCTTTCTTTGGTTCCAAACACTTGCCTAGGCAGATATTGTCAAATGTGACTGGGTTTCTTCCACTCTTCTGGGTTTTCTTCATCCTCTGCCCCGTGTCTTCTTTTCTTTGTCTTTCAGAAGTAACATCTTTTCTGGGTATATGTGGGTAATTAACAGTATAAGAATTTCTTTGCTTGTGCCAAATAATTTGTTTTAAACTCTTACGCTAGGTTTTAGTTCTGTTATTTAATTTATCTTATACTTGGAGTCTGATCCAATTATACAGTCAGCTGAGCTTTGATACAGACAACTGACTTAGTACATGAAAAGAACAATACTTTAGAATTTTTCATAAACAGAAATAGATAAGTGTTCTGTTAAATTCTTGCTATATTCCATCCCTGTTGAATAATACCTGTAAAAGAATAATCATAAAGGGTTAATTAGGAAGGATAAAAGACATAATTTCATTGAATAACCTAAGTTTTCATCTTCTTAACAAACACACGCTCTATTTGTATGTAAGAGAAAAAAGTCCAGGGGAGAAGTACAGGGTTTTCTTATGTTTTGTTGAACCTAGAAATTGATTTCTATAGGTACCAAGTCACACTTCTACATGTTTTGTGAATGCAGAGGGAAGCAGGCATATGTAGTGAGTCATTAAGTATTAATTAATCTGGCTACCTAGCTGGTTAATCTACATTTTAAACAACATCTATCAATCTTTATTATCCATAAGCTTTGTGGTATTTCCTGCTGATTGACTTTTATGTTTCAGACCTGACTCTTTCAGGAGAGCCATTAAGAGCTTCTCCTGAGCACCTTGTAGTGCAATTCCGGTACATGCTCCAACATTAATCTGCTGCACTTACAGTCTCCTGTAGTGTTAAAGTTTAGCCCATTCATAATTTCTCACAGGCTTCTCAGAGCTAAAATACACAGCACTTGTTTTATATTTCTAAAGAATTTGGTTGTTTAGAATATTTGTTCTCTGTCTCAACTTTTCTATAACACCACAGCCTTAGAAGGTAGTATGTGTTGTTAGAGGTGTGCTTAAGGCTTTCAAATTATTTAATCTTTTTTATTTAATATATCATAGAAAAATGAAAGAGATGGGGGAACAAGTATTTTTTTTTCCATGTCTCACCTGTAATCAAATTCCTTGGGATGGTTTAGATGCATACCATGCTGTGATAGATTGTAACACTTCCAAAATAAAAGATTTTAAATCCTGTTGATGCTTATACATTTTCACTGTCCCAGCATGTAGTTACATCAGCTGCACCTTTAACTACTGTTACACTATGTGATGTTGCATAATCAGAATATAATGCTGCTACAGCTACTGGCTTTTTATTATGGTTGCTGCTGAATGACTGCATTCAATATTCTGTATTCCACTCTAGGGAGTACAGCAGACGTGCTTTCTACATATTCTGCAGCCCCATTAAAAACACTTGAATTTTCCTTCTATTCAATGTGGGCTTTAGCTGATTGCATATATGAAGTGAGAAGCACTGCATCAGTCAAAACTTAGAGAGCTGATCTATTAACATGAATATGAACAATTTTGAAGAGAGTCTAGAAACTATTGAAAGTGCCAAAGTAATACTGAATTTTTTTAATATGCTTATTTACCTTACTCAGGATGGGAGGAGGCTAACTAGAGGAATCAGAGATGTGAAAAAGCAGTCCTCCCTGGTTTTATTCAATCAACAGTTTGAGTGAAGCTGCCAACCTTGTAGAAACCTTTGAGATTAATTAGGGAATGACTGTGTCATACTAATGACGGGCATTCTCTGTCAAACTGTGATTCTCACCTTAAGAGATGACAAGGTCCCTGACCTTGTCCGTCTTGTTTCTGTCCAGTTAGTGCTATGATATGATGGATTTGTTTTTGGGGTGGGGATTAGACTTTGCGTATTCTCTTCCCACCCCCCCCCAAATTACCAAGTGATTTAAAGAGTGAATCAACTTCATATTCTGAAAGGAGACAGGAAAGAGACAGTTCTATTCAACTCTTTAGGTTGTGAGGGATCTGAAGGCATTTTTCTTGGGTGCCTTCAGCAAGTACTGGAGGCTTTTAGGGCTGTTCCTTTTAGTTCTCCTGTCTAGTTACCTCATTCAGAATTTTGCAAACTTCTGACACATGCTTCTTTCTTCACCCATCTTCCCAGTTTGTTGTCTGCAATAAATGCTTCTTGGGTTTCTGTGCTCTCAGAAATCATGAAGGTACCCCACCTGAGTCGTCTAGTCTTGCACAGAAATGGAGTAACAGGCCTTTGGAAATGCAGAGTTGATTATTTTGTTAAAAAAAAAAAATCAGTATTTATAGTGCAAAATAGTTTGCTGATGGTTAAGAGTGTGTTAGGGTCTGCTACTGCAGATGATCTGGATCATTAAATTTAATTCAGTTCACTGGTTTGTGCAAAAAATGCAGATCTTACTAAATTATATATATTATTTTGCAGACAAATCAGTGTGGTTTTAAAAGAAAAAAGAAGAATCTGGTCGCATACACTGAAGTAAACTTTTTTAATTGCTTTTGGTTTTAATATGAAATTGAGAAAATAGTGGGAAATAGTGGGATAGCTGAATTCTCTGGTAGTAGCTGGTTTCAGCCCAGCTGAGGTGTGTTGTGGTATAGGTCAATTCAGTTCATCTTTCATTAGTCTGTTCATAAATCTTGTTACTAACAGGAGTTTCCATCTGGAAGTTACTTAATCTATATGGTAAACTGCAGATTGTTTGAAATTGTACTGTTTATATATGAAACATTATAATTATAATAATATAGTTAAAGAGGGTTTACTCAGTGATGTGTTTAAAAATTAGGTTTTGAGGAACACAATATTCTCATCTGTTATAAAAACCCAAACTACTGTGATTCTTTAAAGGGACTTTTCTTTTAATGGTTTTCCCCTAGCTGTTGATAGCAACAGCCAGGATAATCAGAGATTTTTTTCAATTACTTCAATATGAGGAAAGATTAGTAACTAAATCTTTAACTTGAGGAAGAGAGAAATGTATTAATGGCTTATAAAAGCTTAAAGTATAAAATGAGTTAATAATTTTATACTCATTTTTCATGTCTCATGATACAAGAATGAAGGATATAAAAAGATTAATAAAACAGCAGGTATAGAACAAACAGAATTATTTATCATACAAAATGCAATTAAACTATGGGATCTTCCTGTCAGAAGTCACCATGGAAAAGCAAGGTATAACTGCACAGAAGGCTTAGACAAACTCATAAGTTTGTCAAGAGCTGTGAAGTGCCAAGATGAAAACACTTACTCTAGTTTAAAGAGTCCAGAAAGTGTAGTTTAACATATCTCAGAAAGGGGTGTTTCCAAGTCTGTCTTCTGAGCACATAGTACCTTTAGTATAGTTGCTGGGTTCCTTATTCAGACTGGATGGATCCTACTAGGTCAAGAAAATTAAAATTCCCTCTGACATTACAGAAACCCAAGAAGCATTTACTATAGATGACAAACTGGGATGAAAATTGAGTGTGAGGGGAGACTGAGAAATTCTGAATGAGGTAAATATTAAATAACAGACCTAAAAACCTCAGTAATTGCTGTAGGCATCCCAGAAGTCAATATGCTCTGCCTAGAGGCAGAAATATGGAGGAAAGAGTAGATCTGTGAATATTTGGGAATTCCCTGACAAGCTTCAGGCAATTGGCATTGAATAGCCAATTCCCTAATTATTCTATTTTCATATTGAATTTTTGTGTGCTCCTGGTGCTAATTGTTTAAACAAGTTATCTGTGTCATCTTGATTCAGTTCCAAGTTTGTTTGAACATACAATATTGCTTCACTTCCAGCATGGGCTGTTTTATCTTTCCTGGCAACTTTTTTATCCTGGGTATCTTTGGCCTTATTTCATCATGATTCTGATGTGTCTTGTAGAGAAAGTCTGTCTTTGGAGCTAGATATACCAACTCCTTTCTCATATTTCTGAAGTTTTCTTACTTGCCCTGTACTTGCTCATCCCTATGTATCTGTTAGTGGCTAGTGTTTTTCTGCCTTTCCAGGTGGCTTGAACATATATCCCCCTCAATCAGAGATCTTCTTCTTAAATAAGTTAAAGATAAAAATGTAAAATAACAAAGTAAAAGTCAAGGAACAAAGAAGGATGGGAATGAGTCTTGAAACACCAGAAACTTGAAGTAATTGAAAAGGGAATAAGCAGGCCTTCCCAATCAGCACTCTGTGATCTCACAGGCATCCAGAGATTCCACTGGATTGATACCCACAGAGATTCCACTAATTCCACCTTGCCTTCCTCTCACTTAAGCTCATTGTGGCTGTCTGGGCCAGAGCTGGGGAGGGGTTTTGAGGAGGAGCTTCTGTAACTTGATAAGATCTTTGAGAGTGGCATTTTATGAATTGTTAAAGGGGATCTTGCTGAGGTCTGAAAGAAGAGCAGTATCCCAGTCAATGTTGTGTAAAATGTGCCTATCCACAATGTGCACTCTGAAGGTGCCTGCATCCATGGCTGGAGTGCAGCAGGCTACCAGAGCCAAACCGGACTCTCTGGGCTGTTGGCTGCTCAGTGCTACCAAACTGTTTGCAGGGTGGTGCCTACGTTTGGTTTTTGTTGAACGTGTTTGTGGTTACCCCCATTTCTCTGCCTGTAAGGATATTTTGCACAACATTGCCTGATGTTTCTACTACTTGGCTTGTTATTTTTCCAAATTTGATTAGTCATGGGATTTGACTCTTTTGAAGTTACCCTTCCTGCTTCCTCACTGCTCCGAAAAACTAATTAGTCTCTGCTGCTTTCCTGCTTTGCTTGGTGGATATAGAGGAGAGGAATTACTCTGATACCCCAACAATTTGGTTAACAGTAGTAACATCTCCAGGTTATTTGGAACCTTTTCTCCCCTTTGTTTTGTCTCACCAATCTCTTTAGAAGTTTTGAAGAATACTCTTGTCCCTGTTTCAGTGTGCAAACTTAGGCTTAAAATGTAGCCAAATGTGCAAGTAAAATGTTCATTACCTGTGGAAGGTAAATATTTTAAGACCAGAAATGGTTGTCTCTTTCCTCCAGTGAACCTCACCAAGTTCTCTATGGTGAAGTCTAAGCCTCATGTTTAAAAAAATTAATAAATCACCTTTTGAAGAATTCAAGAACAAGTCTGGGGGTTTCTTATCCTTCACTGGGAACAACTTCCCACTTTGTAATAGTCAAGTTACATTTCATCTGCTATCATCTTTCTTGTTTTATAACAGAAACAGTGTGGTGTTACTAGGAAATGTTATCCATTTGCTAGCTATTTCCGTTTCCAAATCATTAACTACATAGACCCACGAGATTTTCGTACTTAAAAATAGCTGTGGTTGTTTTGCAGAATAATTTTAAACTTTATTTCCGATTGCTTAATTAGTTTCTAAATCAAGATATTTTACCCCTTAGAAAACTACCTAGTACACAGCTGGTGACAAAGCTAAATAATTGATATTCTTATGTGTAATTACAAAAAAAAAAAAACCAACCACCTCCTTTAGGAAAGATCTAATTATATTATTTTTGAAAACTAAAGTTAATTAAGCCCACTTTCATCTACTCCCCCTCCCCTGTTTGTGTGTGTTTGCAAAAAGTACCTCTGTTGGGTTAAAGGAGTGAGATTTCTTTCCCCCATACCCTTCCTAAGCTTACTGGAGCCATGCTGGCCTGAGCCTATCAAGTTATATTTGTCCAACTGTTCTACCATCCTATCTTTAATTAGATTCTCTATCAGTTTACTCAGTAATGGGACAAATCTCACCAGGCTGTAAACTCTAGATTCTTTTTTAGCAGTATTGTTTAAAAATAGGTACTACATTATTATCTCCCTGTTATTTCCCCCACCATTCATCAGCAGTTTGTTTCTGTAAGGATGTTCTGCAGATTTCTGCTGTGTTTCAGCACTCTTAAATTATTTTTTTGTTTGATACTGTAATGCATTCTCAACTTTTTCTCGAGTATCACCCAATCCTTAATCCTCTTCCCCTGTAGATAAAATGTCAACTAATGATTTGAAGACTAGCACATGTGTCCATAAGGGATACTTCAGAGAAGTAGTCTTTACCGACCAGCATCTGAAATTTCGGATGGAAGGCTTAGCATTTTTTTTCTAGAAATATGATGAGCCCACACTCCCAAGAGTAAAGCTCTTGACAATAACTGTTTTCAGAAATTTCTCTTTTTGTGGTCTTTGCACTTTATAGTTAATTGTGCATTTAGAGTATGCATCCATTTGGAAAACTAAATGCAATGTGAATACAGCCAAATAAAGATGAAATAGAGAGTAATTAAGTGCAAGGCCAAAATTTTAACACTTGCACATACAAGGAGCAATGTAAATGATCTGATTTACTAAAATTTACTCATATATAGCCTCATTCACATGCATAGTAAAAAAAAAATATTTCACATTGACTAAAAAACATTTTCACACTAGATACTTATTTTATTTGAAAATATATTTTTCAAATTAATCTTGAAGCAATATTAAATATTAAAATTTATTTTAAAATAATTTTAAAAAAAGAGAGAGAGATGTTGTGGTAGAGTTAGCATTTCAGCTTGCTTTCAACTGAAGTTGTCCACACTGCTCTACTGCTAGTATGTCTTTTCATTTGTATTTATGTTAAAAAAGCTAACACACCTATATCATACACATCTTTTGCTGGAAATAAACCCCTTTTAATGGGTTTGCTTATGATATTTGATTTTGTCTCAATCATATTTAGTCAAATTTGCATATATAAACATATTAACATCTAGTAAATATTTAGTTTCTGGATACTGTGAGAAAGGGGGCTAGCTACAACCAAAGGCAAAAATAAATAGAAGGGAGATTACTTGTTTTACCTGTATATGGGCCAGAAGTCTTGAATTTTAGGATTCCTTGCTGTACACAAAGCATGATGATAAATCAGAACATCTTTATTCTGTCCCATGATTCTGGAGGAAAAGAAAATAAATATTTTGGACTGTAACAATGACCTGCACCTGAACATCCGGCTGTGATGAGTAGATATTGGCTGGCTGCCAGATGCCCACTCAACTACTTTCTCACTCTCCCTCTGGGAGGAGACCTTGTGAAGGAAAAGCCTGTGGGTTGAGATACAGGGAGGAACCCTAATGAGTTACTATCATGGGCAAAACAGATTTGACTTGGAGAGAAGTTCTGTACTGTCAGTTAAAACAGATCTGAGTTATAAGAAAAAAACCCCAAACTTTAAACCAACACTTTTCTCCTCAGCTCTTTCCTGGGCTCAGGTGCACTCCAGGCTCTTCTACCTCTCCCCAGCTGGACCCAGGGGAGAGTGCGGTGTCTGAGGTCAGTCCATAAGGGCTTCTGCCATTCCTTCCACAGAGGAATCTTCACTACAATGCCCGGAGCACCTTCATCCTGGTCTGTCCTCAGGGCTCGCAGGGCTGTTTCTCACCCGGTTCCCTCCCTCAGCCCTGACTGCTGGGCAGCGTTTTGCCCTCCCTTGCCCAGGCTTTCCTTGGGGCTCTCGGCCCGTGGCTGAGGGGCTCAGCCGTGCCCTGCACTGGGGCTGCTGGAGCTGCTGGGACCGGCGGTGTCCGGGCTGGGCAGCCCCCTCCCAGTGCTGTCAGCATCAGCACACTGGCTTGTACTGTTCCCAGTCTCATTTACTTTATGGAAACTGGATCATGTATCTTAGTATGGTTTTTTGGTAGGGAAGATAACATTTCCTCCTTTCAGACGCTGGGTTATACGATGTTGAAGCTCTTTTACTGTAGTGAAGAAGGAAGCAGCTGAACTCTATAATTGCATTCTTGCTTTCTGACACCGCCTGTGTCAAGGACTACAAGCAAATAAAGAGAAATATTTGGGCTCCTGTGCCTCAGTTCTACCCCTTGAGAGTTTCTTTTAACTTGGTTTGTTTGTTTTGGTCAGTTTTTGTTTTGGTTTGTTTGTCGGATTCATTTTTGGTTTTTTTACCCAAATTGTTGGTCTGTTTTTAAAACAACTCACATTACAATTATACAGCTTTAAATTCAAGGTCTCTTCAATGAAAACAGTGTTTTTACTCTGTAGGTGATAGGTTTTTTTCCTTTCTTAAAAAACACTTTAGGACTAAAGAGCTTGTATCAAATTGCAATTAGAGAAGTAAAAACCTCGATATAGCTTAATGAGTAAATGAAGAGTTGGATAATGGTGGTCCCTTGTAAGAGGTTTTAATGAGGAAAATGCTCTTTAATCATCTGATAATTATGGAAGAAGAGCCATAATCTGTGCCACTTTGATGTCCTGGCAAGGTAATTTACTGTATTTTACTTTCTTGCTGTGAAGCTGAATAGCCTCATTCTGTTCCCATGCAGCAATCTGAAACATCTGGAGTCTGCTGTATTCAGAAGTCTTTTTTTTAAGGTTTGATCCCAAATTGAGTGAATGGAGAGCGGGTGCTTTCTACTGCTGATGCACAGAAACATACAGGGGCTGCAGATGTAGTTAGATATAGGGTTATTGCAAGGTGCATTTTGTAAGCACTTTCCTTTTCAGAGAATCTTCATACTTATATCTCTTTTTTTCGAAGGAGTAATCTAAATAGTATGACTGGCTATCTCAAAATGAAAAGCAACACCTGACACCAAATGCTTATCTGCTACCACAGTTCATGAACGTGCCTTTAAAGCTACAGGTCCTGAAGTGTTGTGGCCAATTCTTTAACAAATGGAAATGCTTTTCAAGTCCATAATGTTTGTATATTGAGGATTGAAAGGAGTGGCATCCCATTCCCAAAAGAAAATGCTATATATATGTGTGAAGCAGCGTGTGGCATCTTATACTAACCCAGGCATGAATTGTAGCCTTGTCCCTGATGGACATTTCTATTTAGAATGCTGGATTTTTTTTATGCAGTACTGCTTTCAGCAACTATGCTGATAAAGTTTTGATTGGCTGCTAGCACAGTTCATTAAAAGACCCTAAAGCACTCAATCGATAGCTGACTCTGTTCCTATCTGAGAACTTTGCTATTTGTGGCACTTTCTTCACATGGTAATGTACATGAGGTGTGAAGCCTATAGACTTTCCCTCGCATATCTAAATCACAAATTTAGAATAGACAAAGCACGAATCCGCATGCCATCAACGCATTATTTGTTATAGAGGGAAGGGAAAGGAAAAAAAGCTTTATCGCTTTTGCTTCATCAGTAAAGGATTTCTTCCTAATATCTAACATAAACCTCTTTCAGTTTAAAACTGTTACACCTCATTCTATTAGTTCATCTCCTTGTAGAAAGTGTGTTGCTAACTGTATTGTAGTCTCTCTTCAGATACTGGAAGGCAGCGACTAAGTCACTCTAGAGTCTTCTCCTCTTCATGCTGAATAACTGCAATAATTTCTGCTCTGTTATTTTTAAGCTTTCTTGGTGTAAAGTCCTATGTTATGACTCTTCTACTGCCATATAAATGGGTGGTTTGTGTATGTAATATTATAGTCTTATGGCTGCTAATTTTGATGATAGAATTCTTCTAGTTCTAGCAGAACCTACTTATAAAAGAAGGAAACAAGCCCCTAAACTACCTCTACATTTAAGAATATCTGATATCTGGCTATGTGAAAGCCTGTGAAGTATATGTTTATTTTGTGATGACAAGATAAAGTCAAATAAGGCTTAATCTATCAAAGATGGACTTCATTTTTTTGTTAATGAAGGCCTAAATAGATGGTTATCATCTACATTGTGTCAAAAGAAGTGCTCTGATGCATTGGCTGCAGTTAGAGAGGGAACAATACTGATCGCTCTAGTTTTATAAATTATTTCATTATCACAACTGCTTCTAGAACACTATGTAGATGGTGGATTTGTTGAAGTACTCCTTTTTTAAAACACAGGAAGAAAACTCAGTGCAGAAACTACATAAACCTATGGATTCAAACATCTGGGGATTTGGTTTGTGGTTTTGTTTGGTTTTGTTTGTTTGTTTGTTTTCAGGGGTTTGAGGGTTTTTGTTTGTTTGTTTGGGTGTGGTTTTTGGGGGAAGTGTTTGTTTGTTTTTCCCCTCTGTGCTTTGAGAAAAGGAAAACAGTGGGTGCGTAGAGTTTGGGTGGAAAAAGCAAAAGCTGTGTAGTGAGATTACTACAGCTATCGCAGTGTGATTCCATTGTACTGTTATGCCCATGTCCCACTTTTCCAATAAATCATAATATCCAGCTGACAATGCAAATATCACAGCATGTTGTCTGGCAATTATTCTGAGTAGTTTGTAACTTGCAAAGGCTATACTCACTCTGGAGCAAAGAGCTCCCTTAGTTGTTATTTTTCCCTGTTACTCTGTGTCATAAGAGATATTGAGATTGCAGTGGCCATAATTCTGGTTCAAAGGTGCTTGTGATGGATTGTGTTTGTTACCTTTCAGGGCTTTTGGGAGTATGCTGTCAATATGAAAGTATTTTTTTACTATCTTTTCTGCAGAATATCTATAACTGGATTTTTAAATCCTTGTATAGAGCTTTGGTTTTAAATCTGGCACAAAGATGAAAATTTACATTATATCACTGTAGGAGCACGGAGTCTGCATATGTTAGTAACGTGTCTGGAATATTATAATCTCTGCAGAGGCAAAAAAAAAATTATATAGTGTAATCCTTATATGTGTTTTTGATGTGTTGGTTTTGGGTTTTTTTCCCTCACAGAAATAACAAACTTTCTGCTCTGGAAAGTATAGATTTTTGTGGGTTTTTACCCTTTAATGTATTTTTGTCTCTTACTACCATAATAATTTCTGTGTAATAACTCATGGTGGTCTTTTCTGGCAATTTACTATGTGCTGAAAGCCTGTATTCTCTGGTGTGATGAAAGTATTACTTCAATGTAAAGCTCAGAAATATGTGTTAGTATTGTGGAATAAATCAACTAAGAAGGATTAAAGCATGCAAATGTTTACACTGATGCTCTTTTTTTTGAGTTCTAGCTTAAAATGTACACAAGAATTACTATGTCATCACAGCATCCTATAGGGTGACCAGAGTAAAAGAACATACCAATACTTCTAGCATTGTTATCTATTGTGAAAGACCTTAGACTTCAGACACACTAACTCTTGCTTGTTTTTAGTGTGGTCGTGTTAACTTTCTGACCCACTGCTCTTTAAATGTTCAGTCTCATTATTGAAAACACCCAAACAGCAGATTTTTCAAAATAGTTTATCCAGATAAACTTGTACCATGTGGGGTCTTGATACATCATTAATATTCATTACATAATATTTTAGCTGGGAACCAGGTCAAACATCTAGACTCAATTCCTTGCTCTGCCAAAAATTTCCCAAGCTGTCCTGAGTAAGTAATTTGTGTTCCTATAGCTCAATTTTCAACCTACTTAATAGATATTCTTCCCATTTTGAGACAATATGCACTATTACTGTGGAAATAAACTTATAATGCATTCTCAAATGCTTAGGAATTGTGAGACAGATCCATGTGCCAGAGATGGATGTGTAAAGAAGCGATTATGTCCCCCAGTGTGGCAAATGAGTTCAACTTCATGAGGTTGTACTCATTTGAGTACAATGAGACAAGACTTAAATGAGTCTTGTCCCAGAGTGTATTTGAGATGTATGGGGACTTATACTAGCTTTATATTAATTGCATGAGCCTTGCAACATTATTAGAGTAGGCTTTGGTTTTATGGAAAAAGCAAACTTAGAGGGTTATAGAATCACCTTCTGCTCCTCATAAATAATACTTTAACTATGAGCATGTAATTTGTAGTGGAAGACAAATAAATTTCTTTAAACTAGGAAGTTAAATAATGGAAAACTGCTCAAATTCACCATATTGCAAACCATAAAATCATAGAATAGTTTGGGTTGGAAGGGACCTTTAAAGGTCATCTAGTCCAACCTCCTTACCATGAGCAGGGACCTCTTCAAGTAGATCAGGTTGCTCAGAGCCCTGTTTAGCCTGAGCTTGAATGTTTCTAGGGATAGGGCATCTACCACCTCTCTGGGCAACCTGTTTCAGTGTTTCACCAACCTCATAAAAAAAAGTCTTCCTTATATTTGTTCTGAATTTATCCTCTTTCAGTTTAAAACTATTACCCCATGTCCTCTCAGAAAAGGCCCTGTTAAAATGTCTGACCACTATGGTATTTTCTGATGGAGGTTTATTTGTTTTGTTAACATCAAAAAGAGATGATTATTGCTTCATTTACTAGAGCATACATAAAAATTCCATTCCTGGTAAATAGATTTTTTTCTCCTGCTATTCTCAAGATACATTCCTGCCAACATACAGATAAAATTATTTGAAAAATCTACAAAGAGCAACTGCTTCTCTATCAAATAGAAGAAGAAATTCAGCAGAAAAAGCAATTTAATTGAGAGAGAACTAGTGGGGAAAGAACTGGTAAGAAGCCCCCATGCTTCAAGATGTCTCTGAAGGACTGCATATAAAAACCCCTGTTTTTTAGGAAGTGTTATGGGCACACCTGAAGCATTTTAGATAAATGTTTTATTGAATAAATCCCATTCTAGTGGCATACATTGGCAGCAGGGGTTCTGACTGAACTGCAGCAAATGTCAAGATTCAGTTAACTATGCTTCAGAATCACTGGGTTGGACTGTAATTATCTACTGTAAAAATGGGAAATTGTCATGCCTGGTGTCATGATTTAAACCCAGACAGCAGCTAAACACCACACTAGCTCACCCTCCGCCCTGGTTCATTATGGGGGAGGGGCTTGCAAGGGTAAAAGAGAGAAAAGGAATGGGTTGAGATAAAGACAATTTAATAGAAAAAGCAAAAACCATGCTGTCCTGGTTCCATCCAGGACAGGGTTAATTTTTGCAGCAGCCAGGAGGGGACATGGCTAGGCCCCAGTGGTTATTCTCTACCACCTCAGGTCATTTTCTGGGGACAGGAGAAGGGCTCTCTTTTGGGTTGGAGTAATGTGGCAGTGGTTGGGTCAGACTCTTTTGCACTTCTGTTCTTAATATTGCTGCTGTTACTGTTTGTTTCTAAACTCATTGCAGTTTCCAGTAATTTGTTCTTCTCTCAACCCATGATCTTTATCTTCTGTGCCTCCAATTCTCCTCTCCAGCCCAATGTAGGGGGTGGGGGGAGTGAGTGAACAGTGATTGGTTTCAGTGGGAACATCAAATTGGAGAATACCATTTCTAAACCATGACACACTCACATGAGCAAAACAATGAATTCATTCACTGCTTCCCCTGGGCAGGCAGGTGTTCAGCCATCCCTCCTGAAAGCAGGGCTCTATCATGTGTAAGTGTAACTTGGGAAGACAAATGCCATCACTTTGAATGTTCCCCCCATCCTCCTTTTCCCCCCTGCCTTATATACTAAGCATGAAATATTACTTTGGTCAGTTGGGATCAGCAGCTTCAGCTATGTGCCCTCCTAAGCTCTTGTGCACGCCCAGCTTCCTCACTGGTAGTGTGAAAAGCAGAAAAGCCCTTGATGCTGTGTAAGCACTGCTCAGCAGTAATGAAAACATCCCTGTGTTATCAACACTGTTTCCTCCACAAATTGAACACACAGCCCCATCCTAGCTGCTACAAAGAAAATTTGTCGGAGGTGGACCAGCAGGAGCCTACAGAGAATGGAGGAAAATGCAGAAGGCTGCAAAGAAGCCTCAGAGGAAGAAGTCTATCTAGAAGTCCTCTAACAACTGCAGCTGCGAGGGACCTAGCTGCCTAGAGACCCAGCTACAGGATGCAGCCTCACAAACTTCTGTACAACTCCCCTGTTTGTACCCCAGACCACTCCTTCCCTTCCTTCCCTAACTCCCCCTCTCCCTAGATGGCTGGACATATTCCCTGTGGCCAATCCCTCCATTTTCCCTTATCACTGACCCTTAGGATTTGATGTTCCTAGCAAGAATCCCTCCTTTGTTCCAGAGTCTTCTATACTCCCCTCTATATAAACTGACATCCAGTTTTAATAAATGCCATTTTATAGGTCACCATTCCTGTGTGCCTGTCTCCTATACAAAGTGTGCCCAAGGGTCTGTTCTCAGGGAATTAAAACCCCCCTGCAATAAAAATTTTACTCTATCCCAGCCAAAACAAACACACCTGGTAACACTGGAAGCAGCAGCAACAAGGATTTGTACCTTGAACACAACAGAAAATCCAAGAGGATCATATGTAGGTAGCCTTGGCTGCTGCTTGCTGTAATGTATTGTGCTACTTCTTTGAAGGACAGGATTTCATCCTAAAATAGGCCAATAGGAGCAGGGAAACATATTGCTGTTTAATATGTAGACAGTTATCACGGACTATTAGAAGGGCTTTTATGTGTACAGACATTATCTTATGCATCTACAAATTTTGATTTTTTTTCTTCTGCTTTGTTGCTGGACTTACTGAAACTAATGTTCTACTTAATATCTGTATTATATTCTATCTCTGATTAGAGCACTTTCATTATCTGTCTATCTGTCTGTATGTGATCTATTAAGAGTTAAGTGCTAGGAACCCTTCTGTAACAGTAAGAGATTGAGTGAATATTCATCATCTCCCAAAGTGCTCAACTCCCACCCATGGGATCAAGGAGTCCCTATGGCTGGCAGGAATATACCTTCTGTTGCTGCAACCTAGAAAGCAGTTGGAGACAGTCCTAAACCAGTAGCTTATAACAATGCTTGGGAAATTTCTAAACTAAATTACCTTTATTGTGAGGGAAAAGAACATAAAACCCCAAACCATTCACTAGGTCTTAAGCCTATTCTCACTGCTGTTCCTTCAAACACTTTTTCACAGTTCAGTAACAAGAATGATTCGTGGACTATTTTTTGATATCAAATAAGCAGTCTTCCACCACTATACTGCAGTGAATTCTAAAAAAAAAATTATTAGAAAGGATGCATGTCACTTCTTCACAGTGGCTTAAGTGTCTCAGAATATTTCCAGTTTTATTTAAATTTGTTACTATAGATGTAACATAGCACTCCTTATTTCCCATGCTATTAAACAGAGATAGAAGAAAAGGTGTTCTAGGTGCAGCTCTAGAGCTTAAATGTTTAATCTCTAGTAGCTGGTATTAGAAATTGCTAGGGATACCTCACTCCTTCCCCAGAGCTCTGTGGCATTTCAGCTGATATGATGTTGCGGGAATAATAGAAGTTTTGGACAAGGTTTATCAGGGAGACCCTCTTCTTGAATCATGAGGTTCAGGAAGGACTGCTTTGCTTTCTAAACTCATTCTCAGAGAGAAATCTAGGTGCTTCTGGATCCAGTCCTAGGCCCAGGCATGGTCAGTTGAGTTATATAGACTTATATAAGTGTAATTGAGCCTTTATATGACTTTGAATTAAGCATGGCAAAACAAAGATATTTATATGAATAATATAAATTATTTATTTAAATTGATGTTGATAATGGTTAGACTAAAATACTTTAATCAGAATTATTTACTACACAGTGTCACAGTTAATATAGTTATAACTACTAATATAGCACATTAATTTCTGAAACAGTATTGAAGCTATGGTGTTAAAGCTAGCTAAATAATTCTTAATTAGAGATTGATGTTACTCTTCCAGACTGACTACCATGGGCAGATCTCTTTCACTCAGCCTCCAGGAGTAAACTTTGGGGACGTCTCCACTTGAGAGGATTTTCCATGCACACTCCTAGAAGGGATATGTTAGAAGTCCTGTTCCTACTGTTCAAAGGTGGGCCTGGGATTTTATAGTATAAAGTGACTGTCAGTCATATGTTTCTAGGCTAGCTGTGTCAGCTCAGCAGCTTTAGATAAGTTATCAGTGCTATCAGTTCTTGGTTCCTTTATCACAATTTTGTCTCTCACATTCTCATCAGTGGCAGATTCTGTCAGGAAACACTTTTGACGTCCTCAGAATGTTTATCTTTGGGATTGATGAGTCAGGCTGATCTCAGCATTCTTCAAAAGTGGTGTAACCTCCCCTTCTCTATCCATCAATAAGCCTTTGCAAACAGGGTAAAGTTCAAGCTGTTTTACCCCACTTAAGCAGAGCATCTTGGTACACGTGAGAATCTATATCATTAAGCACAAAGATTCTCACATCTGTAGCATATTGTTCACTAGCTAATACAGGATCTGTTGACAACTCTGTCTATGTTTTGCATAGCAAACAAAGAACTTAATGCTTTTAAAGTTTATTCCTTGATTAATGGATAAGAAACTTTATACTTTATTTGCTAAATATTATTTAAATGAAAGGATGCAGAATGTTTCTTGAAAAGAACTAAATATTTTCAATTAGGGTGAAATAGTTTTGGAGCTCAAATTAGAAGAGTTTGAAGTAGCAATAGGTAGCTGAAACTTCAGATCTGCAAAACCATTAGTGATGTTAGAACTACAGTAAAGTCTTCGAGTCACAACTGGCATCTCACTTTCTTTGTGCCACTTACTATTGCACATGTACACAGTAAAAGGTTGCTTCTATTGTGCAGAACTTTTGGCTTAAATTGGCACTTAAAAACCAAATTAAGGTTAGAAGGTCTTTCTTCTAAGCCCTGTCTACTGAATCACACACTATTATGCTTTCTCAAATGAGAACATACACACAAAGCCTAAAGGAATGAAGTTGACATTGCATATTATTGTGGTAAGGTTGTTATGTACTCTACGAAGCACCACACATGGCTTTCTTAAAGTGTACTGGCTCTTCAGAGCAGACCTGCTTTATGCTTTCACTCTGGACGAAATCTTAGGATAACTCCTTGACTTTGACATAGTATGGTTTTCTTTACTTGTTACTTGTTAGTCACATGAAGATGGATTTCCTGTGTAAGAAACTTTTATAGTCTAGAATAATAGATAATATAAAAACTTTCTCAAGTTGTGATGTCAGAATTTTTAACCTAATGAATATTAATTTTTTTATATTAAATAATTGAAACCTAATTTTACTAGAAAATCCTGGAAAAAGGTATCTGTATACTCTTCTATTGCAAGTATTAGAGTGAGTAGATTATTTTGTTGTTAAAGAAATTACTATGTATTTGGTTTACAGTAGCTGAAAAAAAGAGTAAACTAAAATTAACTCATCATGTTACCTGCAAAACTTAAACCTTCAGTATGATGTATAGCAAAGGGCGTTTTTCAGAAAACTTTTTCAAGGAGAAATGACTGCAGTGTCGTCCTCCTGGCAGTGGGTTTAAGTCATTTAGCAATCCCTGTACTTTAACACAAGTGCTGTAAATGATATACTTGAAATATTTTCCTTCTGATTTCTAAATATGACAGACTTTGGGAAAGCACCCTAATTTTTTGTCATTAGGTTAACACATTGTGTAGGAATCCCAAAGGGAGCAACTGAGAACTGTTAGAGCAAAATATTTCATGCAGGATGCAGCAGCCTGAGAGGTGAAATGAGGGTGCTGCAGCTCCTTGTCCCCAGGCTCAGCTGGGAGGAAGGCTAAAATTGTTTTCCCACAGGCATGCACACACAGAGCTCACATTATATGTCCACAGACAGCCA
Organism: Myiozetetes cayanensis; assembly: GCF_022539395.1. Lineage (NCBI taxonomy): Eukaryota > Metazoa > Chordata > Aves > Passeriformes > Tyrannidae > Myiozetetes > Myiozetetes cayanensis. The sequence continues at coordinate 76,805,882 of NW_026086604.1, read as the reverse complement.
CACAGGTCTGACAGACACTCAGAGCAACAATGGTCTATCTTGTCCTGTTTCCCTTTCTTACCGGACAGGGTGGAAGTTCATGGGTTAGAACATGCGTGCATATATGTGTACATATAACATAAACATATACTCAAAGGTGGATCCCTCCATCAACTGGACTTTTTTTTTTCAGTAGCTGCACATGCAAGCCCATTAAGACTGTTGCCCTATTTCAGTTTCTGGTACAGACTGTGGACATGTGTACATGCACCAACTTCCCACTCTGAGCTGACCAGGACTCCCCTGGTCCCCCAGCTGACCCACTCTTCCTTTGACTCTGGAGACACGCAGGTGCCCTCACACCCAGAGCTGCCCTCACCTCCTTTCTTCCAGGCCACTTCACCCATTCACCAGCTTACCCAGGTTAACCTTTGTGAATGATCACAGGTACATCTGCATATCCATGCTTTTTCCAGTCACTGGCACCACAGACACACAGGCTGTCCAATCCCAGTTGTTGCCCTCACACCCCCATATACACACGTGCACACAGCACAGAGCCTTCTTACCCATGAAAGAGGTAGAATGTAGTTTAATAAGAAGAAAGGAGAGGCTGTGCTGATCAGGTACAGGGCATGGACAGATGAGTGTACTGACTAGCCAGCTATTTATATATGACCAGGCCTTTTCCATCTCCTTACCCTTCTGTTTTCCTGCTCTTTTGCCTTCCCAAATCAGCTAAGCTCCTGGCTTTTTTCACCTTTGGTTCCTCCCCTAAACATCCTGTAGTAAGTCTTGTGACTGTGGACTGCTGTTTCTTTGTGTCCTACAGTGTGTCCTTTAGATAGCAACCCTTTTAATGTGAAAGGGATTTCCAGATTTCTCTGGATTGACCCCTTGTGATGGGTTTCACGCCTGGAGAGCCCTGGAGTGGACCAAATAGGGTTCTTGTTGTTTGGTAGTCCTTGGTTTGGGTTCCCATCTTCACTTGTACATCCCTGTGCTCCTCTGAGCTTGTGGAGATGGGCCTGTGGTGAGCTGATGGCTCCTGAGATGCGTCTGAGAGCAGCTCAGACTCCTGCCATTATATCTCTGAGCTCCTTTGTGGGTCTGCAGATTTGCTTTATTATATAACCTAGCAGTAATGAACACAGTATAATGTCTTATGCATAATAGGCTGTGTTTACTGGTTAGTTATAATGGAGAATTACTGTTATACAAGTTACAATGTATGCAAGTCTCCAGAGGGAAAGATGTTCCAAGTTGAAATAATTGTAAGTTACGGTTAGATTGTTTTGTTGAAAATATTATGTTGTTTGCCTTTGTTTTGTCCGTAAAATACTCTTCATAACTGATGCTTTTGACTCCTGTTTTTAAGGATTGTTCTTCTAAGGACAAAAACTGAAGCAGGCTTATATGAAATAGCTGACATGGTGTTATCTTTCACAGATGATTATGTAAAGAGGAATTAAATATACTTTATTCTCTTTACTCTTCCCTAGATATCTGTCATGTTGGTTATTTACAATGTCATGCTGTGTTTTCCTAATTGTTGAGTTCTTCTGGTGTGCTAGTACTGTTTTATGGAAAAGGTTCACCTGGAATAATGTCAGCAGGAAAGCGAGTTTAGACAGTCCTGTGATTCAGAGCTTACAAGGTATCAGACTCTAGTGCACAAAACTGCCTGTCACTGTTTGAGCAAGATGAAGCTCAATGGGCCACAAGGGAGGGATAGATGTTCTTTATCAGGGAATTTAGACTTTTCTGAAAGGTGTCAACTGACTGTGGAAATATAGCATAAGGATGTATGCCCTGCAGTGGAACTTTTCTTGCTATGTTTTATTTGATTCCTGAGGTCAGTGACAGGATGATAATCACTGGAAAAGGAGCTCATTAGTTAATGCCCTTTTGACTAATGCAATATTTTAAAAAGCAATGCTTCTAGATTCAGAGAAGTTAAAACAGTCAGCTACTGTGCTATTGCAGTATGTTAACTTTAATCATTGAACTGTCTTCTCATTTTCTCTTGTCTGTTTGGGATGGGCATAAGAATTTATCTCCTGGTTGGTAAATGATTGATGCCCTGTTAGTTACCTGCAAGGAAACACATAATTTTATAAGCAGGTAGGTGTAAGACAAAAGAAGTACTCAAAAGTGCTTTCTGGAAGACCTTTATGTGTTGAGCTTGAATAATCAAATTTAGCAGGCTGTGTGAGAGTACAAATGTGAAGCTTTCACTGGTGGGTGTCAGTCTCTGGGATATGCATTTCAGTATCTTGAGGATGTGTGGAACTGCCTTTGTTCAAACTCTACCTATGTGAGTCACATGGTAAAAAACTTGATGAAAACAAGTAAATCCCTTTATTATTGTGTTTCCCAGATGTCCTCTTCTAGGAGGTATACTGGAATTTTTAGAGGGAGGAAGAACAGTTGTTAGAATAGCTGCTTCATATCCTATTTAAATCTGCACAGATGATAAAATTTAACACCTTTTCAATGTTTTTTATAGTCTCATGTCAACAAAAAGTTGGAGTCTTGGTGTAATTTTAATATTCATATATTCTGATGGCTGCTTATTAATGGGGTTCTTTTTAATTGTCTTATAGCAATTTGTCAACAAACAAGGATGAGAGGTAGTGATGGGTGTTGCAAAATGAGAATATGAGCTAAGAGCTCAATGTTCAGATCAAAGGATTTTTATGTAAATATATCACATTCAGGCTTAACTGACTGAAAATTAGCCATTATTCCAGCACCTTTATAGGCTGTCTTGTTAGCATTTCATCTCATAAACAGGCAATCTGTGACTACCCATACGGTCTACAGGCAGTTATTTTTTTCAACTTGATGGTTATATTGCTGCTTCCTTCTTTCTAAAAAGTTGTCAGATTGCCTTTTGAAGTTAGGTTTAATTATCCAATTTTAACTTCACCAAAATCTATTTCAGTGTTGGGTTAAAAAGTTATTTCTAAATGACTAGAGAACCAGTCCATCCAAAAGGAAATATTTCTAGATTTGAGTAGGTTATTATTCTAAAAAGAGATCTGAAGAAGTTTTGCTATCTATTTGATGTAATAGGTATATCAACAGCTACAGATGAAACTGCTATTAGCAGTATTTTCAGAACCTCTTCTTATAAGAAGGCAGTGCTGCCATCTTCAAAATATTAAATGAGTAAGAATAAATTCAGTCTTTGAGAACATCAGTTAGAAAGGGTGAAATGGTGCCTTCTGAACGTATTCCAGACACTAGTGGTTTTATAAAAATTGGAAGTTGTAAAATTCTTATAGGACTGAATTTTACAGAGCATATTATAACAATATTTAGATGGTGTGTTAGAATTTTCTGAAAATTGTTCGAGTTAAATAATAGATTTTGTGACTTAGTATTACACACTTTTAAAATACTTTCTTTTTTTCTCCTCATATCTCATCAAGCACTTTAAAAATATTTTCAGAAACTTATTTGATGATATCACACCTCTAATAAAAAGAAAATGACAGCACTGTAGATAGAGATGTCTTGAAGACAACTCAAAGGGTCATATTGTCAACCTCCCTACTCATTCAAATCTGGGACGAGTTGCTTTTCTATATTCAAACAGCTACTTGCAGCATACATATGCTTTTTCGTTTGAAATCTTGGATTAACTATGCACTGTAGGATGCAAATTCCAATAATTAATGTTAATACACTTCAAAGATAGCAGCACAGGAAAGGATCTAGTACAAATATAATAACAAGCTCTTATAATAGTTTATAAAAATGTATGTGCTTTGTGTTCCTTTGATTCTTGTATGTAGACTATAACAAATTAAAAGGTCTCCAGAGATGATTCTTTCTCACTGCTGAGAATGCACATCTCATACCTGGTATACAGCTCTATAATTCTCCACTGTTTGCCTTCCCTTGGTTATGAGTTTTATCCTGTCAAAATGGGGGTTTAACACTCTGAGTCTTAAATTTTGAAACAGTCTTAAATTTTGAAACAGTTTTGAAACACCTAGTGCATGAAATAAATCAGCATTGCTTATGTTTCCAACACTAGCACTTGCTTTCAGAAATAAGCTATGCTGTGGCTATGAGGGACAGCTGCAGTTGTGCCAGTGTTTGCTGCTTGCAATGAGTGCTAGGGAAACAAATATTCCTGCCTTCCCTGAGGTAAACAAATAAGACTGGCAAAGTAATGTTGTTTTTGGATATGAAGCAGTCATACATGGCAGTCCTCTGCATTTAATAAGTTTCACATTATCAGTCCATAGGAAAAGCTCTTGTATTAAGGTTAGCAAAACTGAACTATGCATGATACATAAATCTGCTTCAGTGATAAGGAATGTGCAGGATTGGGCAGGATCATCTCTTATGACTTGTCCAGTTTTTCATAGCTGTAATTGTACAGATAAAATTCTCTCTACTGACAATATTGATGCATTTTGTTTAAAAAAGTTTTTATTCCATAACATGAATTACAATAGGCTTTATCTTTCCCTATGCCATTGTTTAAGATATCTCTTACCTGAGACAAGACTAAATACCAGTTGAAGATTTTTTTTTTTAAATAGTGTAACTAATTACACTTGGCTGGCTTAGTCTTATGTCATTATTTTTGCTAAAGGGAAAATTCTATGATGTGATAAGATGCAGCTGGTCATGTTATCATATATGTTGATGAGTGGCAAATGATATTCACATTTAGGACAAGGTTGTTTTTTTCTCTGAAACATCATCTGTCACATGTCATAATAACTTAGCCCATCCAGGACATGCCTAATGCAAGTAGAGTATCTTTATTATCTGGGCACACGTACGTTGTGAAAGACAAGAGACTTTTTTGCCTGCTTATTTGATGTCTTTCCCAGCAGCACAAAATCTTTCTGTATTAAACTATGTCAATGATAATTTATATTTTTTTCATTATTGTTCGAAAAATAGGTAATCTAATCAGGTTACAAGGTCAATTGGTAAGCAATAGAAACTCATCTGCAGAGAAGGTTGCTGTTAAAGTGGCACAAAGTACGTATATATGCAAGGTCTTACAGCCTTGATTTGGATTTAGACACCAGATAAGCATATGAAAATAACACAAAAGCAGTTAAAAGGAGGATTTCTTGTGTACAGTTCATTCAGCAGCATCAACCCATTTCAAGGTAATGGGTAATGCCAGCAGGAGAAATGCAATTTTCCTTAAGATACTGAACTGAAATTGGAAAACCTTTCTACTGCTGTTCAGGCAGCAATTATTTTCCTATGAACTCTTTAACAAAAACTCAGTGATTTTAACTTTAGTGGTCTAAGCCTTACTGGAGAATTAAGCAGGTACTTGTTTCTTACAGTTTTCCTCTAATACATTATGGAATTCTCAGTAAAAACTTAGATTCTGGGAAGTTCATTGACTGTCCAGTTCCTTAGTTACTCCTTGTCAAATAGCATCCAGGAGGTACCATAAAGAACCAGTAAATCTAATAATGGGCATGCTAGAAATTTTTTAAGTGAAGTGTTACTATTAATGTTCACATTAATTTCATAAATCTGTTTGTAATAGTGGTTTTCAAATTGCATCACTGATGTGTTAGCCCATTATAATGGTCTAGTTAATTTCTATTTGTATCTCACTTATGTTATTTTTTAAAAATACCTGAATATTCCAGAAAAATTGATACCAAACTCCTAGGAACTATTAATTAATCAATTAATTGTTCCAAGAAACCAGTTGATATGAGAGCAGCAAACCATGTTTATTCAAGTGGTTTGTTCCTAGGATTGCTTATCATGCGTAAGTTCTTCTAATGCTTTTACTAGAAACAGATAATATAAAAATATTTTTCTGTTTTGTTGATGATATGACCGCTTTCTTAAAACTGTATACTAAACCTGAAATGAAAAGTTTTCTTGGAAAATGCAAAAGTTTTTTTTCCTATTGATTTCTTTACATTTCCATGCAACAGTCTGTGGTCTCTAAACATAATGAACAGCAAAAAAACGAAACCAGTGCATGAAAGGCTCTGAAACAGCCCTACCTGGAAAAGGGAAATAAGTAAAGTATTAGGAGTCCAAATTTTCTTGCCTATATTTCCATAAGCATAAATGTACATTAAGTACATTAAGAAAATAACCCTAAATTTCCAACTAAATTCCTGCTTGTCAAAGGGAAAGAAGTAGGCATGTAATGAAGAACTTGTTCCAAGCATATATGACAAACTATGTAAGGTGAAAAGGATGTTCTATGGTAATCAGTGAGAATTATGAGCACAAAGCTTTGTGAATGCTTACACAGAAAAACAAAAAACTAAACTGATGACAAGGTACAATGCTGAGCTTTAGGCTTAAAAAGAGAACACATCTTTTTAAAGAAAGTAACAATTCTCTTCCACTTGCGTTCTGCCTGATGTAACTAAGGCTCTTTTTTTTTTTCAGTTTTTCCTTTCAAATATGATTTGGTTTGGGGTTTTTTGTGTTCTATAGTCATGAGTGAGACTGAATAGATGAATTTGACTTCCTGACAAATCAGTGCTGTTTCTCTCAAATCTATTTTGTCATTTAGTTACTGGAATCTTATGACATCTCTGTCTAGTTAGTGTCAGGATGAGGTGGTAGCTATACCTTTAGAGACTTACTGTCAGCTGCCTTCTTGACATATGAGTTGCTCCTAATATTTTGTTTTGACTGTAAATGAGAATAAGGTAAATTCCTCTAAATTTCAGCCCTTGTGATAGAAAATAGAAGAAATCAGATTTAGGGGTTCTTATATTGGTACACTTAGATAAATCTGACATTGATCCCTCATACTTCAGAAAAGTCTTGTGCTGCAAAATGAAACAGTATTATGTTGATGTCTTTCATCCAATAGTAATGGTCTCTCTTATCAGTGAAGAATGCATGAGTAGACAATTTAAATAATTCAATGTCCTCCTTATAGACTTTCTCTGAAATAATGACTTTTTCCACCAGTTACCTTCTGGGATTGGTTTATTTAATTTGAGAGCTTTTGTAGCACATAAATTAGTGCTTCACAACCAGGATGCCAAACCTTCTGGTTTGTCTCCTGAGAGGTTACCATCCCTATTATTGATAAGGATGCCTGTTTGAAATTATAACTTCACATAAGTGAAGTTATATATTCTTACTCCTACTCTTCACAAGGGCTAGTTCCATGCAGAATGAAACATCTTTTTTTTTTTTTTTTTACTTTAAACTAGGAGTCTAAAGGGATTTAGATAAGCTAATCTAGTATTATAATTGTACTAAGATATGCTTCTTTTGAATTCCAACCTAAGTGAATGTCTACTTTTGTCTAACAGGAAAATTGCCTATAACTTCTCATGATTCCAGAGCTGAAAAAGAACACATAAATTAGTATTTATGGCTTATTATAATGCTCAAATGAGGTTTAATTTGAAGTTTGTATGTCTGTGTCTTAGCTTCACAGCATACTCTGAAATTTGCAAATAGAATAGATATCAAATGTAAAGACTGAATTGTTAATGCGACCTGAATTTGCTTTCATTTTTATAATCAATTGACTCAGTATCCTGATTATAACTAATCACCTCTATTCTAGGCATGAACTTCACAGCTGAGTATCATCCCTCTTCATGTGAACTTAATTCACCAACTTGCTTTAGTGACAGTAACAGATTGATGGTTCAACATATTCATCCCCTTTGATAATGGGGAAATAGTGCATCTATTCTGCTATGTTATTGAATTTTGTTATTGATGAGAACAGAATTGAATACATGCAAGTGGGAAAAACATGAAAGAGAATTCAGCACACATTAAAACATAGTATGTAATAGTGTGTCTGGATGTCTTGCAAAATTGGTCTTGGCTAGTAATAAGTGTGTTTTTAACTGCTCATGTGATTGCATTTCAAACATTAGGAGATATGTGTGTGCACATACATAAGTTCAAAAGAAACACCTAAACTAAGAAATCAGCAAAATCCTCTTGTAGTTTAGCAGGACTGCACTGGGAGTCGGTTGAGATTCTGGTCACGTGTGATGTTTGTCCTGAACTTTTTTTTTATCTTCTGCACTTCTTGAATAGAGGTAGTTTGTAACAGGAGACTATTGTCTGCTACAATGAATGTTCAGATTAGTTAAGATAATTACCAAAATCAAATGCTCTATTTTTGCCAAAATACATGTGTATAATTCTGCATTACAATTATAGAGTAATTCAGGTTCAAAGGGGCCGCAGGAGGCCCCCTAGTCCGACTTGCTCAAAGCAGGATCCACACAGAGTTGAGATCCAGTCTTAAAAGTCTACAAGGATGGAAACTGTAGAGAACTTGTTCTGTTGCCTAATTATCCCCATAATGATTTCTCCCTCTCCTCCAGTCCCTTCCCCTTATATCAAATTGCAAAGTTTTCTTAATGTTTGTTGTCTCTCATCTTCTCTTGTCTTCCTCCAAATAGAGCTCCTTCCCAAAGGGCAAGAGCATGGCATAGACTCCCGTTGCTGAACTTGACTCAGTTGTTCAACACCTGCCTTGTACTGAGGATCCAACACTGGACACAGTATTCTAGATATTGTCTCACTAGCACTGAGTGAGGGAGATTAATCCTCCCCTCAGCCTCCTGGCTATGCTCCCATTAGCACAGACTGTGATGCTAATGATGTTCCTTGCTGCCAGGTCACACTGCTGACTCAGGATGAAATATAAACATGCTTTCTTGATTGTTTTTTGGGAGTATAAAGTTTGTTGCAAGGTTGAAATTGTTTATTTGGAATTCAGCTGTGTGCAGTATTTCAGATGAAAGTGTGAAGAGTCATGATATTCTAACTTGAAGCACAATAAATTCTCTGATCAATTTGCTATCTGATGCATGATTGTGGCTAATCTCTATGTTGACTTTCACAGGAAAAAATGATGCTGGCTTGCATAAACTGAATAATTGACTTTTTTTTTTCATCACTACAAAAAATATACTTCAAACTACTTTGTTCCTCAGATATTAAATACAGCCAAAATATATCCAGAGGTTTGGTGGTGTGTTTGTTTTGTTTTTGTTTTTGTTTGTTTGTTTGTTTTTTGGTTTTTGTTTTTGTTTTTTTTTTTTTTGGTTGGTTGGTTGGTTGGGTTTTTTTAAGGGAAAAAAAGGCACTCTGGGAAGTATCTAATTATTTGTGTTGAATTGTATCTTTAAGGGATATGATGCATCTGTTTTTGAAGTTATATTCTTACTTGGAAATAGTTATTTATTTCAAATACCTTCAAGCTCATGGAAAAGTCTTCCAAGATTTAATCAGAGGTAAAGTCAAGTTCTTAGTTTTAGAAATTTAACAAAAATTAGCTTATTCCTGACATTTTTTTTAACTGCTCTGCTACAGAATAAAAACAATACTCTTCAATAACATTCTGTAGAGTATGCTAATAACAAAATGTTATTTAAAGACTTTTTCTGTAATAAATATATTCAACAGGAAAGCACTTTATACTACTTTTCAAACTGCTTGTCCTCTGTCAGCTTAGTACTTGTAATACATTTCATCTGTTTATCATAAAAGAAACTCAGCCAGAGGCAGAAATAACAGGAAGAAGACTTTTATGTATAGTTTTGAGGCTTTTGTCATATCAGCTCAACCAACCAACAGATATCATGTCAATTAAATTTATCTCTGAAACTTCTTGAACCCAAAACAACATGGACAATTAGAATGAGGAATTTATAAGAGATCGTCTTTGAAATTAAAAAAAAATATTACTCTAGCAATTTGCGAAAGAATAAAATTTCATATGCATAACAACAGTTTAATCTGAATTGCAGTTCACTAGTGGATGTTAAGCCAAATATTCTGTTCATGAATTTCAGTAATAACTGAAAGAAAAGACACTTACTAAATCTACTTGTAAAATTGTTTTCATTTTGCTTTTAATATCTCTTCATGAATCCCTGCATTGATATTGATTTCTTTTGGCAGTTGTATTCTATGCCATTGTGCCTCATCCTTATTACTTATATTTACTTTTGACCTTCTGATGATTCTTTTCTTCCTCCCACCAGTGCTTATAAAATATTAGGTCAGAGAAAATTCACAAGCATAATTGCTATCCTTTATCAGGAAGCCAACTGATTTTTGCATAACTATGTTTAAGTGGTAAATCTTGTCTACCCTGGACTTCTGAAAGTGCGAAAACTCATTACCAATAGATTTTGGTAATTTACCTTGAATCTTTAACTTCTACCTTTTCTTCTTTTCCATTTTTCGGACTAAACAAGATGATTCTGTTAAAACTGGAACTAGTTTAGGAATATTGTTATTGAAACAAAATTAGTCCAGATGCTTTCTAACTTTTAAGGTTCTAAAAATTATTCAAGGGGTTTGACTGTAAAAGGTTTTTTAGTACTATAGTTTGTTTGGTTTTTGTGTTTTTTTCCTTCCAATTAGAGAGTTGGAAACTTTTGTTTGTTTGTTTTTTGTAAGCTTACATTTTTATTTATGAGAAATTCTTGCTCCTGGCAGTTGTGATGGATCATCCTTGCAACACACTGTTTTATTCAACTGTTATGTTTAGTTTTTAACCTAACAAGTGCCATTCATAGTCCTTATGATCACTAATTAAATTAAAAGGAAAAAAAAAAGTGAACACTTGATGACTGCTACAGGGAGTGTATTTGTAAAGCACATAATGTGGTTTTATGTCACTCCAAACATTGCTGACAGTAGTTCAAATACAGCCAAATTCTAATTTGGAAAACTTCCCCAGCTGCAGGAGCCATGTCTAATGATGTCTAATACCGTGTCAGTTCTATACCAGGTGTTCTTACCCATATTATTTCTGTCACTTAATTAATTTAGTTTTTATGTAACTAGTGTCTCCTCTTTTATCTGCAGCCATATATGTTTTCTACTGACAATCCTATGCTGCATGTGTTTTTCTCACATGTTTCCTTGTCAAAACCTGTTTTGTATTCAGTCTTGTGGTGGTTGCTATCGCTGGAGCTCAATTCTGGTCAAATGTCACTGACAGCTGACTAAAATGATTGAGAACACCACACGCAGTTTTGATGCCTATCCTTATGAAAGCCCCATGAGCCATGCTACAACACTGACCAACACTTACCTCTATTTTTGCTAGAGTGATGCTTGCTCACAGATATAAATAATTAGTGAGTTGGCAAGACATTTTCTTTCTCTAGTATTAAGCTACCAGCATAACATTCTTGCTATGATTACATACAAAGTTGTACAATAATTTTTATGAGTATGAATTGAAATCCAAAAATGGAGAATTAGATTATTTAATGTATTTTGGACTTGAGGATGCTATAGTGTTATGACTTATTTTTGTTCTTAAGGTAAGGAGAAATTCTGAAAAACCTATGTGAATTTTAAAAAAAATCATTTGGCAAAATATATGAGTATTTTTTGGGATTTGTAAGTCATTTGTTCTCTTAATCTCTATATACTGATTAATACAATTCCTCTCTGATGATGGATAAAATTGAAGAGGAGTTTCTCATCATGTTTAGTTGCCTACATAGGCAATATTACATACTGAAGTATGAAGGTCATAGTTCAAGACATGGAATTCTATCATCTGCAAAAAGTCAGAGAAAATAAAGGAGTTAAATGAACAGTGAAGAAGACAGTTTAAGTAATGTAATTATTGCCAAACTGCTAATAATTATGCAGAGCTAAAAGCATTACCTCATGAAGTTTAACAGTGAGAATAAGTAATATTTCATCTTCAGAATAATAATTGATACAAATGTATTGAATTTCCTGTTTATGAAGTAATTAAGTAGCAGTAAATATGAGACAAACTGATAGGAACAAGCTGGAAGGAACACAAATAAATAGAAAAATAATTAATCTTTTTTTTAGACAGAATTAAAATATTCCTATTCCTGCATAATCATAAGAATTAAGATTAATTTTAATGTAGAAAGGAAATTCAGCTCATTTGTATAGTGGTCACCATTCCTGGTTTATTCATCTACAGGTGTTGATAATATGTACAAGAACATAAACCTTACTAAATATAGTGTCTTTATACTTGTATTATACTGTGCTCACATACCAAAGAATTTATATGCTTTTTTCAAGATGTGTGCTAGGTAAAATTAAATGCCATGTGTTTCATTTTGAAAGGAAAAATCACATTCTGAGACATTTTCAGTGTGTGCCTACAAGCTTCATGACAGTTTTGCAAAATTGTTGTGAAATACACAGCTCAAGAACAAAATTTTATCATCAGCCCATTTACCATGGTTATAAATATGAAGAAAACAAATTCTTCCATGTCTCACCATTTAAGAAATTGCTTTAGAGTGGGTGGAATTTTTCAGACGTGTTAGTGAGGAAAATGTTTCAGAGCAAATTGTATAAATGTGTTTGCAGGTTCGACAGAAATGAAAGCTACAAGTAGCTGCCAGTCTTCAAAATCATGCGATCAGTTTTCATCCAACACATTATTTTTACTTTTTTTTAAACGTTATGCAGAGAAGACCACTGGTTTTGGGTTGTATTTTTTTTTATTATTATTATTTTTTTAAAATTTTTTTTGTACTGAATATACAAGCCTTTCCTGTGAATGACTTTCTGGCAATATATGTGGTTTTGTTTCTGTTTTTTTTCAAAACTACCAAGGAACACTATTTAAAAATATCATGTAGTTTCCTTTATTTCCTTTAAACTTATGGTAGGAGGTAGCTTTGGTAAGATATTTTCTACTGTATGGAAACCAGCTTTTTTTTTTTTTTTAAATAGTTCTCAAGAAGGACGTAATGGATGATTACAGAATTCTGGAAGATACTGTGATTGAGTAGTTATATACATATGCTAAGTGGGAAAAAACACTCCTTGATGCTGGGATTTGTACCATGAACCCAGTCTATAATTCATAGTCAGAATTATAATACAAAAAGAACCCCATAAATTATATCACTTCTTCTCATAGATACAATATTATAAAGCCTATCCAAAGCCTGTCTTGATGTAGTGAAGCTAGATACCCTATATACCTGTGGTGTGCTAGTATAACTCAAAGATATTAAAGTTAATGGCTGTCACACTTGTGATTATTTTACTATGAATGAAAACCTTAATCACTCATTTATTACACTTTTTTTTCTCTAATAAGTACTTTTCCATATTTTTCCACACTAGCTTCAACTGAAAGGATCCAAAAGAATCCTTTGAAGGATCCAATCCAAAGGATTTTCGATTTTCATCAAAAATCTCTGACTTGATTATAGAACCTAGCCTATCAGTTCTTTGATAAATGAAGAAAACCCTGGTCTCTATCTTGATTCATTTAGGATATGAATGTTTTTTAAATATATACATAACATATAGGTAGTAGTTCAGGATATCTGTTTATGTTAAGTCTATACTATTGAGCTATAGCTTTTGAACAGGGTGTCACGTAGCTTGGGTGACTGTAACCAGCTCTATTCTTCTTCTTGGTGGTAAAAGGATATGAAAGACATGGTTGTGCTGACAACAATGCAGAACTCACAGTACTCACACATCTTTGTTGGTTGTAGTAGTGGTATTTATATTTTTATGCACTGGTACTATTGCTGAATAACTGGAGCCTGAATAACTGATGCTAAAAGGATTTGTTACCTGTCAGGTTTTCTAACTGGATAGTTACATATGCACACAAATTTACTGACATGTATATTTTCAAATATGAAAATGCATATGTATTCTGTACTTATTAAACCCTCTCCTCATTTTTTGAGTATAAAATACCAGATGTGTATCATTGTGCTAATTGGCATTGCAGACATCTGACTTTCACAAGATATCTACTACTTTTGCTGAATTTACAGGTTGAGCAGACAGGCAATTTCATAACTACAGACAGTACATCTGTGTTGGTACCCACAGGACTAAACATTTTGCCAGTTGTGATGCCTGATTTGTTTAAGGCTAAGGAAACTCTGAGACAAAGGAAAAAAATCCTCTGTAGGAAAGTATATAGCGAAGTGAAAGGATTTGGTACCTACTAAAGGACTGCTAAATCTGGCTTTGCTTTCCCTTTTAAGCACCCTAATCTTTCTTTCAAATACCTCAGTATGACTGTATTCCCTCTTCCCTCTTGGCCAGAGTCGTTGCAGGTTGTATGTATTGGTTCAGCAGGCTCTGTCAATGTTTTCAGTGTGACACAAATCTGATTTTTCTGAGGATGAGCTCATACGGATGAGCAATGTAGTAGTACTGATCTGTGAGTGTAACAGCACAATGCAGTGGCTGCCTGTACTATGCAGCCATACAAATGAACAGCAAAAACCTGTCACTTGGCTATAGCATGCCAGAACATTGTCTTGTGCTATGTTAAAATCATAAAGCAAGTGACCAACAATTCTTTTGTACCATGTGTTATCTATACACAAACATATGTCTGTATATACGTGTGCACATAATCTTTTCCTCTGCCTCTTATGTCATGACAACCAGTCCTGTGTCCTTTTTGCTTGGGTAAAACAGTTTAAAAATCTTTTAGGTGTAATGTTTCAAACAGGAAAATTGGTGATTTGACTTCTGTATATAATTCTTGCTCATTACTTGATACTAGTAATGATTTAAAATAGAAGACTTTAAAAGATTTAAAAAAACTTTAAAAAGCACAATTTGGGACATCTCTCTGTCTCCTTACTAAATTATCTATCTCTGGACTTACAGGGCACGAAATCTATGTGTGCTAGAGTGTGGTGTTGGCTTTCTGATCTGAGGTTATGATATTGTACCGAGTTCTGCAGTTGTGTTACCAGGCTGTGCTAAAGTTCCTGGGGATAATGTTGAAGAGCCTATGTCTGGTAAAAACTATCGTGGTTTTACCCGACATGGCTGCCTGGCTACTGATCCATGGAAAGATGTTAATAACAAAATGCCAGTCTTGCACTCACCATTTATGTGTGGTTCCCTTCTTACCTGATGCTGTTAGCCTAAATGTTCATGTCTGATGTAAGTTGTGTACTTAAGCCTCCTCTCAAGCCATATGTGTTGCGGTAAGGACTATCCTACCAGCCTTACGGTAGGAAGACTTGTCCTTTTGGCTAAGCTTCCCTTTCTCCAGACTAAAGACCTCTAGGGTCAGCTAAGATGGAAAGCTGAGCTGGTACAAACCAGCTCAAGTGAGGACTACTGACTTTAGCTTTACCAGCTACTGTCAGACCTAAACCTAGAAGATGTTGCTTTGAGATATTTGGGTTGTCCCACATTTCATCAGTTACCCTTAGGTGCTTTGATCTGTTGTTTTGAAGCACTGAGACAGACCAGAGTCTAAAGGGAGAAGGCTGAAAGGGAAAAAGTGTTCTCATGTGATGCTGTCTCTCATGTAGTACGTGAACAGCTTTTGTTAGTACCAGACGTTTCTTCAGAGGATATTATTTGTCCCTGTCTTGTAGCATTAGACACAAAACTAGCAAAGAAATAATGATTAGGTGTCATGATCTTCCCTGACTTCTGTGTTTCTTGTAGCTTGTGCTGCCTGTTTCATCCCAAGACAAAGTAATGACTCTGTCCATTATTTTTATTTTGCTTTCTCCTGCTAGAGTTGATTAATGACTCTGCTTTGCTTTAAGCCAGTTTATAATAAGTGCTATGATTTTATGAAATTATTCTAGGCTCTGACAAAAAATACTTTCAGCACTTTAAAATCTTATATGGCTTTAAATTTCTGAAGTGTTGTGTTTTGGTGCTGAAATCTCCTACATGTTCAACCTTACAGTCTTAGAAATGAATAGTAGTCCAGGTAATTACAAATTGGCTAAACATAACTAATTAAAAAAGTTGAATCTGTATGTATACACTTCACTCACAAAGTGGAAATTTTCAATGTTGTTTGATCCCATTCAATACATACAACTTCTTTGAGCCAAGAAATGTTAGGTGATATCCTTTCAAAAATTCTTACAGTAATGTTAAGTTTTGGTGGTTACACTGGACACATCTCCAAGACAAAAAAAAAAATTATTATATAAAAATTATTTTTATCACTAGATTACTATAATTGGTTTTAAAGGCAGACTAAAGACTGTGTAGGAAAAAGGCTGGTGTTTGAAAAGAGGATTAAAATTGTACTTTGGGAGATGCAGTTGGAAGATTTCTGATTGTGTGATAAGCAACTCTTAAAATTCAGTAATTTATCTAAATAAATAAAAGACATACAAGTTGGAGAGATCAGTGCTAAAATTTAAAGTTGTCTTAATGTGTTTGAGTCATCCCTGTGTCAATAGTACACTACATACTGTAAAAAGAAGTTAGAGAAGTACTTGACATATTTCTAAGCAGTATAAGCTAAAAATGTTTTTACTGTATAGTATCAAAAGGAGAGTATTTCATGTGAAATTAGTTTATTCTATTATTTAAAAGGATGTGGTTTTTTGCTTTGTCTACATTTTAATAATTATTTTTCAAATTAAAAACCTATGCTAACTAACTCTATTTTGAATGGGTTTTGTATTCCTTTTGGTGATTGCATCTTGCAGTTGTTTTCTATTTATAAGTCTGTTCGCTTTGTAAGAAGTTAATTTAGAAAAGAGAATGGAAAATGTCAAAAGGTATAAACTTTGTAAAGTGAACCAGGCTAGTGCTTCTATATTTTCAGTACACATTTAAATATGCTGACATAAGTGTATCTTGAAGATGCATTGTCAGTCAAGGAAATGACCTACAATTCTGTTTTTTAACTCAAAGAAACAGCAGCTGGAACACAATAGATGGACTAAAAAACCAGTATAAAACCAATGAATATATTTTTTGTAATTGCTTAGCTAAACTCTGAAGCTGGAGTAGGACCATTATTTCTGACATCACTACATTTGTTGAACTAGTTTTAAGAAAACTTAGGATGCACTCTTGACATTGGCAGAAGAGATTCGAGGAGGTTTTTTCTGAAGTGTTACCTACCCAGGATCTGTAATTCCCTGAATCATTCTCTGACTTTAATGATAGCTTTATAACCCTGGAATTAATTTAGTAATTGATCCACATAACCTTAATTACAGTATGAAGTAATGGAACTCTGATTGTACATGAGCTAGACTATAATCAGTGATGCATGCACCCTGGAAGAAAACTCCTGTCAGAAGTGAATGATCTTTCTGCACTGTGGATATTTAAAAGTACAAGTTGACAAAAAAAACCCAAAATAAATCATCAATATTACCATTTCTATAACAAATGGAAATCCAGTTTAAGAGAATTCTGTTATGTCTGTATATATAAGGAAGTTCTGTTTCAGCATAATTTTAAATGATTTACTGGCTTTCTGATAGAGTTGCAGTGTCTGTGCCTGTCAGTTCTCTGTGATAGCTTTTTAATCTATTGACCAGTTCTTCTTAAATTTGTCAGGCAGAAGAATCTTAAAGGCAGTGAAGGAGTTCCTGCAAGTCCTGTGAAATTCTGTAGCAGGAGAGGAGTCTGTGCCTCTGTCCACACTGAGGGAAGGCTGGCAGAGTGCAGCACTGGAGGAAGTGCAGCCAGGTGACTTTGTCCCTATGGGTATACTGAGGCAGGCATTTAATACCTACTGGGGCTTTGACATGGATATGACTTCTACTTTAAGCTGTCTAACCAAAAGGGGAAAGTAGGAGTGGGAGGAAAGACAGTGAAAGGCTCCAGATGGCACAGAGGAAAAGGAGAAAAATAAAAACATTATGGGAAAGAGGATGAGGGGAAGTTAGGCACATGCTTGTAGTAGATGAAGCTATGTGAACAGAGGACCATGGTTATTGAAGTGTCCACTGCGAGTTCACAATTTTGAAAGAAGACTTTCAAAATGCATTTATTGTTGATCTAGTGCTGCAAATCAGGAAGCTCTATCACTAATTCTTGTTGATTTAGTGCTGCAAATCAGGAAACTGTATCACTAATTCTGTACAGATATTGTACGCTAAATCTTGAGCTGTATACATCAGGTGTCCACCCTGCCTAATGCAAATTCATACAAAAAAAAACAAAAACAAAACAAAAACAAATGCAGAATTAAACAAACAAACAAAGTATTTCTGGGAACTCATATGTAAAAGTTTGGATTGGTTGCTTATGGGAAAGAAGTTTGTAGAAGACAGATAACTGCTGACAGTATTGCACACACAAATGTTGTGTTATCTGTTGTAGCTCTAGAGATAAATGGTTAAGGCATTTAGACCTGCCCTCCTTCTGACCTTTTGAACTATTCATTTGAATATCCTACAGGGTAAAAAAGCATTTGCCTCTGTCCTTTCAACAGATCAGGGAAGTATATGTGAAATGTGAACTACAGGTGCTGGAGGCAGTCTGAAACAGTGTCCACATATATATATAACTATTAAAGGAATTGGACCACTTGAGAGAATGAAAAGCAGTGTAAAAATGTAACAAATCTGAATCCCACTGAAAAAAAATCAATATTATTAAATGCTGCTTAATAGAATTCATTAAGGACTTTTTTGAACCTGTTTGCTCTGAATAAAGTTAATGTCCCCAGAAAAGAAATTGCATAGAAAAATAAATCTGTTTGCAGAAAAGTGGCTTTCTGCTGTCTGATTGTATAGTATAGTATATAAAAAATCTGCATATGATTTATATGTTCAAGGAATACATGAAATGCTATATTTTGAAAGACTGGTAGCAGTCACCTTGACAGAAAAGGTTACAATGACAATGTTACTGTGTTGCTAGTAGCAACATCTGTGTTAAATGAGCTTTAATTAAGTTTGAATTTTGAAGTTTATTGCTGTCACAGTACTTGGTGACATTTTGTGAAAACAAGGTGGGAATATTAACACAGTCAGCCAGCCACTCTGCCCACACCCTGGTCCCGCTGCTCTCTCCACTGACTTGATATCCCTTGTCAACTCTCATGAGGAGAGAGGTGACATACTGCCAAAAGACAGCCAATGGGGAGGGTTAGGAAATTCTGGAGTCAGCTAATCCTGTATCCAGACACATAAGGCAGGTTCACTTAAATACCTCCGTGGGTTAACTCCAGAGTTAAAGAGTTGAAGAGAGAAGTCCAGTGAATTCACATGACTTTAACTTTTCCTACTTCATTTACTAAGTTATACATTGCTTAAATTGTCATCTTACTACAGGGTTAAGCCTGGCTCACTGTTTGAGACTCTCTTAGTTTCTAGAAACTTGACTAGAAAAAGATTTTGTAAATCCTCCTTCCTAGCAAATAGAGGTCCCATTTCACATCAAATCCAAGCTATTATTCATTTCTGCAAGACACACAAAACATTTCATAACTGCTAAACTTAAGATTGTTTAGGTTAGGTGTATTGTGTTTGTTTTGCTGAGTTTTGGTAGCTGGGGGTGAAGTGGAAGGGCACAGTGGTGGCTTATGTGAGAAGCTGCCAGAAGCTTCCCCCACGTCTGACAGAGCCAGTGCCGGTCGGCTCTAAGATGGACCTGCTGCTGGCCAAGGCTGGGCCAATCAGAAAAAGCAGTAGCGCCTCTGTGATACCAGATTTAGGAAGTTAAAAAAAGCTATTGTGCAGAGATAATTGTGCTCAAAGGGGAGAGAATATGTGGGAGAGGAAATCCTCTGCAGATACCGAGATCAGTGGAGAAGGACGGGGAGGGGGTGCTCCTGGCTCTGGAGCTGAGGTTCCCCCGCAGCCCATGGTGAAGATCATGGTGAGGTGGGATGGTCCCCTACAGCTCATGGAGGTCCACAGGGGTGCAGAGATACACCTGCAGACCATGGAGGAGATCCACACCGGAGCAGGTGGATGCCCAAAAGGACCCTATGACAGCATGGGAGGTCGGTGCTGGAGCAGGCTCCTGGCAGGGACCTGCAGACACATGGAGAAAGAAGCTGCAGCAGATTTCCTGATAGGATTTGTGGCCCTGTGGAGGCACATGCTGGAGCACCCTATTCTTGAAGAACTACACCCCTTGGAAAGGGACTCATGATGGAAGAGTTCATGGAGAACTGTATCCCATGGGAAGGACTCGCACTGAAGAAGTTTGTGGAGGACTGTCTCCCATGGGAGGGACCCCATACTGGAGAAGGAAAAGGCTTCTCTCCCTGAGCAGTGGCAGAAACACTGTTATAAACTGACCATAATCCCCATTCCATGTCTCCCTGCACCACTGGGGAGAGGAGATAGAGCTTGGGAAGAAAGGAGTGATGGGGAAAAAGTGGTTTTAAGATTCAATTTTTCTTTTATATCCCATTATCATCTTCTGATTTTGATTTGTAATAGATTCAGTGAATATCCTCAAGTCAAGTCTGTTGCCCATAATGGTAATCAGTGAGTGATCTCTCCTTGTCCTTATCTCAACTCATGAGCCTTTCATTATAAATTTTTCCCACTATCCAGTTGTAGAGAGGAGTGACAGAGCAGCTTTCGTGAGTGCTTGGCATTCTGCCAGGATCAAACCAGCACAGTTAGGCTATTTTATGATGCCCTGTTTCTGGGGAAAAAAACCCCAGAGTAAACTCAAGCTGCAGCATTCTGTGTTTTTCTGGTGGTGCTGGGTTCTTTTTTTGCTGATGTTTTGGTTTTTTCCTTTTTGTTTTGGTATCTTAGTGGGAGGTTTGTGAGAGTTAATCTCTTTCTTCTATCTAGGGTGCAAGTGTCAGCAATGCTGAATGAATGAATGTGCTTAATAAAATGCAAGATTAAAAATTTGGATTCTTCCAGTTCCATTACCTGGACTATATATATATATATATATATAAAATACCTGTGCATTTTGTATGTTTTGTGCAACTAATAATTGTGCTGGAAATGGGGAGGAAGGGAAGCCAACAGCCTTTTCATAGGTCAACAGTGACATTGTTGAATTTAAAGTCTATCTTAGCTGAAGCCTGGAAAGAGCACTGTTTGACTGCAGTCACCAAGACTTGCAAATCAGATGCAAATCCAAAACTCACTTGTTACAAATGAATTGAAAACCAATGAAGTGAAATATTTTGCATCTTACAGCACCATGAATAGCCTGCATGTTATTTTTAAGTTTCCACAATTCTACTGTTGCATGTAAGCCCAGTTGTTAGCCTAAATCCAGCCTCATCTTTTTCTCTTCTCTGGCTTAGCAGGATAGAGACCCCTTAATAATAATAATAATGGCCAGTCTTCGCGAGCGAAGATCCGGGGAAGGTCTTTCCACCTTCCAGCCTGCGCATTGGATTTTTTAGGTGAGACACAAGTGTGCGCGGAACTGAGCCCACCCTTTAATCCTAAGGTTCATCTGCCGGGGCCAAGCGAGCTTGGACGGTGGCAGCGAGGTCCTTAGGACGTAGGTGGGTTGCCTTTAAGGGCTAACGAGCCCCACCTGCCCGGGAGTGGCCCTGACCGGGAATCGAACCCGGGTCTCCGCGGTGATAGCGCGGCGCCTTTACCCCCTAGACCACCCCTTACTGGGAATATATTTGCATGTGTACAATATGTCTTTCTACAGCAGCTAAGCCCAGTAGCTGCCCCTGGATCCCAGTCTTCCCAGTTGCTGGCAACTAGACGTGTGGGCTCTGAGGTCTGCAGCCCAGCTGCCAGCATCATGTACGGCCCCCTTCGCACACACTGACATGCACATCTGTGTGCACACCTTGCAGGTGTCTACAACAGCCAGACTTGTACACAGTCTGGTGCTGGATCCTTGCTCTTCCCAGATGCCTTAACCCAAGGAGAGAGAAACAGGCACATATATATATATTTGGGCACACAAATACATGCATGTATATAAAAATGTGGGTACATATGCAGAAATAGGTCTCACTCCTAGAGACCACCAGACTCCATGGTTTCTCCAGAAGCTTTCCAGGACTTCTCTAGAATCCCTGATACCCAGCGCCTCACATTGTCTCACTCTTGCACACACACGCACACACATGCATACCTACTAACCCCCACCTCGGCTCTTAAGCTACATTGCCTGCTCCCTGACTGGTCTGGCTTGATCTTTGCATGTGCTCACACATCATTTGCACCTCTGCACTAGCTCTGATGTCTGGCAATGTGGGCATGTGGCTCTCCAACCCCTGGTCCCACTTTGGTTGGTGCACTTCCCCACACATGTGCACAAAGATTTAGTCCCTCACCAAGAAAAAAGTTAGGGTCTAATGAGAAGAGGAGAGTGTGCTGATAAGAGAGAGAACCTGGCCAGACATGCAGCCTTACAAGCCACATGTTTCTTTGTGACCAACCTCTTTCATCCCCCTATCTCTCTATTCTCCAGTGCTTATTCCTCATCAAACTGTCTTGATGCCTCTTTTTCTCCACCTTTTCTTCTTTCTCAAATCAAAGCCTCATGGGATTCCAAAATTCTCTTCACCTGCATCCCATTATGTGTCTGACACTTGTGGGTAGTTATTCCCCATCTTCATCTGAAAGGTGATCTTCATAGATGCTCCACTGACTGGCTGTGATGAGTTTTACACCCTAACAGTAGGGCTGATGCTTTGCTGGGACAGCCCTGGGAGGGGCCCAGTGAGGGTCTTTGTTCTTTGGGAGTCCTCAGTTTGAGTTCTCATTTATATTTGCATCCCTGTGTTCCTCTGGGCTTGTACAGTCCAACTTTTTTTGGGCTGATGGCCCATATAATGGGCTTGGGAGCCATTTGGACATGGTATTCTGCTCCTCATCTTGCCATGGTTGGTCTGAGCTTCTCTGTATGTGTGGAGATGATCTCTGTTTATCACATCATTAAGTCTAAGCCAGTAACCAAATAAGAGCAGAAAAAACAAAGCTTCCAACTATCATTTGGACAGCTATCTGCAGTGTAAATACTGGAAGGCGTCTGGAATTTTCAATTGATTTAAATATTTATTAGGCCACTAAAATTAAATTATACTGAGTATCAGTTTCCTCCATGCAGGATGTATTTTGATGCCAAACTTGAGACATCCTAAAATTGCTTGATCATTTTGGTAAATTTTTGTTCATGTTCTGTAGGTATAGCAGATATAGCAGTTGATATTCAGAAAGTAGAATATAGCTTTCACATTTCAGGAATGAGTCTGTGTTTCACCTTCTATGTGGTAGATGAAATATTGGTTATATTTAGCTTATTTGGGGGCTTTAGGTACATGAAATAAAATTAAGATTAATAGGATTCCTTCATGCAAAATTGCAAAAATAATAGTAAAAAATTAGTGGAAATTCTAACTGGAAACTGGAGAAATACATTTAAAAAGATGGCGTAAAGAGCTTTCAGTTTGCCATTTAGTCTGTGTAATAGAGATATAGAGTAACCTGTCACTTTTTTTCTAAGTAGTATAGTACTGTTTGCTAAAAGTGAAGATTGAGGTTACAGAATATTACTCTGTGTTGTTATTTATGTGGTTGTTGGCAGTGAGACTTGTAGTAGTATAAGGATGAGGTTGATTTAAACGTTCACAGATGTGTCTGTGGTTTTGTTTGTTCTTTTCTGATACAAATTGGATGAACATGGATTTGTGACATGAAGCATATTGATGTATAGTACTATAAATTCATATGCTTTGCAAATGGTGAAAAATATTATTAGATATCTCTTCACTAATCCTTGTGTTCTTTTATCACAGCTCTTTTTATTTACAACTCTTACTCATTAAGGGAGATTTAAATCTAATTTTTTTCACCCAATCAGTTTCCTGTGTCACCATTACAAAACCAAATACATTTACAGTCAGAAATGGTTCATGCACCAGTATTGTTCAGTAATTAAATTCTTTAATGCCTATCACCATTATTCTCTAATAAATGCATTTTCCACAAGTGAAATGCAGGATCAATTTTTTTTTTCTGTGTAAAAAATAGCAGTTCTTAAAAGCGGTAAAAATTTTAAATTAAAAATTACATGGTTTTCTGTTCTTGAGGGGGGGAGGAAGAACCTAATTTCCATATTGATTTTTTTTTCTAAATTACATAAGAAAATGAGCAGAAATATAAAAGCCTATGTATAGTTCTCTAAGGCATAATTGTGATGATCAAAAACTGTGTGGGGAAGCAATTCTAAATGAACTTGAAATTCAAGTTCTCAGAAAACAATAGAGCCTTGAAAGCTCAGTATCACTCAGAATAAAACAATTAATTACTGAACTGTTAAAATGTCAGCTTTATTTTAATAGAAATTGTGAACACAGCCCACAGTTGGGAAATTCTGTTTGGAATAAATAGATATATTTTGTTTTAAAACTGCCAGAATTATAGGAGATACTAGTATGAGTCATAGTTTAATGGCTGAAAGGCCTGCATCAAGTCCATGAAAGGCGATGTGAGTTTCCTTTGCCATGTGTGTTACCAACTGGAGCTGTGGCAGGCTGAAACTGCTTTTCTCACTGGTATATGAGCTGAAGCTCTTGCAAGGGTGTTCTCAGGAGTGTTGTGTGTTGGCCAGATCAGTAACTCAGTCTTTCAATTAACTGCACTTCTGAGCAGCTGTTACTCATAACTGAAAAGCACTCACAAGGCTCCCTACGTCCATTTCTTTATCTGCAGGTTACAGGTGGCAGGATCGTGTGTATCAGTAATTACATTACTGTGATATATGATAATAGGTTATCAATGCATTGGAAGTAAACCAGGTCAATAATCTATAAAAGGCAAACTTATTGCAATCATTGTAAGAGCTGGATAGTCATTTTGAAGAAAAAAAATCAAGTACTTCTTTATGAAGAGCCTCAATAACTGCTCTCTTTGGAATTTTTATATCTGTTTGATAAATAATAAATATTGAACAGAGGAAGTTATGCATCTACCTGATCATTTTAATTGTCAGGTTTGCTGTAGATTTAACTATTTTTCTAAAACTCAGGTTTCTGAAATAAAGGAACAGATGAATCTTTGGTTTCATTAAAAAGGAACATTCTTCTGATATCTGTAGTTCAGGAGAAAAGTTTGAAAATATGTTCTGTGCTACAGAATTATAAAGACAATCTGCGAAGAAAGTCTTCACTCTTCCCCTTTCTTAGAAACATTATTATGTCTCTTAGTAATCAGGCTGTATTACATTCCTGGTTTGGAATTTCCTTACTGTGGTATCCGTGGAAGCTTAAACTGCTTCTATCCTTTTTATATAATTAGCGGGTGAAACATCCTCATACTCGGAAATTACTAGCTTTCTACATTATGTATTTTTTTTTTACTCTAAGACTGCAATTATATTAAAATATTGGGAATCAACCTGCCTCTCGAGATATCCCCGAGTAATTTTTTTTATTATTAACAATGACTACTATTGTTTTATATATTTCTTTTTATAGGTAATTCTATGTTAGCTTTAAATGGCTGTTTTAGTACTGATGAAGATCAGGTGAATTTACCTTGCAACTCCTACATGGAGTTGGATTGTGCCATGGTGTTGTAGCGTACAATTCAAAGTTCACATTTCTATGGGCATGACTTTTATCAAATATTAATTGCTACTCAACATATTTTTTACAAGGTCAGAATCTCTCTTGGAGTTTATCTGATGGCCCCTTTTTCTTTAAAATAAATGCACTGAAAATACTGAAAGGCTTCTAGCTGAGGTTTAATGAAACACCAACTATGGCAAGCCATATTTAAAAAAAAAAAAATCAATTTTGGCAGTTGAAAATGACAGGAACTGGAATCAGTGTCTCTCTGCTCATACTGCTCTTGTAGAGCAAGTGTTTTTTTTCCCATGGCCTTGCTCTCCAAGTGATTTCTTCACACATACACCTCTATATTCTTAGAAGAATATCTTTGTCTGTCTTCTCTGAAAACTTGGCAGTACATATCCTTCCTATATATTCTCAGGAGTCTCCCTGCATGTTCCTGTCTGCAAGTTACTTCTGTTCTATGTTTTTCTGCCCATCTTATCTTGCACTCTGGAAACCTTTCTCGAATTGAGCATCCTCACTTGCTTTGAAGTCCATCTCTTCACCCATCCAGTAGATCCCTCCTAACACAAGATGCAAGCACAGCAATTCCTGAGCTCATGAATCCTTTGAAAAAAAAAAAAAAATTGAATGTGCACTAGATGTTGAACAACCAGAAAAAAAAAGGTACCATCCTTCAGAACATGTAAAACAGACAACAGATGAACAAATCCAAAGACCTGTTCATCACCACTCCCAGAAGTTATAGGTAACGCTGTCAAAATGTAAGAGCACTTGGAAACAGGTTATGCCTGCTGACAGGCATTGGCAAATGTCTGCAATTGCCTAACAATACATGTACAGACTATCTTCTTATGTTTTATGGCCCACTGTTATCTTCTCACTGCAGTGTCTGTGTCGTAATTTGCTAAAACCATACTATACGGAATATAAATATATGAGCTAGAACATGTTTTAACAATAGTTTCATTATAAAAACCTGCATGTCTTGTGAAAATGTAGTTATGGTTTTAGGCCATGATGAGTGTTCAGTCCTTTCCTTCGTAAGAGAATACGGTAACTGGAAAAATTTTCTCCTCTATCTGCATTAAAGCTTATTATTTGTTTCTGATTTTCCATATATCCCACCTGTGTGTAGAAAGGGGGAAAACATATTTACAAGTTGTTAGGCTTTCAACCCAAGAAGTGTGTAGATACTGTGCATCTTTTATGTATATATATGTATATATATGACCACAAATATTTTTTTATTTAAAACTAGTATGCAGCTACATATATAAAGCTAGTATACAGGTCTATGTTTTGGTAACAGATGAATTTGTACCATATGCTTCAGCTTTTAACAAGGAGTTAATTTTATGAAATTTTATAAAAATAACATTTACATATACAAAAAGACTCTCAAAGAGATTTAATTTGTTTTCTGAAAGCTGTACAGTATCATACTGTTTTCAGGCTTTAAAAAAAATCTGAGGATTTGGTTGTTTTGTTGGGTTTTTTGTTCTGTTTTTACTTTGTTTTTTTTTTTAAGCAGAGGGAGGGGCATGGATTCAGTTTTGAGGAGTCTACTTTTGGGCAAGACATGGACTAAACTTCCCAGAATGCTAATATAAATTTACACTGAGGTACTTTATAGGTATAAAAATCTTTCAGATATTTCTATTTCTGGGACACTGGAATAATATCTTAAGATTGGACTATGGCAGAAGAGTATACAGTTTTACATTTATGTACATCTGTCTGTTTGTTTTACGTGAAATTCAGAGTTGTTTGGAATATTGAGTTGTTATTCTCATTACAGGCAATATAAGTACGGAGTTCTCAGCATTCTTTCATGTTTGTTTTTTGTTGTTTTTTTTTTTTTTTGCTTCCACATTTTTCTGTAGATAAGTTTCTGTCTTTCCGTTTTCAGTCTTGCTTAGTGTTCAAGACAGGAGAAGTTCTGTTGAGCTGTTGGGTGTCAGAGACAACTCGAGCCGGGTCATGGCTGTATTTGCCCAGTTTTTCCTGTAAGGCTCATCCTATAGAAGGTTCTGTAAAATACAACTCAAATCAAGGGTTATTTTCCCCTAAAGTTAAATCTCTTTGAGTTACACACTGGATTTCCTCACTAAGAGTACTCAGGTCCTCTCAATCCCAAGAATGTGTTTGCCAGAGGGAGGAACAACCCAGTTGGGTTGGATAGCCAGGCCCAGAGAGTGGTGGTAAACGGTGCTGCATCCAGTTGGCAGCCAGTCACTAGTGGTGTCCCCCAGGGATCAATGTTGGGCCCAGTTCTATTTCATATCTTTATTGATGATTTAGATGAGGGGATTGAGTCCACCATTAGTAAATTTGCAGATGACACCAAGCTGGTGGGGAATGTCGATCAACTGGAAGGCAGGAGAGCTCTGCAGAGAGACGTGGACAAGCTGGAGAGTTGGACTGATTCCAACGGGATGAGGTTCAACAAGGCCAAGTGCTGGGTCCTGCACTTTGGCCACAACAACCCCTGCAGCGCTACAGGCTGGGCACAGAGTGGCTGGAGAGCAGCCAGGCAGAAAGGGGTCTGGGGGTGCTGATTCTCAGGAAGCTGAACATGAGCCAGCAGTGTGCCCAGGTGGCCAAGAAGGCCAATGGCATCCTGGACTGGATCAGGAACAGTGTGGGCAGCAGCAGCAGGAAAGTGATCCTTCCTCTGTACTCTGCACTGGTGAGGCCACATCTGGAGTGCTGTGTCCAGTTCTGGGCTCTTCAGTTCAGGAAGGATATTGAGGTGCTGGAGCAGGTCCAGAGAAGAGTAACCAGGCTGGTGAAGGAACTCAAGCACAAGTCCTGTGAGGAGAGGCTGAGGGAGCTGGGGTTGTTCAGCCTGAAGAAGAGGAGGCTCAGGGGCGACCTCATCACTCTCTACAACTACTTGAGAGGAGGTTGTAGCCAGGTGGGGGTTGGTCTCTTTTCCCAGGTAACTAGCAGTAGGATAAGAAGGCATGGTCTTAAGCTCTGCCAGGGAAGGTTTAGATTGGATATTAGGAAGAAATTCTTTTCAGAGAGGGTAATTAGGCATTGGAATGGGCTATGCAAGGAGGTGGTGGATTCACCGTCCCTGGAGGTTTTTAAGATAAGACTGGATGTGGCACTGAGTGCCATGCCGTAGTAACTGTGGTGGTAGTGGATCAACGGTTGGACTTGATGATCTCACGGGTCTTTTCCAACCCAGTTGATTCTATGATTCTATGATTCTATGGCTAGCAACCCCGTCAATTCTATATATGGACTATGGTGACCTATGTTCTTTCAAAGTCTATAGGGGCTTTGTTTGTATAGGTCAGCTAGCTTCCAGAGTTAACAAGGTGCCTTCTGCTAAACTTACTGGGGATGCAATTAATTCAACATTTGAAGGATGGGATAAAACTGTTATCTTGGACATAATTTTATTGTGCTCCCTTAAATCTTCAGACAGATCAGATGCCAGTTTGCAGTACTCAGAGTATTACTTGTCAACTTTTACCTTAATCTTGTAGAAAAACAATTCTATGAAGAAAAAGCACTTTTTTTCTGTAAGCAGATAAAAGTTCTTTATTGGTCAACGATGTAGTTTTAAAGGCTGTGAAGTCAATGGAAACACGCACATCCATGCGACCCAGAACACGTATGTTTTACTGTTTGATTACAGTCTTCTAAATCCCTCTGATAAACCTCAACTTAATTTACAATCTGTAAAACTCAAACTTTAAAACATTTGAGTTTTTTTTCTTTTTTTTTTTCAAATTAGACTTGTTGTCACCTGCCTTTTGAGTATGTTAAACGTTTTTTTAATAGTTCTGAGGAAACATCCAGACACTCCTTTAACCAGAGGGTGTTTGTCCAGACAGGGAACTAAACAATAAACTTTCGTTTAAGTATTTTGACCACAAAAAAGAGACAGCATCCTAAATCCCACTACTGCTGTTCTGCAGATGTGGGATATTTTTTGCACACACCAAATATAAGTTGGGTTCTTAGGTTCCTAGTCTCAGCAAAACTCTTCTGAAGAATCTGACCCAGGTAGAATGGAGGAGTTGTTCAAGGCAGCTTGATATATTTTTCTGCAAGTCTAGAAGCAGCAGTAGAGAAGTTACATTTGTGGATGTAACAGTTTCTGGGAACTTGAACACTGAGTTGTATTATTATGTATCAGTTTTTAATTTTAGGGGAGTAAGTAGAAACATATTTCTGCCAGAATTCTGACAGCAAACTGAATGTGCTATTGTCTAATTTTTGTCATCATTCAGCAGTATCCAGTAGGTGGCACAAGTACGCAAGGAATTTGTACAATTCTTTTCTTATCGGAGTTCTTTTATGTTTGATTAATTTCAAGGATTCTAATTCAAATTTAATTATTTAGCTTTTCATTTTCTTTACTATGCTATGAAACTTGGTACTACAGTTTTTAGGTTACAGTTGTATTTTTATGATAGCAGGAAGTTATTAATTTTGAACACATAAACTGTCCTTAGTCATAACAAAAGCTCTGAAAATTTTTAACTATATGTAAATCACATGTAAGGCTGATTTGAGACTTGAGGAATGGTGAGGAAGCTTTCAATTCCATTTTTACTGTTGTTTCATCTTTTGTAGCAAAATGTCTACAGGTTAAATACATACTTCTTCTCATTGTCTTCCTTACCAGTTTCCTTGGCAAAAGTAAGTGTTTACTTTTCTACTAAAACACAAGGAAGTAGACAGGGAGGAACTTGGATTATAATTTTACTTTCCATGTAACTCAGCACAGATACAATGCATTAATTATGAAGAACAGAACAAAAGCTGTAATGTCTTATTGCAAATATGCAGTCATGGCTGTCTACTGAGATAATATTTATCTGTTATTTGCATAATAATCTGCTTTTTGTCAGATTACTAAAATAAGAAAAAAATAATATTCTTTAATATTATGCAACTGGTGTACCTTTGGGAAAGAACAGGTAAAAAACCCCAACAAAACAGTGTTCTGTAAGATCAGAATGTCTCTACGATGTAAGTGCACCTATTTACACTGCTTTTACACTATCCAGGTCCATTTACTTCAGAAGCTTCTTTGTCTCAGAATACATTATTAGATCACATTCTTCATGTGAAGAGACATTTAGATATGGTAGCCATATTTCATCACTTTACATAGTGAAGGAGAGCTAATCTAGTTTTAAACCAGACATTATGGGAGAACATAGGTCTAAGAAGGTCACTGGAGATCTATTGTGGAGTCAGCCTTTAAATCCTTCTGGGAGAACTTCATGGACTCCTGTTGTAATTGAAAAGCTTCCGAGACAAGACTATATGTGCAGTTTGTGTTGCCCCCCTTGAGCAGCAAAGGCACAAGGACTACTCAGTTTAATCACAGCAGCAGGCTTGTAAAAATGTGTTGCTAAAACAGAACCCAATCTCAAGTATCATGTTGCTTGGCTTGTAAAAATGTGAAGACAGCTATCATACTGTTTTTAATTTACTCTCCTGGCCTGTAACTATGATAGTTCCTGTAACATTGTGTCAGTAATGCTTCCCTTCAGAATACCAATGCGAGATACCACTGTGGTGGCAGTGGTTGCTGTTGCTGCATTTTTCCTTTCCTTTCTTTTCTTTTCTTTACTTGCATCTGAATGTCAGGTGATGTGTTCCTTGGAGAAGCATACCTGAAACCATATCCGTATTTAAACTTACACTGCTAGATGAAAGCTCCTCCTTTAATAATAAGTGTCTGAATATGATAAGTTTTAGAAATTAATGCAATGGTGATTTTTTGTTTGTTTGTTTATTTGTTTTGTTTTTGGTTTTGGGTTATTTTTGTTTGGGTAGTTGGTTGGGTTGGGGATTTTTTGTTTGGGTTTTTTTTCTGTGGTTGGTTGGTTTGGGTTTTTGTTTGGTTTTTTTTTTATTGTTTGGTAAACAATATAGCTCCTTGAGTAAGAAAATAATATCTCCAGGTGATCTAAGAATCACATTAACAGATTCTAAACTTTGACTTTGTTTTCTTGTAAGTTTTGTTGTTAAATAAGAAAACAGACACATGGCTGACTATAATAGATTTTCTGCATACATTTTAATTGCCTTAAACTCCTAAAAAATCCTTATTAGTCAGGTGATCTGTGCATTAACAGTTATAAACCTCTGCTTCACAAAAGTGAAACCATATGATAGCATCTAATAATTTTAATTTCTTCTGTGTTGCTTACTAGAATGATAAAATCAGTTCATAACTTGTACACTCAAATAACATAACAAATAAAACACCTCTATACCCAGAAATTTATTGTAGTGGGGTTTGTTGTGGTTGTTGGTTTTTAGTTTTGTTTTTTTGTTGAGTTTTTATTTTTTGTTGGGTGGAGTGTCTACACATATTTGAAAAAGAAAAAAATTGGAATCTGATATGGGGATAACATAAATCAATGGTTTAGTTTAATGTTAGGATGCTAAATGAGTTGTTTAATGTATCTTGTATATGGAAAGACTTGTTAATATGGAAAGAATTCTTACTATTATGAAGAGCTTTAGTTCAAAACTACCTTTAAAATTATGATTTTTACTTGAAGTGTTTTCTACACTCAGATTAAAACTCTAACTAGAGAAAAGTTCAGTAAACTAAACCTTGTAATTTGATCACTTCTGTGAAAAATGTGTGTAAAATTGATTATTATTTATTATTGGTTATTATTTATTATTTATTTATTATAGGTTATTATTATATTTTTAAAATATATTTCAAAATAATTTTTCATGTATGTCTTTCAATGGCTCCCAAAATCATTTGGTCTTTGCCAAGACAGTATGAAGGAAAACCAGATCCATTATTCATCCTCATCAATCCTTCAGGAAATAGGTAGTTGCTGAGTTTTTTACAGACTCCAAGAAAATATTTTTACCAGATCTTTCAGCTAAATCTTTTCCGGGCACAAGGATTAATTACTGCTAAATTACATCTTATGAGAAAACAATAGTATTAATTGTTAAAGTGACAATTTTTCCCATCATACAACATAATGTCCCATCTGGCAGTGCAGCTGTGCAAAGCTTCAATGTTTTTCTGAAAAACCTTTTTTTGCAGCCCCCAACCTTTCTGGGGGATTTTATGTTTGTTTGGTTTGGTTTTTTAATGTTAGGGTTAGAAACATTTAATATCTTCATTTTCAGTTCTTCTGTTTTTGTGTGTTTCTATAACACATTGACCTCCTGGATAGTCACTGTCAGAAAGGATCAGTTAGTCTCAGGGAAATGAGGATTTTGGGGGAATCTTTTTCATGTCATCCTACAGATAGGGTCCAAATACAGTTTGAATATTAAAATGTAAATATTAGGAAATGCCAACCAAGTTTTACAGATAGCAGCATTTGACCTTAATCTAATGTATACTTGAACTGTATGTTGTACACAAACAGAGACTTTTGAAGTTGAAATGTTTACTAATCCAGGAAAATCTTATTTACCAGTGTTACACTCCAAATTTTAAGACATAAACTGCCCACAGTGGTTACATTTTATTTAAAACTCTATAAAAGCCTTTTGGTGGTGTTACAACTTTGAAGTTACACCTGGAGAAAAACTACACATTTTTCTCTATGAAAAATTTTTTAATTTAATGAGAAAAATAAGACATTTTGGCAAAAGGTTTTAGAGGATTAAAATAAGACCAATAAAAATTTTTCTCTAAAACACCCAGCACAAAGACCCATTCCACAAAAAACCCCCACACTACAAACAATCAATATACAAGGTTTAGTAAAACACAATTCATTGGTTTTAAGTTATACGCAAGAGAAGGAAAAGAGTAAAAGAAGAAAATAGACAAAAATATTAAAGAAAGAGAGAAGGAAGAAAGAAAGAAGGTGAGAAAGGAGAGGAAAATAGTTACCAACAAGATTCAGCCTGCTGGCCAGGCATGACAGGAATATCGTGGAAGCACCATCCTCTCCTACCAGTTGTGGCTCTCACTGGCCACTCTGCTTTATTAATTTCATTCAACACAATGGCAGAGGCTTCAATCAGTCTCAAGTTTTTCCTAGTGTCCTCTTTGTGAGCTAAGAATATCAGAGGAAATTGGTTAAAACAATCAGAGTTAAATTTAAAAGACTTATTCTAGACAAATAAAATCTTT
The DNA here is from genome assembly GCF_022539395.1 of Myiozetetes cayanensis. Lineage (NCBI taxonomy): Eukaryota > Metazoa > Chordata > Aves > Passeriformes > Tyrannidae > Myiozetetes > Myiozetetes cayanensis. The sequence goes on along the minus strand of NW_026086604.1, from coordinate 76,772,559 downwards.
TCTAATATGAAGTAGTCTTCTATCAGATGAAACACTGGTTATCATTTTCCTATTAAATGTGAGCTTAGTAAATATGCCAAGAGAAACTCATTGCATAATTTGGCAATGCTGTAAAAGGCTTCTACAAATCCTTTCCATAAATAAGACTGAAAGGATTTTAAAAAGTCAACAAAAATATTCCAGAAGATTTCTAGAGGTTTTGTGGGTTTTAGAGGAGACTTTTGTTCCTTCAAATGATGCTAAAGTATCAGTAGGTTTGTTTGATCAAAGCTGATTTCATATAGCACGTATCATAGTGATACAATGACTTTCTTCCCAACACTCATAACAGGAAATTATGATACACTAATATTACACTGAGACCAAATCACCATGTTTAGGTGACTAATTAGCCCACTAATTTTAGTAATTCTGATTGTGAAGTGGCTGAAATTTGTATTTAGAAGACATCGAGAGTTCTAGACTTTTAGTTAGCTTATAAACAAGGTTCTCTATGGAATAAGCAGACTTGATGGGCAATTGCCACAGGATGACATGAGTATGTAAGATTTGACTACTTGAGACCAAACCTTCATCCTGATAGATTACTAGAGAGGATAGACTCCTAATGCTGAGAAGGTTTATAGTTTATACGCATAAATAAGATGAGCAAGTGTTGTTTTTTCTATTAATACGTATGTTCTGTAGTTAGATTACTACAGAAATTGCACAATCATACACTAAAAACAAGTTTAAAAGACTGACAGGTAGCTAAACTGAAGAAAACAGAACTTGTGTTCACTCTGCAATAAAAGTTACTAGTGAAGAAATGTGAGATAATGTCTTTGAAATAACCTGAATGCATCAAGAAGGAACTTGCAGAAGGAACTACATCAAGTGCAGGTCAAGTGTTCGAGGATTCCCAGTCACCAAGGATGGATCCCTACAGGACAGGCTTTTTGTTACTCTAACGTAAGTTGTGTAGGGTTCCCACATGTTCTATTACACAACCCTTTGATGTGAAAATTAGCTTCTAATTGGGAATAACAGTTAGAAACTCAAATGGAGTTCTCAGATAATCATCAATTTTCTGCCCACAGTTGACCAAAATACATCCATTCCTGGCTCATGTGTTCTCCATGGAGAACACATGAATTATGGAGTTGCCATCTCAGTGTCAAAGGTGCATTGCTTTTTCTCCTATTCTGTGTGAAGGTTTGATTTGACAAAACAAAATAAGTCATTGCATAGACAAGAGAAAAGAAGCAGAAATAGGGTTATTTTCCAGTTCTTTGTCCTGTCTCAGATCCATAATCCTGAAGATAAAAATATTAAAGGACCTTCACCTCCTCCCTCTATCACGGATGCAGTGAGCATTGTTAATGGGTGCATCACTCAAAACCAAGAAGAAATGTGGATTGGTAGCTATATTTTAATAGAACTGTAAAGACATGCCCAGTGTTTTGTTAAACACTTGAGTTTGACTTCCTAGCCTCAGAAATGCTATTACTGGAACTGATGCTAGCTTCAGTGAACTAGAAAAACACAGAGAAGAGTGTGATTTGCATTGTTTGTTCTACTGTTCCAGCTGGATTAAGCTGAATTATTCTCATCTCAGTGACTTGCTGCAAACATAAAGGGCTGTGGTTCTTACTCTGTTGAGAAACAAGACCATTACCTCTGCTCCAAGTCTCAACATTTTTTTTCCCCTTACACATAATGTGTGACTCCAATGTTTGGTAGTTAAGTGAATCATAAACTTTTCATGCTCTGCAGTGGGTATATTCATATGTAAAATTACTACTATGCTTGTCATGAAATTGTAATAGGACATGGCACTTATCACAGCTGTGAACTTTTTCCCAAACATCTGAATCTCCAGGTGTGCCCTTGAATTGACAATAACAAGGTGATGTACTACTGTTTTACTGTATTTTGTTGTGTCACTGTATGGGAAACCAGTTTCATAGGAAAGAGTTAATATAGATTCCTGTTCCTAATTTTTTCCCAAGATTTACATGTTTTTAACATGTTGGGAATTTAATGTGAAAACATATAAAGCATAGGTGCATAGAAGATACATAAAGCTCCATTAACTTTATGGATTAAAATGTTAGATTTCAAGCAAGTACTTAGACCTTTTATAGTTCAGATTAATAAAAATATTATATTAAATTAAAAGAAAAGGTTTTATAGGGTTTAACATAGCTTCTGGCTGTTTAGTTATTTCTGTGTCAGTATAAATAATAATAAGCTGTAATTCAAACACTTAAATTCCACTCTATTTATAAGAAAGAAATTAATGACAAATATAACTTTTCTGCCTTGTAGAAAATTCACATACATCTGGGGGGTTTTTGGCTTCACAAACCTCCCATTTGCTCCCCACCTCCCCACTGCCCCTAACCACCCACTTTGGAATTCCATTAACTTTGTTTAATATGTTTCAAAATTGTCATCAAAGGGGAAATTCATCTCATACAGAAGATCACCAGCAGAAAGCCCTTTATTACCACTACATTTAGTTGTAGGAGGCACACAGATAAAAAGAGTTTTAGGTTATATTTAGGACTACGTATTCTCTCTCTCTGTGTTTCTTCTGCATAGTTGTGGCTGTTGGCATCATAGTTAAATGGACTTCTGCTGCCACTTTTTCAGACCCTCCAGATGGCATTTGGGCTACTCAATGACTTCCACATCCCATTGTCTTGTTGAATAGTTGCATGGGACTTTATCTTCAGCGGTGTGATTTTAGCAACATTATGTTTTATAAACTCCAGAACAGAAGAAAGTAACTTGAAAGAATTGAATGGATTTTTGGATGTACTTTGTTACTTGATTTCTATTAGTGTGCTTAGGCAATGGGTGTTTTGTGGGGTGGGGGTGGTGTTGCTAGGCTTTTTCTTTATATTGACAGCTGAGACTGCAGGTGATGCAGTGAACCTGTTTTTAACTATTCAAATTGCACGTTTATTGTCACCACATCAGATTTGTACAGTTCCTGCAATTTTTAAAAATGTTTTAAGGAAATTAATCATAAAGGCTTTTACATTTGTAGTATAGACATCCTGGGGAACGACACATACACTTTCTAGTGATATACTATTTTCTTATGGGAGAAGGGAAGAATCATTTTTATCTCATTTTTTCTCTTTTCTTGAAAGGGTACATATTCCTCTTCAGTCTGCCAAGAATGAAATATGGGAACACATTGTGAATTAGTAAACTACTGTCTTTCCTATAGTTGCTATTCTTACCCATGAGGTGAAGAGAATTTGCATTTTTGAGACCAGATTTAGGTGCTGAGTCTGCAGAGTTTTGGTTCCTTCCTTACTTACATCCACCAGCTTCTGGAAGAATTTAGGCCGAACCACAGAATTTCAGTGCATAGCCTCTTCAAAATAAGGTCTCACCATACCCACACATGGTATTATATGTAAAAAATGTGTATTGTATAGGTATGTTGGGCTTAGCATTTATTTGCAGGCTACATAATTTTTGCTTTGCCTTAAATTATTGCATTACTTACCTGTAAAGCAGCTAGTGCCTAAATCATGTAAGAACTGAATCTCATAGAACAAACTGGGAATCGCTGATACTCAGTAAAATGGATTTTGGCTGGGAATGTGGGATTCGAAGCATTTTTCGTTTAAGCAATGGAATTTCAGTATTACAAAACTGCCAATTTAGTTGTCAAAATGTAAAAGCTTTTCAGATTTTACCATTTTATGTATAGCTTCATATTTTTAGTAGAAAAATTTGGTCTTTTAAAACTTATAAATTACAGTTGTTACATATTTATGTTTACATTTGTTTACCTGCTCTGGTTGGTGGCACAGTTGTTTCTTCCTACTTTGTTCTTATGATGACAGAAAACCTGCTTTTCCTGAACTGCTTCAACAAAGCAATAGATTGATTTATTAGAGAATCTATAGCTCTTTTACTGTGAAATTTGGGCTTTTTTAGTATAATTCTGAAAAATTATGTACAGATTACTAATTGTTAAAACAATATAATAATCATCTTTTGTCCAGGAGTAACATCACGATATAATTACCAAGGAATACTACAACCAATATCCCGATAAGAACATCAGAAAGTCACCAGTGAGTTTCTGCTGTATTTGTTATAACATCTCCTGAAATAACTTCAAAAATAAACCTACCAAAATATTTTACTCTTTTTGAAATTCTACTTGCCAAAGGCAATCACATAAAAATTTTAATCTGGAATATTTATTGTGGAAAGCTTACAGAACAGAAATGAGGCCTAGCATTCCCAGGAATAGTTATGGCCAGTGAAGTTGTGTTTCATGTATGTAATGGCAGAATAAAACACTATTAGCACTTCCATCATGTTTCATAGAGTCCTTAGAAGAGTTGCCACCATAGAGGTGAAAGAAAAAAGGGAATTAACCTCGTTATAAGGCATAACTGATAACCAAGTACTTTGAACAGTGATTTCATGTTATTTTTCCAATTTTCAAGTTGAAAAGTACAATTGAAAAGTGCAATTGAAAAGTGTAATTGAAAGCTGTTGTGCAGCTAACTGTCTTTCCAGCACTGGAATCTAATCCAAGACCTGTAAACAGACAGACAAAACACATTTTGAAACATTTAGAAAGGTTCAAGTGCACTGCTGGTGGAAACCCCCGGGCTTTGATAATGTCAAAGAAAGACAGTGGCTTCCAAGAGGCAAAAATGAAATTCAATGCACTGAATAAAACCTACTATGTTTGGCAGTGGTTTTCTGAAGAAAGTAAGCAATTTGGGTTATCTCAAGCTTCAGAGGAAAAATAAAAATTATCTCGAATCTTGTGAATTTTGCAAGACACAACACAGATTTGCCACTGTACAGGCGGTCTTCAATTCTGTTGAAAGAGCTTGTTTCTCTACATGAGTAAACACGGTACCAGGGCTCCAGATGCCTCACTGAAACTGAGGCAGATTGTTTGCTTATTTGTTCAAACTACTGTTGAATAGTTCTTAGTATGGTAGAGAACTGCGTTGTCATTCTGTTTTCAAAATGGTATTTGTTACCATTAAAAATAAATCTTGGGGTGGATAGTATTTGAATGTACTATATAATGGCAACCTTATGAATTCAGCTTGGATCCGTTATTTTATACTAATAAGATTAGCAAAAGCATAGTAATATCCCATATCAAATGAGAACATATGGCTTCAGGACATTATATCTCTTTTAGAGCTATTCAATCTTTACATAGCCCATGTGCTCAATGGAAGTACTATTAGAGTGAAAGTAGAGGCAGTGTTCCTTTTTTACTTTAATTCAGAAATTTAATATTTTTATCAAGTAAATCAATTAGAATTACTAAAAGGCAGTGAAAGAAAAATAGCGATGATAAATATGCTAAATTTGAAAGAAAACATGCAATAAAAATCTGTTATCTAGTAAAAAGAAAATATATATGTATATGTGAACTTCTGAGTCTGTGTGAGCAGGTTTTTACAGAGAGAATGATGAGAAACTAAGGAAATATCCATTTGTTTTTCCACTTAGACAAATTATCTTCCTACAGCCATTAACCAAGTAGACATATGGCATCATTTCACAGAGGAATTTATGTATAGCAAATTATTCATCCGTTCCCTGTTGTTCCTGAAACATATATTCAGCACAATTGTTCTGTAAGCTATTCCAAAAGCAAAAGACTTAAAAATATTTTGGGAGGTTATGATGATTTATTCTGAGAAATAAACTAGATAGCTTTAGAAGTAATCTTAAAATTCTTCTTTGCTTTTCTGGTTTTAGGTTTTGGCTTTTCTTGGTAGTAGAACTTTTAAAGAAACCTCTCATTTCTCATGAGGCATATATGTCATATGAAAGGGGAAGAGGGAGACCAAAACCTGTCTAAGGAAATCATTGTGGTTTTGATCGGGAGATAGTAATAAGCTGCTGTCTAGTATCACAACTAGTCGAGCATGATCCCGGATAATCCTGTCGCACTTATCTTTCAACTAAATGACACCTTTATAGGGGAGGGAGATTAAGGCAGATAAATACCATCCAGAAGATGGTATTCAGAAGGCCAGGTATAGATTCTATGTATTTTAACAATTCTTTGAAAATGTTGACTTTCTAATGATAAGACTAAATACTTTTACATACTATATTTGCTCTGCATGTTTAAGACTGCATGAATTCCTGTCTGAAAATTCAGACAAAATATGGATGTTTAAGACACCATAAAATATTATTCAGTGTAGTGACAAAGTTCTCTGTCTTAATTCCTAGATAAACATTGAACAGACAGTATTTAATTTTTTTGCAATATTTATAATAGTAATTTTATTATGATTTTCTTGATTCTTTTCTGTGAAGAAGCAGCTGTAGGATGGAAGTAAATGTCAGAGCCAAAGGCTTATTTGATTAAACTATGGCAACAGCATTAATCTTCCAAAGGAAATCAAGATAATGGAGGGGTCTGGATGGACCAGGAAATTGATAATTGGTTATAAAGCTTTTGACCTTTGAGCTGGTAGTTCAGATTCAAGCTAAGTCAGTAGTGACTGAAAATCATTACTCTCTGATAGCAGTGCAATTGCTATGTGAAATCAGTGATTGGTTTCATTCCAGTTCCTAGAGAACTGATACTCACATTGCAAAAATAGCTACTCCCATTGTCAGGTTTTAAGGAAGGAAAGGAGAAGAAAACTTCTTAACTTTCTCACCTTTGTAAGTATTTTGGAAGGTAAGGGGTGGGAGAAGCTGCAATCCGTTGGCACAGTGCCATCAACATTGCATCAACAGCTACCATCAGGCTCTTGTTAAGAAATTAAACTCCCTGTATTCCTGTTTTGTCCACATGACACATCTCATTGACCATAATAAAAGTGGAAGCTTTGTGTGTGATACTACTCTGTACATATCTATAAAGATATTACGCATTCAGAATTGGATTGTTTTCACTATTTTTCGTAGGAAAGAATGTGAGGCAATGGAAGGTTTTATGCTTTTTTTTATTATTTTCATTTGTAATTCACAGATAACTGTTAATCAAGTAGTTTATGTGAATCTATTTGACCTTGGAATTTTTCTTGACCTTTTTTGAGTCAATGGATGACTCATAACTGAACTAAGTTGCCAAAGATTTATAACTCCTTCTCTGTGTCGATTGTGTTCTTCCTCCTTAATTGGATGACCTGATGTTAATAATTAATGCCACCTGAAACCAGTATCTGTAAGAAATCATTTAGGTTGCTGGCAGTCTCAACAACACCAGAGTCATATTAGAATACTGGAGCATTATGGACTTGGCAGTGCTGGGTTAATAGCTGGACTTACCTATCTTAAAGGTCTTTTCCAACCTAAACAATTCTATGATTTGTCCTTCTCTTACTCTTCTGAGTAAAACTTAGTTATTTTCATAATTTTCTTGACCATCCATTTCTTTTTAACTGTAAAGGATGTGGCAAGTTGCTCACACAGGCACACTTCCTGATTTTTTTTTTAGTTTACCTGTTTCTTCAATATGTTTTGGAGTCCTCAGCAAAGCAGGAGGATGTTCTATTGCTCATATTGCCATACCCTTTATATGATTTATGCTTAATTTAATAATTAAATAATGTATTTATTCTTACCTATTTCACTATTACCCTTCTAAATGCCTTTAAATTTATAGTTTGACTGTCTGTTATGTATTGTCACTGTAAAGTATTAGGTTCTTTTTCTCTCATATGCACCCCCCTTTTCCTCACCTGAAACTACTCCCAAGCCCCCAGCATTTAAAGTATAATTAATCCCTCTCTCATTTTTCTATATAGCTAGTCCAACTAGTAAAGTTGACTAGGAGAGGCTTTTGTGTAATGTTTAGTTCTATAGTAAAAAAAACACAGGAAAGAATAAAAATGGATCATTTAAAACTCAAATAATGTTCATGTTTTTTATAAAAAATATATTAGAAGGTACTGATTCAGAGATTGCTGCATTGTTCTTTCCATGGAGAGAAAACTGTTTTAGAAACCCACTGGATTTGTGTAGGATCCTACTGAATCCTTTAAGACGTGTCTTTGTAAAACACAAAGCACTAAAGGGTGAACAAATATGATCATTTCATAGTGTATACTGTTGGTTGCTTTAGTGTAATGAGTGCGTCTTGCTTTGACTGCCAGCAATGTCAGGAAACAGCCTTCATCTACTGCAGGCAGAAGAAACAGGGAAAATGCAGGGGTGGATGCAAAGACTTACCCAGAAGTGCTGCAATCCATGAAAGCTTTATTACTGAATTCTGCTACAGGAATCTCAGAGTTCAGCAAAGGAGGTAGTGCTGCTTGTTTGAATATTGATTTGTGAATGAGTAACCATGAAAGAATTATTAGCTGTACATTGTTGCATAATTGTTTTGGAAAGCGTATTTATCAAATAAGCCCAAAAGGAAATGTCATTCTTTACAAAACTGACTATTATGATTTTGAAGAGAGGTTAAAAATTATGTGGCATTCTTGCTTTTCTGGTGTGTGTTTCACAGCCAAATTTCTGTAAACACACTAGTGCAGTAAAATGTAAAAATAAGAATTTTGACAAGTACAAGGAGAAGTGAAAGTTAGAAAAAGCTTTTAGTGTATGATCAAGTTCTTTTTGAATGACTTTTTGTGTGGGGCATAGCCCCAAATTTCTATCTCAAACAAAGCCCTTTTGCTCATGAAGAATAAATGTTGATGTAATGGGAATTTGGAGGAAGAAAAAAAAAAAAAAAGTAGTCCCAAATGCCAACTTTGTAAATATGTCCAAGATGGGAATCATTGCCTTCATTAGCAGTTGTGATCCAAATATCCCCCACTGGGTGCGAGAGGGCACAGACAGAAAAACACCAAAATTCAGTCCACATACAAAACTAAAAGAGAGTAAGGAACAATAATTTCACGTACTACAAGTAAGGTGACTTCCTTACTGTGAAAAATATTGTAAATGAAAGTGAATCATATTTCATCAAGTATGTACATTCTCTATCACTTGGTACTTCCTGCAGTTTCAGGGATGATATCAATCCTGATAGCTTTAACTTAGTGTTGTAAATGTGTTCAAAAAGTTTTCTGAATGCAAATATATTCCAATGTACTCAAATAGAACTGTAGTTTCCAGTCAGTCTCAATTTCAATGATTAATGCAAACTGTATATTACAGTTCTCATGCTGTACTTTTCCTCCAGCTAAGTAAACAGGTTATTTGCAGAAAAGATTTTTCAAATTTAATCAATGCAACTGAGAAAAAAATCGATAAGGTTTACAGAACCACTGCAGTCCTTATTTGCAGTAAGAATCATTGTGATCTTTCTGGTTGCCAATGTTTTTGGTAAGAGGTGCCAAGCAATAAATAACTAGGGCTGTCTGCTGCATGTTAAGAATATTTTTAAGGAAATGGGACCTTGCAGTGCTAACACCAAAAAGCTGGATTCTTATTTGTTTTTTTTTCCTTGACATTCTGAACTTCTTTATATATTTTTACCTCAGCCAACTCTAGACTCCTGCAATGTGTATAGTTCTGAATGCATGCTTCAGCTACTGTTTTGAACTGATACCAAGGGTTATGAAGCCATAAAGTTAATATTGTTGCTATCAAATCCAGTAACACAAAGAACTAACACTGAGAAAAAGCAGCTTGTTTTGCTTTGGATTTTTTATTTTCTGTTAGTGGTTTCTGGGATATGAGAAGCTTGTACACTGTTAGGATTCTTCTTTTCTTAGAACATTATTTTTTGGTTTGTGAGTTTGTTTTTTATCAGATATACTACATTTTTTAGTGTAATTTAGCATAATTCACTTGCAACTTCTTAGTTGGTACATTTCTAAAAGCCTTAATTTAATATAATCTAGTTGTTTACCACAGAGTGGGTATTATGTGTCTCTTTAGTAACTCCTTATCTTGGATAAGAACACTGCTTGGAGTGTGAAAGAATGCAACCAGATAGTCACCAGCTTAGCTGTTTGTCTTCCCTTGAGTTTTATCTGCTCTTATAGTTTTGTATCTGGATGCCATCTCTCTCTTAATATCCCTCCAGTCTTAGGTTTGGACTCCCATGGTTTTTAATTTCCTTTTTCTCTTCCTTCCTTATTTATTTTTCTTTCTGTCCATCTGCATTCAGAACCTCCAATATGCAACAAATGAATGAAAAATAAAAACAGCAAAGAACCCTCCAAGTTTTAGTCCAATTAAAGTAATAGAAAACATTTTCTAGCGTTTGTTTGTTTATTTGTTCCCCCTAATCGTCTAAACATTAGATTAGGTTCAAATAAGAATGTGTCTCAGCGCTGTGATTGATACTAGCTCAGGATGGGCTGGTTATGGAAGTTGCTTCTCTTAGTTATAGAGTTGCACTTATGAAAAAAATTACCATCCTGCTATATATGATACTGATTTATACCATTATGGTAGTGACAAAATTGACTGTAAAACTGTTGTGAAAAGAACAAATCATTATATGTGATGTCCCTAGCTTGTATTATCGCTCCTTCATCCTTTTCAAAAGAAATCTTTGTATGTTTATTTCCATGCTGTGATGAATGATAGCTAACACAAAGGAAAGCCAGCCAAGGCAATGCATACAAATCAGAGCCATAATATGATGTTCTGCAGTAATGCCTACTGGCAGTAAAGTCCCAGAAGTTTCAGACAGCTATGGAACGTGAGCAATTTAATTCTGAATGTTTGTTCACTGGGGTCCATCAGCTTGAAGGGGTATCTGTGTCATGCTCCTCATCCTGTCACACTCACACAATAGGCACAGAAAAAGTGCTGTTTGGTGGTCTGGTAATATATTTTTTGATAGATTGAGATTCCTAATAACATAAATCACTATGTTTTTGCTGTTATTTTTTTTCATTCTCGTGAGAAAAAATAATTGACAATGACGATTTAACTCTTGTATGTCTTTTACAGACTTTAGTGACCCAATCAGCTGAGAATTGTGGTGAATGAGGCCATCTAAGGGCTGAACTTCACTTATGTAAGGTCTTGGAAGATGTGGCATCATATTCTCAGGTAGTTTTTTAAAAAACTCTGTAGATGTCTCTGTCATCTCAAAGAGAACCATAATAATTGGGATGAATTTATTGTGTGAAACCTGATAGATTCAATTCTCACTTTTCAGTTGGTGGAAATGTTTTGTTTGTTTGTTTCCTTTGTTTGTTTTATTTATATATTAAACACAATTTAGCTTTAGGCTCATGAAACTGAGCTCAGGAAATCCAGAATTCTAATTATCCTTGCTGCAAATCTCAGCAAAAATACTTGATTCAGTCTAGAGCTTGCACTGCTACTGACCAATTGACTATTTACAAATACCAGTGTTGTATGTTACCTTTTTCAGACTATTTCAATTTAGATGTAGATTGGAGAAAATAAAAGTACCTTTACAGTCTGTTCTGTACGTCTTAAAGGACAGAAACTAATTTTCTCCCTGAGCTTTGTTTTCATGATGCTATTTTTCTTGTAATTGTATGGTGTTATTTTTGTCAAATGGTGTTTGTCTCCTTTCAAAGGCATACCTTAGCAAAACCTCTTTCACAGGGGCCAGAAACAATGTCATAAACTTCCCCATGTTTATTAATACACTACTGTGTACTTCAGTTGTTGCTTATAGAATGTACTATAAATTGGTTTCACCATATTCTTGACTTGATACTGAGGATTACAAAAAATCAGTTAGAGGTAGGTATGAATTTTATAACTTTAAAATATTTTGAGGTAAAAACCTAAATGAGTTTGAGGTGCAATCTCCCAAAGATGGCAACAGTTGGTGAATTTTTGGGGTTATAATTTGGTCTATGAAGCATTGTACATTGGAGAAAAAAAGCACAGGTGACATGAAATGATGAAATGCAGTAATGTTTCATGTATCAAAGTTTGGTTGAATTCTTGCTCCAAACTCTCATTTGCAGAACAAGAAATATCTAGATACTTATTGTCTTCTGATGAAGTTATACAGAAAACACAAAAGCTGTGGAGAGTTAAAGGTGGTTGCAGTTTCATTTCAGTGGAAAATAAAATAAAAACCTGTTTTACTTTTTAGAAAGATAATTGATAGTTTCTCTATAATAAGACATTGTTCTACTCAAATTCCATTTTAAGCATACTTGATTTCTATGGATAATGTACTTTTATGCTACCCAGTGTAGTTGTGTGGCTGAAGACTAAGATAGGTTCTTTTACATGTAGCTGCAATTTGGTAATTGCATGATATATCTTATGTAAATATTTAAAGATTTGACATGTATTTTGGCCATAAATTTCTAATGAAGCCTTTGGATATGAAGTTGGAAGTGTGTGGATCCTAATTTTTTTGCTCAAATTTGTCTTTCCTGGTTGTTCTTTGGGACAAAGAGCAAAATGCACTTTTCAGTCATGCATCTTCTCTTAGCAAACTCTGGGTTTCTGAGTAGCCAAAAGGAATTAAGAAATTTAGATTATATTACAGTGACTCTACCGAATATATGAAAAGAACTTCTCTTATTGTCAATGTGATCAGCACTTGTTATCTTGACTGGGCCTGCTGGAATTGCACCAAAGGAACTTGGGATGTGACTATCACTTCTGCTTTGCAAAATGATTTTTGGATTATATATTCCCATGCACTTTGCCTTTAAAAAACTTTTTTTTGACACCTGGATTGTAATTAAATTGCATATTGTTTCAGGGCACTTAGGTGGACAGTATGAGAATGTCATGAGAGGGATAATAGAGACCAAGCAATCTGGAATGATTTTATTAAATTTTTTTTTTAAATTTGATGACATCAGCACTGAGTAGACTATCTTCTGAGAATGCCTGTGTGTGGACAAAGACGAATCTTGGCATGCTTGGCATTTTAATTTTTATTGATAATAAGTTTGTACTCTCACTTCATTGAGATGAAATAAAATTTTAAACTACAAGATTATAAAATTAGACACAATTAAAAATCTGTATCAATTTTTCATATGGGTTGGATAAGCCTATATGTGTTTGACAAGTTTATATTGATATAAATATCAATATACGTACATACAAGTAGAGAAGTGGAAATCAGCATATTAATGAACACTTAATAGAGAGGTGCAATGATTCAGATCTGGCTCCCTGCCAAATGCCCAAACTCACAGTAACAACCCCTTCCCCCTCTCTTCTTCCCTTAGGGCAAAGGAAAAAAAACCTATAAAAATTGAAGAACCCAAAATCTAGCTAGTTATATAAAAAATATATATTTTATGTATATTACAGTTATATACAATTAAAATGCTATGTACACAGCGAAGGGAATCCAAACACCCCCCAAAGGGAAAGGGGAAAAAGGGACAAAAAGGGACACAGAACAGATATACACAATCGAACTCAAGAAATAGCAAAATAACTAATGAAACAAATCTCACCACGTCCCTCAGAAAAGCAAGATCAGCAGACACGGCCAGCACTCTCCAAACCCCCGTGTGGCAGACAAGCAGTTACTGCAGGCCTCAACCTTAGATAAGTGAGACCAATGCAAGGACCCACTGCTCCTGAAGCTCGCCAGAAGACAGTGAAGTCCTCTCCTCCCTTCTTATTTATACCCTGGTTTACGCAAAAATCATATGGAATACCGGGGACATGACCACTTCCTTGGTTACAAACTGGTCACCAAGGAAGGCCTAGATTAAAACTATCACGAGAGGTATTAGAATAACAAAAATCTATGTATTCACCTCATTCAGAATGATTTTAAGGGCTCAAAGGTTTATTTTAGGTATATAAATTTCTGCTGTGATGAGAAAAATGAGCTCTAGATTTGTGAACTTTGAGGAGCTAAATGGATAAACCAAACATTATGTAGCTGTCAGCTTTGCTCCTCACAGCCCATTCCTTCCCCTCCTTTTCATTCTAAGTTTTTGCAGTAGAACATGCTGATCGAAAGTGTGCATAGCAGGCAGCAACCAAGGTCATCATAGTATCACGCAGTCCAGAAAAACAAGAGTGATAAACAAGGGGGAAAAAAAAGTCTTTTGCTTGGTTGTGGGACAACAATCCATAATTTATTTTGCATATGTCTCTGTAATTTAAGCAGCAGGCAGAACAACCGCACAGTTGTAGATGCTCTGGGGAAAGGATACCCAGAGCCTCGTAAATCATGGTAAGGATTAAATGCAATGAACATTCATCTTCTTAACCACATAAAGCGGTATTGCAAAGCCAAGGATTACAACTTACTGTGCATGTAATCTTCATTCAGGGATAAAGGGTGTCAAATTTTTTAAAAGCTTCTCTCAATTAACAGTAGCACTTACCTTTTGGAAGGAAAAAAAAGGTTTTAAAACTGATCTTAAAAGGATTTCTGTTATTCAGGGAATACTTAACATTTCCCATAAAAGAAGAGAAAAAAAAGATCAGTTCTTGCTGAGCCCATTTTTTCTAAGGCCTGATCTATTTTTTAATGTTAATATTTATAAATACATTTCAAAATTTTGCTTAATAGGCACAACATAAAAAACCCAACTTACCTTTCCCACTGTAAAATGGGGAGTCCTGAAAAAGCTTTTGCCTTTGCTTCAATTCACCTACTTTTTCAAGTATAAATATTTGACTCAAATACTCATTGGGATTAAAGAATAACCTCAAAATGAAAAAAACATAGCATGTATTCAGGCTGCTAAATAAGTACTGTAAAACCTGCATTTATCTATTTACTTTGGAGATGTTACCAGTATATCTGTAAATTAGTTTTAACTTATCCACCACTGTGTTAAAAATATTTTACTTCCATACTCAGAAAGCAAGTGTAGAGGGGCTGAAAACATTTGAAAGAGAAAAGAACATATGTGATGTCATGAGGAGGCCTTTTCATAGCACAGCAGACCAAGAAAATTGGGGAAGCAAGACTTATCATTTAAAAAAAACCAAACACCTGATATGCAACTTGAAATTATATACATTTCAGTCAGGCAAAGAAATGTAGGAAAATATTGTTCAGTAGAGTCCTGTACTGCATCTGTGACTGTGGTGGTGGTGGTCAGCTTTCAATATGTACTAGGATGAAAGCAAAGCCTTAAAGCTTCTAGAACTCAAATCCATTCCACAAATCAAATTAATCTGTGGTCTAGTTTTATACTTTTTAATGGTATTTTGATACAGTTCAATACTTTGAATATGTGGCTTCAGCACCTCAGAACAGCTGAGCTCTTGAAAACTATGAAATTTTGTATCTATTGGGTCTTTAAAAAGCAAGAGTATATATGGATGGCAAGATAGGTAGACTTGAAGACAGTTTTGGAATTTAAATGATGTTTTATTTGGTAGTTATCATTATTAGTTTAGGGAGAATTTTCTTTCTCCCTTTTTAATGGTTGATTTGTTTACTCATTTTATTTTCAGATCACAGTGTGTTCTACTGCATTGATGCTATACTTATTTACTTTATTGCCTCTACCTTTATAATATGACAAAACTTTTCTAATGACATTGGGTAAGTGGATGAAAAGATCGCAGTCCTGAAAGGCCTGTGCTGCTGCAACATCTTTGCTGCTGGGGAACAATGCTCTTCTGGCCATTTATTTATGGATTAAAAAATAATACAAAAAAATAACTTAGTATTCATTAATCAGATTTAAAATTAATGCATCTTTGAATAAAAATGCTGTAATGTTGAAGAATGTTGTTCCCGAGAGATGTCCTTCAAAATATATTTTCCTCTTTTATGTCCTTTAGGCAAGTCATTATTGCTATCCTACAGAATATGTATACCAGAGAGTGTACACTGAGAGGA
The DNA here is from genome assembly GCF_022539395.1 of Myiozetetes cayanensis. Lineage (NCBI taxonomy): Eukaryota > Metazoa > Chordata > Aves > Passeriformes > Tyrannidae > Myiozetetes > Myiozetetes cayanensis. The sequence goes on along the minus strand of NW_026086604.1, from coordinate 76,756,850 downwards.
CATTTACTTGTTGGAGCAAGTCCAGAGGAGGGCCACCACATTGATTAGAGGTGATGGAGCAACTCTTCTGTGAGGAAAGGCTCAGAGAACTGGATTTGTTAAGCCTGGAAAAGAGAAGGCTTTGGGGTCACCTAATTGTGGCCTTTCTGAAGGGAACCTATAAAAAGATGGAGACTTCTTACAAGGATATGTATGACAGGACTAGGGGGAATGGCTTCAAACTGAAAGAGAGTAGGTTTAGATTAGTTATTAGGAAAAAAATTCTTTACTATGAGAGTGGTAAGGCACTGGAACAGGTTGCCCAAAGAAGCTGTGGATGCCCCATCCCTGGAAGTGTTCAAGGGCAGGTTGGATGGAGCTCTAAGCAACGTGGTCTAGTGAGAGGTGTCCCTGTCCATGGCAGCAGGGGTAAAACTAGATGATATTTAAGGTTCCTTCCAATCCAGGCCATTCTATGATTCTGTGATTTAAAGGTGAAAGATACAATTGGACTACAATTTTAAATCTTGAAAATTAAGACAAAAAAAAAAAAGAAGATACGTGTGTCTTCTTGATAATTCAGAACTTTGGATTGTCAACAGACACAGACAGACATTGCATTATTGTGTTTATATTTAGTCATTATGTACAAAGAGTCTTCCCTAGAGAGAGCTTCCTGAGTATTGACAGATGATCACAATCACAAGAATATTGGTTTGTCAACTGCTTCAGGTCAGACCATTTGATAGCTACTTAAACAATGCTGTAAAATTTTACAGGCCCATGGCAAGACTTCCTGTCATCATTTCAGAATAGCTATATTCTCTGATCATCTCATAAAGATTGCACTGGAAATGTCTTACTGTGCAGATTTTCTGGGGTGATTTTTCTTCTAACTCAACTGTTTTCCATTCTCTGGTTTTTTTTCTTACTTTGAATATGTGAAAGTTCATTTAATTTCTAATATTTCATTGGGATGTTTGATTACTCTAGAAATCAAACCAATAAAACTGACGATGCAGGAAGACAGAGTTTACTTACACATCTAACTAGTTAGGCAAGAATGATACTGTTGTTATGAAACTAAATACTGGTCTGGAATGCTATTTGTACACAGACTTTTTTCTTCCTATGATTTCATGTAAACTTGAAAATAAGTTCTTTATGATCAATATTGGTTTTCATACCATAAATGTGAGGTACACACATCCTTATAAAACGTATCAGTGCATTCATGAATCCTGGAATGGATCGCAGAATAAGAGTCCATGATTCATCAAAACCACAAAAATAAAACCATGCAACAACTGGCTCTGAAGTGAACTGGCAAAAACTGTTCTTTGTTTAGGAGTGTTAATTTGTCCAAATGTAAATGTCTTTGTATTTTATTTTAAGAAAGCCTTGCATAGTGTGTACTGTGTATGACAGACATAGAACATGCTATTTTGAGAGAGCAGGGTGACCAGGTGATGGTTGCAAATGGATAGCTGAGACACATTTTTGTAATCTCATGCACAAACACAGGCACCTTTCAGAAACAGTTATTAATTTGGAATTCTTCAGATTTTAGTGCCAACTTGAGATAGCTTTAAAAGACATTAATTTTCTGACCATGTGTCAGTAACAAGCTGATTGAACAAATATTCAGGTTTCAAAGACTATATTTGATTAAATTATGAATTCTAAAAATGAAGTCTAAAACTAATCCAAGGTAATCAGGTTCTTTAGAAAATTCTGAATTTGTTTTACATACTTGAAATGAAAGAGTAAAATTAAACTACAAATACGCAATATTCTTATTCACCTGAATCAAATAATTGAAAATGGCAAAATGTTGTTGCAATGCCACAGAAATAACTGCTAAAGAAATTGCTTATAACATTTTACTAGGAAAATAGAATATTTTGAAGATGTTAATATTTTTCAGGAATAAAGATTAAGTTACAAAAAGAGAGGTTTGTTCTTCTGTTGGGTTTTTTTTTTTCCCTTATCAATGAAAATTTACATGAAAGTATTCATACTACGACTGAATCTTGTTATTTTAAACATGTCTGATAAGTGATGGTGTCCTTAAAGTCCAAGATAAATGTGTAGATCATAGCAAAACACCAGAACCTATTGATTTAGTTAAAAGTAGGACTAGAAAAATTAAATATATCTAAGTCTCAGCTATTTCAGAAAGTGGTTCATGATACTGGAGATTCACAGGTTGCTGTACTTGGAAGCAATTTATCCTGCTATCTTACCAGTACAACACCATGCCAAAAGAAATTAGTTTTGATGAAAAAGACTTATTAGCAATGGGGTAGCACTGAGCTGTCACAACAATTTGTCTTCAGCTTTTTACTGAGTGCCCTTATACGGTACTGTACTCCATTATATGAGCATCTGCTTGTACTCCACTCACTGCAGCAGGCATACCTTCAGAAACAAGGGAGTGTAAACAATCAGTGAGATTTACAGGATCAAAATATGAGATCCTTAGAGCAATAAGAGCCAAAATATCAAGCTTGCTCTCTTCGGAAGATGTTCACAAAGTCCATGAATTCACTTAGAAAATTTCTAAACTGTTTGCAGCATGAAGCATTTGGTTTACTCAGTGCTTCACACAGTCAAAATTAGCATAGATTCTCCCCTATCTTAATCCAGTATTCAGATAACTGGTATCAAGAATAAAGTAGGAGTACATTTCACACAATTTTTGCCTCTTCAAGGAGTCTGTCATTAATCAGAAGCATTACTGATGCAGTTTTCTTCATCCTTGCTATTGAAATGCTATACTGGTTTTCCAGGCGGCAAAGGAATAATGTCTGATAATGCTTTGTTGTGCTTGTTGTGCATGCTCTGAACATGGAATTGATACTGAATCCTGTAAGTCAGCCAAGATCAGTTGTAGTATTTCAGTTGTAGATTCAGAACCAATGTGTCCATGAAGAAGTTTAGAGAGTTCTGTATTTTCTATACAACCCCTGTAAAGTTTACCAGGGTAATATGGATGTTTCAAATATCCTGTTATTTTGGGTGTATGGGACTTCATAAAGGTGTTGAAAGGTGTTTACAGATTTTTTTTTTCTTCAAAACATGTCTTAAATAGGGAATAAGATTTGTAATGAATGCCAATGCTACATTATTTATCTGATTTTTTATTTATCAGATATGGTTGTTTGTAGTAAGCATGTGTGACCCTCTGCAGAGCTAGGTTCTACAAACCTTTATTTGCATTGGTAAGCTTGACACTGAACTCCTGATGATTAGTGGTGCTACTCACAGAATTATGAGCTTTTAAAGGAAGGGAGCTGAAATCTTGAATTATAACACATCTTAAGAATTATATAAATATTTGTTTCGAGGATGGGATATTACAAAAATTCATGTTGATACAGTCCACTGAGTACATAAAACATGCTATAAAAATTTCATGGAGGAAAAGCACCTGTACAAAAATTTTTAAAATAGTCAAGTGCTTATTGTACAAACAAGATAAGGAATATCTGTCACCTTATTGAGTCCAGCCTTTGACTGGACCTTGTCAACTAAACCATAGCACTAAGTGCCACATCCAGTCATTTATTGAATACCTCCAGGGATGGTGACTCCTTCACCTTCCTGGGCAGTCAATTCCAATGTTTAACAACTCTTTCCATGAAGAAATTACTCCTGTCCATTATGCATGACTCATTTGTAAAATCAAAGACTTTTGATCAACACAGAATTACAAATCAACAGCAACAGTGTAGGATTTTTTATTTTCACTACGCCTCAGGGAAACATGTTTTGGTGATGTAAATTTGAGGTTTAGCTGAAGTAAAACACAAAATAAGACATTTTAATATGAAAATCCAACCAAAGTGTAGTTGATTTTTTTAGATGAAAATATTTATTCATAAATGGAATGACTCAAAGTGTTATTCTTTTATATATATATATATCTAGTATGTTTTGCTTGAATTAAAAAAAAAACCAACAAACAAAACAACCTGCAACATTGAAATGTTACAGACAAATTGCTTGTAAGTAATTATTGTGTCTCTATTTTTTGGCTGCCCATCTGTGACATTATGTTGCCACCCATAACAGAAAAAGATTGTTCTGTTAGCTGTTAACATAAGCCTGTTGAATTTGTTTGACAGTGACCATGTCAAATGATGTAAAAAAATAAAAAATCCTTAATTCCTTTCTTATATTGATCATTGTGTAAAATCTGGGACATGATCTGATGACTAGAAAAAGGCAAGTCTTGCACACATCTTCAAAAAGGGACCAAAAGGCAATACAGGGAACTACTGTATAAGGCGCCTCATTTTATCTTCTGAGGGAATCATGGAGTCCTCCTAAAGCTCACGTCTGGGCCCATGAAGGAGAAGGTAGTGATTAGAAACAGTCAGCATGGAGTCACCAAGGGGAATTCATGCTTGACAAACCTGATTTCTTTCTGCTTTGTGAACATGAAGAAAAAAAATGGGTAATATTTGCCTTGACTTTAATAAGGCTTTCAATACTGTTAGTATTGAACACTGCACTCTGGATAGTGGAAAACTAGATGGATTAAAAGATGGTGGAATGGTTGGAACCAGAGAGTGTTGTTGAATGGATAATGTGGTACTTGAAGACCTGTGGTAAACTAAATATGTCAGAGGTCTAACCTGGGCCAACAAGGTGGCATCTGGGCTGTATTCATAGGGTCACAGGTAGGACATAGATGGAAAAGGATGTTTCTCTTTTGCTCAGAACTTGTGAGACCTCCATCTAGATAGTGCTTGCAGTTTTGGGCTCCACAATACAAGACAGGCATCAACCAGCTAAAGTGAGATTAACAGAGGATCCGCAAGCTAGCCAGGAGCTGGAGCACTTGTTCTGTGAGGACTGGATGAAAGATCAGGGCTTGCTCAGCCTGGAGAAGAAACTGTTTTGTGAGGATGTATCAGCAGCTTGCCCATATCTCCAAGTGGGTTAGCAAAATGATGGAGCTGGGCTCTTCGCAGGGAAAATGAAAGGCTCTGCGCAGGACAAAAGACATCTTGATGTCACTTCGGCCTGAATAATTATTTGATTCTATATATAGTTATATATATAGTTTGGGAGGCAATTTTTTGTCTCTATTCAGCTCCAGTAATATTTCCTAGTGTTTCTTTCTTATTATATTTTGAGATATCTGTTTGATTAAAAAAACCCACACTGGATAAGAAAACTTTGGAGTAACTATGTTTTCAAAAGAAGAGAAAATTGAATAAATGAGAAAACCTAATCTGCTATGATACATTCCTGAAAAAGGGGAGAATAACCTGTTGTCCCAAGACAGGCAGGGCAAGGATTAACTGCTTTCTTACTTTATAGCAAGAAAGACTTGGATTACAAATAATTAAAAATCTTATTATGGCAAAAATATCACAGAAATAGGCTGTATAGGAGAATCATGAATTCTTCATTATTAGAGACATTTAGTAACAGAAGCATGTGTCTGAAACACAGTGATTTCTGAGAGTAGAAAATGGAATATTGGAATATTTGAATATATTTTGTATTGTTCATGCAAAGACTATGCTAAAATGATTTAAAGCTTTTCTGACCTCAAGCCTCTATTGTTTGCAGTATAACTAGGAAATAATGTTTGAAAAAAACTTCAGACACTGAGTGTGTCAGGATTTGTTCAAAGACTGACTTAGCTGTCAGTTTCACTACTTTTCTCTGTAAGATTTATGTCAAATCATGTTAAAATATAATAGTACATTTTTCCATGCTTGTCTGTACAAAACACGCAATATTCATAGAATTTGGACTGCTGTAATTTAAGCATTCAGAGTGTATATCTTTGAATGCTTCTAATAAAATACTGATATGGTGCCATTTTATTTTTGCAGGTCATTAAAATAGTTAAAAGCAAGCTATTGTCATTTTTCAAAGTTTAGTTATCTGAAATAGAAATAACAACTGTAGTTCCAAGAGTTCATCCTCTGTTTTCTTATGTAAAGATCAAATTTGTTATTTGTTACTTCATGTTACAAATTTATGTTATGTTATTAATGTTTTAAATTTTATGTTACCTATGCTTGAAAGTGACAATAGTCTGAAGTATGTGTATTTGCTGTGCAGCATGAGGAATGGAGTCTCTTCTCTCAGTGTACTGTGTCAGGTGTTGTGCTGCCTGGTGTTCTAAAAGCAAGGCTGCTTGAGGCAAAGCCATACCTTTTTCTTTGTGATTTTTTTGTACTTTTGGAAAAGTAGAAGTGTGACATGAATTGTTCTTTCTCTGGACAACCGTGTGTTATACTGAGAATTTAATGGAGAAATTCTGTGTCTACCCTTTTGTGTAGACTGAGATGTCAACTGATGATTAACCCAGAAATAAGGGATCCTGTTCATTTCACGTTTCTAGAATCATAACTATTCAGTTTGCACCACGCAGACAGGGTGAAATAACCTTTTCTGAAGTATGGGTTTCTGATGCTTCTTTTCAGGTCCTTTAGATTTGTTTTTTTGCTGCAGTGCAGACAAGCTAGAGATGGGATTTAGGGTAGACTGCTAGTCTGCCTATATGGAGATGAGGATGAAGGCCTTAATTCTTCTAAGATTAAAGGCTTTAAGTGAAATGAATTATAAAGGGACTAATCTCTTTCCTGTGTTGTCAAGGTTGATAACTACTCTAAAGGTTGAACCTCAATTTTAGTCTGAGTAGTCTCTGAGGCAGACATGTCATCTTATGCATGGACTGACTTGTGAACCAAGTAATTTCAGAGCAGGATAAACAAAGGAAAGAAACTGAATTTTATTAGAATATGGCTCTTACACTCTGTTCTTTTAGTGTGCTATTTTGTTCCACAGTCCTGTTGAATTTTTTTCTTTCAGTCATACCTCAAAGACCCCACTGTGAACTGTTTAAAAACAATAAAAACTCTTTTTAGCTGTAGACTGTGTGAGTTGCAGTGCTATTTCACACAATCGATCAGGTGACAGACAACAGAAAAAAGCTAAAATAGTATATTAGTTTAGTTTGTTTTAATATTCGTTTGGATGACTGTTACGTAGCATAATGGATGCATGCCTGAAATGAGACATGGTCTCTCTGTGAAAATACAAGTTTGTACTAAGAAGACAGCATAATATTTCCATGCTAATGGACAGCTCCCATTTCTTATATCCATGCATTGGGCTCCTGCCCGTGGGGTGACTCCATGTGCTTAATGTCTGATGACACTAGAAGAGAAATGTGCTTTGATTGACTTGCCTGTTCTTCAAAGTGTCAATAGCTGTATTTAAAGCTTTATGATTCTTATAAGATCTTGCTGTCTGAGGTTTTGCCCTCACCACTGGCAGTGTTACATGAATATTATCAGTAGGGAGAGCTTCACAGACCCTTTTCATTCTAAGTGCCTGATTTAGTGGACATGAAGGACATTCTTATTAGACAAAACTAGGGATTTTCCAGTTTTCACTGAAGTCGGTGTGTTCTCATCTGACATGTATTGCTGGATGTTGAGTTTGTGCTACAAATCAGTTAGATGTTTTTATTACTTACTTGATTTAAGTAAAATTTTACATTGATTTATTTCTATTAATAAAGATGGTAGTGGCTCTCTAAATTCTAGTGTATTATGCATGATTATATAAAATACTAAGGATAGTATACAATTTATGAATTTATGAAGTAAGATAATCAATGGTGTTGTAACAAGTATGTTATAGGAAATTGAAAACATTAACAAGCCACTAACTATGTTACTTTGGATTGATTGTAGCAAGAACTTTGAAATCTGCAGTTCATCTTGCGTCCTACAACTTAGGATATCAACATTAGTTGGGCTTGTTGACTTTATGAGTTAGACAAGTGGAGTACAATGAAATATTATTATCTGAATCTTAGCTTCACCTGACACATGCTGATTTGCCTAAGGTCTTCTATGCTGAACCGGGAACTTACTTTTGTAGTAAATGTTTGCTCTTTTTCCAGTACTGAGGGTGTATGGTTTCCTTCTGAAAGCTGACATACCTGCATCATGCTGAGTAAAGTGTGTGCTCACAACTGTTCCAGATGTTTGAGTGAAGAATAATCTCTCAGTGACTTTTTGGGGTTTTACTAATGAGAACAATTCTCTGACACTTATCCTTGACTCTATGTCTCATTTCAAATGGAAGGCTCATAGAGGCACATAGAAAAACCTTTTTGTCCTTACTTTAAAAAAGTAAAAGAAAGAAAAGGAATATTGAAACTGTGCATAAAATATCAAGTTAGGTTTCATGTCTTGATTTTGGGAGAAGAGTAAAATGTTAAAATTCAGAAGTCATAAAAAATTTCGGGATTCCAGATCAGACTGGGTGGCAAAATCTTGAGTGAATCAAAATTATCACAGTAGAAAAATTCATCTTTCCAGGGTCAAGAGCACTCCCAAAATAGTTTAATGACTGATAATGAAATAAAGGTAAGATAATGAAATTGGAAAATAAAATATAGAAGTGCTATGTGCTACAATGATGTTCAGTCATCCAGCTACTGTAGCTGGAAACAAGGAATGGACTAAGGAGACACACTGAGAACAAGATATAAAGCACCTTTTTTCCCCAATCATTCTCCATGAGGTACAAAGGGCTTGTTCTGTGACTGAAGAAAGGAGTGGACTAGAAAAGGTAAATATCTAATTATGAGAATGTGTTAATGCTCTGAGGCAGTTCTATGCAAAAATCTAAGTGAAAAAACCACATATTAAATAAGCAACACAGTTTATGTCTGGATCCCACCAAGTCGATTGGTAAGAATCTTAAAAGTTTTTGGAAATACATGCAAACTTGAGAAAAAGCTGTGCATTCTTAAGTAATCGGCTGTTGGTGTGAATAAGTGAAGTAGACCTCTGTGGATGAAAATGGGATATTCTGCAATAAAAGTGAGGCAAGAAAATAGCCTGCAATAGCAATACTTTATGGTAAACTTTAGCAAAGCATTTACTAAATACTGATTTACAGTATCATGTATTTTTCTCTCTAATGTGTATTTCTGCTGTCCTCACCCCCCATACATGTACAGATTAATTATAATGTGCTTCAGTGTATCACTTACAGTTGAATTTTTGATAAATGTTGATGTATTTCAATATGCTTTTTCATAAATTCATCACATTTTCTAAAATTTTTGTAGGGTTTTCATCTCTGTTTGTGGAAAAATATCATTGCAGTGAAAGCCTTTTAGGGAGAAGGGAAATAATTTTCATTTATTTTAACGTGGTCATAAAACAGGAGAGTGCAGAAGGAGTTTTTGGAGGGAAGGGGACTATATGAGCCCTATTCTCTGTGTTGATACTGGAAGACATGTTTTTCACTATCACGTTTTTTTGTTCTGAAGTTCAGTGTTCTGAAGTTCAGTGACCTGTCTGTGTGTTCTGGATTGAGATAAAAGAAGTCCCACTGTTAAATGATTAAAGAGTTATCAAATTTAAGTGCGCATATGCTGGAGAGGAGAAAAACTAGGGGAGTAAAAGGGGAAATATAAAAGTCTGTCTCTTCTGGAATCTGTACATCATGTTATACAGTAATACTAAAAATAAATTGACAAAATGTTGGCATCATTTACCAAAACATTAGGTGGAAGATGTGGAGTGCTGATAAGGGGGGAGGTCTGCTGTGTGTTTATTGCTACTTTTTTATGAGAATGGATCTTTGATGATCAAAATCTGGTTTCAAAGAAAATAATTCTGCAGCTCATTGATCCAGCCTAGGCATAAAGAGACTTCACAGAGTTGTGAAAGTCTAGAAGTAAAATTATATGCAAGTAATTAGGAATAGTATTATAAATTGAATGTTTATTTGCTAAAGTATTTGTGTGAAAGTATTTTCAGAAAAGATGTTTTAAAAGTAGGCAACTAGAACTACTTGCTATCTACAATTACACAGACAAGCTGATTTTTTTTTACTTTCTGAGATTTTTGCTAATTCTTATGGAATATGTGAAAAATATTGAGTAGGTATAAATTCTGCTTCACACTCAAGTTCAGTTATTTTATCAAATATTTTATATTGCTTAGCACATAGTCTTAAAACTAGGGTTTAGAACACATATCTTGATTAAGTGCTTTGCTAGGACTTGCATTTCTATATTGCTCTGTTAGTGGCTTGTCATTCGGCTCAGATCGGTAGAAGCAGGCTTGGCAAGACATTGTGTGATTTGATACCACTTTGTGTCATTTCCGGGATGGGGAAAAAGGACTTTCTCACTTTTGGAAGGAAGGGAATCCCTGTCTGGTGTAACAAGTGTAAAAGGCAGAGCAGTGGGGTAACACTGATCCTGACTGCAGGAAGCAGTTTGGGTGCTGAGGCTGTGATTGGGTCAGGCTTCCACACTGTATTTTTGGTTGTTAATATTGTTGTTATTTTATTTCTTTACTCATGGCTCTTTCCAGTAAATTCTTCTTATTTCAACCTTTGCCTTTTGTGCTTCCAATTCTCTCCAACCACCCACAGGCAGAAGAGAAGGGAGGGGAAGCGAGTGACCAGCATGTGATTTTGGAGTCTCAGGGGCTTGAGGACACTAAATTGGGAATACCATTCCTAAACCACAACATAGCTAAATAAAGTTATTTTATTTTGTAGATTATAAAATTGAACAACACTTGAAAGCTGCTCCTATAGTGTATCCTATAGCATGGATATGAGGCATTCTACTGGACCGAAACCCGTTAGGCAAAAAAGAAATGTTAAATCCATCTTTCACGTGTATTTTGCAAGCTCTACTGTTAGCATGATATACAGAAGGGATAGCACTACTCTTTGATTTTGTGAGTCTAAATGAAAATTGTGTGAACTTCATTCTCTAAATGTGAATACAACTGACCATCTTAAGGACTCTTCAAATGAAGGTAGACACTAAGTCATCCAGAGAATTTGAGGCAATTCTGTATAATTGCAGAGGCAATCAGGAAACATACTTCCTGATTTGGGGTATTTATAGGGTTATGTTTGGATTTGAGGATAAGACTGCTTAAATTGAGAATTCTTTGCAAATGCTGTTTTGTTTCGGTTTGGGTTTTGTTTTGGTTTGGGTTTTGTTTGTTTATGTTTTTGTTGTTTGGTTTGTGGTTTTTTTTTAATCTTGTGTTGTGGTTTTGCTCACCAGCCAGCCCCTGGGGCTGAGGATGGTTTTGTCCAGGTGGATTTCCAGAGAAAAAGCCAATCAAAAGTTTTAGTAACGCCTCCGCCAATTACATATTTAAGAAAACAGAAGAGAAGGTTGTTGCGCAGATGAAATTGGTAGCTGTAGCCATGTAGGAGCGGTGGCAGGCCCCCAAGTTGGGGGGCTGTTCTTGGAGTCCACTTTCTATCTTGCTATATATATTTGCATAACACTTTGGGGTTTTTTTGTCTATTGTGAGTGGTTTTTATTATAACCTTGAAGAAGCACATGTAAGATGTGTTAGGTAAAGAAGGAAAGAAAGTGAAGTAGGACAGAAGCAAGGGAAGTGTCAGGAGCAAAAGGGGAAGTGAAGAAATAAGGCAGAATAAGCAATGAAACCATTAAGTTTATTTGGGATGCACGTATGTACACAAGGAGAGTTCACAGAGGAAAGAGGGCACACCCTTACCAAACACTTACTAAAGCACTTTGACCTTCATAATTGGAAACATTCTACTCAAATATCCTCCATCATGAAATCACATCTTAATAAATGCTGTAAATGGGTGTAATAATCATTCTGTTGCAATATGTGACTCACACAGAGACTCCTGATTATTGGTTAAGAGATTTTTTTTCCCATGAATTGATACCATGAAGTTGTTATCCCAGGAAAAAACCTCTAATTATTATAGAATAGGTAAAAAGACATTTTCCATCTCTCCATCCTTCATTTGTATGTGCTTGAATAACATGGCCTTGACAATGTGGATGGGAATAGGGATGGGTATGAGTGTTTCTTATTTGACTTCAGCAGCAAGTAGGTTTTTAGGTTTGCTATATTACAGCTCTCTTTTGATGTAGCAAATATGGGAGGTCTTTTTTGTTGGCTTGATTTTCTGTTTCAATGTGTTTTGTGTTGTGTTGTTTTGTTTTGTTTTTGAAAAGACCAGGGACAGTGAAAGAGTTAAAATGGTAGATTAACCAGTCCTTGCGTGATGACGTTGAAATTTTTGATTTTTAAGTTACATTAGAGAAAACACACTAAAGAGCAGATAAATTCAATGTATGTTTTTAGACATATTTCTACTTCTTTTGCAATTATTAAAGCCGCTTTCTTCCCAAGCTACTGCCTTCCTCTGGAAAACATAACACTTATGTTTTCATACACAAGACAAGCCAGTTGTGAAGTCACAGAACCTATATTAAGGCATCAGATCAGGAAACAAATATATTCAAATAGCATATACACTGGATTTATACAGCAGACTATGAATTGGGCCTGATTCCACTTTCTTCTGGTCTACAAACAAGCATTAAATAAACAAGGTTTTGCTTATATATTCAATGATTTCACCATATGTGAACACACACTTATACTCTTCTATTTCTATTACATCTAGTAAATGTAACACTTTCCTTATCTCTCTATCATGGTAACTAATCTCTTGGATTCTTTTTTTAGAAACACTTAGTTATTACTATTTTTCACCAGACAATCATTTAGAAAGAAAGAGGTATTTTTTCATGGTTTTGAAAGGATGTATTTTAGCATGAATAAATACTTGCACTTTTTTTGTTCTCTATTTCTACAATTTCATAGAAATCAGATGTTTTCCACCTTGTCATTGAATATTTTTATTTACAGGAAACAGAATTAGGTGAGTTCCATAAAGGATCCTCTTGGGTAGTGCTATAAAGCAAAAACCTAAAGTAAAAATCTCCCAAACAAAGAATATCAACCAAAAAAACCCAAGCTTTGGTGGAAAAGGGTAATTTTCATTCTACTGGTATTGTGTTAGTATAAGGAGAGATGCAAAACAGGAGTGCAGAATTTCAAAGCTATTGTAATAGCAGGCAAAATCCATTTACTATTTTTAATCAGATAAATTCTAATCATGCTGACTAGTCAAACATTGTTCATATGCAAAATAATCTATTCAGACCTGTATTCCTCTTCCCTGTAACTTTTCATATACTTACTTTATTTGAATTTCCACAGTACACTACAAAATATATTCAGCATTGAGTTCTTTGAACTGTTTTCAAGGCAGCATTGTACTACTACAGAGAGTTTTAAGCCTGCAGTTTCCTGAAAAGCCTAGGGGAAATGGGCAAAAACCGCCTAAAATTACATTCTCATCTCAAAAACCTAAAGTAAAAATTATGCACAAATACATTTTGATAAGGATCAAAACATGGAATACAAAAGGATGAAAGCTTTGTAACCTCTGCCATAAACTAGCAAAGTTGGTTTCACATAGAGTTCAGACTTTTGTCATACAGTTGAAGGTCCTTTCCAGAAACTGGCAGTTCTTCAGCTTGAGGTAACTTTAATTGTGGAAATTAATTTCCAGTTCCAACTATAAAATTAAGATACATCCTGAGGAGGTCTTTCAAACTGTACTTTTCCTTTGAGAAAACATTTTGGAATGAAAATAATGTCACCCACACCCCTTCTGGAAACCAACACAAAGGTACATCCATACTATGCATTCTTTTTACAGGCTTGTAATGAAAAAGCAGGGTCTTGTCTCCTAGGGCATTTTCATTTCCTCTGTAGATCCAAGACATACTGAGCATATAATGAGCACTGATTGCAACCTCTTGATCAATTTTTGCCTATTAATAGCAAAAAGGAATCAAACATTTTTCATATTAGACTCCATATTAGATGCCATATGTAACTAACTGACGCAATCAGTTTGTGAAAGGATCACGCAACAACTGAAAGGCTTCGTGCAGGGTAGAAGGTCTGTGCAGCTATCGCACTTTATTAAGGGGGTGAGCTGCTTTTATAAGGTCTGAAAGGGAAGGTTCTGGAAAATGGGTAGAGCATGAGATTGACAACTGGGATAAGCGAATGGAGATAGCAGGAGGGAACCTGACATAACTAGGAACCAATCAGGAGTTGTACTGCACTGCAGCAGACTCCAACCAATCAGGGGTTGAGGAGAACAGTGAGGGGAGAACGTGTTCAAACATGCTTTAACACATTGAAGGAAATGGAACTGGGATACATTTGATTAAATGCATGCATTAACAATAAAACTATATTTTCTTGAAGAACTGTCTTTAACGTGGTGCTGCAGCTGTGTATTCTTTCTCACAAAGGTCTCTCAGTCTCTGCTATCATCTGCCTCAGGTATTTTCTCCACACACGAAGTTGTTCTTCTTCGCTTAAGTTGGCTCCCGCAACTAATAATATGGGAAAACCAAAGCCCATCAGGAGTTAAATTTGTTGAGGAATGTAGGGGGAAACAACAGTTTTCACACGTACATAAACAGTAAAAGGAACACTAGGGAAAAGGTGGGCCTGCTGCTGAATGAACCTGAAAATCTGACGACAAATAAAATGTCAAAGGCAAAGATACTTAAGGCCTTTTCCTCCTCAGTCTTTACTGGTAAGATCAGCCTTCAGGAACTGTATTAAAATAGGCATATATAAGTCCATGGAGCTTGATGAGTGGCACTCACAAGTGCTGAGGGAGTTTATTGATGTCACTGTGGGGCCACTCAGCTGTCTGTGGAACATCATGGTGATCAGGAATGATTTCTGGACTTAACTGGAATGAGTCCACTGAAGGGCCACAGAGATGTATAATCAACTAGAGCTTCTGCCATACAAAGTGAGGTTAAGAAAGCTGGTACTGTTTAGCATGAAGTAAAGAAGGCTCAAGGGGATCGTATCAATTTGTAAAAGTCATCATGTCATGTCATGGCTAGGCTTCACGAACGAAGATTTGAGAATTTGTAAAAGTACTTGATAGAGGAGAATGAAGGAAAGCTTTTGTCAGTGGTACCTAATGACAGGACAGGAAGAAATGGATGCTAATTTAAAAATATGAAAATACATCTGAACACAAGAAATTCCATGATTCTGTCGAAACAGCCATACAGACCTAGGAAAGGAATAGAAAATCTTTCTTATGCGGATGCTTCATCATCAAACCATTATTACTCCAATTTAATCCAAAACAGAATTCCTCTATTGAGTCCATTTGTGGCACACAGTAAGAACTCAGTGAGCTTTGACACAGTGTAAGACTAAAAGTTGTTGACATGAACAAGAACCACAATCTATGTTCATCATTTTATTACTGTAATAAATGGATATTTTATGACAACAATAAAAGATAGAGCCATTGTTCCATCTATGCATTGACAAAAGAGGAAAAGATGAAATATGAATAACCCTATTTATGATTAGTAGTGTTCTTGCCACAGAAACTTGGTCAAAGCTTCAATCAGTCCTGTACATAACAAATCAACTAAAGGGTTATCCATCTCTAGTCTTGTTAGGGTAAAGATACTGTTGTCAGGAGCCATCCAAAATTAAGAGTAGGTAGTAAGAGCAGTTCATGTGTGTCCTGCTGAATTACAAGTGACACACTGGTGTTAACACATGGATATCATTAAATTTGTTGTCAGGACCTTCTGCCTTGTTCATCTTTGTTGCATATAAATCTAAAAGCCTCAGTGTTAATTATATAATATAGGATTTATATTTTTCCTTGCCATTTTCATAAAGTGTACATGCAGGCCATAACCAGAAAAGAGATTAGGCCTTTTATATAGCAAGTAACAGTGCAGAAAGCCACAGCTTTCAAGGCAAATTTTAACTTGAAGCTTTACTGAAGTAAAAATAAGAACAAAAATTGTTTTCACTTGTAATGTTCAGTGTGTAGGGTTTAGACAATTTCCAAAGGATCTGAAAATCTAATGTAATATTCAACAAATTACAAGCAAAGAATGAAACAAAAAAATTAAAGAACTGCAAGATGAGAGCTTGAGAATAAATCAGAATTAATTACATGAACAAATGAATGGAGTAAATTTAAAGACACAATTATATGACAAATTATGCTGAAAATTAAATTGCCCACTGAAATAGAAGCAGCTCCCTGGAGGCTGCCTATGTTGTGCAATAGTATCCTGAAAAGCACAAATGTAAATTGTCTTTGCCTTGCTCATTAGATTTATGTATATGGAGAACCAGTTTGATTACTTTGCTGACTGAACTTTTCGTAGCTTCTCTCTTAGCACTGACGTGCCAACACACAACTTTGGGAAAGTAGGATGGATCATTAACAGGATTCTTGACTAAATTCAGATTAATTTGGTGAAACTCACTGTTAAAGGTCATCAGCATAGATACCCATGATGTCTTAACTTCTACTTCCATGGCTCTGCTAAGCATACACTTTTTATGTTGCATAGTGCTTTTAAGAAATCAAAAAAATGCCAATGAAGCTGGAAAATATTCTGAAATATAAAATATTATTTGTCAACTCTGTTAGATTTATAATATAATATAGTCTAAATGCTACTGTGAAATAGTTTTGCATACTTACATGTGTGGTATTTATCTATATACATATCTGCATCTGTGTATCTTCATTGCATAAAAGTGAAAGAAGGCAATATTTAAGATAGTTTTGGTCTGCTTGTATAACACATAAATTGAAAACAAAACTGAAGCCTATAATTAGTGATTTAGAAGTGGTAATAAGAATCTAAGTGAAGCAAAGTATTGTTGATTGTTGTTATAAGAAACAGGAGAAGAAAATCAATAACAGTGAAATAATGTATAGATGAAACCTCTAGGAAATAAAAACATGGTTTTGAGCTTCTGAGGGAGTAAACTGTAAATAGCCATGTACTACAAAATTTGAAGTCATTAAGCAGTAGCTGAATTTTCCACTAACACTTAGTTCCCTGGTTATTTTTAGATATTTCTTATGATAACACTGTCTCTCAGAGATTGGGGAACAGCAGAATAAAGTAAGAACAGTTCATGTTCTGAAAGACAGAGTTCAGGTTTCTACAGAATAGGAGTCATCCCTTCAGTGTTTTCTGAATTGTTTTTCTCTTCCAGCATAGCATTTCTTCCTCTCTGGATATCAGATTCTAGCTGTTCCTTTTTAGATCAGATAAAAGGAAAAAAAGAAATAAAGCATGAAAAGGGCAGGCAGGAGGAAGTCCTGCAGGAGGAAAGTGTGCTGCTGTTATAAGGATTGTCTGATCCTATAATGAAGGATCGAAGGAGAGGGTGACAAACTGTCTTCTGGTGCTTTCAGTTGAGGTTTGGCAGAAGAGACAAGATGATAGAGCTCTTCCATCCCTATATAAAAGTTCCCTTTTTCTCATGTCTAGGCTCTAGAGGAAAGAAGTTCACAAGAGATTAAATAAAAATCATCAAAAGATAAAATAATCAGAAATTTTAATATGGTCATAGGCAATGATTTTAGTGTTTGGGGAACCACTGTTTGCTTTTTAATTATTAATTAGTATGGGCTGTCATATAGATCAGTTGTAGCTATACCATTTGTCCTATGTTTGAAAACTAAGAGAATTACTACAGGAAGAGATAAAAGGTTTGTTCCAAGTCTTGTGTAATTGGAAAAAGGAAGCTACTGTGATCTCTAATGTCCTTTAAAAAATCTTGTGATTTTTTACCTTTACCACAGGCATTAATGTAGGCTTTATTAGTCAAGAGTGTTTTGTAGTCCTACTGATTGAAGCATGATCCCTGGCAGTTTTTCTGCACTGATGTCTGGTTCTTCTTATCTGACATGAGCAAGATGAACTAGGCTATGAGTCACTTGGAGGAATGAATCAGAATTCAGATTCAAAATACATGGGCTCAGTTGCAGGGGTGAGTAAGAAATCTACATCTGAAAATTCAAAATATGGCACTTATGGCACTTAGGTAGAACAATTCTTTGACCTTACTCAGAAGCTGGATTTTAGATGCATCTGATTATACCTGAGGAGGAATGAAATGACATAAGAATGGTGAGGAAGAAAAGTACTGAGTCCCAATTAAAATAGTTCTTTCTTTTGTAACTCAATAGCTTGAAATATCCAAGATTTGCAAGTTTCGGTTCACTGACAGAAGAGTGAGAAAAAACTTTGCTATTCCTGGCTAATAATCTCTCATAGCTCTTTGGCCTTGCTAACTGCTTTCATGTTGTGTCAACGTAGACTTGCAGTAAACAGGATTGAGCCTCCCCAAATTTAATTAAATTAATTAAGTTTCAAGAACAAATTTTTCTTGCTTTGTTTTTTTGAACTGTTGCAGGTGGCACTAGAAATAAGGCTTCTTTCTGTCATAGGAAGTGGTTTGGTCTTTGCAATCAGTAGTATGACCTATATCAAAAAAAACCATTGTGTAATAATGTAACTGTATGTAGCCATGGTTTTGCAACGAGTCAACCATTTTATAATGGTACTTTGTGTGGATTAAGTGCTTTATAATTCTGAAAAAATTATGCTAATACAAGCAAACACATCAGTTTCCTTCCTGGGTCATACTCAAAGGAATCATAAACAAGAGGAAAACATAACACCCAGCTGAGTACGGGTTTGTTATCTGAGTTCCTTCCTATTTATATGGAATGTAAAACTTGTAAAAAAGGAGTCATAGCAAAGATTGTGATTTTGTTCAGTTTTCTTTGATTGACATATAGGTGGTCAGCCGTAGTTTTACAAACAAGCTATACCACTTAAAATTATATTACAGCGAGCACAGGATGTTACCTTCACATGAAGTATGGCATGTGAGGAAAGATCCTGTTGCCTGGCACTTGACTCTGTTGCAAACATTCTCTGTAGGATGTTGTAGAGTGCTTTAATGTCACAGTTCTGGCTTACATTCAAAATATTCACCTTTAAGTTTGTGGTCAGACTGTTTCAAAAGGTTGAATACCGATGTTGATATTTCCCTGAATACTTAGTTGGATATGTTGAATGTTAGAGAAAGTGCTAAGTGATATATTCTGAATCAAAAATTGTTCTGAAACTGAAAATGAACTCATGTAATGGAAAATGAATTTATACACATGCAAGGTGGTTGGGTTTTTTGCTGTGAGTTTTTGTAGGTTTAGTTTTGTGGGTTTGGGTTTTTTTGCTTGTTTTGTTTGGTTTTTGTTGTGATTTTGATTGGTTGATTGGTGGGTTTTTTTGGAACTGAATAAGTTCATAGGGCACAGCTTATCTGAAAGCTGAGTTGTACAGATTTCTTCCAGATCAAGTACCAAAAAACTCATTAAATTATTCTTGTCTTCCAGAAGAACCCTTTGACGTCATGTACTCTCACACATGAAGAGAAACAAGCTTGGTTTTCTGGTCTTATTTATGGACACTTTAACTGGTGTAAATATTTATCAGGAAGAATAATGTTCAGAATATCCATGTGATGTTTGTCTCAGAAGTAGTCTAAAAAAGTCTGAGAGTACAGTTATTTCTCTCTTACTACAATTGAAATAGTAACTGTGCAAACAAGTTACTGTTCATCCCAAAAGTGAATGGTTTTTTAGGAAATTTAAAGAAATTATGTAATCTTTTAGATAAGATATCAATATTGTAATATATTAAAAGATACAAGCTAGTGGCTTAAGAAACAATAATAAAAAATATTTTGAGGAGGGAATTAGGTAGGTCTTTGAAGCTTCTTATTAGAGTGTAACCTTTTGTAAGACTGAAACATTGTGGAATCCTTCATACCTAATAATGTAATGATATACAAACACTGATTAGAGATATTTTTTTTTTATTCTGTATTGGGTGCCTTTAGAAATCGCATTAACTTGTTAGTTTGGGGAACCCACTAGATTCCTTATGGAATTACAGTGCACCTTCTTATGCCAGTCAAAGCTATGCATATTTGAGGGTTAAACCCATAAAATTAATCATTACTATTATACTGCAAAATTTTCCCTGTTTGATAAACAAAAGCTAGAGTAAATTCACAGAATAACTTTCTGTGGTTTCTACATTTATTTCTGGGACAAAATGTAATTTTCCCCACATGATCCAACTTGAACTGTATATATGTCCAACAGCTATCATTGCTAGCTTTTTCACTGAATTGTCTACATAATTCTGCATATGATCTTAATGTTTTTTATATAGGTTCACCTATTCAAGCATATATATATATATATATAATCATTGTCTTCAGGCCTTCTGAAAATTGGAAATAACAAGAGAAGAACTTTTTGGAACAGTGGTCCAATAACCACATAGCATTTCCTGGAAAAAATAAAGGAGCATATGTTATGCTGAATATAAATGAGAAATAGAGGTGTGACCAGCATGCTGAGTAGAGGTTTTGAGTTTCTTTTTTTTTAAGAAAAAAACCTACCTGTAGGTTTTTTTTGAACATTACATGTTTTTAAAACATTAGAAAATGTGAAGAAGGTTTTAAAAAAAGACCACCAAACCATCAATATTTCAACATCACAGTCTCAATGTATTTTTGCTGTAATAAGGAAGATAGTGTGTTCTGTTCTGATAATGTTGTGGGCATCAAAAAATGAGCAACCCTAATGTAAAGACAATCCTCAAGAAAAGCTCAGTACAGCAAGGGCAAATACAGCAAAGGCAACATGGTGTTTATTGTTTCAGACTACTACCTCAAATTTTATGGAATCACTTCTTCCCTTGGATAGTGAAGTGGCATACTGGTTGCCAGGTAGAAGCCTACCTGGTGTAGACTGGGAAAGATGACTTGTATGGAGCTTCTCAGTGCCTTTTCTAAGTGGCATAGTTTCGTTAAAAAGTGATTTTACACTATTGAGAAAAGTTGGTAAAAGGAACTAAGTTACACAGAACACTTCAGCCTTTAGGGACAGAACTGTTTTCCATTGGGGACCTTCCACTTTCTCCGATGCAGTACCTGGAACAGATAAGAATTTAATTCTACTACTAAGGTTACAGATAATAACACAGGTAATCGTTACAACAGTGAAGTTAATGATCTCATTTTGTGCAGGCCTAGATACTGTAAAATGCTGCTGACTATTACCTGAATACATCGGATTCTCAGTAATAGAATTTCCTTAAACTGATCTGTGGTAGAGAGAAAGAGAAACACTGAATATAAACTCAGATTTTCAGTGCAAGAATTGTATTTTGACTGTAAAAATGAATAATATTTTTTGACATTATTATTGACAATAATGTTTTTCCATCTATGCCTGTAAGTTCAGGCCAACTATCTTCACAAATATCTGTCTCAGTCCTATTTTAGGAAAAAAAATAAATTGAGATGAGTTATGACAGTTTTTAATAATACAGTCTTAATTTGATTGTTGTCATTTTAGAGCTCACCTTCTCTTAAAAAACCTGTGTTTTATCTAGGAAGGTAATTTTGGCAATATTCATACATCCATATTTTATTAGTTCTTATTGTTTAATCTGATTCTCATCATCAGCAAGTCCCAGAGGTTCCCAAGCAATGTTCAATCATATTACATATGCTGATTTACATAAGCATATGTAATAGTATGTTGGGGTCACTAGAAATGTCTGTCCTTACACACACCAAAACCTTTGGCTGTGATTCTTTGAGGAAAAATAATTTGGAACACCCCAATTTCTATCTGGATAAACTAGACCAGAGTCCTACCTATCTCTATATATTACTGACAAAATCAAACTCTCAGAACTGTGAATCTGAATTAGAAAAATGTGAGATTAAATTAAAAATCAGAAGACAGAAAGTAGGATAATTAAATAGACAATGTACATGCATATATATATATGTGTATATATTATAGATATACAGTATACATTATACATTCTCTAAATGATATTTTAGAATTTGTTACAATTAGCCTTCAGTTTTGGAAATGAAATTGAAACTTCTAAACATTTTTTTTCCAATTGATTCTTCAGAAACTGTTAAAAAAAAAAAGGTAATAAATTTTTTTTATTAAGGTATTCAGATGCATTAATATGCTTTTTCAAGCAATGTTCTTAAATAATTGTCATTGTTACCTCACATATTTACGCATGGTGAAAAATTTTCTGTCCAAATGAGTTTATGCTATAGGCTCTCTGTTCAGTAAAACAACTTTTTACTGATAAACTATCTTATTTAAGGCCTACAAAAACAAATAAACATTCTGTTTGTTAAACTGCTCCTTCTGGTGCCTGAAGAGAGGTACCAGGCATGAGGAGAAGCAGCAGAAACAGCAGAAAGCTGAACTGAACTGGTCAAGCTGGGTAGAATTAGAACAAAATCACCTGTAATCTTAAAATTTTATTCTGTACTGTGGTTTGAACCATATGTCTATTCCCTCTAAAGTGAAAGGCTGAGGGGTAAATCCGTCCCTTCACCTGCAAATAACAAGATAAGAAAAAAAAGAAAAAGACATTCAGTCTTAAGAACTGAAGAAGAAGCAAAAATATTTTTATCAGAGCCAAACCTAGATTCATATTGAAGGCTTATATTGTTTTCCCTTTTTCTTTTTCCTTAGAATTTTTAAGTTACATTCTCCATTGTAGTAAGACAAGAATTAACACAATAACCAAAAATGCTAGATATTTACCAAACATTCTATGTGGTCTCAGTCCAAAGAGTAATTCCTTTGTTCCTAATGGTGCTTGTCTAAGACAGTTGAGGCAATATGGTTTAATCTGAGGTTAATTGGATGTGCAGGGCTGAGGGGAATTTGTCACTTTCTCTAAATCCTAAAGATGATAATTTTTGGTGCTTGATTTTTTTTTTTTTTTTAATTTTTCTAAAGGATTGTTATGGCATAGGCATGCTAATTTGAGGAGATTTGCTTATTGGAAATGCCTATTTAAGACAGGTGAGAAAGCATTCAACAGATTTTTTGACAAAGATTCAATAAACCATTTTACTTAATATATACTTTGTATATATTTGCATGTGATATACAATGTGTATATATAAGAGAGATATATGTTATGTGTATATATACATATATACACATAATGTGGTGCTGGGTGCAGGTCCCAGGTGCTGGCAACAAGAGTGAGGGTCTGATGGAGCTGTGAGGAGAGGCTGCTACCACCCCATGTTGTACACAGCCAGATCCAAGGCCCCAGGCTAAAGCAGAGAAGAGCATGAGGAGCAAGGAGCAACAGAGAGGAGCTGTTATGGACTGACAGCAGCCCCTAATTCCCCACCCCTCTGAGGAACTCAGGGCGGAGGTATAGGAGTGGAGAGTGAAGTGGTGAGATGAAGGTGAGTCTGAGGAGAAGCTGGAGAAGAGAAAGGTATTTAAACTTTTGTCTTTGTTTCTCATTCGACTTTGTTTCTCCATTTAACTGTGTAATATGAATGATAAATTAAATTAGTTTTCCAAATCAGTAGTCCAAATTAGTAGTCCAAATCAGGACTGTTTTGCATATGATAATTGATCAGTGATATCCTAGCCTTTGTCTCAACCTATAAGCTCTTCCATCTTATTTTCTCTCACTGTCTTGTTGAAGGGACTAAGCAATTGGCTGGATAGGCATCTGGTAGCTTGCCAAAGTCAATGCATCACAACTTTGTAACGAAAATTAGTAGTGAAAATATTAATAACAATCTGATAAATATTTTAAAAGCTCATTTAAAAGACTAATTTCAACAGTATATTGGATATACATGCTTTAAGTGATGATCCTTGGTCCTCTATTTGCTGACCAGTATCTTCTGGTTAAGCCCTGAAACTAGTATGGTTAAGTAGGTAAACAAGAGTGTGCTGTATTCTGAAATTTAAAATAAACACAATAGAATTAAACTTTCATTTTGTGGAAGGTAGAGATGTTTCACCAGAATGAGGACCCATCTGGAATGATTATGTTATAGCAACCTACGTCTTTGGATAGTGCTTTTCAGGATGATACTGGAATTATTTGAGTTGAAGGCAGTCTTGTTCAGAAAAGCTGTATTGTTGTTGAGGCACCTTCAAATTAAATACTCATTTTGTCTTCCATCACTCCTGTTGTTGAATATGTTGTTGAATAAAAATAAGTTGTATATACAATTCCACCAAGGCTGTAGGTAATGGGGGAATAGAAACCACAAAATTATGGAAAGAACCGAGAGATGATACAAGCACTTGTTCTTACTGGGTAATTTATACATTTGTCCTGTTTCTTATAGTGTATAGCCAAAACCACTGCAATCAATCTTCCAAATTATTACTAATGAGTTCTTAAATATTTAAATTATGTGTATCTATTAAAGTCTGTAACTATTTTCTTTCTGAAGAAATAAACCTGTTAGGCTATTTGATAAAATATTCTATGTTTTTTCTAATTATTAAGAATATTGTGCATTCATTAATTATATGACATTTTAATCAAAATTAGTGCTGCATAGAGTGACAGCTAAGTGCACTTACATTTTAACAAAAAAAAAGGCCCTGACAGTAAAGTCAGAGCTACACTAAGAAATTAACGCATTCCTTTTGACCTGCTGATCTCTTGAAAATTATTGTTTTCCTTTGTACAAATCAAGACTAATCTACAAACCTGCACATTACATTTAAGACCAATGTTTCCTTCTGTCTTTTTAATTCATGAGTGGGCTTGCCAGAAGCCAATCAAGGCCCACGATTAAATAAAATCTAACAGCTAGAAATAGTTACACTGATGTCATTGTTTAGGGAAGGTACTTCCCAAAGTGTGTACTTGCTTCTCCTGCCCCCACCCCACCCCGCTCCGCAGTTGGCTGGAGAGGAGAATTAGAGGCACAAAATGTAAAGATCATGGATTGAGGTAAGAACAATTTACTGGAGACAGCAATGAGATAGGGAAATAAAATTACAACAGCATTATTTTAAAAAGTGTACAAAAGAGAGAGAGTAATTCATATGCAAAATGCTCACTGAGCAGGACCAGACCCGACTGCAGACACACCATCCCAACCTCTCCCTCCGCTTTGGAACCAGTGCCACCCAAACACTCCCTCTGGCTCAGAATTAGCACTACCCAACTGCTCACTGTGGCTCAGGACCGGAGCTACACAACTGCTTTCTCCGACACACTTACTCAACTGGAAATAACCCCTTCTCTCTGGAAGGGAGTTCCTTTCTTCAACCCCAGCAATGGGGGTGTAGAGTAACCTGTAGTAACCTAGAGGTGGTATAGAGCAACCTCCAGGTCCTACTCATGCTCCTTTCTGGCTACTGCAGAAATTAACCCTGTCCTGGCTGGAAACAGGATAACTGAAAATAAGGTATAGCTGAGCCTTGCCTGCAGAGACCTACAACCAGAACTAAGACCATGTTCAAAGATGTAGAAGGAGAACATGTTAACACAGTTAAATACTGTTCTCTGTTTTTCTTCAGCATCTAAATGGTGACTGATATGGAGAAGACTGAGGTACTCAAAGAGTTCTTTGTTTTAGTTATCACTTGTTTTCATTCCTTTCTCTTCTATCAAGTCCCAGAACTTCCAGCTGAGGGTTGTGGGGAGTGAAGTTATTTCCACTATAAGCAAAGAACAGACTTAGGACCACTTGATGAAGTTGAATATCAAGTCTATGTGACTTGATAACTTGCATCCCAGGGTCATGAGGGAGCTGGCTGATTCTGTTACCAAGCAACATATTTGAGAAATCGTGGTGGTCAGGCAAAGTCCTTGGTGACTAGAAAAAGGGAAACATCACTCCCATTTTTAAAAAGGGAAGAAAAGAAGGTCCAGGGAACTATAGAACTCTAATAGCCTCACCTCTGCATCTGGCCAGACCATGGGGCAGATAGACCTAGAAGATATGCTAAAGCACACAAAAGACAAGCAGATCACCTGAGGCAGTCATCACAGCTCCACCAAAGGCAAATTGGGCCTGACCAGCCTGGTGTCCTTCCATGTTGGAATGACAGCAACGCTCAACAAGGGAAGACCAACCAATGTCATCCATCTAGACTTCTGTAAGGCCTTTGATGTGGTCCCACATGACATCTTTATCTCCAAACTGGAGAGACATGGATTTGAAGGGTGAATAAGGAATTGGCTTAATGGATGCAGCCAGACAGCTGTGGTCCATGGCTATATGTCCAGCGGGAAGCTGGTGATGAGTAATGTCCCTCAGGGCTCTCTCTTGGGACCAGTGGTCTTTAAGATATTCATTAATGACATAAACAGCAAGATTGAATGGAAGTTTGCATATGACACCAAGCTATGTGGCACAGTTGACACACCTAAAGGATATGGTACATCCTTTGGATGAGAGACCTAGACAAACTTCAGAAGCAGGCCCATAAGAACTTCATGAAGTTCAACAAGGCCAAGTGCAAGGTGTTGCACCTGGTTCAGGGCCATCCCAGACATGAGTTCAGGCTGGTAGAAGAAGTCATTGAGAGCAGCGCAGTGGACAAGGATCTTGAGGGTGTTGGTGGATGAAAGGCTGGACACAAGCTGGCAATGTACACTCACAGGTCAGAAAGCCAGTCTTGGGCTGCATCAAAAGCAGCATGGACAGCAGGTCAAGCGAGGTGATTCTCCCTCTCTGCTCTTGTGAGACCTCACCTGAAGTGCTGAATCCAGCTCTGGGGTCCTCAATATGAGAAGTACATGAACCTGTTGGAGTGAAACCAGAGGAGGGCTATGAAAATGATTAGCAGGTTGGAGCCCCTCTCCTATGAAGACAGCCTGAGACAGTCAGCTTGGAGAAGAGAAGGCTTTGCGGAGACATTATAACAGTGTTTTAGAACCTTAAGAGAAACCCTATTAAAAGGAGAGAGAGGGAGTTTTTATATAGGCAGATAGTGACAGATTAAGGGGCAATGGTTTTAAACTGAAAGAGAGTAGATTTAGATTAGATGTTGGGATGAAATTCTTTACTCAGAGGTAGTGAAGCACTGGAACAGGTTGCTCAGAGAGGTGATGGCTGCCCCATCCCTGGAAGTGTTCAAGGCCAGGTTGGATGGGGCCATGAGCAACCAGATCTAGTGAATTGCATCCCTACCCATGGCAGGATGTGGAAGTAGATGGTCTTTAAGGCCATTTGCAACCCAAAGCATTCTGTGATTCTATAACATGATGGTGCTGATCCTTACCTATAGGACACTTAAGAAACACAATAATAATAATAATAATAGTGATTATGATGGCTAGTATAGAAAAGGCAGGAACCTCAGAAAATGTGATTTAATGCGTACAAAACTTAGTAGAAAATTTGTTTGGAGGGAAGAGTAAATTAACATTTTCATAAAAAAAACCACGTATCATACATACTTATTTATACTTATATTTATATGTATATAGGCTCACTGTATTGAATCCTTTTCATTTTAGCTCATCAGGTACTATTTCATTAATCTCTTCACTCCTTGAAAACTCTTGCTATTTATGGAAGTATATCAGAAAATGTTTTGTTTTAACAGAAAAAAAAAATTGAAACCAGAAATTATTTTGTTTTATTTTAATGGAAATCAAGTAGTATTTCACAAATACTAAAATTCAAAGATCTTTGTGGGAAAAAAATTTAGAAATTATTTAGCAGAAACACTGTCACCACTGTTAGATACAAGTTACATGGTTACTTTGCAAGGTTGCTAAATCAAATTGTATTGTACAAAGCAATTTAATATCTTATTAATGTGCAGTTTTAATGTTTGACATTCATGATTCAATAAAAGATTGTTGTTCTTTTTTTTAAAGAATTGCCATAATTCCAGTAGGAATTATGGCAATCTGCTTTTATACCAGGTGATATTGTTACAAGATTTGTCATCCAGCTACACAAAGACAATCATGCTTTGAAACATAGTTTGTAGCCAAGGTTGAAAATAAAACCAACATAATACCCGATACAGAGAAAAAAGAGGATTATTCATAATTAATTTTATTGAAATCATATTAATACTATATATATGCTTAGTGTTGGGTGTGTTTTCTTTCCTTTCCATTGCTAAAAATCCATAGTACTAATAAACATCAGTGCAACAAATTTATACTTTCTTTTTTTTTAAGGAGCCCTGACATTATAATAAAGACACCAGACACGAGAAATTATTGTCTGTTCATTATGTTAAAGCTTATGCACCACCTGGTGGTTTTCAGAGGTGGTTCTATGTCACACGAATTGCATCTGAACAACTGGTTTCTCAGGACAGAGACAGTCCAGCTCTAAACTTGTACAGTAGCACTGTATAATGTGTCTGTGTGTCTGGCATTGCTTGATGGAGAGGAAAGATGATGAGCTCTGAATTCAAACAGAGGTCTTAAGTCTCCTCCTTTTGCAGATAATTTGGTTTTTTTCTGGAGTTGCTGTTATTTACAGAGGATATCATCATTCACTGACCTTTCCTCCTCCTCCTCCTCAGTCTCCTTTCCAGAACTGCACGTGTCCAAGATAGATTAGGTCAATAATCTCGACTACACTTATTGCACTAGTTTCTTATTTGTGAACCATTGTCCAGAACTGTGTTTTTTCCCTCAAAGGCTACTATTTATTCTCTGCTTTTCAATTCAGTATCTGGTTATATATATTTCCATGATATACCCTCTTTCCTTTATTAATTATCTGTTAAGTGAGCAAGAGGACATGGATAAGAGTCTCAGCATGTAACACAATCACCTAGAGCCAGCATCTTACTTTTATATATGCTAGGTAATCAGCAAAAGAAAATGTACAATATCGTCCCCAGTCAAATACACACAGTTATCAGTAACGTCTTTTTGTGCTGGCAACATCATGCTAGTTATTCCTCACAGTAAAGCTCATATTTCTCCCTGTTGTTATTCTCCAGCCCTACTTCTAATATTCCTTGATATGGTCCTCTTACCCAATTTTCCTTCCCTGACTCCAGACAGCGGAAATTTTCCTAAGTCTGATTTTTTTTTTTTTTTTTAAACTGAAACAAAGAATTTTTAAAAATTGTTCCACAAAACTATGTTTATTTCCATAAGTGTATAAAAATTCTAAACAAAAAAATGGGGAAAAAAAAGTAGGAAGAAATCTTTAAAAATATTTCTCCAGCTCTAGTCTGTGTGAAGATGCTGGACTAGAAGCACAAAAGTAAAGAGATATAGAATATGTTTGAGATAGGCCTGTATATAAATCAGAAGTTACCAGAATATATTTGCAGGCTAGCTACGTGACAGATGCTAAAGCAAGAAACAAACTCAAATTATCCTACACATATTCTTCAGGATAATTCTTTGAAAATTAAATCAGAGAAGTGTAGAACTCAATCAGTAATGACTCAATAATTTCAAAGCCTTGAATTTTTTTTTTTATTATCTTGTTCTGGATTCTAATGTTTTTTAAGTTTGCTTCACCCAGAGACTTGTATTTCAGCTTACTCGTGCTTTGCATTCAGAATCAAAACAATATTTCTTTTCCTTTCAGGAGCAATCTTTTTTCTGGAATGGAAAAAGTGAACTCAGAACTGGTTTCAATGCAAAGTATTCATAGTTATTACCCTCATATGTTTTATGCAGAGTTTGCTGACTATTAAAATCTCAGGAAACACAGAAATGTATGAAAGATATTCCTCTAAGCCAAATCATAAGGTTATATATTATTCTAACAGTTTCTTTTCAGTGCCACAAACAGTTTCAAAATAAGGCTATTAAATTTTTTTTAAACTTCCTTGCAATTTATTTCAAGATTAAAAGAAGATATATGATAAATTATCTGTCTTGTTGATTGTGTATATTCCATACTTCAGTAAAGAAAATAATTTCAGTAATCTGAGTGAGTATAAACCAAATCTACTATATTACACTTTTGTTGTTTTTGTTGTTTTTAAATTGCAAATCAATTCTATGCTAGAAAAAAACAACTTCTGTATCCTCTCGAGATTTGCAATGTAAGTGTGATTTTTACTCTCCTCTACTGTGTCCTGGATACCACAAGTCTCAACAAATAGGAAAAAAGGCAGAGGATAGATACAGAAGCAGTGCTCAGATGATGCCATTTACATGAGCTGCAATGGCTCAGTTAAGGATCTAACAATACTATGTCTTTAAGAGTGTCTCTAACTAGATAAAAAACTATCAGGGAGAAGAGGAAAAGTGGGTACTTTTCCATTCTCCAATTTTTTTTGAACACCAGGAGATGTTGTTAAGTGATTTGCCTGCTTAGTAACCTTTGAGTATATATATAATATACCATTTTCCATTCATATTTGTCTTTAGCAATAAGTACTACTGAGGGTAAACAATAGTTGTGGGTTTTTTTCATATTTTTTTCCCTCTGTTCTTTTGCTCCCCACTCCTATCAGGGATTTGCTTTTTTTGCTACCAAATACCTATATGTCTTCTGGTAAAACTCTCCTAACACCTACCTGCCTGATGGTAAACTAGAATTCACTGTTTTATTTGTGAAGTAGATTTATTTTTCCCCATGTGCATCTTTATATTAATCTATAGTGTTTTTCATATCTCATGTTGTCATTTCATTGTTTGGGCCCCTAAGAGCCTTCAACAATTCGTTGCACTGCTTGTCTCTTATCCAGATTATTGATGAGTATGTCAGACAACACAGGGACCAGAATGAGTTCAAGCACAGGCTCTGGAAGAATTCCCTTGGTGATACCCCTCCCACTCCCCTGCTGCATTATGCAAAATAATTCTTTACTCCCACAGTCTGAATTAACACTTTTCAATGCAGTGGTTGCTTATTTTCTTAAAAACCTGAGGTAAGGAGCTTTATCTAAAACCTTATGGAAATCTAAGGAAGACACAGCAACTTGGTCGCTTTTACCCAAGTGTTGAAGAGTAAGGTGACTCTAAAAGTTTTGCAACATTGTCTTCTGTAAAAGAAAGGACTGTTGGACTATTGTCCAAGTACAGCTTTCACTCAGATGTCCAAAAGTCTTTTTTTTCTTTTTTTATTCTTTATCTTTTATAATACCCGTTATCAAGTGGGGTGTTCCTTAATTCCTTTTGAAACCCCTTTGTAAAACTAATATTCACATTTACCTCCCTTCAGTCCACAGGTATCAAGTAATTTTCCTCATTAGCATTCTTTCTTTTTTTTTTTTTTAACTTGAGTTCTTGTTAAATCCCTAAATGAATATCATCTGATTCCAATCATGGCTATTGTGTGAGAAGTATATGTTATTAAATATTAATATTACATTCCCTTAAAAGGCCAGCATATATCTTGCATGCATTTACCTATAGGCCAAGGACCCAGATCCTTTCTAGCTTTGTACAGCCCTTTCAGGGCTAAGTTATATATAGTCAGTAAAAATACAGAATGATGTTAGGAAAAAGCAGCCTCCCTCATTATTCACACAGGCATTCAAACCTAGAGAGGTAAAAAAAGAAGTGATGCAATGTTCTACTCACTCATGTTATTATCATAGTTCTTTAATACTTTTACTAGATGCTGTCAATTATTTTTAATGACATAAAAATCGACACAGTAGAAAACTAGTTTGACAGTGTAGCTATAGATAAGAGAGCCCATGCTGACTTGTAGGGATAAATTCACTTTCTACACTATACCTTTCCTTGAGGGAATCATTTATTGTATTCTGGTGTAATTTTCTGCCTTCAGGTGTAATTTAAGCAGTGAACATGTTTCTTTATACACACACCCACACAGAAAGAAATGTATAGATTTTTTCTGTAGTTTAAAGAAATGAGAAGCAGAGAATTAAGTGAAATGGTAATATTGGATCCAACCCACTCTGCATTTAAATGTAAAAGAGAAATGAAATTGCTCTATCTTATTTTAAGTGGATTGTCTTAACAGTTTCATAAAGATGAATTCACTGTTTTATTTGTACTTTGTGTAACAAAGCATGAAAAGCTGCAAGTGCTTTCCAGGTCATAATGGAAAAAAAAAAAAAAATTCTAGTTTATTAGTTTAAATTTAACTAAAGCCTTAATTTTCAAAATACAAGAGTACAAAAAGTCTTCATTTTATTAATTGAAATCATTGTGGGATGGGGAGGAAAATTTTGGTGTTTTAATTTACAGTTATTGAAGACAAATTTACAACACTATCTAGCCAACAATAAACTTCCTACTTTTGCCTCATTGATGTCTTAGAAAGTGAGTTTTCTCACCAGTCATGTTTTCCAAAAAAATACCCTATTGAGAAATAACAAAATTTTATAGCGTGCTGGATGATTTTTAATCACATATATTTGTTCTGAATTACAATTTTTAATTCAATTTATTCCATGACTTTAAGAATCAGCTTGTTAGGATTCACTTCGGAGGTAACTTATCACTCATTAAGCATAGAATGCTTAAATGTAGTAGATCATTTCAGGTTCAGGGTACTCCATTTTGCAAAGTAGGTAGAGAGTGAATAGGTAAGTCTCTCAGTAATCCTTAAAGACGTTTGACACATTAATTATACAACAATTGATGTAAAACTGCTGCAGGTGGCAGCTCTGAAAGAAAGAGCATAGTGGGCGTAACTAATACAAAGGCAAAATTGGAGCTGTAAATCCCTTGAAACAATACTTATTTGTTTCATGAGAAGCTTTTTTTCAACATGAAACAGCTGTGACTTTTGCCTTATATATCCAAGTGTATATATATATATTTTTATTGATTTTTAAATTGAATACGTGTAATAACCCCAAAATTAAAGAATAAGGTTGTGAGATACAAAAAATATTATGACAATACCTAATTGTTTTCATACTGTATTAAGTACATGTATGTTTCTGCAATTATATCATTTGACTATCACATCCAAAGAAAGAAACTGCAGGGTGAGTTTACTAACCCTCATTGCATGAACATAACTTGCAAGATTAGGTAATGTTGTTAATAAAAAATAAGTTAAAAATTAAGTTCTATGACAATCCAAAGATTGATAACATCTTTTAAAACCCAGCAAGAATACTGAATAACTTATAAAACATAACCTAAAATACTGAATTTTTAACTATTAATTTTTTTGGGTTGGGAGCTGTCATTTTTTCCATATTTGTACAGTGCCACATAAAAATGAAATTGACTGGAATATCTTTATTAAGAAGTAGCATTAATGCCATAGATGTTCTACTGAAAAACTTATGTATGTACTTCTTGTGTAATTGTTTATAAACTATACTTCATAAACATTTGTTCATTTTTTGAGGAAAATTTTGCACAATAAAATTGCCTCTATTTCAAATTCATTGATTGGCATTAAAAGGAGAACACTTGTACCATAATAGTTTATAATTATCTATGTTTGCTCATGTTCAGTGACAGAAAAACAAAAAGGATTTTTTTACTTTACAATTTTCTAAAGTAAAGTTCTTAAATATGCATAATTATTTTTCAAAGAAAGTGAGTAGACAATCAAGACCCAATACTTTGGACTTAGCATAATCAAATGGAAAATTAAATTTGGACAGTACCAACACAAAAAATAGTGGTTCAGATTCAGAAATGCTGTCCTCTATATAAAAATTTAGGGCATTTTTGCTTACCTATACCTACTAAAAATCTAGCCTAGAGTTTTATACATAAAGAAAAGATAAGAGAGAAAAATTGTCTTGCACTCTGCAGCTGCTGAAAAGAGACAAAAATAGCTGCCCACTCATACTTTGGTCTGAAACATTCTCCTCTATGTAGAAGTAAGACAAAGATCAATACAAAGTATGTTAAGCAGCTGATTAATTGTCTCTCTCTTTGTTGTCTCTCTTTTCTGAAACAAGATTTATGTCCATAAATGCTAGATTATCTTTAAAGCTAAGGGGTTTTTACGTACACAAGAGAATAGAAAATAAAATGTCTTTTTAAATTGTCCAGGTACTTCTTTTTCCTTTTGAAATGTTTTCTTTTCTCCTCCACTATCTATCAGGGCCCTCATAAAACAAATTGGATTTTAGGATTAAAGGGAAATGAAGGGTCAGAAATAATGCTGTGTGCATAATCTGACTACTTATGTAGCCCAAGCTGTGTAAACAAATCAGCAAATTTAAAGTCTTTGAAGAAAGAACTCAACAAACACTGCCTGAGTATACACTGTACCTACTAAGCCAACTCAATTATAAAAACTATGGTATATCCAGCAAACAAAGAACAAAAATTGAAATAAAATTCAGTGTTTTCTGGGCAGGTTGGTTTGTTTATGAGCAGGAAAGGTAGCTCACGGTGAGACTATCACTGAAGATAGACCACTGACTTGGGTTTCAGTCACGGAAGTCTTTCTAGCAAGACACACCAATGTTAATGATAGCATAAAAGACAGCAAACTGATAGAAAACATCATTCTCAAACTGGCAGGAAAAGGCAGTTTAACTCCTCAAACCCAGGAGGCAAGAGAGGAGACACCATGCGGTAACAAACCTGGCAGAGGTGCAGGGAGGAGGTGAAGATGGTAACAGTGAATTAATTAAAAGAGAACAGTCATCAACGCTTCATCTCACATTGAGATGTTTAGCTCAGAAATACTGCCATAGCACAGAAATTAAACACTTAGTCTGGAGAATTACTTGGGAGTGTTGTTTAGTAGTTACAGTTCAAATTTAGTGCTTTCATAATACAATTACTGATAAGCTAGAATCTCAGCCAAATCAGTGTGTGACAAATATGTCATTAGAGGTTTCATACAACCCAATCACTTTGTTCCTAGAAAAAAGGATGATTCATATTCAAACGGTTGACATTCTTATTTAGCTGTTATAAGTGTGGTAAAAACTCATATGCTACAGCCTTTTAAATGCAAAAGACAAATTAATGCTTGTTTCTTTATAAAAAAGAAACATGACTGAACTTTTTCCACCTCTCACCAATGCATCACATCTGTTTCTTTATCTATTTTATTAATTTCTGCTATCAAAGTTTTTTTGTTTTTCCTCTGCAAAATATAGCAGTGGTTATTTTTTGTGATCTGTGCTATCACCCCATAATTCATTTCTAGCTGTGTTCTCAGTTAGTGAGTTGTTGGTTTATTTTCTGTTTAAAATTCAGAGGAGACTGAGGCCTAACGAAAATTTTGGTACTCAATCACTGGTTTATGTATTCAGGCTGTCTTTTTTTAAAGATAAATTCTTCAGGCACCATACTCTGTATAACTCATCTACCAGGCTTTCAGCTATTCTACATGCTGTGTAACATGAGGGTTTTTTCCATAGGAAAAACCTGTTTTCCCCTTTGCAGTTTCATAGTGGTTCTGTGGCAGCTTTTGCAATATCTGTCATGGAAAAGGAAAGCCTACTTACAGAGCTGTAGCAGGTTGATCTGGATTTTGGGTTTGTTTTTTTTCTTAGTTGGTTGATTTTTGTTGTTTATGTTTATGGTTTGGGGTTTTGTGGTTTGTGTTTTTTTTTGTGATCTATGATAGAAATTAGGAAATCTTTAATCCTTTTCTGCATATGCTATGGGAAAACACCTAAAACCTAGTGTGAGACCTATCTAATTCATCTTTTTAAAGACACTACCCTCAACAGAATGTCAGATTTCACAGTGATGTGAAAGGCTGATCTTTCTGTACCGTATCTAGTTTTATTTCCAAGTTGCTTAAAGGTAAACTTGTCTCATTTATAGTTGTACCTCCAGTACTTTTTTCACCACCATCTTTCCTCAAGGCTTCCCAGCAATTTTTCAAGAAATCTGCTCAACAGACACTTTTAAATCTCTGACATGTAAAAAAAAGACCTCAACATAGATGTTACTAGTTATTAATGAAAATTAAAACCAAAATTCACAAAGCTAAACTACCAGTAAATTATCACGTGAACTAACCTTTAAATAACTCCCAAAACCTCTCCTGAACTAGTAAATAAATGGGGCCTAAGGTGTCCTATAGGAAAGATTTTGAAGTGCTATTATGTTATAAATTACACTGATGAACCTATTCACCATGAGAGAAAGGATTTTCAGAATTCAAACTTGATCAGAAAAGCAGTTGAGAGCTATGTACGGGCATCATGTATTGTAAAATGGGAAGAAGTTATAGCAACCATACAAAGAAATAATAGTAATGGAAAGAGATAATTACTGTGAAATGTCTTGTTAGGGTACACTTCTGCAAAATTTTCAAGGTTTAAAATGTGTTACATTAAACAACATGATACAAGTCTAAAGAAAGGACTTACACAATTGTTTTCTGACTAAAATAGTGCAAAAGATGGGAATTTCAAGTTAAGCTTAAATAGTAAATAAAATAACATCAGTAAAATAATTTAAGAGAACAATTTTTGTTGGGTTTTGGCAATGTGAACAAAAGAATCTGGAAAAAGCTCCTCACAAATGCATAATTTCTTATTTGCTCGATTAGGAAATAGCAATGTGTTAGTCACATCTGTGTTCTTTAGCATTACATCTAAGTTAAAACAAACAAATAAACAAAAAAAGAAAGAAGAAAAGATTTTAACATAATGATTTCAAAGCACAACTCATGATATGCAAAATTTTTATTTCTGAGTTCTAGAAGTGTGACCATGACAGTACTCACATTGGAAATGGTTTGAGAAATAGATTTAGACTTCACCATAAAAAAAAGATAATTTTGTTTTTCCTAGGGAAATAGCAAGAAGATTGTCAAGATAAGTAAACCTAGCATTGTTTTTCCATTTTCCGCTGCCTTCATGTAGTATACCCATTTCTGAAATTTACTGTCAGTTCTGGAGATAGATAATGATGGAGTAGCATAAGTAAATATCACAGTGATACAGGTGGAGAGAGGTTAAGGACTTTCTGCCCAAACACTGTTCCATTATTTTTACATCTAGATCTTTAAAAAAGTTATGTTAAGCAGATAAATAATCTTATTTGAAGTTGATATGAAGAAAATTAGTATTTATGCATAGAGCTACATTGCAGCACTGCATATTCTGTTGTCCTGTAGACAACTGTTTTCCCTTTCAAACAAATAATTGGTTTGAGTTTTTATTTGTTTGGTTTTTTTGGGTTGGTTTGGTTTGATTTTCTGTTTCGTTTTGTTTTGCTTTTTTGTTTTTTTTCTATTTTTAATATTTCAAGGGAAATCACTTAGGAAGGGTATCCATGTAGAGTACTTTATTTCTAACTTAAAACATTGCATTCTTTTTTCGGGGTTTATATTGGTCAGACAAAGAGTCATTCCAGGCCTTTACAAATCTTGCAAGGAAAATGACTGATCTTTCACAATTTGCTGTTGAACAGCAAACCAGTATTCATGCTAGTGTTGTTCATTCTGTGAACATATTACTAGAGCCCATCCTACTGTCATTGCTGTGTGGCAAGACATCAATAAATTCAACAGATCACATCAGAAGCCAATCCTGGTCGTCAGAGAAGAAAGCAAAAAATGGCCATCACTTTTTTGAATGAATAGTAGTTACATTTAAAGATGCTGTTTCATATTCTATGCAATTGTGTGTTTTGGTGGGAGCAACTGTGTATCTGTGGTTGTTGCCAACCTGTGGAGTTTCACAAAATGATAAGACATTTAAAATTTCAAATCTTTTCTGGTCAGAAATCAATATTTCTTTTAGACATATGTTACGTGCTTGACAGACACCACTGGAGAATATTTAATATCAAGCATTTAATAAATGATCCATTAGGGTCAGACTCCATGATTACTCCTGGGAGAAGTATGTGTTTATATCTTTGCCATTTACTCACTCAGCTTTCTGTCCTGTTGGGAATTTAGAGCTGTAAACTCTCCAGGTAGCTGTTTATAGTCAATGAGAACCCGAATGGTTGTTGATAGGATGTTGGCTGCTGTGCTTTCCAACCACTGCAGAAAGATCCCACTCTGTCTTTCAGAATCTGTCAGTTTTGATTGTGATAATTTATTGATAATTTGCTAGCTTCAGAGTGGTATTTTTGCTAATGATGAATTAAATCACATCATCTTCCAAAAAAACTGAGCTGCAAAAAGTTCATACTGAGAGACAAATTTGAAGTGTGACATTTGGGGCTATTTCTTGAAGGGCCTGGCATTTTCTGCAGGACAAGCTGCTCTTTAGAGCCTAGGTGATAAATGTGATATTAGTCAATTAAAGAAAAAATAAGAGAGATGTATAATCACAGAAATTACAATGTAATGATGCAATTCAAAGTATTTCAGATAAGAAAAATATTAATTATTAAAATTGAAACTACATTCTGTGACAGAAAAAATCCGGTATAGTATCTCATGCATAACCATGTAAGCAAGGATAATTTTTTTAACTAAGTAACTAATAATTAATAAGAAAGAAGTAAGGATAAACCTGTTAGCCCTTTTCAGATGTTTTGGAAAAAAATAATCAAATGAAGATCACAGCCCACTGATGCTGATGTCAAAAGGGGCTGAAATTACCTAGATCAAAATAAGGATTACTACATCTTTAGGTCCAGTTTTCCCATTTTCAGCTTCCTAGTTTAAAGGAATTTTTTATTTCATTAATCCTTGAACCAAACCATGCACCTGTAGATCAAAATATCTCTGACTTTCTCATTAGAGAAATAAGGGTGAGTTGTCTTAGTATTTCACTTTATAACAAGTTTCCCATACCTTGGATCATCCCCATGGGCCTTTCTTGAGCTATTTTTAGTGCTTCAACAACTTATAAGGTGCAGCTGTATAGCTTGCCATACTGTTGTATAAGTGATCTTGCAAATAGCTTTATACACATCATATTTCCCCTGAAATTTTAGCAGATATTCCCTTTACTCAGGTACACCTGAGACAACTTGGTTTTTCGATTGCTCCATTATGCCATATGCAAAAATAATCTGGTTTTCATCTCTTAAATCTTTCTTAGACAGTTTAGAGCACTCACACTTTTTCTCTACTACACTCCTGGAAAAGCTGCAGCCCACGGCTTGAACAGGGGCACTCTGTGCTGGGTTAAGAACTGGCTGGAGGGCCGGGCCCAGAGAGTGCTGGTGAACGGGGCTGCATCCAGCTGGCGGCCGGTCACCAGTGGTGTCCCCCAGGGATCAGTGCTGGGCCCAGTCCTGTTTAACATCTTTATCAATGATTTAGATGAGGGGATTGAGTCCATCACTAGCAAATTTGCAGATGACGCCAATTTGGGAGGGAGTGTCGCTCTGCTGGAAGGCAGGAAGGCTCTGCAGAGGGACCTGGGTAAGCTGGAGAGTTGGGCTGATTCCAATGAGATGAAGTTCAACAAGGCCAAGTGCCGGGTCCTGCACTTTGGCCACAACAACCCCTGCAGCACTACAGGCTGGGAACCCTGCAGGACCATATTAAAATATTTCAAATGAATTATTCCCCTTTGAAAGTACATTTTGAGGTCTATCACTGAGAACATATCAATTTTGTCATAGGTTAAAATAGTGCAGAGGTAGTAAACACTGCCAATGATATTATTTTTGTTTTCATATTTAACACAAATAGCTCTAGATTCTTCAGGGAAGCTAAAAAGAGAAAAAAATCAGTTTATAATTTCCTGTCCATTAAAAAAATGAAGACATCAGCAATCTACATATCCTCCAAGCAGGAAATTTAAGAGACAGAGATGTCATAGACAGCCTACTGTCACTTTTATCAGAATTGCACTGTTATTCATAAGAATTATTCTTTAATAATTAAATTAAATTAAATACTCCTGTTTTTTTCCCATCGAGGAATTGAGACGAGCAATCAAGTTTCTTTATTTTTAAAATAAAATAATTGTTGATGAAGATCAGCACAGAAACTTGGATAGATTATTATTGATCCAGATGTATAGGTCAGTTGATGTGGATGTTGTTTTCAGACTAGAGCTATGACAATGTCTCTGTTTTAATGGTCTTATAGACTACACTAAATTGCAACTTTCTAGCCTGGCGTAGACTCAGCCTCAGCAATTTCATTGATTGCTGGTTATCATTTAAAATGCAGTTCTAAGATAAAAAAGTAATGATTTCTTTTGGCCTTACAAAGACTTGAAAAGCCAGAAAAAATAGTCTCCAGTCAGTTTATGCCATTTCTAGATGTATGCATTTTGCTGCTTCACCTCCAGAACTAGAACTTTAAGTTTGTTTTGCTTTGCTACACCTTTATCAGTTGATATACACAGGTCAAACATAATCATGTTAATTATTGATCTCTATGACAACATTCCATTACCTATCTAAGCCTAAAATAGATTATAAAACTGAGTATTCTCAGTAGGGTTTTTTGACTACATGATCCAATAACCGGGCTACATACTGAGAAAGAATATAGAAA
This sequence comes from Myiozetetes cayanensis, assembly GCF_022539395.1. Lineage (NCBI taxonomy): Eukaryota > Metazoa > Chordata > Aves > Passeriformes > Tyrannidae > Myiozetetes > Myiozetetes cayanensis. The sequence continues at coordinate 76,716,966 of NW_026086604.1, read as the reverse complement.
TTCTATTATTTACTTACTAAGAGGAAAGGTATAAAACTGAATGCATTGACAGCAGATGAGAAAACTCTATTATTTACCAGTGTGCCTAATCAACCACTGTTGATTACATTAAAAAAAAAAAAGAATTTCCAACTCATTCAAAGAAAGATAAAGGAGGAATTAGGTACAAAGTTTTTATGTTGATCTCTTTCTATAACATACTATGGTTTTGGTCAACTCTGTGCAACATTGAAATATCTGTCAAATGCATCTCACTCTCAACAGGATGTTCTTTCAAAGGAAATAAAGGAAGATTTTTAAGAAAGTGTAAACATTTGACGATTTCCTAAGTCGGAAAATTTTCATTTGAAATATTTTGTTTGTTTTGTTTGTTTGTTTGTTTTATTTTAGTGAATACAAAATTTAAAATTACATACTGCATTATGGTAAACAGTTGACTCCATCCAAAAATAGAATGTGCCCCCCTAGATTTGCCAGAATTTTATTGTTTTCATGAATTTTTTTGACTTTACTAAAACTGCTGATGTAAGTACCCAAAATATATTTAGCAACACTATGTTTAAGCTGACATTTGATAAAAAGGTGCTGTGCTAAAACAGTGACATTGTAAAGAAATGTATTCTGTGGGGATCATAGCCAAGTAGGTAACAGTTTGTATTTTGCAATGTGACATTGCATGACAGTTTCTACTTTGCTAGATGCTGATATAATTAATTTAGTTTACCTCAGCTACAGTCTGATCCAGTGACTTTGCTTAGTTTGAGAGCACTACACAAAACTTATTTTTAATAAATAATTTTACTGTACCTATTTTTTCCCTGAAGCATTCAGGAAATTTCATTATCCTTTTCACTCTACCAGTAGCCTTAATTGAACTGGACTAACCAATGTGTGTTGGAAATGAGAACACTTTAAATGTCTTGTTTTACCAGTAAAGATAACAAAACATTCCCAAGAGGTGCACCAGGGTGGTACTGACTGCTTTTCCCAAAATGAATCCAGTAGAAATTGTTCACTATCACTAATCTACCACATTTTTAATTACAAAAATAAAAATAAACAGGAAGAAAAAAAAAAAAAGGTAGAGTCATACAGACCTGTAGAAAATGGAATGAGCAAGCCTAGGAGGTGTTATTGATCCTAATATTGCTTGCATCAAATTGTTTTGGCTCAACCTGCCTCTGAAAACAGTTGTCACACTGAGTTCTCATCTGTCTCTGTCAGTTTTCTTCATTTCATTAAAGTACTGCCTGAAAGGTAAGGAGAGGGAAAGAATACTGCACTGCAGTTTGATTCCTTTACAACCAGCATCACTAGCTCTTTGATAGTGGGCTCTTACTGGACTGCCATGCCCTGATGTTAGCAGTGAACCTTCCATCTTTGAGGTATGGATCACAGAAAAGATCGAAATGCACTGTGATGTTACAAGTTCCAATGATGAATGCAGGTTTAAAAACAAATTGCAATTCACTATCTTCTATTTGAAAGGACTATTGCTTGATAAATATGTGTGAACTCAGAGTTTTTATGTACTTGGAATAGACAAGTATTTAGAAATAACTGGTTTTCAATAAGTCAGGTATTTATTCACAAGTAATAATGACTGGGAAATTTACAATTAATGCTCAATTGTCAGTCTTAGTTTGACAAATTTTGGCCTCTTGCCACATATGTATTAACAAATGTAACTTTTCATTCCTGTACAAGTCTTGTGAGACACACAGTTGTGCAATTAAGGCAAAAGATTGAATGGAAAATATAACAGTAATTTCTTAACAAAGTATCCTCAATCTATAGTTTAGCAAATTAAAGACTGGAAATACTTATGTATTAGTGGTCATCAAATACCTTAGACTGCAGGCTTGCTATTCAGGCCAGACTAACTATTTTGCTCCACTTCTTTACATAAAGAAATCACTTTTAATGTAATTATGCAAATAAGGCTCATTTCATATATAAAGAAGGCATATACAAAGAACTTCTGGTAAGTATGGTACATGTCAATAAATATACTGAAAAGCTACGTCTACAAAGATATGTAGGGTTTTCAATAGCCAATTCTGGTACATGTAAAGAGGTAGAAATATATTTTTTTTCCCATTCGTTCATTGAATAATGCTGTAAGATCCAATCTTCACATTTCCTTATTCGTTGTGGCAAAATACAAAACTGATTTGCTGCCAATGAGCCATTTTTTCCCTCTCCTGTTTTGACCTTTGTCATGCTGCTTATCTGAACTGTAGCTCACCTTTGACTCTGCCCTAGCTCACTTGATTCCTTTGACTTTTTTCCACTTAGAATAATGCATGACAAAGATAATGAGGAATTAAACCATACAAGTGGTCATATAAACTATCTATCTTCAGTGTTTGCTGAGGCTGCCAGAATTTGATCTACTGGAGTTGTGTCTGTGATATAGAAAGATGAAAAAAAATGAGCCTGGTTATTTATTATTTCACAAATATAAACCAAAAGTAATCATTTTATTGCCTTTCTATGAATTTTCAACTGAGCTTTAAGCAAGCAAAACTCTGAGTCAACTAATATGAAGAAGTGTAAATTTAAATCAAGTCTGGAGTTAATAATGAGCAAGAAGATTCTTAATGAGTATTCTGTAGTTTTCTGCCTATTTCAACCTATTTCCTGAGTTTCCTTACAAAAGAATGATGGTTTCCTATTGTTGTCCAACAGTGTTTAAAAATAGAGAGCCTCCATGTTCATGTTCCTCTTGCAATCTTTTTTTTTTTTTTTTTTAATACAAAGCCCAGGTGGAAAAGTTCATGATAAGAAAATTCATCCAAGCTCCAAATTTGATCTTGTGTATTTGATGTCCATTTGTGGAAAATAAAAATCAGGTTTGATTTTAGTTTGTATTCCTATGTTAGACTAGAGGATAGAAACAATCTCTTTTACAGTGGACTTCATAGGGCTGTGCTATATGTAAATTGTTCAGGAATAAATTTTGGCAGAAGTGATGTCAGAAGCATATTTTTCTTTACTTCAGCAAGGATAAACAGCTTTTAAACTATAATAGACAATTATATTTATGGCATCTTATGTATAACTTTGCTGGAGCTGAAATCTGTATCTTGAGCTTTGGGTGATGGTACTGCTGGGAACATTGTCCATCTCCTAGAAACTTTGTACCATGAGGACAATTCCTAATGGCTCAGAAAAGCACTGACATAAAAGGGGTGTGTCAGCATCTAATCGGGTTTCTAGCTAATCTGTCAGTGTAACTCTTTCAGAATAGACATTAAAGAGTTTTAATGATTTGTACCATAGCCTGCCTGGGTGAACTGCAGCACTGAGTAGAAATCATCTTTGTGTGGCCTGCAAATATGGCTTTGCATGCTCTGCATGCAGTATAGGCATATTCCTATATTCCCTCTCTACAGCTGGACTCTCCATTCCTTTTGTCTCAATGAATGGAACACGTGGATCAAGATGCTTTCACAGGAGTTGGAACCTCTGGTTTTAGTGAGAAAGGGGAAGCAAGACTCTTTTGAAGGGTGGCTCTTGACTGTCTTTTTTAATTCTTATTTTTTTTAATGTTTTGCTCAGATCAAGGTTATTTTAGTCTGTTTATTTTCAAAACCAAACCAAACTATCCTTTTTTCATCTGTGAGACAAGTCTGGGCTAGAAGGAATAAGGTCACTGACATAAGGATTCAACATCCTATTGTGTCAATTTGGCAATTAAAAATATAGCCATTGATGCCTTAGACAGACAGATGACTAGTACATGAGTCTAAAACTTTTTTATATATATGTTTTTGGCAAGGATTTTCTTAAAAAAAAAGAAAAAATTATTTTCAAATGAGTTCAAAAGAATTTTTCAAATGTTGATCTATTAAAAGAATTTTTCAAATATTGATACATCAGTGGAAAAATACAATGGTCTTTTAAATATCCTAAACATAAAACGTGTTTCTCATACTGGTTTGGTTTGGCTTTTTGGGTTTGGTTGGTTGGTTGGTTGGTTTGGTTTGGTTTTTTATTTGGTTGCTTGTTTGGAGTTTTTTGGTGTTTTGATTTGGTTTGGTTTTTTTCCTAGTGACTTGGATAAATAAGGTTTTAGAGAGAATTTCAGGGAGATCGAAACCCTACAAAGTCTTAGTGGGAAGGAGTTTCACTAGTCCCTATGACATCTTAAACTGGGTAACATAACTTAGTTATATATTATTTATATTATAATGTCACTGAAATGCACCCATCTCTTTATTGGTTTTTTCTAAACCTGGTGTATACAGAATACCTGTATTTCTAAGAACTGAATATTTATTTACTCTCTAATTGTGTGTTTCCACTGTATTTCAAGATAGATGAGCTAAGAAAAAAGTTATTTTTCTGCCTGAACCATAACCTTCTATAAATTACCTTCTTAATCTTGGATGCATTAAGAACAGAAGAAAAAATATGCAGGGAAAAGACTTAACATCTGCATTTCTTTTATCCATATTCTCAGCTCCTGATGCTGCTTCTGGCAATTCGGAGTTCAGAGAATATGTAGGTTCCTTCAAATTACAACATTATAAACATTTTCTGCCTTACTGATTACTACAAGTGTAAAATCCCCATTCATCATGGAGACTATTCTGAAAGTAATCAAAATTCTGTCATTGTCAAGGTCCATGATTAGAGGACAGACACTGTGGTGTGGAAATACGTAATGCAGCATTTTCCAGTGTAAACAGGAATTAATCTTTGATGTATTGAGCATATTAATCATTATCCAAATAGCAATTCCACAGTAATGCAACTGGAAGAGGCCTAAAGAAAGGAGTCCATCTACCATTAAAGTGGTTATTGATTGAAGGTTAATGTTGTGTGTCTGGGAGATCACTCTGCATCCTTCTTCTAATCAAATAAGTGCAGAACTGAATGACTGACTAAACTGCTTGGCTAACTGTTCATCTTACTCAATATGGGATATCAACATTGATTGTTTAAAGTAAGTCAGTGCCTTAAAATCCACAGCTCTATGTCAACTGGAAATGGTCATATATTCACATGTATCTACCAGAAGAAAATTGAAACTTTTCTTACCTTATTCACATTCAATCTGTGAACCTCTAATGCTTATTGCATTTTAAAAGAGGTTTCACCCCTTTTTTTCTTTTCCTGTGAACAAAATAATTTATATACCATTATACAGTAGTGTACATTTCTGTCTGACATTCATAGAAAAGAGAATGACAGGGCTGGATAAATGCTCCAGAGGGATGGAGAGATGGAAGTAGCCCAGAGAGCATGCTCAAATATAGGAAGCTGTCTTGGGCTGCAGACAGCAGCTATGGAGAGCCTTGGGGTAAGAGCCAAGCCAAACGGTGAGTATGCAGCACAGGAGGCACAGGAAGGCTGCTGAAAACAGGCAGTGAAAATAGAGCCAGGTTCCCGGAGTGACAAAACAAAAAAATTTTCTTAGGGACACAGACAGTCTGTGCATAGATAGCTGCAGCCCAGGAAAACCACTGAGTTTCTGAAATGAAGCTGGTGATTAGGCTGGGGACAGAACGATGGAGCAGTGGAAAAGATTTCCCTTTTATTTTCCTTCTGTCTTACAATCCAGTCAGAGTTTTCTATACCTTCAAATTAGAAAGAGAAGATGAAGAGCTATAATCTAAGCACATAAATTAAATGGCTCAGTCCCTAAATACTCAAGGATAATACAAGAGTTAACACAGCATTTCAGGGCACATAAATGAAAAGCTGAATTAAAGTCTGCATAAAGTAGGTTGTGTAAATATCATACCAGTCTAGGAGTTGACAATGTCAACTTGTCAGCTGATATTTCCTCTGCTCTGGTACATTCTCAGTGGACTGACGATTCATTTCACTGTTTTTCTAGCTTAAGCCTGACCTTTATTCCTCAAGGGCCAAAATGGATTGTGGTGCAATCTTCTAGAAACATCAGTACTGAATGCCTTGTGTCTTACTGTTAAAACAGAAAGAAATGCATGCAAAGAAGTGATTCCAAATGAGTATTTTGGTGCTGTCTTTTTGCTGTGTGACCTGAATTTAAGCTTTTAAGCTATGTTATACTAAAGTCAGTGACAGTTTAGAAATTACAATAAATCTTTTTTATCCCCTTTTTTTTATCCTTTGTGGCAATAATAACCAGCCTGTATAATATGAATTTCATTTGCTGTGTACCTTTTGATGAGTTTAATTGTTACACAATTCATAAAACACTAAACAATAGTCTGTCTGAGTAAAGAACCTATTTCTATTTGCATGGTAATGAAACCTTCTCTCAAATAATCAACAAGCTAATGAGACATTCTGAATGACCCAAGATTATATGTTGGTTATTCTTGTTATTTAGATCAAACACTTCTGATAAATACAGCAGAAAATCCTTAATTGAATGTAAACATTCAAACAAGAAGAGAGAAGAAATTAGTCTAAACCAGAAACGAAATGAAAAGGAGAAAGAAGTTCTGAATTGAAGTTACTCAGCTGAGATGATTGTATAGGAGGCAGAAATGTGCTGCATTAGTGTCTATTGATTAAAGCACGATGAAGTTTCTCCCTGATTGCTTATTGAGCTATATAAAGGCTTTCAAAGGGACAAAGTAACCAGATTTTCCCCTTAAAAAGTGTCTGCATTCAACATCATCTCTCCTTTTGTGTACTTACTTGGTCAAATATCTGGTGTCAGATACCGATTTATACAAACAGCTTCAGAGATTCCTTTCCTTTCAGATCTCCTGTAAAACAAGCTTTTCAATTTTTCTTCATAAGGGAACAGCATTATAAAGACCAGAAGAGACTCCAAGGAACATGTATGATATCTGAGTATATTCTCGAACATAGATGCAAAGTTATATGTTTATATTGTGATTCTTTTTTTATTTATATACACTTAATAGTGTAGCATAAGTACAGCTTTAAAAAAAAAAAGAAAAAAAGGAAAGAAAATTACATTTGAAGATATGGACACTGACCTGAGCCCCTGAACTTGGCCACACCCTTCTGCTTGATACATCCAGTGACCTGCTGCCAGGGTTTCATGCTTCCTGACACAGTCTATATTTTCACACATTTCTGTATTCTTTTCAACATTACCAATTATCCCCTCTTCTCCCTCATACTCAGTTATGGATCATGCTACCTGTCCTGCTTTTGTGTGAGTGCACTCAAAATGGAGAAAACAGTTACCACAGTAGCTGGTGGTTCTGTAGCTGAGCATATATGAGAACAGAGAACAGTAGAAACTGAAAATAAAGTGTTTATGATAATACCTAGAAACTCCAGACAAAGAATATTCTCATATAGATAATATTAACATATAAATCCTCATTTAGAGAAATGTTTTATTTTTTAAATAATATGATGACTTTGGTATAGGAATGCTTCATACTCAAATTAAAATATTAATTTGTAGAAGAAATAGGAGAAAAGTCTGCTGATTACTTTTTGTTTGTTTGTTTATTTTTAATTTTAAAGGAAGCAGTAGCTAGTTATTAACATACATTTGTCAGTGTATTAACATACATTTGTCAGTGTTTTCTTTTCTGGAGAAAATTTCCTACATATACAGCTTTAAAACTAAGTTTGTAGTATTTTACGCACACAAGCTTCTGCCTGCTACATATATATATTTTGCACAATGATGTGTTACTCATTTCTCAAGACACCATAGCATATTATATATCAACCTAAGGGTTCGGTCATTACCTTGATACATGAGACTCATTTTGCTGGTTGTGAGTGGTATGGTTGCTCCTACTGTGTGAATCACGAGCAGATTTTAAACAAGAAGATAAAAGTTCAATTTTTTTTAATGCAGTAATGTTATCCTGTGACCATTTGTCTGTGTTCTTGAGCAGTCTCTTTAAACGTGTGCTGCATGATAGCCAGTTGAACAGGAATATGATTAGTTTTCCTCAGCAAGGGTAGAAGTATCTGTTAGGGTACACTTGGCACAGGAAAGACATGGACCTGTTGCAGATGATCCAGAGAAAGGCCATGAAAAAGATCAGAGGGATGGAATGCCACTCCTACAAGGAAAGGCTGAGACAGTTGGAGCTGCTCAACTTGGAGAAGAGAAAGCTCCAGAGAGACCTTATAGCAGCCTTTTGATACCTAAAGGTTGGTTATAAAAAAACGGGGACAAACTTTTTACCAGGGACTGTTATGATAGGACAAGGGGTTATGGTTCTAAACTGAAGGAGGGCTGATTTAGACTAGATGTAAGGAAGAATTTTTTTACAGTGAAGGTGGTGAAACTCTAGAACAGGTTGCCCAGAGAAGATGTGGATGCTCCATCCCTGGAAGTGTTCCAGGCCAGGTTGGACAGGGCTCTAAGCAAGATGATCCAGTTGAAGATGTCCTTGCTTACTGCAGGGACAGTTGGATTAGGTGAACTTTAAGGGTCTCTTCCAAACCAAAATATTCTGCTTTTATGATATAAGAACACCTCTTCAGCAGATAAAATTCTTTCCTCTGAATAACACTTCTCTTGCACATGGCTTGTGCAGGAACAGAGGTCTGGACTGAGGGAAGTGCAGTTTTCAGACAGAGAACAAATACCATGAGACCCAGAAGTAACACAAGATAGAGTCTTTGGCCTGTAAACTCTACTGCCAAATTTGAAATTGACAAATTTTAACCTCTCTCACTATGATAATAAACTCATTCTGCTTCAAGGAGAGTTTTGAAAATGATCGGTTGTGTGGAAAGGGCTTTCTGATCCATGGCACCCCTTCTGCAACTTCTATATGATACAGAGACATTGGTAACCCTCTCAGTTGAGTTGTTGCCAAGAGGAAAATTATGAGTAGATAATGACTCAGTACATCAATAGATCACGTACTGCCTGTATTGTTTTAGGAAAAAGTGGCTGTCAGAAGACTAAACAAGCAATTAAACTCAACATGTGATTAGTATTATTTGTGTTCTGGCTTTTCTTAAACAGTGGAAGGTGTCCTGTTAATAAGATCAGAAACATTATAGAAATATCCACAGATTTTCTTTATTTATATATTGCAAAGAAGTCATTAGGCAAGAAAGAAGATGAGGAACAAAAATAAATGGAAAGTCAAAAAAAATCAGTTTGGTGGGTTTTTTTGGTTGGTTGGTATTGGTTTTGGTGGTTTTGTGTGTGGTTTTTTGGTTTTGGTTTTTTGTTTTGGTTTTGTTTTTTTGTTGTTAGTTTGCTTTGTTTGGGGTTATTTTTGGTTTGTTGTTGTTTATTTCCACCTTTTAAAATTTTCATAGTTAAAACATTATTTACTTTCACTTGTTATTCCTTCTTACCTACATTACTCTCACATAGAAATTTATTGTTGCCATGGTCTTCTTTGGATTTGTTTTTACAAAAAAAATCTTTTGTAGCTTACACAAGGAAAGCACCAAGACCATGTCCTGCATTATTAAAGAATTTTGTCTGAGAGGAAAAAGATATTATAATGCATGTTGTTACAGGGTTGTTTATCAAGAAAACTGGTCAAACATACAAGAACTTGGAACAACTTCATTTCTCTTCAAAATTAACTGTGTCTTAGCAGAAGTTTGGACACATGGCTTTTCTTCCAACCTATATTTTTCTGTGGAAAAGGCAACATTATATCTATGGAGATCATATTTATGTGTTTGTGACTAGGAAGTAGAAGTTCCTTTTGCTACATCTGCCTTTGTCTTTCAGTACATTTGTTCTGTCCTTAAACAATATTAATAACATTCCTACTGTAAATTTCCTAATTGATATAATGATATTGAGCTCTTAGAATCCTCAAGTGAATATTCTCTTCTAAAACCTAAATCTATAAGATTTCTGAAGACACAAGTGAGTAAATATGTAAGTCTTGATAAGATTCCTAATTTTGCATAAAGTAAATTTTGAGGCAACATTTGAAATCCATTGAAGTTGATGGGAATCATTCAGCTAATTTGGACCCAGTAAATATTTTGCTGGAATTTTAATACATTATCTACCTTCTCATGAATTTCTTAATAAGTATTATTGTTCCAACTGCTTCTGCTCACCTCAGCTGGTTAGAAAGGAAAAGAAATTCTGTAATCCTGCGATAGGTGTTCGAGTGGGTGAAATTAACTGTTCAGTTGACTATCTCTGTTTCACAAATGAACCATGTTCTCTCTAGATGACTTTATGACAGTGAGATGCCTAATGAAACAGAGAAATATACTTGCAAATGTTTGGAGGAGGAAAAGAAGGTGAAACATGCTTTGTTTTGAAAATACTTTAAGAAGCATTTGAAATGTATCTGGAGAAACAGCAAAAGAGGTATTTGAAATGTATCTGTAGGAAGAGGCAAAACAGAATAATAGTACTGTATGAAAGTGAATAGCTGAAAAGCTACCTGTAAGGGTTGACACTAAACTTTTTCATGCCTTTGGCTGGATTTTTCTTCTCTACTACTGTGTTTGGAATTGCTTTCAAAGCTTAACCTTAGTTTGTCTGTACTATATCATTGTATATTTCTTCTAAGGGTACCACAGAATTAATGGTACAGGGATCTTTAGTGAAACTGTCTGTTAGAATCCTAAAGTGGGTGCAACATCTCACAGCCCATCACTTACAATTTCTGTCTTGCCATATTAACGAGTCTCAGACAACATTAATGCACCTGGAGGATGTGGCTCTCAAAAGCCCAAGTGCAGAATAAAGGAAATGGACATTCATTTGAGCTTTGAGCCCCATGGGACCTTTGCAGGTATAAACTTGGCTATAAATTGACAAGCAACCTTGTTTGCCCTCAAGCTGTTTTGGGGAAAAAAGCACTTTAATGGATTGCCATTTATTTAAAATCCAGCTGTGGCACTGTTCTGTGCACATACTCTGTCTTATTATGGTATGCAAGGGGAATTTAAACCCACTGGTTATAGACTTTCATAGCCGGTCAACCATACTTCTACATGCTGAATACTGACCAATATACATTAAACAGTTGCCAGTGTGGCTTTTTTTTAAAGGAAGGCTAATAAATAATGCAAATCCTTTGCCAGAATAAGCTTGAAATAAATTGTTCTTTTTTAAATTATTATTATTATTTTTAACTGGAGAATACAAGAAGTCTCAAATAGTCTTTCATTGTCTCCTGTGGAAAATAGGAAAAAAAGTAACTTAGAAAACAGTTGAAGGATTTTTCTTGGGTGCTCAGATAAGCATCTAGTATAACCCTCAAGTTACCTGGAAATATTGATAAACTTCTTCCTTAGGATTATACCATTATTTAGGAGTCATGTAGTACTGAGTTAGCAATGACCATCCAGAAAGAAAAGGCTTTCCAATGTTGATGCTTTCTTGTATTAGCTTCTTTTTTTTTTCCCCTCTGACAACTTCCTACACTTTTGTCCTCTGCCAGAAGCAAATCAGAAGTGATTTCAATTGACAGTAAGTCTGATGGCATATCAATAAAGAACAAAAGCACTAGAGGTTTCAGGTAAAAGTAGATTGTTCCTATTCACATAATTATCACTCTTCCATCAGGACAAAACTTGCTCTATTTTTATGTTTCTTGAGTAGGATATTAGAGTGAGATACTGTTCCATTGACTTTTTCCTGGTTTTACGGTAAGCCACTTCCTCATTTACATGAATTACAAATATAATTACACTTAAATTTTTTTTTTTGAGATCAGTAAATAGAAAGTGCTATGTAGTTGTTCGGTTTTATTTTTAGATTTTAACCTTTTATCTCCTTTAAAATAGTTTCATGTAGTATGTAACTTATTACGAAGCATGGATTTATTTTTAAAACCGTCAAGTATTTTACCTAGAATCTTGTTAAAGTCAGTAGATACAATGATTGTAAATATAAGTAGATGATTGATTTGATTTTTCTGTCTTTCTTTTCCTTGAAAACATCTACTTGAATTTGTAAATCAAGTAAGAAGGCAACCATGATCAACATTTATACAAGAGCTGTACATTACAGCTGGACTTCTAACACTGAGACTTTTGGAAGTTCTCTTTTGTGTTATGTTTAAAACACTACTTGTAACTTGATTTGATTGGTTTTGGCTCTGCCAGAGGCATTTTGTAAGAGTTTTTACAAGTTGTTTGATTAAACTTTGCATGTGTTACAGGGTTTACATTTACAGAATCATGATAGAGTTGATTTTTTTTCTATTTGGTTTGCAAACCCTGTACTGTAATACACAATGTTTGTAAGTAAGAGACATGCTTGTGAAGGACACTTTTCTGAACTGCAATAGTGAAAGTAAATATAATCATGAGATTTCAGGAACCTGGTTTCTATCAAATCATAAAGCAAGGGTGATTATAAAGTATTTCTCCTTGAAAAGAGCAGTCTTAACAGCAATAAAACACAAAATCTATTTTTTATATTTCATAAAGCTTTTCCGTTTTAAAGAGATTTTTGTGGAAAGTTTCTCATCTTGCATTTCGTCTTTACAGCTTATCTGTCACTAATTAAGATGTAGAAATGCAGAATATCAGGATGTTCTATAACTGATTCCAGGTGTCTATGAATTTTGCTCAAGCAAAATTTCTGTATAACAAGAAATTCTTGAAAAATTTACATGAAAAAACAAGATTTGTAAGGAGAACAAACCTAAATAAATCCTGTTTTGAATGTTCCTTAAGCTACTACCAAAGAAGTTCAAAAGCAATTGCCCTGGAGTATTTGCTACTGGTCCTAATGTAGTCATAGGATACCAGCATAAATCAGCACTATAAATATTTTCTATGACAGGATGAAGAAAATAATTACAAAATTAGTCTAAACTGCTGTCTTTTCCCTCAACATGCTTCAGTGGCTAGCAAAAAAAAAGAATTGTCCATTCTGGTATACTAGATTCCTGGGAAAGACATATTTAAAGCTAACAATAAAGAGAAAGTATAGTTGCAGGTTAATATCCATGTCTCCACACTAACACTCAGTAATATGGTTGACTAAGTAATGACTAGTGCGGTTTCACTTGCAATATCTAACACTGTGCTTATTCTAATGAACATGTAAAATATTTTATATGCACCCTGTAATATAAAATGCAGAAGAAGTTTGCGCATTATTCCTTTTGTATCCGTCATCTTTATAGTTTCTTTGGCCTTATTATACTCATTCCCCTTTAAATGGCTGTCATTTGCCTTCTAATATACACTAAGACTGTGACTTCTTATTGCATTACATAGTTTTTAGTTGGAGAAACTAGTGCTAGTGTTGCCTCTGAGCCTTTTTACATCAGCATTTTTACTTAAAAATTTTGTGTAGCTTGAACTGTGCATGGTAAGAGTGTGACGGAATAACAGACTACCAAAATAAAACAAAGATAGATGTGGTAGGAGCCACCTCCCACATTTTGCATTCCAGTAGTGAGATTGATGGCTTTTTTCCAATTCAAATGAGCACAGTCACAATTAGTCTTTATTATCTGGAGAAAAAACAAATGGTGAATCATAGCTTCATATCCTAGAGTGTTTGTTATATAATACGTATTGAATTTCATTTGCATGCCGTACGCATATATTTGTTACGCTGAAAGCTGATTACCCAATTTCTTCTCAAGTCTTTGAAGGCACTGTGCCAGCCCTTCCTAAAGTTTGTGAGCATATTGTTTTTGACAGTCGGGAGAGTTTGAGATTTTGGTATTAATTACTCTGTTTACATAAAAATGAGCTGTATATCATTTGTGTATTCCTATTATACGTATTTTAGAAATTACAGAGTAATTACAGCAATTGCTTAAGCTGCATGTGGTGTCTAATTTAATTTAATAAGATGCAGCTACATCATTTTTCACATCTCATAAAACTAGATGTGTGAGAGTGAAGTCATAATGAAGTGTTGTAACAATATATAACAGAGTTCTAAAAACATTATTCATTTACTTAATGATAAGTATTTATATAGTTAAGAAATACTGGTATGTTTGTCTCCGTATATAAAGTATGTGAATGATTGCTACTTCTTACTTTACTACTTTACACAAAGAAATGCATGTTACCTCTTTCTTTCATGTAGGGCATAGCCTTTACCAGTTTCAGTCCAGTAATATTAGCTATTGTCTGTGGCAATGCATTTTAGTAAGCCAAAAGGGATGGCCATTTGTCAGACTTGACAAATGGTGGCTGAATAATAACTTTCCTGTAATGCAGACGCTTTCCTGAATGTTTAAGTGCTGGTGGTTTGAACATTACAGCTCACCAAATTTTAATTGATTTGAGGTTTACTGATTCACTGACCTCTAAGTAAGTGCCAGAACACACTGGGGGTTTATTTTCTCTTAGCTGGCTATCCAGATGGATTTGCAGTCAAGTATTTGTTCGTCTAATGTCCTATTGGCACCCCAGAAATGTACATCCTACTCAAATATATAAAGTCAATCTCTACACTAGAGACACACAATCTATACATCCAAGAATACTGGTTTTATTTGTGTGTGAAGTACAGGAAGGGTAAATGTTGCTTAGGGGGGGAAGTACCTGAACAATGAGATGTAATGTTACTCAAGGCTTGATTGCATGCCTTAGGAGTGTAGGTTTTATAGGTAGACAGTTGCAGAATAAGGATGAGATTATAGACTGGCACATGATAGAGCTAATGCTGCGTAGAATCATAGAATCATAGAATCAACCAGGTTTGAAAAGACCTGCGAGATCATCAAGTCCAACCCTTAATCCAACACCGCCGTGGTTACTAGACCATGGCACTCAGTGCCACATCCAGCCTCATCTTAAAAACCTCCAGGGATGGTGAATTCACCTCCTCGCTGGGCAGCTCATTCCAATGCCTGATTACTGTCTCTGTAAAAACTTTCTTCCTAATATCTAACCTAAACCTCCCTTGGCAGAGCTTAAGACCATACCTTCTTGTCCTACTGCTGATTGCCTGGGAGAAGAGACCAACCCCCACCTGGCTACAACCTCCTCTCAGGTAGTTGGAGAGAGTGATGAGGTCTCCCCTGAGCCTCCCCTTCTCCAGACTAAACAACCCCAGCTCCCTCAGCCTCTCCTCATAGCACTTGTGTTTGAGTCCCTCTACCAGTGTTGTTGCTCTTCTCTGGACCTGCTCCAGCACCTCAATATCCTTCCTGAACTGAGGGGCCCAGAACTGGACACAATACTCAAGGTGTGACCTCACCAGCACTAAGTGCAGGGATAGAATCACTTCCCTGGACCTGTTGGATCAGGAACACTGTTCCTGATGCAGGCCAGAATGCCACTGGCCTTTTTGGCCACCTGGGCACACTGCTGGCTCAAATCCTCCAAAAATTCCATTTTTTCAACTTCCTGGGTTTTGTCTCAGTTTGACTTCAAGACATGTAGACATTCCTTCCTTTTACTTAACTTCAAGGAGAAATGAGAATAAAAGCTGTCCTGTGCTCTGTGACCAAATAAGAAGTATTGTAGTAGACACATGCTTCCCAGCTAACAAAAATATGAGTAAAAAAGACATTTTGTTTCCTGTTTCAGAGGAATCAGTCAAAAATGCTGTGCTTTCTTTACTGTCATCAGTGAAGGATAAAAAAAAATCACAAAGAATAAATTAATTACTGACTTTTTTTTGTGTATGTGAAATCTCAATGATTTCCTTGTATGCCATCACTTATAATTGGAAAATGCATTTTATGTAACATTTAGACTGGAGTAATCTATAAGGTTTTTTTCTAGAAGTTCTAGGTAATCTATAAGGTTTCTAGAACTTGTTCCTCCCATGAGACACCTCAAAGTCAATACGAGGCATGTGGACAATAAGTGAGGGGAGTAAAGATTGTAGTTTCTTTCATCTAGACTGTCAGAACACTTTGGCATAAAAGAACCAGATAATGGAAGTATGGATAAATAATTTTGATTTTGCTTTGTATCCTTATAGAAGAGATTATATAATAGATTTAGAAATTTTTAGAAGAAACAGATTCAAATAGGAATAGATAAGAAGTATTCATTGTATTATGGCTTTTTATAGTTACTGTTTGGAGAACAGTGCTGTCTTGTCTTCCTTTCCAGATATTCAGAGGTTGATATATTCATAAAGATCAGCCATTTACACATAAACTCTTTAACTGATAAGCAAGGAATGGTTACAATGGCAAGTACCCAACATAAAGCAAAACTGTAATTTAGACATTTAATTATTCCCACAGTGCATGAAATTTTCCTAGCTGTATAAAAACATTGGTTCACATAACAAAACTGCTTTAGCTATTTCTGTGTGCTTTACCAGTTACTCATGCTGCTTAGTGAGTTAATGTTTACATTCACAACATTTATCATTAATGAAGCAAACAGTACAGCATATTTAAATATATCTAAATATCTAAATATATACATATATATAATGGAATAGGCAAGCTGTAATAAGTTAGCTACTTCTCTGCAGGTTATATGCATTTCATTTAGGGGAAAAACCCTTCATATTCTTCTTTTCCTGTATATTAATGTACTTTTTTCTTGAATTTTAGTGGGGGTTTTTTACAGCAACTGAGTGCTGTGTGTACTGACTTAAACATTGTGTACTAAAATCCACACAGGACTGGAGTAGTTAAATAGTGAACTTCATGATACAGTAAGTCATAATTAAAGTGCATTTGATATTTACCTACCACTGGAGAAGGGACCAGGACAGGCAGTTTCAGCGTTCCTCATCATTCAGCAAGGGGTTTAGGTGTGAGTTGAATCTCTGTAATATGAAGCTGGCTCACAACTGGAAGGTCAGACAGCATAATTATTAATATGGTGTTCGTTCTTATTAAATTACTGTACACTGTGGTTTTTACATTTTTATACACAAAATATACTGAAGAGAAAAGGAAATACATGATGGAAAAAGAGTGTTTTATTACAGCTAAAGGATTTTGTTGATTTTCCAGATTGTCAGTATGGTGTATAAATAAAGTGAAAAAGCTTGACTATATAAATAAATATATTTTTGAAAGACCTTTTTTCCAATTCTCTCTTTTTAAGCTACCTGATCTGGCCCAATCCTAAAGACCATCCATTTTAGGTAGGTAAATTAGTTCAAAAATAGAGTGAGACCCAGTGATGTAAACATGAGTATTTTATAATTACTCAGATTCAGGAAAGAAAAAACCTTGTAGAAACAAATATTATCTCTATATACTATATAGAACCTAAACTACAATGGAGAGAAGTTTCTGAGAAATTCTTCTTTGCCTTTGTACTCACTTCTTGCTCTAGACTGTAAAATGGCATGGAGGATAGCTGTGCTACAACATTGTTTCACATCTGCAGTTTGTGCTATTACATAAGGTGTTTTAAGCTTTTTCAAGAAATTTGCCAAAATAACAGAGGTCTATGTTGGTAATGGGCTTAACTAACTT
Source organism: Myiozetetes cayanensis (assembly GCF_022539395.1). Taxonomy (NCBI): domain Eukaryota; kingdom Metazoa; phylum Chordata; class Aves; order Passeriformes; family Tyrannidae; genus Myiozetetes; species Myiozetetes cayanensis. Next base: position 76,699,693 of record NW_026086604.1, on the reverse strand, counting down.
TTTTCTAACTTAGCTATGATTTTCTATTGCATGTATTGGTAATATATTAACTTATAGGTATTCTATTCTGCTTTAAACCTTTATAAATGCATATACATATAAATATATACACACACTATATATGTACATGTGCTTTTAATATACAGGTAGTACCTCTATATTTTAAATATATATAGGTATATATGCAACTATACACATTTACAAATATAAAATAATTTCCATTATTAGCATGGATATGTATTCTTATTCATAATGGGAAAAATCATTAGTTCCTTAATTAGGCAAATTTTTGCAGTGAAGTCTGACTTACCGAGACTTCATTCTGATGATTGCCCTCTGTATTTAGATAAATCCTATTGTACTTTCTTAAGACTCTTAAAAACATATAAAAGTCACCGACCAAATGATAGAGTGGGAAAAATTTTAAGGTTGCTGTCTAAGTTTTATTCCTTTTAATATATTTGAAATAATTTCTTCAGTTCTTGAGAAAACAGATTGTCTAAGTTCATTTCATATGCTAGAAGTTCATAAGAGGAATCATTAACACTTTATTTTGAGAAAGATGATGACACTAAATTCAGTTTTTCCAACAGGGATGTTATCCTTCTATATTATTCAAGCTGATTTAATGAGTTCCAGCACTATTTTTCATGCCAAGACTTGAGTTCAGATTCTGTTTCATCTGTGAAAACTGGCAATGTGTATAACAAATAAAGCTGTAAATAAATTTCATGCCCCAGCTTTTCTTTTTGGTGATAACAATATCAAATATCACACTAAGAGGAACGTCCAGTTAGGTCTTTGCAGCCTGGAAAAAAGCTCACCAAAAGGTGAGCTCCTTTTTGCCTGACCTTTCAGAGGCTGGTAGATTTCTTACAGCTTTTTATATATCTGTATTCCATAAGTCAAACTGTTAAGAAGTATGGAAAAAAACCCGAGAGAATTAAGTCTACTCTCTGTAAATGAAGCTGGAAGTCTATGATTTCTTTTCTTCCAAACTTAAACTAGTCCAAACATATTTTGCCTTACTCTTAGGGAATTAAAAAGGAAAAAAAAAAAATCACTAACCCCAAAAGGAACTACAGTCTCATGCAAATAAAATTTGCAGAAGTTTTATGTGTGATAATAACTCCTAGCATTTCTTCCTCCAAAATTAAATCTTATTCCCTTGGTGAATTATGCATCATATGGCATTCAAAAAGAAGAGCAGTGAGGTCTCTGCTCTCACTGGACTGTGAAAATGCCTCAGGAAGTCGATGCACCTTTTTAATATGCACTTCCTGCTCCTCCTCTGACATCCTCACAGTAGGATGAGGAGATCCTTACAGAACAATGTTTTGATTAACCACCAAATTTTGAACCTCTTTCGAGGATGTCTTTATTCATTTGCAGATCTAGTAAGCACAGCCTGAGCTCTTCTTCTGTACTATTCCTCCCTCAGAATGTCTTTTAAGTGTCTTTTAAGGGTCAGGCTGTTCCTTTCCATGACACTTGTAGAAGATTTTTCACAGAAAAACTGGCTGTGTTAGCTCTTCAGTGCTCTTTCAGTGTTGTCAAAGATTAAGGACGTTGTGAAAAAAAGGGTGTGATTGTACTTGATGGTTTCAGCTCTGTCTTGAGATCTCACTGAATTGTTTAGATGCCGTTCAGTTTACTGAGATACCCATTTTGACTTCCTGTTTGGAAAGTAGATAATTCTACAGAAGTATGCATGATCTGATAACAGGTGTGCTGCTTGTATAGTAAACTCCAGCTGCTTCATTATACAGAGAGAAAAACTGTGCATTTTACTTACTTGAGCACAGAGTTAGTGATGTTCTAAAAAACCGAAATAATCACTGGTACAAAACCTCTTTGATTAGATAATTATATCCTCTCTTGGAACCAGATTAATCCCATGTGGCTTAGCAGTGAAAAGAGGAAGACCTCAGGGAGGCTGGCAAAGTTCCCCTCAGAGCTCTTTTATTTGTATCTACAGCCTGATTCCCTGGTACAAATCAGAAATCTCCTGTGTATCAGTAGGAGCTGAAGAAGTTTCTTTGATTCTTCTTACTATAAGAATTACGTCATCCATGACATAGATACAACTTCCACTGATGCCAAACTGAGCTTGGTGTTAGCACTGATCTTGCATTTTTTCTTTGACACCCAATGAGTGCCTGCAGCATGCTATCAGGAAAAAGGGTAATTTTTAGGATTTAATTAAGTAGCAAGGTTTGATAGACTTCCCATTAGAAACAATGGGAAGAGTTCAATTCGATCTCTGCATGAATTCATTAATTTCTTTGCTGCAGCAGTTGTCAAAGCAGAGGAAGGCTTGCACAGTCTGGGGAATTTCCTGAAGTTAGCTTGTGTTAGATCTTACTCCCTGTTAAGAAAATAACACATTAGTTTAGCTAACAACTCAAGTAGGCTTCTTTACCCTTCTCCATTTTTAAGTGGAATGGCCAGGTACTCTAAACCTCAAACAGATCCCTTCCTAGTCCCTGATTTTATAAATAATACTTACAGTGTTATGATTTAGCATCCTACTTAGAAAGGTGGGAATTAACAGAAACAAAATGAAGAAATAGTTGCAAACACCTATAATGGGTAAAAAAAAAAGAAGTGACTAAGAAAGGTTTGTTTCGGCAATAGTCTGAAAAGAGTCAAAATCTTGTTTTCAGCATGAGAATAGAAGTAGTCCCCAGGTCTGCAATGAAACAATTCCACTGATGATAGTCCTATTAGGCAGCAGTCTCATTCATTCTATCTTTAGCTGAATATAACATTGAATGTCAACATCCTTATCTGAGATGACAGCTTGACTTTGGGTGGGTAGGCAGTATAAGTTCCCATCACAATTTTTTTCTTAATGTTCAGCTACACCCCCAGAGATAAATTTTTGAAAAGCAAAGAACAAAACATAAGAATTTTTGACTGTAGAGGTTAGGTTTGTTTTTATACTCTCAAAATGCTAGAAAGATGCATATACTCTCAAAAATAATTGCTAGTTGGAAGAAAACATGTTCTTTTAATCTGTTTGTGTGAGCTACGTTTTTTGTTTTGACCTGTAGAAGCATGAGACTAATGGATAGCAGGGCAAGATTAGGCATGGGCATGAAAGGCCACTATTGTCACAAGTTAACAGATCAGAAGAGCTAGAACTATAACCACAGAGGAACAACAGAAAAAATTTTGCTGCCTTCTTTCCTGTTTACCTAAACTAGTTGCAGAATAAGTCTTCCTTATTCTAATCTGTTTATAAGGATCAGTACAGACAGTAAAAGCTTAGGCCTTAGTTTGTGAATTTGTCAATTTTCAGCTGTTGATGTACATGAAAATTTGAACTATAACTACCATGAAAAATCTTTATTAATTGAGAGTAGTTTCAAGAGACTTAATTCAAGCTATTAAAAGCATGAAATCTCCTGAAAGTAGATGTTGCTATTGGAAGACAGTGGGTAAAACATACCTGTGTTTCAGTGTGGTTCTTCTGTCTAAATTATGGTGCTTGATGTGCTCTTTGATATCTTCTTTTAGTTCACTTGGGTATAATGGCCTTCTCTTTATTATTACATTCAACAATAAGGTAATCTGCCAAGGGCAGCAAAATGTATATTATGTATTCCATTCCTAGAACTGGACTCAAATGACTGTAAATGGGTACAAACTTTACAGTTTCTGACATGAAACTCTACATTGCCTTTGCCAGTAATTAGGCAGAAGTCTGCTTTTACTTTGACTGTCTTTTGTTGTTTGGTGATAACTGGATAAAAATAATGAATATATTTTGCAGTGATTCTTGTTCTTATTTTTCGTAAGAGGAAATGGTGAAAAGTTGTAGGTCTTGTAGGAATAATTTGAGAAATGAGAGCAGCTCTGAAAAAGTCTACCTGCAAGATGTAACCTATTCAACATCCAGATGCATCAAAAGTCATGTTTATGCCGGATATAGTCAAAACAGTGACAGAAACTTTTACTGTATCTGAGACATTGGAAAAAATTCTAAACATTTTAACATTTGATATTATGTAAAATCTCTCAGTCTTTATTTAGCGGTTTGGAATTTACTTAAACTTTACTTGGAATTTTTCCCAAATGAAAACAAGAGGCAAGAACCTCACCTGATATAAACTGGTATGGCTCCACTTAAGTCAAACAACACAGTGTTGGAAGCAGCTGAGTAACTGACTGCTGCTTTCAGAATGGAGGCTGATCTTTATTCTGCCACTTCAGTTATTTATTTATTTATTTATTTATTTATTACTTTTAAATCTATGCAGATCTATCACCCTTTGTATTGTAACTAGAATGCGTAACTCATTTATTACCTAAGGTATTTTGTGGTCAAGGGGGAGAGAAGGCTGCAATTTTCTGTGCAGATAGCAGAAGTACTGTACAGTGAAGTGTAGTATATCTATTCATCTTATCTAAAGAAGCAGACAGTAAAGAGGCTCAGTTCTGTGACAGCTTAACCATCAACAGCAACCCCAACTTGATTTTATTTCTTCACTTTTTTGGACTGAAAACACTGGAGCTAAGATTTATTATGTCATTGTTGTCTCTGCCTTTCCTCTGTCTCATCTGTATTCTTTACAGAGCCTATAAACATGGGCTGTCAGCAAGCTAAACCTGTCAGATTTCCACTTCCCCCCTCCTCCGTCTGCTACTATGCTGCCCGAGAAACAGCCCTGCATGCTGCACCCTCACTATGATTCTCATGATCACATCTCATTCATCACTGTGACTCCAAACGCAGCTCAACACATTAGGAAAAAGGTCAGGGATATGAAAGGAAACAAGAAATAAACAACTACCCAGCGGAAGCGGTCGAGCTACAGGAGACGTGGGAGGTAAGATCGGAGCCAATTTCTCTGCCAGCAGCTGTACTGGGCGTAAAGTACTTAATATACAAGTTCTAAGTGTTTTAAGCTGGAGGGTTGTGTAGGGGTTTTCTGCAGCTCCTGGTTTATTTCCCAGCATAGAAGCATAGTGAAAGGATAGAAAACCTTAGTTAGAGATGGGAAGGTTATTAAACTTTTTAAAAAACGGAGTAAAGATGACAGATTGGTGTCTCAGTGAATAGAAACCTTAAGCATACAAGATTTGGACTCGAGAGTTCAAAAAAACATCCTTTCAGCGATGAAAGGGCAAGTCCTGTGTTGACTTTCTGAGCCAAACTTTAAGAAGCTTTTGTATTATCATGGGGGCACTTTGGTATGGAGGAAAAAGAAATTATTTTACATGAAGCAGTAATACTCCTTTAAGTGGGATCTGCTTCTTCCTATGTGCTATACTGTCAATGTAGTTAGGTAGAACTTATTTTAAAATTATTCTGGCTTAGTGATGTCCCTTCTCCATTCTTCTCACTACCCCTTTGGTCAGTTATCATTGAGCAGGTTTGTTTTCTTGATCACAAATTATGTTTTTTGCCTTTATACTTTTTTTTTCTTCAATTTCTTGGCATTTTTCATCATAAATAGAAATAGCTGTTAACTCTGTCCTTATTTGCATATTGTGAATCTATACATAAGATATTGATGTGGTATCATGCCAGTAATTACTTTCTCTCAGCCAATAAGGTAAAAAAAGAGAGACTGATGAGCCTAAAATAGATATGTTGTAAAACTCTGTTCAGAAGAGTTTGATACCAAGAAATTAGCTTGTGTAACCATAACATTTTTTCTCACAAATAGTAGAAAGCTTATCAAGATTTTAGTTTACAGTTCTATTTATGTATCCAATAATTGGTAAAGAATTTGACATGGCCACTGACAATAATATTTTGCACAGCAAACACGATGACTTTGGTCATACTGTTGAGAATATATATTTATCAACTAATAATCTTTAAAAAAACTAATTCTGGTTGTGCTTTATGTGAGCGCAGATTGTTTATGGTCTAACCATTTTTAACATGTTAAAAAAGTGTTAAAAAGCTCATAATAAAAGTTTGGTTTTATGCTTTATGTGTTATTTAAGCTAAATAAAGAAAAATATACTGATTATTTGATAATTTTATTTTAACAACAACAACGACAACGACAACAACAAAACCAAACAAACCAAAAAAACAAAGTAAAACCCCCTTAGTGAAATTATCAGGCAAATGATAAAACCAAAAGCATCCAATGATTTAGCACAGAACAGGCAATTTTTATGGAGAGTTGTTCCCATGATGTCCATTAAATGCAATACTTTGTATGCAACCTTCAAATATGTTAATGTTTGTGCCATTGACTTTTGAAAGGTGAGAAGGAATACTACCCTACATTTTTGCTCTATTTCGCATTCTTTTTGAAGCATTTGCTATCATGCTAAAGCTGAAGACAAAATACTCAAGTTCATGACCCAAAACACTATATACATCTTACAGAGACATCCATGGGAAGGAACTAGCAGAATTTGGGGAGAAACTTCCTATAATTCAGGAAAGGAACTTCTGCACGAAAAAACAAAATAGAGGGCTGCTATATCCCCCACTTCTGAGCAAGTGTTTGTGTCTTCATCAGTAAATGTCCCTGCTCTCAGTGCCAATAGGAAGCTATTTTCTCTCCATGGAGCTCATACTCCATGGGTTGATAGCATGGAAATTTATCAAATTTGAACACACTGAATATCCTAACTTTAGTGGGTAGGGAAAGTTAAATCCCCAAAATCAGGTAAGTGCATTAACACATTGTATACATAACAATGTGTTGAAATAGCAAAAGGCAAAAAACTGAGCACAAGGAGTTAGATATTCAGACAAAAGATAGTTCAAAGTCGAGTTGAAAATAGATACATTTTAGATTTATGTGAACTGTGGGGAGTAAAATAAATTCTGGAGAATAAAAACCAGGGATGAAAACATGTTAAAAAAGAAAAACACATTTAATTTCCTACAACTTACTGTAAGCTATCAAATCTAAATGCAGGATTATGATACAAAAGAGTTCTGTACTGACAGGACTCATACTCCAAAATAAGGAAACAAAGCATGCTAAAAATTTCAAACTTGTGGAGGTTTGAAAGACATGCAACAGTATACTTGTAAAAGAGGCTATAACTGTAAAACAATTAAGAAATAAAAGTGAGTGGCTCTTCATGAAATACACTGAACTGCAACAACAGCATCAGTGGCAGTATGAAAAGCATGATGCTACTAAAGGAAAACCCAATGGAGGGTAAGATCAGAATAATAAAGAAAATTGTGGTAAGAAAATGGGATTATTTTAAAAAATAAAGAAATGAGAAATATAAATATTTTTTGGAGTTTGACTCATAAAATAATATAAACAGCATTGCTATCTTCCACATCACTGCAAATAAAATATAATGTGGGTGGAGAATGAAAGGAGGAGAAAGAAAAGTCCAGAATCCAGTACTTCCCTCCTTATTCATATATCAGGAAGAAGCCAACTCCTTGGTAGTTTATCTCCCAGCATCAAATGAGATTGCTTCAATTATCTTGATCAATACCAGATAAAAATTAGGCACAAACTAAAGATTATTTTTCCCTGGTATATCAAATATTCTTTTATGTTTCTTTACTAGAGTAAACTAGTAAATATAGAACTTGGAAGACTGAATCTGATAAGTACTTCAAATTTGAAGTAATGCATTGGAGAAAGAAATGAGTATCTTACCTTTCCCTCTTGAATATACAGTAAAGTTTGCATTACATAATGCACTGCTGCCAAAATAGATACTGGAGTGCTGCATTAAGCTATGAAAAATTGTCTTTAACTGAAATATGAAAGGTAGCCATTTTAAAATAAGACAGCTAGGCATAAAAAGGCAGTTTGGAAATTGATCACTTTCAAATGACTAACTCATCTCACCAAGCAAAATATTTGTGTTAGCAATCACCATCTAGTACACATCACAAATGTTATATAGACAGAACTTACCTTCTCTTATTTCCTCACAATCACCAAAACTATACTTGATTTGCCAGGTTGTAAATCAGGTTCCTGTAATGAAGATATGTAGAGGTTGGGTTTTCTACTCCTATACTTCTAAGGAGGATTGTTTCAGTTGCACAGACTTCACTATCTGTGCTTAGCAGCTCAGCTGACTACAATCAATAGTGTGTAGACCAAGACAGATTTGCAAAATGAACAAAATCATTCCTTCATTAATGATCATCGAAATAAAAATCCACTGTCAAGATAGCTGTATACAGAATTTTATGATATACTCAGAGAACTCTTGCATTTGTGTAAAGAGAGGCACAATGACTTCATTATGACTGGTAGAGTTCAAGTTTGTATATATTGGGTATGACATCTATAATGCTTGCAGTGCACTCAAGTCAATGTTTTCAACATAAAGGGTTGTACCATTCTAAGGATTGACATGATCTCGGATCTCTTTTTTTATTTTCTGGCAATATTTACTTTCCATTTGAAAAGGTATTAAAAAACATTACTTACTATATGGAATTGGAAAAATATTGAAAAACATTCAAATTTCTCTTCAGGAACAGCTAGTATTCTTATTTCTCAGATAGGAGCCTCTTCCTGGGAGTTCTAAGTATCTTCTTCTATTCCAAACTTTGTGGGTTTTATTAAGATTTCTTTAAAATGTGAAGTGGGCACAAACATTTCATGCTTAAGAAATTCTTAGTCCTGATTAGTTGTGCATAGGAAATCAAGTAGGATCTTATTTTTACCACAATTTATTAATTTAATCTTATCTATAATGGTATTTATTTAATAAGTATGGTGCTAGTCCAAACACTCAGTATATTTGGACATTGAATTTTATTTTTGCTTCAATTTTCCCTACAAAATTTCCATAACTCAAAAGGACTTCTCAGTTTTCTTGCATGTCTCTGGAATGAAAAACACTGTCTACTATCATCAATGCATACATCTTCCGACTGTGCTGTTTCACTTTTCTTTTTCTTTGCCCCCTCCAGTAGAGGCAAACCAAATGTTCAAACAAGATTAGTCCATTTCAAACTCCTTGAATGAATATGAACCAAGTTATAATTTAGGAAAGAATATGTTCTTCTTGTAGTTATATTATTTGTTTTTAAATGTCAATGTTTGAAATTGCTTAAAGTCATACAAGAGTGTTCAGAATACAGCATTGAAAGTATTTTGTTTCCATTTTCTTTCAAATGCTGCCATATAAGGATGTATAACAGTGCTTGCCATTTTATTTTCTTCAGGTCATAGCCTGCAATATTTTCCCCAAAAAAGTATATTTATTAAATAAATAAATAAATAAATAAATAAACACAACCAAAAAAACACCTCTGTTTCCTATAAAAGGAATTAATTACTGTTGCAAAATTCTACAGAAATTGTAAGAGAGAGAGAACAGGTAAAGCAATTTTTTTAAAGTACAGTCAGGTAATTTTATAGTTAGTCTTACAAGAACGATGTAAAGCAGTTGGAACTCAAACTACCCACTACATTATGCATTATATTCATTATTGGTACTGTAGTTAATATGTTCTTGACATTCTGTTACCCATTACAATACTGGGATATAATGAGATCTCTCTTTTAATGCACCAGGTGTAAAAGGTGTATTATTCAGGATTTCTCAGGCAACCATTGTAACCTAGTCAGCTCTGAGATATGCTTGCTAATAACTGAAGATAACCTGCACCTTGGTGTGTAACTGTTGTGGTTTAATCCCATCCAGCAACTAAATCCCACACAGCTGCTTTCTTACTATCCCCTATGTAGGGCTAGGGGAGAGAATCAGAAAGGTAAAAGTGAGAAAACTCATGGATTGAGATAAAGTTTAATAGGGAAAGCAAAAGTTATGTACACAAACATAACAAAATGAGGAATTCATTCTCTACTTCTCATGGGCAGGCAGAGGTTCAACCGTCCCCAGAAAAGCAGGTTTCCATCACACCTACTGCTTACTCAGGAAGACAAATGCCATAATTTTGAATGTCCCCCCTTCCTTCTTCTTCCCCCAGCATGATACTCTGAGCATGATGCCGTGTGGTATATAATATCCCTTTGGTCAGTTTGGGTCAGCAGTCCAGACTCTGTAATCTCCCAACACCTCATACACTTCCAGACTCCTAGCTGTTGGGGTGATTTGAGAAGCAGACAAGGTCTTGATGCTGTTCAAGCACTGATCAGGGATAACTAAACATCCCTGTGTTATCAATGCTGTTTTCAGCACAAATCCAAGACATGATCCCATAGTATCTACTATGAAGAAAATTAACTCTACGCCAGCACAGTAATTTACAACAGTCCTATATCACATAGAAAACCTTGTATCACATGCCGAGGAGGAAACATATGGTTCAGGTGAACTTTGAGAGAAAAAAGACAATATTCCACCTACTGTATGTCTTGGCTTGAAGTTTTTAGCAGCAAATATCCCCAGATGCAGCATGGGAAAAACCTTTGGAGGGAATTAGTAGCCTTCATAAGAACTTTGAATGTACAGATGGTGACACTTGCATGCCCAGGAAAGGACAAAATATTCTTGTTAGCACTCTCTGTTCAAATATAGCTGAATGTGAATTTCAGCTCTCCTTCTGCTATATTTCATAGGTGAGATGAGGAAGAGATAGATCTAATTCAATGCAGTGATATACTGTCAGTTGTGTTCAGGACAAGGACGATTGTCTTTTAATGAAAAAAAAAAAACAAAACACAAAACCCCACAAAAAACTGTCAGATTCAAAGTAATACAGGTTTTGTTTTAACTCTGCAGAGCTGGAATCTATTCTTGAGTACTAAGTTGATATGCCATTGGTTAACAATGACATATTTCAAGAAATATTACACCAACCTTACTACTATAATCTCCAGTGTGTGTGTACTGACCAAACAACTTGACTGATACATAAATGGTTTCATTTACAAACCATTTTTCTACTCAGTAAATTCTTTGTCAAGCAACTATACTTATTCCCTCAAAATTTAACAGATATACCATTCTTATGTATGATATAAGAAGCATCAAATGCAACAATTTGGATACATGAACTTCTTTAGAATATCTCTTTTCAATGTTTTGGTTTAAGAACTATCTTTTCTAAGCATTATTTTAATTTTACTGAACAATGTATTTTTATTTTTCCTTTGTGATACTGTTGTAACCCTACATTAGTATGCAAAACTATAGGGAATAGTACTAAAGATAATAAAGTCCCCCTGATATTATCTTGGAGTATTGTTTCTCCTGTGAGAATAGATTATTAATAAAATCCACCATTGTCCAGTCTGTTCCTTTGTATGTATCCAGAGTGTTTCATTAGTGACAATTTGTTTCCAAAATTGCTTCATACTACTTTTTTTTGCCTGGACATCCAAGGTAAATGCAACAAAAATAAGCTGGACTCAAATATTGCAACATCAGTAGAAGTATTTTCTGATTTCAGATTAAATTTATTTTTACTTATAGCAGTTTGTGACTCAGTGTGGTAAATTTCCCTCAAGAAATTTCTCCAGATTTACTTTTTTTAGCTGTCAGCTGTTAATGAAAAGAAAGTCTAAAACAGGGAACATAAAAAAAAAAGTATAATATTTAAAATTTAGAATTGTATACCATATATGTACCTAAAAATAGTGATATGAGAAGCTGAAAAAAAGTAATAAACTTCCCAAATTGATGCTTTTTAGCATGTTTTGAAGAAGTTCAAGATTGGGGATATAACCTGATGCATTCCTTTGAAATATTTAGATAGTACCAAATGCATTGCATTTTTAATGGGGGGAAAAATGACACCATTGTTTTATTTTAAACTGTTTTTCTGGATGGAATAGTGTTAACAGTGCTTTAGTCATTTCTACATGAGGGACCAACATGACTTGAGAATATTTCACTAATGAATACCTGTATGGAATAAATCCAGCTGGAGTTCAGAGTTTAGACTACATTTTCATAGTTGGAAAAAAATAATGTTTTGTAATATTTGTTTACAAATATAAAGACAATATAATAATTGATTTTTTATAATTTCACTGCCAGAGACCTTTAACAAAAAGTTTAGAAATAAATAAGCATTAAATCATTAATTTAAATCCTTTTAATTAAAAAAATCTAACTTTTTACATTTTTAAAATGCCTTATTTGTATGCATTTGAATTTTAGAAATGTATGTCCCTACCCACTAGACAGACATTGATTTTGATTGGCCTACAGAATACTACTAACAAAGACCCACTTTTTTTCCCCTGTGCTTTTCCAAGTATTTTCCAGATTTTTCACTTCCTATAAAACCATACTAATGAATATATAATCACTGAGTATCATAATCTTATTTAAGGACTTTTCTTCCTGTTTGTTTTCTGGTTAACATGCTTTAACAGTCTTTATACATAGGGTCTGAATTTTCCCCATTAGACCAAGAGAAATGCAAATGAAAGCATTAGCCATAGTCATCTTTACTATCAATGTTCAAATTAAAATTCTGTGAGGCCCATACATGTTCTTTTTAATTATTCCTGTTCCAAAAGAGATTAATTTTGGGTTTCTCTTCATTTATTTATTTTTATTTCTTCTTATTTCCTTTGTCATCCTAAACTAATCTTGTATCAAATAACCCCAGCACCTATACGAGGGTACACCAGCTTTTTATTTGTGTTGCAGTCAGAAACCTGGTTTTCATTTTAGAATTTTCACAGGACATTGCCCTACTTTATATATGTTCATAAATGTTGTTGAGTTATTCTGTTGGGCTCAGATGCAAATAACTACAATTTTCCGTCTGTTTTAATAATTACTTAACCATAGACAAGACTTGGTCTGAGATTAAAAATATATGTTCTTCAATCCACCAGAAACACTTAGTTATCCTATATTCTGTGAAAGGGAAATTTTATTTCTTGCCTCATAAAGAAAGATACTGAGATCATTAATTCCCTCCAGATTACAAGGCATTTAAATGCTATCAGAATATGAGGAATGGACAGATAAATATCTACTGATAGAACTAGATAATGTGCCTGTGATTCTCAAAAGCATCACAGGCAGTAAAATATTCCATACTCACTGAAAGTCAAACAAGAGCATGCACATTTTTATCAAAGCTGGATATCTTGAACTTTGGTCTCATGCTCTATTGTAGTGTAATGGAGGAATAGTACTACTGTCCTAGTTTAAAAACAGTGGCACCTTTGAAATGTTATAAACAGTTGATATGAAGAGGAGCATTTTGAGAAGCATATTGCAGAAGGAGACAGACAGATGTACCTATCAGATAGTGCTCTCATGTTTCTACTGATCTACCTCACTTAAGCCACACGTATAGCAACTCAAGGATCTGCACTGATTGATTTCCACCCCTAGATGCAATACCAGGAAATTATATTCTTCAGCAGACTTCAGTGCCTTTATATAAACGAGCACGTGAGACTTGCACCTTTACATCACAGAGTGGAAGGCTTCGGGTCCTCTACTGCTGCTGCAACTCACAGCTTTCTAGTTGGGTCACAAAGAACATGAAACTACTATGCATTAGCAACAGAGAAGTTGCTAAGAGACATCCTGTGCATGGAGCTATGTAGGAACTGCTAAATGAAACGGTTCAACCTCCACCTCTCAAGTTTTCACAGGACTAAGAATTCTGGGTTAAGAAGTTACTGATATAAATATTTTGGAATGGATAATACATTTGATTTCCAAAACAATAATCAGGAAAGAAAACTTCGGGCTTTGGTCTCCACAGCCTTTTTAGTCTAATAAGCAGTCTGTTAGATTCATAAGTTTAGGAACACTTTTTGAAAAATACCTGAGTTTTTAAATGCTAATCAAAATTCTTCAAGTTTTACATTGTGAAAAAAAGCAGAGTTTTAGTTAAGCTAGTTGTTAATATTTAATCTCACCAGTCCTTCCATGAGAAATGAAATTTAATGAACTTCATCTTACAAAAATGTTTTCTATTTAGGAATCATCTTGGTGAAGTGCTTGATCTAACAGTCTAATATAAGTCTAGTTCTTGATAAAACTGCATATATTTATTTGTATGAAATTGTATGGACAAGGTGTTGTGAACCTTGACTTTGATCCAGTAAGTCACTTTTTTGACAACTGGGTAACTTTTCAGCTTATCTCTAAATTTACTAAAATTTTTACTTCATCGAACATACCATACTCCGTTTATAAATTACTAGCTCCTAAAGCAGTATTGACAATGAAGGAAAGTAATTCTTCTCTGTACTACAGATAATCTGTTCATAAGCTCTGCCTTATCATCTGAACTTTAGCAGCATAACCATATCAAATGAGGAATCTATAAATATATCAGCCTAATATATCAGTATTGTCAAATTTATAATTATAAGGGAAATAATGGTTCATATTTCAAAATCACCACACTTTACTGCTTTTTAACTCTGTGGAGGGCACCTTATGGTCCTTTCAGTTAGTCCCATTCTGACCTAAGGAACAAGTAATCATACAGACGTTATTATAAAATGTTTCTGATCTTTTTCTCTGAATGTCTTTGTGGGGTTTTTTCACATTTTTGCCCTTCTTTCCTTCATAATCATGCACGGCTTAGTACAGCAGAGATCTATGTGAAATTTGAGATCTCTGTAATTTTGAAATTTAATGCTTCTCTATATATTTATAGTTTTATACAAGTATATGTAGTGTAGTACATGTCATTAATATAGTAAATCATTGTGTTTTGGCTGATCCATTCTAAATGCTCTCTGCACTGCCACAAACATTGCCTGCTACACAGAACTGATGACTAACACTGCCTGACAAGTTGCACTACAATTTCTGAAGATATTAGAGTAGCAAATATATGATGTGTGTTGTGTTAATGTTCTTGAAATTATTGATAAGTTTTTAATTATAAATCAAATTTAATATAGTTACACTGTTCATCCAAGTATATTTTATTAAATTTAATGTATGAAATATTAATACATGATATAATTGAGTTTCCAGTGCTGGTAGATTTGGTTGCTTGAGCACACAGAGTAGGTCCTTTCATAATGACTGGTTTTATGATCAGGAACTTAATCCCATAAAAAGGAATGTCGGAAACTACCCTTTTTAATTCTTGTACTGGAATGGTGACATGAAGAAAAGTTAAAATGGTTGGGCTCTTGATGCACAAAACTTTTCCATCTGTGCCCTAGCCTTGATAGAACTGAAATATAAAATGTTATTAATATAACATTTTCCTTACTAAATATGGATAATAGGTCATGTTTTCCCTGATGCACTTTTTAGGTTCAAAACACTTTGCTTGCGTTTAGTTTGATTACAGCAGTAGTCAGTCCTCCCTGGGTTTAACAACATTAATGTGTTTGCATGCTTAGTAGATAGTATTTATTCCTGACTTTCTCTGGAAAAATGGAAAATAACAAGCCTCTGCCATATAATGTTAACTATATTTAATTTTCTTACCTTTCTTAAATTTCTCTAGTATTTAGCTTCAAAAATTCCCAGAAAGCTCATGAGTCTGATAGACTTCATGTCTTTGCTACTTCAGCTTATGGTATATATAAATTTTTAATGGAGTATGTACCCTGTAGGTCAAAGTAACTGCAGGCAAGTAATTTTACTAAGTATAATACGTTGAATAGTATATGCTGCAAGAAAAATGAACAGTTTTCTTGGAACAATTCCTATATGTTACAAAATATTGCAAAATATATATGATTTTCATAAGTTAAATATACTGTCTGGAGATTTCAATGCTTAATTAGAAATTATGATTAAAATAGTGAGTAGACAACATTGTGACTTTTCTTTGTGTTTATCATGTTGAATTGATGATCTCATTTTTAAAAGACCTCATGTTAAACTGGAAAAATTTAGGCTCTAACTTTGTTGACCATTAATAAACACTCAGTATTCCATACTTTACTACAAGTGAAAATTTCAATGTTCAAAAGACAATAATAGTTTATCATCTTGGTAATTAAAGCTGTTACCTCTGTGGTAGGAAAGGCATAGAAAGGAACCTTGTATTGTCTCATTTCAAATTTTAATAGTAAGGGAACTCTCTGCAGAATGGAATACATTTATTTTGACTAAAAAATTACTTATGATCTTCTACCTACCAGGAATAGCTTATTTTTTCTCACAGGTTTTTCTTATTGCAGCCTAATAGTACAGGGATACCAATGGAGATTTAATATTTGGATTTTTAAAGAGACTGATTCAATGTGTGTTTTTCCTCATTGTATTAAGTAACTTTGAGAATTATTACTTTGGTTCTGTATATCTGTATATCTATTTTACACATTTTAGATGACTATTAATATATCTTCATCACTGATGAACTCCTAGTTATTTCTTATTTGGCTACTAAAGACATAATAACTCTCCTTGCGTTTTATACTTCCATAACTCTCCTTGGGTTTTGTACTTCTATTTGCTTGCAATCATTCAAGATAATGATCACAGAGTCAGACTTTCAGTAACCACTTCCAGTAATATTAGAAAAACTCCACATACATATTATTCATAGGAGATTATATAGTCAAACACAAAAATATACATGTGTTTGGGCTGGAGGAAAATTATGGTTCTTAATGTTGTTTATAGGGATGCTGGTTCTTCAGGAACAGGAGATTAATAGTATGTCTTCCAACACTCACAATAAAATTAATTTTATATAAAATTAAATTATCACCATAGAATCCTAATAATCTTAAATACTTTCTTGGACACTATTATTGGACAAAATGTACAACTCATAACAGTTAATGTACCAATGATAATAAAGATGTAGCAGACACTGTAATTGAAAAAATCCACTATTCTTACACATCTTTTAGTCTTTTTTTCCCTGATGTTTGCATTGGTATTTGTAAAAATAAATGTTATCACCTTGACTCTATAAAGTTCCTAAAAATCCTTTTATTTTGGGTCTCTGAGTAGATGTACATTTATAGGGGAAATGTTGGAGAAGAAAACTACATATCCTTATAATTTTCAAATAGAATTTTAGGGAGAAAATATGCAGTTCTGTTTTTTAAGGAAAACAAACATATAAACCCATTCCTAGTTCTTATCTGTGACTATGTCTACTTACTTTTTAGATCCTGTTTCTATTTACTTTATCAGTCATGCTCAATGTGGAACTCTGCAACAGGCGTTTTATGAAACTGTACAACAGAAAACACATAGCACGAAATATTGTGAACAAGTAATTTTTTTAAAGCTGCTTCCAGGCAGGAATAAATCTCTCTTTTTCCAGAAGATTCCTCCTAGTCTATATTTTCAATATGTTTTTGTGTCTTTCATGGTGCTAACTGGGAAATTAGAGAATACAAGAAAAAGAATGTTTTCTAGCAGGTGGGAAATTACCACCTAGTAGCCAGCTGGCAGAAGGAGGCCTGTGTGTGCATGCATTTGTGTGGGTATGTGGGTGTATTTAACACATTGGTCCTAGTTTTTTTCAAAAAGCCCCTTTTATAAAACTTCATTAAATATTGCCTATAAATTTCAGAAGAAAAAAAAAAGCATCTTAAACTAATCAGTACTCTTTTTTCCAACAAAGTAACTCCAACTGTGTCTCAGAAATATTTTTTGCAAAGCCCTCCTCTTTATGAGGTTCTCATTGCAGTGCCTACCTCATTGCTGAGTCTCATGGGGGTAGTATTGCTCACAGGATTTCCAGACTGCCATTTTTAGTGCCAATTTGAAAGCAGGAGACTCTGGGCCATATTTTGAAGTATCGTCCAGTTCGTTTGATGGAACTGGAGAAATTATTGGATTTATCATTCCCTAAATACTGAATACATTTTGAATCCATTAAAAACTGAATACATTTTGAATCTCTAATGCTGGTTTTATTAGAGCAGAGACTAGAAGCATGAACTTTTAGAACTGTAGAGCTCAGATAATGACTTAAAGCTAAAAGGGTTTGTGAATAGAAATTTCTATTGCTTTTTTTGTCTTTGCAGAATTGTCTTGTTTACCAGGCTTGCTATTAGTCCAAGTTCTGAGACTCCCTTTTCAGAGGCATGCATGTTTGAAAATCCCCCTTTTTTCCCCACTGTATGCTCTCCCAAGGAAACACTTTTAGTGTCCCATGAGGCCCTTGCTTGCCTGCACACCAGAGAACCTCTTTGGCACCTAGGCACCCTTACTTCTTGCAGGAAGGAATAGTCTCCCCTTGCTCCCAAGGCTCCTCCCGATCCAAGACAAAAAAACAATGCCCTCCTGCCTGGATCTATGCTTTTAAAGAAATGGGACATGGTAGTTCACAGTAACTAAACTAAACTAAGATTCCTCTCTTGGTACCTTCTGAAATCTGAGGTCAGAGGTGCTCAGAAACAGGTTTGCAAGAAACAGGTTTGCTCAGAAGCAGGTGTAACATGAATGGAGAGGGAGGCAAGCTAAATGTTTTTCAATTACAGGTTGGTCAGTTAGTGAAGTGAAATAATTTATTTTGCTACCTGAATCTTCCTGATAGGAAAAGCTGTCTGCCTTTGTGATTTCTAAATGATATTTGACAGTGTTTGGCCAGTAAATTGTACATTCACTGGTCTCTGGGAGGCAAGACTGAACAAAGTTTTCTAGAGAAGATTTTCTGGAGTCTAATTAACTGCGCGGGTAGAAAGCAGCATTCACATAGCCTGTGCTTTTCCACCTTTCTTACTCCTGGTTTTGATCTTTTGGCTCCCTGCCATGACATAGCCTTGGGCATTAATTCCAAATACAAAGTGCTTAGTCTGACTTTCTTAACGTGTTCCAGAATGACTGCTAATTATGTTGGATGTGGGCTGCTATTGCTGTGCTGCTGCTATGTTCCAGTTTCTGTCTCTTGTGCTCTTATTTGCTCCCCTTCTTCCTTGCCTGATATGAAAAGACTCATTTAGTTGAATGCATTTACCTAAAGAATTATGGTTTGGTCCCTTGACCGTAAGGCTGGTTGGAGGCATTTGGCACTGAATAAGTTTCAGTGGATTGCGGCTGCCTGTTCTTACTGCATAAGGTTGCCAGTTGTACTTTATAGTCTGCACGGAGCAACTAATCTCTCTCTGGTGTAAAGGACAGAGCTGGGTTGCTGTATACTATACATTACATCTCATGCCAGCTGGAAAGATTGCTAGGCACTCTGGAAGTTTTTTTCCCCCAAAGTAAGGACTTTTACTTATTTTCTATATGTAGTTTTTTCTTCTCTTGATTATCTCTTAGCAACAGGCTTGAGAAGTGTTAAGAAGATTAAATGAATCAGTGAAAAAGTAGACCAGTGGGATTTTTTTTACTTCACTCCAGAATAGGACAAAACGCATGGAAACAGATGCAGCACTGAGCTATGTTGGACCATCATGGCATTCCACAACTAACTCATAAAGGGTGGAACAATTGCAGATGGAAGGATAGAACAATTGCAGATGTGTATTATTGACATTTTTCACAACCGTGTGGCTATAGAATTGTTTAGAAAGACACTGCAGGAGGGGAAGGAAAAGCTCTCTGGGTCTATTTCTTGGATGTATATATATGAGTCCAAAAGAAGAGTCTGAGCTGTGTTAAATAACATTTATAAAAGGAGTAAATGCACTGAGATTTAATCTCTTTTTTCTATTTGAACATAAAAATGAGGCAGTTAATGCAATGCTTTCTTGATAGATTAAAATTAATTCATAATGAAAAAATAAGAACAGCTAATGAAATAGTGAAAGTTAGCCCTTTTTGTCATGTTTCATGTTTCATCTTCCCATGCAATATTTGGAATAGATGAAAAGTAGTGGATTGCTACTTTAAGTTCATGCAGTCTTGCAGTGAAGTGTAAGAATGGCTGTACTGAGTCACATCTCACATCCACGTAGCCCATCTTTACAAGTTAAATGTTATGCTGCTAACTTATGAGGAGATAATTTAGCAGCAGAAGTTACTAAACAGTACATTCAACACATAAATATACTTCAAGCACATTTTAAAAAATATAGTCTGTTGAAATCCTTAAAATCCTTAAAACAAATTCACTTCCTAGCCAGAGATTAATAAGACTGTAATGTTATTTATATTGTTACACTTCTTCATTTAAGCAGCACACAATCAGTTTACACAGGCACTAAACAATCTCTTAAAAAGATTTTAGGAAACCATTTGTAAACATCCACAGCAAAGTAAAGCTCAGTGGATACATCAGCACAGTTTTAGTTCTATTTGCATCTCGTAAAAGCACAGGAACTGGCTTAGTGGAACCTGATAACTTTCATAAAAGAACAGGGTCAATTAATTAGAAAAGAAGGGACAATCAGACTGTAAAGTTAGTATGACTGGTTGCTATGAGAAGCTTTAATTACTCATTGTTCACACTCATGTGTGTTAATTAACTCATGTTTTAATGGTCACGTGTGTATTGTGATGTACAACATGCAGAACTGCTTGAGGCATTACAAACAAAACATATAGAAATCAGTGTCAAATGTCCCATTAATTATTTAGATTAGTTATTAGTTATTTAGATTTATCATTTAGTGTAAGGGTATGGAATTTATGAAGCCAACTGAGATTAAAATGTGAGGTGCTTTGCAGGTTATGGAAATGTTGGACATTAAACCTTCAGCCTAAAATGGTAATACTGGAAAATAAACGAGAAAAAAATAGGAAATAAAACAGTAATATTAATTGGGATTTTTAAATTATTATTATTCAAAGCAATTTTACTATTACTTCTTCTCATTTCCTAAAAGAAGGTAGAATATCTGCAAAAGAGCCTTGCCAGGAAGGTACTAATCTGAAAGAAGACATTGACTTATTCACCCTTAATGTAAGGGTTAGCCCCCTGGCTTGGAGTGCTTGAAATGAAGGTTATTACGTTTCTCTGTTAGCTTAGCATTCCAGATGACCTATGATTATAATTAATTTCCACCACTAATTCAATATTTGAGCTGTTGGAGGAGTTGATATTCTAATACAGATCAAAGGTGTAATATGTGTGTATAGTGCCTAGATTTAAAAATCTGTTTAGTAGATCCCTAAAATTGATGGTTAAATAAAGGGAGGTACTCCGAAATCGTCTTTCCAATAAATACTGAAGGTTTTACACCTCTCTAACTTCATTAGGAGATCAGTCTGTTAACTTAGCCAGCTAATTCAGGTGTTTGAAATGCAGTAATAGTCTCTTATGTAGGCTACTATTTGGGTTGCTGTGGTATATGGCCAGGCTGGGAAAAAAATAGTTTTTCATATTTCCAGGATTCTTCAAATGTTTCAAGTGTTTACTTAAGATAAACTTGTATAAGAATAATGTACTCATTATCCAAGAGGAGTAAATGTGACCAAGTTCTTAATTACGGTCATGTGAAAGGGCCCATAAAGTACCTTAAATGTTTATAACACATCAGACATCCTACCTGTCATTATTGATGTTTCGGTTGCCATTCTAGTAACTTCTTATTCTGTGTTCATCATTTTATTGTTACACAAACGTATTACAAGACAGTAGAACTCTATGCATTTCAGTTATCTTCTGTGACAAAAGAAGGTTAGGTTGCTACTCATCTACTATCAAACGCACTTTTGTATTGTGAGATGCCAATCTTAGATAAGATACTACCTCTTAGTGACCTGTTTATAAAATAGTTTAAATACAACACTATAGTACACTGGTTTTGTCATTGTTACATGTAAAATAAACCTATATTTAGGCCTTCTAAATTCCTATGTCTATCTGTTAATTTATAATTGTACACAAGAAAGCTCTGAAATGTTCTTACTATCCAGAATAAAAAATCCCACAGAGATAAACTTTCTCTTGAGTGATGTACAGTGCTTACACTGTCTGTAACTTGGTTTTTTTCCAGACTTGTATGTCTTACCTTAATTTAGAAAAATGGTTGACATTCTATAAAGCTGCATTGATTTCAGGTGTTCCTGAAGGTGAAGAAGGATGACAAAATACAACTTTCAGCTCTATTCTCCAAAGGACTTGGCATGGCCATCCTTATGTTATAACTGTAGAACTTATGAATTCCCCCAGCAATCACAATTAATATAATAAAATTTAAGCTGAAATTTACAGAAATTTTCAGTCAGTCTCTTAGACTCTTGATTATTTTGATGCATACCCTTTATCTTTATTTGTGATATTTCACTGTGTAATTTTTCCTCTTTTATTATCTTTAAATGTGTTTTGTCTAGGAAAATATTTTCATTTCTGATCCATGGAGTGTCTGAATTATTGGATAGAGGAAATTTTTTTTTTTAAAAAAACATTTTATTGTTTATAATTTCTGTAGCAAAAGATTATGATATTGACAGATATGACATCATGCATATTCTAAATTTAAGAAGATAGTAACTTTGATATTTTGAAGGGTGGTAGAGGTATACAGGGAGATTGGGGAATGGACTCCAAGGGAAAATATGAAAGAGAGACAGTATTTAATATGGACAGTGAAATTGGTGAACTGGTGAACAATTTAAAAACTACCTGACGAGGTATGGTAAAGCAGTATTTGTTCCAACTATCAGAAAGCAAGAAAATCATATTTTGTTTTTTTTTTTTTTTCACCTTCTGAATTGATTTTATTCAGAAGCCAAATGATAATTGACTGAATTTAATATTGTCCAAGACACAATAGCCTCTCATTTTTGCTATTCCTTCAAGTGCTCCTGGGCTACAGGTACAGAAGGGGTCAGAGGAGGCAGAGGTAATTGCTCTATCTTAAGGCTACCTTCTTTCAGGAAATTCTCAGTAGGTACCTTAGATCATCCATAAATTTCTTATATATGTTATATATTTCTTTCTGAACCTTTTCACATAGTTGGGACTACTAGGGTCCCATATTAAACAGATGGCAGTAGGCCTGACATTCAGACTATGTAACATTATGTGCTGGTTTTGGCTACAACAGAATTATTTTCTTCACAATTACTGGTATGGGTCTGTGTTTTGAATTTTTGCTGAAAACAGTGTTGATAATACAGAGCTGTTTTTGTTATTTCTGAGCAGTGCTTATGTACAGTCAAGACCTTTTCTGCTTTTTATACTACCTCTCAGTGAGTAGCAATTTTTGAATGGCACAAGGCCTGGCATCTGATCCCAACTGACCACAGGGATATTCTATACCTTGTGGCATCATGCTCAGCATATGAAGCCTTGGAAAGAAGAAGGAAGGCGAAGGATGTTTGGAGTCATGGTGTTTGTCCTCACAAGTAACCATTACACCTCAGGAAGTCCTGCTTTCCCTGGAGATGACTTGGCCATGGGAAATGGTGAATTAATTCCTTGTTTTGCTTTGCTAGTGCACGTGGCTTTTGCTTTTCCTATTAAATTGTTTTTATTTCAACCAGTGAGTTCTCTCACTTTAACATTTCTGATTCTCTTCCCCATCCCACCAGAGCAAAGTGGTCAGGGGGCCATATGGTGCTTTGTTGCCAGCTGGGGTTAAACCAAGACACATTAACAGACATTTTAAGGCATTAAAAAAAAAAAAAAAAAAAAAATTTTTGACTCACACTCCAACTACAAACCTACCTTCTCTTCATTAGGATTTTAACTAGTTGCAGTGAGAACAATGCATCTTTTCTCCTCACAGGGAAGAAAAGGCTACTAAGAATGAATGTTTCATATTCTACCTCCTCTATGCTTGTTCTTTGTGGTAATTTCAGAATGACCTTGCCTGCCCCACAGACCACATAGGTATGACATGTCATATTCTGAGTGGAATTCCATTTCTTCCTAGATAATAGGTGTGAGTCTGTGCGTGGTACCCATGCACTCAGTTCTAAGAATAGAGGATCTTTTGAAATCTCTAAAGAAGTAATAGATTTCATGTAACTGTTCAATACATATGATAAAGTAGATTACACCTGGTTAGCAGGTGTTAAGATTTTTTTATTTAGTCCTGGTTTTATGGATTAGCATATGCCTTTTCTAAATTTTTTTCATACACAGTTTTCCAGGTGAGTGGACTGAGACAAGAGAACTGCTTGAGTAG
Source organism: Myiozetetes cayanensis (assembly GCF_022539395.1). Lineage (NCBI taxonomy): Eukaryota > Metazoa > Chordata > Aves > Passeriformes > Tyrannidae > Myiozetetes > Myiozetetes cayanensis. The sequence continues at coordinate 76,675,865 of NW_026086604.1, read as the reverse complement.
TGGTGGCCGTGCTGCGAACTCTGGCTGTCTCCTAAGGAAACATGCTTTTCAACTGATGTGTGCAGTCTGGAGTGTTGATCCTAGTGGAGGATGGATTTCAAATAGGATGGAGGACAGTTTCTGCTGAGAGAAAGAGGAATGAGGCTTTTGACTATCACTAGTGAGCAGCAGTGAGTTACTACTCTCATCATCTAGAAGCAGCACACAGTCTCCTGCACAAATTTTTCATCACAGACTTACCTGTTTCTCTCCTTCTCAGAGGTGTGGTTTCAGTCCCCCACCCACTTGCCTGTATGCAATTGTAGACTTGCACAGAAGATTGTGTGGGAGCAGAGTTAGCTTCAGAAGAATGCATCCAGTATTCTGAGAGAATAGTTGGAGAGAAAACAGGCTTGCACCTTCACTTTGGTCTCCAGAAAATATGACTAGAACATTTTCATGGTCCAACTGTATCTTCTTATTCTTGGTAATTAGAGCTGACAGTTGAGCAATCAAGCTTTCTTTGGCTCAAATGATGAATCTCCAAGCCCCATAGAATGACATGCTAAACCAGATCATAACACATCTATATCACAACTGTCTTCCTAATTCTTCTCCATGTGTCACATAACTGTCAGAGCCATACCTTGTGTTAGTTTTGGATGGGAGGAGGCCAGAGGACACAGATTGTGAACATCTTCATATTTTTCAGAGGATAACTTCCCAACTAGTGCATCTTGAAATTAAAATTCTCAATTGAAAATCTTGTTAAGTAGTTGTACTCATACATACTTGCAGCTGTGTTTAATAAGACAAAAATTTGCAGAACAAACAGTTACTTTGTGCTGGCTTAAAGGCAAACTGGCAGGAGAAATTAACCCAACTGAAAAGACATTATAAAACAGAATTACAGTTTAATAAAAATAATACAATAAATACAGTTATAGAGATAAACAATTGATTTTAACCCGCAAAAAAACCCAGATGTATAGCCCGGCACCTGGGGTATGAACAGAATGATGTTCATTGACCCCCGTGCTGAGCCCCACGTGGGCCCCCTGAGTTCAATAATAAAAGGAGAGGAAGAACCTGTTGGTGCGAGTGATGGTTGCAACCTGGTTGAGAGTGGTGGTTGTAGTCCAGTTGAGAGTGGTGGTCGCAGTCTGATTGAGGTTCTGGTCCTCCTCTGGATCCCACGAGTGGTACTATAAGTCCCAAGACCCCAAGATTATATACACCCAGTTTCAGTCAGGAATGCCCAGCACCTCCCCCAGGACACGGAGTTCCACAATGGATGATTGTGAGTTCTGTGTGTGGAAACAGGAACATCCTCCTGTCTCACAGGCCTATAATGTCACCCAGGTTATAGCTTGAGGAGTCAGGTGTGCTCTGGGCAGCTGCTGCAGATAGTCTATTGTTAACAATTTCTGGGAAATGACATAGAGGATGTAGAATACACAGTTTGGGTTACACCCACACAGTGATGAACTAGTCCCCGGCTGCTCTAACTAGGACATACTTATATAGTATTTGCTAATTAAATATTCCCATAAATCATGACAAGAAAATCCTCACAGTACATAGGACAGGGTGAATTGAAACTTGCAATGTAACATTGATCTATAGACAAATGAAAGTATTTTAAATGTAAAACCTTCACTTAATTTTGGCGGAATAAAAAATAACATCAATGAATCTGTTACAATTCTCCTAAGACCTTGTCCGGAAACATAATACAATTTTCATTCTGTCCGGTGATGGATCCAGTTAATGGAATAACCTTATAAACTTTAGTGTTCTTATTAATATTCAGGGGTAATATAAATATCGTCTGTCCTTCCCTTGGGCTGTAGAACATTAGACTAACCTATTTCTTCAAGGCCAATGTGCTGTGGTTGCTCTATCTGTCTGATGCATTGATTGTTTTAAAATAACTTGTTTTATTTTAGGCATAGGAGACTTATTTATTATATATGCAATGTGTTAGACTGAAAACTGCACTGAAACTTAAAAAATTGAATCTGTTCCAGAGATGTACCAGACACAGAGAAAAAAATGTTATTCATTTATTCAAGGAATTCTTCCTACCAAATTTGTCACCTCTAGTGTTTCCTTACATAGGGATGTCCAAATTAGAGTTCAAGTAATCAGGCTCTTTATTTTCCTTTGATGGGTGCTCTAGTTCTTGCATAATGAGTACTCCAGCTTTTCCATAAAGTTTGCATGTACTGTAATCCTGTATGAATCTGATTTCTATAATCTATGAAGAGTGAATGTAAAATCTGAATCTGCACAACTTTTGATTTTCTGGCTTCAGCTTTTGCACCATTAGCATTTTACACATCTAATATCAAATTAAACTATAAATTAGATTATCCTATGGATAGAGGTCTGAGGTGCACTTGGCTTCATGGGAAACCTGAAGGGTTCAGCACTTGTGTCCTGTAGTTCCTAGCTCCAGTTTGTGAGCAGAAGGGCTACTAAAAACCTGGAAACTGTGAAGTAAAGGGGATTCAGTTAGGGGTTCTCATGAAAGGTGAATGTCTGAAGAAATGAATCCCAGACACATTTTTTTTTATTAAATAGTCCTTCACCAATATATTATCCTTCCAGAAATGCCAAGGCAACTATACCCAGCTCAGGTTTAATAGAGGTAAAGGGATCTGTCATTCCTTACACACGGCTGCCAGTCTGGTTTATGTGTACTCCTGCAACTATGAAGATGCAGGAAGAGACAGCATGGGAATTGGGCAGAATGTTAAGCTTGAGTCAAGCCAAGGGAAAACTCTGAGCCATCATACATTGTTTTGGAAGAAAAGCAAATAAGTCAGAAATGGCATTCATTTCAAGGAATAATTAAAAAAAGAGGGCTGAACTCTAGGAAGAAATACAAGGAGCAATGAAATTTAGGATATGGGGAATGGAAAGCTGCAAAGTGAGACAAGATACACAATAAACTTTTATGGTGATTAAGATGAAGCATGTTTCAGTCTTATAGTGATAAGTCTTCCTTGGAATGTTTTTTTTTATATGTGCATAAAAGAAAGTGCTGATGGTGGATGAAAAGGTATCAGTGTTTTTAGCTTCACCCATCTTGTCACACCACCTGGTGCATAGCTCAAACCAGAAGATTCCAAACATCCTAAGGAAAGTGTTGCTATAGAAGGGGGAGAAATCAGAGAAAGTAGATAAAAAATGAAGGGGATGATGTGAAGCTTACTGATGAAGAGTGGGTTTTCCAGATAGAAGGACAGCTATGCAGTCATTTCTTTTCCTAAGATCTGTGAAATTTATGGGGAACGTCCAGCTCCTACAGATAAAATGTTTACTTATATGTATGTCTGAGGATCTTATATGTCTGAGGATCAGTGTTTATTAATTTATAAAATTTTCCCATTCTATTCAAAAAAGCTTTGTAAGAAGCTTTCTAAGAAAAAATTCAGTTGCATATTGATTCACTGGGATGATGATTTGTTCTAGTTCATGTACAAAACAAGCAGGCTAGCAGCAGGACTCCTCTACATTTCTTCTTGAAGCAGTGAGTATACAGCAGCCAAACACTGAGAAAGCACTGCAGTGTCGAATGCATTCATAGATATATAATGGACACAGCCTTTCAGGAGCATCAGGTTTTAATAGTTGCTGGCACATGTAGCGTAGGAGGTAAAGTGTATGGCTATGGTTCTGTGCACATCTCAAATATGGGCCTGTTGTCTTTGTGCACAGTAAAATAGAGAAGAGAAAGGGAAGGTAATGAACAGGCAAACTGTCTTTTGGGTGGCTAACAGAGAGAGCACAATCTAAATAACAAGTTTAGAACTAAATGCCAGAACAATCTGTGCTTTCATCCTCAGCTGAGTATCGACAGTTGTCCTCATCCTGAAAGTGCTTGTTTTTACTTTTCCAGACCTGTAAAATGTCTGCAGTTTTGCTCAGGCTTTTAAACTGAAGTCAGTAGGGTCACTCACAGTCCTGAACAATTAGTCTACTTAAAGATTTACTGGATTAATAATCAGGCTTCCTTGCTTTGCAGGACTTAACCATCCGTTGTTTTTCAGATGTTCCATGTAAAATCAGCTTACTGCTGATGTTAGCAAAAATAATCTTTCTGGCACTGGACAATAACATGTTAACTAGCCTGCTTAAGCTCTAGTGATAAAGTTGAGATGGTTGGGCTTGTTTACAGTCAGGATGGAATTTGTCTCTCTGTAGCTCTCTAAACAGAATCAAAGGGCTATGAGAATAAATGAGCTGATGCCTGTCACATCCTTTGAAGATGAAAAGTACTAAGTGCTACTGTGGTCACCATAACAGTCCTTACCTTTGCAAATGATTGCATGCAATCAAAATTTTAGAACCATGAACAGCACTATGGTAACTGTATTGTATTGGTAGAGAAAAAAAAAAAAGTTGTGTGATGACAAGGGTTGCTGAGATGGTCTGACATCTCTTCTCAATTCAGTATCAGCAGCAAAATGTAAGAAGCACAGGAGTAGTTATCTTTCCCTCTGCATTCCTAATAAAAATATTATGTGAGTTCACCGTTAGTATAGTCCACATCATAGTCCCCCATGTCCAGCAGGAGGACAGCCTGCTTCACCATGGTTTTCCTGCTGGTCACACTATTGCTGAGGCAGGTCAGGATGCCATTGGCCTTCTTGGCCACCTGGGCACACTGCTGGCTCATGTTCAGTCAGCTGTTGACCAGCACACCCAGGTCCTTTTCTGCTGGGCAGCTTTCCAGCCACTCTCCTCCAAGCCTGTAGCCCTGCATGGGGTTGTTGTGACATTTGGTAACATCAAGACAACTGGAACCTCCCCAGTTAGCCAGGATTGCTGGTAAATGATGGAAAGTGGCTTGGCAAGCTTTTCTGCCAGTCCCCTTAGTACTCTTAGATGGATCCCGTCTGGCCCCATGGACTCATAAGGGTCTAAGTGTTGTAGCAGGTTGGTGACCATTCCCTTTGGGTTATGGGGATTTCTTTCTACTTTCTATCTTCCAGCTTCATGCACCACCACACTAGAAAAATCTTAATAATGCATTGTGCTGGTTTGAAAGTAAACCGTCGGGAGAAATGAACCCAACTCAAGAGAGATTACAAGTCAGAGTTACAATTTACTAAAAAGATTACAATAAATACAATGATACAGAGAAAAACTCATTTTAACCCACAAAACCAAATTATATATATATAACATATATAATATATATATATATTAAATATATATATAATATATATATATTATATATATATATAACCCAGCACCCTGGAACAAGAACAGAACAGTGTTCATTCACCCCTGTGCTGAGCATCATGTGGCTCCTCTGGGTACAAAATAAAAGAAAACCTGTTGGTCCAGATGATGATCGCAGTTCTCAGTTCTGTCAAAGTTCTGGTCCTCCCCTGGATCCCATGAGTGGTTCCAGAAGTCACAAAACCCGAAGTTTATATATGCTCAAATTCAGGTGGCAATACCCAGTATCTCTCCCATGGCAGGGAGTTTCACAATGGGTGATTTAACTCTGTGAGTCATGGATATTTTTGGAATCTTTGATGGTCTAGGTGTTGCAGCTGCCTATTATGTCAACCGATTCTGGCCCATTAGCAGAGATAACCCCTCAGGTTGGGTGTGAAGGTGTTAATGACTTTCCAGAGGGGAGTTATCACAACTGAGTCATTGGTGTGCAAACAAAGGAAGACTCCTCTGCCTCGAAGGGGTTGCTTTAACACCCAACTTGTAGCTTGAGTTGTCAGATGTGTCCTGGGCAGCTGCTGCAAACAATCCAGTTTATTAACAGTCCATCAGAAAGTACATGGAAGGTGTTGGATACACAGTTTTGGTTATACCCACATAGTGATAAACTGGTCCCAACACCTCTAACTAGGACATGCATCCATTTGCATAATACTGTGAGATAGGTACTGACCTCTGTTGGTTGCTGACATACATTTGAACATGGGAGGATTAATAATATAACTCCCTCTGCTCCATTGACATGTCTGTTCTGAACCTCAGAGGACAATGCTTTTTTTGTAATAAGGATTATTCATAATTTTGATATATTGAACAGCCATATATTCTCAACCTGAAGTACATCTTATTAATCAGGCATACAGTCCAGGAATTTCATCTGAAATATTAATATACCATGCTATTCAGTCAGGACAATTCATGTCACCAAAACTGAACAGGTTCAATTGCTGCATCATAAATTCTGATTTTTAATAAAGTTGAATATCACATCAAGCTCACCGTTGTAATACAGGATGTTGTCACCCCTTCAGGTTTTTTTTTCCCTGATTAATATGCTCCAAGTCTCAAAGCATGATATTTTAGATTGGCTTTCTTTTACACTTCTATGTCCTGTAGTGTGAAATCTGGTTTTTAGAGGAATTTGAATCTCCTGAACTTGTTACCACCTATTCCTAGCTGAAAACATTCTAAGACTGAACAGAATATGACCTGTGGTTTTTACGTAGTAAATATATAATACACATTCACAATGGAATGCCAATTTTTTTTATTTAATCATACATATATTCAATAATACTAATTTAGTGGATAGTAGTACTGAGCAATTGTCTTTCGAGCGTGAAAAGGCAAGTTTCTTTAATGACCTTTTTTGTCATATTGCAGTGTGTTGCAGGAATCTGAAGCAGAAGTACAGAAAATAAAGACTCAAGAGGTCAGAGATTAAGTAAACAGATAGTTCCTGTGAGTCTATGTACAATTCCCCCTAATCCTATGGAAAAACTCAAGAAAAATATTGAAATAATTTTATCTCTTGGGTTGTAGACTTATTTTATTGATGTTTCCCCAGTCATAAACAGAGCAGCTACAGTGTGTAAGCCAAGTATTCTTGCCTATGTGATATTACAAACAGGGATAATTATTGCAGAGTCTGAAACCTAAAGGTGAACTCAGGTATATAGATATTCCAGTGCATCAGATATTTTGGGTTTGGGGTTTTTTTGACACACTGCTTGTTCTGCAGAATTATTACCTTGTACTCTTCAGAATTGATTTATCCTTTCAGTTATTCTACGATCTATGATCTGCATAGCAATATGCTGCAGCCTTACTGAGATTTTTAGCTCTCATCTGAGATATAAAATTAGGCGTTGAGCACTTGTAGTCATTAAAGACTTCTTGGCACTTCTTAAAGAAAGGAAAGGTGTCACCTGCTGAAAATTGCCTTGCTCTGCTAGCCACAGCCTAGTCTGGGTAATTAGTTGCATTGTTGCTATCTAAAAAAACAAACAAAGCGGCCAGATTGTCTGTCCTGATAATGTCATAAAATGAGTGGTCAACACAGTAACAAACAGCATGTTTTCCTCAAATATAACTAATCACCAGTTAGGACAGGGAAACTATTTGTCCCTAAAAGGTATTAATTAAAATCTTATATACTTGAGTGACAATGCAATTTAAGTAATAAAATAATACATTTGTTTTGACTGATACAAAACAGAGTGAGGGGAACTGTTTTGTATTATCCTTCTAATTTCCCAGATTTCCCAGATGGAACCTGAACCAAAAATTGACATGTTATTTGAGAGGTAAAGTTAAGTATTACAGTAGGATTTGATGTATTGGAGGTGGGGGTAGAGAAGAGCGTTGATGTTCAACTCGTTACATTAAAATATGCTGAAGTATTTCTGAGTTAGAGTATATTCAAATATTAACAATAAATTGTAAAAAAATACGTGCTTTTTTTTTTTATCCAAACTAGCACCAAGATTACTTGGGCCTCCACCATATGCACATAATTACTGAACTGAAAAGAGGCAAATGTGAGAAAATATGGATTTTTTTCAGCATATTTTACTTTTAATAGGCTGAAGCATTTAGAATTTTTAATTATGTGTTGGGAACAGAAGTGTCTTTGTCATATCAGCATGATGATTTTTAAAAATATTTTGTTTTTCCTGGTAGCTAAATTTGTCTTCAAGATCAACAGCTAATCAGTGACAGCATCAGTGTGGCTTGGACTGTGGTAAAACAATCGAGATATTTCCTCCCAAAGAGTTTTTTACAAACTCCTGCATTTATGACCACTTCTATAGGATTGATTGGCTTCTTTGTACCTCCCTTGGGGTCTGCCAGTTCTCAGGAGGAGCAAGTTCTGCTTTAGCAGCTGTGCCTCTGATGTTTTTTTCTGTTATTTTTCTACTTTAGAATCTTTTTACTGAGTTGGGGTCTCTAGGTCTAGAAACTTGCCCTGACTTCCCTTAGCGGAGATGTTTGAATGTTAGCTTTTTTCCTGCTAAGTGACCTAAAAAGGCTTAGAAGAGGGAAAGAGTTAGGAAATGGTATACCTAGATCATCGATTTACCTCATCACTTTCTGTAATTCCAGAGGGATATAATGAAGTGCCACTCACTATCCCGGAAGCTGCAATATCTTTAATTTGCAGGCACATGGTCCTTTTCATGCTTGTTTAAAAAATAGTCATTTGAAAAGTAGTAGCCACCTCATGTCATTAATCCTAGCCTGTGCAGACTGACTAGTCCTGGGGAATATATTACCAGTAGACAAGTCTACTGCTTAGGCATAATTCCCAGCAGTAAAGCTGGCATTTGGCCTGCTGGAGTAGATTACTATGGATTGTTTCCAAGATTAATTCTATGGCTTATGTCCTTTGGCATCCTGACCCTATCTTTGGGATTGCTCTCTTCATGACTTTTAAAATTCAGTTTGGATATTCACTATGGACTTAACTTTAAGCAGAGTGCTTGTAATTCACCCCAAATCATACCATGTCAGACTTGCGGTAGTTGCAAATTTATGTAAAACTGTCACTCCATGAAGGAACAGTTGGAACCTGATGGTTGAGTGTTTTGGACTTGGAGTTGAGGAAGCGAGCATGGTAGTTAACACTTTAAGGACTCTTGCCTATTGTCCCCATCATTCCTCTGAAATGACCCTCTGCCTGCACTGTATTATAATATCAATTACACATCTATATTTGGCATTCATAATTAAAGATTTGTGGTTTTTTAATTTTTCCTCTGCATTACAAGTTTAGTAAATGTTTGTAGAGAAATATGTCATTATGTTTTCAGGCATGTGAGCATTCTGTCAGACTTTTGCTGCGATCTAGAGAAGCATTTGAGCTGTCCCATCACTGAGCCAAACCTTTAAGCACATGCCTGAATTTCATTCATTTAAGAATACATTAAGGTTAAGGATCTTGTCAATATCATCTGGGGAGTCTTTCCGCTATGCCTTCTGCAACCGGACTTGTCTATCTTGCTTTGGCCTTTTTAGCCATTAGCGCGCTTGTAGCAAGCGTGGGTCCTTCCCAAATCTTCATTCACGAAGCCTAGCCATGAGTGAAGCTTAAGTATTTTTTCCAAGTGCTTTGGTGAATTAAATGTTTTGATTTTTAAAATAGAGGCTTGGCTTCTGGTAGGGAACTTCAGTTATTTATACTAATAATAATGGTTTTTGGAAAACCAAAATTGATCACAGTTTGACTGGGCTCATTGTTTCTAGAAAGAAGAAAAGAGTTTTTGCCCCAATCTGTCATCTCTAATAGATAGGACAAATAAAAAGCAGGAGGAAAAGTAGTAATATCTGCACTATATTTTTGTGAAACTGTAATTCAAAGAATTTTAGCAATCTGTACAAATGACCAAGGAAACATACACGGCAGTAGAAATGACTACTTGACTTTACAGTCTTAACCCCCGAACTATCAATTCATTTTCCCTCACTGCTATCACATTGTTAAAAACCAGTGTGTTCCTTTTTCTTTACCTAACAGACAGCTAAAAGACACAACTTCCTTTTACAACAAAGAAACTTGTCTTTGACATACTTCATCAGATTTCCTGTAATTGGAATATATGGAATGATTCTGCTTATGGAAGCTAAATGTTAAAATCCAAATTCAGTCTTTAGCCAAATAAAAAACATCTAATTTTCTTTTCCCTCAAGCAATATAGTTAAAATTCTCTCTGCAAGTGTCTGGATAGATGGAAGTTACAGCTGGTGTCTGTCCTGCTCTTTACATTGATGTTTATATTTGTCCATCCGACTGAATGCCACCTGCTACAAGGGCAGGAGAGTGGGATCACCCGTTTCTGAACAATGGCTTTCTGCCAACAGAAGGTTATTCAATTAGGCAATCACTCCTGCTTAATGCTGGGTGGGATGATGTCAGCCACCTGCACTTTTCCTCCCTCACTTCCCACTTCCTGGGGACAACAGTCTTTTCTGTCCCTGAGGAGGAGGCAAAGGTTTCCAGTCTGTTCTCATTTTGCATTAGCTTCTGAATAAAATTATTAGACTCTGTCATTTGTGTCACTTCCTGACTGGTGCTATATTCAGTGCAGACACTTTGTAGAAATATGAATAACCATTTGATAATATGTTAATATTTTAGCACTCCTCCCTGTTCTAATGTGCTGAATTTTTCTCTTGCTTGCCTTGACATGATATTAAAAAATTTCATGCTTTAAAGCATTACACTAGGGTCACTAAGGAAAGATTCAGAATTCTTAAGTGCAATGGCACTACAAAACTCTCCTTGCAATTTTATTTGTGTTTATATGTCTTCTTTTTTTCTTAAAGGTCAGTTTGTATGGTTGATTTTACTATAGTTAGTCCAGTTTGTAGAAAAAGAACTAGTGTTTGTTGATGTTTTTACCCTAGCCTCACAAGCAGATAATTTTTGTGTTCTCTTTATTTTTTAATTAACTAGATGTGTGGCCTTGTGACTTTTCAGGATGTTCCCTGCACCTTGCACAATGGATCTCATTTTGTGAGAATAACCCAAGGAAAACAAAAGGGATGGAAAACATCACATGTATCTTAGAAACAAAAAGGCATGCTCCTTTATACCCTGTCCAGAATTTTCTTTTAATAAATGATGACTCTCATATCCATATCAGATTATAACTTCCTGAAATATATAATTTTTATGGCTTCTTGAAATATTTACATGAATCTGGAAAATTGTCTTCTGAGCATGGTAATCAGAAAAAAATTGAGTATCATTCAACTCTCATATGTCTCTGAGAAGCTACTGAAACCAAGTGCTATACTGTTGAATTTGAACACTCTTGAGGAGAAACGACAACGCAGAAAGAATCGCGTCTCGTCGATATCACCTGGGGAGTCTTTCTGCTGTGCCTTCTGCAACCGGACTTGTCTATCTCGCATTGGCCTTTTTAGCCATCAGCGCGCTTGTAGCAAGCGTGGGTAGAGCCCCTCTCAAATCTTCGTTCATGAAGCCTAGCCATGATGATGAAGTAATTCCATTTGGTTTTAAGTGCATTGAAAACAAGATTGAGTCTGTCAGATCTTATTTTAGGTGAAGAGCATAACTCAAATTTTTTTTCTGCTCTGGTAGTCCTTAACTTTCTTTTTTATCTTATTTTTTTTCTATTTTTGTAGCCTTCTCTCAAATATTTGGATTATGTAGACCCTGTGTATTATTCTGTTAAATTAACTTCATTAATGTTTTGCTAGTTTTAAAACCTACTTTTCCCAATTGAAATGAACTTACCCCAATGACTGTTTAAACTGAAAAGACAGAAGATGACTGAGATGACTATAAAGATCAAAAGCTGAAAATCAGTGAATACCCATGAGTACAAATAAATTCACACATCTCATCATTGAAAGCTGTCATACACATCACTTTCCAAACTGACAGAGGCCAAGATAGATGATAATTCAGCCATCTAATCAGCTAGTAAGTTTTAGTTTCTTGAGTTGTGCTAAAGGGAAATGTGCCCTTTCTACTAGATTAGCTCACTATTTTTTTTTCAACCCGGTGAAATTAGTTTCCAAACAAATTTTAAAATAAATTAAATAAAGATTTAAAAAAATGGGAAAAGAGGGATGAAGTAAATCTTTCCCAACCAAATAAAGCTTCTCTAACCCATATGACATCACAAATTTTGTCTAAAAATTATGAATGGGATAAGAGACTGAAGGGAAAGAGAACTACAGAATCATAAAATAACTGAAGATGTAGGAGAAATGTAATTCTGTATAGATAAATGGAAGGCAACTTGGAGATGAAAGCAATTATTTGCAAATATTGAGTTGAAACAGGTCTAAAAAAAATATTGTAGTAAAACACAGCAGTTCAATTACTGCAGAATTAGCCACTATAACACTTGTCTTACTTTCAAGACAGAGCATGACTTGAAAAATATGCTTCCAGACCACACTACTGTGCACATATTACATTTTCAGCTAGACTGCTGCATGTCATGTCTGATGACTTTACACCATAATTACATCTCTGAGATAACACAGAGGTGATTTTTACTTCTTAAATGGCATTATACAGGAAAGTTTCACTGTTTTATTGTGCTTCAGGTGCCATTTAATTCTCAGTCTGATATACAAACTTTCACCAAAGGCATGCACTTACTGGCAAACCATCCTATGCAAATTTTCCCTAGAAGGAAAGTTGACCCCTGGAAGAACTCTTGACAAATTTTCCTTCAATACTAGAAATTAATAATATGGGTCAACAGTTTTCAAGACAAGTATTTTATCAGTTGAAATAAAGATAAAATGATGAGTTAGTCTTGGTGTCAGTGACAATTGCTGAGTTAGGTCAAGGATATTATTAAACCAATTGCAGCAATACAGGGCCATGTGTTTGCAGCACTTATGGAATATCGGTATTTATCAGTTTAGAAAATAAGAAAATTGTATTTGGAACAAGAATTTGTTTGACGTCTACATTTGTACAATTTAATGCTGTGTGCTGACAGAAGTAAACTAGACTGATTATAAATTAAGTTTTAGTTTGGTTTTAGTTGTCTAAGTTTGCTCAAGGAAAGCATGAGTCCTCATGGAGATCCTAGTGGGCCTATTGTCCATAAGAAGTCTACAAGTACAGCCTGAAGGATGAACCCATTTATACTTTTCTAAGTGTACAAAACCCAATAAGGCCAGAGATTTTTAGCCAGGTGGCATGCTTACAGTCGACGGCAGACTGGCCACAGCTGGCCACAGCTGTGTGATTGGAAAAAAAGTAGTGGAGGATTTTGTGCTTAAGCTTCCTTTGGAATATTGCACCTTCATAGCAGGACAGACATAAAATATGGGTCATGTCTGTAATTCATACAAGACAGTGTGCATTAGCGGAGATATTCTATAATGGAATTAGCCTTCAAGGGGAAATGTCAGCTATAGGGATCACAAAGTCCTCTATTATGCATGTAAATATATGTATGTATATATATATATATGTACATATTTATATATAAAACAGATAACCTGCAATTTAGATTAAAGGTTAGGTTTGTTCCAAATGAAAGGCCATAAAAATCTTGATACTGACACAGATGAGTACGTGGTCAACAGTGTTGGCTTTAAACAGGTAAATCTCTGTTTTGATTTACACTTGCAGCACTCAAAATGGCAGAATCAATTTATTTGAAAATTAGTAAAACCAGTTTGTTATCAGCTATGACCTTGTATGCTGAGCTTCATCCCAGAAGGAATTTTTTCTTTATGTTTGAATTATAAATCTTGGAAATGCATTTTTTTTTATTGGAGAAATATTGTCCTAGCATTAATAATAATGGTGTGGTTATATTTTTTTTAAACAGTAGGTATGTGCATTGCTAGCTGTTAACTAATATTTTTAAAATAGTAGTAGATGTTGAACAGAAAAGCCAAAGAAAAACCAGTAAGCCATTGATGTGAAGAATTAATAAAAGAAAAAAACAAAACTACTATAGGAATGACCAAGGATAAAAATTGACAGACGAAATTGCTAAGAGTATATGTGGAATAATCATTCAGGGACATTTATGGGGTATATGTTGTATTTACTCTGTATTTCAAGACTCAGTTTTGTTAAGAGAATACAAGAGCAAGTTATATAAGGTAATAAAAGCAATTTTTGTGACTAACTGCCACATGACCTAAAATAAAAATTGAGTGAAATTTTACTACGTACTACACTGTATTGCTGTTTGAAAAAAGCCTGTTCAGTCTTTTTCAGAGGAAAGTTGGGCATTGGTGATTACCCCATGTAAGATATAGATACAGAGATGTCTAACCCTGTTTTCACCTGTGGTGCACTCTTTTAAATTCACAGATTTTTATTGGATGTCAATTAGTTCAGATTTAAACACACTGAGAACAGGTGAGATTTGAGTTACATCCATGTCTTCATTCAATAACTTTCAGTCTAAGTATCTTTGTGATATTCAGACAAATTCTCCACAAACTTTCTTACAGCTGATGTCAGTAAGATCTTGTGTTGGCATAAAGAAGAACACAGCTAAATTATATCGTATTTCAATGAGCCTAAATTTTATCCAGAGTGGGTTAGCTTTTAAATCTAAATCTAGTAGTCTGACATTCCTGTATGTTTGAAGTATACGGACTTCTGAAGGAGCATGTAATCAAGAAGCATACTGGATGAACTGTTCTGTGAATAGCCACAGAAAACTAACATTTAAAAGACACTCTTTTAATTGCTGGCTTTCTGCTCTTTCCCTGGATCTGCACTTTCTTGATTCTAGTCAGGAGTGAAATTGGAAGGTTTACCATGGTGAGAATCTCTCTGTATTTATATTTCTGTACATGTTTCAGCAAATTCTGTCCAGTTTAGCCTTTAGACCATAACAAATTCTACTCCTACATCTTGCCCTTCTTTTTGTGGTGTCTCATAGCAACTCAGCAAAACTGTTTTCTTATCCTCCCTGACACCTTCTCATCTGCATGCATTCTTTCTCTTGAATAATTTCCTTTATATTTTTGTTTCCATGGCCTTCTGGCCTTGTTATTGACCTTGTGCAGCAGAACACAAGGGGAATACTTGAGCTCTTTTCCTGTACTTAGTGACCATTAAATGTTAAGAAGAGAACTGTTCGTACTTCATAACACCCTGTGCTGATAACAGAGTAAGGCAACAAATTTTTAAATTACAGATTTAAGGTCCCATTGGTCTGGGAAGTGAGCATCCTACAACATTTAAGTACAATCTTATAGTATCATCAGCTCTACTGAATTCTCTGCTTGAGGTAGTTTGATATGTTCTGTCACCTCAAGCAGCATATTGTTTGACTTGCTCTTCAGTGCAAATCTAATGGGGATTAATGGCAGCAAATTCAGCTGCCAGAGCACTCAGGACTTTATTCACCCTATTTTGAAGCCAAGCAGCTCCCTAGAATGCTGAGGAAAATGCTCCAGCTTAGATTTGTCATAATATCAGTCAATTCTATATGAACTGCTTGTTTTTGGGAAGCCAGTATTACAGGACAAAAAAAAACCTTGCTCAGAGTGAAGGCAATTTGTGTGTCTTTATAGTGCCTAGTGAAATTCTGTAAAAAATTTTGTCTCTGTAATGTAAAGGTAGAAGAATTTACTCTAGAAACCGTCCCTCTTCTCTGCATGTCCATCAGTTGTATGTGAATAATCAGTTAGAAATCTTGGCCTTTTTACTTCTTATAATTTTCACAGGAGTATAATGATGTTAATGAAAATTGTTTTGATTGGGGAAAAATGAATTAAAATAATTTTGTTTCCATTTTAGTTAAATGAGAAGCTTATTCTTCCCATCCAGACTGCATCGAGGTGCTTTCTTTGACTTCCATGGGAACTCTTACTAAGAATGGAATTCCAAGCTCTATTTTTAGGTCAATGTCCAAAGTGGACAGTAAATACTGCACCCCAAAACACAGTGTTCTTTTCCTCCTCCCCCTCTTCCAACACATGCTATACAAGTTTATCTTACAAAGATGGAATTCAGTTTTAACTCTTGAGTTCAGTTGTTGGTACTTGTGTAGATGTTCTGCACTAATTGTGTTAGTACAGAGGACTGTCCCAAAAGTAATTGAAATCACACATGAGAGAGTAAAAACAGACCCACTTGTGTACCCAAGTCTGATACCTGAATGCAGGAAGGTTCAAGCATTCGAGTAAATCACAACCAACCTTCTCTAAAAGTCAATTCTTAGATCATACAATCTTTCCACTGGTAAAAAGAAATTGATCATGATCAGTTCTTTCATTGCAAAACAATAGTCCTAATTATAAACATTTATTATGATCCCACTTCTCAGAAGATTTTAGTTAATGCATATTCTTCCCCACTCTGATGTTTCAGAAATCATCGCAAAATATTCATCTGTTAAATTTTATCAGAAGCCTTTTACCTGGTTTAATGCTGCTCAAGAGGACTTTATTTTATGATGACATGCTTAGTATTCATTTTTCCTGTATCTATGGTAAATTATTTTAAAAATGTCTACTCTGGAAATCATGAAGAAGAGATAGATACACACGCATTACTTCAGAGTGAATGCTTTTTAGACATGTTACATTAAAATACTTCTTTTTTGTTTATCCATCCCATTCAATTGTGTAATCCTGAAGTATCACCAATATTTATGAAAGTATCAAACACTGCAACTGTTTCTGAAGCATGGGTTCCTACTTTTATGTACTAAAACATCTAGAATAGAAGTTTATAAATATTCATTGAATCAGTCTCTCCCTCTTTTTTTTGGGGGGGGGGTTGTTTGTGTGTGTGTGTGTGTGTTTTGTTAATAACTATACATTTGTCCCGGGAGTGGCCCTGACCGGGAATCGAACCCGGGTCTCCGCGGTGATAGCGCGGCGCCTTTACCACTAGACCACCCGACTCCCGGGCAGGTGGGGCTCGTTAGCCCTTAAAGGCAACCCACCTACGTCCTAAGGACCTCGCTGCCACCGTCCAAGCTCGCTTGGCCCCGGCAGATGAACCTTAGGATTAAAGGGTGGGCTCAGTTCCGCGCACACTGTGTCTCACCTAAAAAATCCAATGCGCAGGCTGGAAGGTGGAAAGACCTTTCCCGGATCTTCGCTCGCGAAGACTGGCCATTATTATTATACATTTGTCCATTTTGCCTTATTTTTATTCTTGGAAAACATGTTTTTCATCAAAGCAAAATTCTTTTCATGCCAGCTTACCTATTTTGAGAATTTTTTGAAAATCCAGGTTACAGTGTTTTGATCAAAAATAAAACATCAGTCTCCTACTCTCTAGGAGATGCAAAATCAGATTCTCTTTACAATTGTTATTGGACATAATGATGTAGTATCAGTTTCTCCTATCAATTGTTATTAAATATTATGATATGCTTTTAAAAAGAGACATTTTTATAATGGTTCATCTAATTTTAAATTACTCAAAAATTGTTTGCTGTATGAATAAAATGATCTAAACGATGTCGGTGAGGGCAATTGGGAGATCCTGACCCCAAGATGCTCCAAAGTGGCTGTAAGGGAGCACTCACTTAGCATGTGAAAGACCAACAGATTAAGAGATCTGATGCTGATATTTGCTTCATCCTAAACGGGTATTCTCACCTTGTCTCTGATGAAAATCCCTCTGATTCTCTGTTTCATTCTTTTATCTCTCTCTCTTTTTCTTTATTCAGAAAGTCATAGAAAAGGTTTTTGGTTTAATTTCAGCAAATATTTCCTATTTTTAATATATCAGAAAGAGCTGTGCTACAAAGAAAGATGTCAGACAAACAAAATGCCTTCTTTAAATGTAATTTAAAACATTAATGCTAGTAGATATTAAATACATTTTAGAAAATTCTTTTTGGAAATTAGGTAGTCTTTCATTTCTTATCTGTTCAATCTCCAAAGTTCTGTGTAAATGTACTCACTGAATTCTCGTAAAACTTCATTGTGAGAGGGAAGCTGTCTCTGAGTCAAACAAGGATAAAGACTAAAATTTACTGTGTCATGGGAAAAGAAATTGTCTGAACTACATTTTAGTTCATCAGTCAACAGGTGGCAATCCCTGGCAATCCAGATCATCCTTATGTAAGAGATCAGGATCATGTCCGTTTTGTTTCTCTGCTGTATAATACAGGTTGACTGGGTCATCGCTTAATGACCAATCAAACATCAGCTTGGTTATTCACAGATAAAATATATTCAGAGATATTCTGGGTAAACTTAAAGCATGTGAAGTGTTTGAATCCACTTTCTGATCTCAGTCTAAGTGATCTGAGAGGATATTGTGAATGATGAGAATTGTTCTGGATCCTTCCAGAATCAAGCAATTGATTCTTTTGTCTATTTTACTGAACTGCATGCCATGATTTATTGGTTTTGTTTAAGCTTAAGAAAGCAAGGAGATGTGTCTGCATATAAGCAATGAAAATGAGAGGTAAGAATAATATTGTCTACAGCATCTTCTTACCCTATCTGCTCAGTGTTCCTAGTTTGGGGGAGCTACTCAGTTGCCAAGAGATGTTGAGACTTAAAGGACTTTTCAGAGTAAAGTTTCATGGATGTGAGTTGATCTATACCAAAAAACAGGAAGCAGTTCAGTCTTCTTACTAATTTTTGAAATTTTTAGGAACACCTTAAGAAAGCATATAATAATTTGGTGCTTTGTTTATCTGGACCTAATAACTATCTAACCTAATCTCTCACCAGTAAATGAGTTTTGCTTAAATTGCTGTGACATAGATGCCTGTGCTAAGTGGGAATAATCCCCAGTGAAAAAAATCATGTGGAAGATGTAGTAAGATTCTCTGGAATATATTTTGTTTGTGTGTGTGAATGCGTAGATTATTTCTTATGGTTTGACTCTGTTGCTCAGAACTTGAGCTCAGAAATTGAACTTATTAGGACACAATTCTCAGACAATGGAGAAAGCAAAAGTCACATGTACATGCAAGAAGTATGACATTAGCACTGATTTAGATTCCAGTAGTTAATTTAATAGATAATAATTAAAGTTAAGTCTTTTTGAAATGAGAATGTGAATCAAATATTATATTATATTTGAAGAAATTATAAAAGTATTAGAAAAAAATAAATTAGGCTGGTTTAAGTACATCATTCAAAGCCTATTTGTTACTAGATTTTTAAGAAAGCCCATTCTAGCATAATTTTTATGTTTCAGTTTAATGTGAAGCATTTTCTGTCAGTTGTCAGAGTAGATGACAGGATGTTTACATATTATTACAAAAGAATTCATGGTTCATGAGTACTTTAAATTTTATATTTTTAGTTGAAGAAGCTTGACTGACTATAGAATGAATTACATTTTATATCCATCTGGCTGGTATATGGAGTTGGAATGAAACATGAAGAATTAAGAAATGAACAATTAAACTAGACTTTTAAAATATACTAGTAAAGAGATAAATCTTGTTTGACGTATACAAATAATATAATTTATCTTGAAACACTGGCATGTGAATAATTGCAGCTATCCATTTCCCCAGCGAAATAAATTCCACATACATAGCATGCTGTTGTGCTCTGCAACTCAGCTCTTTTCCACCCTTTCACCATCTAACACTAACCAACACACATCAATGTGCAGAAAAAAATTTCCCTTCAAAGCAAGTCATCCACACGAACAGCCTTATTTGAAAGGCTTAGAGGACGATTAGTTCCTCAGGCTATATTCCTATTTAAAAAGGTATAGAGAAGAATATATGATAGTCAGCAGCATGCATGAAAATTAGAAATAATGAATTTGGTTTAATCTCAACACACAGATTAGGCAGTCTGTAAAAAATATATATAAACATTAATTTAAACTTGGAATTGATGTCATTAAAAAGGGCATTTTTCCATTTAAGCCAGAAGCCATGTGCAAACCTCTCAAAGATGCAGTTTCTCTTTAGTATTATATCTTTATTGATTAACCAAAAGCAAAAAAGTAAAATGAAAAATCCTTAGAAACTCTCTTTGAACCCTAAGGGAAGTTATGGTCAGAAAATTGATTGACTGTAAAAGAGTTGTTTTTATGATAGCTTTGAAGAGACTCTAATTACCTTGTTAGCTGAAACAGATTTGTATTATTTGCACAAATTCATATGTCACTCAGCACAAAGGATGTTCTGCATTTTGCTTTGTTTCTTCTCCTTATGTTAGATCATTTCATGAAGTGATATGGAAAGTGATAAAGTAAATAATAAACCCACCAGAATTCAAATAGTGATACCGAGCAGTGAGATAGCAATGACTTAACCAGGATCACCAGGATCTGATATAGCCAATCTAGATACGCTATGTGCTAATTACTGAGGCGGCGTAAAGCACCACAACAGATTGCAGTAATCAGTGAATTTTTATTTTATTTAACTCATTTTTTGAGATTATTTCCATATATGGTTTCTTTAAAAAGTATACTGAAGCAATGGCATTTCATGTCCTAATGTTCATCATATTTGTATTTCTAATTTGAAATGGGATTCATATTTTTCTAAGAAGTCTGCATACTAACTTGCAGCATTTGAACCTGCCTTCTTGCCCAGTTCCAGAAACAAAAAAGCTAGCTCAGTTAAAAAATTATTCTAAAATAGAAATCATTCAATACTGTAAAATAATTTGCTATACAAATGACAGCCTTTCTCATTTAAACTGGTTTATTTGTTCACAAAAAGTGAACTCTTCTTTAATGGGCTTTGATGAACATTAAGTTCATTTTGAAAAGCAAGGTTTCCACAAAAACTACATTTTCAGCTCAGTTTCTTTCATTAATCTCTAAAAGGAGTTTTGTGTGAAATGATAGTTCAGTGATGTGTCTGAGGCAGTTCTTACTTTATTAACTGAGAGAATTTGCGCTACTCTTGCATAGCATATTAAAATATTCATAATCATTAATCAAACCTGAGTTATTTAATAGCAACAAATCTCTGGGATGTGAACACATGTGGACTAGTCTGTTGTTAATGAAAACTGGACTTTGATGTCCGCATCCCACTTCTGTAACAGCTTATTTCTTGACCATTTTGCCAGATAACATTCTTTGAAGTAACCAAAAGAGCCACAAGTTCAGAGGAAAAACCCACTAATAATTTTTATATTTAGTTAAACATTAAAGTTTCTCCTCAGATGATTAGTGTTTTATTCTTTTTAATCTAGGAAAAACAGGAACAGAATTATTTACTGTTATTTGTATATTGTCAAAATAAATTGAGACTGAGGAAATATTCTTTGAAATTACATATGCGCTGCTTGTTCTCAGAATGAGAACTTTCAAAAGAGCTTCTTTTTACAAAAGTGAGATTTTTCAAGAGTTCATTGTAATAGAAATTAACATGGATAACAAGAAGCAAATTATTAAAACCTGATCAAGAGATGTATTTAAGCAACAGTCTACAACTTTTCTAAGAGTCAGTGGAAAATTATTTAACCCCAGAAAAGCAAATGACTAGATCCCGAGCAAGATTCTGTGTCATGCACAGAGCTCTATTTAATAAATTATCTTAGCTTTGTAAGTTGAACCCCTTTCTTATTTCAGTTCTTTGGCCTCTTCCCTAAAGTGGATAAAAGATATAAAATACATACAAATGAGAGGACCCTAAGGTTCCTCTTTCTCCTGTTGACCTGGGGGGTATTCAATGTCTGTGGGTCTTTACCCTCAATGTAGACTGATGGCCAGGAAGACTCTATGAGGAAGCATCCCTTTATTTTGTGCAGTGCTAAGTTTCTAGACATGATGTACTATGTTTCCACAATACTGAGAGGAAAATGAATGACCTAGACTTCTGTCTAAAGCAGAAAAAAAAATAAATTTATCCCTCCCCATCTTCTCTAAAAAATTGGGTGGAAATGTTAGAAAAAAAAGAACTGTAGGACATGAGCCACCTTTCGTGTAATAGGACTATGTCTTCACAGGATTTCAGCATGCAAAATGCTGCAATGTTTTTTATCATCAAAAAACATTCTGAGATGGAGAATGCTGGAACATTAACACAATAAAGCAATTATTAATTCCAATGTATTTCATAACACATTACCAAATTTTCATAGTCTTAATTATCTCCAAAGAAGGACAAGCGTGTTACAATAAGAAAAATGCAATTGCTGACATTTAGCAAAGATTTTTATTCATTCTTTGTACACTAACCCAACAACTACTGTCATTGTTCTCTCTCATTTCCCTCTCTGCACCTCACTGCCAGCTTGCAGTGTGGCAAATGATACTGAGGCAGAGTGACCCTGACACTGGGTAAATGGGATTTTACTATCACCAGCAGAAGCCTCTTGGGACCTGTCACTAGCCTGGGTGGTGCTGGCTGACCCACTGTCTGCAGCTGAGTGACTGTCCCACTCCCTGGGGAGTGCCATCTGTGGTGTGGGCTGTGATGAGGCATATGGAAATCAACTGAAGTGGACCAAAGTCTGAGGAGGAAGAAACCCCTTTTATGAACACGACACTTTGCTGTAAAGGCCCTGCAATCCCCCCTTGCCCTTCTGTGTGTGCATGTTCTGAGCCTCTGGAGCAGTCGGACTCATTCTGTGTGCATGCACCCAGGAGCTGGGGAAGGATGGAGAATAAGATGGGGTAGGAAGGGTGTGAGTTTTACAGCAATTTCTACTGCTTCATTATTAAGAGGGGTTTGTGTTTGAGAATATGGACTATGAAAACCATGAGCCCGTCAGCTGCACCAGCAGTGCTTTGTTAGTAGTACCACAGGCACAACAGGTCCTTTTTGCCCATGACAGGCTTTTGAAGGTAACCAGTAGTGAAAAAGGTGGGCATACCCCGTGGTGATTCCAGGCACAGAAATATGGTGAACTACCCTCTATAAATGTGCCTCTGCAGGTGACCAGTCTCTGGTCAAAGTCTGACAAGATCAGAGGTCTCTGCTTTCTGTTCTTTTTTTGTGACCTGGTTGAGTCCAGGTGTTTGGTCTTCATGGCAGGTTTTTCTGTGAACTGATGGAAAGGGTAGAAGGCCAGGTACACCTGTAGGGGAAACAAGGAAGTATAAAAGAGCAAATTACCCCTCTATCTTGACCCCACACTAGATGCCTGCTCTGCTGCTACATGAGCTCTCAGGGCTGAGAGGATCATACACTGGGAACCAAAGCCCTGGGGCTGGCCTTCCGGCACAGGGATTCCTGCAGAGTAACTCTCCAGAGCTTCCTCTGGGAAAACTGACATCCAAAGAGGAGAGAGAAGTACAGTAAAAGGAGGGAAAAAATATAGGGAGGTAAAAAGCTTTAAAACACAGGATAAATGTCTAAGTGCTCTCTATACTTAAGTAACTATATTAAATCAGTGAAGTGAGGTAGAACTAACTGCATAGGCCAGAATGTAAACCTGTAAGGGATTATTGCAACTGATGCATTCAAATAAACCTTTATTTTGAAAGGAAAGAAGAAAAAGAGACTGGTAAAAGTTTAGGTACAAGAGCTTGATTTTTTAAAAGTTAAAATATCAAGTTTTATGTGTTTGTTCTAGAAAAGAGATTAAAGCCAGGAGTAGGGAATAAGGCTATTTAATCACTGAACAGTTTCTTAAGCATACAAAGTAAAATGTTCTTACCTAGTAGTAAAATCATTCATAAAAGATAGTGCCAATTGTGCAAAATGTATTGTGAAAGCAACAATGCTGATAATTAGCTGGAATATCACCAGAAACTCCTCTGGAAGTAAATGTTTTTTGGTTGAGTTAACAAACATAGCAGTCTTGGCTGCAAGATTTTTGTGGGTTTTGTCAGTTTTTGTGATTTGCTTGTTTTGGGGGGCTTTTTTCCCCATAGGTAGAACAGAAGGATGCATAATCTATTTCAGTCCTATGCGTATTGTTAACTGTGTAATACACAGCTTTGATCTGTTTGGATTTTGTTTTGGTTTGGTTTCTTTTATTATCATATGTCAATATGGGAAAAACAAAAGCTAAGATACTTTTTTCTCAAAGTCAGTAGCCTTGACTGAAGTTAAAACATAAGAAAATATTCATCTAGATAAGAAGAAAATGTAAGCAGAGTTTAAAGTGGTGTTTTTCTGTATTAATTTGGATTAGTGTAACAGTAGCTAGATTATAATAATGGCCAGTCTTCGCGAGCGAAGATCCGGGGAAGGTCTTTCCGCCTTCCAGCCTGCACATTGGATTTTTTAGGTGAGACACAGTGTGCGCGGAACTGAGCCCACCCTTTAATCCTAAGGTTCATCTGCCGGGGCCAAGCGAGCTTGGACGGTGGCAGCGAGGTCCTCAGGACGTAGATGGAATGCCTTTTTAAGGGTTAACGAGCTCCATCTGCCCGGGAGTGGCCCTGACCGGGAATCGAACCCGGGTCTCCGCGGTGATAGCACCGCGCCCTTACCACTAGACCACCAGGGGCTCCAGCTAGATAGATAGATTAATATGTATTTGTTAAGATCCCTATATGTAAGAAGTCCAATAACACTACTTTGAATGTAGCAACCCTGTTTGTACTGTAAGTGTTGGCATACATCTTGCATTGTATGATCAATGTGATCTTTGGCTTCAGAGTAGTCTCTTTGCTGAGGCTCTATTAATGCTGCTCTGATACCTTCCATGAGTTGGGGTAAAGCAAAGAGTACAACATATGTGAATTTTACATTTATTTGAATTTCTAAAAATCTCTGAATTTTGCTTTTTTTCTTATCATGGGTGGATCCATCTGGTCAATCACTGTCTTGAATTGAATGCATTGTATTCTTCTTTTATCCAGATACACAATATAACATATTGGCTTCCATAACCTTCCTTTTTGAATTCACTTGTTAGATAGCCACACTTTGTACTCCTCATCTAGACTTCTGATCTTCCACGGGCATGTAGAAGGTTTTGTAAAACATAAAAAGAGATAATAAAACTTGTGAGAATGCTGAAAGACCAGGGAGGGAAACAGATACCTGCACAGGATGTATAGACTCATTTCTTCCATTATCAGAGGTGAAAAATCTCAAAAAAATCCACAGCTGATTACATTATTTGCATGTCACAATTTATCCTTCCCCCACTTCTTTATTTGAACTTGGTCTGTTTGTAAATCTACCTTTTTTTTCCTTTTTGGAGATTTGAAGTAGTCTTCATTTGATTTTTGCTCGTGGTAAATATGCAGGACTGCACACCTTTGTAGTTAAAGACGAGATTGTTCAAGGACTGTTATCCTTAGTACTCAGTTTTCAGACTTGCACATTTTCTTCAAATTCTCATCAGTGCTTGAGTACTTCATCCTCTAGACTGCAAATACTTTTAGAATAAAAGCTTATAAAAGCAGAAGGAACTACTGTATTTATTTAGGGGTTTGCTTTTATCCTCTGCTTTTACATAGCTCTGTTAGCCTAATATGTCTTTTTATTGAATCCTTTTAAGAAGCTCTGAAATATCAAAGATAATCCTACATCTGGTGTTTTGTCAAATCCAATTGATCATGGTGATAATACCTTCATCTCTACATACGAACATCTTGTAATGCTGTCCTTATACTGCTGTAGGTTTGTTTCAGAAGCATGATGGGTAAGAATTTTAGAGGTTACTTTGAAACTTTTATTAATTTTGAATCAGAGTAAAAATAAGACTGTGCTTCATTGAGGAAGTTCACAAGATCCATAATTTTCATAAAATGAATAGTAAGACTGGCTGGCATTACAAGTGAGATAAAATAATACTATTCTTTTTATTGGATAATAATAAAATATTGTTTTGAGTGTGACACTGAGACTTCTAGTTGCATCCCAAAGGGGAAGTTTTCATACAAATAGAAAATTTTTAAGGCTTCACTGTTTGTGGTTTAGGGTTTTGTTTTACATTTTCTCATTTTGAATGCTCTAGGAGCCCTAAATTCCAGATTTCTGCCCGCTGAGGGAAATTTTGATCACTATAAGGACTCTGGTTAGCGGCCTAAAAATCATTATTTACTACTGATTTTTGATGTTCCTAAGCCTACTTTCATTTGAAAGATTACTTTCAAGTTATTACAATATCTGGAATCTCATTAAGATTTATGAGGCAATTTTTTTATTTTTTTTTAAATTTTAAAATATGTCATTCAAAAACGGTTTTTGGTTCATTGCATCCAGGACAAAAGATGATGTGAGCATGTAAATCAGTCCTTTTCTGAATCATAGGTCTATTAAGTTTCTCAGATAGAACAGAAACATCTTTCTTCTATCTAAAGTACTGCATATGCAAATTAGATTAAAATTGAGTGTTCACGTGTATTTCAAGATAGAGTTTTGCTGAGAGCAGAAGGATAAGATACATCTATGAGAAAAAATCTACACTGTATTTTCCTTCTGTAGTTTCTAAATTTGATTTTTACCTTTCATTTCAGAGCAGGAAGGGACTGAGCAATCTGTAGCAGGTAGCATCAGAATTACCAGAATCTTCATGACTCCACCTCAACTCTAGACTCTTCATGGCTGGCTTCAAGGCAGACACAGTTCAAATGAATTTTTAAAACATCTGGAACAGACTTTGGTTAGGAATCTTTCTCTGAATAGGGTATGTGTCTCTGTAGATTGGAAAGATTTTTCTTTCATTTATCCTTTTTCTATATCTGCTCCATTTAATATATTTTAATTCAATAAATATATATCTAAATAGCTTTATACTTTTATATATATATATTGCAGCTGTATTATTTTTGTGTTGTGTGTAACAATTGATTCTCTGGAGCTGGAGTTGAAAATGATGTTGCAGGAAAATTTGTGATGTTGACCATTGAGATTTAGGTAGGATCAAGTAGAAGTTTTAATTATGTAAAACTGAGGGTAGTATATTCCTAAAGTTCACATTTTACATAATCTTCACATTATTTTTTTTTTTACTGGAAATGTTGGTTGGTTTGGGGTTTTTTTTTTCCATATCTTGATAAATATTTTAAACTAAGCTATCAGTTGGGAGGGGAATATCATCAAAGAAAAGGATCTCAGAAAGCTTAGTGAACTAATTTGCCTGACATTATGTGGATGTTGTGGTTTGGAAATTAAACCATTGCTGTGAAACTACTACTCTATACATATATCTCTAGGGGCACAGAAAGAGGAGATTTTTTTCCTGTAAACTGTTAGTGTGATTATCTCATGAATTTCCTGAAAATAATCAACAGGCTGTTGACAGTGTTTCCCATAGAAGGTTTGCTATTTTGGTTGGCAGGGAACCTGAACAAGGCGTCAGCTGTTCAAAGTGTAGCCTGACTCCAAAGCAGCAGTTTGCAGTTAGATATGTTACTTTCAGACTGCTAGGGAGGATAATACTTTGAGTACAGAATTCAAAGAGCGATAGCAGTCACTCATACTAGTATTTTTTTTTTCAACAATGTTTTCTGTTAGTTGGAAGATTCTTGTCAAACGTTAAAAAAAAACCTGCTTGAAGTAAATGTATTTTGTGAGCATACAAGAAACAATCTACTGTTAATAAGATAAAAAAATCAATAAACACCATAATGCAAAACTATTTCTGTATTTCAACAGACCTAACCAGATTACAAGTTTAATACATTTATTTTACTTTTAAAATTATATGTAATTTTTATGCAAAATATTCAATATGGTAAAAATCCCTGAGTTGGATACAGAAAAATAGCTCACACAGACTATCTAAGAAGCCAAGAGGACATCTAGGAATAGGGTCTGACTTTTAAGCATCTCATTCTAGAAGTCTAGTTATGAAAAATATATAATATCATAGTTAGTAATTTAAAAAACATCACTTTTTGCAGAAAAAAAATTCTATTGGAATAGATTTGTCACTGAAAATTACAAACATGCATGCTGCTTTACTTTTTGACACAAGCATGTACATAAAAAAAAAAATCTAAAATATTGCATTATAAGCAGTCCATTTAAACAAGATTATTTAACTCTGTTCTCTCTCTTTATGTGAGATGGATGTGTGTATACTCCTGATCGCTTGATCTTGGTTACATTTTAAAAAAGTAAAGGCATTAAACTCCAAAACTTGTGTTGAACTTAAGGTGGAAAAAACCCATAGTATCAAGGCATACTTGAATTTGACAGAAGTTCTGTATTAGGAAACTTCAGAAAATTGTAGTTTGTTACATACTGAAAGTTTGTTTCATGTTTCACAAAATGGAGCTTGCTCTTTTTGTCATGGTAGAAAAGATAAATGTTGAAAGATCATGTTTCCTATGCCACAGAAATAATGAGATTTGCATAACTCTAATTCTCATATGTCTATTACTTTGAATGGTAAAATGACATTTGTGAAATGAATCAATATTTATATATTGATTATTACCAGGAAAGCCCAAGCAATTTCTAGAGTAAGGTGAAAGTATGTACTAAAACACATGTTCATCATGATATATGAGTCCCTCAAATTGTTTGGCATTGAAATGTTTTCAACATAGATTAGAAAAATATCAGTATTCCCAGTAATTTTCTAGCATTAATGTAGTACTTAGTTAAGTACTTCTGCTGTCAAGGACATGACTGCAATCAACAAACTCTAAGTAATATTTTTTTACAGCGAGTGGTGTTCCCAAATAATTAGGATGAACAAATAACACTGGAACTTTTTGCAGTGCAAACCTAGAAGTTAACTGAAAGTTCTGTGATAGTTATTGTTTCAGTGATGCATCTGGTTATTTCCCATCTTAGAGTAGTTAGCGAATAGTGAATGTATCTTGGCTGTTGACACTTTACTGTATTCTTAACCTGCTTTGGATCACATCCAAAATCAATTGCTATCAATGACAGTTTTCTGACCTATGTTAAGGAGAGTTGGATCTGGCTCTTACTCATCTAAAAAAGTTTTATCATTTTTCACAATACTCTCTGCCACATTGAAACACTAAACTGTTACAGGGTTTTGTGCTTTTCTCTGTTTCATTATGAGACGTGGCATCTCTATTGACTAGTGGGATGAAAATCAGTAATATTAGCAGTTAGCAAGTAAGTAGCATCCTTTGAAGATGTCAAAACAAACAGCAACAAGAAACAAAGGGAGGAAATTGATCTTTTAGTAATTTTCCCCTTAGTGACTAACAGACACTTGCCATCTATACAATAGATTTTTGTTGAATCGAGAGAAAAAAAAAAAAAACACAAACAAAAAACCCCCACCTCATTCCACTGTGAAAATGAGCTATTCTGGGAACTGAAGTCTCAATGGTACCTCTGTACTTGTCTATATGGAAAACAAATGAAGGACTTGGAAGGCCTGAGCCATTATATTTTGAGAATGTCTACTTCCAGAAAGACCATTCAGAACTGGAGTTTGTTTGTGCAGAAAGTGCCTGAACATTGTAAAGAGCTCTTCAGCAGACCAAGAATACATGCATGACATATGATCTGAATGATACAAATCACTTATTTTTCCTTTGTATTTTAGATATCAGTTTTCTATTGTCTGGCAGATTTCTTATATTAAACAGTATGCAAATTTGTTACTTACAAGGATTAGATTTTCAATCATGAAGGCTTGCATCTTTGCCTAGTAGTGATGGTTTATATGTTCAGGATTGCAAAGAATTAAAATCTTAAATTAAAATATTTTGAATTTATCTCCCTGTCTTCACGAGTAATACTAAGGGTTTAGATATATGCCTGACTGACAGCGCTGAAAGGCAGAGGATTTTTACATTTTATTCCAAGTTTATATAACATGGATAATACATTCTCCATTTTAACTCCTTTTGCCTGACTTGGAATCCTGATGGCACCTCAATAGGAGAAGCCTTCCTTACAGATCCTGGTCACTTTGGCTGTGTCTGTTTCAACAAATGAAACACACCAGGATCATTGTGATGTTGATGGTGAAACACTGGCACAGGTTGCGCAGAGAGGTGGTAGATACCCCATCGCTGGAAACACTCAAAGTCAGGTTGCGTGGGGCTGTGAGCAATATGATCTAGCTGAAGATGTCCCAGCTCATTGCAGGGAGGTTGGACTGTATGACCTTTAAAGGTCCCTTCCCATCCAAACGATTTGTAGCACTGAGGCTACAAAGCAGAGAACAGCAAGTAAACTCTCTTAACTTCCAAAATAAGACGGTTTCCTATAAACTAACTGCTGTTCTTTGCTACATCCTAACCATTCCCACAGGAATAACTTGCATGAAAAAACTAAGGCTACAAGTGTACTGGAAACTACTCTAATAATTTTGCAGTATGAATGACTGAACCCAGTGCCCAGGAACACTGGCAGATTCTGGTTAATTTAACAGTGTCGGCATCTTTTGTGGCTGCTGAAAAGTTTGAAGTTAATTTCAAGTGCTTACTATATTTTTAAATTATGGAATTTCATCTAACATACAGGTTAGAAAACAGTGTCAGGACACTTCCCTGTCTGGATCATCAGTGGACCTGAACTTCAGGTGTAACATGTTCCTCTGTTCCCTCATCTAGAAGTAAAGATACCAGATGGACACCAAGATCAATGTTAATACTAGGAGTAGAATCAAGGCAGTTAATTCTACCAAAGCTGAAGTGTAAGACAATTAAAGCTAAGCCTAATAAAGGAAAGTAAGTACTTGCTCCTGAGGCCACTTAAGTGGGATGTAGAAAATTATGCATGTCTTCGTATAGAAAGCTGAGCTGCAGAACTACAGAGTTCAGTTTAGTCAGCTCCCCTCTTTGGCTGTCCCATAAATTTCTCTTAAGAAAGTTGAAAAAGTGAAAAAAAAAGATTTGATGGTGACTATTTGGCAGATTATTGAGTGTTGTAGGAAACACAGACTGTATAAAATCAAATATCTTTGTCCTATACATCGATAGATTTTGTATGATGCACATATTTTTGGGGTTTGATTACTGCACAACAAGTTTTTGAAACATCAGGTAAAAAAATGGCACAGTAAACCTGCAGGAGACTGGCACAGGCATTCTATTGGATTTAGGAAATAGTTGTTTTGGAGCACACTGAAAATGTGTTCAAACAGCATCTTGTTCTTGTTTTTAGTTATACTGATGCCTCAAGACCTAAAACAGTCCTGTGTTTGAATACTTTATGCTTGCCACTTTTACAGTGTTATTAAAAAATGTCATGTTGTCATCTCTTGATGCTGTGGAAAGTCACAAATCTGAATGATGTAATTCAGATATTGTTTCTGGGCCACAACTGGCAGAATCTTCAAATTTAATATTCTTCATTCAGCTCCTAGCATTCTAACCCTGCTGTATTTTAATTCTGTAATAAATGTCTGCTTTAAGATATCTCTGCTCTATGGATATATAAACAACAAACTCTTTGATTACATATTATTATGTATGACAGTATTTTTAAATGTAAATTTTCTGTGTGCTTTTTGGCAGTCATCCTTGCAGTATTATTTTCGGTAATTGCTGTATTCCTTAGTTGGAAGTGATTGTGATTGTACTGGTATAAATGATCTTGCTAAATCTCAGTTTTTATAAAACCAAAACCTGAGGTCCTTCATTCTGTCATAATCAACATTAAATGAAGCAAGTGGAATTTTTTTTTTGTGTGTGTGTATATCAGCAAAATGGAAGCATCTTAGCATTTTGAGCCTCAAATTATTTAGGTGACACCTATAGAAAGATTGTTACAAATACCTAAAATTCATAAAACTGTAAAATGATTGAGGTTGGAAGTAACCTCTGGAGGTCATCTGGTTCAAAACCCTTCTACTGGCCACCTAGAGACAGTTGTCCAGTACTAAATATGGACAGCTTTCATATACCTCCAACTATGGAGACTTGACAAGTTCTGTGTGCATTCCATGCCAGCATTGCTGCTTTCACAGTGGAGACGTTTTTTCTTATGTTCAGAGGGAACCTCCTCTGTTTCTGTTTGTGCTCATTGCCTCTGGTCCTGTTTCTCGGCACCACTGAAAAGGGACTGGCTCCATCTTATTTACACTCTTCCTTCAGGTATTTATGCACATTGCTAAGATCCTCCTGAGCCTTCTTTCACAGGTCTCTTAACCTCTCCTCATATGGAAGATGTTTCATTTCCTTAATCATCTTTGTGGCCCTTCACTGAACTCTCTCCAATAAGCCCATGTTATTCTTGTACTGGAGAGCCCAAAACTGGACACAGCAATCCATATGTGGCCTTAACCTGTGCCAAGTAGAGGGGATGGATCATTTCCTTCTACTTGCTTGCAATATTTATTGTAAAACATCTCAGGATACTATTATCCTTTCTCACTGCAAAGGGCATATTGCTGCTTCATGTTTCCCTTGGTGTCCACCAGGATCCTCAGGTTCTTTTCTGCAAAGCTGTTTTCCCTAGCTGTCCTTTCTTCAAAGCAGGTTGACTACCAGCATATACTGCTGCCTGGGGTTGTTCCTCCCCAGGTGCAGAAATTGTACTTCTCTTCATTGAACTTTGCAACCCTCCTGCCTGCCCATTTCTCCAGCCTGTCTATGCCCCTCTGGATGGCAGCATGACCCTCTGGTGTATCAACCACTCCTCCCAGTTTTGTGTCATCTGCAAACTTGCTAACAGTACAATCTGCTCCATCATTCAGATCATGAATGAAGGTGTTGATCAGGATTAGATCCTGTCTTGACCCATGGGGTACACTGGTTAATGTTATGGAGGCTAGCTAATGACCTTCAACTAGACTTTTTGCCACTGATCACTGCCCTTTGGGGATGGCTGTTTTGCAAGTTTTTGATTCACCTCACCATCTGCTCATAAAGCCCTTAGTTCAACAGCTTCTCTATGATGATCTTGTGGGATCTCTGCTGAAGTTGTTAGACAATATCCACTGCTCTCCTCTCATCTGTCAAACCAATAATTTCACCACAGGCGTTTATCAAGTTGATCAAGCATGACTTCAAAGCCCTTTTTAAATCCCTACTGGACTCTCCTGATGACCTACTTGTTCTTCATGTGTCTGGAAATGGACCACTGGGAACTGTAAACAAAGTTATTGGTATGAAACTGGGGTTAAATACAGAAGTCATATTTGTGTTTCACACATTGCACAGTGACAGATTGGGAGATTAGGGATAGTGATTGGTGGGAAGGGGCTTTTCTTTATCTTTAATTTACACATAGTATGGGAATTTCTTTATTACAGTGAGGAGAAAAGTAAATTACAACTGGAAATGGACACATGATTAAATTCCTTAAATTGTAATGGCGGGGGTTGTGTTTGCACAATGTCCCATTAACATTACAATGACTGTTATGAGAATGAATTCATGTTGTTCCATACTCTGCTATCATTATAACCTTTTTATTTCCACATAACCATACTGTATTGTTGAGGTAAACAATAGCAAACAATGTTAATGCCAATTCCATCTCTGTTTAATTCTGCTGACTTTACCTGTCCAGTGTCTAGTGCTTACAGTGAAAGGCATAAGAACATAAAACAGCATAATTTCAGAAGGTAAAAGTCTGACCTTATTTAAGTGAAGGTGAATTTAGCCATGGTTATATTTATAGTCAAAATTGTTTCTGTTATTTCAGGGCAATGCAGATACAAAGGGAAAAATCTTAAATTAAATCAAGCTAAAAACCATTTAGATTTTGTATTATGCTTACTTAGGAATTGATTAATCAGACAAACTTGACAATTGGTTTTAAAAGAAATTCTAAAAGAACACCCAAACCCTAAATTGACTTTATTTTTATTTTGGTTTCTTTATTTATGTTTGAATTAAAACATAATGCAGAACAATATATTTTTAAAAAAAATAATAATGCTAAGATGGGAATATATAATATTCAGATGCACTTTTAACTTGTAACCTAAAGTCCATAGGAGGACAAAATTTACTTTACAAAATAGCATAAAAATAAAACTATGCTAGTTTCAGAAAAACTAACAGCTGACATAATGACAAATCAGGCATGCCACTTTTTATCTGAGGCTTCTCTTTCACATAGCTGGTATGGATAATTTAGATAAAATAAGATATTGACAAGATATTGTTTAAACATCTCTTCTCCTGTTTTCACTACCTGGCTTGTCCCTCTTTCTCAACTCTTGAATAATGAAGAAATATGCCATATTCCTCTTTTTTTTTTTTTTTTTTCCACACAGAGGTTCTGCTCTCTTTCTTCTTTGCTGAATGTTTATTGAAATATTGAAGACCAGTTACTTGCCTTTTAAAAACCAGAAAACCTATCAGAATTCTGGTATTTCTTTCCACTATTTGTATATCTTATATTGGCAACAGTAAATAATGAAGTTATAGACCAGATTTCTTATTTCTGATTGTATAAATTTAAGGTCCATAGTCTATACCTAAAAGTGCCTTTAGTTCAAATTGCTATTCTGTGTTTTATATCAATTTGTAGATGATCAGAAATCCGTGTATCAAATAATATTCATTTAGGTAGCTTCTCAGTATTTTCCTTACAATCTTATGTGTTAACTGTGTTAATGATAAATTCTGAGAGTTGCACTGTATACTGAATGAAGGATAAGGTTTTTAAAGTGTGATTTAAAAAAATGAACATAGAATGCCCATATTGTTTAGAAGACCAGCTACCATACATCTGATCTACATCTGATTGACATGCACTTTTAGCTGGGAAATTGTAATAGCTAATTTTTGTGTGGGTTTTTTTTTATTTATGAAATTAACAGATTTTGACTGCAATGGTATCGAAATGGTATTGCATGATAAGCCTCATTTTGTTAGTAACACAGCAACTTACTCAGGTTGTGTCTGTTCTCTTTGCACTGACCAGTCCTACCTTTCAGTTTACCTCACCCAGAGCAGGACTTCATGACTGTTTAGAGGCAGAACTAGTAGGGACTGAATGACCAATTTCTTACACTGAAAATGTACCCTGTAAATCTATGAGAAAAGACTTAATGATGAGTAAAGTAACATATCTCAGTGAAAGCAAACTTCATGCAATTTTATTCTCATCTTCTACTCCATTCCTCAGCTTGGATCACAGATGAAAAATATTTGCAAAATAATCAAAATCTGAATTAGGCTGCTTTGATAGAAACAGTCATTTCTTAAAGTAAAAGCGGACCATTTACTTAAAAGTTTGACCATACACTTAGGTAACACTAGTTAAATTAAAAACCTTTATACTGAAGTTCCTCTCTGTTAAGAGATTTATATCTGTCTAATTAAATGACATGCTCTGAGTATGTTGATAGCTTGCAATGTGTATTTCAGATCCTAAAGAAGAATACTTATGTGTGGCATTTTTAAAAATTCATTTACTAGGTATTGTTTTGATTAGCTGAAGTTAGTTTGTGCTGTGGATGTATTACCTGATCATTACTGAAGTAAATTGTCATGGCACAATAATAACTTGCAAGACTGTGTAGATATCTATTTGATAAGCTGGGGAATGTAGCTGTAAAAGCTTGAGAGGGAAAGACAAAGCACTTATCAGAATGTATCTTTTAAAAAAATCATATTTTTTTTTCTGCACACATCTACTAAAGTAAGCTTGTGGCAAGGAATGGTAGGATTCTAGATTCCACTCACCTAATTTTAACTGGCTAAATTTTAGGCATCTGATCTTAACATATTGTCTATGATGTTTTCATAACTGAAGGAGGAAGAGTTAGATGCCAAACAAGAATGTTAAACCTCATTTGGAGAAAGATATTTGCATTCAGATGGAAGAAAATTTACTGACATGCTA
Organism: Myiozetetes cayanensis; assembly: GCF_022539395.1. Classification (NCBI taxonomy): domain Eukaryota; kingdom Metazoa; phylum Chordata; class Aves; order Passeriformes; family Tyrannidae; genus Myiozetetes; species Myiozetetes cayanensis. Next base: position 76,640,601 of record NW_026086604.1, on the reverse strand, counting down.
TTCTAATAATGGACCACCAGTAGCCTAAATTAAAGTACAAACTTAATTAAATAAACTATTCATGAAAGACTTGGGTTTTAATGCATTTTTTAAATGTGACTTTTAGTTGTGAAATGTTGAAATTCTGAAAGCTTTGGTTTGGCATCTATGTGTATGTATCATGTATTTTAGCAATGTGTTACTAAGACCTTTCTTAAATTAAGTGTATGTGTGTATATATATATATATATTAACAATGTTTTTTTCGCTTGTCTCTTCCCTGCACAAGTAAGGAAGATATGTATGCAAGGTCTGGCCCACAGTCTGGTGGCTTATAAATTTCATGTAAATAATCTCACTTAGCTCACTGGAATATCTTTCTGTGAGAATGCAGCGAAACAAGTCAAAGTATGAAGTGGATTTTTTTTTTTTTTATGCTTTGTGAGGGATATGTCCTGCATTGTTCCTTTGGTCTCTCATACTTACTGTCTACTGGACATTATGTTGTAATGAACATATTTGGGCAACTTGCTTGCATTTATTCTCTGAGCCCTGCTATGCTGCTCCTGGTATTTGAGCTAATTAGGACTAACTCATATAGTTCTGTGTGAGTTGCAACCATTCCCAGTGTGCTTGCTGTTCAGGATAAAATCACTCATAAGTTCTGGAACATGAATATTTTTGTCTGATGTTTTACAAAATGTGATACTCCTGAGCTTTGTGCTATGGGATCTGCATGAAAAGATTGCTAATGTATATAATACCAAGTAGAAGTGAAGTGACTGGAAATACGCCTATTAGTATTGAGAATGAGGCATAGAGAGAGATAGCATTGTGCTACAAATTAAAGGGTACAGACATCATCACAGTTGCTATAGCTTTCCTGTCTGCTTCAAAAAAAACAGTCTGAAAAAAAGATGCATACAAAGAGGAAAATAATTTACTATCTGAGCAAGTGTAAATATAAAGGATGAAAAGTTGAGGTGAAAGTAGACCTAAACAATAGAAAAGCCCTAGTCACTTGAAAAGCAGACAACTATTTAGAAAGGCCACTTCCACAAGTATTTTAATTACTGGGAGACTGACTGAAACACTGGAAAGAACAGTTGGAATAACAAAGTAGACTTACTTTTAGAAATTCTCAGTTGCAGTCAACATTACCTGTCTCTGTTGTGTTAGATCCACAGTTAGATACAGGATTTTTTCCTGACCCATCCTTGCCATTATTTCATTATTCTTTGTTTTCCTGTTTTAATGATTCAGGGTTTTGATTCACAGAATCACAGAATAGGCCAAGGTGGAAGGGACCCACAAGGATCATTGAGTCCAACCATTAGCTCTGCACAGGACTATTCCCAAGAGTCATACCATGTGCCTGAGAATATAATCGAAATGCTTTTTGAAATCCATCAGGCTTAGTGTTGTGACCACTTTCCTTGGGTGACAGTGTCCAACAACTCTCTGGGTGAAGAATCTCTTTCTAATATCCATCCTAAACTTCCCCCGACACAACTTCAAACCGATTCCTCAGGTCCTGTCACTGGTCTCCACAGAGAAGAGAGCAGTGCTGCCCCTCCTCTTCACCTTACAAGGAAGTTGTAGACAGCAATGAGGTCTCCCCTCAGTCTCCTCCAGGCTGAACAGACCAAGTGATCTCAACCATTCCTCATACTGCTGTCCCTCAAGGCCCTTCACCATCTTCATTACTCTTCTTTGGATGCTCTGTAATAGCCTAATATTTTTCTTAGATTATGGTGCTCAAAACTGCAATCTCATACATGTATTTTCCTGAATTAGGAAGAAAATGGTGCAAAGTACAGATGTTTTCTTTTTTTTTTTTTTTTTGTTTTTGTTTTCACGTGTTGATTGTGAATTCTAGACTTCACATGTTTTATGTATACAGAACTTTCTCTTGAAAAAGTAGGACTTCCAGAATTAATGGTCAGTGATGCAGTACAATAAATTACTCTATTATTGCAGCACATTTCTTATGCAAGTTCTTGCTTAGAGGTTGTTCTGAGATGTATTTTACCACTGATTGCAAGGCAGAAGAGGTTTTTTCTATGAATGTATGCCTGTATTTAATTATTCTCTAAACCAAATTAAAGCAACTTTATAGTGGTATCATGTTCATGAAGGTCATGATTACTTATTATTAATATAGTGTTTTCTTAAACAAATTAATATTTTATTCTTAATATTATACTAAATAAATGATTTGTGCCTTTTTATCATTAATGACATAGGACAAATATGGTTTGCGTTGATTGCAAATGTGCTGCTGTGCAAATGTCAGTGTGATAGAGAGAGTTTACTTTATACCATTTTCTATAGTTTTAATTAAGCAATTAAAGAAGACATCCAAAATAATTACATACAGTTTCCTGGTTGAAGAATATAAAGCTAAACCCTATGTGAACACAAAGTGTGCTAGAGGAAGAAAACTGACACTTTCCTGCTTAGCCTAGAATAACCTTAGGTACTTTAAAATCTTAGCATCAGCAACATTCAGAATATATTAATAAATTATAATTAAAAATGAGCTGATACGTAAAGCTTAGTTTATTTGTAGATCCCAACATCTAAGAACTAGTATTTACCTTACCTTGATAACTACTGATTTAACTTACAGCATGGAATTACATAGTACTGCCTAGTTTTTGCACACAGATTTAGGTAAAAAAAAATAAAAATTATTGGTTAAAAGAACTTGGTTCCTAAAACAGTAATTTAGTTTATATCAACAGCACTTCTAAATTCCATCCTTGCTCAACAGTATCCAAATAAAATTATGGACACATAAGTAAATAAAATCCATATCTTCCTTTTAGAGTTTAAATATGTTGAAGAAAGGGAAAATAAAACTAAGCTGCAGCAGTTTATATGTAACACAGCAGCACTTGAGAAGAAACTCAGGGCTTCTGGTCTGTGTACTTGGCATTTTTATGTCTGTTTCATAAATAAAGTTTTTCTTCTCCCTACTGAGTCACATCACAGGTGGGACAGGCACTTTTTGTTTTCTTTGCCACTTTTCCTATATACTTTAAGTCCTTTCTGAATAGTGCTCTGAATTTCAGTGAGAGTAGTCTGTAGCCTTACCCAGACCTCCAACAGGCTTGCCAAAGCAAAGCAAACCTAACTAAACTTCACAGGCAAAATGCAGCATTTGTTTCTGGTGTGATCCTGTCATGTCATCATGAGCATTCTTCTCAATAGCCCTGTACTTATGTAAGTGATCTTTTATGAAAGTTTTGCGTTTGTTCCTTTTTTTTAACAACATAAAAAACATTGTATCACAGGAGCTAAACAAAAATTTAATCACTGGATGAAATAAAAAATTTAATAATTTCATCCTGACTACAATGTGCTGCAGGAGCTCTACCCAGTCAATTTGTTTCTCACTGCTACAACATTTGAGGTCATAAGTGGTAAGTCGCTGTTGTCAGTGATTGGGTTGGTAATCATGAGTATTGACTGCAAAGCTTACAAATACTGAAGGCATGATGTTGTGTTATTAACATCAAAATAGTGCCATTAAAGGCTTTTTTCTATCTTGGTCTTTCCAGGAAATCTTTCCCTGAATATGTGTCTTAAATAAAGTTTTAGGGACAATTAATTTTAAGAGGATATAGAACTCAGAGAGAAAGTAGTGATCTTTATTTTCAGAATCTTACAGAAGCAAAGAAAGTTTGTTTTGTTTTTTTTTTTTTTTTTAATTAATAGTTTTCTCTATGTTACTTAGATCCAGGGAAGTAGATAATTTTCCAAGGTATGGAATAGATACACCTATTCTGTGTCTTGGAAAATTATCTGCTTCCCAAGCTCTAAGAACCTGAAGAGGTCTAGCTATTTTGTAGGTAAATAAATTTCATTTTAAGGGCATCTCCAGGCAAGGGGAATAATTTGAGAGAAAAACGCACAGGGTACAGGACTGGGACCTCGCCTCTTAGTACTGCACTGAGCATTACAGCACATATCTTACTATGATGTTCGAAATTATCAGAGTTTTTTTTGCATCCCTTTTCTGTCCTCGTCATTCTCATTGCTTTCTGTAGTCTTGAGTTGTTTACCACCTTTATTCTGTCATTACTGGTCAGCACACTGCAGTAGTGTATACAAATATCAATGTCTGCATAAAGTATAACTGGAATATCTACCACATCAGTAGAGCAGAAAACAAAACTTCTTGAAGAGGGGAAAAAGCAATCTCAATTTGACTCAATTGTTTGTATATCTGGCAGATGTTGTATAGCTTTCACTTCTTTTTTGCTTTCTTCCCAGTCTTCATGGAGCATAAAGTACTTTGAATATTTGTGTAATCATTTGGCATTTTTGATTTTGGTACTTATGTGTACTGTATTTGCTAGGATTCTACCAAAATCCAAAACCAATCCCCATATTTCTATCAGTTGGGACATAGGGAATGATTTTTGCTCTTAGGTCATTCACCTCATGGATTTAGCTTGGATATCTTTCATCCCCAGTCGCTGTTCTAAATTCCAGGTAATGATATATCTCTTTTAACCTTAACGAAAGTCTCTCTGCCAGCAGTATCACACTGTAGTATTATCCCATTTTCTCCCGTGGTCCTAAAGTACAAGTATCTGTTTTCCTGCAATTTTTTGGGAGACCTGGATTAAAAAAAAAAAAGGTTTTGTTGTAAACCAAAGCAAAGAAACTTAATTGTGATTAAACAAAGGCTATTTGGAGAGCAGAAAGGCAAGGTTTAAGAGAGAAGTTTATCTACCTATTTTTTTACATACTCTTTGAACTATATGTGTGATATAGATCTAGTCTTATAGATAATATGCTTTTTATCAGTCTCCCCAGATGTAAAATGAATCAAGCATAGAAATTGTAACTGAATTTATGCCTAGTATTCAGCAGTCTTTTCATTCCATTGATCCAATTTTGAGTGCAGATAAACGAGACATCAAATTAATTAGAATTTTCTAGTTTCTTGACACTAGTTTTGTGCTTATGATTACTTTTAAGATTTTTGCCAGTATCTAAGAACAGACTGTGTATTTTTAAAAAAATTGGTGAAAGTGCAATGTGTTTTATTTCTCAGTTCAATTTTTTTTATTTGTGGATCCTTTGGCATACTGAGTGGCTGTATAACACATGGTAGGGCTAGCACTGCCTGCCCTCCGGTGATATATTAAATTCTTCACTTGAATCTCATGATTATTTGCTGAACAATCACCATAATTGTCCCATCTGCCTCCATTTCTTTCTAGTTATAAGCATCCTTCGTCTTAGTCCTTTCCCCTTTCTCTACTCTCCATGGCCTCAGGCAGGTCACTTGCCCTCTCTGCTAATGCTTCTCCATCTGTAAAATGGGATTAATCTGAGTTGTTGGGAAGATTAATTAGTGAATTAATATTTGTAAAGCACTTGAAAGATGAGAAGCACTAGATAAAGGCTAAGTAGTGTAATTATTATTCTCAGAAGTGCCTTTATGAATAGGGGAGAAAAAAAAAAGATGCAGGATTTCGGCAAACTCTGATTAATAATCAGTATAGATGGTTCTGGAGATAGATGAACACAGGCTAGTTGGTTGTGCTAGTAAAGGAACAAAATAACATGAATTAATATGTAGTGTTTACATTCTTTATGCACTATTTTTAATACTACACATTTAATATTACACATTTTCACATCAATCACGAACTTCAGTCTGCAACCATGAGAGAAAATGCAACTATATTTAGGTAACAGGGCCTGTTACCTTCCAGCTGCCACATTCTCCTACTCTCACTCCATATATGTGAGTATGTTTTAGACATGTTACTTATTACAGATGCAGATAGAACTGAGAGAGTAACTGAGAATAAATATTTTAAGGTAATATCCTACAGTCTCAGCTTTGTATTGTGATTATAAGACCATCTTCTCCAACTCCCACCAAAAGGCAGGTAATTTCCTACTGCTATAATTAAGCCATCTTTCATTCCTCCAATATTCAGAAAAAGGAGAAAGAGAGGCTAATGGCTCAAAATGAGTATGGTCAAATAATGATACTTCCTGTCCAGAAAAGATATAATTATTAAGCTGAACAATTTTTTTAATGTATGATATGATTAATCTGTCTTATGTGGCTAGCAAATTCTATTCAGTTTAACCAGTGGAGCCCAAATTTTGTTACTTAGCCACTGTCTCAAACCATATCATTTTCAAAAGAGATAACAGGTGGCTGTGCTTTGTGGAAGCATGTTCTCTTCCAATATGTTTCCAGAGCAAGATCGTATTAAAGAAACTGTTTCAGCATTCTCTGTACTGGTTTTTGGCAGCAAGCTGCAGTGAAACAGAGTTTAAGATGCCACTGCTTAATTCCCTTTTCAGGATACAGTGCCCAAGTTTATGATGAGAGACCATTGCCTCTGTTTCCCTAAGTGAAGAGGCTGCAGCTGAAACATAGCTTTTTCTTGGGCTGCCTAAGCTAAGGAGGCTGGGTTTTTTCTCTGTTCTCCTCCTGCCCCCTTCAGTTTCCTGATGGCTAGAACAGAATGTCACATTTCATATTGTGATCCAATTCTGTGTCTTCTGAGGTTCTAAAATGTTGGCATTGATAGATCCAATTGGAAATAATGACTACAGGATGGAAAAATTAAGATGACATCTTTGTATATTATTGCCTCTTCATTCTTCTTTTTTTCCTACTGATCACCTATAAGGTAAACCTTAGGAAACCTGATAATCACAAAGGCTTATGAGACTGATGTTTTTGAAGGGCAGGATACAATAAGAAGCAGGCTAATGAGGAATAACATGCAGGTCTGCAAAAGGAAACAATATTTTTGTTCTGAAGTTTGACTATGGATAAGCAAATTAATGGTGGAGTAATATGTAGCATGCTGTCTGTAGTAGGAGGGTGTTAGAAGGGTTAATGATGTGAGTGGTATGAACAATAAGAAAACCTTACAGCTTCTAATCAGTGTCAGTGTCAGTGTCTTTGTACAAGACTGAAATCTTTATGTTCCTTGGTATCTAAACATAAGATCTATATACATTACACACTTCAGCTTCTTTATGTCACGAAAGCCACTTAACTTATTAAGCACTTGGATGCAGTACAATGCTTTTGGGAGTAATGGTCTTGCCATTAGGCACACGGAAGGAACTAAATAACTTACATTCCTGATAGGCTCTGAAGAACCTGGGATGAGGGACTACCTTACTCTCTGTTCACTGTCACCTCGTTGATGTAGTTTCAGTATTCCAACAGCAAAACATAACCTAAGTGTTCACCAACATGGTCCATGTGCAGGGAGAGTGCTGATTCCAAATGAGAGCTTGTCTTACTGACGCTATTCCCATCAGCCTATGCTTTCAGGGTTTGGCATAATAATGCCACAGGCACTCTCCATAGCCTTCTTGGAAGTCGTCCTTTACAGACAATGGGCTGGTGTCTGTTATGTGAGAGAAAACTTGCTTCAGACTATGAAGAACGAGAGATAAGAAGGAATTAAAGCATTTCCAGTTGTGTTCCTTTACAGCATTTCCTCCTAAACAGAAGTCGAGGGAATGCTAAAATGCTAAAAGCAATTTTGTTAGCACTTGATTCCCTTTCATGGGATATGATATGACATATGATTTTTTTATATGTATATGGAAAAAATGCAGCTCTGTATATCTCTCTATACCTATCCATTCTAACACTGACAAAAAAAAAGAGAGTAAGAAAACAAGGAAGGAGGAATACAGAAAGAGATCAGGAAAATAATTCCTGGAGAAGAAAGATAGAAAGTACTTGTAGTGGAATTGTGTAAGAAGAAACATTAAGGAATGAGTAAGTGGAAAGAGAGAATATTAAGGTAAGAAACAGGATGATTTCTATGCCTAGAGAACAAGTAATAATAATCTGAAGAGAAAAAGCAGATTTTTTAAAAATAAAAATTGAAAAAAACCCAGACAAAAAGATGACTCTGGACTGGAAAAACTGAAAAGAAAAGCAGCAGCACATAAGGAGAAAGAGTCAAGGCTGCAATTAAAAGTAAAAACAAACAAGAAAAAAAAACAAAATTCCCCATAGTTAGAAGACTAAAATAGAGTCAGAGAGATGCAAGTTAGGATTGATGAAAAGTTCATTTTATTTAATGTTTATATTTGGTACCATATTTTTCTAAGCTTTTCCAGAAACCAATAACATCTGAACAGTTTTAGGCAGAGATGTTGTCACTTCCTAAGATCCGATTTTCTCTAGGTATTATAAAAGCCCTGTGGTTCCCCTTGAAAAATGGACAGATATGATGTTTTATGACACTGAAAATGTGGCCCTTAAAGTGTGTGAGATTTATAGTGTTGGTCTGAGTAAGTAGCAGACAGGCTTCACCTATAAAAATGCCAGGGAGAATCCCGAGACTAAATTGCAGTTCAGTTTTGTCTCCTTTGAGGGGACAAGTAACCCCTCCTTATGCACAGAGACAGGAACATGGAAGCTAATGGATAGGTGTAAGATATTTATGTGGTTACAAGCAGTACATTGCATCCCTACACATGACTTCTGCACTATCCTCTCTCCCCTGTCCCTGCATGCTAAAACAAGTTGATGGCAAAAGGGAGTGAGCAGAGAGATTTTACTGGGAAGTTGTAAATTGCTGCTGAGACAGATCATACCACAAATCACACTGTTCCCTTCACCTGAACAAGAAGGATGTGAGGGAGGAACTGTACTTTAGAAAGGATGTCCCTGAGTCATTCTGTCTCCCACACTGCTCCTGTGGTGTGACTTGCAGGGTGCTCCTATTTTTACTGTTATGCCTAAAGGAGGTCTATAGCCTCCAGCAGAAAGGAGACTCAAATCAGAAACTGCACATCACACTTTGCTGCAAAACAATGCCCTTGGTTACAGCTGTTTAACTTTTCCAGCTGAACCATATAGGTGTATTGCTGACAGAAATTTTCAGCAGAAAAAAACTACATTCAAATACAAAGTTTCCTTTGTCACATAGAATGCATTCTAATAGTCCTGAGGTTTTCAGTTCATACAGAAAGACATACTAAACAGACTGAACAGAATTTGGATTTCATGTCTTAAATAAAGTGCCTTTATAATATATATCTGAATAAATAGTATTGCAAGCGTGCATAATATACAAAGAGTTGTCCATTCTGTTTCCTTCTTTATAATTAAGGACAACAGTAATTTACTTGGTGCTTGAACATGAATTCTACGTTTTTCTCAGATGGTAGTAAGACTGAAGAGGCATAGTCAAAACAGCTGTGGCCTGTTTCCATCTCACATCCTATTTCTACCTTTATTTTTTTTTCTCTACTAGATCTGAATACATCCTTAAAACCATTGTCCCTCTGCGTTTCCTTTAACTTACAAGGCTCTGTACACTCTCTACCTATGAATTCCCTACTTTTGCAAAGCATAATGTTCTTAAATAGCTTCCAGGGCTGAACTGTAGAGTATTTAGTGACCACCTGCTTGTCTGCTGTCATTGTGTGTTTGGAACCATTCTACTGTGGCATTAGGATGCCAAAATTTTCATTTGTTTAGGCATTTTGTGGACCTTTACTTAAATCCAGGTGGACATTTAAATCCAGGGTTACTTATGCCTCCTAAATATCTCAAACACTGTGGGAATTCCTCCAAGGAAACAGAGATCACTAACATTGAAGTGTCTCAGTATACAAGGCTAGCTTAATAAAAGTGTACAACAAAATTCAAACTGCATTTTGCATAACATAATCGGAAATGTCTGACAGCAGTATCCTATGCTAGTTTTCTTATATTTGGAAGTCTGGCCTAAGTAAAAAGAATGCTACTTATTTTTATTGCTAAACTGGGAGTGAGAACAGTGATCAGATAAGAGAAAGCACTTAGGTTTTGTCTGAGCCCCTAGAGGTACCAAAAGGGGAAGCCTGACGAAGTCAGCAGTTTTCCACTGAGTATGACTGGGATTCAGCTGTCTCCTTCAATTCAGATCACATCTTTACCTTAACATCAAGAACCTGTTGAATAAGGTGCTGAACTACAGCAGTGAATGTTGAAGATTAAACTCTAGGTTCAGAGAAGTTTCCTGTGTTGTCTGTACTCACTGTGGCCAGAAAGTTTGGAAATAAGGTTAATCTCGAGATTCCCTCTAGTATTCATTGACGACAAATTGCATTTCTTTTACATGAGATCTCACTAATAATAAATCTGCTGTACAGTTCCACTTAAATCAATGCAGCTATGCTGACATAAGCAGATGAGAATCTGGAATTGGATCTGCTCAGTTTGTGCTTTTGAAATTAATGAGGATGAGAGTAAAATTTCAGTGCTAAAGTATATGAGAATTGTCAGGTACTACTGAGAGTTAACTAGTCTCATTGTTCATGGATGCCATAGGGGGAAAAATGGTTGCCAAAATACAGAAAATGCAATGGTTATGAAAGTTCAAACAGTCCAAATGTTGTTTTTTTGATTTGTTTGGTTGGGTTTTTTTCCCCCGTGATTACTATCTTGTCCATGACGTCGTGTTTTTACTTTTCACTGAGGGACAATACTGAACAAAGAAATTTTTCTTGTGCATTCATTTTAAATTCTGTTATGATTTTAAAATACTATCACATGTGTACATATTAATTCTTTACTGTAGCCATGGCTGTAACCATGAGGTAATGAACTCAGAAGGTTACTGGTTTAATATATTGCCCCCTTTGTATAAGAATGATGTGCCAAGCAGAGTCTCTAATTTTTTTTATCCATATAAGTAATTATACAGTGTCCAATTGAAGACATTACTGATTTCCTTGCACAGAACAAACTCTTGTCCGTTTATTGAGATGACTGATAGGAATTGCGTTCAAAATTATAAGTTATATTTAGGGTTGGGAATAGGACCCAAGACAACAGACTTTGCTTCAGTTATTTAGACTGTAACAAGATTTATGAGTGATTCAAATTATTGTTTCCTTTAGTTAACACTAAATTTAAAATGCCAGTGTCTTACACAATTGTCTAATAGTACAGTAAGTCCCAGCTGTTTCTGCACAAACTTAAATCATGTTGTCACTTCAAATTTTTTTTCCTTCATGCTTCAGTCCCTCTTCTGGATCTGCTGTTTACTTTTACAGACATGTGGTGAGAAACAATTAAAATAATTCAGTCACATAGTATGAACTTCTAATGAATGTTGACTTTTAAACCTTAAAAGAAAATCATTGTGTGAAAGATTACCTTTTATATTATTAGAGTGAAGCATTTAGTATAAAATTACTGAAATATATTTGAAAAGGGGGAAGTAACAGGAAAAGTATTCCTGAGATATGGAGATCTCATAGGTTGTAGAACACCAGTTTAATAGAATTGTTGAAAATTCCAGGTCTGGTGAGAGTTAGGATTCAACTAAATAAAACAACAAGAAAGCTGAAATTGGAAACTTAAAAGAATGGCAAATAAAGAGACTTAAGAAGGTCTTTTTCATATTTAATACCTTTCCTTGTATTTGAAATCATAAATGATACGTGTCTGTGGATGACATGTTTCATGAGGGATGCCATGTCAGAACATCTGAGATTGTAAGTGTTGGCATTACTTGCCATCCATTCCCTGGTGTATTTACCCATACACATGGACGGGTAAGTAAAGCAGCCTCTTTTTCAATGAGGGTTGTAGCAGCAAATCACTGTAGTCTTGACACATGAAACCTTTTAGTCAAGATCAAGAATGTGTTTATGCTTCATGATAATGTGTGTAAAAGCCTTCTAATTTAATTAATTATTTGATTAATTATTAGTTTGTTACCATTAGTCCCAGGGCAAACATGAATTCCTGGCTAATAGATATTCAATAAATCACACTAAAAGGTAACCTGCATTCTAAAAAAATTGCTGTCTGAATATGAAATATTGCCAAAGACAATCTTTTTATACAGATTTTGCACATGGAGGAGCTTATGATCTGTGGAAGAGAGAGGCATTTCCAGAGGAGGATACTGAAAATCATATGGTTACCACCACTAGGGGAGAAAAATTGATTTCTTACTACTGATTGTGTAGTGGGAACATGGGGAACTTAGAATTATTGTACTTAGATTATTGTTTCTTAGGCATTACAGTTAGGGTGAGAGATCACTGTCTTCTGTCTTGTTAAATAAGTTGGAGTTTCAAATCTTCATGGTTACTTCTGAGTGATCTAAATCACATGATACTCTTTTCCCTGTAATAACGAGATTTCTGAAGTGAATGCCTTCAGAAAGTAAATATGTAATCCATTTTCTTTGCTGTTTGCTTAACAAGTTAAAATTTGCTTTCTTGACTGTTTATCCTACTAAAATACAATTACATAAATTTACCTGAAAGATGTATAAAACCCGACCAAAAGTAAAATAAAATGATTAAGAATTCCAGTATATATTTAAGATTAGGTGTTTCAGCATTCATAGAGTAGCTTATGATAACTACATATGAACTAGCAATTCTACTATAGGTTCCAAATCTTCTTCTTTAGTTGCTACCAAAATATCTGTTTTCCCTTTTATATGGGTGCTTCAGATCACCATTCTAAATATATTAGAATGGGTATTTCCATAGATAAATCTGAATGGAAAATTGAGTTAACTGGCTAGTGCCATATTGTCATCCAAGAGCAGGAAAAAGTGAATGAGGACATTCATAAAAGGTGACACACTTTGACCGTGTAAGTCTGAATACTTGGTACACAAAAGTCTAGTTTCTCTAATACCTTTGAAACAAAAATAAAGTAATGAATACACCTCACTCTTCTTTCACTCTGCTCTTTCTTTTCCCCTCTAAATTTAAACTGTCATCTTTAATAGATTTATTTGTACCAGTATAAGTGAAAGGCAAGTTGGATTCTTTAAATTCTTAAACCTTGTTTGTTTTTCCCCTCTGCTGTAAAAGAGGGAAGAACTTTGCTGTGTTGTTGTGCTTTGCTACTGATTTTATCTTCGTGTTGAAGAGCCCTTTCTTTGCTAATTTGGCAATCTTTCTCTATATGTATTTAATTGCCACATACATACACTTGTTAAATAATTCTAGTCTGTTTGGGTTTTGTTGTTCTCTTCTTTTCCTTTCCGTGGTGATTGATTGCCATCTGGGGGCCAACATGAGCCCACCATGCTAATTTCACTTATTCTACCCATTAACTGTTATTGTCTCCAGGGTCAGAGGCAAATGTATGAATCCACTTTATCTCTCAGCTTACAGAATATCTCATACAGTGAGCCTTGTATGACAAAACGGCTACATCAGCCTCTAATTACTCAGCTTTACCGTCCGTTGAATGCTGGTGCACCTTGAGAAACAGCATGCAAAAGCACATTTGTTTAAGTCCTCAGATGGTTAACATTGTGTATAACCTCCTCACAAATTACAGCCTCAGCTGCAGCACATCCATTAGTCTGGAAGAATGAAGATTCCCAAGCGGCCCTGGTGCCTTTCCCAATTCCCTCGCGACCCGCCAATCCTCTCAGCGCTTTCTCTGCATGTAGGGAGTGTTCAGAGCTAATCAGGTCAATGATCATCTCACGGCTCAGGGGACATGACAGGAGCCTATCACAGCAGTTACAGGATCTTCCAGACCTGAGCACGCTTGCTGAGAATCTCCCGTTAAGAAACATTGCTTTGGTGCCTCTTCTCTCACTCCCTAGGAGCCTCTGAGGATTTCAGCTGATCTCTCTCTCTCTCCTCTAGACAGTGAGGAGTTCAACCAAAAAAAGGCAGAGCAGCATGCAGCTACCCGGAGGGTGTTGATTGAAACTTAGGATTCCCCCTCAGATCGCTGTTGATTGGACTGATGCTCCAGCATTACCAGAGAAAAGATTTCAATTAAGGTAAGTGCTGCTTTGTCTGTCTGACTGCATCGTGCCGAATTTCTGCATTGAAAGTTGGAGCGGAGTGAACTGCCCGCCTGCACTGCAGCAAGGGAGCCCGCGCCGCCCGGCAGGAGAGGGATGGGGGCAGAGCCCAGTGTCCCAGCCTGGAACGCCTCTCTGGAGGGATTCGAATTTTAAGCAGCATCTTATGAATGGCTGCAGTTATTTCCGATTCGGTAGTTCTCCCAAGCTTAGAGGGGAAAAAAAAAAAAAAAAAGCCACCCCCCCCTCCCAAACCAACTGTTAGAAGCATGCAGGGGTGTGAGAAGGCAGGAGGAAAGGAAGGCAAGCACGCTTTCCCCCTTTGTACGTGTATTTGAGGAATAGCAGCTGGAAAGCAAAAGTGCATTATGGTAAAACTTAATTCTGAATAAGGAGCGTCATCCCTTCGCCAGCAGGAACTCGTAGATGCAGGGTTTCAAAGTCCCATGGCATTTAAGCGAGACAGAAAAGGATTTTTGAAATGTGAGTCAAGAATATGCATGCAGCTTTTCAGGCTACCAAGAGGCTGAAGACTGTGACTGGCATCTGGAATGTTATGCTCTCAGACGCTGGTGGGATTTGGATAGTTGCTTTCTCAGGATTAGCAGTTCTGGGGTGTGTGTGTGTGGAAAAGGGTGAGTAGGGGTGCTGTTTCAATATGAGTGGGCAGAAAATCAAATTGGTTGTTGGGGGAGACTGATGTTTGATTGAAGAGAGAGAGGATGTATTTTTTCATGGGGTGATAGAAAGTGAGGCATATCAAAAGAAATAGACTGATGCTTGAAGATCCTTATCTGGAAAGAAAAAAGAGAGCAGATGAGAAAGGCTGTCTTGAAAGATTAAATGAGTAATAAGAAAGAGTCAGGGTTTCTTACACAGCCAGGAGTTAGCTATCTATGAACTTATGGCATATCCACCCTGAAACATCTAAATTGAACTGAGTTGGATAGTCTCAGTCAAATCCACACTTGATAGCTATGCTGTCAAGGGATGTAATTAAGGAGCTTGTAAAGAGCCCAAACTTTTTAATACTGTTAAGGACCAAATTAAGATCTGTTGTATTAAACATGTCAATGTTCTCTCTGTTACCTACAAAAGTTAACACATTGTGTTTAAAACTCTGTCATAATAGGAAGAAAAGATCAATAGAAAGTTAAGTGATTTCAAATCTTCATGGCTTAGATAAATGTATAACTCCTAGGTAGTTTATGCAAGTGTGAATTAATTGCACTTCTTTTTTTTTTTTTTAGCCAATGCTGTTTATTGTCATTAAATGGTTATCATCTATTGTTGTAAATACAATTAATAGCACTATGTCTTGCATTAAAAACTCAGCTACTCAATATGGAGATACACCTTTCAAGCCTCTGCCCTGCTCCACCCCATCTCTCCACTCCAACCCACCACACACTCCAGCCCACCTCCCCAAAGGAAAAAAAAAAGAAAAAAAAATTAGGGAAATGTTGGTTAATTCCAATTTGTTACTGATTCCATTAGTTTTTCCAGTGAGAAATACCAGTTCTCTTTCTTGAAAAACCTTAACATAAGAGAAAAAGACCTGAGATTTTGGGGGAATATTCGAAGAATACTGACAGTTTTGACTATCTATCAGTGTATTCTTCTTGAAAATTATTTTTGAAGGCTATGTTTTTTATAACTGTTTTCTTGGAAAAGAAGGTAGTTTTGGAAATAGTTACAGGCACTGATCCTTTTTGTGTTGTAGCGTCCGGTTCACTTCTTTTTTTGTGTTACATTCATATGAAATTTACTAAATTTTGTGCTTCTCCAACCCAGAGGTACAAGTCTTGACCAGGGTAGAAATATTTCAATACATATATGAGCTTCCATTATGTGTCTTCACTCTTTTTTTCCCATAATTAATCAATGGTTTCTCAGCATAATTAATATTTGTTCATATACGTCAGAGTATTCGTTATAAAAAAGGTCAAAATACAGTAACCTAATGCAATGCATGGAAAAGAAATTCAAGTGTAAAAGAATTGCAGTTGCAGACATTCAGGTTAAATAAAAATAACTGGAAGTTCCATCCAGT
This sequence comes from Myiozetetes cayanensis, assembly GCF_022539395.1. NCBI lineage: Eukaryota > Metazoa > Chordata > Aves > Passeriformes > Tyrannidae > Myiozetetes > Myiozetetes cayanensis. The sequence goes on along the minus strand of NW_026086604.1, from coordinate 76,624,755 downwards.
CTTTTCACAAGGTCTGACTACAAACAATGTTTGACATGATGGCTTTGTTCTCCTTTGTCTCACAAAGCTGTTGTTGTAAGTAAAAAATAAATAAATCACACTTTCATGACAGTGTGTCTGTGGGTTTCTAAACAAGTCTTACAAATACACTTACATCTCTATTATTATTTTACAAGATCGCATGTTCTATCTTCTTCTAAGGGAAGAGTGTGTACTTTCCAGTGTGCCAGCCTCAGACGTTTTATGACATGACAGTTTACCTAACACAGGGAAATGCTGCTTTTCCTCATGTTTTGAGAAAAACACACAATAATGATATAATTATTTTCTGATAATTTCCACTGATGTAATGTGGGCTTCTTCATATGTAGTTATGGTCCTAACAGTGACCTCAGCAGTATGGGAAATAATATTCCTCATTAAACAAATATTTTGGGGTATCTGACTTACTGAAGTTTTTCAGATTTGTTAAACATAGGAAGACAGGTTACATAAGAAGGCACTAGAAGACATGTCAGTATAGCCTAGTTCCCCGTCTTGAACTTTTTTTTACTCTAGGACCATATCAAATACTATTAAATATATAACTGTATGGAGAGTTCAACTTTATTTCAGATATTTCAAGTTCTTTGAATGAGGTCAGTGTTAATTTTTTTTGCCTAAAGCTATGTCTCCTTATTACTGACAGACGCGTACAATTACTATCTGGCCCAACTCCATTAAAAATTAGTGTTTGATGCTATTACTTTAATATTTTAGGAGATTTTTAGGGAAATTTATTAAATTGAGGTTTGGAAATGGGTAAATCAAAGAGACCTCTATGAAAGCAGACATAAATAACCAAGCACAGAACAGCAAGGAACAGTTCTACTAAAACAGAGATAGTGATATGTGAAAGAGAATACAACTGTTAACCACTAATTTCATAATCCAGATAATGCAAAATAAAGAGATATATCATTTCAAGAGGATAGGGTGAGAATGAGATAGAATAAGCTTTAGGGGTTAATGAGGTTCCATAGTTTCCTTTCTCAAAGTTGTATGGGGAATTTGCTTTACCTGAAAGGGAGGCTTTTCAAACCCCATGTTACTTAACATCTGTTGAAGAACTAACATCAGCTTTCCAGGCAAGACTGTTGTGTCCCACCAGACTCTTGTTGTCTCTCCTTCTTCTGTTATTTTCATAATTTGTTTCCTAGATGCTTATTCTTGCACCCCTGGAGAACACCTTCCTCTTCATGTAGGTTTTATTTCTTCCTAATGATATGTGTTTCTTTCATTCTGGTCTTCTCAAAGTTCTCCCTCTTTCCTTTCTTTCCTTTTCCTCATCTACCGTGATCCTCTTTCTTCCTATGCCATAGGAACATCACTTACACATTGTATAAACTTTTCATTTTTAACTGAAACAGTAAACACCCTCTGAAAACACTCCAGTGCTCACAAGAATGGGATGTGTGTGCTCCAGCACTCTACAATCTCTTTTTCTTTTTTTTTAATTTTTTTTTTTTTTGTACACCCTTTCTATCAAGGTCTGTACCTCGGTACACTGTACAGTAAGTAGCTAGCACAGTAAGAGGTGGTTCTGTTTCCAGCTTTGGAGCCTATGTGTGTGTCTACACTGCAGAAATCCCATGCTCTTAACTGGTTCATGGAAACAGACTCAGCAAGGTTTAACTCATATACCTCAGAATTTCATTGCTTTTGAAAAACCATACCTTACAGTTAAAAAGAAACACAGATTACAATCTATATACTCATATATTATGATTTCAAATGTTTAAGTTTTGAGCATATATTTGGAGATTGTTATTTTCAAGCCCCTGTGAAAGTTGCACTTCCTGAATAACTTCTCCAACTTATAATTAGTTGACTTAAAGGCTAATATAATGTTTGCTGTAACTTTTTCCTGGCTTCTTTTTTTATTTCTCCTTTTCATAGATGCAGAATATTAATGAATCTCAAATCTTATTTTCCTTTGTATTGATAGAAACTTTCACCAAGGTCCACTTGTTTTGTAGAAATGTGACTCATTGAAGGCCTTGGATTTGGCACGTATCACCAAATATTTGTTGAGGTAATTATTTTGTATCAACCTTGGAGGCTGCAGTGCTGTTTTGGGAGGGAGAAAGCTTCAGTCTGCTTTCTTGTTGAACCTTCAAGCCTAGTGGTTTGAGAAGGGGAAAAATATTCCAGGTAGAAAAATTCTACATCAAAATAAAATACAAACTTACCTTGCCATGTTGATTACTGGACTTTGTATTTAGCGTAAGTCAAAAACATATGTTTTCAAATGCTCCAATATATGTTTTACAATACTAATATTGCAATGGATCATTTAAAGAGGCTCATTTTATCCCCAGCAGATGAGAGCTAAGATATTGCATCATGAGACTTGGTCCAATTGCTTTAGGAGCAGCTGTGGTTCAGTTTCTGTCAACTGTATCACTTCAGTTTTGAGGGTGAAGAGTCTTCCTGTGAGGATCAGACTTTTTGATGTGCACCAGACAGTTTAGGCTGGCAGGGCATCTTTCTGTTGTAGATGTCTCAGCTGTCAATATTTTTTGAGGCAATGACTGCATTGGTTGACATATATGTGATGTAAGCTATGTTTACTGTCCTGTGTCCCATCAGAGTGTGATTTGAGGTCTGTGGGTGCTGAACTCCATCTCTTTGCTGTTGTGCTAAATGGCCCAGACCTGTAATCACAACTCAGGCTAGAAAACTTTATGGAGACATTCATAAGAAATTTATAGTTCTGAGATTCAAAATCAGAAAGTATGCAAGTGCCTAATTCACAAAAAAAGTGCTGTCTCCCACGTTAAGTTTTAAAGTTGTATATTTAGGTCACAGAATTATATTGTCCATCAACTTTCAGACTAAAGTAAATTTAGAACGGTTTCCAAAACTGATGATAAATGCTCAATCAAATGACTTGGATAAGTAGTTTCCAAATGTAGGTCCAAATTTAGATTTATTATTCTTTTCATGCATGTATTTACTGTGCTAATACTTTGTCCAGCACAACTATACTTAGTTAGCATAATGCTTGCAATTAAATTGTTTTTCCCAGTGAAGGTACATAGGTATGCAAACCCACTCCTTTTCCGGAAAACAGTTAAGACTTTTGACTTTTCTTGATCAACAATGTGCTTCTGCAATGATCCCATAATCTAGCTTTTTGACCTAGGTCATTTAGTCTATAAGGTTACACAGGTTTTTGGCTGCTATTCTCTGAAGGCTGCCAGCAAGTGCTAAATTTAATTGTAAATGCGGACACACATTTACCAACCACTTGTCTGTGGTCATTTATTCAGTTCACAAAGGTTTTGGTTTGTTTATGTAGTTCAACCACTATCCACAGGACATGGTTTGAACTGGTGACCTAGATTCTGACTTGCTTTATCATTCCCTTATGTTCTTCAGTCCTCTTGGACCTTATATATATATATATATATATATATATATTTACACTGGAGTGTTTCTGTATATAGAGTTGAGATGATAGTCTAAGGAACTCTCTTAAAAGCCACTATGGAGATCACAAAGTTCATTTATTAAGAAACACCTTCTTGGCATTCTGTCCTTGGGCATACTGACTGTGTGTGTATGTTACAAACTTTCATATATCTGATTTATATTTAGTTTAATACATAATCTAAAAGGGGGAAAAAGGCTCTATGCCATGGTTAATTTTTTCATTTTTAAGAAAATGATGCAAATAAAAACAATGTTGTTAAATGGAACAAATATACCAGATTGTAAAATTTAATGACAGATTTCTAAGAATAATAGTAGGATGAAGAAAAGCTGAAAACTAGTATATCTTGACTAGATTTTTATTGTCTTGAACAGTCTGAACTGACTTTTACTCAATACTTCTGCTAAGGATTTGGTGATGAAGCCATTCTGTCAAATTCTGCCAAATTCACTCAAATTTAGTTGCAACAAACTTTCTATAAAAACTCTTCAAGTTCAAACAATATTTCATTCATTAAACTGGAGTAATAATTATATATATAAAAAAAAAGGAAAAGCCATTTCATTGCCATTTAGGAAACTTGTATGTTTGCTTGTTAACTGGCTTTTCAATTCTTCTTAAATTATTAATAGTATTCATGGTACTTGATTGTCATAATTTTAAATAGATAACTATATCTCTTAAGAAAGGTAAATGGAATACATATTCCTTTGCATTGCCTGTCACAAATAACACTTTTTATTCCTTTTCTACATAAATAGTAACGATTTAGGGCATAAGTATACCTAGGAAATGTAGATCTGCCTCACTATAATTCTAAATAGATGTTACAGAAGTCCTGATTTACACTGGTAGAAGAAAAAGAAGGAAAAAATACCCAGCCCTGTGCATTTCAATAGAGGTCCCTGTTTTTCTATCACTGTGTGATGAACAGTCCTCTCAATACATCTGCTTCCTATCATATTTAAATAGTTTTTTGTTGTTGCTTTTTTGTTTGGTTGTTGTTGTTTGTTTTTTTTAAATCTGACCTCCTAGGTAGTGGGATTCAGATTTTCTGTAAACAAAATCTTTTGGTAATTTGACCCTTCCACCTCTGCACTGTTACTTGAAGGAGCACGTGTCAAATAAATAAAGAGAGAAAATGTGATGTACCTGGATTCTACTTGAAAGTGTGCATATGTCAGAATAAATGCAGAGCTTGAGAGATGGTGTTGAAAAGGTAAGTGCTAATAAGGAAAACACTCAAATGAATTTGCTAATTAAAATGCTTTTTGAAGAGTAGGAGTTCTATCTGATGTTTCTATGATTCAGTGTAAAGATTTCTGTCCCATTTTTTGTTCCTCACTGCATATAAATCTAACAAAATTTTCAGACACCATCATTTTCTTCTGCATTTGGCCTCATGTCTACTCATCTCATTTCTCTCCTCTCCTTTTTTATTATTATTTGGAATGGAAATGTCCTTTGTCTGATGTATAGACTGCGTAAGCAGCTATATTCAGGTCCATCAATTGACTTTAATCCCACTCTGTATTACTCATCAGATGTAGCACACAGCAATTACCTGTCACTCTTTCTCACCCTGAGAGCCAAAATTCAATTGTCAAGGACATATTTGAGTTCCAGCATCCAAGAATGTGAGCAATGCTAGGCTGGGTGTAGAGGAGATATTATGTATGGCAGGATGGAGCAGAGATATCAGGGCAAACCACTAGATGATTCTAATAGTTAAAGATTTTTTTTAAAATCCTAAAAACAACACAGAAAATATTAGAAACTGGCCAATTTTTGTTTGTTTGTGGGGTTTTGTTTGTTTGGTGGTGGTGGGGTTTGATTTCTTTCTTTGTTTAGACTTGTAGAAGTATTTTTCTCCAAACCTGTTATTTAAACTGGGTGGGTTTGTTTATTTGGCATGCTTATTTTTTACTTTGCTTGTAACTCCCTGGAGCATTATCTTCCATCAAACAATGGACATTTTTTGCAAATGTTTTCTAAAGGTCACTCTTTTTTAATCAACTCACTTTTTCTATAATAACTGTGTGACATTTTTTTGCCCTATTTGTGATCAAAGAGCATGAATATTTTAAATAGAAAACTCACACACTTAACTATCTTTCTAAATATTGTTACAGTTCTGTGGAGAGGTTGGAAGGAGGCTGCTGAAAAACTAGAATTACCAATCTATTCTCATTGCCTAATGTCTATAAAGTCCTTTTTGTGATACATGCCCAGGGATGCTACTTTAGGTAAAAAAAAAAGAAGGTGCTATGTTTAAATTTTCTCTTGAATGGAAGGTCTCTCAACTATTCCTAAATAGTCAGTCAAGGTATGAACTCAATTTGTGTTATTCACATACCTAGTGACAGACAATGATTTTTACTAAGAGCTAATATTTAATAAATCTAAATAAATTTATAAATAAATCAATCTAATAAATTTAAATAACTGTATATAATCATACTTATTTGATAAAGAATAGGTAGAGCTGGTTACCATGCACTTTATCTCAATTGTTTCTATTAGTGCAGGTTGTAGCAGCCAAAACATAATCTGATCTACCTAAGGGACCTGGGGGTGCTGATTGACAGGAAGCTGAACACGACCCAGCAGTGTGCCCAGGTGGCCAAGAAGGCCAATGGCATCCTGGCCTGCATCAAAAACAGTGTGGCCAGCAGGAGCAGGGAAGTGATCCTTCCCCTGTACTCTGCATTGGTGAGGCCGCACCTTGAGTATTGTGTTCAGCTCTGGGCCCCTCAGTTCAGGAAGGATATTGAGGTGCTGGAGCGGGTCCAGAGAAGAGCAACCAGGCTGGTGAAGGGACTTGAGCACAAGTCCTATGAGGAGAGGCTGAGGGAGCTGGGATTGTTTAGTCTAGAGAAGAGAAGGCTTAGAGGTGACCTCATCACTCTCTTCAACTACCTGAAGGGAAGTTATAGCCAGGTGGGGGTTGGTCTCTTCTCCCAGGCAACCAACAACAGGACAAGGGGACATGGGCTCAAGCTCTGCCAGGGGAAGTTTAGGTTAGATGTTAGGAAGAAATTCTTTACAGAGAGGGTGATCAGGCATTGGAACGGCCTGCCCAGAGAGGTGGTGGATTCACCATCCCTGGAAGTTTTTAAAAAGAGATTGGACATGGCCCTTAGTGCCATGATATAGTAATTAGAGTTGGATCAGGGGTTGGACTTGATGATCTTGGAGGTCTTTTCCAACCCAATCTATTCTATGATTCTATGATTCTATGAATGCATTGTTTAAGAAGTGCATCAGACCTTTCTTTTTCTACCTGTTGTTCTTTAGGTTTTCTTTGGACAAATACCATAGTAAAGAAATAGTTTCTTATCCTTTCAAAGAAAACTTTAACAGGTATCATTCTTTCACTCTTTGCCTCTAACTTTGTGCCTGTATGTCTTGTGCAAAAATGATTAATTAAGGAGTGATCTTATGCCATCTAAAATTATAAAACATACAAGTGCTGGAGGTTATACCTATGTGTGCTGTGTGATTTATTCACCCTTCTTGTTTTCAGATTTTAATTTTGAGAAAAATGGTCTGATATTACTGATGTTCATAGTAAAAGTAGCCATTTTAAGGGTCATTCTTTTATTTTTTTCATAGGATATTTTCCCCTCCCCAGTAAAAGTAAAGAATAGTACTTGCTTTGGAAAATGTCCCTTTCATACTTCTTTAGTGCTAATGTTCCCAGAAAAAAATTGCCCTTCTTGCAAAGAAACAAATTTGGGTCAGATAGGTTTAGTTTTCATGGGATATGTAGATATATTTTTTTAAAGTGCAATTCATAAGGCATAAATGTGATGCTTAAAATAGCTTGTCAGGAAAAAGAAGTGATTTTTAATGCAGATCTATGAAATATGATACTCTTTAGTAGCATCAATACCCCTGAAGGCAAACATTTGAAAAGGCAGAGAGCACCATAGCACAGAGATAAATGTTGTGAGAAGGATAGAATCAAAACATAATCCAAGTAAATAGAGAAGTATCTCCTGTCAAAAAAAGGAAGTATTAGTAATTGAAATTACTGTTCCATTTTTAATTTTCCTTGGAAATATGTGAGGCATTGGGGTTTTTTCAATATTAAGAGTTCTTTTTCCTTGTAATTACTTTTAAAACATTTTAAATTTTTATTTGCATTCTGAAAATAATTAAAAATACAAATTAAATGAATAATACTTACTTTCTTTATAATGTGAAAATCTATAGCTCTGTTAGTGAAGCAAAACACAGCCACAGAAACAAAAACTTATTCTAAGTAATAAGTTGGAGTATCATTTTATAATTCTACATGAGTATATAATCTCATATATTTTGGAATTTGATATTCTAAAATCGTAAAATTCTCAAGCTCTCTGTGAAACCAAATGTTATTTGATAATCATTGTCAAGAGATTTATAATTGGATAATCTTATTCATCCCTCTTTGAGGCATTAAACTATGTTTTATGGAAGGAATTGTGAAAGCATCTCTGCTGTGGTAAAGCTATAACCTAGCTTTAATTTCATTAAAATGGATATCATGTTTACCAACCACACAATGGAAGGGAGTTTTAGGGTCTGCTCAGTACTTTGCCTTGTGCTTAAAACCCCCACAGCAACAGAAGTATCTGGCAAAACCTGTTTTACAGAGGAGGTAAAAAATATTTGAGATGACTCAAACCTGGCTGGAGAATTGATTTAACCTTCTGTTCCTTCATCAGGAACTGGATCAGGTTATGACTGTGAAGTACACTGGATATGATTGATAGAATTAGGAAGTCTAATTGAGCAGGTAGGTTTGACAAGCACTCAGGACAGCTTTAAAGTTTCATGGAATGTCTAAACAAAACCAGAGTCTCAGAGATATCAAATCTTGATTTATACTGTACTGCTGTGTCTGGGGTTGAAGTGTCAATCAGTGGCCAGGATGTTGAGTAATAGTCAAGTTCTTTCTTTGTTCATTAAACCGAAGAAGTGCCCTGTGTGGGACAGTGCAACAACTCTAAATTTTTGAGACAAGGTGAGGATGTGATTACTTCTGTGATGTCTTCTGTGATTCTATCAACAGTTGTTGAGCTTTTTCTCCTGGACAAATTGAAGTTTGCAGAAATTATTTTTGTTCTCTACCAATATTCCTTTGCCTTTAAATAAAGAGAAAAAAAAAAAAAAAGACAAACTTGTCTTGTCTCCTTTTCCTCACCCATGTTGTCCACAAAGAGGCTTCTGTTCCCAGCTTTTGGAAAGTACTCCATCTGCCCAACATAAAGGTCAGGAGACCGTTTCTTTTTTTCATTTTATCCCCACCTAGCAAACAAAGGGTAATGGCTAGTATAACTTCTTTCTGGGAGTCATGTTTCCCTTCATTGGTCCTTAGCATCATGTTCCCTTTCCTGTGCCAGAAGAAATAATGAGTCTCTGTCTCAAGACCAAACTCAAACTTTTATAAGAGATTGGCTTGTGATCACAAATTGCCATAATGTCAGGTATTAACCCTGGGGATTATCATAGCCATAAACAGAAACATTAGTAGTTTGGCTTAAGGAATTAGTAGGGCAAGAGGGATTGAGTCTATATATCTTCTTGAATATGGAAGTAGTATATTTATTTTCAATAGCAATAGTAGACAGTAATTACAACCTTTGCTCATTCTCCTGCCTTAGGAGAACTGAACTGCTGCTGCCTCAGAGGAGGCTGAGCTGCTACTAGGTACTGCCATTTAACATTTAATATTCTCCTATGAACTGGTTTGAGAACCATTTCTCCTTCCTTGCTCCTGTTTCTTTGCTTTCCCTGATAAATATGTTCATGAAATACCCTTTAAAGCAAGGATATGTGTGTGAATAATATGTTTTAAATACCTGGACAAGACTAGCAAAGATAAATCTTTAGTTCAAGAGAGTCTGTCTGCAACAAATTCCCTCTCCATAACTAGATGGACTTTATTAAACAGCAGTTAATATGCATTTCTCTTTTTTTTTTTCCTAATACGCTTGAGATTAGAGCTATTTCTTAATATATCCTATGAAACAATATTCTTACATTTAAGAGTGATCTCTTTAACTCAGAAATACCAGGCTTCCTGTAGAGTTCCAAGAACTGTTTAGATTATCTAGAATGCCAAAGAAAAAAAATACTTAGATTTAATTTCTATAAATAGCATATACATTTTCTAAATTCTGATTTTTATTAATATTCATGTACATCTTTAATGTTTCTGCTCTATTGTTCTGTCTAATGCCAAAGAATTAAAATTTAACTAGTTTTGACTTCTATTGGCAGATAAAACGGTTCCTATTGTCTGTATATGTTAGTAAATACATCTGAGGAAAAAAGTGGCATTTCTGTGAGCATGCACCTACATGAACATCTTAAATTTGCATATTACTGTCAGACTGAACATTGTTTAAAATTAGTTTCTAATACCCAAAGCATGAGATGTTGACATATTTATCCAGTCCTTATATACTTTGCATATCCCTCAAGCTCTGAACAGACAATTCCTAGTAATTTTCAATTTTTAATTGTTCATTTCCCTTTATTTCATTTCTCTAAAATCAGACTATCTGCTATTCTTTGCAAGTACTAATGTCACCATTTCCCCAGGACAGACTTCCTACTTAAAAGACTCTTTCTTTCCCCTCAGCTATATTCCTTTGCTTAACAGTTACTCCTCAGCAACAATTTTAAAACAGACACCAAGTCAAAGGAAAAAAAGAGGATATGTCAGATCAGTTAATCTTATAGATCTTTTATATTACACTGAATCCATTTATGTTCATATAAGGAAAAGATTTCTTAAATATCTTTTCTTTCTTGTGTGTGGTTTTCTTTCTTGTGTGGTTGTTGTAAAGGGATCCATATAATGGGCAAATGGAATGAAAGGAAATACTAGTCTAATTGTACACTATAACTCTTTAAAATCAGGGTGAAAGCAAACCTTTAAAATGTCAGTCATATTATCTTCAAAATACATTTTTATTCCACTATTTAGGAGGCTAATGCGTTTACAGGACCCAACAAACTGAGAGCTTTGCAGGATAGCCCAAAAGAAATGTAATGGTACAATACAAGGATTAATTGTGAAAGTAATCATGTTAGTTTTCTAATTATTCAAATCTTAATTACAACTATGTTGGCCCAATTAGTTCAAAACACAAGGCTAATGTTAGGGTTGGGTGGATACTCAGCATCTGTGCATAAGTAAGAGGCATCTGTTGCCAAGTGGTAAAGTGATGGAAAGTGTCAACTCACCAGCTGTGAAGTCAACAAAGCTCTTAAAAAATGAATTTGAGCCAACACAATGATTTAGCACCCTTGAGAGGGCGTAAAGCTTTTCCACATGTATATTTTAGCTAGCTATTGTCACCTAGTGGAACTGAAATCTAGAGCAATTATGGACATTTAAGTCTTTGTCTGCTTTTTAAACAATGTCCTGCCTGACAGGGATCCTCAGTGGGAAATCTGACAGTGGTGTTTCTGCCCGTCAGTGTTCCAGAGGGTTAGTTTCAGATTTTTTTCTTGAACAAAGTAGAGAACAAAATATTACTAAGCTGTTTAGACTATGCAGAGCCTTAAGATGTTACAGTATTTTAAGAGTATTAAATACAGACAGAAGGATAGAAAATAGTGAAATATTAAGAGGAATGTCATATTGAAAAAGTACTGTCTTTTCTTTCTTAACGCCGCTTTTGTAGGAAGATATGGCCATATTAAATATCTGTTGTACCTTGCCTATTGTTTATTGCTATCAATTCCAGAAAGACAGGATTTTTATGATTCTGACTAGTGATACTGGTCTTAGTAATTTCTAGTATCACCTACAGAGATTGAGGATTTTAATAGTGTTGCTAAGTTTACAATGGTGTGTTTAATATTTATGCATTATTAACATTTAATGGTAACGTGTAAACTTTACTGAAAGATAATCAATTGTCAGCAAGAACAAAAGAAGAAAGTGAACATAAAAACCTAAGATGGAATTATATTTAACACTAATGCATTCACTTATGACCTAGTTCTGAATGTTATGGATCTTTTGTTAGTGACTTCATTTGCATTACTTTCAAGTTTTTATTTATTCACATATCACAAAGTACAGATGGAGGAGTGTTTAGATTCATTGTAGTCTGATAATGTTGTTAATTTACATGAAATGCATAGAGTTTGGTACTGTACTACTGTGTAATAGAAAATTAGCTCAACTTTCAAGATTACCTTCACAAGAATTTTCAGTTACATTAAAATAAAATGAAACTGAGTTCCAGGGCATTTTAAGAATTCTGGATCCATGTTTCCTGATCTGAAAACTACGAGAAGAGAAAGGTTTTGATTTCCTTGCTGTTTGAGCAAAGAGCTCTTTTGAGGTAATGTTTGCACTTTAATACAGAACCTTTTGCTTTAAAAGGAAGTCTATGCCCATATGACAATACTTGATCTATTCTATTAAAGCAGGAGTCTGACTGGACCGCAGAAGCCAAGCAACTCAACATAATTCTATAAAAATATCTATAAATAAACACAACTACTTCTGAACACATGTAATGAAACGTAAATTTTAGTGGTTGTAAAATGGAGGACTTTTGCAATTTGGAAAACATCTTTTTTATGCTCACAATTAATTTAGGTATTTCAATATCTGTATAGTCACAAGACAAATTCAGCAGTTTTTTACATTATATTGCAATTTATGTATAATTGTGTGTACAGTGATGTAATGAAATAGAAAGTAGTAGTACATTACATTTAGTTCAGATTAGCTGACCAATTTTACTTTTGTTAGTGAGAATCCAGCAGCAGAAGCTCCTGGAAGACCCAAAGCTGCCACCTCCACCAGTGAGTCACCAGTGCCACAAATCTGACTATAGTGTTTCTAGAAGTGGGGAAGAGAAGGAGGATAGTGAGACTCACAACAATTAATTCCTTGTGCTTTAATGCTTTGGATTTCAGCTTCCTGTTGCAGTTGTGGATGTATTTCACCTGCAAAATGTTCTTTCCTTTTAAATCATACTGACAATGTGAATAGCATGTGTATACTGTAACTAAACAACTTGCCAATTCAAGTGGGCTGCCTCAGCTGTAAGGCTTGAACTCAGAAGTGATAAAGCATGGCACTGCTTCAGTAAAATGGAATAAGAAATCATTTTGACAGAGCTTAGATCTTGGTCTGGGCTGTTGAATGGGTTTGGTTGTGGGATTTATTATTTCCCCCACACACCTACCCCTTTCCTTTCAAGGTCAGTGTTCCTTATTTTGCGTTGAGTACATCTTACATGACAGTACAGAAAGAAATGCAACCTGGCTGGGTTAATGCTTTTGGGGTCAAAATGGACTCCTGAATGCAGGGAAACAGCACCCGACAAGTGGTGTTCACAGTCATCCCATGAAGACAAAGAGTGACTGAACATCAGATAATCAGACTACATACTTTGATTTGGGCTTGTTATGAAGGATTTTGAAAGCAAATATTTCAGTCTTTAAGTCAGCAAAGGAAATACTTCCTCTCTCTTTTGTTTAACTCCCTTAACTGCATGGAATAAAAGGAGAGTGGAAGCTGTTACTGTGATCATAGAATATTAAGTTATGTCTGAAAACTGATTCTAGTTTATTGGGTCTGCAGACACCTCAAATATAGCGAAGTATTCAGGCAATAAGAACTAGAAATAATACAATTTTTTCTTCATTTTTCATCCTATCATTTGCTAATGCAGGAAACAAAAGTGAGTAACAATGATTTTTTCGGAGATGACTTGACATTTGCCTATAATAAGAACAAAATTTTAAAATGCCTAATCTGTAATCTTGTAGACGACTGATTGTAGAGTGCCTGTAAGACTAGCTCAACTCTGTTGAAACTACAGGGGCCTGAAAGTAAAAAACCTGTGATATTCTGATCACAGATGGAGATAATATTTCCTTTGCTACTGTTCCATCCTACATGCTAAAATAATGTTTCATGTAAACCAGGCTAGAATAACTCTTTATCTAACCTGTACATATATACCACATTTGTGGGTAAAAATTGTGCCAAGTTAGAGCTTGTTTAAAAATCAAACTGCTATTTTCGATGTGTTTCAAGCATTTTACATTTTTCTTTGCAATAAAATACTTCCTTTACCTAAAACAAATGAGGTAAAATAGAGTAGACAGAGCATTCAATCTGACAGCTTCATTTTAGTAAGACAATATTTCTTCAAATAATTTCTACCAAAACCAAATGATTGATTTCTTCTGATTTTACTCTGTTATGTTCAAATTGTCATTTCTTTCAGGACTTTCTCTATAAAGACCACTTAGGTCACATTAGCAGTTGCAGTTTGAAAGTACATTTTGAAACTACAGCATGTAGCATGTAAACTCTTCTCTCAATAAATATATCATGTCACAAACATAGCAAATAAATTAAATCATCTCAGTGAGATTATTCCAGAATGCTATAAGTTTCCGTAACAACAGATAATGTCAGTATATGTCTAGTAGAATCACATTGACATTTTCTGCTACTTCAGGTTGAATTGATATTGTCATATAAATAAAAGAAACTATAAAAAGTCATATGCCTAGGTGTCTAGACATGCTGTTGTTTACATCTCATCACTAAAACCTGTTCACACTGAGGTCAATGACACATTTGCTGAGACAAATCCTTAAATTAGGTTTTATCAAGTGTGATGACTTTAGAATAGCTATTTAATTTTACATTATACTGTAAAAAAGATTATCAGATCTTGATGCAGTGAAACATCTGTCATTGATTTCAGTTGTACTGGAAGATCTGATACTCTTTCAAAAGCTAAAGAAAGCAGAACCAAGTCTTAAGAACACAGGGGGAGCTTCCTTTGTAGCATATCTTGACAGCATCTCACTCCATGCTATGTTCATCAATGTCACAATCACTGCTGTGAAGCAAAAACTGTCATAAAAACACAGCTACAGATTCTTGAAAATTTAAATGTATCATGTACTCTTTGTTTATGGCAATTGTCTTGTATTTCTCTGTAGTTGAATTTTTTTACTAATAACCTTGAGACAACAACACATTGATGCAGAAAGCATTGAGTGCTAAAGATAGCATAAACCTTTTATTGTAAAATATAATTTTCCTGGCAAAAACAAAATAATGCTAATCATGACAGAGCAATATGCTGCTATTTTAATTGGTGTAGACTATTTTATGTCAATTTACTTCTGCTTCTAAAATGTGTGACCACTAAGAAGGAACTGATTTTATAGTGTCCTGCACTAATATTCAGTAGCTGTGCAATTCTTATGTATAATAATGGCCAGTCTTCGCGAGTGAAGATCCGGGGAAGGTCTTTTCACCTTCCTGCCTGCGCAATGGATTTTTTAGGTGAGACACAGTGTGCGCGGAACTGAGCCCACCCTTTAATCCTAAGGTTCATCTGCCGGGGCCAAGCGAGCTTGGACGGTGGCAGCGAGGTCCTTAGGACGTAGGTGGGTTGCCTTTAAGGGCTAACGAGCCCCACCTGCCCGGGAATTCTTATGTAACCTGTATTAAAATATAGAAGGTGAACAGTAAATGTAGTAGAAGTCAGGTGGTGATTTAACCAGTAGGCTAGGATGAAGAAAATGTAAACCAGTTACCCTGTTACGCCGTGTCCCAGCAAGAATTCTCTTTGGACTTTAGCTTTACTGAGCTGAGTTTTTTTCTCCAGACTCCTATGGGACAGGAACAAGTCAGACAAGAGAGAGCATCAATCCAGTTATGCAGTAGAAGAAAATTACAGTACTTATTCTTTCTGAGACACATTATATTCCATAAGACAGAAAGAAGCAAACACTATTCTGGTTTGTACAAAAATCAAGTTCTGGACGTAGTATGGAGGACACTGATCATTCTTTTTATACTCTGTAACTTTCTATACATGAAGTGAAGACTGTCCCTCCTACCTGCACTGCTATAACTGCACTAACTTTAATAACTTGATTTGATTTCATTATGTGAAGCTGTTACTGAAAGAGACCTTTTTAGCTTCTTTCAATGAACTGTATAAAAATAACATACTGGACATAAATATGTTTATTCCACAGTTCCTATAGGCATTCATTTTTGTAATTTAATTTGAATAAATAGTTTACTGATATTGAAAATCAAATGGTTTCTGTACTGCTTGTGTTAATATTTGGCCATAACTTTCTCTGTGTTATTATTAATAGAAGTCCTCATTATTCATAGTATCTCTTCAGTTTCTAGTTTCTCCTCCTGTTTGCTTAGAGTAACTTTAACTTAAGAATAAGTAAAAGGGAATTTCTATTGCTGGTTCTAACTTACCCATGCTCATAAGGATTCTGTTTGAATTCTAAACTGAATATAAGAACTACACTATTCACTGGGTTTTCTTCTGTGTATTTAGGAATAATTCAAATCTCAGTGATGTGAACCGGAGTTTTCTTACTGACTTCCCAGTGAGGTGGTTCTCTAACATCTAGTGAAGCAACTAGGAAGAAAGTAAAGCACATCTTATTAAACACATCAACAGCACAGATTGGGAGTAACTGCAAATGTATCACTGAAGAGGTAGGGGATAGTAGTTACAACTCATGATTCCCTCTTTTCTAATTAAAAAAACCCACCAATTCAGTGTTATTAAAATTGGCAAATAAGCTAGCATTATTCCTCCCCTATTTTTATATGAAATTCTATAAAGACAATTAGTAGTCGCAATAATAGACAAATTGAAGTAATTAAGGTACAACCTGTACGTCTTTATACTAACCATCTTTAAGTCCTCTTCTGAACTTCAGACTCTTTAAACTTGAAATCCCATGATGTTCCCTTATTTGGTGTAACAGAAACTTCCTGTCATCCTAATAATTCCTGTCAGGACTGATCTTTCTCCTTGATGAGAACAAGAGAGAAAGAGATGAGTAAGGTTTTTAATGAAGTGACTGTGTCACTTCCACACTCACTGCTCAAACTTTGTCTTGCAGATAAGCAGAAAATGATTCCCATGTAACCACAAGAGCAGAATGCAGTGAAAGATACATAGTGAAAAAGAAAAAATGGGAACAGAATTCTAGGTTTCCATAAACAAAACGTTAAGAGACAAAATTAGATCTCTGTCTTTCTGATACATGTAGTACCAATTACCTATGTAGTTTTGGAACACTTCATCTGAAAAAGAGACAAAAAAAGGAAAGAAAAAGTTTTTTTCCTGTGTGAGAAATGCCATATCATTTCTTCCAACTGCTTTTTGGATTTAGAATTCAGGAACTCAAAGCTTTCCAGAGCTTAACGGGGATTTTCTGTAAGAGGTATCTCAAAATGGGAAAGATGGGATAATGGAGATGTCAAGAGGGGATGTGCTGTTATGAAAAGTATTGACTGCGCTGTTGCCTCCGCCTGAAGATAGCGTTGAGCACTTGGAGTCCAAGCAGGGTTCTCTGAGACCAACTCTGAGTAGAACCCGAACTTCTGGGCTGGCCCAGCACTGCATAATTTTCTGTTTGACTTTTCCGATTCCTGAATCTGAAAGATTTTCTTTTGAGTAGAAGTGTACCTGTGTAGAAAACCTAGACAAGAACATATGCATGTCTTTCCAAAGCAAGACAAAATACGTGAGCTTGTAAGAAAAGGAACATTTGTATATATACCCTAAATGAGAGTTCATCTTTTTAGTTTGATGCATGCAAGAAACTTGGTAAAATACAGGACTTTCTGAAATAAGTCAACACATCTAACCAGTAAAAAGATTGCTTCTATTACAGTTGGTTTTGTGAACATTTGAATAACTATGGATTGATTGCAAATCGTCAATTCTGTAACATAATTTTAAAATTATGATTGTGAAAGTTATTGTGTCCAAGCAAAGATGTATTTCAAGGGACAAAACATAATCAATTAGACAAAATATTGAAGGGAAGCATTCTTAAAAAAAGACCTACAATTATTTAATTTCAGTTTACCTGAAATATATCCTCTGAGTTTCATTTTGCATTTAATTTACATTTCAGGTTTTAAATAACATTAAACTATCATGGTGAGATCTATAGTTTTGAGACTACTAAAAGATTTTTTTCCAAACTGGCTGAAAATAAGTAGCAGAGCTCTGATGCTCTCCATCATAGGCATAAAGATGGTAGGCATAAAGAACTGAAGACATGGAAATGAAAGAATCAGAGAATCATTTAGGTTGGAAAAGACCTTTAAAATCTTTGAGTTAAACTGTAAACCTAACACTGTCAAGTCCACTACCAAACCATGGCCCAAAAAACCATGTCTACATGTCTTTTGAATACCTCCAAGGGTGGTGACTCCATAGCTTCCCTGACCAACCTGTTTCAGTGCCTGACTGAAGGCTTTCCATGAAAAAATTTTTGCTAATAGCCAAACAAACTCTCCCCTGGGGCAACCTGAGGCCATTTCCTCTTGTCCTATTACTTGTCACTTAGGAGGAGACCAAAACTCATCTCACTACAACTTCCTTTAAAGTTGTAAAGAGTGATAAGATCCCTGCTGAGCCTCCTTTTCTCTAGGTTAAACAACTTCAGTTCCCTCAGCTGCCCCTCATCAAACCTGTGCTTCAGACCCTTCCCCAGCTTTGTTACCCTTCTGTGGACATGCTCCAGCACTTCAATATCTTACAGTGAGGTGTCCAGAACTGGACGCAGTACTTGAAATGCAGCTTCACCAGTGCTGAGTACAGAGGACAATCTCTGCCCTGGTCCTGCTGGCCCCACTATTTCTGATACAAGCCAGGATGCCATTGGACTTCTTGGCCACCTGGGCACACTGCTGGTGTATGTTCAGCTGTCTGTCGACCAGGACCCCCAGGTCCTTTTCAGTCATCTAGGTAGTTTTCTACCCAGCAATCGGTGGACCTGTTGAAATCCTGAGAAACCAGTTTCTCCAAGAGAATGCTATGGGAGACAGTGTCAAAGCATTTACCAGAGTCCCAGTATACAACATCCAGAGCCTTTCCCTCATCCACTAAGTGCGTTGCGTTGTCATTGAAGGAGATCAGATTGGTTAAGCAGCACCTTTCTTTCCTAAACCTATGCTGTCAGTGACTGAACATCTGGTTGTTCTACACCTACCATGAGATGATGCCCAAGATGATCTGCTCCATAACCTTTCCAGGCACTGAGGTGAGACTGACAGGTCTGTAGTTCCCTGGATCCTCCTTCTGACCCTTCTAATAGATGGGCATCACACTGGTTAATCTCCAGTCCACTGGGACTTCCAAAGTTAGCCAAGACTGGTGGTAAATGATGGAAAGAGGCTTGGTGAGTATTTCCACCATCTGCCTGAGTACCCGTGGTTGGATTTCCACCTGGCCTCTTAGACTTGTGTGCCTAAGTGATGTAGCAGGTTACTGACCATTTTCCATTGAATTATGAAGGCTTCATACCGCTCCCTGTCCCTGTCTTCTAGTTCAGTGTTCTGGGTACCCTGAGGACAACTGGTTTTACTATTAAAGACTGAGGCAAAGAATTACTATTAAGTACCCCAACCTTTTCCTCATCCTTTCTCACTACTTTCCCTCCTTCATCCGATAAACAACAGAGATTCTCCTTAGCCCTCCTTTTGTTGCTGATGTATTTAAAGAAACACTTTTACTGTCTTTTTTTAGCAGTAACCAGATTAAGTTTTAGTTTAATTTTAACTATTCTAATTTTCTCCCTGAACAACCTCACAATATTGTAGTCCTTCAGGGTTGCCTGCCCCTTCTTCCAAAGATCATAAACCTGGAATTTTACGCATTCGTGTATGGTTAATCAAGAGCCATGGTAAGCAGTTACCTGGCAATCAGCAGTTTCTATCAGAGGTATGATAGACATTTGTAGCAATTAAGTTATGGTTCACTATCAGGTTTTATTATGTTGTGATGGAAGATTCTGATTTTTTATTTTCATTTAGTATCAACAAATCTTTTTGTTGGTATGATTGTTTGTGTGCATAACTGTACTTGAATAGCAAATGTAATTAAGAAGATTGAATGGTGTACAGATTAGAAGACAGTGATGGAATAGAACTGAGATCACTAAAACTTGGAACTGCCTTCTAATGTAAATTTTGAAAGGTTTTTCGCATCAGGAATTGTTTTATTTATTTTATTCATAATGCCTTAACTGAAATTGCCACAGGATTTTTCATATCTAAAAATCTTGGGTTTATTTTCGTGCTCAACAGGTGTATGACTGTTTATAACTACTTCTGCTTGTTGGTGTAAGACAGCTAGGTTCTTTACCTAAAAAAATTTCCAAACCTGTTTAAGAATGTGACTAATGGTGGTGAGACACTTAATTTAAAGCCACACATGAATGATTTACTAGTAAAAAGTAGAGGAGGATATGGAGCTGGATAGTTTTTCAGTTCAATATTTTGATTCAAAGCTGCTCTCAAAAAAGCATGTTCTCTGTTGACAGAAAAAGGTCTAAAATTATTTCCTTTTCTGTCTTGTGCCATCACAACATAACTCCAGTAGGTGGTGAGCAGCTGTACCTTTCTCTAAAGTCTGTTTCATAACTCTAAGTACTACATATCGCTTTGCATCAGTGCCTTTTTATTTACTGTTTTCATCTTTTTCTTCTCTAGAGTTGTCATAAAGTTAGCTTCTGTAAAATATCTATAAAATTCAAGACAAAAATGGACAAAGCTGTAAAATCAAAGATCGCTCCAATTTCTGATCTTTTACATTATTTGCTATGGAAAGGAGCAGTTAGAAAATGGACAATGAATATAAAAAATTTCAAGCAAAATTTTGGCTAACAATTCAGACAGTTATTTGCCTGTCTGCCTGAATTTAACTCAGTATACTTGAGACCATTCTAAATCTATGAACTCAAGTGTACTCCTTGGCTAATTGAGCTGTATATTGGGTATACGAATTCATAAGTCTATTATTTTTGAGAGGTATATTAGTTACTCAGTAATAAGTTTCTGGAAATGATGGAAAAGGATCCATGACACAGAAGGGTTTAACTTTCTTTTTTCCATTAGCTTTGGCAAATGCTATTGTTGTTCTCTGCAATGTCAGAGCATCTCTGTGACCCCCAAGTCTTTCACAGGCCCTCATATCCTACTTTAAACTTCATTAGACATTGATTTTTTGAAGAGGTGCTTCCATCTTCCTATAGGCAAAGTCCTTACCTTAATTTTAAATTAGTTTTTCAAATGGTGAAGGCAGGCAGGCAGAAAGGAAGACGGAAGGAAGGAAGGAAGGAAGGAAGAGAAAGAAAGGAAGAAAGAAAGGAAGAAAGAAAGGAAGGAAGGAAGAAAGGAAGGAAGAAAGAAAGGAAGGAGAGGAAGAAAGGAAGGAAGGAAGAAAGGAAGGAAGAAAGAAAGAGAGAAAGAAAGGAAGAAAGAAAGGAAGAAAGGAAGGAAGGAAGGAAGAAAGAAAGAAAGAGAAAAGAAAGAAAGAAAAAGAAAGAAAAGAAAGAAAGAAAGAAGGAAAGAAAGAAAAAGAAAGAAAGAAAAAGAAAGAAAGAAAGAAAGAAAGAAAAAGAAAGAAAGAAAGAGAAAGGAAAGAAAGAAAGAAAGATAGATATGTGGGATATGCCCTTTGAATCAATTATGGGAACTGCATGAGAGCTGCTCAGGAAGTTCTGTCCATGTACATTTAATTGATCTACTTAAGCTATAGTGATTAAGGCATTTATAAAAATTGATGTAAGAGGAATAAGTGTCTTCACAGAATTTACAAAAATATAATCATTAGTTTTGCCTAAATCTCAGTTCTCTGTGGAGAGTTTTCCTCTCAGTATTTTTTTCGATATAAGCTTCTTCCATTAGTTTTTTTGTTATTTTAAGATACACAGTTGAACTGTAACCAAGATAACTTTATTTACTTCTTTAAAATTTAATTTATTCAATTTATTTTTGTTTTTGTCAAGCAACTGTGCTACTTTTTTTGCCTTAATATTTTTTATGCAGTTATGGCTAAATTAAATTAAAGGGGGATGGTCAAACTTTAAATAATTTAGTGTAAATAAAACAGATGGACAGGAAGCTATAAATAAAATTTATAGATTATAACCCATGTGCATTTTTGTTACATTTGTAATAAATTTTTTTAAGTAGTTGTCACAATAGGAATTAAAAAAAAAAATGGAGGTACATCCTAGAAAGTTTCCTAAACATTTATAAAAAAATAATTAATGACCAGTTGAAGACCACCTTGATGGTATATTTCAAAAGGTATAAACCGGAAAATACATTTGAGTACTTTATTTGAAGCAATAGAGGACAATCTAAAAAAAAGGTTTTTAGAAAGTGGCAATTTTAATTTTTTTCCATCAAATCCATCCATTCTAATTTCCCCCTGTATCATGTGTTAGATTTGTATTATGTTCTACATAATACAAATGCACACTGGAAAGGAAATATGCAGTTCTGTGTGTAGAATTTTCTGCTTAATATGTCTGTGATTACACACCTGACCAACAAACAATGAAAGTTCTCTTGGAGGTTTTTGTCTGCCTCTATTTCTTCAGACCAGAACAGGAACCTTTCAATAGTGCTAAATCCTCTGATAACTCAACAAAATGAGGGTGGTAAAGCAATTCACCTTGTGAATTACTGAAGTGCTACAAAGATTAGGTTATTAAATCTATGAGTTGTTGCTGGCAGTGAACTTTTCACTCCAAAGTCCTTCATTTTGATATGGTTTATTGAAATTCTGTTTTAATTGTCCAGAGAAATAAATATGATGAGAGTTCTGTTACTGACTCCAGAGGTACTATATAAATAAATACAATTTGAAGATTAATTTCAATACAGTATTTTGTATCTTGAACACTGTACTTCTAGCTTGGGAAGGTTGCTGAAATGTTGTGTAGATCTGCTAAATTTGATGTGGAACATAAATTGGCCTGGGGAAGAGAAGAAAATAATATTAGAAATTACTTTGAGACCATGACGTTAATTTATTTGTGCATAGATTTTATTTGGGGATTATCTGAGATAGAGTTTATATAACTTCCTAAACATGTATTATGATATCCAGTTGGGATCAGTTTGTTAAGATTTGACAGTTTGAGTTCTTTATTCCAGTTAAGATAAGCTATGGATTCCTTTTAGTAACTACGCATTACGGCTTGCTTGTCCCTCAGATGCTTAGACTCATGTAAATAAGTCCTTACCTTATAAATATTGCATAAATTTAGGTAGCAGCAAAATATGATTTGCTTAGAAAACTCCTATAGTAATCTTAAATTTTAATACTTTTGTATATTCTGGAAAATATCTGTAGTAAAAATAATGTGCTAATAATTTACCACGTACCACCTCTGATACAAACTCTTAACTCCACTATCCAGTTTTCTTTTCTCTATACATACTCTGTAATATGTTTTTAAATTAATTAGTCTAAACAGATATCTCAGAGGAATTTCTCTTAGTATTTGCATTTAAGTTTTAATGTCAATCTTAGTACTGAATCTCAAAAACTATTTTCACATGAAGAAATTGATGGTGCAACGTGTTGTCTGGCTTAAAAACATTTACTCTTTACCAAGTTGAAAAAGGCATCCCAATACTGTATTGCTCTTTCTCAGTACACTTGTTATGATTTTGGTGGATATATCTTTGGAATAAATAAATAAGTACTTACATATAAGTGTCTATATATAAGAAGAAAATGCCTTGTCCTGTGAAATTCCTGTGTTAACTGCCTGTATGATGTTCCTTTTGCCACATGCTCATGATTCCTTTAATAAATTCTCATAAGACTTAATATGAATTTGCAAATTTCCAAGTGTTTGGCAATTTATGTGCTCTACACAGCATAGGTATATGTCTGCATGTGTGTTTAGACAATTTCCCTCTCTCCTCTTTCCTAATGAGACATCGAGAGTGATGTAACGTATTAGAATGAAATAATGCAGCTTTCCAAGTGGTTGGCTCACTTTTCCGTCATTCATTGGACTAAAAATATCATCTCTTGAAACAGCAGCATTGTGTATCTGTGTCAGTTACCAGTTATATGTTGCTGGCCTCATGCCAAATTTAGTAGGAACAGCTCTTTGTTCTTTGTGGGAGAAAAAATTGAACATGAGGATATTTTTAGAATTTTTTTATACATTTTTATTTGACTCTCTGTTTCAGACTGGCTTATTGTGGGGTGTAGTACAAGGTTACACTAGACCTTTATTTAAGATAATCTGTACAAGTTACTCATGGCTTCACACAGAACCTCAGGAAGCACAAGAGAATAGCTGAAACCTGTTTTAGAAACTAGAGTTGCATTTGTCAAATAGAGGGTTTGAACATGTAGTAATGTGAAATCTTGAATGAAAGACCAACAAAATGGCCTAATAACAACTGTGGATCATCATGTTCCAAATGGATCGGCACTACTAATATCTTTTACAGGTACATTTTTACAGGTGCAGATTTTTGTCCTTTACCTAAAGGTATACGTCTTCAGTTTTGGGAGATGTCTTATACTTTCTCACAGAAAGTACAAACAAACAAACAAAAAAAGTTTCTATATGTATCTATCTGTATGTTCTTTTTATTTGTGAAAACAGGCAATGTTTCACAGTTATGTATCTCAAAAAACAGTCTGATCTCTATGGAGTGGGATTTCTGTGAGTTAGGAAGATGACTACCAGTAAAAATGTAGTAGGGGAAAGATAATGTATTTGACATAAAAATGGCTTTTTGTTTTTGAGACTGAAACTCATTTTCAAATGGGGGTCAGAGTATCATAAGTTTTTCTCTGAGCAGGTCTGAGGTCTCACCTTGTATGGTGTGTTTTAGTTTTATTAGTGTAATGAATTTTAATAATTTTTCTTGTTGCTTGTTTTGTTTGAATAAACATGTTTGCTGAGCTTAGTATGAGCTTGCTGTGAGGTTAACAGGTAACGTAAATTTTGAAGATTGACCAGGAAGATAAGTGTACTGACCTGTGTTTAATAAACAAGAGTAATGATTTATTACACCAGACCTAAGCAATGACTGTAAGCACTTTTTATAATGGTAGGGATTCAATGCAAAATCATGCTTCTGGCATTCAGCAGTCGCTCTCTGTCCTGGTTCACTTTTGTGAGGTCAGTCAATGTCATTATGGCTCCCTTTCTTCTTACGAGGGCCCAGTACCCTGAGAATAATATTCCTGACTAATATTCTGACATTGTTCTGTTTCAAAAATTCTCAGCTCACCAAGCACTTTTGGAATATGAAGTGAAACCCTCAAAGGTGTTGACTCACCAACCACACAAGCATGCTACAAAATTACGCATTAGCTCACACTGATTAAAATTGGTCTCATCTAAACAAATTAAGGGGTCTGATCTCTCATCCATATGCATGGGTAATTCTCATTAATGTTAATAGAGGGTATGTGCATACATGGATGGGAGAACAGACCTCTGAGGATGACAGTTCAGTATCAGTTTGGTTTATTTCTGCAACAACAACAAAACATTCAGTGTTAAGTGTTTCATTAGTTTAGGGAAAGATCAAAGGATAGAAAGGTCAGTAATGCACCTATTTTTGTACCTTACTGTGGTAAATAGACAAAATAATGTATTTTATTTTTTGTAAGTTGAGAGGCAAGCAGTACTTTTTACTTACTCATTTTTTATAGGTTCTGCTAACAAATTTAGATTTATATACCAATGTTTTCAGACAGAAATAAGGAAAAAAATCAAAATCATTAATGCTACAAAGTTTTATCCTCCCAAACAATGAAACATTGATGTGTATTAAGTCTCTTAATGCCATCTTCATAATTTTACAAACTATAAATACCATTTACTCTATTTGAGCATGTTCTTGTGCTACATACAGCATATCAGCTCTGATGTCATCTAAAGAATTCACATGATTTAGTCATTTCATATTCAGTTAAGTGTTCTCAGCACACATTCTGTCAAAACATTTAAAATATTTGTATGAAACTGTAAAAATAGTGTTGTGCATATATTATCAGACAGTAGGAGCTTCATTAGCATTCTTAACAGTCTGAGCTACACAAGGATAGAAGCAGTACACATTACAAGGACTGATGCCTCTAGGGAGTTTGTTGTCTCGGTACAGGGGCTTTTAAAAAGCACCACTGAGAGAGGTTGGTCAGGATTTTTTTATTGCAAGAAATTTTAAGCAAAAATTGATTGATTCATGGTTACTAAAACATATCAGTCATTGATTTTTGGCAATGCTTATACCTTTGGCTGCTTTTTTTAACCTCCAGTTCTGTTCTGGGCTGGACATTCCTTCATGGAAGACTGCAAAAAATAACTACGAGCATCTCTTTTTGTCTCCCAGGCACAATTTGAAGGGTCTCTGTCTGTACTACTGACTACCTAAGCCTAGGATTCTAATGGAAAACTAAGCCACTGGATATGATTGAGGATTACAAAACTGAGTACTTTAAAATAATTGTCATGGGTGAGGTAGACACAGGGATAGAACTACGCTGCTTAGTGGTATATAATGTAAAAGGTATTTATAAGTAGAATGAGACCACTGTGCAAGGGTGTTCTCCATGAGGGGCTATTGTTATCACTGTTTCTTTCTAACATAGCTGATTCATATTAGTCACCAATGTTTTCATTGATGACATCACCGGAGGCCAATTTCTTTCACTTTCTCCATAGCTCTAGCCATTGTTACCCGGGTTACTACTACATCCTGGCTTCCTGTTCCAAATGTCTTACCTGGGCACAAATTTGGTATGAGTTCATCTGTGCTTCTTTCTTTCTTTTCTGTGCATACCTAATCATTAGAGCAGGTCAGGTGTAGCCCAGAGCCTTGAGATAAGGCTCTCCATGACAGTTTTTTGGCCTTAGTTTGGTTTTGTAGCACATATCACACTTATGTAGCAGTTCAGG
Organism: Myiozetetes cayanensis; assembly: GCF_022539395.1. Classification (NCBI taxonomy): domain Eukaryota; kingdom Metazoa; phylum Chordata; class Aves; order Passeriformes; family Tyrannidae; genus Myiozetetes; species Myiozetetes cayanensis. The sequence continues at coordinate 76,598,489 of NW_026086604.1, read as the reverse complement.
CCAGGCAAATTCAGTCAAGGTCTCAATTACTTCAGAGGTGCCTTCAGATAGGGTTTACCCTTTGGCAATTACCTTACTTTGTGAACATACTCTGAACTTGCAAATGAAGGAAGAAGGGTTTTCATGTGTTTCTGATCAGAAAGGTGCCCAATGAAGTAGTACTTCTTCACTTTAACTTAGCCCAGCTTGTAACTTGAAACAATATAATTTGTTATATACCAAAGTCATCTAGACAATTTTGAAAGATTTGGGATCTAATTAAGGTGAAGAACAGAATTTAGGTTTTTTTACAGTGTTTCATGGGCGTTTGAGAAGGTCACTGTCCATCTTAATCACTTTAAAAACTGAGATTAAAACCTTAGTGAAGAAAGAAGTGAATAATACGCACTTATAGTATAGTCATTAATTGCTTCAATAGTGTGTGATCCAAAACCAAACCAGTTACTTTTCTATAGCAGTTTAGAATGTGTGCTGCCAGAGGGAAAAACAAAACAAAAGAAAAAAATCCATCACTTTGATGGGATGTGAATATCATGTTAGGGAATTTATCTTTAGTTGGAAAAAAACAGTGAGTAAAACTGCAGGTTTTGTAATGTGTGTTTCCTGGAAATGTGTCAGAGCTGTTTGCGGCTTAGAGCAGAGATCTTTGAAGTAATTCAGGCTTAGCAAGAGTGAGAATGACACAGAGAAAGAGGAGCGACAGTTTTGTTTTACAAGGTCAACCAATTAAAACCAAGATTAATTACTTAAAACTAAGATGAAGCACAAAGTACTTCCACTTGCTTTGTGAATGAGGTGTTCTGTGCTGCTGAATCCCCCCACATGGAACAGGCTGTCTCCTGCACCAGGGACGTCTCAGGAGCATTTCATCTGATTAAACATGCTCACTGGGCTGGTGGGCTGTCAGCCTCTTCCCTCACTTCCTACTTCAGGTCTGCTTTTAGGTAGTTCCTACTCTCTGCTGTTGTGTTCCTGAAGGCTGCCTGTAGCCAACCTCTGCAGATTTTCATTTATGATTATAGGAAGTGTATGGTAGGGCTGATTTTGTCTGGGAATTACAGGGAAGAAGGGAATTAAAGCTAAGTTAGACTGTAAACACGTATAAGTTCTTTTCTGATGCTGAGAAAAATCCCAAACCAACAAAAAAACCCAACCAGACCAAATGAAAATGAGTATAATGTTTTATTATAGTCTTTTTCTCATATTCTAATTCTACTCTCAAATATTTTTCTATATAATGTGGAAACTTGTCTTCTTCCAGGAATTTAAGTCAGGCAAAGCTGTGAACATGCTGTAGATTCTAGAGAAATAAATTCCTATCCAACTGTGCATATAATTTATTAAAACAATTTCATTTAATCTTATCTCTTAAAACAAATATGTATGTTTCATTAATTGACCAAAACAAACCAGTGGCAAAAATGTAGCTTTTACAATTTTCCTTTAATAAGGAGAAAACAAGGACAAAGAAAAACAGAATGAGATAGGCTCATGTGGGAGATTGTAAATTGATTTTTTTTTTTGAGATAGAACATAAGGTTTCTATTTCTGTTAAAAGCTGGTTCATTTGAGTATTTGTGCTGGTACAGGAAAAACACACTGCTAACAAGATGAATTGTGAGATGTCATTGAAGAAAATTTAAAATTCAAGAATACATTTATGGTTGGTTTTGTTAAAATGAATATGGATATAGATCAATATGAAGACTTGTGACAGGTTTAATAATTGTTTATACTTTTAAATGAGAGTAAGCCCTTAGAAAGGCAGGAGACGGGGGTTTAGATTTTTTTTAAACTATTTTTTTCTCTGTAATATATCACATGTACTGCTTTAGATTCAATGGAAATTTTATAATTTCCTAATCTTACACTAATGCTTTAATTACCATTCTGCAATCCGATCAATAAATTCCTTCTGGCTGTATAGAAGACAAACTTCAGTCTTCTTAAAAATAGTACCAAAAATATGTTCATACAAACTTCATTATTGGAATTAGATCATTTGGTTATAATATTTCTAAAGATGACATTTTTCTTATACTGCAAGCCTGCTTTTTCCTCTGTTATTCTTACTCAGGCAAAGCAATTTTTTTCATAGTTGTGTTAAGGTTAGAGGTGTTCATTAACAGCTGAATTTCCTGCTGCTTCAGTGATGGCAATAGGATGAGATTTTTAAATGGTAAGGTTATTTTTCATTCAACATTATTCCTTTAGTTCTTTATATATTAAAAAAATCCCACAAAAAATAACAATGAATAGAATAGTTCAGCTTGTGATTGGCACACAGTCTAGGAGTCAATATATTTTTCTTTTTCTCAGTTTAAAAAGTCCTTCATTTCATGCCATGTTCTTTTTAAGGGATACAGTTTGGACTGCCTACATATTGGTATTTCAGTATTTATAAATCAGGTACTTAATGACTTTATTCTTTAGTCTACCATTTGAAAAAGGTGGACAAGAAAACTTTTGTGTACCAGAATGTTATATGAAGTTTTAAAGGAAATGTGAAGTCTTCAGACAAAGTTAAAAGCTATATTATGTTATAATGCACATTAATTTTTGAAAGAGATAATACAGAACATTCACAATAGTATGATGGGTGATTTCTTAACTTAAACTAGATTTATAATTGACTCTGTGGTTTAAACAGATAAATTCTAGATGTAACTTACTTAGATGGCAACTAGAAAAACAGAGCAATTGGTGCCTGAAAATTTCCGCTTACATGAGAATTTTCCATAGTCAGAAAAAGAGAGACAAAAAGAGAAATGTTGAGGCCTAAAGGTTTTAACAGCACTTAAATTTAACAACACTTCATCAGTAGCTTAATTTAGTCAATTAAAAAAAATTCTAAACAGTTTACTATAAACACAACAGTAACTCACTTGTAGGCCTGACTTATTTAGGAATCTAATGTATTTTAAAATCTAAGAGAGCAACATTCATAGTACATTTTCTATAGAATATTTATACTTGCATACACACAGAACAAAAGGATTACATACAAGGTATATACCTGTGAAAAATTCGCCTTGAGTTCCATGAAGTACTCACGTCGGATGCCTTTGCATCTTCTCAACAGGTGAAGGGTTGAGCCTTGAGGAGTGAGGTATCAGCCCAGGCTCCATCGGTGGCAGTCCTCTAAGACTGGCTCTGAGACGTGTCTGGCTCTGAGACGTGTCTCCCTCAAAGAGAGATTGCTGATTGCAGCCCGCTGCAGTCCAGTTGAGATCAAAGGGTCTCACTTGGGATCACTGTTTATAGGGTCGCAAGAGAGCTGGCTTTAGTCATAGTAATTTTCTGTTCTGACCACAATTTGGATCAGTAACTTTCTTTGAAACTTCAATAACAAAAACATTGTTCCACTTACGTTGTTACTCAGGCTATTAGTTAAAAACCAGGAGCTTGTTAGACAGCACTAGTTCCTGGGAGCAGACAGTGTTTCTGACAAGCCCAGGTGCTGTTCATCAAGGCCATGGCCTAATGAGCATTTCTGAGATTATAGTGAAGCCCAGAAGGAGGAGGGGGGAAGGGTGAAGAACCACCACATGATTCTTGAAGGATATTTTTTTAAAGATTCTTCCTAGGCTAAGCCCCCTTTTTTTTTTTTTTTTTTTTTTTCTGTATTAGGAATCATGAGTATGCTAGTGGTATAGTGAATCATGGTCTTACATAGGTCGGGCAGGGATGGAGACCAGATATTTGAAAAGTAAATTAAAGTAGGTTGTTTTATTGTAAAATAATGTTGGGTTGGAAGCAGTGAAAGTCTAGTGATTTTGATGAAGACTTTATGGGGCTTTTTTGAAGGACTAAAAATACATGAAATTCTCTGAAAGTCTTGCTGCAGGCCTTAGTTGAAGGGGATAGCTGGATAGCTGGAATTTACCTGAAGTGAGTGCTTTCACTGGTAAGCGGATTCCAACCCTTTGGAATGGAGGCTACAAAAGCCCTCCCTGTCTTGTCACAAATCCTGGTCCAAGACCAATCCTGTAGTCAGGGCAGTATACTTTGTAGATCTTGTTTTCCCAGTGTTGAGAAAAAAAGGCATTTCCCATTCTGCTGGGAGCTTCAAACACCGTTGCTTCTGAAGGAGGTCTCCTACTTCCCATCCTCCCTTCTTTCACTATTTCTCCCCCTTTCTCTCACTTTTTTTTGAATTTTGTAATATAATTCCCCATACCTCACTCCCTTATTCGTATGTGAGGCTTAATTTTGCTTTCTTATTTTGCTGTATCATTCCTAATTTATGGGGATGTAAAACATAGGAGTCTTCCTTTAAATACCCCAGAATTAGATATTGCTGCATAAAACTTTTGTTTCTTTGTTTTCTATTTTATACCTCTGACTACCCTGGTGACTTGTGCAGGACAGGTAGATTTCACAGTCTTTGTAGAATTTAATATATGATTGGCTCTGAGATGAGCAGCAGATCTGTTGGTTATGCTCATGATGGACTCAAGAATGTACCTGTATACTTCTAAAGTTAAAATATATTAAAATGCTAAAAAAATGAAAACCACCACAACAAAAAACCCCTATCAAACAAAGAACTAAAGCCCTGTGCAATTTGAATAGGAGGGTGGCTGTATCCACATATCCACAGGATGTTCCCAAGGGCAAAGTCTCTGTCAGTTTGAAAGCATGAGGAAACCTCATGCTCCATGAAAGCCCTCACTCTTCCGGTGATCTGCTGCTGCAACTGCCATCACATGGGTCTGACTTATTTCTTATGGGAGCAAAATTGTGTCAGGCTTGTGTTTTTGAAGCAACATTCTCTTCCTCCAATACACCTTGCTGTTCTAGGTCTGAGGCTGGCTCAGATCGATGAGACTGCTCCCATGCTTGAAGTTAGGGCTTTGACAGGAGCTCATTGGTGCATCAGAGACTTAGCAAGTCTGCTGACTGATATCTGTTCATCATAGCTCCATCCAACAAAGCTTTCTCTGTCACTTTCAGTTTGTTAATTCATTGTTATAGTCCTATACCAGTGTTGCAAATATCTCTTATACCTTATATTTCAGTGATGGAAGTATGTGTCTGAAGTGTGATAACATTAAGAATGGCCAGTTTGTTGGGACATAGATATCGTTGTTCAAAGATGAGCTTTCACTGTAAATCTAAGGGAAATTTAATTTTCACTGACTTATGGCTCTGTTTTCAACAATTTATGACTCTGTTTTCAACTCCAAATACTCAAGCAGAATTTCAAATTAAACAGTTCCAGCACTGATGTGGTCAAATGATTACATAATACAAGAGCACAAATGTAATTCCTGGAAAAGAATTTTGTTTTGTGGCTTTGTTTTTTAATTCATCTAAATAGATCTTTAAGATGATAAAAGCCTTCTTTTATTTGATTTTGTAATGAAGCAATAGGAAGAGGAACACAAACCTTTGGTTAAAGGCAAAATCTGTTTCACCAACAAAGGTTGGTAACAAGGGAAGGTAGGGAATTTGAATGGTGCATTCTATTACAGAAAAAAAATAATATGCAGTCTGATGAGTTTAGACAATTTTATTGATGCTAAGGAGATTAATTTGAATTCTTAACATTAATTTCTATTTTGCTTCATTGGTTAGTGCAGCATGGCCTGTTTTGTGTGTTTCTGTCTCTGATAAAGATTCTTTACTCTTTCTCAGAAGTTTTTTTATGATATGTTGAAAAGTAGGTGTTCCACCAGGGCAGCATTTTCTTATGGAAAAAAAGTTATCAGCACTTTCCTTATCAATAATGACAACCTCGATACAGAAATATGTGTCAGTTGCAATCCAGAGATCCATGGCTCTGGGATGAATGAATGACAGTTGACTTTAGGTTTTAAGACTGGCTAGACAGTTCTCTGTCTACTTCTGAGAGTATACAGCCAGAAAGAGCAGTAGCGATGACATGAACCGAAGTGAAGCCTAATTAAAGCCACTGCTGTCAACAATTCAAGTATACCAGGACATTTTCTCTAGCTCTTTTGAAATTGGAGGTCTCATCTGAATTAAGCTAACCATTAATCTACATACTTTGAGTGCATTTGGTTTTCATTATACTCAAATTATTTATAGGATATAATGATACATTTGATATATATGTATGTATATTAAATGTATATACAATCTTCAAAATGAAGTTTAGATTGTGGTTTTGGTGAAATAGAAAACATTAAAAATAAGTTTTCCCATGTATGTGAAGCAGAACAGCTACAGTGAAGCAGATCCAGGATTCTTTGAAGTGCTCTAAATATGCCCTTTACCCTCTGCCCCTCCAAAAGGTAGTAAGGCTGATGGAAACTTATATTTCAAGAGCTGAAAGTAAATTTTTGAAACTTCTTGTAGAAGTGATGAAACAAATTGTGTGCAACTGTGATTCCCTTCTCAGTCATTAAAATGTTCAGTCTCATAGTTTGCTTATTTTATATGGTTTTATATTTTATATTTCATTTATCAACAAAGAGAGTGTATTGAGAGAACATCAGAAGCCACTAGTACTCCTTTTTGAGAAAAGTGAAATAAGACATGATTCTGGAAATTACAGCTGAGTAAGCAAACAATTCTGAAAGCTGATGATTTTCATTTTACTGGTACTTATATGAAATCTTGTAATACAAACAAAGATTCACAAAAATTTTTTTTTTTAATTTGAGCTCAGTTTCCATCACAGAGTCAGGGCCCAGAGTGTAGAAGGTTGGAGATGCATTGCACTGTGCAGACTGATTAACAACACTGTAATATAACGGTGTCTAAATGAAGTGCTGCTCATTTTTAGTTTTAATTTCATTACCTCTCTTTGTGTCCTTATTCCTTTTCAGTGTCTCCTTTTTGTTATATTCACTTTGGATGGGAATTCAGGTCTTATGGAGATGTGCAGTTCAAAGAAGATAAGAGTTTTACACACTGCATTAGCCAGTTGCTGCATATGTAATTAACTAGGAATTAGCTACCTACTGTGACTCAGTATCAGAAGGGAACTGCTAGAGTTTTGTCTTTATTGCCTTAACTATGCTATACGTGCATATACACTTTTGTTTAACATTACTGTCTAAAGGGATTATTTTTTAGAAAAATCTTGTTTTCTTTTTTGAGCACGAGGGGTAATACTGAAAACTGAGCTGCTGTTTTATACCAGTTGTTGGCAAAGCTCTCTCTTTGTGGGAGCACAGTTTAGAATCTACAGCCAACAGCCCCAATTGTTTTTCTTAACAATTGCTTGACCTTCAAAATCTAATTAAAAATCTCTGGAAAAACATACAGATAAGTTCCTAGCAGCTTCTGATGTTAACACTCTCATTCACATGTATATTTTAATGTCCTTACCACTTATATACTCTACAAAATATAAGTCATAACATAACATTTATTTTTTTTTCAACCAGTGTATTCTGAGGTGGTGTGCTTTATGCTTACCTCGCCTCCTTGATAGTGTTTCTCTACATTACCGCATATAATAGGAAGACCTATATATTTATTAAGGCTGTAAATCAAAACAATAATACCCCTGTATGGACAGATATGTCCAAGAAGTGTAGTCAGTGTCCCTCTTCACTTAATAGCCCCTTAGACATGAGCAGTGTTGATTTCATTGTCACGATGCTCTACTCCTTATGGCCTTTTCTCCTGTGTCTTCTTTTGCCTCTTGCCTCTAATATGGCAGCAGTATGTCTGTCATGTGGCACATTCAGAATTGTTTGTGCAATGGCGTTGCATGGATTTGATTACATCATGTCATATTTTACAAGTTTTGTACATCCAGTCACATAAGCAGAGACATCATCTGGATATCCACCATGTGAAAGACAGGTCAACCTGATTTTTTTGTCTTATGAAATTGGCTCCCTGGTCAAGTAAAAGATCAAGAATTATTTCCTTGAATGTTAGTAGAAGAAGCTATGTGGCTTCCTGAGCTATATAAAAGGTCTGTGTATGAGGTCTGTATATGCAGCTGAATCTAACATGGATGATGGAGAAAACATCAGAAGACATGAAAAAAAAAAGGCTGAAATAATAATGGAGCTCATTATTATATAATTCAGTGGTGTATACCAAAGAAATCATACAACTTGAATCGAAATGTGAACTGTCTTACTGAATCTATCTGTAATTAAATCCTGAGGTTCTTCTTTTTGTTTTAATGTTACCTTCCTATCAATGTGCATTCAAAAAAATTCTTAGGCATAGTCTAGCTGATCATAAATCATCTGATTTATGATCTGTAACTTTATGAACTGATACAAAACTAGGTCACTTCTCAATATGTATGATATTGTGTTCATAACTGAAAGAACAGTATTTGAAAGAGATGCCATGTTATGATACTTACTACTCAAAACCCACAAAGTAGATTCTTACCAAAAAGAAATGAGGTAGAAAATGAACATGTGGAAATCTGTGTTCTGTTCCATTTGCAGAGTTTGGACTGATAGCTTTAACTAGGAATTTAAAATAGAATGAAGAGTAGAAACTACTTATAATCAATTATTTGAATTTTCATTATTGTTGCATCTCAGTACACTAAAGTTAGCTAGAAACACTAATGGCCTGAGCTTTTCTGAAACAGAAAAACGCTCTTACCTGAATTTACTTTTAAGTGTCCTTGAGTCAGTCTGATGTGACTAGATCTAATGCAGAACTTGAAAAATGCCACTTTTAGTTCTTTTCTTAGGTATATGACTTCAAGGCCCAAGGAACTGGGATGGATTAATGACAATTTAAATGAATCCATAAGTGTATGGAAGAGATACAAAAGAATAAGACAGGCACTTTGAGATGCTATCTAAACTTACTAAATACAGATGCCAGAATGTTCTACTTGGATTTCAAAGCATTCCTATCACTTGTTCCTTGCTTTTTCCTACAGGCTATTTTGCACATAATCTGGTTATATGCACCTGGCTATGAGATTTTTTACATTTTTTTCAAAAGGTGAAAATTCTGGCAAGGAAACCACCAAATAGAATTCAGATCACTACCAACAAGCCCAGAAAAGATACATGCAGAAGAAGTACGCACACAGTTCAGTGCTGGGAATAATAAATCCCTAGTATTTAGTCTACAGACATGAGTGAATGCAAGCCTATGTGGAAAACAAAGTAAGCACTGTAACAGTCTACTGCTTTGCGAAGGTTAGTACTGTTTAGAGTCTGGAAAAAGGGTAATACCTTGACAAGATAAATATTCTGAAGAGCTGCAACTGATGAATATTACAGCTAAACAGGAATAGGTTATCTGTATAGGGAAAACACTCTACATTAGAAACGGTGAAATAGTTACCAAGCAGGTAATGACAAGGGAGTAATAAGGTAAAATTCATCATACGTAGCACCAATTTTCCCCATATTATTACAGTATTTGAACTACATGTGTAGGTTAATAAAGTGGAAAAAGAGTGACAGCTGGTGATAAAGTCTTGGTAAAAGACCTGAAATTGTCAAGAGACTGTTTTTATTACATTTTAGGAGATGTGAAGTACTTCAGAGTTCACAGTCAAAGAAAGACTCCAACCTTATCTATGATTCATGTAACTAGGAGGTTTTCCTTTTCCTCAGGAAAATTGAAATTCCATACTTAATTTTTTTTAGTAATGAGCAGACGACATATTTTAAGTATAAACCCCAACAAATAAAACCAACCACCAAAACACCTGTACTTCCAAGACAAAAATTATGATGGAATTCTTTTCATATCTAGAAAGACAAATAATTAAAGAAATGTGAATAAGGCTTCTTCCTGATAAAGAAAGAAATGTAGCAGACATGCTTTTTTAATGCTTCTAATAAAACGAATTATACTCTCAGATTAGTTCTTGGATTGCTTTTGGTATCTAGGATATCTTCTGGGAAAGAAGACTTTTTTGATATCATTGAATCAGAATGGCTCGGGTTAGAAGGGACTTTAAAGATCACCTAGTTCCAACCCCCCTACGATGGGCAGGGCCACCTTTCACTAGAACAGGTTGCTCAGACCCTCACCCATCCTGGCCTTGAACACTTCTATGGATGAGTGATATAACAGAAAACATATTGGGCTTTTAATCTGAGGGGAAGAAACAAATGAAGGAGGATGACCAGAGATTCTAAGCAGCACTGGGAAGAGCTAAATATTTAGACTATAACATAAAAAGACAAAACAGAAAAGTAGTAAACAGGGGAAAAATAACTAGGGAAAACAAAGAAAAAGTAAGAAGGAAAATAGTAAATAAAAAAAGTGTACAAATATATCTAAAGATATTTCTGTTCATCTCTGGAATATGTGCTTTAGCAATATATGAGTACAACATATACATGGTTTGGTAAATACAGGGGAAATCCCCATGTTTTGATTTTATGTTTGACTCTAGAAGATGAATAAAATGTAACTTTCAGAATTTTGAGGAACTGAAGGTGTTTCTATTAAAGAGGTCAAGCCCTGGAATATTTTTATAGGAAGCAAATGTTCAGGTTGTCTGCTGATTCTTCCAAATAGGATACTGGTACACATATTTTACCTGGTATTTTGCAGTAATAACATCAAAGAGAAGACTCTGCTTTGGTAAATGAAATATGAACAAAAACTGAATAGAAATATTTTCAAAATGAGAAAGATATTTCAGCCATGATCCATAGGAATGTATAAATATATAATTTTATAAAAGGATATTAAGGATTGCTGAAATTGACTGTTATTGGTCTTCCCACTAGTAGGTTGGTGAAAAGATCTTTCAGAGTGTGAGATGCTGCACAAATCATAAAGACCACTCTTTGCAACATTTTAGATGTTCATGGAGGAAAGACAGGAATTTGATTACAGACCTGTCATTCAGTACAATGCAGTCCAGCAGGAACCGAGCATGATACACTGCAGGCTGTAGTTAAGTCATTAGAGGCTGGGAATTTATATACATTCTCTTTCAGGGTTACACCATATGTCACTGTTACTACAAACTAGGATTTTAAACAAAGACAGCACTCTGTTTTGTTAGTCTTCGTCACTCCAGGAAAACAAATTTTTGTAACAGTTCATGAAGGTTACTTGACTTAGAAGAAGAAAAGTTTGACGTATTTATGTGAACCTTAGCTGCACAAGGAAATAGAACAAGCTGTAAAAGCCCATTGCATAGGGTGACAGTACAAGCTACAGATTACAGAGCCTAAAATAATGGTTAGTAAATCAAATAATGCCTCTTACTCAGCAATTGTGACACTCCTTACTTCCAAAGGAACAGTGACTGCCTTAAATTTGTAAAAAACATTCCTTACCAACTTCCTGGAAACCGTTTCTGTTTCATTCATGGTATGGAAGAATCACTCGGTAATGAGATCTTATAGAAGATGTTTTTCTTTATAAAATACAGTTTTTCTTTATCCCATCCACAAGCAGAGATCACAGGGATGTAAAAAGAAATCCAGCAACCTGCCAGGAAGGAAAATGTTGCAGTTTTCAGCTGCTATCCTGTACTGTCATATACTGAATTAGCAAAATGGCAGATTGCCAATAAAACTGAAATAAACACATTCTAGGACAGCATGAGCAATATGAAGAAAGATGTAGTTCATTTATTGGGTTGTGTCTTCTCGTGGTAATGGAAAGTGTGTAGCTAGATGACTCCTAATTAGGAAAAAAAACCAAACACAAACTAGGTAGTTCTATTTTATGAAAAATCTGGCTCCTTTGAAAGGCTGACCCAAAACAGATAGGAAAGTAATGCTCAAAATGTAGGATTTTACTCATTGCCTTCTTAGTCTGAAAAAATTACTCTTACTCTCTCTGTTGGTTGAACTCTAGGCAGCAACTCAGCACCACACAGCTGCTTACTCACACTCCCCACTGCAGGATGAGGGGATGAGAATTTGAAGGGTAAAAGAAAGAAAAATTATGTATTTAGACTAGAAAAATTGAATAATTGAAATATAATAACAGCAACTATTATTGTTATTGTTATTATTGTTTAATGAAAAAGAAAATAACAGTGATGCAATGAACAGTTGCTCACCACAAACCAACTGATGCCCACCCAGTCCCTGTGCCCACTCAGTTCCCACAGCCAACCTTCCCCCTTGTTTATTGCTGAGTGTGATGCCATATGATATAGAACATCCCTTTGGTCATTGGGTTCAGCTGTCCCAGCTGTGTCCCTTCCAAACTCCCTGTGCACCCTTAGCCTATTTGCTGGTGGGCTGGTGTGAGAAGCAAAAAAGGTCTTAATTCTGTGTAAGCACTGATGAGTGGCAACAAAAACATCCTTGTGTTTATCAACATTTTTCCAGCACAAATCCAATACTAGTCCCATACTAGCTACTCTGGAGAAAAATAACTCCACCCCAGCTGAAACCAGCACATAGCACATACTTCTATATTACTATGATCTTTTCCATTTGGTAATATGGGAACGAGAAAAGTATTTTGACACTTCAGTTTAAGATTTCATGCAGCGAAGTACTGAAGGTCTTGTGTAAAAAATAAAAATTGACAGTAGGCTTCTGTAGCAGTCAGTAATCAGGATAATTCACAAAAAAAAACCCAAAGTGACAGTAGCGGCATGCATGATGAAGGCAAAAGATCTAGGTCTGCTTATCATTGTACAGGTAAATATGGCTTAGAAAAAGATATTGAAGATCAATCACCTGAGAATGACTAATTACTACCATATTTGATCTTAATAATAGTAACGAGCTACATATCTGTATAACATTGAAATGTTTGTCAGTTACATTTTTTAATAGAAGAAAAAAGATACAAAATTAGTAGTGTTTATTGATTGTATATCACAAAAAATATATCAGTGGTTCACCAAAGGAAGAGAGGAGATGGTTTTTCTCTCTGACTGAGTAAAACATTGTTTAATGGTCAATCCAGCACAGGATATAAAAAACACACATATCTAAGGAAGCACAAAAATTTTATTTTACTCAAAAAACAGAGTCAGTTGATTTTCTGTGTAGGTATCAGGTACAGTAATTTTTCAGGAGAAAGGCTGATTCTACCTGGGTGCATTGAGAGATTTGATGGGGGAACATGTCTATAGGAATGTGACATTTCACCAAAACGTACTGATTTTTCATGAAGGTGGTAAAACAGAGGTTCTCTGCAAAGGTTCTCTATCTGGGATATAAAGCAAGAAAGAGATTATTAATGCATCTGCCATCCTCCCTGCATCAGCATAGCAGCTATATCTGATTCTGAGAGGAGGAAAAGGAACATTCTGGTTTAAACTTCTCTGAATAGACCACGTTTCTCTTGTGAACACATTTAGAAGTAGTAGAGTTGAAAAGAGAAAAAAAAAAATTAAAGGGGGTATTCTGTGTTTTACTTTTACTTGAATTCAGTTAAAGGGATTTTTAAATGTGTTGGTAACTGCTTACTACTAAGGTATTATGAACATAAGGACAGGATGAACCTAAGCATTATCTCTCCAACAGTGTTTGGAACATCCAATAAAGTGAGTCTCCATTTCATCTCCATAGACCAGGCACCATAAAGATCAGAAAAGCAGGTGTGACCTTATACAAGAAATTTACTTTGGTGTCTAAAAAACATTTGTGTGTTGTTTTTTTTTTTTTTTTTTCTTTCAGTTGTCTATACTTTCTAGTGATTATCACGTTACTCATAGTTAAAATATCCAGAGTATCAGGTCAGCTTAAACACTGTAAAAGTGTAGATAGTTTGTGAACTGAATAAGAAAAATAATTTTAGATCAATTTATAGAAATCAAATTCAAGATGATGCTTACTATGATGAATAAGTAATACTTAAAAACGTGATCAGTTCATCTTGAAAATAATGGCACATATTCTGTAGGATAGAAAAGAGCAGCATAAATTAAACAAAAACAGCGAATTACAGTGTTATTAAGATGTAATAGTTATAAACACAGGTTTTATAGAGTATAGTTATCCACTCTCTGCAGGGAGGAGAAGAGATCAATAGTATTCATGACACAGTGCACTCGAATAATCAAGTTTCTTAATCTTTTTTACACAGAATAACTTGGCTTTGAACATTGCACAATTTAGAATAGACACAAATTATAACTCAACAAATAAATTGCTGTGCATTTTTCATAAATTGAGATCAGCCTGAAAAAATGAAATTAAGTATAGCTTTACTAGTTTTTCCTTTTTATTTTCTTTTTCCTTCTTTTTTTTTTTTTTCTCCCCTGAATAGCTTTCCTTCATCACAGTCTCAAGGATTTGTTTTCTCATAGAACTTCTAAGATATTAAAGAAATTGATGGCTTTTTGGATGCTTTCTTTTTGATTAAGGAGGGGCATTTTAAGGTTACGCGTGTGATAGTTCTTAAAACCAAGTGCATGTTGCATATTCTGTGCATGTGACTCCCTGCAACATGAAGGCATCAATAAGTCACGTAGTTTCTAAGTAACACTGACATCTATTGAACCAGTTTTGTAATCTTAGAATGCAGTTTTTAAAAATTACATTGCCTTTTACATAAGAACCTTTTGATTTTTCAATTTATCACATAAAGCCAAGAAGGACTAAGTTAATGTTGAACAGTGCTGGATTTAGTACAAATTCTAGTTCTGCTTGCCTCAGTGGATTTTTTCAGATCACTTCTCTCTACTTTTGATTCCTTCTTTGTGAAATGTAGTTGCTGGTATTCATATTCTGTGAGCATCTGTCAAGCTGTTTTATTCAACAATGCGTAGAAAATCATGTGCTACAAGCTGAAGCATTTTTTTTTATATTATATATATGGATGTATAAATTAACAGTCCTACTATATACACTACTTAGCATTATTTACATTGCTATTTAGGTGGGTTTTTTGTCTTTGGATGATTAAGAAAGTAACTTTTTATATAGTAAATGTATCTTTTTCCATAATCTAAAAAAGATTTATGTGCTTATTGTTCATCACCATCAAACTGTGCTATAAATAATCATACTGCTATAAGTCTCTTCAAATTGTGTTTTCTTTTTAAGTTATTAGTTCCACAAATATGTTCTTATTTGTGAGGTCATTTGTTTTTTTCTTCTCAAACAAGACAAAAAATTTTGAAACCCAATTTTTGTTGGGTTGTAATGTATATTTTTATTGGTCCACCTGCCTTAATATTACCACGCTGTGTCAGTTTGTTTGTTTGTTTTTTTAAATGAAATATTCAGGAATTGAGTTGAGGATAATAGTAGTAAGATATCTAATAACATTGTAGCTGTAAATCTTACAGTAGAATTTCACTTGCGTCAGTATCTTCAGAAGGTGCATACTAAGTGTGTCAGATGCAGGGGACATAAACTCTTACTCCTTTTAATGTAAGCTCTGCCAAAAACCTTGTATGATAAATATTATGAACTGGCTTTTAAAGAACAGTATATTGAGAAAGTCCATGGAAGCACATTATACCACACAGAAAAGAAAGCTTAGCAAACTCCATGTGAAACACAAAAAGTGTTACCTATATCTTACTGCAATGAAAACTGAATGGGGTTTTATTCATTTTTGTTTCCTTAACTTTGAAAGCTTTCAGAAAAATTCTCCTTTATTATATTATTTTTGGTGGATGCAAAAGACTACAGTATGAATGCCAAAGAATGAAGTTTTAGTTACCTTGTAATTGACAGGTTTTTTAGAAGTATATTTTTACCTTTTTTCTCTCTTCCTTTTCCCCCTCTCTTCTCTTTTCTACTTGTCTTTTCCCTAGTTGACTCTAGTGCTTGGAAAAGACTGTTTCCAGTGGTTCAGCTTCTAACTGAGAAATGGTTTTGCGTAATGAGTGAACACTTGCTTTTGAACAGAGAAAAAAGCAGAACGAAAAGCACCATCAGGAAAAGTGGTCCCTAGTGACCAAAGGAATGTCATGCTGTTTACCCAGGACACTGTGTGCTAACAGCCCACTGTGCTTTGCAGCTGTTCTGAATAGAAGATATACTAACTGTCCTAAAA
Source organism: Myiozetetes cayanensis (assembly GCF_022539395.1). NCBI lineage: Eukaryota > Metazoa > Chordata > Aves > Passeriformes > Tyrannidae > Myiozetetes > Myiozetetes cayanensis. Next base: position 76,582,625 of record NW_026086604.1, on the reverse strand, counting down.
TATGTTATCGACAGTGACCATATGCAGAAAGAGGAGTCATAAGAAATCTAGAGGCTTTATAAGTGTTCATAGAATTGCAATTGCACTATATTCTATAAGTAAACTTACCCAAATCATTGATTAAATTACTGAAATTTGCAGTACTGACTGCTTATGATGTTTTTCAATCTTTCTAGTATAAGAAAGAGAAAACTAAAGTATCAGTTTTTCAGGATATTAGGGACTTGAGGAGTTCATTTCAGGTGGAACCAGTGTATACTGATTCTTTTTTTTTTTTTAATCTTTCCTTCAAGCTATATTTTCTTCTTCTGAAATGAAATTTTAAAATGCCTCCAGATCCTGTGATCACAAAGGTTTGTTTTCTCATCCATATAATTGCTGTAAAATGCATTCCACAAAAGTGGAAAGAAAAGTGTTAAATTATTTGTTGAACTTTTTCAGCATCATTTTCACAAATGTTCCCCCTCTCTACTGTTTATCCTCTTCCCTGATCAGCTTTAGCAAAACAAAAGAGAATTAAAGATATCACAGAAATGGATTATAAACAACTGACATGCTGTAACTCCATTCCTTAGCTAGGTGCAACAGAAATTTAGATTTTTCACTAGCATGCAGTTCTTCTGTTCTTCTTTTTCCGGATGTTTGCCCATCCTTTTTTTGTTCTTCATAAGAAAAAATGGATGGTGAAGGTGGGGTTACAGTTTAGTCTATGATTCTTCTTCTTCTTAGAGGACTGTTCGATCCACAACCATATGAAGCTGAAAGGGAAAGTGCTGGGTTCTGCACCTGGGATGGGGTAATCCTGGATTTATGTACAGACTGGGGAACAAGATGCTGGAAAGCAGTGCAGTGGAAAGGGACCTGGTTAACAGCAAGTTAAACATGAGTCAGCAGTGCCCTGGCAGCCAGGACAGCCAACCATGTCCTGGGGGCATCAGGTTAAACATCACCAGGCAGTCGAGAGAGGGGACTGTCCTATACTGCTCTGCACTGGGGCAGCCTCACCGTGAATATTGTGTGCAGTTTTGGGCACCACAGTATAAGAAAGATATTAAGCTGCTGGAGAAAGGAGGGCCATGAGAATGGTGAAGGGAGGAGAAGCTGTATGAGGAGTGGTTGAGGGCACTTGGTCTGTTCAGCCTGGAGGAGACTGAGGGGAGACCTCATCACAGTCTACAACTTCCTTGTGAGGGGAGGACAAGGGGCAGGCAATGATCTCTTCTTTGTGTTGACCAGTGACAGGAGCTGAGGAAATGGTCTGAAGTTGTGTCAGGGGAGGTTTAGGATGGTTACTAGAAAAAGGGTCTTCACCCAGAGAGTGGTCGGCCACTGGCTCTCCAAGGAGGTGGTCACAGCACTAAGCTTGCCAGAGTTCAAGAAGCATTTGGTTGATACTCTTATTAATGCAGTGTGGATCTTGGTGATGGTCCTGTGCAGGGCTGAGGGTTGGACTCGATGATCCTTGTGGGTCAGTTCCAACTCAGCATATTCTGTGATTCTGTGAGTCTTCCTCATCCACACTTTTTTTTTTTTTAAATTTTTTTGTGCCATTGTTCCAGACTGTGTGAATGCTGTACTTTTCAACTGTATGTTTGCAGACTTTTTAATAAGCCTAAGCAGATTTTTGTGTCATTTACACTGATAAAAATCTGTAACAATGCCTTGCTTTTCCTTGGTGTTTGTTTAGTTGTCTATCTGTGTACCTGAAACCAAGAATCTTTTATCTTTTTTAATTTTTAAGGTCTGATCACTGCTCAGGAGAAAATATGTTGTCAAATCCTGCAGGCTAGTTTGCTAGCTCCTAGATTCAGTTTACTTCTTGCCTAGCAAAAAATGAAAGTCACAGAAGTCTGTTACTGTTTATCGAGTTAAATGGTGTTACTAAAAAAAAAAAAAAAAAAAAAAAAAAACCTGGCAAACCAGAACAAAACAGCAAAAGAAACATTTTCTGTTGGTTTGCCCCATTCCCCACACTGATTTTATTTTACTTTGAGCTCCAAAATGTCTGTGCAAAGGCAAAGGCATATCTACCTCCTTGAGAGGATTCTGTTTTAAGCAGTGTCATAACCCACTCAGGCTCTCAAAGTGACATGCAAGACTTTCCTTACCCTTCTTTCTCCTCTATGAAACATTTTACAATGGAAGAGGAAGTGTTTAGATCCTCCGGGTGATTTCTGCTCAGTCAAGCTTATTCCACTATCCGTTAGTCATGTTTACATCAGGCTAATAGCTAATAACTCATGTGGAACTCTGTAACCGTCTTTAATCTTGTTCTTCATCCAAGCCAGTGCTTCAGGAGCTCAGCTTTCTCAGATTATTAATGGTGATGTGTAAGTGTCCTGTCAGGCTTCTGCTCACGGAATCACAAAGCAGCACAAGGTCAGACCTTTCAGACCAGCTCTTTGTCATGACATATGGTAATCACAAGTACCTCTCCTCCTAAGGGAAAGAGCTGACTATCTCATACAGAATATCAAAATAGTAATTGCTCTCATGCAACATATGTAAACCATTACATAGTTGAATTTTCACTTCTGAAAATGTTGGAGATAGAGGTAGGGAGAATAGTGACTGATGAAAACTCTGCTGTCAGCTTGGTGGCAGGTTGTTGATATCCAAGTGAGTCTTTTTTGTAGTAAACTGATCTTACAGAAGATTTCAGAATCCCAGTAGGCACACAGATGCCAAAGGATGCTCTCAGAATGAAATAAAACATGGATGACACACTGTAAAGAAAGTACTTTTTTAATACTTTACTGACTGACTTGTACCACCAGTAATACAGAGCAATAATAATTTTGTATTAAATTGCTAAAATGTTTTGGTATGAGTACTTGAAGCTATAAATAGTAACTATAATTTTCATGCATGTTTATGTAGACAGCAGAAAATGTTTACTGTCAGGACAAAAATGTCAAATTACAGATTTAACCTTAGACTCTATTGGAGAAACTGAAGTATGGCGAAGAACTTGTTTAAGCTGTTTCTATTCAACAGGGCAAATCTACTCTATTGTTACTAGCAGAATAAGTGAGTGTAAGCAACTTCAGGGTAAGTGATCATGCTTTTCCTCCTCGACGGTGCTCAAGAATCCTGTCTTTCTCTGCTGAATAAAGATGATATACAAGTATCGTGGCAAGCTTCAGTTTTTGGAATTTGAACAGACCAAGAGCAGACCTCCCCCAGGGCAGAGAGTTCCACAATGGGTGATTGTGAGTTGGGGGTGTGAGGACAGGAACATCCTCCTTTCTCACAGGTCTCTTAACACCCAGCTTACAGCCTGAGGAGTCAGGTGTGCTCTGGGCAGCTGCTGCAGATGGTCTGTTGTTAACAGTTTCTGGGAAATGACATAGAGGGTGTAGAATACACAGTTTGGGTTACACCCACACAGTGATGAACTGGTCCGGCCTGCTCTAACTAGGACAGATGGATATGCATAATGGACTTGAAAATATTTCTAGACATTTCAGTAGGTCATTTAGAAGCTAAATCTCTTCCCATTTTCCTTTCAAAACTATTCACTGAATTATAGAATCATAGAATGGTTTGAGTTCGAAAGGACCCTAAAAATCCTCTAGTTCCAACCACTCTGCTACGTGCAGGGATGCCTTCCACTAGACCAGGTTGCCCAGGTCCCTGTACAACCTGGCCTTAAATACTTTGAGGGATGGGGCATCCATCACTTCTCTGTGCAACCTGTTCCTCACTACTCTTTAAGTAATTCATCCAATCTAAAACTCACCTCTTTTACTTTAAAACCATTCTACCTTCTCCTATCACTATCTGCCCATGTAAAAAGTTTCTTTAGATCTTTCCTATAAGGTTTATGTAAGTACTGGAAGGCTACTAATAAGGTTTCTCCAGAACCTTCTCCTCTCCAGGATGAAGAGTCCCAACTCTCTCAGCCTGTCTTCATAAGAGAGCTGTTTCAGCCCTCTGGTCATCTTCATGGTCTTACTCTGGACTTGCCCCAACAGATCAACACCCTCCTTGTGGTGAGGCCCCAGACCTGAATGCAACACTCCAGGTGGGGTCTCACACAAGCAAAGTAAGAGGGGCAGAATCACCTCCCTCAACCTGCTGGCCACGCTGCTTTTCATGCAGACCAGGACACAGATGGCCTTCTGGGCTGCAAGTGCACATTGCCTGCTCATGTCCAGCTCCTGATCCACCATCATTCCCAAGTCCTTTGGCTATTCTCAATGCCTTTGTCTCCCAGCCTGTATTGATAATGGTGGTTGCTCTGACCGAGGTGCAGCACCTTGCACTTGGCCTCGTTGAGTCTCATGAGTTTCCTTTGGACCCACTTCTCAAGTTTGTCCAGGTCCCTCTGGATGGCATCCTGTCCTTCAGGTGTGTCAGCCACACCTCTCAGATTGGTGTTATCTGCAAACTTGCTGAGTGCATTTGATCTTGCTGTCTATGTCATTGATGAAGATAATAAAGAGCACTCTGTCCCTAAGACAGAGCCCTGTGGGACACAATATGGATAAAGTATTTTTGTAAAAAATAAACAATCCCCAAAGTCAAATGCAATAAAAACTAAATTCTCTTAAGCATTTTTCATTATTTTTTTGGTACAGACTGAAGGGTAATCTGTTTAACCTAATTTATTGTTTTCCTTTCTTAAATTTGAAATGCCAGAATTTTGGGGGCAATGATTTGATGAGACAGAAATCTTAATTGATTTTGTGGCTTTTGACACAAAGCAAGGAACTACTGTTACTGTATGTTATGGGGAAAGATGAGAGGAGAACATAAGTGACAAAAGTGGGGGAATAAAGCAAAGCCAGTCTTACAGGCCCCATGGAGGCTGGTTTGCTAACCTTGAGAGATAGAGCAGGTGCAAGCATAGAGGTTTGCCAGGAAAATTTGTGTTGACAGAAGGATGGAAATTCATGCAAATAAGTGTTTCATGTCACAACTTAGCATTTAGTAGATGAAAATTATGTTGATTTTATAGAATTAAACTGTCATTTTATGGAGAGAAATATTTAGAGCTACTCTGTCTAATGTTCAGTCATGTGAATATAGGTAAGGGCAAGGGCTGCCTTCAAAATCTTTCCTTCCAGGTCCTTGCTCTTCCTACTGTGTTCCAGGAATGCTGTGGCCTCCTTTGAGTAACTCTTTCTTGTGATTGAATCTTCTATGCATGTAGTTGCCAAATTTCTGGAGACTCCAACTTGTAATGCCATTGACCATCACAGGGACATTACCTCTATGCTAATATGACATGTTAAACCATCTGGGCAGAATTCTGGTTTGTGTTTTATATTGAAAATTACCTTTATATTTCCCTGCCTTTGCTTTATAGGATGACACCTTGTAATCTTCTTTCTCTTCTGCTTTTACCTCTCACCCCTTATAACTCTAATTGGAATCTACTCCATTTAATTTATGACAGCAGTGATTTCAGGATACAGAGATACCGCTTGGGTTATTTAATTTGGTTTTTTAGGTGGTGTTTTTGTTTATGAAGATTTTCAGACTTTCTGCTATTAAAAGACAAAAAATTGTCTAAACCAGTAAAATAAGTACTGTTTTTAGTCTATTCTATTAAAATTAGGCTTTTTATACCTTTCCTGTTTAAAACACCGTTTTTAAACAAACCTTGTTTTACAATTGTTCTTGATTTTAAATTAAGATTGCTCTAAAAAGCTGATAATCCTAAAAGAGAAGGAATCTGTCGTGGGTTAGCTTGTTTTTTTAGGTAAAAATAAAGCACAATCTACAAAGAAAAGATGACATTTCAAACTGCTTTATTAGTGAAAATGTTTTGTTTTGTAGGTTTTTTTTTTTCTTTTTTAGTTTTGAGGTCAATAGACATTTTTTCCTTATGACCATTTTAATTCCAAAATGTTTTAATCCTAAATGGTATTTTATGTTTAAAAAAAATCTATTTTGGAAAACTCTGAAATATAAATATGTGTTAAGAAATATTTCCTCATTTTGTTTCTAAAATAGTTTTTCTTTATTTTCATGTGGTGTAACTTAGTTTAACCAACAGTACCATTTGCAATAGGAAGTTTTTCACATAAATTGTCAGTTGTATTTACCATTCATCAAACAATGGAAGGACTGTTCAGATCTAGAAGTTCAAAAAGAAAGTTTTCCACTTCACAAAGTTTCCTCCTTCATATAAGCCTAATCTAAATCTAGTTCCATTATTTTTCTAGTCTATGCATGCCTATTCTAAAAAGGAAGAAGTTTTAATTTTCATTTGGGGAATCTTCTGTGAAGACCTATCAGATTAACTCTTCCAGTGAGTCCCAGAATTCCACAGTGTAGACATAGCTCTCTACATTATCAATAAGATGTAGTGTCACGTGGGAGGTACATTCCTACCTGCTCTGAAATCCTGGGGCTAGTGATTAAATTTTTCATGTAGGAGGACTTGCATTGTGTTGATAGAAAGTCCACCACAGTGGTTATTCTTAAGCTTCTCTGTTGTGACCAGAAATCAAAGTAGCAATTTGACTGCTAAAATTTCCCTGGGAATAACCATTTTCTGAAATCCATAGCTGCTGATGGGCTGATGTCAGGGATGAGATATTTTTACGGTCAGAAAGTTTCTGACTTCAGGAGATACATCAACTTGCTACAGGTCTTGGGCTTTCTGGCCAGCTCCTATATGCAAGAACTGCAGACATTCAGCTCCTGGCATGTAGCAGCAGCTCTCTAACACATCCATATGGCTAACACAATATTCACTACTGCATCACTACTGAATGCTAAATCACTACTTGGGTGTTCAAAGACAATTTTTTTTTCTTATTTTTTTTAAATTTAGGAGATATACCAAACTTGTCTTTGAAAGTAGTCAATTTTTAAATTGTATTTATCACTACAATACTACTAAAACAGTATCAGAAGAGCAAATATCATGGAAGAGTGTATTTAAAGACTGACCATTTCAAGATGCTACTTGTCTTTTCTGCTTTTGTGATGTTTTCTTTTGAAATTTCTCATTTTTTTTAAGTCTCAGTAAGCAGTTGTCCTGTACACTTTAAGCAAGGACTATTTCTTCCATTAATAGCTTACTTTTCAAGAATTCAAAATGTGTACTAGCATCTATTGTTTTTACAATTTATCCATTCAGTCTTAAATTTTTATCATGTTATTCCTCCTGTACCATCCTCAGTAACCTCAAGAAGCGTCTTGGCCACATTAGGATATATCTGATTTCTCTTTTGTGTCAGAATTAAATCCATAGTTTTACTTTTGACAAGAGAAAATTTAAAACTGAAGTGTGGAATGTAAAATTGCTACAGCAAGGGCTTTAAATCTGAAAAATAAATGTCAACTGGCACACAGTCAAAATAACAGAAAGTCCATGTGAGTTTTATATAGGGAGATTATACTCTTTGGAATAATACATTATTTTTAGGTTTGATTTTTTTCTTTTTCAGTGGAAGAATACATTTAATTTTCTTATTTTTTACATCTGAACACTGGACCACTGCACTTTGTGGAAAGCGGAATATGTACCAAGGCGCTACTTTGTTTCTTTCTTCTTTGCTGGCAAACTGCAACTTTTTTCCTTGGAGGCCATGTGGTATGGGAAGAGAAACTGCACCTTAAAAAAACCTGAGAAAGTCATATTATTGGCAGCATCCTTCAGAAATACTTTCTCTGTGCATAAATTATGAGTGGAAAGGATTTTTACACTGTATTGGGAAGGTTAATTTATGTTATCCAGCAGCAAACATATTTGGTGGTTTTCTGAGACTTTGTCACTTTTAGGCAAAGAAAACAATTTTCCTGAGATTTTCCTGAGATATATATACAAATTATATATATTATATATATGTATAAAGTGTGTGTTATTATTTATGTATATATATACACATAGAAAGAACACAAAATAAAGGGGAATTTATTGTCCTGAATTTTCTGGCTTGAAAACCAAAACAAATGTAGTTGTCATGAAAGCTCTGTCTCACTTAGTGGGAAGTTTGTATAATATTAATGATTGAAGATTATTTTATTTTTTAAATAAATTAGAGAAAATTAGTGACCTGAGGATTTTGCCTTGATTGCCAAGGAGAAAAAAGAAATCAATAAGAGTTTGTTAGGAGAATTTATACTACTTGGCTTTGGCTTTACTCTGAGAAAAATAAACTTTTTTCTTTTTTTCTTTGGCAGGTGGAATGTTTAACTTTTGCAGAACAAAAGGGTTGTCTGGAATGTCAAACTTTGCTACCCCCCTTAGGCTGGAAGGGACATCAGCTCTGAAAGTCAGTTAAAAAAAAAAATCTTAGTTTTGATGCAAATACTTGAAAAAAATAGTGTTCCTCAAAATCAGATTGGTCGCAGTTTGTCACTGTTTCAAAGATCCCATCAGACAGGAAACATGTGAACTAAAGCATCAAGGATGCTGTAAATTTTTCCATTACTCATACAAGTAAACTCTGAGTTTTAACATGGCATATAGTCCAACTTTCTATACAAACTGATCATGAAAAAATATATTGTGCCCTATGCTAATATATATCTAAAAACTTGGCCTAATTTTTCAAAGTACTCTGCACACACAACAAGCAGACCTCTTTGTGTGCCTAACTAAAAAATTTAATGTCTTGTGTTAGAATATGATTTTATTCTAACAACAAAAATAGTCCCATTTTTCCCTTTTCCCTCTTCTAAATACCAGTCCTAAAATTTGCTAAGAGAAAAAACAGTAGTGAAGAGAGGGAGATAGGGAAGGGGATTAGTAAGTGAGCAGCAAAGGGGTGAGTTTGTTGATGTGTTGACATACTGGAATGCTGGTACAGTACTTTATTCTTAATTTTTATAACTTGAACCACTACGACAACTGGGATGCTGCATAGTTGCTGACATTCATCTGTGTATTTATAGAGCTATTAGCAATTCCCTACACCTCATCTGCAGGTTTTCTTATATAACTGTGGTATGGTTATTTCTCAGTAATAGTAAAATATTAAAGTCTCTGTAAGATGGCTGAAAGTTCTTATTTGCATAACTATTATTCAACTTATTTCTGGACAAGGGCTAAGTCTTTTTCATTGATTAGCTGAGATCCATTTTAGCCACCTTATTAAGAAATAATCACAACAGTTCTTTCTGCTCTGATTGTCTTCTGCTCACAGGAACTACTGCCCAGCCAGGCTGCCAACTATTGCCCCAGATGCTAACTAGTTAAATATTTAATCATAATTAGTGATGCTTGAATACCATAATGATGGCTAACACAGGTAACAGAGAAGTGCAGCCTTTTTTTACTGAGCTGGGAAGAGCCTTTAGAAGGCATAGTACTTTCTGTATTTGGGGGTTATGTTTCCTATAGAATTAATTGCTTATTCTGTGCTGATGGCAAACCTGAATCTTAGAACTTTGTTTTTCATGTCCTTTTGTGGTAATAGATTTGTTTCTACGTTTTCCATTATTGCTCAAATAAGTTTAGCAGAAACTCCATGATATATACTCATACACACAGGCATAGCCCCCTTTCCCATCACTGTCAAAATACAATTAGGATTCTCAGATGGGTTATCTTAGTACCAGTCCAGGTTTTGAAGTGCTCAACAAGGGTTCTGTTTCACACACATCAGGTGAGAGGTGTATCTGCTGGGCTCCTGTCTTGTCTCCCTCTTCCTTTGATCTTCACCTGAAATTTTGTCTTTCTGTCTAAATGAAGGTAGCAGGTAAATAGGTGGAAACACATCTGACAGTTTAGCAGATGCTGAGGTATACAGATTTGCAAGTAGTGAAGTAATGAAAAATTCTGCTTGCTCACATGTGTTTTCTGCATTATGATCTGTCTGCATTATGATCTGCCTGCAAATCCAAAGGAGTACCAAAGCCAATAATGGTTGACACTGTCTAAGAAGTAGAACTTTATTCAGTTTCCAAGTTGCAGGGTTTGGGTTTTAATGCTCTTTAGTGCCCCAAACCATAAAAAAATGTGTATGTGTATCAAAAGGAGTAAAAAAAGAATTATTTTAGCTCTTTTGGAAATTAAAATAAGACCCTTCCCGGGTATAAAACCCTCCCAGAAATTTCAAAAGCTATAACATCAGAGAAAATTTTAGCTAAATTGAGGTAAAGTCATAAAAGCAGTTCAGTTAGAATTTTTCTAAGCAATAAGATTTTACTGTCTTTCATGTCATCACTTGGTTTTAACACCTTCTAACACCCAGCAAAGCAAATACTTGGTTTTATAGTGAAATAATTGTTCACTTCATATTTCTGAATTATATCATAACAAATGAGAAATAATTTTATCATCTCTGTTAGAGAAATTTAGGAAGCTGAGTAAATCTTTAAAGAATATTAATAATATAAATTAATTAATTTACAGATATATTTTTTAAAACTCACTGTGCAAACTGAGCTTTCTTGACTTACATATGAAGATTTCCCAGGTAACAATTCTGCCACTGAACAGTTTGTTCAATAGGAAAAAAAAATAATTTTTTTTCATTATGTTTACAATAAAATGTGACCTCAAACCACCACATTTAGGTCTTAGTATGAAAAAAATATTTTTCGTGTAAATATTTTAGATGTCACCAGTGACCTAATCTTCTTATCCATTACATTAAAATTCTGCATTCCAAATAACATTTATTTAGTGTATGTAATACATGTTAGGTATCTGCATGTTTATTGTTATTTGTTTGTAAGTTTTAAGAGTACAGAGCATATCTTGTTCCCTGAAAGCATTCTAAGGATTTCAGCAGGAATTTGAGGTCTATAATGCTTCTGAAAAATCAAAATACTTTATTTAGGAGCAGAGAACACAGATCATGGCTCCCATGTTAACAGCTGTAACAAGTAATAATAATAAAAAGAGGTTAATTCATTAATAAAGGAGAAATTGGGAATTTAATTGAGAAATTAACTATAATCATCTGTAAAAGTCCCTGGGCCTTTCAAAGACTCCTTTCCTAGAAGGAATGAGTCTTTTCCTATTTTGACTCGCTTACTGGCTTAACATAAAGAACAAAAGCTATCTCCACGAAGAGACTTGGTCCTAGTGCTTGTGGATGAGGTTTTGAAATTCCAGGAAATTAGGAAGTACCTGCTGCTAGTGAATAGAGCAAGGAAGATTTGCTCTCAGTGAGTGAGGACCAGGTTGGGAGCACTTTAGCAATCAGCACATACACAAATCCATGGGTCTGAAGTGTTGCATCTGTGGATGATGTGGGAGCTGGCTGTTGTCATTGCAAGGCCACTGTCAGGTGTCTTTGAAAGGTCATGACCATCAGGAAAGGTTCCTGAGGACTTCAAAACAGTAAATATCACCTGTATCTTCAAGAAGAGAAAGTAGGAAGATCTGGAGAAACACAGCTTCTCTTAAGTCCTTGGGAAAGTAATAAAGCCCTGGAAACTATTTCCAAAAACGTGGTGGACAAGAAAGTACCTGAGAATACTCATATGGATTTACAAAGAAGAAAACATGCTTAACCAACCTGTTAGCCTTCTATAATGAGGCAACTAGCTTGGTGGATGAGGGAAGAGTAGTGGATGTTGTTTACCTTGACTTTAAAACAGCTTGTCATACTGGCTGCAAAACAACCTCGTAGAGAAACTGGTGAAGCACTGATTGGTTAAGTGGATAGAGAGGTGGATCAAAAACTGACAGAATGGCCAGGTTACTGGAACAGGTTGCCCAGAGAGGTTGTGGAGTCTCTGTCTGTGGAAAAAACCCTGTCTAGACATGGTTTTGTCCATGCAGATACAGCTACTTGCTGTAGCTGACCCTGATTAAGCTGGGGGATTGCACTAGATAAACTCCAGAAGTCCCATTGAACCTCAGCTTTTCTGTGTTTCTGTGTTTCTGTGTTTTTGTGATTAGAAGAACCAGAGTATGTCACACTTCACCACACACCAGAAGTTACATCGAGAGAAACGTGTTTATTTCCATCAAAGCAATAGCTCCCTCTGCGGTTTTTCAATGTAGATTATTAGCCTTTCTTCCAGCCTAATTTTTGGTCCAGTACTCTGTTTCTACCTGGACAAAATGTGGGTATCTCTGGGCTGTGTCCTCTAGAAAGGTTAGTTCACCACTTTTAGGGAAGTATTTGATTTAGATTGCTTCAGATTAAATGTGTCAATCTTTCTACCTTGAGACCTGAAAATATTTTTTTAGTACAATAGGACTTTGCCCTTAGCTATCACAATATATCTGATTGATTGGCTGCAATCTATAATACTGCAGGTATGACATTATCCTCTTGCCATAATGCTGTTCTTTGTGAGTTCAGCTGAGGTGCAATTTCATCAGAGATGCTTTTCAGCACTTTGTTTCACTGAGCTTAACCTTAAAAAGATATAATTGATTTCCTATCTAAACCACAGTTTTGCAGACTGCAATAACTGGACAAATTTATGTTTATTATAAAAAACCAAAACATATGCAATATATACAACAAACAAGCTGCTCATTACATATCTTGAGGTCAGCTATATAAATCATAAACCACCTTTCCACCATACGATTACATTTTTACTGTTGTGTAGAAGGCGTTCAGACAGAAATAAAGGAAAACCTTCACTTAAATTGCAAACACAAAAGAAAAACAAACCACTGCCTTTTATGAAGAATGAGGATACTGACTTTAATAGTTTCTGAAAATATATGCTCTTTTTTTTAATATTTGTTTATCTAATTGAAGCAATTCAAAGCAGAGTGTTAAGGGTGAAGTATATAAGATGATATGGTTTCAATTCCAAGTTAAATCAGTGCTAACTAAAAATGGCTTATGACTATAGAAACCTTTATTAAGAAAAAAAGTGGTTTTGAAATTGTAAAAAGACTTAAAAGAATTGATGAGATTTTGCATTCTATATTTAAATTTGTCCATTTCCTGTATTTTCTGTAATGGTATGAGAAAGGACATGTGTGTATGAATAACAGAACAGACACAAAACTTTATTAAATTAAAACAGATATGTTAGTGAATGAAATTATGGAAATATATTCACACTAGTTAATGAAGGCCCACTTTTGTACCACATGGGAAAAAAAGATCAGCGAGAGGAAACCTCCAATAATTGATGTTACTGAGTGTGGGTGTCATACAGATGACAAGACCTGACTCTTTTCTAATAAATTTTTTTCTTGTCCTTTTAATTAAAAATTTAGAAGAGTACAAAAGAATCTAAAAGGAAAATTATTTTCACCAATAAGATTTGCATTTATTTCTCTAGGCAAGACAGATAGGACTGCAGTAGTAAGTATCACTGAAATGAGCCCTTTATTTCCTCCTGCACCACCTCATCTGTTGTCTGGGCTGGGCCATAATTGCTGAAATTCACAGCAGGCATCTGTTATAAAATTACTCAATTCATTACCCTTGAATTTGGGAAATGAACAATCACACACAAGAGACATGAGGATTTAAAATGATGAAAGCGAGGCAGGAATATTGTTTAATCTTTTTTATAAATTGTACACAAATGTCTCCTGGTTTATTTTAACCTCAAGTTTAATCACTGACTTAGGTTGGGAGTACTCCCACGTAGACTTGAGTGAAAGGTTTTCTGATGAGAGACTAGTTATTCACATACAGGTCTGATATTTGATGAGTTTTCATGAAACATATCTGGTTCTGAACAAAAATACAAATGAGGATTACTTTGGCTGAAGTAATTTATAGATGGTTGTACTCTCGGTTAGAATAGCTGATGTCAGTCTAACTATACCTTGTCTCTGTTACTCTGAAGACTCTATATCCCTGTGCAGTAATGGTGAGCAAAACAAAGAAGACTGTTTTAAAGAATTTAAATAGGAGCTCTAAAGTCTATTTCTGATATTTTAAAAGTCATGAAGGATTTTTTCTTTTTTTTTTTTTTTTTTTTTAAGTCCATCAATGATCAGAAAAGAGTCTTGGGCTCTTTACAGTCATTGGTTCTTCCAGAAAATATAGGTAGGGTGAGAAAAAGTCAAAATGAGTTGTGAAAAGAGATAAATTACTAAGCATAGGAGTTATTTATTATTGAGCATAGGAGGAAGCCCAGGCCGAGTAATTCTGATGTTCTCACAGTTAAGGAAATTGATGGGTTATCTCTCACACCTGTTGTCTCTGGGCCTACCTGTTAAAATTCACAAGATTAATGGCTAGAAACCTGTTGGTCAAAACTGATATCTGCCATTTCTTTCCTGAGGAGGGTATCATCCTTTGAAATTTTGTAAGTCAGTACTGTTAGAACGAATCTATTAACCTTTCAGAAGACTAAAAGTCTGAAAGTTGGACTACAGACTTCCACAATCTAATATGAAAAGGAATATTAGGGATTATTACTTCTTAATACTATATTGAGGAAGACAGAAACATTTAAATCTATGTTATCAAAGTTGCAATAATTGGCATTTGGAGACCTATATTTTCAATTGGGCCATTCAGTACACAAACAAATGCCTGAAAGAACTCACTTCAAAATACCTATCTTTGAGTTAGTTTTATAATGTAGTATATCCATATAATCCTTCTAATAAAGAAACTATAATAAATTGTTCCAAATTTATTATAATCAGAGTCTGATCAGTAGTAGAAAATCTTTTAGTAATGAAATCGTAACTGAAGTATGTTTACAATCTGAAGTAATTGATAGAATTCTTGACAGGCTGGGAAAAACAGAAATATATTAAGGAATAACAAAATAATACGCTGCAGAGAACACTAAAATGTGCTCACATTCATTTCAGTGTCCCATGTTATGTACTAAATTATAAATATGTGCGAGCTGCAGTCTGAGATTTGTCAGTTCTTCCCTTACATATATTGCTAATGTTTTGATTTATTTGCCTTTCTGTCCTTTCCCGCATTTCATATATTTATTCAAAAAGCATAGAAGGACAATGGATTGAAGGATGGTTTCCTGGTTGTCCATGCTTTAGCACTGACATTGACAGATTCCTAGCAGAAATGAAAATGTTTGCAATTTATCAAAAATAAAGATTCTAGATCATTGACAAAGTATGTATAGATTCACTATAGTACTTTTCTGAGACAAACATGGCACAAAACAGAATAAAAATAAAATTGATGACACTACTTCATCATCTGACCATCTTTGTAAAGGAATTTTTTTTCTATTCTAAAACCTTTTGTTTCTTCTTTTTTTTTAGCTAATGATTAAACTGTAGAGCTGCATTATGTATTTACAGAATAGTACTGGTTTGGATTTGAATCTCACCAAAATAAACTTTAATTATTAACCTGGAGAAAAATTTCATTTTGCCTGAGTTAACTTTCAAGAGTTCAGTGAACCATGGAGACTTGTGCATTTACTGATGTATTTTCATTTTTATAATTAAAGTTTTGCGGCTTTTTTCACCCCCCCCCTTTTTTTTTTTTTTTGTTCCAATTATCTCCCTAATATTCTTATGCATATTTGTGAGTTAGAGATGATAATTGCACAGGTAGAGGATGGTGGCTCAGAGGCTTGTATTTAAGTCATAAATGACCTCCTAAAGTTATTGCTAATGATGACAAATCTAACGCAAAATGTGTAAATAGTTGCATATGGAACAGTTTTTCATTTTGCACTCACACAGAATATTTTTTATTTCTCCTCTTCATCAGTTTGTCAGTAAGCCTCAGCATTGTAGAGCTACTTTTTTTTTTTTTTTTTTTGGTATTATGTAGCATTTGATTTTTGTTTTGTTATCAAACCCTCTGAAATAATCACTTTTTTATATGCTAAAAAGGCAGTTATTAAAGCACACGTGAAACTATAATACTTTTGTTATTTTAAGGCTTAGAAATGCCAAACATAAATAGACTCCTCTCTGATGTGAAGCACTTCATAAGTATGTTTACTGGGTATTGATAGAGTATATCACGTTTTTTTGTGCTGTAATATATCATTGTGGCAACCTTCCTATGAATGTGCTTACAAGGGCAGTCATACTTAAGATGGGAGACATCATTCTCATCACACTTTGGTTTTATGCCAGTAAAAACTCAATAGAGAAGTCCAGATTCATATTGGTATCACTCCTGATATCTGTAGGCACAACTGACATTAGAATTGATCTCGTAACTCAGTAGAGAAAATACAACTCTGCGGAGAATGACTGAATAGAGAGAGGGAGTGGATTTGACAGTCAGATCCAAAAATCACAGCCTTAATCAAACTCATATTATTCTTATCAAGCTGAATAATTAGTAACTTCATATCAAGCAAAATATTTGACATGAAATACTAAGTTTTGGGGGCTTTAGTAATAGAATTTAACAAAAGTACAGCTGAAGTCACCTTACTACAGGAGAAATGCTGTCATCTGCTTGTTGTTTAGTAGCTCACACTACAGTTTTCATCTATATGATCACATATCTTCCAGAAATACCAAGATTCAGCTTCCATTTGTGCATTTCCTGCACATATTTGTCATGTTTAATCAGTGCTCTCATCACTAAACTACAGAATATTCAGGAGTTGACTTAGATGATTTTGGTACCTGTTCTCCATCTTCAGCAATGTCTTATGAACAACCTCTGAAGTAGGTGAACTAAGATTCAGATTTTCATCTTTGTGAGGATTCAATCTGTACAGTTAGAGAGCCACCCTACACTTCTGTACTGGTTTTGACGGGACAGTTAGCTGTCTTCATAGGAGCTGGTATGGGGTTGTGTTTTGGATTTGTGCTGGAAACAGTATTGATAATACAGGAATATTTTATTTATTGATGAGCAGTGTTAACACAGACTCGAAGCCTTTTCTGCTTCGCACACCACCACATCAGCAAATAGGTAGGGGTGTGCAAGAACTGGGGAGATGACATAGCCAGGGCAGCTGACCACAACTGACCAAAGGCATGTTCCATAATATGCAGAGTCATGCTCAGCAATAAACTAGGGGGAAGGTTGGCCGTGGGACTGCTGTTTGGGGACTGGCTGGGCATCAATTTATTGGTGGTGAGCAATTATTTTCATTTGCATCACTTGTCTTTCTTGAGGTTTATTATTTTACTTTTTATTATGATGTTGTTTTGTTACTGATAATAATAATAATATAATAATAACAACAATGCAACAACAATAATAAATATTTCAATTCCTCTTGAATTACTGTTCAAAAACTATTCTTTCTGAACCCACATTTTTTTCAGTTTTATTCTTCTAATTCTCTTGACCCCATCCTGCTGGCAGGGAGAGTGAGCGAGCAGCTGTATGGTGCTTAGTTGATGACAGAGGTTAAACCGGGACAGTTTATACAGCTTACTGAATCTTACACAAAGAGAGATAAAGGAGAAACTGATTTGGATCGTGTTAAGACTCCATCAGGTAGAAACACTGATTTATTTTTTTTCCCCCATGAGAGTTACCTAGCATGGATTCCAGATGTTACCCTTACCAAGTGGGTTTTGTAGCTGCACACATGGGACTTGTTTAATCTGTTGAGTCTTCTGAGTTGTAGGATGGACAGATTGAGAATTAAACTCCTTGACAATTTGAGGCTTGTAATCAGTTTATTTGTAATCTCCTTCCTAACTCCCTTTTTGATGTTACCAACTATTTCCTACACTAACTAAAAAAGACCAAAAGGAAAAAGGACGAATTACTTTTTTTTCCAAAGTGTCTAGATAGGTTGTGAAGTTTGAGAAAGTCAAACTCACCAAGAGAGATGGACACCTTAAGTCTAATCAAACGGGATTTCTTTAATTAAATAACTTGAGGATATTCACCTAAACTAAGAGAAAGAAAACATATGAACAATATGAGAGGTGAACTGAGGTTTGCCATATCATTTTACCATTTCTTTAGCCAGAAGATATATTGTCTCAAATGCTTTAGCAGTTGATTTTAATAGATACCAACAGCATAAACTTTTTTTCCCCGTTTTATTTTCTTTTCTGAAAATATTGCAGACAGGCAAGGTTAGGTAGTCAGCTATTACATTGTATCTATAGTTATAGATCTTATCTGGCTTTCCTTCTGGCATGATCAACCATCTTACAGTACCACCAAGCTTTTTCCAACCTCTTTATGGGTAGGAAGGTGGTGGTTTTACATTAGCTCTTATTTCACATAAGCAAAAGAATTCTCTATGCTGATAGATTTACGGTTAAGGTGACTGTGGAAATGTTTCCACCACCAGTGCATAATGGATGCTTTGTCAGTAAGTAATTTGCCTCCCTTCATGGAGGTGCAATTATCAACCTTGCTGACTGATGACAGCTTTGAGTGTATCATGGAGCTTTAGTGTTTCCTGCTTGTCTGCATGTGAGTGTGTGTAGTGCATCTGTGGTCTGATCCAAGTAGCTACTTCATACAGATCTGCACTAGTTTGTCTGGGATAGAACTAATTTTCTTCATAATTGCTAGTATGGGGCTGTGTTTTGAATTTGTCCTGAAAACAGTGCAGGTAACACAGGAATGTTTTAGTTATTTCTGAGCAGTGCTTACACAGAGTAAAGGTCATTTCTGAGCCTCACCCCACCTCACTAGCAAGGACACCGAGGGTGCACAAGAAGTTGTAAGATAACCAGGTCAGCTGACCCCAGGTACTCCGGACCTGGAGTGGCAGTGTTTAGAGTGCTGGCATTGATCTAGTTACTGTTATGGCATTAAGCATGATGGGGCTCTGCTCTCCTGAGGATGACTGAACACTTGCCTGCCAATAGGAAAGGGGTAAATGAACTTCTTGTTTTCCTTGGCTTGCATGTGCAGTTTTTGCTTTATCTATTAAACTTTCTTTATCTCAACTCATGAGATTTTCACTTTTACCCTTATGACTCTCTTCCTCATCCCACTGGGTGTGAGTGAGCAAATGGCTGCATGGGACTGAGTTGTTGGCTGGGATTAAACCACAGTAAGATCAAAGATCATTCAGAATTTAATTTCAAATACTTCCCTAAACCAGGCCTTATGTTCATACTAGTGATTGCAGAGGATCCCTTCTTTAGAAGGGAAAACCTTTACCGAGCTTGGTGAGGTGATTTGTGTCTGTGGTACCATGACTCCCATTAATTAAGCATTATTGCAGCAGTAATGGCATGCATCAGTTTTGGTATTCCAAAAACATTCCTTTGCTCAGGCTCTTTAGATTAACAGCAGTATAATCCAGGTCAAGATCAAAATTCTTGAAAGAGCACTATTTATACTGTATTTTGTTATTCTCAATAAATAATTGCAGTAGTGATGTTTTATTCATCATTCGCATTTCATTAATTCCTAAGCCTGCAGTTCAGGAGATACAGTAAATACAATCAAGATTTCCTAATTATCATGTTTTAACAGATTGTCCATGCTTGCTGCTGGGTCACTTCATTTTTCAAACTGTGAAAATTAATAAATGTAATCTCAGTGTATAAAAGCATGTGTATGGGGTAAGTTCATACAGGCTCTCCCTCTGTAGCTCTCTTTATGGATTAATTAAGTCATAATACTACATAAATCCCACACAAGATAGTTTGAAGAAATGACTAGCAACAGCTAATACTGAAAAAAAGTAAGAAAAATCTCACCTTTACTTTCATGATATACAGGAAAGAGATGCACTGAGGATGCATATCAGTTCACAACTCTCTTACTAGATAAATATCTCTTTATGAGCATCAGAGGAAATAATACCTTAAAAATTTAGGAAATACAACACCTTCCTGATGGATAATTGTTCCTATTGTATTTTGAAATCTTTATATCCTAGTTGTCTTAGTTTTCTGGACAGAGTTACATTAAGGGTGCTGGATTTAAATGTCTAATAAATATATGACAACATAAAAGCACCAAGACACATATCTTAAATAGAAAATGAAAAGAAATAAACACAGACTAAAAGAAATATATATATTAGCCTTTGAATTGCTGTATAAGTTCCAACTGTGTTATAAAAACATTCTATTAGGCCAGGCTTCCTCCAAAGCCAGCAATGAAATTATGTGGAAGAAAAGGTGGTGGAGGGAGACCCTTTGCCTCAGTTTCTTACTGCACAAGGGTTACACAGCAGCAAGCTGGTGTGATTCTTCCAAGTGCCAGAGTACTGGATTCTCAATTACTTGTCTTGCTGAGGCTTAAATTAGGGGGAAAAAAAAAATAAAGGAATAAAAAAGAAAATCAATTCTTTGTGATGAACTCTTCTGCAACTGATAAGAGCATCTGTGCTGCAATCCTGTGCTGCAACACCTATTAGCCTCCCATTTTTTTTCTGTCCCTCCCATTCATCAACTTTTTGAAACTCCAGGGAATGAAGCAAGCGCTGGCATTACTCTTTCCTGACTCTGCAGATAGCATTCTGGAAAGCAGTCTGGGAGACCAACAGAGAAGGGGTTAAAGCATTCCATGTCTTGCACTTGGTTACTAACCTTTCAGCCAAAGGGGAATTGCTCTCCTTTCATAGAAGTCTTTCAATCTCTTTGCATTACTTTTGGTGCTGTATAACATTTTAAAAGCTCCCTGACTGACAGACATGGCCGGAGGCAGAGCTCTACTGGGAGAACTGTAATGTACAGTCTTCTCAGCAAAGACAAGTGATATAACAATTAAGTTGAACGCAGCATGATTTTTACATTTCTGAATAGCGCAGACTATCCCAACACTTTTTTATATTTATTTTCACATCCCATCTATGGCTGAGAAATTCAAAATGATGCTTTGAGTTCTTTGTTAGGTTTTACTTTTTTGGTATGTTTCATGGTTACTATGATTTTGCCATAAAAACTCTGCAACCATGGATCAGGAGAGGCACAAAAGTCTGGAAGTTTTGGAACTGAATTACCTCTAAACACAGTTATATACCATTGAATACATTGAAGAAAGAAGCTCAAAACCATATGTGAACTGTTCAATAAAAAAGAAATACATACCAAATACATTAATATTGCATGCAGGTTTCTAGCGTGGGGTCCTTGTCTTACAGTTTCTTTGCTGGAATAAAATCCACAGATTACAAATTATGGTGCAAGTAAGAAGTTTGTACCCATTGCACTAAAGAATACTTTACTCTAAATGAAAAACATTGAAATTTCTTGAACATAACTTAGGAATTTTTTTTTAAAAGGCTCATGAGCAGGTGGGAGTTCTTTCCTCATTTTTATCTTTTCTGAAGATAGAATTAAAACATTCACTTGCACTAGACACCTTTTCACCATTTTTTTTTACTTTCTTTTTTATTAAGACCTAAAACAGTCTTTGAAATCAGAACAGAAAATTTTGCCCTGAATTTAGAATAAGAAGTGCAGTTATTTGTCTAGAGTGGTTTTTTTCTTCTTCTTTAAGAATTGTTAGGTTTTTGAGGCTCCTGATTATAAATCCTTTCCATTTAAATACTGCAGCATGTACCTAAGAAACAATAACTTCTCTGTTATTCATTTTTATGGATAGTAGTAATATTATTCATAAGGAAAATATAACCTTTGGCAGTATTTGAAAATGAAAAATATATGTGGTTAGGTACTTTATGATTCTTCTTTTTAGAGGTCCATATCATGTCATTGATTTTTAAGCAGAAGTCTATTGATTTGCTAGAAATCTGTGCTTAAAAATCAATGACACAATATGGTCCTAACAAAGTGGTGAATTCCATAGTGCTATAAATTGTATTTTTGTTTTTAAAATGTAAAATGGGCCTATCTTAAATCCTACAGGCAATATTTTTTATTCCTTGCAACCAGCAGACTGTAAGGAAGACCCCAAGATGCTTTTCTAGCAGAGAAAGTAAGCAAATCATTTCTGCTCTGGACAGTAGGATGGAATACTGGCTCCTCTCTTCTCAAGTATTTTCTTTGTAAATCTGGAGTAAAAGTTTTTGATATCATTGATGGGTAACAATTTTGTTTGAAAACTAGGTCATAAAGCAAAGGTTATGGGCCTGTCCTCAGACAGACACAAAAGGAATGCTAAGCAGAGCAAGCATAACGTATTACTGTAATAACCATACAATGTTCTAGAGCAGCTCAGTGCTACAATGGAAATAGTAATCTATTTTAAACTGTGATTCTTAATTTTTTTTTCTTTCTCTAGAAACTAACTAGGTGTGAGAATTTTGATAAAGGCCTCAATGTAATTTTATGTAATTTGATGTTGCATGTAAATTTCTTTTATAGGTCCTTTTAGATGGAATTTAACACAGCAAAAACCTTGTCATCAGAAGGATTAATGCCTGCATTAGTATTTCTGCAATAAAATCAGAAGCTAAGTTGTGAAGGCCACAGTCACCTCAAACCTGGATTCCTCTGCTCTGCATTAAGTGCTGGAGTTTTTATTACTTGCTGTAGGAAAGACATTGCCAATGCTTACAAGGAACTGCTTATCCCTGCTTCTCTGGGTCCTTTTTGATGGAGGTCTCCTAACGCCATTGCATGCACAGCCACAAGAGATTTTAGAAGCAGAGCCAAGAGAAAATGTTGTCCCACTGCCAGGGAGGAGATCATCTGCTCAGCGAGTCAAGCGAGGTTGGGTGTGGAATCAGTTTTTTGTGCTGGAGGAGTACATGGGCTCGGAACCTCAGTACGTGGGAAAGGTAATTTTTTACTATTTCTTTAAAAGTTTAAATGATAAACAAAGAGAAAAATGTATTACAAATGTGTACCTGTTTCTGATGGGGCAAATCTTCTTCAGTTGACAGTAGTTCCATCTGTTCATTGCTTTTACCATTCAACCTCTCATATAAGCCACTATATACTTTATATCTGCATGTTTATTTCCTTATTCTTGGTTTTGGAAGAAAACAAAACCAAGAAAAGACAAACAAACAGAAGGATTTCTGAGATAAGTTTTTGGTGCACAACTAACTTTAATTGAATAAACTGTAATAGCATACTTGATTTGTAGCAATCAATATTGGTCTGATATCAAGAGAAGATTTAAATCATAAATCTCTAGCTCAGAATCCATAGACATTTCTGTGATTCATATGGTTAGTCCAAGTCAGTTTTCAGCTAATGAAGACACCTATTTTTTGCTCTGCTGACTTATGTCTCAGTACCATTTTTACTTTTATTTCTGATTGTTCAGGTTGTTTTCAAGTATTTCTAGTGTTTTGTTGCTTCGTAAGTCAAACTCTTGCATTATAGCTTTTCTACTCTGTGTAGGCATGCACACTCATTCATGGAGAGAATTTATGCAATTCTGTCATTATATGATCACTGTTTCTGTAACAGGGCCTAAGTAATTGATAGCCAACTGTTTAAGGTGTGTGTGTGAGGGGTGAATTTAAATAATAGAATTTTCAGACAGCAAAGCTGAAAATATCTGAAAAAAGTCTTAGCAGAGTATATAATTGGATGCTGTGTATAATTTTGATTTTAAGGACCTTAATGAAAATAAGAAGTCAAGGATTTGTTTCCTGGGTCCACAAATACCACTTCCCTAGACAGTAAGGTTCAAATTCACTAACCATAAAACGAGTCATCATGATTCAGTTTTTATTTTGATACCATTTTGTAACTTTTTTAATGAAAAAGCTGGGAAATATTTTCCCCTAAATATAAGTTAAATTAGCAGAAAATTAATTTCCCCCCCTATTCTTCCAGAAATCTATTTTGAATAGAGGATGTATAAATAAAATATGTGGTTCACCATATTATTTAACGAAACAGCCAAAAATGTACTTGCATATTACACATGTAGACATTTGTGTTAAACACTAAAATATATTAGTCAAAACAATTTACAAAGCAATATGTTTATAGCACAAAGATAATATAATAAGCTTGTTTTACAGTCTGAAGAAAGAGGAACCAAATAATGAAAAATTGCATCTTAGTGATGTCCAGTTGATACAACTTACACTTTCTCTAACACACCTCTTTATTCTGGCAGTTTGCTAAATATGCAAACAAGGACTCTAATCACATCTGATGCTGTAGCACAGACGACGAGACTGTTGTGCTTTTTACCTCAGAAGACAGAGATGTTATTTCTGCACCATTATACTTCACTACTCTTTATTCTTTTATGTAAGATTGTCTGGGTAGTCATTTAGAGTCAGTTCTAAGCTGCCAAAAAATATTAATTTTGCACTACTTTGACTATTATCAATATAGTGATGGATCAACTGCTTCATTCTTTCTGTGGTCCATTGACTTTACATTTATAATCAAGTTTAGAACTAATGGAATATTTTCATTAAAAGTAACACTAATCACAAATGTACATGGCATATTTGTACCTCTTGAGACTTTTTTGAACTGCTGTAAGTTGTGGAAAAGACACTTATCAAATATGAGGAAAAATCTAATTGCAGAGTAGCACACGCAATAGTGAGGCTTCTTGGCAGGATGTCATATACCACTGTTACCCAATAAATAAAATAAAATACAGAAGGTTCTTACTGGTGAAAGTAAAAATAAACTAGGATGTTTACTTAGAACATCAGCAACATTAAGACAACTTGTTTCTAGTACAGAGCAATTAATTCCAGATTATAAAATTTTTCAACAAATTTTATTGCCTGCCTCTCGATGTTTTTTTACTGGTTATATCTATGTTAACTATTTGCTTCAATATATTTGACAAAAATAACCCTTCCAGTTTTTGTATGTCATCTTTGCTGAATCTCTTACAAAAGCCCAACACAAGATGGAGATATGTTTTCCCCTTGTTTTCCCCAAGGCTCTCAAAGATGGTATAACACTGAATGGGAAAAGTTCCTTAGAGAAATTGTACTTTTAAATCCATAGAATGAAAGCCAAGCTTAACATACATTCAAGCTATTGTCAACATACTGGTATATACTCACCAATGGCTAATCAACATCTTTAGATCTTATGTAATTTTAAAAAATCACATCAAATTTTTGAGCTGTGTGAAATGCAGTTGAGTTATTGATTTATTGCAGAAATTAGTTTGCAGAAATGAGTGATTTACCATTATTAAGGTTTATTCTAAAAGCATATATTTACAAAGTAATTATTTTTATAATGCTACTGTTCTATATTTTAAAGTGGTAATATGTATGTGATAAAGTGTAGGATATTTCACGTGACCTGAAATACCAGGGTTTTTATCTTCTTCCAGCCATGATAGCCAGATAGCTGTGCATTGGCATTTACATTACTTATTATAGAACTACTGCACTAATAATGTCACATTAATTTATAAATAGGAGTTTAATGTATCTATTAAAGCAGCTGACAATTTCACTAAACAGTTAAGGGTGACTAGTTAATTTTACAGACCTCCTGTAAGAGAATGCAGATTTGCAGCAATAATGGCATCTTAATTCCTTTCATATCTGTTTTTAGGAGACTGTCTCAAGAAGTGTTAGGTTGCAAATCAAAACATAGTTCAGAAACTGATGGAGCTTAGTCTAGCTTGCAAGTGATCCTGAAATAGTGTTGCAAGTTGACATATTAAAAGTATTTAACCTGAATATTAGAGTTTGGAAATCTTCTGCTCATGTAATCTGGAACCACCATAAGAATCTATTGGAATGCTAAACAAAAGAGCACCCCTTTCACCAGGCATCCAGTGAGCAGATCCAGTCTATAAAGCAAAATTAGAATATGGCATTACTATATGACCCATGAAAATGGAAGGGATGCTGAAATGCTTGCTGTAAAATAAGACTTGCACAGTTACTTTACAGTACTTTATTTGTTTTCCTGGTACTGTGAAACCCCAGAAGGGCAGGAAAAGCAGCATGTGTGGATGAAGACAAAAAAGTTCATGACCTTTTTTTTGTGCAAAAGCTCAGTTCTCAATGAATGGTGACAGAAATCATCAGAGTATCAAGTCCTCAATCTGTTTATAACCAAGTCCCAACACTGTTTATAAACACAAACAAGGTAGCAATTTTAATTGCTCTTAGACAGGGGTAGCTCAAGAGTGTGCAACTCCACTGGAACATTATAAATCTATCTGCAACCTTCCTTAATTGTTGTGTTTCAATAATGACATGCAGAGGCAGCAAAATCAACTGAAAATTCAAGAAATAAAATAGACAAGAACAGTATACATTTTTCACTGTCAGGATAATACTGGTAAAGGTTTTTAGTTGTGATCCATGTAGCATGCTTCCCTTTATATGTGTCTTTACATTCCTAATATGTAAACGCATTGCATCTTTCTTGTGTTGTACACCCGCACAGTTGCTTTTAGTAAGGATTTTTGCTGTCTGTTCTCAAGTGTGCAGAGACATGCATATGGCAACTTGTACTGGAAGCAGACTGGTTGCATAGGAAAAGATTGCAAAGTCCTCTTCTATGTAATGGCCATTTCCCTTCTATTTTCCAGTGTGGAAAAAAAAAACAACAAATCAACAAACCAAAAAACACCTCAGCTTGTCAGATATTTTTTTGCCAACAAATAATGTATCTTTTGCAACATTTTCTTCTTTAAACTCTGCCACATTATACACACACATACAAACTACTGCAGATATTTTTTGCCAAGAAAAAGATGCTGTAAAATGTAATACTCCTGACTGCTCTGTGGCAGTACAGTGAGCGTGTGGTATTTTTCATCTGACTCAGTCCTGAGAAAGCCTTATCATCTTCAAAGGTTTACCTATATATCAAGGCAGAAACAGTGCTGATTTGGAGGAAGCAGAGCTCTGTATCTGTGACTAGATCAAAGTGCTTTTTTGAAACCTAATAATTTAAATTTCGCATTTGAAATATGAGCATAGAATTCATTTATACATTTTGTAGTGGATAGTTTTTAATATAGCTAATGTTGAACACCTTCCATCAGGCTTAACTCAACATGTTCTTCTGAATACACTATTATTTTGCAGTTATTTTCCTTCTTGGGTGAGTACCTGGATGATAGGGTACTCTATAAAGGAAATTTTGCACTACTTGTGTAAAATCTGTTCAGGCAAAAAATTTTACAGTGCTGTGGATATTATTTTGGTATCATTCACAAGCAGTAAATGAAAGAAAAAAGTTAAGGAAGAGAATTTGCAGTAAATTTGAAAACTACTGCCCTTTGAAGAAAAAAATGCTTAAGTCTGTTTGAAACGGTACTCTGATTAATCTGATTTTTTTAAAATTATCTTTCTACTGGATTTCTGTCTAAAGGGTTACAATAATATTTCGTTTCAAGTTGTCCAAAGGG
Source organism: Myiozetetes cayanensis (assembly GCF_022539395.1). Taxonomy (NCBI): domain Eukaryota; kingdom Metazoa; phylum Chordata; class Aves; order Passeriformes; family Tyrannidae; genus Myiozetetes; species Myiozetetes cayanensis. The sequence goes on along the minus strand of NW_026086604.1, from coordinate 76,555,650 downwards.
TTTTTCCTGGCCTATCAGATTCCATGCCGACAACTGAAGTAACAATATTAGAGAGACCTGTGCATCCTTTTCATTCGACATTTGCACAGGGCCATCATCAAGGAGAGGAAAATTGTTTCAGGGACTGTTGCTAGTAATGTATTAACTGACTCCCCATGATGCAGGACATTACAATTACTCATCCTTGGATGATTTTAATATGAAAGATATGCTATTTATAAGAATGATCTTGTTCAATACATTGTACAAGAGTTCATATACCCACCTCTGTCTGCTGATATTACAGTAAAATCTTAGTGAAATCTAAGGCCTTAGTGGTCCTTAGAAAATAATTTGAAGCCTAATCAGGCATGATCACATTAACCTAGTTTACTAAACTGGTTTACTGAGGTTATGCCATGCACATTTTCAGGTAAAAACACTGTGACAATTTATTACAGATAAGAAAATTGATGAGGAGAAATGAAACGGTAAAAAAAAAAGTAACAGGAATAAGAACTGGTAGTAATACTCTGGCTTTCTTATCTTACTGTGTTGAGCTGAGACCTATGTCTCTCTCACTTATGTCTGGCTGGTGAAAAAAGTGATGACATTAAAAGCTTTGCATCCTGTATATTGCATAGAGCATGTGAGACACAAAGCAATTTTGACAGTTGCACGTGAGAGTGCGAGAAGGAAGTGGAACCATGGAAACACAAAACCCCCATGAGCAAGTCAGACAAGCATTTAATGTTTACTCTTGCAAGGTTACCTTTTTACAAGGTGTATAAAGACCTAGTTTTATTCTTACATGTGGTAGAAGTGAAGAACTTAACATTTCTTATTGATCTAGTGGCTTCACTGTGTTTACTGATTTACTTAGGTAGCTCATAGCAGGAAACTTATCAGCAAAATACTGGTAGTAGTAACACCTCTTGCTTGTGGTGCTAGCATTTATGAAAATTTTATTAGATATTTGGAGATGAAACAGAAATGAAAACTATGTTTTCACTGGTTGCATGGGAGACAAGAAAGAATGAGTTCAGGATGAAGAGAGATCAAAATAAAAATAAAGGACCAACATTTTGGAGGATGTAAAAGGTTGAGGTCATTGTTCTGAACAGCTAAGGAGGTCACAGACTGAAATATTTCAAACTCTAAAATTTAACATGCTGTATTACACAAGACTTCAGTGATGAGTGTAGGAGATCGAGAGCCTGTGGAGATGGTCCCCATAGCATGAAGTGACTGGCTCTCACAAGACCTCTGAACACAGGCGAGTGAATGGTGCTGATGGTGCTAGCCTTATGTCTGACATCTATATTACCAACACAGATGGAGAAGTAAAAATGAGCTTGTAGAAATTATCTGCTAAGAAAAATCCTTATATCTATTGTAGCTTTATTCTGAATGTTTTTGTATAAATGACTTCATCTAGGAAGTTTATTTGGGCTGGGAAATATGTGAACAGATAGTTTAACAAATATTTATAAAATTCTCTGAAGAACTTGAGGTGAATAGACAAACCAGAACATCTTTACTGCTTTTAAGCCAGGTAAACTTGGATATAGTGTTTCTTACAGTCAGATCAGACACAGGCATGTATTATGTATATTGGCAGTGCAAACTGAATTTATAACTAGTAAAACATTAGACCATCAATTATAATTGAGCTGAGATCATGATAGCTCCTTTCTGGAAGAGCATCAGAATGCCAAGTAAGAAATTATTAGAAATTTGCAGAACAGTAAAATGTGGGAAAGTATTAAATACCCATAGCCATTTCTGTATCTGGGTAACAATGTAAAAAGGAGGCTCAGAAATGGAATCAAAGTTATGATTGCTGCAACATGTGAAGTGCTAAAAGACAAGGGGATAGCATAATACCTCATCTAAACATGCTACAAAAACATGAATTTGCAGTAGGCAAAGAAAAAATATGGAAATATGGAAGAATTACTATGTGCCAGGAGACAATATTAAAACTCAGGATTTCATATCTATGAGGTGGATTTTTTTTTCAAAATGCGAATTTTTGTTACTTTTACTCATTTTGGAGGCATGTGGATTTGGTATTAAAAAAGCAATTGGAAAAAAATTAAAACAGCAAGTTTCAGAAATAGAAATAATAATTCTACTTAAAATAAATAGTTTTAAAATTAAAATCTTTGTATAATTTGAATATTTATACAATTTTCACTGAAAAGTAGTGCCACAGAAAGGGACCTGGGGGTCTTGGTCAATGGCAAATTGAATATGAGTCAGCAGTGCCCTGGCAGCCAGGAGGGCAAAATGTGTCTGAGGAGTCATCAGGAAAAGCATCACCAGGCAGTCAAGGGAGGGGATTGTCCCACTCTGTTCTGCACTGGTGGTGCCTCACATGGAGTATTGTGTGCAGTTTTGGGCACCACAATATAAGAAAGATAATAAGCTATTGGAGAAAGGAGGGCCATGAGAATGATGAAGGGTCTGGAGGGGAAGCTCTATGAAGTGCATCTTGAGATCACTTGGTCTGTTCAGTCTGGAGAAGAGAAGACTGAGGGGAGACCTCATTGCAGTCTACAACTTCCTTGTGCGAGGAAGAGGAGGGGTAGGCACTGATTTCCTCTCTGTGGTGACCAGTGACGGAACTCAAGGGAATGGTCTGAATTTACGTCAGGGGAAGTTTAGGTTAAATATTAGAAAAAGTTTCTTCACCCAGAGGGTGGTTGGGTACTGGAATAGGCTCCCCAGAGAAGTGATCATAGTAGCAAGCTTGACAGAGTTCAAGAAGCTTTTGAACAATGCTCTTAGGCACTTCTTGAGGATAGTCCTGTGCAGGGCTAAGGATTGGACTCTGATCCTTGTGGGTCCCTTCCAACTCAGAGTATTCTGTGATTCTGGGATTTAATTGCTTCAATAAAATACAAACAATTAGTTACAATTTATGAAAACATAGCATGAAAAATCACCAGTGAATTTCAAAATCAATATATGAGTATAAAATAACATCTAACAAAAATTTTTAAAACATTAATTTTTTTTTTCAAAAAAATGATAAATATTCTGAAACAAAAAAACATTTTCAGAGTGGGAATCAATTATTAATGAAGATGCTCGATAAGAAAAATTGTTGTGCTCTGAGGAACTTATAATCTCTTTCAAATGAGAACTTGTTTCATAATAGCTGTATGCTATTATGCTTAGTGTGTGGTAGTGCCAGAAGTCTGACTGCCTGATAAGTTGAAAAACAAAAGGTAAATGAAAGGAATTTTTTATTATACCTTCTGCTCTACTTCTGTGGAAGAAGTCCTTGTTTGTCTTGCAAGCTTAAAACCCTCAAGAGTTCTGTATATGTTTGCATACAGTCTTCATATGCAGAATGAATCCCACATACATTGAAGGTGAGTGTTCTGGTTGAATAAGAATTCAGCCTTTTGATTTTTCTTTACTACTTTGGGTCTTTAAAAGAACTTTTTTGGTGCTCAGTTCAAGTTGCCCTTTAAAGAAACTTAAGGTGAGGCAAGATGAGAGAGAATTTTCTGTTATAATGTCCTAGAGGATAATGTCAACAAATGTGTTTTAATTAATAAAGCCTTTTCTCCCTGTGACGATTTCAGTGAGTTAACTGTAGTCCCTGGTGATGTTGCTATGCCAGTCAGCAGAGGTTGTTCTATTCAAATTTTTCTCATGATGTTGGCTTTTGGCAGTGATGTCTGAGTAAGATGTTGATCACAACTGATTCTGAGTCTTTTATGTTTTCTTGTAAACTTGGTGTTGGTGTAGAATAGTCCTCTATGTTGTAGAGAATAGTGGTTCTCTACACTGAAGAGAGTAAAGTTTTTTAGTATTTCATAATGTAGGAACCAAAGACATTTTCTTTAGTGTGTCAAAATGCAAATTTGTATAGTTAACAACAGTGTTTCTGTCAAAAAACATCAGCCTATAAATATTTATGTATTTTTTTGCTTATCTGAATTAAGGATGACAATAAAAGAGTGATGCAGGACAGTCTAATTGCTTTAACAATATGTTTTTTTCTTACTGTGAGAACTGTGGCATAAACTGTGGAAGAGAAAGTCTCGTTGAAGTTATTAGTGCAATGTATATCTTCTAGAATCCAAGATTACTTTTCAGCACTGTTGTATAAGCCAGTTAATAGCTCTTGCTTGTCAAATTCAACTGTATCAGCCCAACAGCAGGTAACTGCTTCTAGTTTAGCTCTAATTGATGTCAGTAGTAGAGTCCAAGAAAATAATCAATGAGTGTTTGCAGAATCAGGAGATTCCTGCACAAGCCTGATGAATTCTGGCAGACAGCACTTGTGCAATTTAAGAACCATTATAAAGATGCTGAAAACTTAAAACACTGATCAGTATAACTGAAATTTTTTTCAGTAAAGGTATGTGTCATTGTGGCATTTTAAAAAAGTATAATATTTATTTATTTAATTTATATGCTAATAGACTAACTTGGTTAAAGGGCTATAACAAACTTATAATTTATGTCAGAAACAATAATTTTAGGGGTTTTTGTGGGGTTTTGTGGTTTTGTTTGTTTATTTGTTTTTTGTTTTGTATAGCAAAACATAGAACCAAAAAGAAATTATTCTTTTATTTGGATGCAAACAAGATTGGTTGGGGGTTTTTCTATGTACTATTTTATTTAGTTTATTTACTATTTTGACATGTTCGTTGCACTGCCATGTCTGAAAGCTATTGTAAGGCCTGGTTCTGAATTACACTTACTAGACCATTTCTTCTTCAGCAAGCTGAATGTAAAATTCTGTCAGATGAGTCTGCTAGCAACTATAGCATAATTTTATTATTCAGGGGAATAAAATTAGCCATACTAACAATTAAAAAATAAAGTAATGTCTAGCCTTATTTTGTTTTGGAGCATCTTTTTTTTTCTTTTTTTTTAAGAAATTGTAATTGATCTTTCCAAAAAAAAGAATTATTTTGTCCTCTACGCTCATTACTATTTTTACAAAGTACAGTGATGCAGAGAAATATTTTTATGGGCCTCATCAGTAAGGCATCTGAACATTATAATGACTATCCTTGCACTTGCATTGTGAGGCAAGGAAGTATTAGCTCTCCTCCCTAAGTAGGGTGTTGAAGCACAGGAAGGTTGAATTACTTGTCAGAGGAATTATTGAAATTAAACTGAACCCTAGAAAGTCCATCCTTCTGATTTTTTATTATTCTTGTTTTATGTGTTGGGTTTTTTTAATATAAATAATGGTCTACAGTTTGTTATTGTCTGAATTGATAAGCAGGGAGTTGTGTCTCAGTTGAAGAACACAGTAACAGAGAGCTGGGCAGATCTGTCTACCTGGAAATTAGATAAAGGGTTACTGATTAAATTTCTCTACATCCAGCACTGCAATGCTCTTTAGATTAAATAGTTAGCTTCCAAACCTTTTCCTAGTCTTGGCATTAATAATGTCAAATTTGTAACTACAAGGTGAAGTAAGCTCAAGGGAAAGAGGGATGGGAATAAAAGGTCAGTGCTGCCAAGTCCTCACTAGCTTACAGTATTCATGGATCATCAAACTAGATGACAAAATTATTAAAATAACAGAGAAAACAGAAAACCAAAAGTATTCTGTTCACAATTATCTGTCTGCATTATGCTTTATGGGTCTTTACTTGTGTTCCTTAAAATAGATTGTTAACATGTTTCTTTGTGGAGCCCAGCCCTAGAGACTGATTCAGAAGTAATGGCTTCCTCAGTATATTAAATAATTCTGACAGGGTGTTCATTTTCTTTAATTATATCTAAGTATCAGTACTTAAAAACTTGTTAAAAATAATGGTATAAGTAATTAGCCTATTGGCATTACTTTTCCTATAGGCTATACAAGATAATAAGAAATGTGTACTGAATTTGATCACATTTTATGCATTGTGCAGATAATTTTGTATTCTTGAGGAAAATATAAAATGGTATTATTTTTGGGGAAAAAGGCATGTGCAACCCCTCTGCCCAATATCCAAAAGATAGGAATGAAAGATTCTTTCATTCTGTATGTTTGTGTAGGGTCTGCTGTCATGTTTGTTAATGATGGGCATGCTGTGAGTTAAATAAATAGGCTGAAACTATTTGCTTTGGTAATTATATCTCCAGTGTTACTTTCCAGTAATGTAGCTCAAACTGCAGGAAAAAAGTAAATTACAAAGATAAATAAAGGTAAAATTATGCAAAGATTTTGAAAAGCCATTGACAGTGTATCATGACAATGTCTTAAAAAAACCTGAAAGTCATTTATGATCTTAATGTTCATTAAGGTTATACGCTAAAGAGCAAGATGAGCAAGGGCTTAAAACAATGCCTACAAAGAAAGTTAATTGTGACATTTGCTTAAATGCTGCCAATACCCTACACCTTTTGACATTTATTAACCCAAAATATTTTCAGAAGGTTTATTTTCAGATTCAGGGATTTTAAAGTAGAGTTTCATTTTTTCCTGTTCAACTTCATATTATACCACCATGAATTTTATAATCAGCTAATGAGAGATGTATATCTTTACTTAAAGAGAAATTCCCTTTCCTTATAATGCAGGCATAAACCAAAACCTACTTAACATTTTGAGATGGGTCCAAAAATTAAATGGGAGCTTTCTTTAAAAATTATTTCTGATTCTTTCAAAATTAAGAAGTCGTATTATGTCAAATACTAAAGTCACAACCATGTTTCAGAATCATTACCTGATAGCTGACAAATCTCCATGAGCATTTCATTCTGATTTAAAACACATTTTTGAGGCAAATCTCTTGATCATTCAGACTTATGGTACTTTTGTTCACATCAGGAGAGGTCCTGGAGAGTACAAACTAGATCATTTCTGGATAAAAAAAAGAGCCAAGAGGATGCACTACATGAATTGGCACTTAGTCCATTGAACCAGATGAGATTTTGTTCATAGCAAAAAAACCTGAGATGCGTTTATTACCTGCATCATTCCTCACCATCAGCTGCTTCATTCTACAGAATACCAGTTCATGTTACTTGCTAACATAGGTACAGCTTGTGTCTAATAAAAAATAAATATTGAGACATTACTCAAGGCTAGGTGAGTCCTGTCATGTTTAGTCAGCTGTCTTTCTTTAAATTTAAGTTAAATTTTCCATTATTTTTAAAAAGAACTACCAAGGAAAAGTGATATATACAGTCAAATATCCAATGACGGGGAAGAAATTATGCAGAAAAGTAGTATAAAGCAGGAGAGTGATCTCAATTTTGGAGTAACTCTTAATGATATTTATCTTTATGTAATTTATATGTCTCGATGTGTCATAATTTCATGTTTGTAATGCACACCTCTCATAGCCTACAATCCTTGAAAAGTCTAGGTACTAAGTTTGTACATGGTTTACACAAAATCAGGATATTGATTTATAAGAAATGAACTTCCAAGGTACAGAGGCAAAAGAGGCGCTGCACCTGTGCATGTGTGTGTGCCTGTGTGGGATCTGCAAGTAAAATTACATTTGCCTGTATGTCTTCTTTTTGTTAGTTCCATGTCTTAGTTGTGTTAGAAAGTTTTCAGCCATTACTTTCCACATTGTAAAAAAACATACTAAGAACAGTAAAAATGATGAGAGAGTAAATTTATGTTGAATTCACCGAGAGACTTCCACCGGAATAAATTTTGACTTGATCTTAATTGATTGATAAAAAAACCCATGAAACAGACAAGGCAAAGTTATAAGAATCATGACAGAGAAATGAAGAATTATTTAGTATTTAGTTAATAAAATATGGTCTATTTAAAGAGGTTTTTTCACTTCAATAATGAATGATAAAATTAAGTATATTTCTTTTTTTTTAATTTTTTTTTTAAATGGAAAGAAAAATAGAACAGTCCAACTAAAATTGAATTGTACAAAATAAAAATTTTAGTATGAAAAAATTATACAAGGTGTTATGAAGAAGCTAAGTAGTTTTCAAAATACTTTTTTATGCTCTTGTCAATATTTTTATTCCTGTGAAGGCCAGTACTTTCTTTTGAATATGTGCTCCTAAAAATACTGATTGTAATATTTTTTAAACTACAAAAATTAATATTTCAATACATTTTTATACATGAAAGAGATGAAAAAGGATGTATACATTATTCACAATCTGTGATAGAGAAATCTTGTATGTAGAACGCAGTCTAAAATGCCATCTCTTTTTCCTTTAAGATTCTCATAAAATGTGCATTTTTAAAATACTTGGCTATGTAAAATTCATTTACTCTTTCTTTTGGAAACATTTGCTAGCTGTTTTGCAACATCCATTAGTAAAGCATATGATTTACACATTTGATCACAGTCATCTTTTTTTTCCCTTCTTTTCTCTTCTTTTTTATTTTTCCCTTCTATGTCTTACCAGGAAAAGAACTACTCTAAAACTCCACAAGCATATGGGCAATCTGTGGGTGCATGTTTGTGTGTAAAACCTACAGCTGGGGAAACTTCATTTGGTTATTTACTTTTGAGCTCGTTAGCAATCCGAATTTTCTTCTTATATGTCTTTTAGTTTCACTGTCTTGACCTTTAGTGTTTTAGACCTTAAACCTTCATTGAATTGACCCAGTTTCATATGGAAGGAGGACAAGCTTGCTTTAGTTGGTGTTCTCTGTTAAGTTGGCATCTCTCTGTTCTCTGTTCACTCTCCTTGAGTAACTCAGCTGGAGTTAATGAGATTGATCAATTCTTAGGTGATCTCTGCTGAAGTTTTATATATTCTGTTTCATTTCCCTGACTTTTGAGGTTTTATGTCTTGAATGAAAAGCAAACAGTGCTCATGTACTGTTGCTATTGTGCTGGAAGGCAGCTGAAAGATGGAGTACTACCATTAAAGTCACTGAATTCTGTTTACAAATTGTACCATTGGGTTTCTTTGTACTTTTCTATTTTTTTGTCTGTTTCCCTTCCTCTAAGTTGGGTTGATAATGCTCTCTAAATTGAGGTAAAGTTATTAACTCTAGCTCTTATATGAACATGAGTTTGTAGAACCTGAACATCACTAACTTTCCTTTGTTGAAGTCTGTAATACCTCCGGGGCTCTCACAGCGTGTTGCTACACAAATCCTAAATACACCCTGCAGTGCCGATATGTGCTGCTAATTTGCCGTTGCCATGACTAGTTTATTATTTTGCCTGTCCACAGGGAAAAGTACTTTTCCATCCTTTTCGCAGCTGGCAGTACTGCTCAACCAGAAAATGTAGGAGTTCTTGTGGACTAAGTAGAGAAAGAGTTGATATCTGCTGCCGTGGCATGGCATGGCGTGGCACACATATTTCTCCTGAGGGATGGAGCAGCAGGTTTAATCCACAAAATGTAGTCAGCAATGCTATGAAAACAAAGGTTTATTTGCATTTTTGGGAAGTCATCTGGAAGCACTTTACAACCTTTCCTCAATGATTCTGGTGAGTCTACATTGCTGTGCTGAGGAGGGATGTATGTTAGAAAGCTGCACTGAAGTCATGGGGAGAAATATCCTCCAGTTGAGACATGTAACTGCTCCTTTATAACCTCTTTATAGACAGGTATGTGTCTCTTAGCTGTGCTTTGTACAGCTCAGCCTGGCTGAAACACGGGTTCATCTGTCTATCAAAGTAATGACATTCACAGATCACAGAGAAGAACCACTCTGTATATTTTTTTTCCATCTTTGAAAAATATTTTTTATTGCTCTTTCTTAAAAGTGAAAACAGTGCTTTTTGAGAACAAACTTGCTTAAATAGAGAGGGCATGTATCAGAATTTTTTTGAGAGGGAAGTTAATCAGCATTTTTGCATTCATTCATGTGTATGAACAAATCAGTTTTTAATTTATGGAATGAAGAGACATCTTCAGATTTTGACATTGTTTTTTCTTCTAAAATACATTTTTTCATTTCACATTTATCCCACATTTAAGAATGAAGTTGTGAACGTTTGTCTTTACAGGTGTAAAGATAAGAGTTCTTACCGAAAAAGCAAAATCCCAAGGAATCCCACATTCCATGGTCAGTTACATGGTGCTGTTAACAAAGGAGTCAGAAGCACCAGAACTGTTACCAGGGGTCCACAACACTAAAAGTTGACAAAATAGGTGCTCCAGGAAATCAGAAATGCTACATTAGCTGCAGCTGGTATATCAAATTATGAAGAAAGTATATTACTATTATTCCAGATACCAGATGTTCCAATAATGGAAGCACCACTACTTAGAAGTATTGTTTAAAACAAACTAATTTAAGATTATTTTTATTTTAGGGGAGATTGGTATTATAATGGCTTTTTAATCACGCTGGTTAAGCCCAGTCTAACTAGCTCATTAAGTTAATGAACAAATTACCAAGGAAAACTTGATACATCTATGAATTTCAAAATCTTTATTGAGTTGTCTCACTAATTTTATCCATTTTAAAAGAATAGTTTTAGAAAATTTAGTATTCAGATGAATTCTTACAGAAGAAAATAATCCTGATAAGGCTGTAACTGTGCTGGGACATAGTTTATTCATGATTTTATAGCATGAAATTTCTTTTTGGCAGGTGTTTGGCATCCCACAACACCATTTCATGTTTCCTGTAAATGTATCATTAAGATGAAAAAATACATGCTTTTAAGGCACACATATAGTAAATCAAAACCTTGGTCTTGCCTGAATTCCTTTTCTCTCTGTGCTATATGATTTTTCAAAGCATATTTTACAGCACTCGAAATAAGACCAGCTGGATGCCAATGAGAGATGAATCTGTTCTGAAAGCTTAAAAAGGTCCATGACAAGTGAATGCCGTATTCTTTTTATTCTGTTAAGCCAGTCTCTCAAAAGACTTAGTTTTAGAGTAAAGGATGTAGCTGTAAACTGGATCTTATAGTAGCTCAACAAGGATAGCTATTTCCCTGTGCAGATGTGCAAGGTGAGGGTAGGAAGGTGGGAAGTTCTGTCCATAAAGCCTTTTTCTGTTCCTTTTGAATCCATATCCCCAGTGTTCCTTTAACAGAACAAGCTCTATGTGGCATATGGCTGTTATAAATAGACCTATGCCCTGCTGTGGATATGGGTTTTGGCACTTACATGTTATTTCCTACATGCAAATAAAGTGCAATGCTACAGAGTACTACCTTGTGTGGCTTTTCATGGGTGGCTTGCACGCTGTCTTTGTAAAGACTGTACCTGCTATGTACAAATAGTTACACATGATAATAGTTTAGTAGTTAGATCTTGTGGAGCCCCTGGTGGTCTAGTGGTAAGGGCGCGGCGCTGTCACCACCAAGGCCCGGGTTCGATTCCGGGTCAGGGCCACTCCCGGGCAGGTGGGGCTCGTTAGCCCTTAAAGGCAACCCACCTACGTCCTAAGGACCTCGCTGCCACCGTCCAAGCTCGCTTGGCCCCGGCAGATGAACCTTAGGATTAAAGGGTGGGCTCAGTTCCGCGCACACTGTGTCTCACCTAAAAAATCCAATGCGCAGGCTGGAAGGTGTAAAGACCTTCCCCGGATCTTCGCTCGCGAAGACTGGCCATTATTATAGATCTTGCCTCCTGAATGAGATAGGAAAACACAGGTTGCCTCAACGGTAGACTTCATTACTTTTCAATTACTCTAAGCACTCCTTAGAAAAGAATACACTTGTAAGGCAGTTTTCACCACACTGAACCTATTCTGATTCATTGAATCAATACTGCAGAAGATCAGTCATTCTCAGATATCCTTCAAAGAAATGATGAGCAAATAACTTTGCACCGAAAATAAATATTTTAATAATCAATTTTTTAATAGAAATAGAAATGCTACCTTTCAACAGATTCAGCAATTTGTCTAGCTAGAGTATTTTTTCTACAAAAAAAAAAAAAAAAAGAAAAAAGTCCAACGGAAATAACACTTGTTTTCTGGCTTAGTAATTTTTGGCAAACTCAGTAGTAAATAAACACAATTACCTTTTCATTATTTGATTTGTTTTAAACAAAATCACTGTGTTTATATTTTACTTTTCCGAATGAACTGGATGTAGTCATGTAAACTAGACTACATTCTCTTTTATTGTTAAATTTTGCTCATTTTATGGTACAAATATTGCTAGAGTAAGAGTTTCATTAACAAACAGGTGTTATTTCATTTGATCTGGTCTAATTTTAAATAGGTGCCAGTGTTCTACATTATCATTAATAAATATGTAGTTTCTATACATACGTCTTTCAGGTATAATTAAAAGGGATGGTCAATAGATTGTATGTTTTCTTAAAGTGCCTTTTTTGCTGTAGAAATTCTGTATTATTCAGTGAGTAAAAATGTTTAAATTGTCTTTTTGAAGAGGTACAGACATGTTTCTCAGACCTTGTTTCTACATTTGGACCAAGTGTCATAAGCTGATGAACTTGAGAACTGTGTTGCAAATCTGTGAAAATTTAAAGGCAGATAGCAAAGGAAAGATGATCTTTGATGCCCAGAAGTTCTCCAGACAATGATTATTTTCTAGTAGACAAGTCTGTTCTTATGTTCAAAAAAGGCATGTGTGTCGTTATCAAACCAAAGGAATATTTTTTAGGAAAATTTCCAAAACCAAGTTCCCTTTGTTAATATGACTTCCTTGATCATAATTAACAGCTACTGCAAATGCAGGTGAATTTCACCATCAATAGCTACAACATTTGTAAGCGAAAGAAGACTTACTTCTGTGAACACTTATAAATGGATAATACCCCTCTCATGTAACAACTAACTCCTGCACCAGTGGAAGGATTTCACAGTCATTTCTGCCTAACAGAAATATTATTATTTGAAGTTCTGGAAAATCAAAGGGCGGGGAACGTGTAGAGAGAGAGATGGTGAATGATTTCCACATAAGAAAAGACTTCTGTTATTTCCATTTTAAGACCTTTAGTTTGGTAAAACTTTTAAAGGTGGAAATAAAATTTCCCTAAGTGTGTGAACTTAAACAAAAGAGAATGTTTGCTCTCAGTCTGCAGGAGAGAACTGTGCTAATGCTCTGCAGGAAAGTATTCTGCTAGCACTTGCAAGGCCCTAATTATTATGGAATAAAATTGGAGACAATGGGAGTTTTGCTATTGAGTTTTTCAATTCCAAGATTTAGGCTTTATGGACACAGTTACACTTCCTAGGAGACTGAAGGGATTTTGCCCCTGTAAATTACTTTCCCCAGGACTTCTCAAAGTACCATATGCAGGAGGATTAGAAACAAATTAACATCTCTGGTTTCACTGAGCAGTCTCTCAGAAAAAGGATAGAATATAAACTCACCCAGACACAGTTCTTATTCCTCACCTCCTGCTTCTTCCCTCTTCCAAGTTCTCTGTAGGAATAACCTTTCTGCCCTCTTGTCTCTCAGATAAAATGACTCTACACTCTTCTCTTCCTCCTCCATCCCCAATAGCAGCAGCAGATGTGGTGGTTCTTTCATCTCTTCAGTATAAAACATTAGTACAGCCTCAGTTATAGAAAACAGAGATCTTACAGAGGCTGAACAATTCTGTTCCAAATTATAAAGCTTTTAAAATTCTTTATGTATTACACTGTATACTCCACTGATTTTTATGAAGATTTTTCTTTATTCATTAAAAACACGAGTAAATCTTGCAAGTTATGGCTATAGCTACCATATAACTTCATGTAAACTCAACACATGTTTTTAAACATTGCATTGGGAAAATCCAGCAGAGACAATTATATTCAGATTTATAATTAAACTGCTCCATTTAAGCAGAAATGATTTAGCCTTGAGCTGTGGAAGATATTTTTCTTTTGCTTGTTAGTACCTAGGCGTGACATTTCTATTAAAAAGAAGGCATACCATTCTTACACAGTGTAGCTTAATGATATGTGAAATATGAATGCATCCATAACTTAGAATATATACAGGATTTCCAGGATTTGATTCAGGTCTGCCTAATGCTATATAAATGCTGGTTGTTTTAAATAATCCAAGCTTGAAGAACAAACTCTATCTGATGCTTTTACTTGTGTCTTAGAAACTTCCTTTTTTCCCATACAAAGGTCTATTAGTTAAAAGAATCCACTGAAAGATAATTTTTTATTATTTTTTCAAAACATGAAAAAACAATTATATCTGGGTTTCAAACTAGAAGAAAATGCAAAATATGCAGCGTGTCAATTATCTGTATTGCTTCATCAAAATGAAGGAAATACATACGACATAACCCTTTCCTACACTACTTCTGGAACCTGAGGAAAATTAACACTTGCTATGTGATAATGCAAAAATATTGTTATGAGGAAATCTTGCAATTGGAACATGATTCATGTGATTATGCTTTTTTGGAATTGATGCATCAGACACAGAAAAAGTCTTTCAGTTTCTTTGCTGTACTTTCTATTCCTATATCTCTTGCACATCAAGCATTATTCATTCATGACTGCTGGATTATTTTGGGGATTTTTGTGTGTGTGTATCACAGATGCATATTTGCCTAGGTTTTTTTGGGCCAGCTTAATACAAAATGGTTAAAAATTCAGAAGATACTATGTTTCACTCATAAAATTCTCTGCCTGTGAAGGCCATAAAATTATCCCTCTAACATATGTGTTAAAATTGATATATTTCACCTCTATGCTATAACTAAGAATTTTTTTCCCTGTTTAGAAGAGAGAAGTGGTCAAATAGTTTGTGATTGTATGCCTTGTCACAGTGATAGACAAGTTGAGGCAAAATCTTTCTACTCTGTCATTCCCTACCTGTTCTAGTGTGTCATTATGAAACAAAAAGAGACACCTTAACTGACAGAGCTTTAGAGCAAGTGTGATTTACAGAACAAGTTTTCTGTATTTAACATAACATTAAATTTAAATACATAAGAAGGGAGGTAATTTGCTATGCAGTGAAGAAAAATATTTGAAATAATGAAAAAAAATTGTATTAAGAGAAAGATCAAACTGAGGATAGCTTCATCAGCACTAACAGAATGTAATAAGCCTTTGCTCTAAACCCATCCAAGATCAAACTGGAGTTGAAGAGCATACTGTTATAAATAAAAAATTAAACAGCAGAAGATAAATTTGCTACTTAAAGTTCCACTCAATGTCAAATTAAGCATAAACTTTTATAATCAGTTTATAATCTTTGATCTCTCCAAATGTAATGGATTTAAACTGATACTCTTTCAGCATATATTTCCAGTGATGTGTTTCCTCAAAAAGGAGGAAACCCTACAGTTCTAATCTTTCTTTTCATGTTCTAACTACAAGAATCTGAAATTTTGATTTATAAAAGAGATCCTGTTGAAAGTACTTGAAAGGTGTGTATTTATCAGTGATATTTTTTTTTTTTAAGAAAATTTCAGCATAGGTAGACTACTAGGTAATGCAACTGGAGTCTGTATAATGATCTTGTGTTCTTTCATATCTCTGTATGTTGTAGAATTGTGACTTCCTAAAGTAGAGTAAACCTAGTTTAGGGAGTCTTAAGCAGGGTGCACTCCTAGGAACTATACTGAGCTTTTGACAGAGAAGCTGCCTCTAAAGATTTTGTGCAGCTGAGTCAAGGACCAAGAGTTAGGCTTGGGATTCACTTTGTGTGTGTTCACATGCACCATTTCTGTGACTGTGGAGGTCAGCTAACTCCTAACCACAGTTTCGTGTGTTAGGGACTGATTAACAGCAGGAGATAACTGACTTCATGGATACTGTGCCCTTAGATGTTTATTATTACATAGCTGGGTATATATTTTTTTCGTACTAGTCATGATCTCTTCCAGCAGCATGGCAGTCGTAAACCAGGCAGCTGTCTTTTTGTCTGTCATTTCAGAAACAGAATGGCATACCCTACACTTTCTTCCCTATGACATATTCATAGGTAATCCTATAGCTATACAAACATATTCCTATTGGCATCAGCAGGACAATTCCTGCAAGAGAAAAAAGGTCATGCAACTGACAGGCTGTAGTTATGGCTTCCATGAGAAATTAAATCTCAAGAAAAAAAACAAGTACATAATGTCTTGACCCATTACTAGGTGAGATGATGAATCAAGCATGTATCCTCTGATGCTAATGGTATTTTCTGTGTAATGCCCAAGTAGTTAACCATGATTTCATGCCTTGTAGCTTAAGACATGTATAGAGTATAATTCTACAGAAAATGGATCACATTCACACACCCTTGAAAGAAAACAGATTTTGTCATGTCACTTCACAAATATAAACAGCTTATTTTAGACTGAAAATATCTAACCTTACCAAAAGCTTAATTTCAGTGACACTTTGCAATATAAAGTTCCTTCTTGTTCTCAGCTTTTTGAACAGTGGTTATCTGATGATATAATTAGACTGTCATTAGAATTTATAAAGTCTTTTCTAATGGGTGTCTAACAAATTTTGCTTTAGATGTAAAATATGTCATGTAAAGACTTCCAAACCCTTTAGTGTCTATTTTTATTATATTTATTTATTATTGTTTATCATATAATTTTATAATATTTATTTATTATATTTAACTATTTTATTTATTATACAGGATAATTCATATTTTCATGCATTGATATTTTATATATGTTGTAGAAGGGATACCACAGAGAATGTAGTACAAAATAATGTATTACTGTCAGTGTGTGGTATCTAGAGAGATTTATATCTGTTTGGTTCTTACAGCGTTTCCTCTTTCAAAATGGAAATATACTTCCTGAAAAGATCACCACCCCTTCATACTTACAATTTTAATTGATAACAGTAATTCCATCTAGCATTTTTGAGATCTTGCACAATTAAATAATAAGTGTGTAAAATTTGATTGTAATGTTATCTTCATTTAGTTTTCATGAAAAAAAAAGTATTGCCTTGAATAGGAATCCAACTATCTCCCACCTAAAGCTGTGACAATTTTTTCCCCAGACTCCTGTTTGGGGCAAATGCTCTTCCCTCATTTCTTTGTTTTGGGTATCAACATTATGCTACCGCTTATCCACTGAACACCTTAGGCACTCCCTCTGTACCACCAGTGAGGCACTAGTACAGAGGGAGTGCCAGTGCTTTCAAAGGTGTAAATCAAATCAACTCTACTGGTGCCAACTGCAATGCATCCATTTGTAACAGGTAATGTCTTCCACAGGCTTCCTCAAAACAGAGGACTGCTTACCATAGATTTCATGTACACAGAAGTGAAAAGAAAGGCCACACCTATGAATGAGGATACATGGCACAACCATTTTCCCATCTGATCCATCAAGGTCTTTAGAGTGTGAGGGCTTCAGATTCAATCCCTTGCTTGGTTCCTGTTACGTACTTCGAAAAATCCTAAACTTATAAAAATTTGATGAGATGGTGAAATAATTTTCTACTGAACTGACATCAGCAGCTGCATGCTCCATTACAGCTCATATTACTTCAGTAGGATGTATAAGATTACACTGGACAAAGAAGAAATTGCAAGTTGATAAATTTCCTCAAATTTTGTCCCCTATTGCTGTCTAATAGGTAATAGTGAAATTTTTTGTTGGAACGTGTGATTATGTTGTTACTTTACTATGGTAACACCTGCCCAGATTCATGGTCCTATCACCTGTTATCATTCTGCAAAAAATTTCTCCCAGATGATGTTCAGCATAACTGTGGACTTAAACTTATCAATATATGTACACAGAGAACATTGTAACATGGAGTTACATGAGATCAGTAAGAATAATTTAATTAAAAAATTACTTCTGATATTCATTTTACATTAAAGTTTAAGAGGACCAGAACACAACGTTTCTATATGTATCAACTCCAATTGAAATGATGATGCAAAAATAATAGTCAGACATATATACAACTTAGAATTTCCATATATAATTACTTGCATAATTATTTTAAAATAGTATTGATATTTTTTTATTATTTCAATAATATTGAAAAAGTAGTATTGGAAAAGTCTGCTCTGACTCAGTATGCTTAGACTGAATCCCCATGACATAAGGAGATAATGTTCTATTTAATTGGATAATTAGTGTTTTAATTTAAAAAACAACTTTATTTGCCAAACAGAATTCATTAGAAAAAGAGTATAAATTATTTTTGTTTAATTCTTCTTGAATAAGATTGTACTCTAATCTAATTTGGACAGAAAGAGATTCTAAAATGCAGAACCATGTTGTCTATTACTGGTTTTGTAAAAATTAGTCAGAAGAATGCCAATTCTTGGAAGTAAATATTTTACTAAACAAAAAAAGAACATAGAAATACGTCCCCAAGAAAATTAGTCATGATGATAAGATATGAACTGTTTACTAATTCAAATACTTATATATACATATATAGACACACACATCCTTTAACTGACATTTTTAATTGTTGTTTGAAATTCTCATAGAACTAAGAAAGTCTGCTCACAGATGGGAGTCTCTCATAAAGACCTGTATAAAGATGGTACAAAGACACCTCTTCCTATTGCAAGTAATTTTCAGCTTTAAAAGGAAACAAAAACCTCTTTTCCAAATGACCTTTAAAAAAAGTAATTCTTTTCTCCTTTTGTTCACCTTTCTTTTACCTCATCATTTTGCAGTGGGACTCAGCTATCTTAAAGGTCTTTTCCAACCTAAATGGTTCTATGATTCTTTGATTTTAGTTGCTCCTTGTTTTCACATACCTATTTTGCAGATTGTCGTTCATCCGACCCATTTTGTAGCAGTATCCAAACTCCTCTCAACACAAGCTTTAGGGCTTTAGTCCTGTCTGACTAATGCATGTTAACTGACTTTTCAGAAGATGCCCTAGGTTATCCAAATTTTTAGGATCAGGAAACATTTGCACTGACTGTGTTGTGAGAAGATTTCCCCTTATTTCAAAATGTCCTCTGAAGGGGAATGTGTCTGTAATGGAGAGGGGAAGAAAGAAAAATTACTTTATTGTAATTTGATTAGCACTGTTGTTTTTCTTTCTCAATTTTCTTAAATTCAAGTCTCTGACACTGCCCCTCCTCTTTTATCTTGGGAAAAAATTCAGGGTTATGTATTTTTAGAGAGAAGGAATAAATACGCTTTTGTAAAAGCAGTACATTAGATTCTAATTATCAATTTTTAAAAGAAACTTCAAAATCTGTGTAGACCATACAGATTTTGTCAATAGAAAATATGTGTAGAATAATTATATTTTAGAAGAGCAACCTTCCAAATAGAAAGTCTGGTAAAGTGGTTAGTATCAAAGGTTTCTAGACTAATTTACACCCTCCTGTCCTGTAGGGGGTATCCCTGTTTCAATACAGACCTTTGCAGTTGAGGTCTGCCAAAATAGCTGTGCTCGTGTCTATGCTTACTATACACACTTTTTTTCCCTTTCCTCAATTCAGGGCATCATTCGGTGTTTGCAGTCTTAGGTAATTGAATAGTTGTTTAGATTTCTCAAATAGTTTTCATTGTGTATCTTACCTAAGAAAGGACAGAGGGAGGAGCTGGTGGCTACAGAATAAATGGAGATAGGGAGAAGTAGATACAGGAAGAGTAAATAATGGAATAAGGTCCCAAAATATATTGCATAAAGAAAATTATGTAAAGGTAACAGATGTAGGATGGATAATTAATTCTGTTGTGTAGGAAAGGAAGAGTTAATATCCTGGAACATTTAGCATTTTTTTTCAGTCTGGATATGCATTACAATATAGCATTTAAATTGATTTACTAGCAACAAACAAAAAATTGGGACACTGATTTTTTTTTTCAGCTTTTGAAATTGGCAGTGGAATAAGACCTAGAATCTGAGTATATCACAGGATGAGTATATCAATTTAGGGATGTCAAACAATCCTTGACATTTAAAACTTTTTCATTCATTCTGTACCTTTTTTTTTCATTGTATGTGGATGGGAAATGCAGAAAAGGAAACATACAACAACTATTCAATGTCTGCATTGGTGTGAAATTAAGATCACAGCAATCCTAATGGATGTCATAGCCCTTATTCTTGCATTCTCTGTAGGGCTATAGTGATTGCTTCATTTTAAGGCTAGACTATCTTGCAATTTGTTAAGTTTCTTTTGATTCTGATTGCTCTACCTGTGTATGTATGAATTTACTCATTTGACTTTCTAAATCATAGTAAATGCATTAATGCAAGCCATTAAAATGTGTAAGAAAAGAGAAGGTGAAAAGTTGAGGATCAGATGTATAGGATACTGAGGAGCAAATCAAAACCTCAGTATACTGAGGAACAAGTACACCTGATCCATGCTCCTGCGATGTTGAATTTACCTAGGAGTATAAAGCAATTCTTGAAGTACATTACTAAATGCATTTCTTGGTCTTTCTTGTGGTTTCATATGTAATATCAAATCATTTGTGCAGATGTATGAATTCTTGAAGTGACACAGAACTTATAAAACTGAGTTAGTGAAGCAGTAAGACCTTAATTTATTGCTAAAATACAATCATAATTCTTGTTAAGAACTGGACATAATTGTCAGAAAAACTGAATGAATCGTTCTTTCCAGATGTGCTAGCAGCAACTTGTTACCAACTTTTCATTCCCTCTGAAGCAAACTAACTTTCAGCTTATTATAGGATGAAGTAGATTGTTAGATCCCATGGACTTGTAAACTGACTCAGTTTGACTTCTGGTATTGGTTATGATTTAAAAAAAAGGTTTTTTGCATAGATTTATTCAATATATTTAAAATATTATCCATACTATTATTCATAATTTATTTTTTAATCAGTCATTTCTTTACCATATGGGTTATTGTTTGCACACTTTAGCAAGAATTATGGAATGATACATCTTTTTCTGCCATCACAGAAAAATATTCATGATTTTCTGCACTAACAAAGTTTGCTGTAAGGAGTTACTAATTTTACATTTGGGGCAGATTTGCCCAAAGATCTGACACTAAACTGTGTTACTTAGGTAGTGAGAATAACAGTATAGTTTTCAGCAAAAGTAGAAACAATTCACTCACACTTCCAAATCTTTGCTGCATTTTTAATATTCAGAATTTATAGGGAAAACATAAAATTAAGAAAATCTGTCTGAACACATTCATTTGTATAACCATGTTGCAGAAAATTCATGTGATTCTGAAATGTAAACAGATAGTGGGGAGGAGAGTAGGTTAGAACTGAGCACTTGTTCTCTTGCCCTGTAGTTTTGTTCAAATAGCATGAGTTCAAGAATCAGAAAGCAAGTACAAACAAGAAGGATAAGTGGGATATAAAACTAAAACTGCTGTTGGATGCAGTGTCAAAAAATCTAGTCTCTCACAAATCTTCTATGTGTCTTTCAGCACAAAAAAATAAAAACCTTTTCTTCCAGTGCTTGTAGCACATAAATCAAAGAGACAATAGAAAGCACTTCTCTAGCCTAAACTGCTTTCTAGAATATTTCAGACATTGAGTGTTAGGATTGTTTTCTAGCGTTGTGTAAGTACAACTAATGCTAGCTCCTTGCTCTTCATCCTTGCATCTGAATCTCAGTTTTCCAAACCTTTTATTGTTGGATAATTTGATTCATTTTAAATTAAATCAATCAACTATTCTCCTACAGTAATTAGACACTTTGTAATGTCGAATTGCCCCACAAATTACATAGCTCAGTGTGGGTTACAAATAACATGCATTTGCCCATTGTTCAGCAATAGTACCTAGGAAGCCTGTATCAAAATTGCCAGATTAGCATGATTTGATGAATAAATAGAATGTGACAGATCCCAGGTAATGCAGAGCAACACAGCTCTGCTCAAATAGGTGGAACAGTTCCTAGGTTATACTAGCTGAGTGATGCTATTGAAGCCCAGTAAACACATCTGTAACTGTAGAATTGCTAATCTTGACAGTTATAAAGCTTTTTATCTCCAACATATTTGGGGGGGAAAAAAAAAAAAGCAAGCTATGTTTAGGCTTGTCTCTGTATTTCACTCTTCCTTTGTCTTGGGAGCATTTGCTTTGCCCGTTTCTTATTACACTTTTTAGCTTTTTCCCCAGCTAGGGAAAGCAACTATAATTGTTTCTAGTATAATTCACAGTCTCAGATAAAACATCCAATGCTGCCTGATTTGTTACTAATTGAACATAAAACCTGTAGCTGGTAATCAGAAAAACACTCAACCATCTCAGCTTTAGTGCCAAATCTTATAACAGGAGATGGGAGTAGGGACTATAATCTTGTCATACTTCCCTCTTTACAAATTCCTGCTTTGAAACCTCTTTCTTTTGCTTCGTGATATTCTTACTTCCAGGAATATGAATCAAGGTAGTCTTCAAAATGAAGCTTAAATAAATTTTATTTTAAAAAAGAGACATAAGTAAAACAACTGTGTGGTTCCTTCTATGAAGTTCTAAACTTCCCTCTATAAAGTTTATTCTTTCAGCTTTTTTATAATCATTTTTATATCTTTATTTCTTTCTATGTATGTCCGTAAGTCTGCATATGATGATGGAAGGAAAATACCAAGCTTTTACTGAGAAGGGTATAATGAAACAGTAGGAAATTTCGAGTTACTTAAATTAAAACGATGAGGAAGACACCGACATTAATTATCTCAGACTGTGTTATCTTTTCATTTGCAAGCAAGGAAATACTTAACACTTCAGAAGCAAAATACTTTACTTTGGATTGGAGAGATAATTTAAAATTGCATGTGGGGGGCAGCTAGATGAAAGATCAGAATCTAGTATATTCACTGAGCAAGAATGATGGGATGAAAAAGTAGACAAAGAAGAAACTATGTTTGTGTTTGTTCTGTGCCACAAACCATGACCTCTTCCACAGTCACAAGGACCTATTTTCAATTTCAAGTGAATAGCTATAAATGTTAATAATTGCCTTTACCTCTTTCTCTGTAGCTTAGCTTCTTGCCCCATTACCAAAACCATTTAGTTTCCCCGTAATTCATTTTCTACATAATCTCCTTTCATGTCCCGTAGTTCCTCTCTTGTGTTTCACCTTGGGCAGTACATCATATAAATAAAGTCTATATCCATAATCGCTTTACAGTTCTGCTTAAGGGAATTCACTCTTGAAAACTCCTTTCCAACCAGTGTCCATTATAGTAGTTCTTTTTAGTCCTCATTAGATGGGACAAACAGGCGTATATTTTAAAAAGTACTTTAGCATCAATAATGTAACCTTGAGTATCTATTCAAAGCTTTTAGATGTATTTAAAGGATGAACATGAGGCACATAAAGGCATCTGAGAAAGAAGTTCATCATACTGTGTTTGGATTCTAAAAATTCCTGCATTGAAAGTAATGTTTAAGGCCACATTATTGTAGTATAGACACTGATCAAAGGGACAAAAATGTCTAAGCAGCTGTATTCAAATATGAGTTTTTTTCAAATTAGAAATAGAGATTTATCATACTAATAGCCAGAAAAATGTGCATCTTGGTATTTAAGGTAGAAATGGATGAATTAAGACAGAAAAGAATGAGTTCTGTATTTTTGCAATGAGTAACAAACTCCTAGGAAAAGTCATTAATGTTATTTCCCTTCCTTTCATTTTTCCTTTTGTTCTCAAGCTTCATTCTGACTTGGACAAGGGAGTCGGCACTGTTAAATATACCCTTTCAGGAGATGGTGCTGGCACGGTTTTTACTATTGATGAGACCACAGGAGACATTCATGCCATAAGGAGCCTAGATCGAGAAGAAAAACCTTTCTACACACTCCGAGCTCAGGCTGTGGATGTTGACACCAAGAAACCACTAGAGCCTGAATCAGAGTTCATCATCAAAGTGCAGGACATTAATGATAATGAGCCAAGGTTTCTGGATGGGCCTTATGTTGCCAGTGTCCCAGAAATGTCTCCAGTGGGTGAGTAAGAAGCTTTAACACTTGATAACTAATTGCCTATTACTTAATTGTCTCAATGTACGTTTCCTGCTGAGGAAAGAAAGATAAGGATGAAATAAAAATATACCTTCTAAAACTTATTATTAGGGATGTTTCTAATGCTCTGTGCTTAGAAATATGCAGATTACAGTTTTCTTTTAGCTTTGTTTGCCGATTTACAAATTTACTCTCCTCCAAAATGAGTACCAATGACTTTAAGTCTTGAGGACAGGAGAATAGAAAGAGATAGTCAAGGAAGGTATGCTGAAGTCCAGGGATTCTCCATACCCCCAAATCTTTTATGTCACATATTGAGGTGCATTCCCCCCTCTTCCTTGACTAAATTAACTGTTTGCTGTACAGAATTAGATTAATTTTTGTCATTTAACTTTCTTTTCTTTGTGGCTGTTAAACTCCTACAGCACTTGCATGATCTCTTAATTATGCATTAGGGACAATTCTTTATTTAAGTCCTGCTATACTGTGCATGCTGAAAGTAATGATTGTCCTCACCTCGTTCACAATGCAAGAATGGGAGTCTGCAAGACCGACTCAAGATGACAAGAACCTAATGTCCAAGAAAATCATTAGTACATCAGATTCTTAAGCTAAAAAAAAAAAAGATCATCTGGGAACATGGTAAGTTTTCAAAAACCTAGTATACAGAGGACAGAATCATTTTCTGTCTAAAGAAAGGTGGACTGTAGTAAGGATACTGAAGCACTGGAATAGGTTTTGCTTGAAGAATTTTTACAATGTGATAGATATTTGCCAGGAATGACATAAAGAGCATCAATCCTGCTTTGAAGCAGGAGAATAGAATTAATGGGCCCTTCGAGTCTCTGCCTGATGGCTGATTCTGCAGTGGTCCTGAGCAGCATATTTGCTACATAAGCACACTGCTTGTGTCCTGCTGCCAGATGGCATTTTGGGTTTCCCTGCAGATACCAGAAATTAATTTGTTCTGCCTTGGGAGTCCTTTAACTTCCCAGTGTTAGTTCCAGCCTATTGCCATTTTCTCTCCTAAACTGTCGTTTCCAAGTACTTCACAAGCCAGTACTAGTCATTTAATACTCCCTGTAGTTGCTCACAGTTTTGGAAGTTTTCTGAGTCTGAAATGGCAGAGGGATACTGTTCCCCTTCAACTCTGCAGCTCAAGCGTTGATCTTTTTTAAGTGAATCTGAGAGGCAACTGGTTGTCTACACAAGTTGCTATACAGAATTAAAGAGGTAGATTTTTAAAATTTGTGATAAGGTTTGGTATACTGTGATAAAGTGAAATGTGAGTAGACGTGTAGGGATGATCATGTTAGTCTTATACAACTGTAGAGACTAGTTCACTAGTTTGTCTATAAATTCCCTATATTGTTTACCCTATAGAGATGCATAATGATATTACTTACAGTTGTATTATTCATAGATGAAAAATATTTGTTATATTTTGGTGTATGTCAGAATAAAATTTTCTCGTCAGTGAGTGTATGGTTGGTTGTTAAATTGTTTTTAAAACTTGATCAGAGAGATCTGAACAAAATAAAAATGAATGATGCTGTTTATACAGTGAAACGCAGTGCATGCATTCATTCTTACACTCTGATGCTCTCCCTCCATCTTCCTTTCTTATTTTCTTAAATACATGTGTGCAGTAGAAGATTAAATGCTAACAGGACTTTTATTTCATGGGAAACACTCTTTAAGGTTTGCCGCACATCGTGACTTTAACATGGATGGGGAGTTGCATGACTAAATGGGATACAACTGAGCATGCTGTGTCACACATACAATGTTTTAAAACAAATGTTTTCCAATTTACTCTCCTTTGGAAAAACAGCAGTAGATGCCATGGCAAAAGTGGATCTTCTTGATCTTCACTTTATTCAGTAACATTCACTATATCTAGAAGATTTATTCATAACAGATGTTATTTTCCTCTATAAAAACAATTAAAAGATGGATGAAAATTGTTCAGAAAATGGAAGGCAAGGAAAGAGTGCCCTAAATGGAAGCCTAAACTTCAATTAGTGGTTACTAAAGCAGATAAATTTTTTTTCTGTTAGATTGTCTTGCAGCAAAAATATCCAGAAGTGCCTTCTGTTGCTTGTAATGTGCCAGGAGATTGTGCCTTCTCCAGTGTAGGTCTTTCCACTCTCTTGTTCTCTCTTATTGATGCTTTCTTATGCAAGCACAGATTTCTCAGAGGATCTAAAACTACTGCTCTCTATCATCAGTACTGTTCAGTTTCACCTATAGAGATGCTTAAACCTACCAGTGCCTGAGGCTGACATTGAAAATCTCTTTGATTTTTCAGCTGGTACAGCATATGGTCGTCTTGGCTTAAGCAAAAACCCTGATAAACCCTTCCTCTCATCATTTTTTTTTCCCCATTTTTGTTTTCTAGTTGCCACTTTTTAATTACCAAATGTCCTTAACTTCACTGACTGCAGTTTCACAGCATTATTGATTATGAACTGCACTCATGCATACTGTTTTCATTGTGGGAAATGCACTGCAACATGACTTCTTTCACCCTTACTAGTCACTTATATGAGCCTGATAAGCTTTTGTGACTAGTGACTTGCTGTCTTTTATTGTTATATGACATTTGAATGTAAAGTTTTTCTCACTTTGAGACTTTATCCCAAGGTTATTGATAATAAGGAGCAAAATACGGATGCCAGAGATTATGTTGAAAGGAGAACAGGGGGGTTGAGAAGTAGCTAATAAAATCCTACATCCAATGTAAATGCACAATATATATTCCACTTGAACAATGAAATAAAGTGAATTGTATAAATCATCCTTGAGGTACAATAGTCTGCAGCCATAAGAGAGGACTGTATGGGACTGGGGAGTCTTGGGAAAAAAATTGTCTTTCAGAACCTTTACACACCTTAGAAATTTTCATGGTTGCATGGTTCTCAGTTCTGTGATGTCTCTGGACTTCATTATAATTGCTGTTTCTGAGTCTGCGATGGCCAGAATAATGGCATAGCATAGTTACAGAGTTATAATAAAATTGTGCATCAACTTTATCCTGGGCCTTGGTAATGTTTTACTGGAAAATGTGCAAAAAAATGAAAATTTGTAGCATCCTCAAGATCTGGTTTTCTTCACATAGATATTATTTAGACATATCTGTCATGTCCAAGTTTTTCATGGAAGATTTTCTTAGAACTTGTGTTACTTTTCACACATGTTGCAGGTGAAAATTTACTTTTTCCCTTCAAATTTACATTGAGGACAGATTGAAGTTTCTTCTACAGTTTCTGTACTCTAGGCTTTGTTTGTTTTTCCTTTTTATCAATAGTACTCCTTAAAAAAGATAGTGGTAATGTATATCTTTTAGGTTGTTTTCTGAAGAGATAATTTTAGGATTGCTATTTTTACTTAGCAGAGCATTCCTTACTGGGAGCCAAATTGCTTCATATGCTCTCAAGAAAAAATGCTAAAACAGTGGTTACTCACTACGAGCTGGGATGAAAACCTATTTTATACCAAAGCTTGAATGGCCAGCTAGCCTTGTTCCTTCCATACATGCACTGTAATCTGCTCTTATATTATGGAGAGAAAAATCAATCCCAGACACAAACAAAAAAGATCTTCTCTTGAAAAGCCCTTTGGTTACGTAATGCTGTAACATGAAGACTGCTGTACTCATCTATGACTTCTGTTTTTTCTGATCCTTTCAAAGTGGCCACAGTTTTCGTGTTGTGGAAGGTTATCTTTACCTCCAAAGTTGACAGTGAATTGCTCACATAATAAATGGGGTGCAGAATACCTTATGGTGAAGAATTTATTTTGGAAAGGACAGTGATGTGATATTCTCTGCAGAAAAGCTCAGCAGATGGAGTCAGATTACAACACAGAACTAATATTTTAAGAACAGAGATTGCTATGCTGTCATCTTATGCCCAGTAAGAGACTTATACAAGCTTAAGAGCTGGACTCCTAATGTGTGTGTGTGGGGGGTTCTGATATTGCATTGGTTTTATCAATATCTTTATTTTAAAATATTTTCTTGATTTAATATAAATTTCAAAATGTAGAACAAATCAGAAATGGAGATTTATCTATGACAATTGAAACTGGGGCACTAATATTCCCATTTATAAGTTAGTATTAGCAAAATATGTTGTCCTTAAGTGTAGTTTAATCAACTGTGTTGTTACTTCGGGCAGCTGTGCCAGCTTCTGTTGCAATACAGTTGACGTAAGCATGCAAATATATGATGAGTTTAAACCAAGGTTATCCCCTTATTAAAGCTATCAGTACAGATGATTGAGAATGGGGGCATAGCAGCATTAAGCACATATTCAAGGAAAGATATTATTATACATTTTTATGTTTTTATACGTAAAAATGTGCACAGGAATTAATTTGCATTTCTAACACATTTATTTCACTGAATATGCTGATTTTAACAGCAAATTTATAACTTTTACTGTCACGGTGTCCTAATTGTTTTCTAAGGTCTTTCCATTATTTCTCTATGCTTATACATAGATAAGCTATGGGTTATGGGTGTAGTAAACCCATCAATTCCATAATATATACATGCCATATGTTCTTTCCTAAGCAATTTCATTTCATACTTTTCCACTAGATTAACTCCTTGTTGATTAGAGGGGACTCTACAAACTACAGGTCACCATGGCAGACTAAAATGGTTAATAATAAGAGAAAGCAGGAATCAAGTTATTTTTACTGTGTTCCTCCATGGTGTAAGGCAGCTATCTGAAGAGTGTTATGGATTTACTTTCCATGGTACTGTCAATTGAAAGTAGTCTCTATAAATTTTCTGGCAGTTTTCCTTCCGAATTGAATAGTTAATTGAATTTTATTTAAACATTGGCTTGTATTTGAATATTGAAAAGGAATGTGTATATATATATATACATACATACATATATATATGTATATATATACACACATGTGGATGTATATACATCCACAAACAGAACATATATTTAATATATCCATCTATGTAGTTTCATGTGCAAGAATTACAATACAGAGAGAACTAACCCGAGGAACTAGTGGGTAGTAACCTCCACTCTGGTTTGGCTTAGCTTGGTATCATGTCCCTGAGTTTAGCCTGAAGCTTACAGTGAGCAGAGGCTGGGGAAGGTAGGACTATAAGGCATTGGAGGAATTACTGAGTGATCCTTCCTTTGATATAGATTCCTAGCTTCCGGCAATATATTTTTAAGGATTTCCAAGAGTGTATTTGAGGCTGTTGCAGAAGATATTACTTTGGGAATCCATTGAGACCAAAGATATTTTTGAATGGCATTACACACAATCATTGACAGATAATGGACAGTATAACCTGTCAGAAGTCCCTCCATCTCCACCCTGGTCTTCATGCTTGTTTCTGGTGTTATCAAGTCTTTAGATATCATGATAGGAATTGGATGTCATATCCAAGATAAAAAAATCTTGACTATGTTTTTTTAATCCACCTTCTCTTGTCTAATTATTCCCACTGATCATTTTCCTTTTTTGTCTGATGTTGATCACTGAGATGAAAACTTTGGAGGATTTTCCACAGTGATCTCAGGATCAAGACTTAACAGGCTACTGAGCTACAACCCACCTCTGTGAAAGTACTGATAAATTTTGTTGGTTTTTTTCCTCCTTGTTTTTCTCAGTGTGAAGTTCGATATTCTCAGATACATACTACGTTAAGATTCCCCTGTAAGACTTTGCAGACAAGCTTTCATTTTGTCCAGCTGTCACCTGTTCATATATTCTGTTTTACTGGCAACCTATGAATTCAGATCCAAGTGAGATGCCAGTGGCAATCCCTCTGTCACATAAAGTTTGGCAATTTATTCCTCCTGTTTGTGTCCTTTTTTTAATTGAATATTATTTTAGGAAAGGCTCCTGTGTCTTAATCTTTCTTTTCTCTTTTTAAAGTGTCTTTGCTTAGGAACCTTGCTGAAAGCTTTTTTGAAATTTAGATACTGTTAATCTATACAAGTAATCTAGAGCTATATACTCATTGATGAACCCAATAATAAGTTTCGTGAAGAGCAGCTATATGAAGAGCTGCAAAACCATACTGAATCCTACCTTATAGGGTCATATTCACATGTCCTTTAATTCAGTACTTTGTTGCAGTGTACAGATTTGTCCATCGCCTGGGTCAGACCTGGTGGCTTGGGTCAGTCAGGCCATTTTTTAGAAAAATTCATGTCCCATCACTACCTTTCTGTACTCCATCCAGGGGCTATGACAGATGGCAGTTTACCCATGACAACTGGTATTTCACTGATTTCTTACTAACAACTGCTTTTTTAATTACAGCTCTTGTCTTTTTGATTTTTTTTTTAAATTATGAAATGAAACATCTACTTCACTGATCATCAGACTAAGTTTTTTTAGCCACTGTGTAAGAAAGGTGAGTTTTAAGGAAGGAGAAGAAGGAAAGGCAGGTTAGGGCTCCTTAGCCTTTTCTCAGAAAGTATTTTTGCCCTTATATGGGACATTGCACAAAATGTGAAACAAAACAAAAATTAGGAAAAACCCAACACTGAGATTTCAAGAGAGTATCACAGATAAACAATAAAAACTTTTGAAAGAAAAATGTTTCTTGACACTATGATAGATCATTAGGCAACCTAAACAGCTTCACTGTGTGAAAAAAAAAGAAAAAAAGAAAAAAAATGTTTAGATAAAAGTCAGGGGAATCAAGACTTGCTTGGTTAAAGGATTGTGATTATTGTCATACTGTGATTTTCTTTTCGTACACACTGGGTTGGATGATGTCAGTAGAACAAAGAAATTTGACAAATGCTATTGGGTGGGAGAACCTATGTAAAATGAAAGCTATGGCAAACAGGAATATACAAACATATACACAACAAAATGTCTGAGCAGTTTGGGCTGTTAAAAAATGGCAACACTGGATAACTGGTTTCTGATAGCTATTTTTACAGTACCAAAATGTCAGTATTGGCATTGAACTCATGTAAAACGTTTGAGTCTTACTTCACGTATATTCAAGCCTCCAAGTGGATAATTTCTACCATGACTTCAGCAAGGTTTTTGACACTGTCTATCACAACATCTTCATGAGCAAACTTAGGAGACACAGATTAGATGAGCAGACAGTGAGGTAGATTGAGAACTGGATGAATGGCAGATCCCAGAGTGTTGTAATCATGGCACAAGGTCTAATTGGTCTGTCACTAGTGATGTCCCCCAAGATTCAACACTGTGCCCAGTTTGTTTATTTATTCATCAATACTTGGATAAAGGGTCAGATGCCTCATCAGCATGTTCACTGATGACACAAAACTGGGAGGAGTGGCTGATACCCCAGAGCGCTGTGCTGTCCTTCAGAAGGACCTTGACAGGTCAGAGACACTGACAGTGGAACTTTCTGAAATTCAGCAGAGTCTTGCACCTGGGGAAGAACAACCTCAGGCATCAGAGCAAGCTGGGGGCTGACCTGCTGGAAATCAGCTCTGTGGAGGAGGACAACTAGCTGTTCATGAGCCAGCAGTGTGTCTTTGTGGCCAAGAAGGCCACTGGTATCTTGGAGTGCATTAGGAAAAGCATCACCTGCAGGTTGAGGCAGATGATCCTGCCCCTCTACTCATCTCTTGTGAGGCCTCATCTGGAGTGCTGTGTCCAGTTCTGGGTTCCTCAGTATAAGAGAGACATGGAGCTCCTGGAGTGGGTCTAGCAGAGGGCTACAGAGATGATTAAGGGGATGAAGCATCTCTCTTACATGAAAAGGCTGAGGGAGCTGGACCTGTTCAGCTTTGAGAAAGGACCTTATTTATGTATGTAAGTGTCTGAAGGGAGGGTGTTAAGAGGATGAAGCCAGACTCCTCTCTGTGATGCCAAGCAGTAGAGAGGCAGCAGAAACCAAAACCAGAAACCAATCCACTGGAAGTTCCACCTGAATATGAGGAAGAACTTCTCTACTGTGGAGGTGACCATGAACTGGAAGAGATTGCCCAGAGAGGTGGTAGAGTCTCCCTCATTGGAAATATTCAGGGACCATTTGGATGCAATCCTGTGCAATGTGCTATAGCAGGACCCTGCAGGGAGGGTGGACCAGACTGTGGTCTCTTCCAATCTTAGCCATTCTATGATTCTGTGTGTGTGATTGTGTGGACAAAGTTAAAAACTCATGTCACATCAGTTAAAATCATTATGTTTCTATCCATAAGCTGACTTTACTCTGGATGAGTAGCATAAATCAAATAATATATTTCATCACACACATCTTTTGGTGCAAACTCCTCTGTTAGGTTATCTAGCAATGCTTTCTTTATTTAAATTAAGCTGTTGGGTTTTCTCTAAATGTGTATGTTGGTAATTGTAATGGTGTTGAGTATTAGTTCTTTCAGTATATAAGGAGGAGTCTTACTATTTGCATAATCATCTTTAGGTTCAATATATCCCACATTAGAGTTGTTGAGATAATATGTTAATTTTTTTTTGTTAATTATACTGTTCCTCAGGGAAAGGTATTGGCATGTTTAAGTGTAGTAGTGAAAGATGTAGAAATTGTTTTATATGGGCACATAATATCTGTAAACATAAAACAGGTCCTATTGATAGTTAAGAGCCACAGATCAGCTGTAAATGATAAAAATTAACAAGAAGTTGCTTTTTTCTTATGACAAAATGACTCTGAACATTAATATATTTTCAGTAAGAGCTGTTCTTTTGGCCACAAAGTGGTTTTAAACATATTTTGAAAGTATTGTGTTCTCAGCCACTGAGCGACTGTAAACATAAAATGTGTTTTATAAAAGCTGCTTTTCAAGCTACTGCCTGCATGTCTATGAACATAATTTTTCTTTAAAGTTGCTTTCCAGCAACTGAGCTATTTTTTCATATAAGCTCAGTTCTATTTGTGATTTTTCAGAGAAGAAACAAGTACAGAGTTTCAATGGCACAAGGCAGCTCTTCATTCATGACAAGTAATCATGTTCTACCTATCTTCTCATAAAAAAACTGCAGGTAATGTTAACAAGGCAAAATTTAAATGGCTTTTAATGGATATTTTGCATGGAAAGTGAATGCGTGTCTAGTGTTCTCCCCCATTTTGTGTATAACTCTGCAGTAAACCAAAATAATAAAAGCACAGACATGACTGATATTTTGCACTAAGATAACTGGTTTAAGAAATCAGTCAGTGACGGATCGTGTAAATCAATCAAGTCATCATCAGCCCTAGAGGAGGGCGAAACAGAAGGCAAAATAGTCTCAAGATTGCTAAGCAAATGGGAGTCACTAAACCAAATATGATTAAGGGCTTTAATTCTGTGTGCAGAAATAACTCCATGTGGCAAATTAGATGTAATCCTAGAAAGGCCTGGAGTGATAAGAAAAGTGTTCATGAGAATCTGGCTTAACAAGAGCTAAGAGAAAAAAATCACTGATCATAAATATGCTGTTAAGGACAAATTATTCTCTATTTAGAGAATCCCATAAGGCTTAAAGTCTACTGTAGAGACATTGCAGATAAAAATAATACCTTAGGAAAAGAAAATCTAAATAAAACAGAGGTCTAAAAAAATCTGCAGAATGAGGAACAGCATATACTAGAGTACCTTTAAATGGAATGTCAGCCAATTAGTCAGTGTATCTGTCTTCAACCTTGGATTTAATGAGTCCTAGGTACTTAATGTTTCCCTTATTTATAGTAAAGAACACCATGGATGGGCAATCCAGTCCAATATCTGTTCTGCACACTGTAGTTTTTTCCTAATTAAGGAACCATTATAGACCTTGTGCACACATGAGTTTGACATTCCTCCAACCTTTGCTCAACAAGAATCCTGATAGAGCTGATTGAAACCTTTCCACAAGAGACATTTTTGCTAAGTTTCTGTAGAACTGAAAGGTGCAAACATGTAATTCTCTCAAAACTTATGAAAAACCAGATGGGTGACTAGTGAGTCATCCCACAGGTTAGCTGATGACTGGAAAATTAAACAGGTGGCTCCCATATTAGAAGAGAAGCATTCTTTTTGTCACCCTGACGGGCTAAGCACTAGTTGGCTTTGAACACGTAGGCTAGGCAATCTTCTCTGAACCTGGGAACCTGGTGGGTTTGCCTGTGCCCTGATTTCTCTTCCATGAAGTTGATGACAAGGCTGGTTGTCAGGTTCCCAGACAATCTAGTCAGTCTGCAAGCTAAACAGGTCATAACTAAGTAGGAAGAAGACCAACGGAAATGAAATAAGCTGTTCTCTTTGCTAAAAACTTGGCAGTACCAGTATTGTTTTCTGGAGAGTGAAATACTTTTTTTCTGGAACGATGCAGAATGAAGTGAAAGTCCAAAACTGCCTAAAATATCGCAGTAAAGTAAAATTCCACTTTCTAGACATCCTTACTTGCCAGTTATGTCTGAGCACCTTTTTAACAGAAGCCAGCAGTAAATGTGAAATCACTGAGGAGGATTAGAGAGGCAAAGACTGGAAATTGAGGAGGAGTCTTCAGGCAGGTGTGAAAGCAAAGAATGACAGTAGAGGAAGAGGAAAAGCTTTACAGACTGATCAATTTTCATTACAAGATCTACTGGAGAGAAATTAACACTTTTAATGCTGCCTTGGACTTGATTCAAATCGACACTGCTAAAGATACTGCTGTCATTTATGTTAAAAAACCTCAGGACCGTCCTTCTATTTTCATAAGAAGGTTAAAGGATATTAGTGAATAAACACTCAAGGTATGAGTACTCCTATGGAGCAGTCTTGAAGAGACAAGGAAACAGCCAGTAATAGGTTCTTGAGGGAATAAGGACACAGAGAGTAGTAGGTAAGGGGACCTCTGACCTAGGATTTCCTGACACACCATTCTGCACCAGGATTGACAGAAAATGTTGCTACTGGTACTCTCAGAGGTGTAATTTCAACTAAACATTCATATCTTTTTATGCATTGTTAACAATGGATGATTTTCACTAGAAGCTTTGTTGACTGCTTGTCTTGCCACTGAGGTTGGCATGAGGTTTTGGGCATAGTGATTCTAATTGGCAACATCACCTTAGAAGCCTATCTAGCTTCCTGTTTCTGTGAATGTCCAGAAGTAGAGGCTAGCAGAAAGTTAAACACACATTTAGGGAGGTTACAATGTCACAGTCTATTTGGGACTAGCTTTTATCCAAGCACAATTTACTTATTACTTTCCTAACTCCTAAAATGGATAGTTGTTCGGGTTCACATGCATGTCAGATATTTCTCTAATGCCCATTTTGTTAGGTTTAGTGACTGTACATTCTCTAAACTGATCACATCATTCTATAAAATGTTTCCTTTTTCTATTTTTAACATTTTTGACTTTCAGTCTGGAAGATAAAAGGTATGTAGGAACAGATAATTTAGTTTTGGTATAGTCCTACCTACTGTATACATCTTTATCCTGACACATGTTTTTGTCTCCTTTCTAAATTAAACAGATTAAATATTTAAATTTCTATGTAGAAAACTTTTCATGTCTCCATCACTTTCACTGCTTCCCTCTGAGCCTGTTACTTTTGTTGTCCTTTTAGCAATAGGGCAACAGTAATCAATATTTTCAACAGCCTTGAGAGAATTCAGATGAAAAAAGGTGCCTGAAGGGCAGGTTTAAGTGCTCAAGCCTACAATTTATGGTCTTACAAGAGATGATACAGACACAGATGCTCAAATTATCAGCCCTACTTACTACTTTTCTGGTTCAGTAACTCCAAATTCATCTACTTTTTTTGCTGCTTTCAGTCTATATCACCTCATTCCTGAATGCAAACCAAACCCTTGCAGACAGCTTTCAACATATGCTTGCTAGTCCTGGGATTCTTTCATGATTCTTCTGTGATTTTGAATGAATCCTTTTGTTCACGTTTTAAGTCCTAAACCAATAACAATCACTGAGCATAATCCACTGAGACAAGTGCCTTGCTGTTCAAAGAATGGATGGTCCTGTGTGCCTTCAAAAGATCATCCAGCTGCTAGTTTAGCAGGAGGGAAAAAAAAAATCTTACCCTGGTTGAATAGAAAAAATAGCTTTACTATGATATATTAAAGCACTGATTTTGATAGTTTTATTTGCAATACTGGTGAGGGAATAATGAGGGAAACTATTAACATTTGTGGAGGGAGAGGCAGTGACTGAACATAAGTAAACAACTGCTTTTATTTCACACAACCCAGATTCAAACACTGGTGTACCAAGAATTGTTGCAAGATAAAATGTTGGATTATCAGTTCCTACATCAGCTTTTCTTTGTAACGAATAAGCAAAAGCAAATTATAGCCTTTCCTTCTGAAGAAAATCTTACATAAATGACCTGAAAGGCACCAAGGTGTCAGACTGCCTGCCTGAATCAAAAGATCGCAGCAAGGCATCTGCTCCTTAAATTCCAAAATCCATATGAAGCTAGTAATTGAACTGGCAAGTTGTAAAGAAGGAATCCTCTCTTTGGGCCACTGCACAGCAATAAGAGATCTCTGAACGGCTGATTTAAAGGAAAGATAAGGGATAAGAACTGCACCAGCACATCCTACTGATTTACTGTAGAGCTGAAGTTGTGGCAGTTCAGTAATACCTATACTGCAATCTGGATGTTTTATATTTTAGCCACTTTTATCGATTTACTTTGGTTAGCACAAGGGGACAGTAACAGTGATGACAGGACAGGTTTTATGGCAGCATAGTACATGAGACTTTGGGACACTAACTCATCAACTACCTTGCGGGAATGCCCTAATGGTTCATTTCCAGTGCTGCTGTTCAGACTGCTTATATTAAAGAATACATGAGCTGCACTTCTCATACTGCAAATGTGTTTTATGATTTGAGTGTTGACTTACTTGTGGACACAGTGTGCATCATGTCAGCACTGCTCTTATCAACAGTAGAGATTTTAGGCCCATTAGTAAGGTCTTGTTCATGAACGCTTTTCATCAGCATATTCTCAGACCAGATTTGTAAAGGTAACTTGGCATGGAGAGTTTTACAAGCATCTTGTGAGTAGGTTTGGGCTTTTTTTCTTTATGACTAAGTGCAGGGCACGTAAATGGTTTTGAACACTCTAGTCAGTCTTTACACTGTCAAAGTATCTTTTACCAGCTTGAGTTGTACCACTAAGTTCCTCAAGTAATGCTGAGAATACCTTTTCTGTAGGCACTTAAATTTTGCTGGCCTACATTATAAATGTGAGACAAAATGTTCTAAAAATCTGGCCAGGTACTTGAAGCAATATCTCTGGAGCCCAGTCAGATCAGACACAAACCAAATTCAACACTACTACAGTAAGTGGGTGTATGCCATGCGGAGTCAGACATCCACATGCATTTATTTGTCTAATTCCAAATGAAGTGTCTTAACACCTGCCTGAAACTTTAAAAAAAGTAATATTCTATTATTTTTTTTCATAGGTACCTAAAATATAAAATATCAGCTAAGTCTGTCCTCAATCTACTTGCACACAAGACCATCTGAACTTTACACTGCTGAACAGCTAGAAGCCAATTAATGCCTAAGCACTGTCAGAAACCATAAAGTAGATATACCTAATTCTTTTTCGGAAGCCAGTCCGTGACATTTTCAGAGTTCAGAGTTACATACCATGCAAAATATGGCTGGAGGAGAGGTTATATTATGGTTTTTTTCATTTTGCAGTGAGGTAGATAGAAAACTCAAATGCAGCTTTAATACTTTCCTTTTTTTGAACATCCCCACCTCATGTTTTAACCACCAGAATCTTTGTAGTTTTTCTCCCTTCTCCTTTTTTTTTGGCCTGATGAATATTTAATGATCCTACATAAAACAGATCAGCTTCCTTCTTTTTTTCAAGAGAATGATGGTCTTGAGAGAGCTTTCACTTAGGAGGTAGGAAATAAGCATTCAACCACCACATAACAGAAGAGTGACTTAAAATAATCTGTAGCTCATGTATCCACTGGGCATTCAGAGCGGTAACATCATTCACTTCTGCATTTTGTCAGAATAAGGTTGCTTTAAATTGTTAACACAGAAAAGGGTTCAACATTGTTTTCCCCAGTAAATAATTTCTGAGAAAGAAGGTATCTAGGATACAACTTTTCTCTTTTGTATTTCTTGCAGGCTATAGCACCTTTTTACTAATAAGCTCACTTGTATGGATCTCATTGTTAGGTATCTAACTAACACCAAATAGAAAAAAAAAGGTGCATCTGGGCTTGTTGCATTTTACAGTGGTGCTTTTTATGATTAATGCCCTCACTATCTCTGTACTGTAGTTGCTGTGCATAAAAGCACTGTGTAATGTCACTTCTCTCTTTTATAGGTGTAATCTTGAGGATGGTGAAAAGTGAGAAGAAATATTCGTTGCAGAGCTTGGTTCTTAATGCTTATATGTTACCAGAACAGACAAAACACAGATGAGGGGGTGTGTGCAAGGAAGCTGGAGGAAATTCACATTAAAAACCAGTATATCATTTTAAATATGTTTTTGAAGATGTCAGGGAAAAAAAAATTGCTGAAGAGAAAAAATATGTAA
Organism: Myiozetetes cayanensis; assembly: GCF_022539395.1. Taxonomy (NCBI): domain Eukaryota; kingdom Metazoa; phylum Chordata; class Aves; order Passeriformes; family Tyrannidae; genus Myiozetetes; species Myiozetetes cayanensis. The sequence goes on along the minus strand of NW_026086604.1, from coordinate 76,517,449 downwards.
TAAAAAGTTAGGAAAACAGATGAAAAACAGGATAAGACTTTAATGCTCATTAAAAAAATCTGGGCATGATTAGTTTAGTGATTTAAGATGATAACCATGATGTCTGTTTGTATATATGGGGGAAGGACTGTGCATGGATTATTTAAAATTAAGGTCTGGCTGGGGTTTGTTTCTTTGTGGTTTTGTTTGTTTTGTTTCCTTTTTTCTTTTAATTTATTTTGTTTTATTTGGGATTAGGAGGAGAGAATTTTCTTTTGCAATTTTTACCATTCTTGATTGTTGGACAAAATCAATACCTTGGATTGTATTTTACTTAGAAATTTTAAGGGAAAGATGAGTCCCTGCATACTGAACAAAACCAAATTTTATGTAGGCCTGAATTTGAGTTTTAGTAGATGTAGGTTAATCTCTAAAATGATAAAACAAAAATATTTTCCTATGAAATGTAAAACTCTTTTTTTTTATGAGTTAAGCAAAAAGTTGCAAGATATCTGGGAGATATTTAGGTTCTTTTAATTTTACCTTTAGTTTTTCACAAGTTCACAGTTTTATGAATATCAAGGCTTGCTTACATCACAGATTTTAGAATTTATGAATAAACATAAAGATGTTGGGGTGGTGGCATAGGAAGCAAAATTTTAGAACAAAATCCTCATTACAGTCAAAGAAAGGTCAGACTGCACTTCAGCCTAGAAAACAGCATTCACCTTTTTAATTTTATCTTTCCTTATTCTGTTTTTAGGTTTGAGTTTTTTTCCCCAGTATTGCTAACTTAAGCATTGCTTTTTATCTGATCTCCAGAGACAAGTGATTTTGGTCATCAAAACAGAGAGAGAAATGTAAACTGGGGGGGAAAACAATCCCAGAACAGGCTCTGAATAAATTCAATGAGTAAATGATTTAAACTCTTATCTGGTAAGAATTGTGGAATTTCTACCTTGATCATTTTAACAGCAGTACAGAGTTAGACATTTTGTACCACCTTTAACTAGAATTTCCTGTATCATAGCTGTACCATACAAATATTTAAATATTTGTATTTTTGCATTTAGGTACGGTCAGAATTTATTTTCATGTTGTTTTTGTGTTTTGTTTGTTTGTTTGTTTTTAAAAGTTTAGGTATTTAAATTAAGTAAATATCATCTTTCATCAAGTTTCTTAAAAGGAAAAAATTAAAGGCAAATAATTGGAAAGTATATAAATAGCTATGTACACCTTGAATGACATCAGGAGAAGGCTGTTGTTGTCACTGATGTTAACTAAGTGGGGTGATGACTCAGAATCTTCAAAAAAAAGAAATTTTTCTCAAAGAAGAATCGCTGTAAATGTAATAAAGATTTGTCAGTCCTTAGTGCAATGACAGCAGGAGAAGGTAAACAAATGTTTTCTTACATTTTGCAGCTGGGAAATTAAGCAGATAAGCAAAGAACTTTCAGAACTTTCTGGCTACCAGTTATGCCCCTGAATTTTTGGTTATTGACAAGGAACAGAAAAGCATGATAAAGGAATGACTGTGGAGAAAGGAAATGAAACTACATACTATATTACCTTATATCCTTCAGTTATTCCAGTAATAAATCCCAATTGCTTACTTTTATATATTTGATCTCACTGACTTCAGTACTTTTTAAAGGGTTCTTGAAATGAAACATGTGCCAAGTGATTTTCTGAGTAGTTATGTTCTTAAAGGTTTTGTTTGCAGTCATCAGGCTTTCACTCACATTTTATATGCATCCAAGGCTGTGCTTACCTGAGATATGTGGGCCATGGAGGAATGTAATAGAATTCATGGGTGGAAATCCTACCTGGTGCATTCTTCAGCATTTTATCCAGTGATAACTCTGCATGAAGAGGGAATAACTTCTACTACCATTGTTTTGTCAGTGTAAGCTTTTGACAACACTGGAATGATAGGGAAGGGAGGAGGGTAAGCCACATTGGGTGGCAGGGGGAACTCAGGACAGTGGGGAAGAAACCAAGGGAAGTCCCAGAAAATGACATCTTGAAGCCCTCTTGCAAGTGAGTTTTGGTGAAGAGCTCCTGCTGAAACTGCTCAGAAGTCCTCTGACTAAACATCTGGGGAAGTGAGATGTTTTAAATATATATCACTTCTGTCTGGAATACCTTATTCATGATGATTGTTTAGACGAGGAGTGAGAATATCATGCAGGCTTTCTGAGTGGTGATTTTCAACACTACCTTTTAAATAGAATCATAGAATCAACTGGGTTGGAAAAGACTTTCAATATCATTAAGTCCAACCCTTGACCCAACATTGCTGTTCTTACTATACCATGGCACTAAGTGCCACATCCAGTCTCTTCTTAAATACCTCCAGGGACGGAGAGTGCACCACCTCCCTGGGCAGCCCTTTCCAATGTCTGATTACTCTCTCCATAAAAAATTTCTTCCTAATATCCAACCTAAACTTCCCCTGGCAGAGCTTAAGACTGTAATACTCAGATAACGAGGCAGAAATTCAAAATTTTGGATGTTTTCTTTGGCATAAATGAGAGTTGAAGTGCCCCTATGTTTCTGATATTGTGCACACATCTGTCTCAACACATTTCTTCTCTCTCAGGTGGTAACAGGCAAGTGGATGTACAAAAGTTTGGCAGCCCTCCCTGGTAACTGGACTGGGTTTCACAGGTCACACACACTTGTTTTTTCTCTTCACACACTGTGCTAGCAAATACTTAATCCCTGTCATAAAGTTTATCAGATAGAGACTAACAAATACTCTTTTCCTTGTTAGAAATACCTTTATTTTTATCATCAATAAGATAAACACCTTTAAAATCTGACCTGTAGTGTATGTTCAACCATACTATACTATGTCTCATCCAAACCAGAGAAATAAAATGTCATATTGAATTATTTCTCTAACACAGCGGAAAAATGGGGCCTCTTGTTGTTTGAATTTTTTTTCCATAGGTACCTGAACTACACACAGGAATACAGATTGTATTCCAGTTTTCAGAATGCTAAATATTATATAATTAAAATCTATTGGGATTATCTAATATTTTGTATGGCAATTTTCACTTTTTGTAATTCAAATCAAAATCTGACAGAATTTCAGTTTTAAGGTAAAACAATGTCAGAGTTACAGAACTGCAACTGTATTCTCACATAAAAAAATAGATAAACTCAAGTTTTTAGGTGATAGATTTATGTATCTGAGCAACTCAGAACCTCATTCTTCTCCTCAGTTGTTTTTTTCCCCTAATCCCCCTTCTGCATTTAGGGACTTCGTTCTAACAATGAAGTAGGACTGCAATATGAGAAATGGAGCCTAGCCAGAACTCCTGGGGCCATATCAATTTTATTTATTTTGTTTACTGTTCCATGTTTTGTTTCTCCAGTTCCACATGAGACATACAATCTTATATGTGTACATTAGCAATTTTTTTTTTTGGTTATTTATCTATGGGAAACAAACAAAAAAATCCCATTTGCTGAGAAAGCTCACCTTATTTTTAGAAGGAATAGGGTTCCTCCAATCCAGAGAGTTTAGTGAGACTAGCTGTTGCAAAACAAAGAGGAGTACTGCATATTGCAATATACTCTGAAAATACAATTGAAAAAGTTACAAAGAGCATATCTTTCACTAGGCTGATGAATTCCCATGATCATTTATTTTTACAGATGTTCACAACAGTTCTGAATGTTTTTCCACTATATTTGTAAATTAGTTCTACATTTCAGTGAATTACCAAGAATTTCTACAGATCTTATGCCCCAATTTTGCAAAGCAATATATTGTTTAATCTTAGCATTAATTTTAAGCATACTGAAATATTTATTTAAAATAGATTTAAAGTATGCCGCTTTTAATTTTAAACTACTGTTTGTGTAAAATGTCCATTGTGTAGGAGGAATAGAAGATGACCTACACTGACGACATGGTTATTAAACTGAGAATAGTAAGAAAAATTCTGCTAGTAGTATTTAAGACAAGAGGGAAATAATATAAGAATGTCAGGCAGTTGCTACCAGAGCGTTTTATCTCAAAGGATATTTTCTCACCTGTATTTTAGTACAGGGATGACATGCAACATTCAGTTCTATTTTTTTTTTTCTGACTAGAGGCCATAGTAAAGACTGATGACCTTTAAAGATGCTTTTCCGTACACTTGTTTTTGTTTTTGTTTTTAAGATCCTCATTGTGCCTTTCCTTTACATTTGTACAATAAAAATGGCATGTCACACCTTGGTAATATAAAATACATTTGCTTTTGCCACTGGTCCCTTTCATCAAGCAGATTTTTAACTTGTGAGCAGAAATTTCATTTTCCTTTCTTGTCCCATATTGGGACCACACTGATGTAGTATTTTCTTGTTTCACATACCTATACTGATGTATTGAAGTATATGTAGTGTTGCCTGGGGAGTCATCAGGACCTAATCTTATTGGGGAATCAGAGATATATGGAAAAAATATTTCCTTTTCTTCTAATACTTCTTTTTGCGACATGCAAATAAAAAGAATTATGACATGTAAGTCTGAAGAAGTAACTATTTTTTCTTAGTTCACTGACCTGTAATATTAGGGGGACCTAAAATATTATTTGTTTTGTAATCAAAGCTTGAAATTTCCAAACCAAAAAGATTTCACCTTTCTTAGTATTATTTTGGAGAAATATGTAATGAAGTTGTTCAGCACAAATTTGGAATTATCTTTGATTATACTCAATTTCATTTTTTCAGTTCTTTTTCTACAACCAAAATCAAAACAGTGTTTAGGATTGTGTTGCCAAGGTAAGAAAAAAAAACCACTAAAAAGTTTTGTGAAAGCTTTTTAACATATGAAATGTTTATCTTTAAAATTTTTACTGAAGATCGATTCCCTTTTGCAACATGGCTATTGCAAACTTCTGTGAAGGTTCAGTTGGGAACTAAGAAATGGAGCTAAGATCTTCTTGGAGACTGCATGATACCCTTGTGCATATCAAGATGATTTTAACAGTAGAGTTCCTAGCATGTCAGTGTGCAAAAGGAACGTAATTGCAGATTTGTAAGCATGGTTAAAATTTTCATAAATATTAAATGATTCTAGGATTTTTTGAGGGTTTTGCATAGACATATTCCAGTATTTTTATGTGACAAATATCAGCATAGGGTTTCTTTTCCTTTAGAAGAGAATTACATCCTTTATTCTGCATGCCTGGAGTATTTCAGAAGTGCAAGCATAACTGAGTGGTTTGCAGGTCACTCACTACTGAGTCTATGTGCCTCCGATCCCAACCAACTTAATGCATTCCTGTGATTGTCATTAGACCACTGAGCTCTGATCACCCCAAAGACAATGGATTTTTACACTGTATAGTCAAAGCTGAGGCTACTGGTCTCAAACCATCCTCAGATTTACTACAGTGGCTTTCACTGAGTCACAGTTTTATTAAGCTACCAGTAAGAACCTGACAAATCATCTTTCTATGCTTGAAAACCCCACTGAGCCTGTAAAAGGCAGGTGATAATACTGTGAAGCTGCATTGAATTCTGACAAAAGTTAGACTTACCTGAAGGAAGAATATATTCCTCTTCCAAAGAATATAGGTTATACTGCCACTGATGTAGGTAAACATATCATTAATGTTTGCAATCCCATATGTATTATATTACACTGTATTCAGATCACCTCTTATTAGGGAAAATTGTAAACATAGAAGGTGAAAGATTTAAGTAACATGAAGTGAATGGTTCTTGGACAAGGGAATGGCACCTGGCCACAACTTCTCCAGGTATTTACAGAGGACCTTATTCTGGTGTCAGCCCCAAAGGTGACACCAGATCTGGAGGTGTCTATTCACATCTGGCTCCATGCACAAGACAGGCTGTGGTGGAGGCCAAAGAGCAGGATTGTTTGGGAGTTAGGCTCACAGTCAGCTATCTCCCTGTGGGTATTGTTCCTGCTGCTGTGCAAGATAGGGACAAGGTGGAACGAGGAATCTGAGACACACAAGGTAACCTGAAAGACCCAGGCAAGAACAGGGATTTTGTAAGCAAGACATAACTGAAATAGCTCATAGAGCAGGTATAAACTTTGTGACATGTTACTCCGATTATGGTTTGTGTTTTTAAAAGCATGGCCATATTTTAACAAAATGGCAGAGCTGATGGTGGCTCTTCTGAGGACAGCAGTGAAGGTCATCAGACAGCTCTGCAGCTGGCAATGTACCATAAGCCATGAGCCAACCTGTGCCTTATGTATGGCAGGGCTCAACCAAATCACAGCTCTTTCTTCCTCTTTTGCAAGCTCTACAAAAGAAATAAAGAGAAGAAAGTTCCTAAAAAGAGGTTTTAGGATCAGTGTCAATATCAAAAGGTAAAAAAGGAATCAAGCTCTCTGACAAACCACAGTTTTACATGTGTTGCTCCAGTACAAGTGAAGTTGCTTCATTTATCTAAAGTTATCTTGAATTATCTAAGGATACTGAGTGTCGCGTTTCCGTCTGCAGAAAGCGTTAAGTGCTATGCTAGGCAAACATGATGTTTTTGTAGAAAAAAAAAGCTAGAGAACTGAAAAATACCTTTTTTTTTGTTTGTTTTTTTCTGATGCTCTACTGTAATTTGCTTTAACTCTGGAACTTATCTTTAAGGGGATTTTTTTGGCTAGAGTATGGGAAATTGAACAGATAAGATACATGTTAAATTTCAGCTGAAAGTGATTTGAAATTGAGGTGATATTAAAGCCTGAAAATAATAGTTTAAAAATGAAAAAAAAAGCACCACTTCAAGGAAAAAAAATAAAGAAAAGAAATCTGTATCACATCAGTCTAAACTGTGATGCATCAGAAGCATCAGTATGGGACTGCATGTGTTTACTGTGTCTCAGTGTGTTGTTTCACTCTCTTTGTACTTGCTGCTCTGTGCAATCATTGCTCCCTGTTGGGTTTCCTGTAAATTCTAAGTGCAAGCAATACTTAGCTCTTCTGGAAGCATTTCACTCTACAAAACTACGGCATAAGGTGATATGATATTCCCATTGCTCGGTGGTCCCCTTTTTCTTGCAGTGTAATCTTTCAGCCCTTAGGGACTGAAGCTGTATCTGCAGCAGAGCTGTTCCTATAATAGCTCTCTGAAAGCCTATTCCAGGTAGTCTCTAATTAGACACACCCAGATGGTGGGCACTGAGCAGATGTCCTACCAGCTTGGGGTGGATATAGAAGAAAGTTTTCACTTGGCTCCCTGTACTTTGTCGTTCTAACATTTTTTTCCCCTCCATTTCTTCACAGTGAGAATTTGAAATGTTTGCTCACAATTTCTAACATATGAAGCAAACTCAAGCACTCTAAGGTACTAAACATTCACAGTGTTTGGTGTAGTCTGAAGCCTAGACATATTGAACTCATGTTACCCAAATGCTGTCACAAACAAAACTGCTCACTTGTGCTTTGATACACAATCTTTATCATCAATTAAGATTTTATTCTTGGAAACCAATTAAAAGTTATGTTCAAACTGCCAGAGACATAAGTAGGCACACTCAATCATGTCTGTGTAGATGAAATGAGTGCAGCTAGCTGGAATAGAGTTTGATGTTTTCAGTCACATGAGTAAACATAAGCAGATATCCAAAGTAAGAAACACTTATTTTCTGGCAGATTCTTTTCACAGTAGAACCATACTTTAAATGTTTAGCCACATCTGACACTGAAAAGATTTTCAGGCAGAATACTTATTTACCCAGTAATTTGACCATCATGTTCACAGTACTGTGTTTTATGCTCCATTTGCCATAAATGTTGACGTGTTTTTCACAGTATTTGAGGCAACGACAATTTTAATTGAAAAGTTCCATTATTATTCCTAAACCTTTCTAAACCTGATCACACAGAATAAATAAAAAAACAAAACAAAAAAACCCAAAACAAATAAAGCTCCAGTGAACCTCTTGGATTTGCAGTACAGTCCTGTAATCACTTATGTTTCAAGAGATTTAATAAAGTTGATCTTCAAGTATCATCTTTCTGCTGTATTTTACTTTCGTAAATCCAATTATTTAATTAATTTAATAGCAATGCTCACAAAATGGCTGTGCACCAGACTTCATACTTTATGATGTAAAGATTTTTAAAGTATATAACTTTGAAACTTTTACTGGTTTTGGCTGGGTAGAGTTTATTTTCATCACAGTGGCTAGTATGGGTCTATGTTTTGGATTTGTGCTGAACACACGGTTGATAATATAGAGATGTTTCTGTTGTTGCTGAGTGGTGCTTACACAGAGCCAAAGAAAGAATGAACAAAAAAAGAAAAATAAAGAATCAAAACCCAAACCAGCAGCATAGTTTGCAAGTATTGTTTTTTTTTTAAGCTAACCAAGGAGAACCATCTCCATTTTTTCATAATTTGACTATTATGGAGTGGTTGAGACCACCTGACAATATATATGCAGACACTTGAAAACAATTTTATCTCTTGCTGTGTTGTTTTTAGTTATATTTTAAAACTAGGTGAAGATAAACCTATTTACTGAAGAAGCATTCTTCGAAAACATTTCTAGAATCAATCAAAGCTTGACAATTCAAAGATGTTCTGTAATTAATCTTTATTTTCCATTATTTGATAATTTTTGTAGGTATCTTCATTTTCTATTGGAGAGGGTTGTCAAAATTTCTGAGAAACTGTAAGAAGTGTTTTGCAGTTTTTCCTGGCTGATTGCAGAGTGTTAGAAACCTACTTGAAAGAGTCTTCCCTCATGGGTTTTCAAATTCAGTTTTACAGACTCAATAGATCTAGAAAAAAGATTGGAATAACTTTCAGACTCCCAAGCCTTTATCTGATTGAAATAAGAACTGTGAAATTCTTGAAATGTACCTGTGAGTAATGAAAATGTATTATTATACACAGTTACAGCATATATGGCAAAAAGCTTTTAACATTTTTAATCTTAACATACACTGGAGCCAGGTCAGTGATGCTAACATCTTAAAATACAGTTTAGTGAAATTAATAAACATACTAAACTGGCAGTGGTTTAATATATTCTAGACAGCCAATGCAGATATGCTTCTGATAGCATTTCTTGAAAATTGTTTTAAAGGCCATAATCAGGTAATTGCTGCAAAAACAATTAATTTAAAATGTTGCTGTAACTCAAAAGTACTACCCCCACCTTTGACCAAGCAGAAACAATGGCATGTAAAGTCCTTATCTGTTTTAGGGGCTAATCATCTCTCTTGGTTTGAATGTTTTCTAAAGGCTGCTCAAGCCAGGCTGGAGAACATTGCGCTGAGATCAGGTACAGAAAGCTCACAGCCAATGTTCTGGCAACTTGGCTGCACAAAGTCTGACCTAGAGAAGCTGATAAATGCAGGTGTGGAAGTATATGGTAGGGAGCAGCTAAGGGTGCTGCGTCTCTTGGTTACAGGGTAGAACAGCAGACACAGAGCTCTGCAGCCCTTAACCCTGCGTGTCGTACCTGCTGTTACCCCTGCTAGCGTGTGGCAGCAGGGTAGTGCAGTGGTTGCTTGGCTGTGGTCTAAGACAACTTAGTATGGACATTAAAAGTAACTTAATCAAAACAGTCTGCTCTCTTCCTAAAAGAGTTTATGTTAGCATTGGTGGGTTTTTTTGCTTTTTCAACCTAGCCAGGCTCTTTTTCATCTTAACACAGCAAGACATTAAATGTACAGACCTAACTCAGGTAATTTTAGATAGCTTAGTTCAGGGGTAGAGGAGGATGTGGTAGCACTGCATGTAATCTCTCTATATCACTGCTTTCACCATTATTTTTACTGTTAGGAGGGATCATACTGCCTTTTTTTGTTTTAACTGACTTTCTGTTTCACTGCTCTGTGAGTATTTAGTGCCTTCCAAAAATAGCAATAGTGAAAACTTGAAAGCCAGCATGGTCTTTATAAATGTAATTATAACTATATGTAATTTTCCCTTTATCTTTTAAATGAAACTGACAAAACATGTGCATGTTACTGATCTTAAGTGAATGTTAACTCACAAAATCAGAGGAAGGAGAAGAGAATATTCACAATGAGCCTCAGTTATGTCTGTGTTATTAAATTATCTTTGCTAGTCAGCCTATTGTTTTGTGCTGTGTTCTTTTTTTTCCCGCCATTCCCCTCATTCTTATCTGCTTTCCCTAAGAACAAGTCATATATCTGATGAAATGGTAATTAGTGACTTCAGTAGCGCTGCATGTGTGTAACTGAGAGCAGAATTTTGCCTAAAGATTTTTTAAAATCAAATGTGTAATAATTAAAGGAAACTGAAGTGGTGTATGGGTTTTAATACGATGACCTAAATACCCAAGGAATTGAAAGCAAGCTGTCTGCAAAAAAATAAAAATCCTTTCTCAACATATGAAATAATGGCAAAAAGGGCACAGCATCTATTATTTTTGGTAGGTTGTCCTTTCATATTTAATTTTAATTTGATAAAATGCATATATGCCCAGATCAAAGAGGAAGTAAAAATAAATGCAAGTGAAGGAGTGAAGTATCTTTAAATTTAATATAAAATCAAACTCATACTCATGTAATTGCTATGGGGTTTTTTTACATTAAACCTTATAACATATTCATCATATAATTATTTTTAATGCAATGTTTAAGTAGTACAGTTCTTATTATTTTGGTTAGTGACTGGAGAGAGCTGGGAAAAAAGACCTGCCTGAGGTCTGAAAAGACATCAGAGGAGCCTTTATTTAGTTAGCCATTTGACAGATAGCCAGATGCCTGCAAGTTGTATTCCTCTATTGCTTGGGAGGTCAGTGAGGGTGTCACCTGATAAAGCATACAGAGAAGAAGCAGAGGACAGATACTGGAGGCCAAATGGACAGCAGGTGCAGCAGGTTACAGGCCTTGGCTGTTTGCTGTTCCTCAGGCTCCACTACTCTGACCAGCTGCCTATTTTTCTGTCCCCAGAGTGGCCCCTTAATAAGGTGCTGATAACTACCTGTCAGCAGTCCCAAAGCTTTACCTCTGGGAAGTGAATGGGAGTAATTGGGAATTGCATCTAGGTACATACTGAAAAGGAGGGACAAGAGGCTTCCCAACCTTTCTGTAGTGTTCATATCTCTTAAAGAAGCTTTTCCTTTTCTTATGGTAAAAGGAGATGGAAATGTGTCATCAAATATACTTACATGAAGGTGTGATTTGGTAAGTTTTTCTCATATGCCATATGGTGGCATATCAGTAGCTTGCCAAATATTAATAACTAGCTTTCTCTGCTGTACACCAAGCAAAATAAAACAAATGTGCTAGCAATCAGTTGTGGGGATAACTGCATGAGCTTTGGCTTCACCAAACCCTGAGTCCAGAGAAACAAAAATAAATTACGTGAAACAGAATTTCTGACTTCATGTTTGATGAAAATGGATTATTCCTGAAGAAAAAAAAATAATTAATTGTGTCAAAAGAAAAGAAATCTTTAAATTGCTTATTAAAATACGATTAAATTATTTTTGTGCAAATATGGATGAAGAGTGCTGCATTCACAGAGGTGAAAGTGTATTCTACAAAATACGTTGCAGCAAAAACTGGTCTCCTTATTGTTGTTGCCTCTGAGCAGTGGTATTTGTAATTTTTTATCTTGCAAAAAATCTAATCATTAAAGGCCCTATGTGATTTCACAAAAAACAGTACAGCGTGTTCAATTCCTATGTTTCATATATGAGGTCAGGGATTTTGAAAGCTTATAGTTTCATGCTTCTGTTTTCAAGCTAAGGCTCAGTTCTGATTAGAAGTTTTTTCCCAGCTAGTATGAGACTTACATACTAATAATTAGAACACACCTGTCATTTTCCTTTAATGAACTTTCACATGACCCAGCAATGTGCACTTGCAGCCCAGGCCATATAATTTTATTGCATAATTATTTTTAACCATATTCTGGGCTGTATCAAAAGAAGTGTGACCAACAGGTTCAGGGAGGTGATTCTGCTCCTCTACTCTGCTCTTATGAGAACCCACTGGTTGTACTACATCCAGCTGTGAGACCACCAGTATAGGAAGGATGTGGACCTGCTGAAATGAGTACAGGGGAGGGTCATGAAAATGGTCAGATGTCTGGAGCACCTCTCTAATGAAGACAGGCTGAGAGAGTTGGGGTTATTCAACATGGAGGAGAGAAGGCTCCAGAGAGACCTTTTAGCAGCCTTCCAGTACCTAAAGGGAGCCTGCAAGAAAGCGGGCGAGGGACTTTTCAGAGGGGCATGCAGTGATAGGACAAGGGTTAATGGCTTCAGACTGGAAGAGGGTAGATTTAGATTGGGCATCAGTAATGAATTTGGAAGAAATTTTTTACTACGAGGGTAGTGAGGCACTGGAACAGGTTGCCCAGTGAAGTTGTGGATGCCCCACCCTTGGAAGTGTTCAGGATCGGGTTAGATGGGGCTTTGAGCAACCTGGTCTAGTGGAACATGTCTTGGCCCATGGCAGTGGCATTGGAAATAGGTAATCTTTAGGGTCCCTTCCAACTCGAACAATTTTATGATTCTTTAAGAAAATCTGTCCTACTGTGACATAGCTTAAAAAAAGGCATAATTTAATCTGTTCTGTAGCTTCTTATACAAGAGGGCACAAATTGCTTATTACAAGGGTATGAGAGAAGGAGAAGGAAAAAGTATTCCATACTGTTTTCAATATTTCCTTGTAATAATAGGAATATAAATGCATCTTTTAGTGCATTATAATCAGGAATTGAAAAGGATGAAAAATGAGATACCATTAGGATGATGTCTTTCTAATGGCAACATGGTGTTAAACTCAAATAAGAATATGAAGTGTAGAAATACTGAAAAGCAGAGAGATTAAATAAACATATGATTTCAGATATTAACTTTCAATGATATTGAAGGATTTATATACTTGAGTCCTGCCCTCTCTCATCAGTAAAGTCTGTATGGAGTCCTTAGTCTGTGTGTTGTGCTGTCAGAAGAATTCCTTGGTGATTAGTGCAACAGTCACTATAAACATAATTCATTAATCATAACCAGTAGCAGTCATGCAGTTCAAAAAGGGCAAAAATAGTTAACTTTAATGACTTTAGTTTGGTCTAAACTACTGAATTTTGTTTTGCTTGTTTAAGGAACTCTGAATGAAGACCTGGTTATCTTGACATAAGGGCACAGGTATACATGAAACCATTTATGTCCCAAAGTTATAAGTCTCGTTCAGAACATCATGCTGAAGGTAATGTTTTAAGTCAAGCTATCTGACATCTTTCATTCCTTCTGTATTGACAAAGGACTTACATCAAGGGTGCTTCTGCTTAACCTTTCTTGCACTGCCACTGTTCTTTAATTAAATGCATTCCCCCAGTGAAAAGGAGGAATAATGAATTCAGAAGTCAGCCTTTGCAACAGTCTAAGAGCAGCAAATAATTTCAGTGAAGGCAAATTAAAAAAAAAAAAAAAAAGTATTCTTTGAACACATTCCCACACTATGAGTTATGGCAAAGAACCAACATACTGGAGGTAGAAGTCAGATTCTGTCAAATTTTGGAGTAATGCCATAATAGCTGTATCAAGCTTTTAACACCATTGTGTGTCCTGTCATATTAGTTTGATTTCAGAAGATGACTTGTTCTAGAAGCATATTAATATAATCCATTGTAGAAACCAGCACTGGGCTTAAAAAATTAGTCAGCTTCAGCAGATTTGGCTGGATCCCCAGATACCTAGAAACTAACATGACTTACCTTTCTACTGCATTTATTTATTTAAAAATAAAATTTGAAGTTATCAATCTTCCTTTTTCTGACTGAGGAGTTATTGGTCTTAAAAAGCTGAGAAACTTTTACAGAATGCTTTTCTAGCAATTGTGTGATTCACCATTTATGGTTGTGACACTGTGTAGTTTTCATATGAAAGCCTGCTACCACCACCATCAGTTTAAAAAAAACAAGCAAACCCTCAAACTCCAAGAAATTTGATACAGTATAAAATCCCACAAATTATAATTGTGACAAGGTTTAACTTTTTCAGGCCAGTAACAAAAGATATATATATATATACACATACATGCACATATATACGCTATATTCAATGCCATAAATTCAATTTTTAAACATTTATATATACAAAATTAGGATGCCAAAGTCTGGAAACAAGTTTAACTACATTTTTCTGTAGGAGGGATATTTAGTTTAAGGAAAAATCTATAGACAAATAAATAAACTGAGAAGCAGTTGAAATAAAGTAGAAGCTAAGGTGTTCTGAGAATACATCAGGCAGAGAACATGCTTATAAAGATGAGAGTCCTGCCAAAATCCATTAGCATTGTCCTGAGTAAAGTGTGAGACACTCCAAGTTTAAATAGGAAAGTCATTTTGAGAAAGGAGGCACTTTGGTTCCTTGGCAAACTCTCCTTTCAGGGCTTTTGAGAGTTGAGATGATCCTGAAACCAGGCATCATATAAAGATTTTTTTTTTTTACTTCAGTGTATAAATTTATTGCATTGCATAGAGAAACATTTGGTTTGGATCCACTCAGTTTGTGGCCATTGGTGCAAAGTCCCGGGGCATGCAGTACGAGAAGCAGCTTTGCTCTCAGGGCTATATGTAGCACATGTCTGTGCAGAGACTGACGTGTCCTGTATCTCAAGTGGATAGATGAGCATTATTATGCCTGTGTGGCTTTTGGCCCAGTGTTGGCTCACAGTCATATAGGAATGTGTCCAGAATTAGCACCAAACCATTTATTATGTGTTTAATCTGTTTTGCCTGTGCATTCTCAGTAAGTACAGTGTTTAAGCCTGTGTATGTACCTTGTTTCTCAGCCACCTCAAACTTTCTTACTCTCAGTTCCAGTTATGTTTGGTCTACTGTCATTTCTATGTTGGTAACAGTAAGGAGAGGCAGCCTATGGCAGGTGGGTTGTGAGAGTCACTTCTGGGGAACAGAGGCAGCTGAAGACTCTGTTTCTGACAAATACTGCATTAAGCCTGACAAAAGAAATCGTGTTTTCATTAAGCCAAGACCAGGTGAGGGTGTAAGATGCTTTGCAGTGGTCTTCTGGTGTATTCAAAAGAAGATTTAGGCAAAACTGTGGGTACTACTTAAGATATGGTATGTAGATAAAAAGAGGGTAAAGTTCTTGCTAAAATGAGAATTTGAACTTGTATTTGCTATTTCAGTCCTAGGATTGATAAAAGAATAATAGATGTAAAAATGCTTATTGTCTGAGAGGAAGTATGAACAATCTGAAACAGTCATTTAAAGTAAATCAGAAAAGTCTGTATATTTATACAATGGATAGATCCAGCTCAAGCTTCTGTCAAATCTAAGGTCAAAATTTAAAAAAAAAAATTAAATTAAATATATTGACCAATATTAAAACATTCTGAGCAATAATGGAATACAAACATGAGTAGCAATACTGTGGAAAAAAGTAGAGGACTGAGGTAGAAAGTTTTGGTTTTGTTTTAATCATTTTTTTATCTGTGATCACACACGAGTTTTACATTAGATTCAAAGAGTCACAAGAGTGGGTAATGTTGGAAGGGACCACAGTGGGTCACCTGGTTCACCCTCCCTGTTCAGGCAGGGTCACCCTAGAGAACATTGCACAGGATTACATCCAAAAGGTTCTTGAATATCTCCAGTCAGGGAGACTCCACAACCTCTCTGGGCAATCCGTTCCAGTGCGTGACCACTTGCACAGTAAAGAACTTCTTCCACATATTTAGGTGGAACTTCTTATGCATCTGTTTTTGTCTGTTGCCTCTCGTCCTATTTCTCAGCATCACTGAGAAGAGCCTGGCTCCACCCTCATGGCATCTGCCCTTCAGATACTTATATACATTGATGAGATCTCCTCTCAACCATCTCTTCTTGCAGCTAAACTGGCCCAGCTCTCTCAGCCTTTCCTCATAAGAGAGGTATCCCAGCCCCTTAACCATCTCTGTTGCCCACTATTGGACCCACTCGAGGAGCTCCATGTCTCTCTTATACTGAGGAAACCAGAACTGGACACAGCACTCCAGATGAGGCCTCACAAGAGCTGAGTAGAGGGGCAGGACCACCTGCCTCGACCTTCAGGCAATGATTTTCCTAATGCACCCCAGGTTATCATTGGCCTTCTTGACCACAGGGACTCACTACATGAACAGCTTGTTGTCCACCAGGACCCCCAAGTCCTTCTCCACAGAGCTGATTTCCAGCAGGTCAGCCCCCAGTCTGTCCTGGCGCCTGAGGTTGTTCTTCCCCAGGTGCAGGACTCTGCTGAGTTTCAGAAGGTTCCACTCTGCCCATGTCTTTGACCTTTCAAGGTCCTTCTGAAGGGCAGCACAGCACTCCTATCACCTTTGTGTTATAGAACATGTTGAATTTTCCTCAGAAAAAAAAAAAAAAAGTGGAAACTTATGGTAAATTATTTTAGTAGACAACTCTGCTACTGAATAACATGTTGGGTCATCTCTGACCATCTACACTTCTTTGGAAAACAGATACTCTGACAAGTTTAGGTCTTTAAATAAAAGTCAGCATAGCATTCATAAATGGACAGGACATACATAAAATGGTGAACAAGGATATGTTGTTTGTTAAACAATATCTATGAATAAGAAATTGAAGGCTTGAATGGACCAAATTCTGTATCTGGCTAGGAGAATGGCACCATCTGGTGGATCTATCTGTTGGAAATTTTTTCCTGTAAAGTGCAGTCATAGTGGAAAGGCTGTTCTTCTATCATAAAACTGAATATTTTGCAAGATGTGCTAAAAATTAAATAAGATGAGGAGAAAGGTAATACTTACTATCAACATAATTGTCACCATTGCTCATTTTGGAAGATTCAGTTATTTCTTGCACAATAAATGTCATGTGAATTATTAAGAGAACAAGGAAAATTACTCAGAAACAACTAATTAAGTCTTTACTTGAACTCTCTGTGCAGAGCTATGGGTATCTATTAAAGAACATACTCTATAATCCTATGAAATAAAGTTTTCTGAACCTGGTTTACATGTTCAGTACATGGAGTACAGGAAATCAAAATACTATATAGATTTAGGGATTTTTTATATATATATATTATATATATATATGTACATACAAATGCTCTCACTCTTTTGTACTGACATTACAATTCAGTTGATTTGAGGACTTCTGTACTAGTAATTTTTGTTTTTCAAATATGATGATAGTCATTGGTAAATTCTATAGATCACCAGTCACTAGCTCCTCTGCAAATAACACTGGTGATCATATCCATTGGAATCTTTGAGGACAGCATATTTTGTCACCTTCTGCCCATCATAGTTGCCCAGCTACATTGCAATAACTGTAACTATTAGGTAACTGGAGTCTATATGATTCCTTGCTACTGCATGGTGGTCCATGGGACCACTGCTGCTGCATGCTTTAGGGACCATTACTTTATGAAAATTGTCTATACAATCTGTATGTATAATGTGGAGGAAAATATTGTGCAGACTTTTCCAAAAATCTTTTATTATCCTAAGTAAATAAATAATATTCAAGGCAATGTAAAATAATAAGTATAGCCAAGCAAGGTCTTTCTTTGTGTGGCCACAACCAACATCTGTGCTTGAGAGTTTTTAGTGAGAAATTCTTAGAATTACTTAAAGACAGTAATTTTCAGCTGCAAAATTCAGTCACCGTTGGGAACCCCAGTAGTCCCAAGCATGTAATAGAAACATATTGAAAGTGACAAAGAAAAATTAATTAGACATTTTTACAAAATGGTCAAAGAGCACATTCCTTCATTCAATGCAGCCTTCACATGCTTACTGAATTTTAAGAAAATCAGACTGTATTCTGGATTATATTTAGCAGCAATAACAAAGAAATGAATGAGCCTGTTTTCTCCACTGTCTTCCTATACATTTCTCCTCAACTGCTCCACGTACATGACCTACTATTATTTTCTATTTTTAAAACTTTTGATGATAAAAAGGCACAGAGGTCTATAGAGAAAGGAAAATGAATAAATTAAAAATCAGACAATTAGAAGTGACCTGACATGCTTAGATTTTTCATTAAAATGCCCACATTGTTTAGTTACTTGGGACATATTTTTGCTAGTCTCTTGACATGAGGCCTGTTGTTGGCAGCAGGTGCAATGGGGCCAGGAAAAACCATGTTGTGCTGCAGTGTGAATAATTTCTTATACAATATATTTCCAGAAAATACAACCTCACTTTTATTCATCCCATAGTTGATTAAAAATATTGAAATGTGTCCAAAATAGTTATTTTGAATATCCTTTTATTTTATAGAATAAAATGAAAGAAAAATGAAAAAAAGAGAAGTAGGTTGGTTAGTGTCAAAGGATGAAAAGTGACTGAGCTGCATCCAGAAAAATGACTGATGTCAGTTGCCTTCTGAGAGGGAGACAGAGCTTTTTTTTTTTTTTTTTTTTCTGTAGGGAGAAATCTAGAGAAAGCAGTAACTGCTTCAGGGACATTTTGTCAAGTCAGGCCTGGGCAAGGTTTGAGAGTAGAATTCCCAGAGGAGAAAGAGGTAGGTAGAAAAGGGAGATGGTTGCAGAAAAGGCACAGTAGGACATGTGTCAGGAGAAAGAAGAAGGATAAGGAAATTTAGTAAGCAACCATGGGAAAGTGCAGATTAGACTGGATGAATTTCCTCTGTGTGGCTCACTAGCTGGAAGCTATGGGAATGGGAATAGGAATATGACAGTTGAAGAATTAGGTTTCTGGAAAATGCAAAAGGTATGAGTCTTCTCAGCAGCCAAGGAGAAGACCTGAAGTCAGCATAAAGTATCACTGTTCTCTAAAGAGGAGAGAATACTTCTAGCAGCTTGCTGGAAGCAGCACTTTTATTGTTTTGCTATTAGACAGTAACTTTTTCTATGACCAGAAGCCTTAATAAATTTGAAAGGAAAAACGAGAACTCGTTACTTTCAGATGCTGGAGGTTTGAACACCAGAATGTGCCTTTGTAGATGCACATGTGCCTCTTTATCTAAAGGGTTCCTCAACAACAACAAAAAAATCTCCAAAACCAAATAAAACCCCCCACAAACCAAAACCAAACAAATAAAATCCAAACAAACAAACAAAAATGCAAAAACCCCCAAAGTTATTCTGCTACGGGAATAAGACACTGTTCAACGGGACTGTGGTACCATCCTATGATCTTGTTTCCATAGGTCTCTAGTAGTTAATAAACCAAAAGTGAATGCTAAAAACAAATGTTGTGTTATGCCTGGGGCTTGTTACTAATTTTACCGCTGTTGAATAATTTAGATCTCATTTCAGGGATCAGTTAAGTTGACAAATGTGGTTGTGGCTCTTGGGGAAGAAAATTGTCAGAAATGCTTAGATTTGGAAAATAAATAATAACTTATTAAAGTCTGGGGTTTTTTGTCTCCTCTAACACCTGTGACACTCTTACAGGTTGAGGTACATTACTAAAAACTTTTGACAGTTTTCTGAGTCAGTTTCAGCTGAATTAGATAATAAAACTTTGACTACCATGTTTTTGTAACTGCTGAAAATCTTCAGGCTGATCCAGTAATTTGATAAATGGTTCCTGTATTAAGAAAACACACAAAAAATCTGCTGAAATTCTTTAGAATTTAAACAGATGTTTTTAAATACAAGTTAAATGTTACTTCCGAAAAGCATATCACTTTGCAAAAGGCACCAAAATATTTTGCATTTCTTGTGTGCATTAATAATAAGATATATCTGTGACAGGTGACAAGAGGTTTTGTATTTTAATATATGTTTTTAATTTTAATATGTTCAATCACATATTTTGGATACAGAATGCATTGTCTGCATAGTTAGTGATTTGAAGAAAGGAATGTTTGTAGAATCATTCAAGCAATGCTTCTAGTCGATGTTTCCACCAGAAAGGCTGCTCAAAACAAACTGATAGTTCACAAAATCAAGTTTGAAAATTTTAATTTTTATCCATTTTCTCTGGATAATCATCAGCCTGATGGGAAATATCTGCTTTTTTTCTAGAGTGATAGAGTAAGATGGATTTAAAATTTCAAAATAACAGGGGTATCTAAACATATGGTCCTTTGCTATCCGAGGTAATGAAAGCCTTGTTGTTAATTTTAGAATGAACTGGATCTCACCCCTTACAAACAGGGCTTTACAATGGGAAGTACAGAATAACATGAGCTGAAATATTTTTAATTCGGTAAAAGATAAGAAGTGTAATTACACTTTCCCAGAAGATACACTTTTTGACTAGCTAAGATTACAGTTTCTTTTGCCAGTCAGAGCAAAAAGAAGAACTGTTGAGAGTGGAGATCTGGGCTTACCTCTAACACACAGTGGAGAGTGGCACGTATATTAATACAGCCTTTAATATCACCTGGAGTAACTCCAGGACTGCTGGCTAGCTCTTAATCAGATCTGGCATCATTCCAGTTAGAAGTTTTGCAGACACAAACCACTCAATCAATAACACAGACTATCCCATGAGGATTTAGGCATTTATTTGTAGATAACAGATGAATGAAAATTTAATTGATAAACAAACACTGCCTGTATTTTAGGATTGGCAGGTACATTAACTTTTAGAGTGTTGAGACTGAATCTCAAGTGCCTGAAATAAAGCAATAAAACTTCAGTACCCACAATTAGGACACATTGATGAAAACAATACTAATTTTAAAACAGAGTAATCTTAGAGTAATAGTTTTTTCTAAACAGGAGAGTATTTTGTCCTATACTTCAAACCTCCTTCCTTACCATATTCCCCATCCCATTTCTTACTTCTGATAGTAATAGTTTACGCTGGAATCACAACACTGCCTTGAATCTCTCTTAAGATATTAAAACTGAGTCACAAAGTGCAGGAGTATTGCTGAAGACTTTTTTTGTGTTACTGAAAAGTTCACTAACTTAAAAGCTCAGTTCAAGATATCTTGAAACTGTTTGCCAATTAGCTGATTATACATACGTACAAATATTCTAGGAAAGGTTTTAACACAATAGCACAATTTATGTAGAAGAAACTAAGAATTAAAAAAAAATGAAAGCAAGAACAACATTGCACGAGAGTCAGAAAGCTGTTTTAGAAAACAGGCATATAATCTAAATGAAATGTAAAAGTATATAAGCAGTCATGTGTATGAAATTTTCCAGAAAGATGGGCAGTACAGATTTGAATGTTTTTTGCTTGAGTTTTTTTTTCTTTCTTTGTTTAAAAAGCCACACTATCCTTCATTTTTTTAACAAAGAAAATAAACACAAAGAAAATTGGTTATTTGAAGCTGGAAGTTACAAGATGCCTTATAAAATATCAAAAGTCCAAAATAAGCAATATTTTGTAACTCTCTCAGCTTTTGAGATTGCCATTTGACTGCAGCCCACAATTCTTTCAAAGGTATGACTTTAAGGAATTTTGAAAAATATTATATATTTCTTTTTACTTTGGGATGTTCTGCTGTTCTGTCCAATGCTACATTTCCAAATTATGTATATTATTACATCATGCCCAGTGATGGAAGACTATCATCACACTACAAAACACCAAAAATCACCCCACGTTATTCTTAGAACAGCATCTACCTCTGCAAGTGTGAAGGTTTCTGTTTCCACTTTACCATAGACAACCTAAGAAATACTTTGTTGATCAACTGGTCTGGTACTGAAGTAAGAACAGGACAAGATATGCCCGTTGCTATCCTCTTGTTAATTCTTTCCTTTTGCTTAGAAAAACTCTGCATGCAGTATCTTGAAACAGGGACATGCTTAGTAAGGCAGAAAAGAGTGAAAAGAATGTTTCTGTGACCTTTTGGCAAAGAACATCCTTCCAGTTATGCCTGCGAAGTGCATTCCTCCAGTGAAACGCTGACAATTTCTTTGGCTCACTGGACTTTTCTGAAGAAAACTGGTTGTAAGTCCCTAGTCTGGCAGCACACACTTCAGAAATTTGCCTGCTGAGAAGGAAGCTTGAGGGTTTTTTTTACTAAGACTTTAAGCATTATACTAATCCAAATTAAGAAGTAAATATAAAATTGGATTTATTGTTGAAATCAATAAAAAAGACTGAGTTGTAATATGATGTTAGGAAAAAAAAAACCCAAAACTAATGCAAATACATGAAAAGAAAGGAATTGTTACACTAATATAAGATATTTGAGGCAGGAGAATCATGCCCACAACTAATTTTAAGTGTATATTAAAAATTTCCATGTGTGTAATACATACTTGTGGTTTGAATTTCTTCTCTCTCTAATCACTAAAATATTGTCCTTTCAGTGTTATGAAATTAACTTAATATGTATAGTTGTATTACCATAATATTTTTCACCTTCAGTTGAAATTATGTAGATTTTTGCTAATTAAGTTGCAACTGTTCCTTATGTGCTTACCATTTAACATGAGGGCTTTGTTTGAAGTCCACTTTTAACCTGAATGCCTGCATGGCTTTCTGTTACCAGCTGTCTGTTCCCACTCTCTCTCTCTCGAGTTTCTGCTGAAAGGATGATTCAGCTGCATGTGTAAAGTCCACTAAACTACTGTGAAATTATTACCTTTATAAGTCTCTGGGTCATTCCTCCAACATGGATGGGATTTCTGAGAGGGAACAGAAAGCCCAGTTGAGGAGGAGTCACCACAGTCAGCTCTGTGCAAGCTGTCTCTGTTCATCCATCAAAAATCTCTGTCTCCCTTCATTTCATAACTCCTTGTACTGTTTCTGTAGGAAAAAAAAAAAGTTAATTCCTTTGTTGTAGGAATAATTTGCCCAGTTACTGTGGTGAAAGGTAAGAGATATTTGGAAAGGATATGTTTCAGTGTTTAAACCAGTGGGAATCAGACTAAGACTTACATAGGGGCGTGTTATCCTGAGTGTTTTCAGATGCTAGATTTCTTCCATCTTTTCCTAATTTAAATTAAGTTTACCCGCAGGATATTTACAGATGTTGAGTAGGAGAAAAGAGGTAAATATGAAAAAAAGTACAAAGGAAAAAAATGTTCATGAAGACTGCTCTGCATCCTTCTTGAAAGATTTAGCCACACTTTAAGTAGGAAGGAAGACACGTGATGCAGGCAAAGCAAACTTTAAAAGTGATCAGTCATCAATCTCTCCAAATCTCTTTCCTTGAAATCATGCCAGATAAATATGAAATTTGGTTACCAAAATTTTATCCTAAGTGCATGATATTTAATTGGAAAAAAAAAGTCCTCATAAACTTTCTTTCATTCAAAACTACAAAGACTTTTTTTCACCAAATTCTGGTGTAGAAGTAAATTTGCTCAGCTAAAGCTACCTGGGTGATCAGAGAATTAAATAGTTTCTAATCAGGTCCAATAAAAAACAGTGAAACATACCAGCTTCTATATAGCATCAGAACATCTACTGATATTCAAAACTAGCCCCTTTACCTGACATTCAGTGTGAATGACATTTCACACTATTTTTTCCTTGCATCCTATGTAAAGCTCAAGTTTTCTTATTATTACATTCTGAATAAATTATCTGACATTTGAAGAATTGATGTATGAAACTCCAGCTCATGAAAACTTCAAACAGTACGATAATGGAACTACACTGTGACATGCTTTCTCCTGAATTCTTTATGTGATGTCTAACATTTTTGGCATACTTTATTTTATTTTTGGGGGGAGGAGGGAGGAGAGTGGGGCTTTTCAGGAGGAGTGTCACAATTTCAAGATTCCTTAAGAATCTCCAGAAGATGTCATTTCCTGGACTTCTTAAAACATCTTCTTTTCCTAATACTCTATCTGGCACTAGTAGGATTGATGTCTTCTAATGCAATTTAGACCACCTCCTTGCAAAATATAAACCAAGGCAGCAAAAGCATTCTTTTATCAACATGGAAAAACCTGCAGCAGAGGTTTTTTCCAGCACAGCTGGTATCCTAGCCATGAAGACATACTGGCAAAGTGAAGTGCCTGTTGAGGGGACCCATTAGGTTGTCAAGATAATAAAAGAAGAAGTCAAAGCTAGATTTTTCTATTTGCTAAATTTCATATATGTAAGAGGAACATAAATATTTCATATATGTAAGAGGAACTTCTGTCATATTAGTAAGAGGAAAACAATCCACAGACTTGAAAATTGAAAGGAAAAATCATTCTCAAGAGTTGTATTTCTCAAACGGATAGATATTAAGCTTAGAATTTACTAATTGGTTCCTGTGCTGTTCCCCTTATGCATTATTTCCAGCAGTTACTTTACCAGGCCACTCCTTTATGTGCATATTGGGTATAGACTATTAGCTGCTATTTCAAGCTCCTCGTTTTCTTCAGAAGTGTAACCTCTGCAAACATTATTACAGCCTTGAGACTGTGTAAGCAGCTGAATGTCTTTAAAAATAAATGAATAGTTTAAATTAATAAAAAAAATAAATAAATATTAAATGAATAACAGAGTCATTATTAGCTTAGCTGGATTGTATGTCCCTTAATGGCTTAACTCTGGCTGACCTCAACAGATGAGGGTACAAAAAAAGAAAAAAACCAAACCAAAACAAAATAAAAATCACCAAAAAAAGAAAGAATTGTCTTGCTGATTTTTAAGCTAAATAATTAGCTAAACCCCCCCACAGCAGTAGGTTTGTTCTGTTTACTCTCATCATCCATGAGGGAGATGGGAGACAAAGATGACCAGGAGAAGAAAAAAGAAAGCCAGCTTTTATACTCCCTTGATTGTTGCCAGTGTAAATCAAACGTTATTCCAGAGATACTAGAAATATGCTTGATTATGCACTAAATGCTGTGACTTACAACAGCTGCTTTTAGCAACCAGCACAGCAAAACTATTAGCAAAAGACTGCCATTCTTCATCAATTACAACAGGGAATGGACGTATTGCTTTTGTGGACATGGCTGCTTTTGACAGCTGAGAGAAATATAAATATATGTGTGTTCAGGGTGATGTCTGGAATGCAAAACAGGAAAAAGCGTTCTTCCCTGATTGTGTCTAGTATTCAAGATATTGATGGAGCCAGCAAGCTTGTGTTATTATCAGGGCTTCACAGCCATGAATACATAAACTGGAAACTGACTTTTCTAAGTAAAATATACCTTTCTCACATTACTTCTGTGGGAGTCAGCTTCAGGAGTATATCTTCAAAACTTATTATTGGTAATTTTTTCTATAAAAGATAAGCCCCAAAAGGGCAATGTCAGCAACTCTCTTTAGAGATGTGTATGTCCTCCTGG
This sequence comes from Myiozetetes cayanensis, assembly GCF_022539395.1. Taxonomy (NCBI): domain Eukaryota; kingdom Metazoa; phylum Chordata; class Aves; order Passeriformes; family Tyrannidae; genus Myiozetetes; species Myiozetetes cayanensis. Next base: position 76,492,341 of record NW_026086604.1, on the reverse strand, counting down.
TACTGGAGATTTGCTAAAACTGCCAGTGGCAGGTCAAGGGAATATTTATTGAGACAGAGGATCTCCTGATCTGAATTGCAATGTAGTGATGCAGTGAGTCATAAATTCACTTTTCCTTTTTTTTTTTTCCTTTTAACCTAAAAAAAAAAAAAAAAAAAGAAAACAGAAGAAAGAAGAAAAGAAACCACAAGTATGGCATGTGTTGATTAGCTTTTTACTTGACTTCTGAAAAGAAGATATATGCTGTTTGGGTTGCCAATGTGCTATTTTTGGAACTGTTTAGGAATAATATTGGGCAAACTAGTGAGTTTCTGTGCCTACAGCTGTGCTCTTCCTTCCTCCTGCCCATATAAAATATTTTCACAATCATCTGATTTCTTTCAAAAGTATTAGGTATTAACATATCACAGCAGAGTGACAAAAAGCACTAAATCATACATGTGGGAAGGGAGAGGTTATACAGCAAGACAATGACAGCTCTTCTACCTCTACAAGAAAATCATGTCTTCACTCACCATGAAGTAGCTGGAACTACCTTTGTAGCCCATTACAAAAAGTAATTCTATGAAAATTCACATACAATGTCACATACTCATTTCCTACTAAGAAAAGACAGGAAAATGATGAACAAAACAAATGGCAAAATTAAAGCCTTGGATTTCAAAAGAGAAGACTTGAACTTGTTCAGGAAACTGCTTGACAGGATCCCAAAGACAGGAGTATCCAAAGAAGTTGTGGGATCTCTTTTACTGAAGATATTAAAAATTTGGGGGACAAGGACCTCAGTCAACTAATTTGATAGAACTTCTGCTCTCCATGGAGTGCAGAGAGGATCCAACTAGAGATTGTGGAACACTTGCAATGTGCTGAAGTCCTGCTCTCTTTTCAGAATTCCTTCCTTTTTCAATTATCCTCAAAATTTAATGTTGTCATACAGTCTTCTCTTGCCTCTTAAAAACCTCAAAGCAGCTCACCCTTGTTTTCTGTGGAACAAAATGTACTGCTACTGCTTAACAGAATTTTGGTATTTGTAACCAAACTTAATGGGATTGGCAGGCCTGGTGAAAGTTGATCTTAATGAGAAAAAATGTGACAAATTCCATCTCCTTTTTAGATTGTCCTTGCAATTTTATTGACTATGTTTTTTGGGTTTTTTTCAGTAATCAAGTCTAAGTAAGTCTGTTGTATTATTCTCATAGTCTTGAATCATCTCATTTTCCTTTACAATGTAATAATAATTTTATCTAGTCCTGGCTGAGTTTTATGTAGTCTTGGTCAGGCTCAACAGGTCAACAAACTAAACATAAGAAACTCAGATTTCCTGCTTGATTACTTTGAAAGGTACAATAGTTCCACATGCAGCAAGATATCCCACCTACCCTTTGGTGATGGCAAAATGTTTCCAGGTTAAAATAGTACAAAAGATCAATATTTTAATATTTTATAAGAAAAATATTTAGGGGAAGAAAATTATTAAATTAAATACTCTGTTTTAAAATTTGGGAGGGTCTGAATTTTTGGACCACTTTTTTAACAAATTTTGACTAGTCATTCATAAACAATATGAAAATCTCAAACTGCTAGAATTAGAAAATTAGAAAATTTTGAAATTTCTCTCTAATGCTCTTTGAACAGGAAGAGATTTCTTCAGTATTAATCTTCTTTCAAAGATTCTTTTGATTTTGGCAAAGTAGCATTTTTACCAATGACAGACAGAAAAAAATAGTAATAGTTCTGGATCTCAAATCTATATTTCATAAACATTTCTATTATGGTATGAACTCAGAGTTCCTATAGTTCCCTTCAGTTATTCTGATATAAAGTATCTCTTTTAGTTCTATTTCACTCAGTTTGGCCAATGACTTATAGATTGGAATACATTCTATTTACAGTTTTTACTGAATCTCCTTTAATTTTAGTCACAGTAAAATTCAGGTGAGTATGCTTGCTTAGATTAGAACAAGTTACAGTAGTACTCAATATCATCTATATTGCTTTTAAAAAATACAATCTTCAAATTCCATGACATTTCTTCTGCTGTGTGAACAGTTTAACATTTTTTCCTTTCTAAAATATAAATAACTGCTTAAACACATGATTCATTTTTTCTGCATTTTATAATACCTTAAAAAAATGTGTTCATTACATATCAAAAATTAAGATTTTAAGTATTTTTAAATGTTGACTACCATATAAGGTATTTCTAAACAACAAGAACTAGTGTATCTTTTTTTGTTCATTTTTTTACTTCATATAGTAAGTGCATACTTTTAATTAAAATGTCATGAACTATAGTTTATGTGATCCCCCATCAATACCATTGTGAATTAAAGATTTATTGTAGTATATTATTGCCTGGGAAAAAATAATTATTTTTCGAATCTACTTTAACAAATATATTGGTTCCATGTTTTGCAATAAAACAAAAACAAAACAAACCAACCAAAAACAACAAGCATGACCAACCTCTCATAAAAATATAAGCTTTACCTATTATTTGTTAGTTGTAAAAGATCTGACAGAATAATTAATGCATTTGAAAGTGTTGTGAAATGGATTATTTTTCATATTCAGTCTCTGCTGTTTATCAGGATAAAATATGACTTTGTATATCTGCCTGGATAAAACTTAGCTTGTAAATCAACATTTCTTCTTTTTGTGTAATAAGTTTGGATTACCTGGAGAATGTACCCAGGAATATCTAAACTTATCTTTTTAGGCAACTAATAATCTGTTTGTGCAGGGATCGTCAGGCACTTCAGGCAGCAGCAGAATTTTCAGGCTGTTTGATGGCCACTGTCTGCTTCCTTCAATTGTAGCATCACATTTTTGTGTGAGAAGTCCGACACAGATATGGATTCACCTGTGGTGTTTCAAATGCCTACTTGTGCATAATTGGTACACGGACACACTGAGAAGCAAACAGTGAGGCATGGTGTGAATTTGAATGCCTACTTGGTAGAATTCTAAAATAAAATTTTGTCAATTAGTACTCAGAAGACAAAGTAAAATCAGCTCCCCTAAGTAGCAACCAGTGTGACATCAGAAACATAAGTCCTGGCTCAAGGAGAGAATTGGGAATGTGTGACAGCACCGCCTTTCTTTGGCAAAAATGCAGGCTATTGTCCTAAAGCAGTTCAGTAGCAGCACACTTTTCAGAGAGCACTCAGTCACGTATTTCCAGTTCAAACCTCAGCATCTGGGAATATGATGCTTTGCTCAAGAGAGGAGAAAAACACTACCTACCTAAGATCAGAACACAGTGGAAGACAAAAAAATTTGATAAGGAGGAAAACAGGCAACAACTCTGTTAAAAAGTAGCTCTTCTTTTTTTTTTTTTTAGTGGGAAAAGTACACTGAACTCTTTAGATTTGAAAGTTAGTGAAATACTGTATCAATGATGGAAGACAATTGTGTGTATACTGGGAAGCAGTGTTGTGCTGTACAGTAAGTGGACATGGAATGTTTTGTCAATGCACTTGATCCCGATCTTGCCTTTTCTTCCACAACAATAAGAGTCCAAATGTGGCACATTGCCTTGATGTACAGTTTTTCAAAGGAAGTGGGAAATTCTGAAAGTTACCTTTTCCTTGTCTGTCTTAATCACTGGAGTAGAACTAAGTTATTGCCATGGCTACTTAAATTTCTGGAGCAGCACACAGGACCTGAAATGGGGCATCCTATTATAAAGATATTCCTTATGGACAGGAACAGATGAAGGCCATTAAATGCTCTACAGTTGTTAGATGTCTTCTGTCTCTCATTCCTGTAAGAAAATGTATTCCTCTGGCTGGTCTTGCCTAACCTATTTAATGTATATTCAGTTTTGGTTATGTGTTATGTAAAGACGTGAGTGTTCAGGTAGGCACTACTTCCACAATTGTTATACTGAGACTGGACTTTGGTCTTCTCCAACATGTATCATTCTTCACCTTCCATCCAGAAAATCAAGAGTAACCTCAGGGTTGTAGATAACTGAATTCATCTCCATGGTTTATTTCATTCATTCACTTATTATTTGCTAATATTTCCTTTATTTTAGAAGTTGATTTTAATGAAACAGCTTAAAAACATGATCAGCCCATTAACTCTAAAAAGTTGTTAGTCAAACAACACTTATATTTCCATATTTTCTTCAGAAGACAGAAAGATTGTCTCTTGGAATACCTTTCCATTTTCTTTTGTTCAATAAACTGTAACAGGAGACGTCTTATATGACCTGCCATCATGCAGCAAGTATTTTTACAGTGTTAATTCCAAACTTTTCAACACCAATGTCAGTCCTTGTATGATGAGACTAGGGGGGTAGGCACTGAAAAAAATATTCTCTGAACAGTTACCTTTGCTATCAGTTACTTTCCTGACTACGTCATAAGACCTTTAACATGGAACATCTCTCAGTGAGGCTCTCCCAGAAATAAAACTTGACAAGTCCATTAAAGTTAATTTCAGATCGTGAATATTCTTTGAAACCTGCCAGTTTTCACTGAAGAAAAGTATCAGTCTTGAAGTGTTTGCAGTATTACATGGGTGTTCTTGAAAAACATCAAATGACCTCCAAATGAACTATGTTTCTTAAAACAAAAATGGTGGAGATTACCCTCACCCTTGTGCCATTTCTTATGTAGTCAACCCTCATTTGCTCAGTGAGTGAGTACTGAAAATTCCAACATTCAGTTGCACAGAAGATCATAGGAAATAATTCTTCAAAGCTGATGGGAAAGCCTAACTGTAGGGGTTAACAGTAGGTCTGTTTGCTCCCTGGAAGAGGAGATTGTCTTGGGAAACTTTTGAGTGTGGCCTTGAAGATAAGTAAATTTTACACATAGGCTAATTGGGGAATGAGGGTGGACTGTGAGACCATAAATTTGGTATGTAAGAACTACAGCCTTGTCCTTGTACATCTCCAGGTGTCTCACGATTGCTGCCAAGTGTATCAGTAATGATGAGTGGCCAATTAGGATGTTGTTACTTGCTTGCTACTTGCTTGCTACTTGCTGCTTGCTTGCTGCTTTTTGACAATGATATAAAAGGAGCTGGGATTTTTAATAAAGGAAGCCTTTTCTTATCTTGCCCTGAATCAGCCTTCTTGTGTGTTTTTTATTGGACCGTCATGACTTAACGCGACACCTAACTATGTGACTGTTCGTTCTGCTGAAGACTATAGTTTGAACACGATTTTAATTATGGGGCAGGGGGTAAATGCAAGTAAATTGCTTAGCAACTAGGATGGACAAGACACTTCCTCAGAGTATTGCCATTTACAGTGAGTTTTCTGCCTTCAGGTGCATTTCTTTTGCTCCATGGGTCCCTATTAAGTTGGAATGCAAAGAAAGCTACACTACATCTGGTCTATAACCATGGCCAAAAATAGTGTCAATGGGAGGTTCTCCTTCCACAGCACTTCTGTTTCCTACTGAGCTGTATTAGAAAGGCAAAGGGACTCAAGTCTGGATTTTGAAGACAACTGGCTGAACTAAACACCTAATTTCATTCTACAATGAGAATATGAAGTCCACCTTTAGAAAACTGCAGTAGTTTTTGATGGTACTTAGAGTATGGTTCACTTAATTTCACTGTTGATTCAGGAGCTGCTTGAACAAATGCTTGTTTTAAAGGCAACTGTCCTTTTACTACTATGGTTGTCTACTTTTTCAGAAAATGGTGGGATATGTTTCTCCTTCAAAATCCAGTATTGAGCTTTCCCAAGACTCCATTCGGCATGTGTTTTCTAAAAAGTTTTTGCAAATAATGCTTACATTATAAACTATTTATAAGTACCTTCGGACAGTGGACTCATTTACTTTTCTTCCCCTTTATGCCTCAGCTATTACCTAGATGGTTACTAGCATGGAGATGAGAATTAACTGGTTTATTCTCACCTTGTTTCCAGTGGAAGTGGAACAGCACTTGCAAAACAGAATCCATGAGTAACAAGACTAATATGTCTGAAAATTCCCTGATCACTGTTTTATGCTGAAAATGTGATTACCTGTGTTTCTTTGCAGGAGCATATGTGCTTCAAGTAAAGGCAACAGATGCTGATGATCCCACTTATGGAAACAGTGCTAGAGTGGTTTACAGCATTCTTCAGGGGCAACCATATTTCTCCATTGATCCCAAGACAGGTAAATAGTTTGTCAGCAACCATGAAAGATTTAAGCTTTTCTTTTTGATTCATTTAGGCATATCAATAGATCTGGTTGATATGAGCCAAATCCAGGAAAGCAACTTTCCACATGATCCAGTTATGAGTATTGACTAGTTTTTGTATGATGTTGAAGTATGTTGTAGAAATAAAAGAAACGTTCTCCTTCCACAGTCCTAGAACAGCTAAAATAAATCTACTTTGAACAATTATTTTTAATGTTTTTAATGCTCAATAGATAGAGCCTTATCTGCTATATGCATTCTATTTAGTTTGTTTGATGTTCTTTTTTTGTGTGCTTTTTCCCCCTGAAAATTCAGTTTTGTATCTTGTGTCTTCTCAGAATTTTTACTTACTGAACTTACATTCAGAAATTCTCCAGCAATAATTGTTTTGCTATATTGAACTAACTTGAGACTGTGGAGCAGCTAATCATCTTCTGCCCTCCTCTTTTCCTGGGGCATACAATCTTTGTCTGGGGTTACTGGATGTGTGAGTTGAAAAGGATAGTATTTTTAAAGAGACTGAAATATTTGGGAGTTTGGTAGACATGTTAATTTGGTATCTTGTCCTATATTTTGAAGTGCATTTTTGTTTCTATATTTAGTAATTTAGCTAAGGAATTCTATTGAAGCTGTACTTGAATGTCAGATTGTGTGTAAAAGAGCCTTTAGCCCTGATCAATCATCATTTTGGTGGTATGGGCCTTATAAGGCTATTAATGCAATATCTCCAATAGGTTACACATACCATTGTTGCATGCTCCAATTAGCAGGAGCTAATAATCACATTGCAATTTCCACTGAGCAATTTTACTGAAATGGGACTTCTTCATGTGTCTGGGGAAAAAGAAGTATTTACCTTTATACTTTTTTTTTCATTTCAGTTTTGTAAGAATGAGTATGAATTCAACAGTAAAAAAACCCTTTACTGGAGCTAAAATTGGAGTTTTAGTACACGTTTCAATAAAAAAGGTTGTTACTAGTACTTGAAAGAAGAACTAATTTTCCCATGACACTATGAACAAAATATATTATCATCTGTTACTCAGTAGTGAGTCAACCATAAGTGATGGCCTACACCCTACTAGCCCTGGAACATCATACAAAACTGGTGTTTGTATACCTATTATTATCTATTATTAATGAGTTACTCCTGTGATAAAAGAATAAGCACAGCTGTAGAGGAAGATTTATAAAACAGTAGCCCAGCATACCTTAAAATGCTACACCAGAAAAAAGTATATAGATTCATGTTTCTACAAGCAACAATAATACGGTGTCACTTGTTTTATAGTGAAAAGCTCACATTATGAGAGTTACATATGGGTCTAGCAATGACTGTAGAAATTAACAGGATTTGAATAATAATGCATAGGATGATGTTCAATGATTTGCTATAAAATCCAGAAGTCTTGGGCAGTACTACAGATCTGGCATTTCCAATTCTTCATGTTATAACTGAGGAGATGACACAGCAGTTTTTCACTGCAGTGTTTTACTGCCAGATATCTGCCCTGAGTGTTTTGACAGAAAAGGGGAAGAAAGCTGTTTGGGTACCAAATGACAAACTCAGAACTGCCAGTAGATGGATAAGCAGTTTTTGGGTTGTTCTTGGCTTGTTTCACCATCTCTTGCATTCTAGTGACAATTTTGAGACCTACCCTTGTATTTATTTGAAGGACCTAAGAAATTCATACTAAGTCACACCAAAAATCCGCGTTGCCCCATATAATGCTTCCAAAAGGGATGGCCTGCTTAGTTCTAGTGAAGGATGAAGAATTAGTGTTTAGTGATGCACCCTCAGCATACTCTTCCTGTCTTCAAGAACTTCCTACAAAGTTCCTGGGTGACTAGCAGTGTCGAAGTAACTAAAACTCTGAAAGGATTTCTGATTTATAAATTTTCCACTTCCCAGTTGTGTTGAATAGTCCATTCCAGAAGCATGATATCTGCACACCAAATTACTAGAAATTCCACGGCAAAGGTTTATTTTTATGAAGAACCAGCTCCTCTTGCTTCCTGGAAATAGTGACACCTCCTAACTTGTTTCATAATTCACACGTTGCAATAGACAGTGAACAGTTAATTCTTATTTATTCCTATTCCCCATGACCTTATAGACCCATATGGTTCCCCAGTTGCCCCTTTTCTACACTGAAGACATATTTAAACAGAAACCATTCCATAACACTGATCAGGACAAGAAAGGACACACAGTATTCAAGAAGGCAGCTGATATGGATGTGTACAGTGGTTTAATCATAACACTTCTGTTCTTTATTCCTTTCCAAAGAGTTCCAAACATTGTTTTCTTTTTAGCTGCTACCACTCAAAAGCTGACACGTTTGTAGAATTTTCTATTACTACATCAAGATCTCATTGCAAAGCAGTGATGGTGAAACCACTGACCCTAATTTTATATGTGGAATAGGGTTTTGTTTGTCAAGCACAGGACTTTACTCATATTGTTTTCTCAAATCATTCCCAATAGGTGATAAACATTTACTCTGATATAAAACTAGTACACTTAAATAGTTTTTACCCTCTATGGGTCTAAGTGACACAGCTGACCCTTTACTCCTTTTCTTTACTGACCTAATCTTTTCCCATCTTCTTGTTGGAGATAAGCAAACCACGTGGAAGTGGGACAGCAAGCTTTTATTGCTATTTCAGGGAGATTAAACACAGTCTAAGTTCTCCAATTTGATATGTGGGGAGTACTTTTTAATGCCATAAAATTGCTCTTCTGATTTTAATTTGAGGGCTTTTTTAACACAAAGCACTTGTCTTAAAACAGATAACCGCTCCTATCTTTCCTCTGCAAATACTGTTCTATTATGAAGAAGTCTATTTCCACCATTAAATGGTCCTTTCCACCCAATTTTCTGATGAGTTTATGAGGTCGATATTCTTATGTATGGCTATATGTCTCTAGGTTTTTTAGATTCAGTATTGTAGTCCATCTTCTGACCTCAGTTACACTATTGAAATCCAAATTGGTGTCAACAGGATTATTGTTGGTAACAATTATTCTGAAAGTTTTTTGTGAAACTTGGATTTTCTCTTTCACATAAGTGAATGATCCCCTGTTGAATTATGGGTCAATAACTTTGTGAAGCACATCTTCTGGCCCAGGTTTCATACATAATATTTGCAGTTTTCAGCAGTCTCATGGAGACTGTACATTTCTGCACATTAGATATTGATGACATTTGAAAAGACAAAAAAAAAAAATATTCGGCTGTGTAGTTGAATAATCTTTATAGTAAAATCTTAAGATAGGAGAATGTACAAACACTCAGAACACCATTACATGCACATAAGGCCTCTATATTATAATAAGTCCTTGATTTAAATTTGGATATTCTTTGTGAAACTGAAGTTAAAATAACAACTTTTGTAGCCGTTTCTTTCCCATATGTTTTTTGCATCTACTTTATTTTTCTATTTTGGGGGTTAGATAACTCTAAATCACATTTGTTCTGTCCCTATGAACCAATGATCTAGGAGAAAATAATATTTCTCAGGGTTTTGTCTAAGGTTTTTGAAATAGAGTAGGCAGAATAAGGAAAATTACCTACAAAAATTGCATGACATGAAAATTATTCTCATTGATTTTTTTTTTCATGAAGATAAAGAGTCTTTTACAAAAAATATATATAGAATGGCCTTACACTTCCAGACAGAAATAAACAGTGGGTGATTTGGAACTTTTCTACTACAGTGATAGCCCATTCTTCATTGTCTGAAAACCATGTGAAATATTTCTGAGGAAATCACGCAGTTGTACCTAGAACAGATATATCAACCAGATAAACTGCATCTTCTCCTCACAACCTGTTCTGTGTTCCATTTTTTCTGTAATCTTTTTCTGTAATCTTTTTGGACTTGAGCAAAATTTTGGATGCTGCTTTTTGATACAAAATGCCCAACACAGAGCTGAATAACCACATTATGCGATGGGTGAGTAAGTGGTTCACAGATTGGGCACAAAGTTATAGTGAATGGGGTAACATCAGAGTGGCATCACTAGTGGGGTTCCACAGGTCTCGATTCTCAGCCCAGTTCTCTTCAACATCTTCATTAATAACTTGAATGCAGGACTCAAAGGAATACTAAGTATGTTTGCAGACAGCACTAAATTGGGAGGAGCTGTCAACTCACTTGAAGGGCACAGGAGCCCTGCAGAGAGACCTCAACAAACTAGATGGTTAGGCAATCATCAACCATATGAAGTTTAACAAAGGAAAGTGCCAGATTCTGCAGCTCAGATGGGGCAATCCTGGTTGTGGGTATAGACTAGGGGATGAGATGCTGCAGAGCAGCACTGCAGAAAGGGAGCTGGGTGTCCTGGTCTATGGCAAGTTGAATAAGTCAACAGTGCCCTGGTAGCCAGGCAGGGCAACCGTGTCCTGAGGGGCATCAGGTAAAGCATCGCTAGGTGATTGAGGGAGATGATTGTCCCACTTTGCTCCTCACTGGCGTGGCCTCACTTTGAATATTGAGTGTAGTTTTGGGTACCACAACATGAAAAAAGATGTTAAGCTATTACAGAGCATCCAAAGGAAGACCATGAGGATGGTGAAGAATCTGGAGGGGGAGGCCTTATGAGGAGCAGCTAAGAACATTTGGTTTGTTCATTCTGGAGAAGAGGAGGCTGAGGGGAGACCTCATTGCAGACTTCAACATCCTCTGGAGAGGAATGGGAGGGGCAGGTACCAATCTCTTCATTCTCATGACCAGTGACATGACCCAAGCAAATGGCTTGAAGATGATTCAGGGGAGTTTAGGAAAATGGTTTTCACCCAGGGGGTGTCTGAGCACTGGAACAGGCTCCACAGGAAAGTAGTCACAGTATCAAGCCTGTCTGAGTTCAAGAAGTGTTTGTACAATGCTCTCAAATACATGATGTGATTCTTGGGCTGTCCTGTGCAGGGCCAGGAGTTGGACTCAATGATTCTGAGGTATCCCTTCCAACTCACACATTCTGTGACTCTATGATTCTATGTTATTTTGTATTGCTAATATAACACAGGAGGTCTTTCATTCTTACAGCTCTTTTCTCTTTAAAATGTGCATACCAAGGATGTTATAAAATACTGTGGAACATGTAGGCTCCACAGTGCCAAATTACAGATTAAGAGATTCAAGAGGAAACCTAATAATGTTCATCCTATTTATAAAAATATTTTTTTTCATGAATCTCACATGAATATAAATAAATTTTTGCAGTTTTATAGTTCAATATTTCTGTTCTGGAACAACTGCAAGCAGGACAGTATATGCCAGGAAGGAAAATGAGGAAGGAAAATGATGGTTCCTAAATAGGTTGTCATTATCAGCGTGTTGCCAGTGGAGAGAAGGAAAATTGTTATACAGTTCAGTTCAGTGGGAATTTTTGATAGGTCCCAGAAATAGCAGATTTAGGTCAAAGTTATTTCTAGACCCTGAAAAAGTGCTATAAGCTAATGGCTCCTATTCTTATTTGTTAACAGAGCAGTGGTTAGTTGCTATAAAGATAAAAATGGTCCTTAAAATTTGTTTCTTGTCATTTCAGACCCGTTATAACATCAGGGTAGAAAAACTACTTTTAATCTCAAATGGTTTAATACTAGTAAATAATACTGTCTAAATCCATAATAACAGGGAAGAATCATACTTCCAATTTGTTTATCTTTCAGTTGTACATGTTATCTGCACCAAAGTGAACCGAGCCATTTTCTGAAAACTACTGCTGAACATATAGCATTTTTCAATGCTATATACACTTCTAAAATTTTGACAAAGAATGCATTTTTGTCCTACACATTTTATTTCAAGAAAATGCTTTGAGTACCCAGAAACTTAGAGCTCTATATGACCTTATAAGCTAATTTTTGTATTCAGAGCATCTCTTGCTCTTTCCCTCTTCTCTCTAAGTCTTCTTTTTTATTCTATACATTCTCAACATATCAGAAAGGAGATTATGGCATACCTACTTAGATATCATCTGTCTCAAATCACTGAAGATTAAGAGTCATTGGGGTAATGTCTTACCCTGATATTTTAATTAATTTCTTTTAAGGAAACGCCTCAGATTTTCATTGCATTGTTGTGCTATATCAAGAAAAATTTCTCAAGCAAAGGAAGAGACTTCTAATAAAAACCTCCTTTTGTAGAGAGGAATATTGTCTTGGCCTACAGTAGTTTAAATTTGTTGACAAGTGGGACACAATTGAAAATGTAGACTCCAAAATACAATGCCACCAGATCTGTTCACCTTTTTGTACTCTGTGCAAGGAAGTGTTCCTCATCTCTGATGTGGCGAAACTATCACACCAATTGTATCCCTAGTGAAAATGCACCATTGTCTTTCACCAATTCACCTCCGCTTGAAAAGACGAAACAGCCATTTGTGTGGCTGAATAGTTGACAAACACACTTTTAAAAAGCCTGAGTGATTTGCCTCTGTTTCTTCATGAACTCCAACTCTTCTCTTAGCAACCTTTTCAGAAGAATTCTATTTCTGGTCCAAGAGATCCAGTATTAAATTGTAAGTGCCCTTTGTTTATTTATTCCTTCTCTTTTCCATTTCCTCTTGTAGGTGTAATAAGAACAGCTTTGCCAAATATGGACAGAGAGGTGAAAGAACAATATCAAGTTCTAATCCAAGCCAAGGACATGGGAGGACAGCTGGGAGGACTAGCTGGTACTACCACTGTAAACATTACTCTCACGGATGTCAACGACAACCCGCCCAGATTTCCTAAGAGTATGTAGTACTTCAAAACACTAATTTTCAAATAAGTATGACCGAAGGTATTAATTTGAAAAATCCCTTATATAAGAAACTGAGATCATGGAAAATGAACAGCATACTATAAAAAGAAATAGAATTTCCCTGTTTTTTAAATTGTATAAAGCTCAGTTTGAAATTATGAGTTGAATGTTTTAGGGGAAATATATAATCATTCCACAAGACCAACCTGAGCCTAAGAGTTCATTTCATTTACATTATAGAAACTATTTGCAAAATGCTATTTTGTCAAGGGAAACTGGATGAATGCCTTCAAATGACAAAAGGTTATAACCCTTCCAGGTAACTTCCACGTACCAAAGACAGAGCTAGCTCATGCTAAGTATTATTGTTATGATATTCAGAAACAGATTTTAATGCGTCTTGGCCCAGAAGATTATACCTGTCCTTGAAAATACTTGCAGCCTCAAAATAGTGGTCCTCCACTGATAATTTATTATGTTTCACATTAATAAGTTTACAGGAAGCTTTTCAGAAGTATGCTAATTTAGAGTTGCATACTCTGTGTATGATTAGATGGATTGTTTCTCTCCATAAATTTATTGAAGTTTTGTATATCCCATACCTTAGAAATGCAGAAACTAATCAAGCATAAACCTTGATAATTATGTCAAAATAATTAACTGCTAAAAGTTGTTAATAAGGCAAATTCGTATTAGAATACTTGTATGAGTCTGCAGTAAGATCATGGTAAATGTTTAATTTTCACTTCTTTTCTTGCCCATGAATTGTAATCCCACCATATGTAGTATAAATACTACCATATGTAGTATAAATAGATGCAAAACCATATCCACAACTGTGAAGTTTTGTCTCATATAAACATTTTCCTTCTTCTTTTACTCAGTCTGAAAATGTGTTGTATTTCTGCAGGCATGTAAGAACAAACATGTTAAGAGAAGGATCCATCTGGTCCTTCCTTCTCTCTCTTACACTCACATCTGGAGGGTATCTGAAAAATAGGCTAAACCATACTCCATAAAATTTCCTAAGTTTCTAATCATTTTTAGTTTTATTGGTGTTTTTGAATTTAACAACCCTCAAGGTGTTTTTCTTACAACAAGTTTCCCTGTTGCTTTGAAACTTCTGTAAAATTTGAGAGTCCATATTTTAGATTAGAGGTACACAAATTAATCATACATATCACAACAAACAGCTTCCCCTCCTTTGTTTTGAATCCATCCTTACATACTTACCTGCATGTCAACCTCTTCAAAGAATTTAGAAAACATTGCAAAATAGGAGGTTTTTAAAAAAGCTCTGATGATTTCTTTTTTTCAATATGGGATATTCTCTCTGAGTCCATTATTTCTGCTCCTACTGTTTTGACTCTGCATCTCAGTCATATCCATCCTTAGCTCCCCTCAACTCCCTGGAGATCTCTGGGGCAAAAAAAATCAGTGTTATATAAGTACCTCCAAGCCTTCTTGTGCCACGATTGTTTGAAGCAAAATATTGCACATCATAATAGTTCCCCTATTTCATCCTTCAGGCTCTTGGGCATGTAACAGCTAATCCCAATGATTTGTTACTGTTGTGTCCATTTGTTCCACAACTGCTTCTATAGCTAATTTAACCTTCTCATGAGTCCCCTATAAAGAAGGGTTCCAGGATAAAAAAAAATCCCCAGGTATTCTTCACTGAAAACAAAGAAAAAATTGTATTCACTTTTACATTTGTGATCTTATCTTTTCTGAGAACTTCTATATGTCAGTTTTGGGTTGGCTTTTTGCAATTACTCTCAGGCTTTTGCCTCCAGATGTCTTAAAAGACAATTATTACTAGCTCATTTGTAGAGATTTATTCAAACTCAGTTTCTGTCTTCTTTTCTGTGGTTTTATAGATGAAGCAGATTTTATGGTTCTTTCTATTCTCTTTCCTGAGACACAACTTCATTTTATTGAAAGATGTGTTCTTGCTTTTATTAGCTGCTTTCCCTTTTGCTTTTTAATGGATGTGTGCATTTGCTGTGACTCTTCAAAATGATGTCCCCCATCACCCACAGTGTTCTAAGTCTCAGCTATCCCATTCAGATTTTCTATAACAATCTCCCTCAGTTGTATTTATTTCCATTTTATAATTATTAATAATATTTATTTATTTATTTATTTATTTATTCATTTCACTGAGTACAACCATCTTGCAATTTTGTCTTTTATTGCTCCTGCACAGATATTGCATTTAAACTAATTATTGTTGCTGCAAAACTTAGAAGAACTAAAAAACTTTTGCTGACTAGCTAACATTAGTACTGTTCTGTTCTTTAGTTCTTACTTGACAGAGCTTCCTTTAACAAGCATCATTATTCCTTTACTGATCAGGTCTGCTGTGCTTTTCCTGTGTATTTTACTTCTTGATAGTATGCTACCTGACTTATTTTCTTCTTTACCACAGATATTGAATATGCTACTATGCTGATATTCTTGTTTAGCATTAGGCAGTAAAGCTACCCGTACGAGTTCTCATTTTAACTCTTGGCCTTATATTATGGCTTTCTTTCTCCTCTTTACTGTCCTTAGTTTGATTCTGTCTGACATACCATTTTTTTTATTTCCTACTGGACTATCATCACCTTTTGTAGCATTCTCCAGTGAAGAATGCAGAATTATCGTCACTGAACCCTTTACCTGAATAGTGTACTTTTGCATTTTTTTTTAAATTGTCTGTTTTCCAACACCTGTAAATTCTCCTCAGCTTTTCAGCCAGGTATCACAATGGCTGTAGAAGAGTTTTTAAACTTTCTGAAGCCCGTTTTTCCTATGGCAAAAATGAATTTTGAATCTTCTCTATGGGAACCAATTCCTTAGCAAGTACTCTGACCTTCCAGAATTGTGACTCACTTCTGTGCACCCCTTTAAATGACAGGCATTTAAAACTTTGTCTTTACATCTTTTTCTCCTGATTGTACAGGGTGAGACCATTTCAGACTGTGCTACTATGAATGTTCTCAACTTCAGCTTTCACTTGCTAGCCTAAATTTCCACCTCTGTCCAATCTTATTTTATTTTGTCAAAGCTCACATGATGTCTCTTTTAGTTTCATGACAAGCTGTCAAAACATTTGTGAGATGCTTCAAATATGACCAACAAACAAATCATCCCAGAGGTCCTATTTGTACCAACATTCTGACTGTCCTCATCTTCAGTGCTTGTTAAACTACCCAACACTGCAGTTTGTTTCTTCCTTTCAACTACTGCTGGAAGGGTACCACAGGTATAAGATGAAATAATGTAACTGTCAGGAGACTTAAAAACTCAGTACACTGGCAAGCTTCTTGGGCCCTGTGTTATTTCCCATCCTGGTTTTGAGTTGTATATTTTACTTCCTTTGCTGTTAGGGGCCTTAGTAATTTTCTATTTTATTGTATGTCTTCATCTACTGTGGTGGTGTAAAAATGCACAAAATTTCATGTAGTGTCAGACAGTTTTCATGACACAGAGAAAGCATGGAATATATCACCCTCTTTAAAGAAGATAGCCTTGAGGTCTTATTTAATGCATGAACTGCAGTTATGACGTCTTTGCCCAATTGTTGCTCTGAAGGAATAAAAAAACACACACAAGAGACCAAGCTTGTCCTGTGCTTTGCATGCTAATAACGTTGAAAACCTTCTCTTTCTATTATATCAAATGTCACAAAAGACAAATTACAACAGTGACTCTCAGCAAAACAGAACATAATCATATTGGAGGTTTGTGTTGATTTTGAAAATAAAAAACACTTAATATGGCTTACAAGCTAA
Source organism: Myiozetetes cayanensis (assembly GCF_022539395.1). Classification (NCBI taxonomy): domain Eukaryota; kingdom Metazoa; phylum Chordata; class Aves; order Passeriformes; family Tyrannidae; genus Myiozetetes; species Myiozetetes cayanensis. The sequence goes on along the minus strand of NW_026086604.1, from coordinate 76,475,653 downwards.
AATGTCAGTGTGAGTACTCCAGTGAACTGGACCAAGTTTGGTAAAGACTTTCTTTTTATGTGTTACAGGCAACAATCTCAATCAACGGGGATTTAATTAGCCAGTTCCATTTTTGGTTAAAGTGATATGTGAGATGATGTGTAGTGTGCCTGAAATTCACAGAGACACAAATGTTAATTACAGCTAAACAAAAGGAGCTGACAGAGAAAAAGTGGAGTTTGAATTTTATTTCTAACATAACAACTGCACTTTTCAGTTTTGTTCCTTGAAAATGTTGTAGTGATTCAGAGTCGCTACCTGCCAGGAAATGGATTTTATCATTTGCTTGAGTACCACAGCTAAAGAAATGCTTGTACAGAATTTAAGTTTATGTGTTTTTCACATTATATGTGAAAAATAAGCGTTTAAAATCAGATCTACATGGGTGCCAAGTTCAGGCCTGGAAAGACCTAAGGACCCCTCAGTGCTGCTGGGAGTTGAGACCTCCAGTATTCCATTACTCATTGTTGGTCAAGAAAGCCAGGAAGTGCAGACTGAAGAAAAAGACTGAAGATTCTTTAACACAGACTACTTCAGAGTAAATGCTTTGCATCACATAATCAGGAGCACAGTTTTGCAAAGGGCTTATGCCTAACAAGTTCTGCTATAGGTTACCTTATCAAATAAGGCAACACTACATTTCACAGGATAAAGTTTAATTTTTTTCTGAACTCAGTTGAGCTGAAAAAAAAAATTCACAGTAGAAGTAGGAGAACATATATTATTAATATTTGGAAGAAGCTACGTTGCTAAAAAATACATTACAAGCTTGCAAAAAAATGTATCATGGAACACCTTCATCTTATGAAGGGTCCTTTAAGGAAACAGGCAGGTTATCAGCATCCAGTGATGAAACACCATGGACTATCCTGCTGAATATGGAATTTTTTATTTAGAACCTGTGCTTTTGAACATATTCAGTGGGGAACTCTCACCTTGTGTGTCTCTTAGTAATGAGGAGTGTAACAAAGGGGAAACCTCTAAACATTATATATTTCTGTCAGAGATGTTTGACCTGCGGGTATGTATTGGCCCATATTTCAGAAAACTGATACTTCAGAAAACCGATATTTTCTGTAAAACTTGTAGGAAAAAAAATAATCTGAATTATTTTGTTAGTAGAAATTTATTTCCAGGAGTGTTTTCTGTTTTACCTGACTCATCATAAGTACACTGAATTTCTGCATTATTGGGTATGTTTCTTTGTTAAAGATAGAACTTTTCTGTAAATATTAAAATAAATATTTCATAGCAATGTTTGATTCTTGCCAAAACCGGAAGAAAAGTTAAAGACTGCGAAAGAAAGCCCTTTTTGCTATCATAACAATGGTACTCAAGAAATTGAATGAAAATTTGGTATAACACAGCATTGCCTTAGAACAGTGAAGAGTGGACAAAAGCTGCTTTTCTGTAGGCATGCATCCAGGTCCAGAAGGGAACTGATGGCCTTGCTCTCTCAGCTACTTATGTACATGATAGCTGATTAAGTAAAACGATAATTCAGCACATCCTTCCTAGAAGCTAATGGTCTAACCATTAATGCAACAAACAAAAATGGACCAGTCTGAGCTTGCTGCCAGGATGGCTGTGGCTTGTTTTGAATTCTTAAAATAAGCTTCAAGAAAGAATGGATGGGTTATATTTAATTCAACATTTAAATGACAAAAACTGTATAATTACTTGGTATAAATTATGCTTTATGGAAGCAAACCAATTAAGTGATTCAACATTTTCATATTGATTCATATTTTGTAAGGTTTTATGCTTTAGTTTTCCTGTCCTTTTGTTTTGTTCACCGATGACAGAGTGAGTGTGAAAGCAATTTAGATAAATAAAGCCTTACATACTGAGCAATAAAAGCAGATACAAATCATTTTAGTCAAAGGAATAGTATGTCTTCTTATTTTAATATGACATAAACATTCTTTTAAAGAATAAGGCCTGGACATAGAAGAAATGTAATTGTATTTTAAAATTTATACTGTTTTTATTTTGATATTGGCAAAAAAAGACATTCTCAAGCATCTTAGAAAGTCAGTACTAAGTTTGGTTCATTTTTAAGGTGTATGTTTTTAAGATGACACTGCCTGATTACTTTTTTTTATCCAAAAGAACTATTTGGATAAAGCTATGTTTTATCACATCACTTCCAGCTCACAGAAGTCCATTTTGTGAGAAAATTATTAAAAACTCTTTTCAATGGAAGAAAAATTAATAAATTGGTTAACCCAATATTGAATTTTGTCTACTTGTGCATGTATTAGCTATAAAAAAAAAGCACCTCTCTGACGGTCATAAACCATTATCTCAGGGCTGCTTTGTAACCACAATTTAAAATGTTCAGACAGCTGTAGAGCAATGCCTAGACATCACAAGGGTCATTTTTTCTTTGCTGTCATTGGTCTTTCCAGAAGCATCCCAGCGAAATCTATCAAGATAGTTTGCATAAAAAGCATGGCAAATTTCCAGAAATGCTAACTTGTTTGGAAACAGAAACACAAAGATTCATCTTTCTGGTACTGACACCTTAAATAAAGCAAGGCTGAAGGATCATTCCTATGACCTTGCACATCCATTACCTGTCCATACTACAGGGGTTCACAGCTAATTGGATTTGGATTTCATGAGTGGGCAGTACAAGGCATTCCACAGAATATAATAAATCCTCCACCTGAGATGGTAGAGAAAACAATAATCTTAAAGAGAAAAGTCCACAAAATAGACAATTCAGAAACCAGAAAAAAATCCTTAATTGATGCAATTTCAGGAATTTCAGTGCAAGTATAAAAGACCTTTATAAATGAGAACTCTCCCTTTAGTCTCTTAGTTATATAACCTTTGCACGGCACTTGAATGACCTGTTATCTAGAAGATCTATTATATAGAACTATTACATATTATGAATAGGCTTTGAATATTATTACCATTTTACATCTATTTTAAGTTATTATTTACTTGTTTATTGCTTCTTTTAATAGGTTTACCTTCAGGTTGTACAATCTGTAGAAATATTCTAGAAGAAAGAGCAACCAAGTGCTGGACTTCGAAAGGCCTGTACTTATGTATACTTGTTGCAATATTATTAATATAATAAATAAGGGGTCCACGTGGACCAGAGAGACACCAATGTGGTGTGTAACAGAATGTTTTATTGAGGGAGAAAAACAGCTTAAGTAGCAGTTTTGAATTGTAACACGTCACAGCAGGTAAACTTTTTGACCAATCCTGCCGAGGCACTTCACTGCTCATGTGCACCAGAGTTCTGGAAGGCTTCATTTCCCAGAATGCTCTGCCAGATCTCTTCCTGAAACCCAAAACACCACATATACACACTTTGTGTATTGAAAACTCTTGTAGTTGTTTATTTATATGGTTTTGGAAGCTTAGTGCGTGGCAGAAATTACACACACATTATTTATCATAAGTTTCACTACATCAAGGTTGGTCAGTTTTGTTAACTCGGTAAACTAAATTTGACTGATTCCATTCAAGTGGCTTTGAACAAGTCTAGCTCAGGTTTTATTGCCAAACTGGGTTCAGAAACACAGTGCAAGTAAGAAGTCTTCTGGTCCACATGAGATAGAAAGGAAAATCTTCTAACTCATTGCTTTGGATGAGTAGATGATGAGAGACAATTTCCTCAGACAGTGGTATTTACTTTTAAAGATTTCAGAAGCATGCAACACAGATCACACCCGGTAGTACATTAAACATCTACAGAAAAGTATTTTGTGATTAGGAAATTATTCTGTTCACTAATAAAAAAAAAAAAAATAAGGAAAGCATAGGTTTTGATTTAAAAAGAAACAATGAAGATTTATTCCCTTCTTACTTGGACAATTTGGTAGAAAACTTACTCACAATTAAGGTTCAAAGCTCTAATTTGTCTAATTAAGCATTTTAACAAGTCTGCACAAGTTTTTGAGAAGTTATTATACCCCCTCTAATTTAGATTTGGAAGTATGGCTTCTCTTGGTATTCCTGTTAAAAGTTACTGTACTTTGTATACAGCACTTGCGTCTTCATTGGCTCTCAGAATGAAAATGAGTCCATCTTTCATTGATTAAAGAATTTGCCTGGCAGACAAGACACCTTAATTCAGTTCCAGCAACTAATTACTTATTTTATACCAACTGGGAGATACTTGCAACGAACAGGTGGGCAGATTCATTGCAGACTAGCCTGCAGGCAGTGATTAGCTGGGCGACTGAGCCAGAGGTTTCTTTGAATCAAAAAGGGAGGGAAGGTCAAATCCTTGTTTTCTTCATCCTTGCTAATTTTCTAATGACTATTTCATAAAACAAAAAGGGAAAAAAGCATCCCCTTAGTTTTGTTAACAAAGCTGACCTTGTATAATGTCAGAAAATCTTAAACAAGACTGATTTTAATTTACCTGTGAGTTTTGAGTTAACTAAAACTACATTTTTGAGTTGAACATGGACTTTAACCAGCCCTTTCAAAGAGTGATAGAAGACACAAATGTAAAGACTATAGAAATAAGCTCATGCAATTACAAGCCAATTATGAAACCAGTAACTATACAGATGTCATTATAATTTTGGATTTTAATGCCTGTGACTCACTTAACTACGTCTTTAAAATTAGCAAAACTGTAGTCAAATAAGTACGATAAATACTAGCTGACCAGTATGTGCACTGTACTCTTATAGGAATCAGAGGAGGAAAAAGGGTAACTCGTCTTCATTCCAAGTTCCTTCCAAGTCTCACACCTCTGTACTGTGGTGTATTTGCATTTCTGTCTCACCTTCCTCTGGCCTCTCTTTCCTCCTCACCCTGACAATCCTTACATTCAACATGGGCTTTTGTCTCCCCTCTCCTGTAAGAGACACAAATTTATCCTTGATCTCATCATGTAACTACAGTGTGGCCATCTCCTCCCTCTATTCTATTCTATTTTTATTTTCCTTCCCAATAATAGTACTGATAAAAGAATTTATGCTTTGTTGGGTCACTTTCAGCTCTGAGTTTCTTCACATTTTGCTCTACTGAAATCAGGAGTCTTCCCCATCCCAGATAAGCTCTTTTCAGCTCTGTCTTTCTTGGTTTTACCACTACCCTGTCAAACAGCTCAGTGACCCTTGCCTGCTGTTTCTATTTCACCCTCCTAAGTTAGCTACATGTTTGACAGCTAGTCATAAAAAAGCCTCTGTACCTTTCTTTTTCCTGCACCATCACTTAATCATTACAATTAAAGACATTTTTACATAGACTAAAAGAAGGTGTACAATGGCTTATTACATTTTGCTTTTCAAAGCAAAAGAAGGACATGGATGTGTCAGAAAAGGTTCCTGGAGATTTGTCTGTACAGTTAGTTTTAGAATAGTCACAGGGCACAGTTTTGACCAACACCAAGTAAAGCTTTCTCAGAGAAATTCGGGGCATTTGGAGAAATTAGTACAGACCAGTAACTATTTTCTGCAGTCACTTTCAATGAAATTGACCTATTTTAGGGTGAGTAAAAGAGTTTAGTAACATGGAAATAGGCCATTCTATACTGGCTATCTTCTGGGACAGAGTGCAGCTGGTACAAGAAATTTCTTTGTACAGTTGTAGCTTATTTGAGCCTATGCTTTGCAATCCAGGCCATGCAGCCCACCTTGGGTCACAGCACCCCACAGTTAAGTAGGCTTCTGTCACTATTTATATGTGTGCAACATAAAGAGCTTAACATAACATCTATAAAAAATTCTATTTACACTTACACCAACTTTCTCTTACTTTTTTCTTATTCCTTTCAACATCAGAATTCTTCACATACTTTTAGTAAGCACCAATTTGCCCCCAAAGGTGGATGTAGCCTTACTAACAGCTCCCTAGAAACTTCTTTTCTTTTTGGTAACTGTCACTGTTTCATGATCTTAATCATAAAGCATCTTGAAGAGTGAAACATTTTATTCAGACTGAACAATGACACAATTCCCAACTAAAGCATAATATTTGGAAGAGAACTGAGAAATGAACTGGAGGTAGAAATATTTAATCACAATAGGTTCTCAAAGCACTAAATGTTTAGTAAATTTTATGTCTGCTACACTTGTATTCTGATGTGTCTTCTGCAACCGGACTTGTCTATCTCGCATTGGCCTTTTTAGCCATCAGCGTACTTGTAGCAAGTGTGGGTAGAGCCCTTCTCAAATCTTTGTTCGCAAAGCCTAGCCATGATGACACTTGTATTGTTTTTTAACTCTCTCAAAAATGCATAACTAGCAAAGGCTACCTAAAGACTTTTTGGATTACACACTGAATGAAACCAAACACTTGTTTAAACCTCTAAACTGAGAGAGACCGAACCTTTAACTGCAAAGCAGGGCATAAAACCAAACATAACTATTTCCTGATACTACATCATAGCCAATGAAAAATATAGGTAGTTTCTCACTATGTAAAATGCAATGCTCCAATTGTACTGTTAAGCAATAGTTCAAGAAATACTAATGGGCACAATAGTGGTTAGAAGTTAAATGTTATCTATTGGTCATAAAATTTTGATGTTAGTCTGTACTTATCAAATTCATTTCCCTCCTATCATCATCTTTAGGTGGTATTTGATCATTAACATAAAGATTATAGGTAAATTATTTTTGAACACATCATTATCATCCTAGTACATCATCATCATTAATGATTGTATTTTACATCATCTACCTTCTGTAGTGAAGGTGTAAACAAATATGGTTTATAGAAGTTCAACAACCTTTGGCAGGAATCATGTCATTCATTCCGCTATGATGTGTCTTCTGTGGGGAGTGGTGAAGAAATTATTCATTCAAAACACAGACAGCATTTAGATCAGATGCATGAAATTATCCACGGTAACCTTGGGATGTCTTGAAAGCCCCATGCATCTCCGCCTACTCTCCAATATTGAAAAGTAGCTAGGGTTACAGATTTAACAGCATGGGGTTGCCTTGCAATGCTTTCAGAATTGTTTCCAAAGTGATTCTGACTACAGTGTCACTTGCTGCATCGCTATCAATTCTGGCAGCATCTGCCTTTTTCCCTGAGGCCTTCCATCCAAGTAAGAAATCAACATATTCTTTCTGCTTCTAACTGTCATGGGCTTGCTTTCTGAAAATTTAGAGGCTACAGGGCAACATAAAGTGAAACAGACCATATGCAATTATCTAATTATAATCACAATAGTTTAGGCTCACGATTTTCAAAAATACCTAAGAACCACAGTTTTATTCAGATTTTCAGGACTGCTCCACTCCTCCTAAAACATTAAATAGGATGGCTAAGTGCTTGACACAATCCAAATGTTTCTAATGACCTTAGAAATAGGAGCTAAGCTGAAGATACCAAGCAGTTTGAAACTGTCTTCTCTGAGTCCAAAACACATTTTAAGTTGATTTTTTTGCATAAATAAAGCTATAAAAATAAAAAGTAAATAACAGAAATATTCTAGAGGACCTCTTTCAAGTTTTGTCATGAATTCATGATAATTATTTTATTATCAGTGACTTCCACAGAAATTTTGTTGATTTTGTAAATGTGATTGCCAATGCTATCAAGAGAAGGATGTAGAATTAAGCACTCACTATTTTTGTGTTTCACTGCAAAAGAAGTAGTATTTAAATAGAGAGCTCACCTTTAAACACTTAAATTAGAAAACATATCACTTGTGATAAGTTGATCATACTTACCATAAAGTTAAGAGATTACAAATACAAAATATTCACTTGCCATCCTCTTGTATCACTATTTTTCTTATATCACACACTAAATCACAAGTTTTTAAGGAAACAGTTGCATACAGTGACCCAAAACTTAAAACAAACTGTAGTCAACAATTATGAACTTGTACTGGATGACTTCACAGTTTTTTACCTCAAATAATAATAAATTAATACATAGTTCAGGGAAAAACATTTGTATGTACCCCATGAATATGTGAAAATCAGAGCTTCACAAGGACTTTTTTGAGTAATACAGATGTTGAGAATGCTTTGTTTAGGTGATTTTAGGGTTGCAACTGAGGTGTGACTTGAAGGACTAAAGATAGGAACCTAATTTCCTTAGTCGATGGACAGAAAAATGATTCTTCCAATACAGATGATTTAGAACACCTAGCTTAGATCCTAAAGTAAATGGTTTGACCATATTCTTAAGGGTGAATGAATAATTGTAGTAAAATTGTGTTATTATATTTTGTACCAGAGTGATAAAGAAAATATTAAAAGGCTCCCACAAGATATCTCAGAAGCAGAGATGTTAAACAGAGCATTACAAACTCCATGTCCATTTCTTGACAATATATTTTTTATCATGTTAATGTTTCATATACGTCATGCAATTTAACTTTTATAGAGGGAATAAGTGTATTGATTTACTTCATGGTGATGGTGTGATCACCAGAATATTACCAACAGACTTAACTGATAAATCCCAATTACATGTTGCCTGAGATTCTGAAAAAGGAAAGACATTTTCTCCTGAACACTTTTTTTCTATTTGTAAGGCATGCTACACCTTGGAAATTCTTTATAACCAGTATATAATTTACATAAAATCCAACTGATTCAAGCTTTTATATTATATCCCACCCCCTACCCCCCACCCCCAATTATTTATCTCGCTGTGCTTTGGAAGTTTTTTTATTTGGTAATAAGTTCTTAATAAGTAGACTGGATATTACCAGAACAGTCCTTTATTGGTCACAATATGTAATGAAGCTGATCATGTGGAACTGGTTTTCCACATAAGCCCTCAGAAATACAGGAAGCACACTATCTAACACATTAATGCATTGACAAAGGTAGAATTCACAAAAATGGGAAGTCGTAATGTTGGAATCTCTCCTTTACAATAATAATGGTATGATTAAAGCATTTACTTAGGAACTTGATTTGGGACACTCCTCAACCAGTAGGAATTCAACCCTATATCATATAGAAGAAACAGAAGCGCCCTTATAACCAGGTCAGGATAAAAACTGAAATGCCTTGATAATTTAAACTAACAAGCATAATGGCCAGTCTTCGCGAGCGAAGATCCGGGGGAAGGTCTTTCCACCTTCCAAGCCTGCGCATTGGATTTTTTAGGTGAGACACAGTGTGCGCGGAACTGAGCCCACCCTTTAATCCTAAGGTTCATCTGCCGGGGCCAAGCGAGCTTGGACGGTGGCAGCGAGGTCCTTAGGACGTAGGTGGGTTGCCTTTAAGGGCTAACGAGCCCCACCTGCCCGGGAGTGGCCCTGACCGGGAATCGAACCCGGGTCTCCGCGGTGATAGCGCGGCGCCTTTACCCCCTAGACCACCAGGGGCTCCTTTAGATTCATACTATCATGATTTACTGCGATGTAATATGGTGAAAAAAAAAATCAAATAGCATTTACAGCTGTTTGTTTGAAGGCTATTATGCAGTTAGCTTAAGCCCTTAGATGCTAACATGGGTTTTTTCTTAATTGTTTTGCTGATGAGAAGTAATGATGGTTTTCATTTGTTATTCTTACCAGAACTGAAAACCTTTTGGCAAATAATGGTGTACCTGTAAACTGCAAGCATAGAGAAAGAAAAAAACCCAAAGCTCTTTCTAAGTAAAAAGAAAACAAAACAAACAAAAAACCCCCAACTCTCTTTGTAAGTGAAAATCAAACCCCAGAACAGCTTTTGAGCCTTAAAAACTAAAACTAACCTAATCACGTCAAAGGAACTGTAAATGTGTGCTGCATTTCAGTCAATATGACTGATTACCTGTCACTTACTCAGCTCTGATTTCTTCCCACTGTGCACTTTGAAACCATCTTTGTTTCAGAAACTCAGAGGCAGTGTGAATGAATTGTTAGCTCACCTCTGCCTTGGTTTTCAGAATGCTTTTGGGGCTAAGTAATTAGCCCTGTCAGTTATATCAACCTAAAAGCTTCAACAACATCATCACTCATTTATTTTTATCATCCTCTTTGATGCTACTCAACTTGAAACAAAAGATCTTGACCAGGGAATATTCATTGCTACCAGCTTTCCTACATGTAAAAATATTCCGACTTGCACACGACACATGACTGAAATCAGTAAAAGGGGAGCTAGTTGTAGAGTCCAGTTTTCTACTGCAGTCTGAGGGAAGCAAGGGCTTGCTCCTTTGGTACATCCATATCACTCATCCATTACCAAAAAAAAGACCAAACTTAGAAAACACATTTAAAAGAGATTTATGCAAGTAGAGGAAAGATTTTTCTTGTCAGAGAAGTCACATGAGACAATAAACAAAATTTGACAGAACTGTTTGAGCAGCATAACCTGCTGATGTGTAAGTTTGTCAGAGCTCTTGTTCCATCATTCCTGGAAGTTGAAAAGAACAAAGTTTTCAGGACCTTTGGGAGTAAAAGGCTATTACTCAGGCTGTTTCAATATACCTCTATAGCAAATGGAGGTAGTAGTGTATACAGGTAAAATGGACAATAAAAACTGAATAATGAAAAACTGTCACAGCAAGTCCATAGCAAGAAGTAATGTCTTCTTGAAACTGAAAAATAAAAATCTGCAAAACTGTCTTGCTGTCTGATTTCATGTACCATATATATTGATCATTTCAAATGTCCTCTGTACAGAGACCAAGCCTGACTGAGTTCAATAAGTGTTTGGACAATGCTCTCAGGTCCATGTTATGATCCTTAGTGTGTCCTGCACAAGGCCAGGAGTTTCACTCGATCCTGATGGGTGTCTTTCAGTTTAGCATATTCTATTATTCTACTGTATGGGGAAGGGGAGAGAGGGAAGGAGGCTTTCATGCAATATATTATATTCTCTTGAAGTTTTTCCCTGGGCTGGCAGCAGTATACATTTTTTGTTTTCATTTATTTTATTCTGAAAGTACGTTGTCACGGTAGCTCCATTAACAGCTTCCATATGTTGTGAATATTACAGGAGGACAATGACAGTGTAATTACATACTACATCTTCAGAAATCTGACTCTTGCAGAGTTGAAGACTACTTCAGAGTTTCAAATTGATCTGAATGACCCCATTTTTATGGTTGCTGAATTTCTGGAAATTGTGAAGTGCCAAGCCATTGAAAATAACTGATAAAAGCCTAAACAATCTGAAATGAGTAATGTAGTCTTTCCTTGACTTTATCTAAGTCCCACACACTTTATAGCCAGTTACAGTATTTCGTAGAGAAATATTTGTTTTAGCGAATCTGAGTGTTCTTCAAATCACTAAGAATAGATCAACTAGATAAAGATGAAAAATCTATTATCATTTGCTCCTACATTTCACATTCATCAGAACTGTGACTGTAAACAGCAAATGTTGAAGCAATGATTTTTCTCATTCAGTATAAATGTCTGTAAAAGACATTGACACCAGGGCTAAACTGCATTGAGAAAAATTAATATAAGATTCAAGTGTAGGCAAAGGCCTTTTGGATCTCTTTTCCTTTTACCTTTTCTGCATAACTGGCAGAGCAGAGACCCAGTAATACACGTACTTGTAAGTGACAATAAATAATAGCAGAATATGTGATTGTCTCATGAATACAATGTTAAAATATTATTCTTTACTAAGAGTTATTGAAGTACAACTAAGAGATAACTGAGACTACCTTGTCATGATGCTATTTTGCATTATAGTACTACTTTCCTGTTGTTAAAACAACTCCAAGAAGTAGAGTTTCTTTCAGTACCTTTCCTCTCAAAAAGAAGGAAAAAAAGGTTTCTTCAGTATTTTCCCTTGGAAAAAAAGTAGTGAAATGATAATTGCACAATCTTTAGTAGCTCAGTCAATGGGTAATACAAAGTTATACATGGCAATGTCCAAAAGTGAATGCTGACACAAGCTGACTTTACTTACAGTGATTTTCTCTAACAAACAAAACAAATTTTGCCTTCTGGTATGCTTTGCATATTGATGGGCAGAGGGAGGAAGCAGACAAAAGTACTTTTTTCAGGGGCAATCAAACAGACAATCATGTAGGTACCACAGCCCAAACTACTAGCTCACAAAAGAGAAGGTTTGCTCCTAATCCAGCAGTGCAAATGTCATTTTTTCCCTCACCTAGAAATATTGTAAAGCTGAAAAAGCTGACACAGCATGCACTGTAAGGAGATAACGACAGGGAACAGTGTCTGCTGTTTAATTCAGTGACTGGATGTGAAAGTCATCTATCCTGCTGATACATAATATACAACTTCTCAGAGACTCATTTTATGATGTGTGACTGAACCACTGCTGGGCAGAAATCTCTGAGACATCCCCCTAATATGCCTCCCACTAGTCACAGCTGTGTGTCCTGCTATATTATTGAAAAAGAGGAGTAAATTTGCTCCTATGTGTTCACATGTAGATGAACCGATCAGGCCAGTGCTGGTGTTTTCTGAAGGGGCTGCTCTGTGAGAGCTGCGGACAACTGACTCAGGAAAACCAAATGATGGGGCTAGTTTTGTTGAGAGCCAGGATGAAGTGAATCAAACATCCTGGGCTCAAAATCAGCTCCAAAGGTTGCTAGCAGCAAAAGATGCTGCATGAAGAAAGGTGAGTGCTGCCCGCCTTCTGTAAATACCACTCATGGTGGTGTTCACAGGCAGCTGTGCAGGGTAACAACTCCAGTGAGAGGTGCAGCTGAACAGAGAAGACAGACACTTTGGGAGCAGTGAAATAAGTCAGGGCACCATGTTATAAACCTGGCCTGCCACTACTGCTTAAAGTCAAGGTTACCTCAAAGGGATTTGGACCTTTTCTTTTCTCTCTTTAAACTAATACGTCTAGTATTTTTTCAATGTAATTTTTTCCCTAAATGAAACCATTTTCTCCTCGCCTATGAGCAGCAATGCTTATTTTAAAAGTGTGTAATTTTTTTGGGGGAGGGGTATTTTTAATTTTTATTACCACTAGTAGTAAATAATTCAAAAATAATAGCATTCAAAGCTAAAAACTAATGTTTAGCTATGAAATTTTAGTAAGAGCACCCTCTGGTGGCTCATGTATAAACAATACTCATTAAGTCTTCCCCCACAGGGAGTTGTACATATATTTATAATACTGACTTTTTATGAAATGGGTGGAAACCCTCTTTCCACTGAATTTTTCCTTTCAACTACTACAAAATCCATAGACACATTTGCTGAAAAAAAAAAAATCAGAAGGAGGAAAATGCTTGTAAACATAAACATGTACTGTCTACAATTACAACTTAATTCAAAACAGAGTAAATCATATGTGCAAAATTAAAGGTAGAAATATAGATAGATATCTGAAGAGATAAATATGGTAAGGCGTTTAAAGTTGCATTGGACAAAATCTAGAAACCAGGGAAAGCAATGAGTAAAACACTCATATATTTTTCTAATCCTTTGTTGTTTTGATCTCCTAATTTTAATTGGATTATGGAAGTCTTTTTATTTCACCCAGGTTCCATGACTTTAACCAGAAATACTTTGTTAATTATCAAGAAATCCCAAGAATGACTGTCTACCACTTTGCCACAGGTATCTTCCATTTAAAAGTACCTGAGTCCTCTCATGTTGGTTCTGCTATTGGACGGATCAGAGCTGTGGACCCTGATTTTGGGAAAAATGCAGAAATAGAGTACAACATAGTTCCAGGAGATGGAGGAAACTTGTTTGACATCACAACAGATGAGAACACCCAGGAAGGAGTCATTAAACTGAAAAAGGTATGTGGCACCAATGAGTGGATGTACCTCTGACTCAAATGAGAAACTAGGTAAGAGAATTAAATGAGGAGCAATTTTACCTCATCAGTGACACGAGGTACTTTGTATCTGTATTAGAATATGTGATTGTGATCTTCATCTTAAAAGGCATTGGAGTTTAGTCTTTCATTTTACATACAATCAGGTATGACTTTTCATAAATAATGTTGTGGCAAAGAAGTAATTCTTATGTCTGTCTAGAAAGTATAATTTCTCTTTTATGGGAAGTTTTCCACTTAAAATCGTGCAAAAAATATTACAGAGCATGAAATACAAGAGCTATATTTTATGTTTGAGATAATGTATTTCATTATGACTTATAAGCATCTTATCTTGAAAATTCTGACTTTGTTATTTTAATAATGAGTCTGTTGTACAGAAATGTGGTGAACACAGTTTTTATTCAGGGTAGAGGAGTCCCAAATGGGTGCAAATTGCTATGTGCTGCTGCCAGTGTCATAATTGTGTCCCCAATAGTTGGTTATCAGATATTCATGCAGGGGAATACACTGCATCCCAGCTGTTGATGTTGCTTTAGTGTACTAGAATAAGTTCAAGATTACTGAATCTATGAATTTCAAAGATGGAAAAGATTTGTGTCATTCAGAATTTAGTGATTAAAGCACTCAGGAGGAGAGATTCCAAACCAGAAGTGTCACATTCTAACCAGTGGTTGTTTTCTGAGCCCAGGCATACATATACACCAATGATCAGCTTGTTCAGTAGAAAGAAATCTGAACCAATAGCTCATTTTGAAAAGCATAGTTATGTTTTATAGACAGTTCATGCTTGTACGTGTAAATTTTGTAAAATAAACACGAAAGTTGAGCACTTCACAAGGGTCTGGGAAGGAAAGAGTTCTGGACATGAGTATTAAAATAAGCTTTAGAAAAATTGAAGCTTTAGTTCAAATAAAATTTAGAAGTTAGCTACTTAAATTTCCCCTGTTTCTGACCATGGATCTATATTTGCATTATATTCATTCTAATAATGGAAGACCTGGCTTCAGCCTCTTGACCTGAGAAATAGTAAATTTCCACGGGTGCATTAAAGGACAAGATGATGTCAAGTCATTTACTCTTCTACTGGTTTTAATGACATAAAATGAAAACCACTATACCCACAGGAAGTAATTTGTTAATGAGACACAAACTCTTTGTCCTCTTCATACCCCCTGTTCTATTCTGACTAAAAGTTTGAGTGCGCTGTTTCCTCCTAATATGAATTTGTAGATTTTGTTTCATTTAAAAAAACATTCTGATCACCTTTTTCCCTCTATGCAGATAACTCAAAACTGGGTCCATCTGGAACTGTCAGGCTGAGTAGCTGCATGCCCCTCCTTATGCACTGCCAGTCAGAAATGGCAGTGAGTGGGAACAATTGCAAAATAAGTATTTGATCATTAAGAGCAGGTTTTTGATAGAATTTAGGTCTCTCTGGATTAGTGCTAAGCCTCAGCTACTTACTTGTTTTTATACACAATGATAGAATTTTTCCATATTTATGATTAAGTATATATGTATTAGATAGTATAGGCAAAGCATTCAAATTGGCAATGCAGATTCCAACAGCACGCATATATTATTTTATACTGACAAAGAGCATTCACATATGAATTTGACTGATACAATTGTCTTAAGACCGTCACAGGCAAAATGCCTGGCCACTCCTGAGACTGCTATATGGGTAATTACCTTATATCTAACTGAACCACTAACTTGAAAAAAATAAAATTAACACAACCAGTTCTATATCCAGATACTTTGTAGTCAGTCATTGTATTTTGCTGCTCATATATAGTCTTTTCAGTAACAAGATATAGCATAATCTGAAAATTTAGGGCACTTTTGCAACAGCAGAACGTCAGTTGATGTTGCCTAATGTGATCTAATCTATCATTAGATCTCTGCCACTGAACAGAAGGGAAAAAAGTGTAATCCTAATCCTTTCTTAATCATCGTCATATTGAGCCTGGGGACAGTTACAAAATGAGAAGATCAGGAAATACCAGCTTTGCTCTATGCAAAATGGAAGGAGTGTGGAAGATAAAAAAAACACACAAGTCCTCCGGCAAAAAATGCTTTTATACTGACTCTACACCTTGCCTTTCACAAAACATTTCTCAGGGAAAAAATCCCTTTCACTAAACTTTAAATGATCCAAGTATTTAAAGATATTTTGGAATCGTCCAAAATGCATTCACTTAAGTCCCTTGTTGGAACGCAGCTTAAACAAGAGCAATCTGGTTTCTTAAAGATACTGTTCACTGTCTTTCTGTATCTTCTGCACTTGCAGTAATGTAAATGTGTTTTCATGGGTTGCAGTTTTCAGATTTTCAGAAGTACTGGACATTCACAATTCTGTAGACCACTATTAAAATGCATGCTACCTGTACTGTACAGGCCTGCAACAGCACTATTTATTTGCCTGCAGAGAAACAATTTTACATTGTATGATGCCCAAAACACTGATTTGTCCTCATGAGATTATGCAATTACTTAAGTTCAGTGCACATTCAAGTCCTTATTTGAATAAAATGAAAGCTGATGAAAGAGTGCGACTGACACACTCAATTAGGAATTATATTAATTCAAATATGAATTATAGATAATAAACAGTCAAAGCTACTAACAAAAAGTGCTTTAAAAACAAGTTTGCACTTTATTCTGTATTGTAGCATATTCTGATGCTGTAAGTGCTGCAGTTATTCAGTGCTGAGCCATTTCAAAACCATTTAGAGAGTTTGTTTTTATTTTCCCTGAAAAAATCTCTTGCAGTCAGAAAATATCAGTCACTGCATAGGTGCTGCTTTATTTTGTTGGTATGCAAAAAAAACATGGAGATATTCCTATATCAAAATTGAGAAAAATGAAGCCTTTCCGGACTACATTTATTTTTGGTGGAAAATATACTTGATGATAAAAAATTTGCACAGGCTAAACTGTTCTTTTCAACACACTAAGTGTGTTGACAGAGGCAAAAGACCATTCTCTGCTTCTAGGATGCTAAATGGGTACAAAAAGCTACAGTTGGACAAGTTGCAGTCTTAAATCATCTCTTTTCGTTGCTCATTTATTTTTATGGTATGATTCAATATAAGTTTCATTACTACTACTGTTACGCTAATTACATATTAGAAATAAAATAGTTTTTCTTATATTCTGCTACATAAATTATCCAAATGCCGTTTAGCTCCACTGTGTGGTTAGTACTGTAATAGTTTCCTCTCTAAAATGAAAAAAAAAAAAAAGGAAATAGCATCCCTAATAAGAGAGGTAAATGTTTGGCTTTAGGATAGTGTTGTATACAGTTCTCTTTAAGAGTAAGAAATATTACTACATTAGACACAGAATTAAAATTTCCTCCCTTGTGTTGTGCAGTTTAATACAATGCTTATTGCATTTGATATTTATGTAATATCTGCCACCCTATCCAAATGCTTCAGCAAACTACAGTGAGTGTAAGCTATAAGAAGCAGGGTAACAGAAGAGTTGATCTCCATCATCTCCTTCATAACGGAGCGTAATGGCCTCAGTTGCATCCAGTCCCAGGCAAGCTCCAGATTCTGAATTCTTTAATCACCATGCACAATAGTAAAGGAAAATAGGGCAGTCCAAGCTTTGCTGAATATTTGGAACTATATTTATGAAACTAAGGATGCACTTATGCAATAGGCCTATTGTTCACAGAAATTTTTGAATTAGCTCAGCAAAAGCTAATCCAGAAACTGAGTAGGGTTCAAGCACTGAACTTGCTCTGCCTCAAGACATCACTTCATTAATTTGTGCAGCGTACCATTAAAACCCAGTAAAAAAAAATGTTTCTGGGTTTCACATGGTACTGCATTGCTCCACTATACTGTGTGAACGTCTCTGCATGGCCCAATGGAAGCTCAGGGAACATCTGCATCTTACTTTTTTGTACATTGTGCACCACTGCTAACTGAACAGGTGAAAAAGCTGTAGCCATGAAATCACAGCTGTCATAGCACTGCATGATGAGAAAGAGTAACTTTAGTGATGATAAATTACAGAAACTGGGGGGATGATGAACAGAACCAGTAGCTGCAGAGAAGTATTTGGAGTGTGTGCTTCCTTGTACCTTCATGAGCAACTTTTAAAAAGCTTTTAATTGCAGTCATCACTGACTGCTGGCTAAATTGAGTTGTCTTGCTCATGGGACAGTGCATGTATGTAGCACTGGGGCATTGCTATAATGTAAGAGCAGTCTGATAGCACCTGTACCACATGGCAGTGAGCATAAGACAGACTCCTGTTGTCCTTCAGTGAGAATTGCATTAGAGCTACTACCTGCTTTACTACCAAAACTGTACAGATTGCTCATCCCTTGCCACCCCTTCTTTCTCCAGAGACAGGGAATTCCCTCTGCAGCTGTGTGCATAGGCACTGTCTGCCTGTAATCATAACTCATGAGTTTGTGTGAGTGGAAATTGTGATTTTGCATTTTGAGGGGGGAGAGCAGGTGATAGTAAGTCGTTCAGGACAGGCAGAAAATGGTGAGCTGTGTGCAGACACAATCACAAAGAGCATGGCATTCAAAGAAGAATGTCAGAAGGAGAACAGAAGAGGAGACCTTCAGTCTGTGTAAATTGCAGATAGAGCTGTAGGGTTTGTATTTTCCTAGAGCAGGGAAAGGCATCTTTGGAAATGGGTGAGATGCTTGAAAGCCCTTGACACTGGTCAGCCCTTCCCCTTCTCCAGATACAAAGCATACACATATTTTGCTCACTTCCAATCAAATCTTGAAATACTCACTTTGGATTTGGTTTTTGTGAATCAGAACAAACTGATGGGATAGTTCTTTTCCCACCCTTGTCATGCTTGTCATCAGAATTAATTATATCTTTCACATCTTTTTTTCTTTTTTTTTCTTTTCAGTTCTCTAATTCTCTCTTTTTCTATCTATCTATCTATCTATCTATCTATCTATCTATCTATCTATCTATCTATCTATCTATCTAATATAAAATTTTAGATACAGAGGCATCTATACAGCAGCATTTCTTAACTTCTGCCCTGAATGTGTAAATCAGTAACATTTAAAATTGTTTGTTTCTAACACAGAGCTAGATTTGTGCTCTCCTAGTCATACTAAATAAGTCCAATTGTGGTACTCGCAGAGTTGCAAGCTAAGGTGATTAGTCAATATGTGTTATTTGATTTGTGGATTTGTAGAATGCCTCTGCTGTGCACAGATGTGTCTGTGCTGATAGAGCTTTACTAGGCAATTTTAACAGCAGTTTGTAACTGCAACATAGGAAAAGGCAAATGACAACAAGTTTGGGGGGTCAAATGCATCTGTTCTGTCACTGGTACTTAGAATATCAATTAGAAATACTCCTCCAATTATTGAACAGTTCACTGTTAATGAGACTTTACCTTAATATTAGCATGAATTCTCTTTACTGTGGAAAAAAACTTTTACAAAATAAAAGCCTTATTCAAACTTACCTTTTTGTATTGTTATTATTACATAATAATATACAATATATTATGTAATGTGTTATATACTATATATTATATATATTATATACTATATATTATATATATTATGTTATATTATATATAAAATTATTCTATAGAAGGAGTAAACATTTCAATAGCTTATTTATAAAAACAATCTATGAAGTCATTCCATTAAAATCTGATTAATTCAAAGACATTTCAATGACTTTACAGGTTTGGGATTTTTTTGTAAGATTCAATCATTCTTCTATGTTTTTACCCTTACCAGAATTCCACATTTTAAATGATAATGGGATTGAGCACTCTCAGACATTTATTATATAACAGCAAAGCACATGTTTTGTTTTTTGTTTTTCTTTCCTCTTGGTTTTTGTTTGTTTGTTTGTGTGTGTGTGTGTTTTTAATGCAGCCAAAATACTGTGTGAACCACTCATTTCCTTGACAGATTTTAGTGGTATCTACTAAAAAAATAAATATAATAAACTAATTTTTTAACATCTTTAAAAACAAAAATCTGAAAGGTTTTGCCTGAGAGCCAGGTAGACATTCAGGTTTTCTATTTTCAGGCAGATCTGGACATATCAGACAAATGTTAAAATTTGAGACTGCCAATGCTATCTATATGGTTCAACTGTTCAAATTTGGGAAGACCAGACCTGATTAAGAAATTGCAGCAGGGACTCCTCATAAACACAAGACATTAAAACCACACTCTTTTGTTGCATGATGTCACAGAACCACAGAATTTACTAGTCTGGAAAAGACCTCTGAGATCATCAAGTCCAGCCTTTGACTTAACACCACCTGGTTTACTAGATCATGGCACTAAGTGCTACATCCAGTCTCTTCTTAAATACCTCCAGGGACAGAGAATCCATCAGCTCCCTGGGCAACCCATTCCAATGTCTGATCACTCTCTCTGTAAAAAATTTCTTTCTAATGTCTAAACTAAACCTCCCTTGGCACAGCTTAAGACTGTGCCCCCTTGTCCTACTGCTGATTGCCTGGGAGAAGAGACCAATGCCCCCCTGACTACAATCTCCTTTCAGGTAGAGAGAGTGATGAGGTCTCCCCTGATCCTCCTGTTTTCCACGCTAAACAACCCCAGCTCCATCAGCCTCTCCTTATAGGACTTGTGCTCAAGTCCCTTCATCAACCTCACTGCCCTTCTTTGGACACTCTCCAGCACCTTGGAGTCCTTCCTTAACTGAAAGGCCCAGAACTGGACACAGTACTCCAGGTGTGGCCTCACCACTGCTGAATAGAGTGGCACAATCAATTCCCCAGTCCTGCTGACCATGCTATTCCTGATCCAGGCCAGGATGCCATTGGCCTTCTTGGCCACCTGGGCACACTGCTGGCTCATGTTCAGCTTCCTGTCAATCAGCACCCCCAGATCTACCTGGCTGCTCTCCAGCCACTCCGTGCCCAGCCTGTAGCACTGCAGGGGTTTGTTGTGGCCAAAGTGCAGGACGTGGCACTTGGTCTTAAAAAATATACCATTGGATTCCACCCATCTCACCAGCTTGTCCAGGTTCCTCTGCAGAGCCCTCCTAGCCTCCAGTAGATTGACACTCCCCCCCAGCTTGGTGTCATCTGCAAGTTTGCTAATGGTACACTCAGTGTTGAACAAAATCTTTTTCTTTTTGAAATTAAGTCCTAGGTTTACCGCTTGCAATATCTCTTATCTCTCCACACATTTCAGTTGCAGTTTAGCCTCACTTAAGCTAAAGGCTAAATTCTGCTATTTTGTGGGAGTCTGTCACTGATTTCTTTTTTTGATGATGGCTTATCATTTTCAGCCTGTCTCTTCATATTTTGACTGCCATCTGTGCTTTGCATTGGCAACATATTGCTTAACCTCTAACTATATTTATCATCAGACCCATAAAAGGATAGAAAGAGAGAATGAGTTACTCTGAGGTTACACTGGGAAAACATTATCATTTCTTGGGATCACATTGTCTTTTCAAAAACAATGCAACCACTTTATTTGCTTCCTGGGTGCCTGTGCAGTGAAATATGTGGGTCTGAGCATACTAATAGACAGAATTCCTTGAAATCTTACTGCTTTCTTTTCCCCTTACATCATGAAAAGTTGTGACTGTGCACTAACCATGCACCATGATTTGGTATTCCCGACTTGAAGAGTAATTTGGTGAAAGGTAGCCTGCAAGAACTGCATGAATTATGGCTCTTTCCATTAATATATCTCTCTGCAAATACACTGATGTATTACAGGAGCCAGTCTGAACAGTTTTAATGCAATTTTGGGGGCATGAAATACACATACAAGGCATTAGCATGTAAATGAGAGCTTAGATTTCTTGCTTTCCCTGTCTTCATCATTTATCTCTAGGTTAACTCCTCATACTTAGACCTTTTCCTCTCCAGACTAGTTCTTTAAACTAAGATTTTTCCTCTTATTACATTTTTTTAAAATATGCAAACACTTTATAAAAATATCTGGAGAAGAGTTGGGGGGGTGTTTGGGGAAAATTTTTTTGGCAGTGCATAACAGTGAGCATGAATAGTATAGAAACCGAAAACACAGTGTGGCAACGATTTGGATAATGGAGCAATATGTCTATTTGTAGTGAAGACAATAGCTTAGGTTTTCACCACTGGGGCACAAGATCTACCAGACAGTTTTTTCTGATTCTTCTCAGCCTTAGTTTCTTCTTCTTTCTGTCAGTCCAGACATGAAGGGGCAACTCATGCTGGCTTTTCTGGGAATTCTGCCTGTAGGAGGATGAGTTTGTGTGGTAGTGGATTGCTTTCAAGCCTGATTATTTCTATGGCATTTAGACTTATATTGCTAATTTTATGTTTGCAGTTCAGAAAAGACTGACCACCTAGTCTAGTAAAATTATGAAGTCTTTAATAAGGACTTAAAATCATTATGCTAGCTGTTCAGCTAATGCAAGTCAAGGCAACTCAATTGATTTTAATGGAGATACTTCAATTTACACCTGTCAGTCATCTGGCCAATTAAGTCCTGTTGTGATAAGGACAGAAAATGGCAAAATTTCAGTCTATCCTGGCTGTGACAAATGACTGGAAACACTGGGAAAAAAAAAAAACATTGAAATATTCTTTTTCATATACACGTGTACATGCTTTCTTTTCCAGATAGCATATCCTTTCCTGTTAGAAAAATTCCAACTTGACAATTGTAGGTAGAAACCACTAGGTGCCAGTGTTACCCAGACATCAGAAAAAGGTTTTGTCAGAAACATTAAAAACAACATGAAAGCCAACGCAGCTAAATAAACCCTTTAAATGAAAATAAAGCTTCTGCATCTTTTCAAGTAAATAAGACTGCATTAAGGGTTTTGAGATGATTACTTTTCTAAAACTAAAGGCACTAAATTGATATGCATTGCAGAAACCCACATCAAAACAACCTGATTGCAGGGTACATTTCCATATTTCCGTCAAAAACCCAGATAAGTACACAAAAGCTGTCATGTCATCTTCAAGACCTTATGATTACACCTACAGTATCATAAGGCAGAGCCAAAGTCTGCATTTTGCAAAGTACATGCAGCTCAAACATATGGTGTGAATAGCAGTTCACTGCTAAGAAAGATATTTTACAGGAAAAACTTTGTTCAGATCAAGTTAGAATTCACATTCCAAGTCATATTTTAAGTTTGGGTTGACCCATTGTTATATATCATAGTTTTCATTTGGGCTCATCTCCATCACTGTCATGGTCTTCTGAAAGCTTTCTCTGCTAAAAAAAAATTGAAGTCTTCTATTTAAGGAGCTGGATCAGCTAGAGACAGCTGATTGCCTGTGTATCGGACTTGTAAATGCAAATCTCTGACTAACCTGCATTCAGCTCATTTGCAAGAGATGAATCTCACTCATTTAACTTCAGACATCTACAGTGTAAGTGTTTACATCCATGCCAGTCATCCTGATTTTCTTGATGTGCAGAAGCACTCATTTCCTGGCTATGATTCACCTGAAGTATTTCAGAAACCACCTTACCATGAGATGAACTGAAAAACAAACTTAGATGATTGATTAGCTCAGGAGAAGAATTTTAAAATAAAAGTATCTTCAGTTTTGTCGCATTAATACAACAGAAGTTATTTTGCAATGTTTAATTTTAAGTCAAATCTCATGTTTTACTTTTGTTCTTTTTGCAGCCATTAGACTTTGAAACGAAAAAGGCATACACCTTTAAAGTCGAGGCCTCCAATCTCCATCTTGACCATCGATTTCACTCAGTGGGTCCATTCAAAGATACTGCCACTGTGAAGATAAATGTGTTGGACATGGATGAACCTCCAGTGTTCAGCAAACCTATCTACACAATGGAGGTCTATGAGGACACACCTGTGGGGACCATCATAGGTGCAGTGACAGCACAAGACCTTGATGCTGGTAGCAGCTCAGTTAGGTAAGAAAGATTTTCCTCCTTCAATAACTCTCTGACAACCCAAAGTGCTACTGACAGTGAGATGCAGTGGCAAAGAACTTAGTAAGAAGATATGAAATATACCAAGTCTGTCATTGTAACAGATAACTGATGCTCTGAAAAATATTGGAAAGAGATGCTCGTTTGGGTGAA
Organism: Myiozetetes cayanensis; assembly: GCF_022539395.1. Lineage (NCBI taxonomy): Eukaryota > Metazoa > Chordata > Aves > Passeriformes > Tyrannidae > Myiozetetes > Myiozetetes cayanensis. The sequence goes on along the minus strand of NW_026086604.1, from coordinate 76,451,869 downwards.
TTATCTGGAAATATACATTAAGTACTGACAGCTTCTTATCATACTGATAGTCGAACTTACCATACACTGACATGACTTCAGAGATAGTGTGTTCAGACTAAGGAAGGAAAAACAGAGTGTCTGTCATGGACACATGTTAGGGAACTCATGGGTTTTTGTATAGTCACCTTAACTCTGGCAACCAGCCTGCTGCTTTAGACTCACAAGGTTTTGGCTAACAAGCACTTAAATTCTTACGATACACTTCCACAAGAGTGGGGGCTAATAAGCTCCTTAATTTTATGCAGTAATCTTCATTAAGTTCTCAGCTCCAACAACAGAAGGTTTCTGGCTCAAAGGTGCTGGCTCACAAGCCACAACACACCTCCTCAATCTCCCCACTCCCACAACAAAGTTCAGGATAGAGTATGGGGTAGAATATGATAGCTGTGCTTTCCTCTGGCAAAGCAAGGGAAGAAAACAAGACCAAGAAGGAAGAGAGAACAAAGAATATCACCAGCTGTTATATCCCACATTAGTCATATATGTTGACCCAGAGCTCAGGCAAAAAATGAGAGTGAAAAAGACAAAGAGGAAAAAGAGAGTGAGGGGACCCAATTTGTGTCCTTTTTTGGTTAACCTGATGCATGCTTCTCATGTAAAGTAGATTTTTTGGCTGTTTTGTTGGCACATGTGCAGCCAGCCCTTCTCCAGGAAGTGAGCTGGGGCAGGACTAAGCAAGAGTCTCAAAATGGAGCAGGAAGATGGTTCAGCATAACATTGCCCCACCTCTGCAGGACCCTTTCTTCTGATCAGACCTTTCCTGTAGCAGTGCTAAGAATATTTGAGATATTGAGACAAAACACACTTAGGTCTGGGTCTTCCAGAAAAGTGTCTTTGAAGTACAGTAGTGGAAAAGGAGCACGTTTGTGCTGTCTGTGTTAGACCTCAGTGGGTGACAGTAAGCATTTCCCCTTTCATGAGATCCACTTGCTCTCTCCATCTGACAAAGAACAAATACTCTGATGAATAATTGTCATGTATGTCTTGGCTGAGGCTGTGGGGAAATGATTGCTTACCTACATGGCTGTGTCTAGCATAAGTAAACCCCTGCCTGGAAAACCTCTCATTTGCTGGTATAGCTTATTTTTGTGAAATAAAAGGGAGAGGGGACCTGTTATACAAATGTAATATATTGATTTTGCTGACCTATTTACAGATACATTAGAAAGATTAAAGTGAAGCAGCTTCACATACCAATAAGGAAGCCCCTCTCTAAGATATAGGCAGTCATTACACATACTTCCAGTACCAATTCATGCTGGGCCTACCTGACTTTAGGAAACATTTTTATCCCCAGATATTCATGAGAACTACTGCAGACATAATGCATGTCAGCAATCTTTAAATATTAATATTTATCAAATGGGACTATGATGGAACAGGAAAATGCCACTAGTGTCTACCAAGTGCCTACATATCCATTCATATTTAATTAAAAATTGAATTTGGATTTTTTAATCCATGTTTATTAATTATGTGTATTTTGGCTCATCATTTATATTCTCAAAATATACAATAAACATACTAATTGTAATCATATGCAAAAATTTAACATATAACACAGACTGTTTAGCTTTTGCTTTGTCAATTCACTGTCAATTTTTGCTTAAAACTATTATTAATTTTGTTTGTTTCACTTTTTCTTTTCTTTATAATAGCATCTTCTATTTTTTTAATATGAAAACTGATGTGTCCATGAATCTGTGACACATTGTTTCCCTGACAAAGGATCAAAACTTTCACTAACAATGACTGAAGTGGGAACCTTTTTCCCTGGTGGTAGCCTGTGAAAATAGCCCCAGTGAAGTCAATATTCTGTTGAAAAGCATACTGTCTTGCAACCAGATAGCAAGCCTTTAATCATATAGTTGACCAGTTTTAATATGACAGCAGAATCATTTGGATGTATAACCACTCCTCAGTGAGGAGTGTTTTTATTTCACAAACCCTCCTAGGAGACTCAAGTGCTTTTTACTGATTCTACATATGAAACTACACAAGAAAAATAACAGTCTCATGATGATTTATCCATATACTGTGCTCCTGGAATATTAAGGAATATATTTTAAAGTGTCCATGTCTATCTTTTTTTAACCCCGAAATCACTACTTCAGTGTTCAAATGTTCATCTACAGTTAAAAGATCAGGAATGTTATACAATACCCCTACATTTTTGTCTCACTGCTCTACTTGCTGACCCCTTACACTGACAAACTACAGAAGTGCTCCCAGGGTCACCTTTATGACCCAATTAGGCTGGTTCATGCCCACAGAAAAACATGAACTACATCCCAGTATTACCAGTTTCTTAGACAAATGGATTCCTACCCAGAAGTAAGTACCTTAACCAATTATGCTTTGTCAGCTATTTAAAATATAGATCATCTCACAGATGTAAAGAATAGCTTCATAGGTTTCATCCTATTTCAAAGGAGTTCATGCAACTTCTGAGTAAATATTTCCTCTAAACAAATGTGGAAAAGCAAGTCATGTTCTTTGAAGCCACAGTCCATACAAATTACTAGGTGGCACAGTTTCTCATTTTCTCTGAAATGTTTTCCTAGAGCAGTTTGGCCGTTAAGTAGTCCATAACAGAAAAAAAAAATCAAGAGTCTGCCAAACAATAAGGACTGGGATTAAATCTGTACTGTATGCAACAGAAGGCAAAATTCTGGAGAACAAGGCAGACTAGAACAGCTCACATGAAAGGAAACAGTGCTAGTCCCAGTAACTAAATCCATATTATCAGAAAAAATGTTTAGGTCTCTTACACTCAGTGCATCAGGAAGGGGAAGATAACAGCTAAGAATGAAGGCTAGATTCAGTTGTTAGAAAAAGAAAAATATTTTTTTAAAAGACATTGAAAATGGCAAGGGTTATATTATTTTTCTCTTTTCTCCTGTTATTGGTATCAAGTTTTTAGACAAGGAATTTTAAAAGGCTTGTTTTGTAGGATGATATTTTTTAGGTATGTTGAAGCGAAAGGGCACAGAGTGCACCTTCAGTAATGAACAGGAAATTAAACACAAGGAGAAAAGGGGCCACAGGTATTCAACACTTGCAAGGGTGACTGGCTTTGAAGCTTTTTTGGAACATTACCCCAGCACACCTAATTTTCAAACTGTGTTAAATCGGGAGTTTATATGTCTCAGGAGATCTGTTTTGTCTATTCCCATTTTCTCCATAGTGATTCAAGAAATGCTCAGCATACAAGTTAAGGTGAAGTCCTATGTACTTTGTGGCCATTAAAAATCCCAAAGTGCTTGTAAAAAAGCACTGATCTCATGTTCTTCTCAGACTTCTGTAGTTAAAACAGTTCAAAGATGTCTGTGATGAAAAAAAGCAGCTGTCTTAAAGTATGTTATAATGTATGCAATTTGTAAATATGCAAGTTTTTAGTAAAGTACTTGTACTTCTGGGAGAAGGGGTTTTGAGACTCCCTAAAAATCTCTGTTATATGTGTCCATATAACATGAATGTTACAGACAGAGCTGTCAAAAATAACAAAAAGTTGCAAATGGAGGCCAACACTGAGTTACCTGCAGTACTTCCTAGAATACTGAGCTCTGCCTAACAGTGTGTGAGAAGGTTGAGTGAGCAGAACTTTGCTCTGAAACCTCTGAAGTTGTCAGATTTCTGTGGAAATGATCCTCAGGCACAAAGTATGAAAGAATTATCGTACCTGATGTGAATCCCAGATATGACTCCAATTACAATGAGTTCCACATTCTGTGCCACAACATTGCCCTTCAGATCTCTGCTTGACTCAAGAGTTTTGCCTTATGAACCAAAAGAGCCACTCAAAGCAGGAAAGCTGTGGGGACTATGCATTTTCTTGACCGAGTTCAGAGTCATGAAACTGTGATATGAAAGTAAAAAGTCATATGCACTAGTCAATCCTTCCCTCAGTATCTTGGGGATAAGACTGTATTCCCAGCATGTGCATCCAAAGAAAAAGCCTTATTTATTTTCTGAACTAGTTCACAACCTTGTCTTAACATACAAGCACAAACAAGATGAATTACAGTTAAATATGTAAGAGTTTGAACTTTTAATCTCATAATTATTCTGACTTTTTTTTGTGCATATACCGTTTTAATTTATTTTTTCTTAAAAAAAAAAAAATCCCATCCTGTGGCATCAAAATGCATTTTATAGTTGTATACATACACAAAAAGTCTGGGACATCTAGTTCCAGCATCTCTTCATTTAATAACAGATTAAGTGATAGCTATTTTTCTGTGTATGGTATCATGCTGGAGGAGAACAAGATGCTTTGCCAGTAGGTTTCATGAAGATAAGAGGTGGTGGGACTCAGGAATTTTTGTTCCTTTTTAGCTGCTCTGGTGGCTTTTGCACATTTCTTGTTCTGTTGCCTCCTCTCAGTTTCTGTTGTAATATTAGCTATACTTCATCCCTTGTCTTTTTTGAAGTCCCTGTCACCTCCACCACTTTTAAGACCTCTTTTCCAAATTCTGATTTATCCAGGCTGTCCAGTTCAAATCCCTGCACCAGTACCTCTCAGTTTCTGCTGCAGATGCCTTGCTATATTTTTCAGTCCTCCTACTAGCCCACTGTTTTTTTGTGTCTCCTATGCTCTCTCAAATACTGGTCTCCTATTCCACAGTCTGTCTTTCTCCCACAGCTGGTTCCTGCATTTTTCCTTCTGAACCATCTCCCATTATATTCATTGGTGTTCTGCTTTATTTTCTTCCTTTCTTCCTTTCTTCTGTGGAGGAAAGACATATCTTGTGATCTCAGTGGCTTGCTGCATTTTTTTCTCTTTTGTCTCAGTTACTTTATCTTCTTTCTAGAACTGTAGAAACTAGGTTTGTATCCAACACTTTCTCTGAATCCCAAGGGGTATATTTGGCAGACACATCTGCTCTTTCCTCACCATCTTCTCTGCTTTTAATCCCCATTTGGCTTTGTGAAGACTAAGCTACCTATCTACCTACCTTACTGCAAAGCTGAAATTTATATAGGGCAGTGAACTCCCACTTCCTCCTCCTATTCTCCTCACTTTCTGATTCTTCCTCCTGTTTTCTGGCTCTTAGACTTTCTCATCATGACCTCAGACAATTGCATCCTCCACTCCTCTCTCCTTTTTTGAAGGTTTTTTTCCCCATATGATCCAATGTACTCTCTACCATTCTCTGGGTTTGAATGAACTGTCTTCCTCCTCAGCAACTGGGTGTTTTTAAGGGGCTGAACAGAAAGGTGACTTCTCTTTAAACACAAGGAAGAAAAATCTTTCCCTTCTGTGTATAAATTGTCCTTTAAAAGGAGCTTTTTTCTAGCAGAGTCACAACAGAGTCAGTCTCTGCTTTACCTTAACCTTTATAATTTTGGGACACATGGAGACTGACTTTTTGATTTGTATGGGCTTTCTCAGGACTGACAGGAACATGGAGCAAAGGTAAGTACTTTCTGTCACAAGTTAGAAAGACTGAACTAGAGAAAATCAGTCCTTTCCCCCCCAAAAATTGGAAAGATTCATTTGATCTGCATAAATTTTTCCTAGATAACCCCTGGATGAACTTGAAGGATGAAATATTATTTCCTAAGTCCAGCAAGTCAAAAGCAACTAAAAACAAAGTGTAAAACTGCAAGAGGCTAGTAACCTTTACAGTCAGTAAATCATCAACTTGCTGCAGCTTGTGAAAAATAGCAAGGAATCTTCAGCTGGCATATGCAGTCATATTACGCTATAAAACATCAGTCAGGAGATTGAACTAAAATAGATGTGTAGACCCAAGAAGTTTATAGACTGCAGCTTTCAGTCTGCAGCCTGTTTGGGAGGGAAATGGATACTGAAAATCAAGTGTGCATTGAGATCCAAGGCAAAGAATAACTTGGCAGGGAAAGCTTTTAAATTAATTGAGCACAGCTAGGTAGCCAAAGTGAGGGGAAAGGAGCAATATTGCCATAATAGTTCTGGGTTTACTTTACAGCATTTGTACCACTAGTGATGTGATTTTATAAAGCCAGTTCTCATCCCAAAGGCACACACTGTAATTTTACTTTACCTCAAATAACAGTCTTCCTGACTACTGATCAAGAAGTCTTATTCCAAATTTCACCAGCAATGGATTTTACAAGCATTTTAGAAAGCAATTGTGAGATTAAAACAGAGCTCTAATGGCTGCAACCATATCACCTCAATCAAGGAACCTCTCAGAGCTTGACACTGAGAGAATTACTAGGGGTCAGAACTTAAAACAATGTCTAAGAAAAACTTATGTGCTACATGTTAGTCGGCTATTCTGCACATTGGTATATAAAGTCAATCCTGAAACCATCCTACTAATATAGAATTAAACTTTATAATATTTTTAATTAAAGATCTTACGTCCCTTCCCCTTGTATTTTTAACCATCACAACCTAGTCCTTTCAATCTGAATTTATCTTTTAGGTCTGTTTGTAAACATGAACTTTTGTGTCCTAGAACACTCAAGTTTATTATTATGTTTAAATAATGGTTGCATATAGAATTTCTAATATATTTGGTAATTTTTTTTTCTTTGCTTTCAGGCTTGTAAATGAAGTTTAAACAACAGGGATTTTGAGAGTTATACAGCTTTTGGGATCTATGTGTTTGGAAGTTTCAGTCATGTTCTGACTAGTACTGGCAAACAGATCTTAGATATTTCTACTTTTTTTTTGTCTGGTTCTGGACTTCTCAATACAAAAAAGACATGGACATACTGTGAGGAGTCCAGAAAAGAACCAAGCAGATGTTGAAGGGACTGGAGTATTTCTTCTATGAGGAAAGGCTGAGAGAGCTGGAACTGTCCAACCCATAGAAGAGAAGGCTCAGGACAGTCCTAACAGTGCATATAAATTCACTTAATAGTGCACATAAGAGCACCTGACGGAAAGGTACAAAGGCTCTTCTCAGTGCCCAGGGACACGACAGTAGGCAGTGGGCACAAACTAAGTATTGGAGTTTTCCTCTGGACATCAGCAACAGGAAATACTTCCTTTTTTCTTTTTCTCTCTCTCTTTTTTTTTTTTTTTTTTTTTTTGCTAAGAGAGCAATTAAGCACTGGCAAGGTTTCCCAGGGAAATGGTGAAATGGTAGAATTTCTCTCTCTGGAGTCTCTCTGCCTCAAACATTTGAATATGATCTGGGACAACTGGCTCTAGGTCTCCCTCCTTGATCAGAGGGTTTGGATCAGATAATTTCCAGAGTTTTCTGCCAACCTCCACCCTTCTGTGATTCTGCTTCATCCATCTTTAGTAAGCTGGAACAGAGTGTGTAGCAAATAATGGCAGGGGATCATCTGTGATGGCTAAAAAGACTACTATCAGCATTCACTTATATAGTAAGTCTACAGATTTATGGTAACAGATTATTTTAGGAAATAAATCTGAAAATATTACAAAGGAAACAAAGCACAGAAATTCCACCTCAGATAGGAGAGAGGAACCAATTGTAGAGGCAAATGATGGGACCTGGTCTGATTCAGGTCAGATCATCAGCAGGCAGATGGGAGCAAGGAGGTGTTATTCCACAAACTTTGCCTGCTGCCCTTACGAAATCCATAAAACTTTTGAAAAGGTGACTTCATACTTATACTGATCTCTGCAGATTCTGCCTTCCTTGGTACATGCAGAGGACTGGGGAGAAACAAAAGAGGAAAATGCAGCAGCTCCTGCAGTAACAGAGCTGCCCTAAATAATCTCTTATTTTATAAGTGCTTCATCAAACCAACTTCAAATCAGCACAATGAAGCCTCCAATTCCTGACTTCAGTGTTTCCTCTTGCAGATGCAGCTGACAATCCAAGTGAGTCCCAGCTGATGATCTAAGCAAGCAATAAATCTTTTACTATGTGCTGCAGTTTTCTCTAGAGTCAGCACGATTACTTTATTTGTTTTTTTTCTTTGATTGTCTCAGCATCAGCATTTTACTTCAGTTTTTTAATGGGTAAAAATATAAGATATTTGTTCAGATTTTGATATCCAAAAGACATAGAACAGAGCTAATATTTGCATGATGAAAAGAAAATGATCAAAGATTATTCCTATTGAACATATGCCAGTAGGCCAGCTCTCCTCTATAATATCTATGCTACTTACTGCCTTAGCACTTTGTAAGAAGACAAAGCATTCCAGGCCAGGCACAGGAGCAGAGGCCTAGAAAGCATCTCTGTCTTATTCTGTGGTGTTTGAGTCAAATGCACCCAAGTGCAAAATAAAGTTTAACCTTCTACTGAGGCTGACTGATGCAGTCATTGCATCTGCTTTCCTCCTCTCAGCTTTCTTAAGGGTTGAGGTATCCACTCAGAATGATTTGCTCTGTCATTCTATAATCTGCCCATTTGTAGAGATACTGATAGTCATCCAGACAGCCATCTCAGCACTCCCTTTCCTCACCTAAAACCAGCAAAGCAGGAGCCTTGCCCTTCTCTTTACGAAATGTGAGATGTGCTCTACAGTGCTTGGGTGCCTTGGTGAGTGCAGGTTTTTCGTGCTGTGGGCGGGATGAAGGTTGAAAGAACAGATCATGGGCAGCAATGCAGAGGGCAAATGTACACCTTTCAAGATCAGGGTGAAATGGTGTTCCGGGTCTACAATTTGTGGTGCTGGTAGAGAAAGTACTCTGCTGTTTCTCACCGTAGCGGTATTGACTGCTAAGCCTGGAATGAGAGGGTTAAGTCCAATGTACCTTCTGCTGCTTGCAGTCCAAACAACTGAGACTTAATTAAACTACAGGACAAAGCTTTCCCTCTGCCTGTCTTGCAGTTCTGCCTGCTCAATGAGGCAGGAAAAATGATGTTGAGACTGAATAAAAACAATGCCTTTTCCAAATGACAACAGCTTTTGATAAGATACTCAGCTGGTAATGAGAAATGCAGAACAGACAATGGAACTGACTGGAGGGTGTGATAAGGAAATGAACAAAACCTTTAAAAGCAGAGGGAGGAGAAATTACAGGAACTTGCAGACAGGCAGAACTGACAGTTTGGAAGGGATGATAACTGAACTGCAGCACATTTTAATTCCTGTATTACCTAGAGTGTTTAACTAAAATTCTTATGTAAGATTCATAAGGCTTATAAAAAGTTTAACAGCTTCCCTCACTTGACTCTGACCCATCATTAGTCTGCCTGTCTGCAGCCAATACTTCCCTGTCAATTAATTTGGTATAATGGTTGATTTTCTCCAAAGGAGCAAAGTATAATTTATTTGAACTGATACTACTCATTCCAGATCAGGTAAGCTACTGACTGCTAAAATCACTAACCCTTCACCTTCCTGATTAAAAGCACAGAAGTATGAAGCCACGTACAGAGGACTGTGAACCCAGTCAAGGACTATGAAGAAGATTCAAACTGTTATTTTTTCATGTGGGAGATCAAGTGTTGTATGAAAGGTATGAAAATGATAGGGATGGAACACTGAGAAGAAGTGTTCGTACTTTCTACCAAAGTGTAGCAATTCCTCTGTTCTTCTCTTAAGCATCACTACCTGATGTCCAGTATAGACAAGACTCATTGTGGGAAGGCTAGAGTACAGCACACAGGATATCAGTCTGAGAAATTATGCTACTGAACTCCTTTGGAAAAAGGGGCAGAGACAACATCTTATTCTGGCTTCTGTCAAAAGAATCTCAAAATTCTCCGCTTTTTAAGCCAAAATATTTTAATTAATACAAAACTCTACTTTCTAAAAGACTAGATACATTACCTCAGTGAGATCTTAAAAAACCACTCAGCCTGGACATTTGTAAGAACTTTACATCAGGGCTAAGTACATTTGAAAATACCTACAAAATCATAAAGAAATATGGTGGTTTTGATTAAAATGCTGAAACAAAAATAATTGTAAAACTGACAGAAATATTTTAATAGGTCAGTAAACTGTGGTCTGTATTCATTTTTAGGTGTGGCAAGTGTGATGTGGTAAAAAGACAGTTCTACCACTTATCCACATCGCATCCATCACCACACAGGCATCCCTGGTTTTTGATACCTTGGAACAAAGCAATGCCACTAAGACCTTCCTACCTATGTTCACCTTGTTGGTTTTGTGTTATATGACAGTAAAGGCATGAAGAGTAAGCAACTATATTTTTGGTTGCATCTAAATATGCAACCTTGAGACATTAATTTCTTAGCATCAAACTTGAGAGGGTTTTTGATATCAGTTTGGCAAGTGCAACTGACCAGTAACCCAGTTTGTGAAACAGCTTATGTTAGAAAGTAGCTGAAACCAAACTACTTCTTTACAAACTGTCCCTTTTCATTTGAAAAAGAAAATACGTTTAGGAGAACTACAAGACTAGAATTGATTGGAAACAGGAGGGGAGGTCAGGATAGGGGATAACCACTTAACCTGGAAGAGCAGCAAAGGTCCTTCTGTGACTGTGTCTATCTGGGCCACTTAGGAGAAATGTCATGTTAAGGTTTAATGGCAATATTCAGATAGCAGTGAATGGAGGTGCTGGTTCCTTTTCACAGTTCAGATAGAACTGATTTTTTGTCCGTTGAGCTTTTTTGTTTATTTGCTTGTTTTTTCCCTCCATTTCCAGTATCCTCCCTTAAAATAAATAAATAAAAAAAAGAAGAAGTATTTAATATTATTATATATTGTCATGGATAGGCTTCTTCTGGGATCCAGCTGGTATCCACTAGATTAACAAAAGGATACGATCAGACAACAGACCAGTGAGAGTTTCCTTCCATTTGACCTTTAACATCTCAGCAGTGTTCTGAAGATATTCAACAAGGGTACAGAAAGTTTCTGCTCCCATTAAGGTAGATGGCTTAATAAATTTTTTAAAACATATAAACAAATGAAAAAAAAAGGAATCCTAGAAGAACAGCATCTGCCACTTACGAACATTACCATGTCCTTTACATTTTTTGGTTAATGACAGGAAAATTTTACAACAAAACTTCAAGTGTTATTTTGCTATTGTTAGGATTAGATTTTTCTAATAACTCTTGATATGATTATATCAGATGATGTTTTTATGTGATAATAGGTAAGTTTGATCTCATTTACTTCCTCTAAGCAGAATATCCCAGTATTAAACCCAGGGTATTAAAACCGGGAGTTCTGAACAAGAGAGGTCCTATTTATTTTCATTATATTAAGAAACATTTTTAAAAATATTTTTATATTAACAGAGTTTATTCACTAACAAGTACTTTTGTATTTTTAAACATATAATATTTCATATATTATGTGAGTAATACTGTACATGCACATTAGTTGCTGGGTTGTAAGGGGCACTTCAAAAATATTATGATTCTATTAACACAGGACAATGTGAATGATATGCAATGGCAGTCTGCTACTGTTAGACAAGTAGTACATTAATAATAATAATGACCAGTCTTCGCAAGTACATTACACTTTATTTAATACTATCATGCTGCACAGAGAAGAAAAAAGGTTACTTAACATTTCTGCTCTTGTAAAACTGCATGAGACAACATTTTCAAGTTAATAGAAAAGCACAAGAATCAGAGTCAAGGGTAATCTTTAAATCAAAAGAAGGTATGAAAAAGAAACTACAGTAACTTAATACTGATTCGAGTGCTGCAGCCCTGAGAAAGACTTTGTAAATTTAACTATCTTATTTAGCCCTAAAAGTAGATGACTCTATCTTTTAGCATAGGAAAATAAAATGTTTTGTTACATTTAATTATAGTTTTTTGAACTTAATGGATCTTCAACCATGCACAGTCTACAGGGGACTCATTTAAAAAATTCTTCATTGCACCTTTAGCAAAATCATGGTAATAACTCCTTATTCCTTAATGCAATGGAAGTTACTCCCAGTAATCAACATAAGAGTTTAGCACTTACCTTTGAGAAGAGCAATAAAGACCTGACTTAGTGTTTCACATATTTATGCATGTAAGTAGGTTAGTTTTAAACAATGATAACTCCATGAATGGATTTAGAATTGCAGGCAGGAAGTTTCAGTGGTAGTCTGGGATTTTGGAGGATACATTGTTCAACACATTACATTCTCTAACTTTTTAATCTCTTTCAGGCTTGACTTGAAGTCTGAATTTCTTGTTTCTCATTGTATGAATGATTTTTTTGTTTTCCTACTTGTTAATAACTGCAATCTTATAAAAAAAGAAAAACCTGTTGGTATTATATTTTAAAATATTTGGAATTGTGCTTTATGTTTGGCATGATGATACTGTTTCCTATTTAGCAGAGTTTAGTATTACAGGGACTAATAGGATTATTTAGTCCATCTTTCTAGAAATTTCCTTTACTACACAGATTCTACTACCTTACGCAGTTTGGCTTTCTAGTACCAAGTGACAGAACTCGTGTCATTTCTCTTGTGTGCCGCATAGTATACATCACTGACAGAAAGATATTTCTGCATGACATAAATTTTCCCTTCTGAGTTTTGCCCTTCCCCTTCTCTGTGCTGAACAAATTCTACCTGCCTTTTTTGGTGTTTAAGCTCTTCAGTTACCTGTAGGCTATTATCATGTCTCCCTTTTTTCATCTCTTATCCAAGCTAAGCATATGTTAGTTCTTTTAGTCTTTCCTTATAACTCAGAATTCCTAGGCCAAAGACAGTTTTCTTGCTTTTCTACAAACTTCCACCAATTTTTTTTATATTTATCTGGTAAGATGATGCAAAGGACAAAATTCTGTTGTAGAGGTGTCATATTCACAATATCCAGTTATGAAGAGATCTAATAATTTAAAGCCACGGCATATCATTATTCTACTAATGAAAACTTCTTTTTGCCTTCAGGTAGTCAAATCGCACCCAAAATCTCATTTGTATTCTTCCAGTCCCTCAGACCTTTTGCTACTCCTGCATTAACGTTTCTTTCATCTGTTTAAATATAAATATATATATTGGAATTACAAAAAGTCATAACTGATCACAATACCCTACTGAATCCTGTTAGCTTTCATTTATGTTTCTTATCAGTTTACTTTGCCGTTTATTACTTCTGATATGATAGATGGTATTTAAATATCCCAAGTTGGCATGGACTCTGAATTTTGTTTACCTGAAGCTCAATATTTAAATAAACCTTAAAGTGAATTCAGTTTAAACAAATTAAGGTTACATACACAAATAGTGATCTACCACATTACAGAAATTTGTTATTTCATCCCTTACCCTTCTTTGCAACATTTTTCTTAAAAAAGACAATGTTTTAAGTCCGTAAGGAATGTGCTTGACATCAGCAATGTGTGAGTTGAGAAAAGTTGAGGTATTTTTATAAAACACCTTTATCAACCAGGTTATTTATCTCTCTCAAACTAAAAAAATCCAATTTTTGAGGAAATGTTTATTGAGCATGAAGGCACAACGATCAGAAACCATTAACCTTCAAATGCATATTTTTGGCTGTGTTGAGCTTATATTTGTACTGCCTTTTTTAACTCAAGGGTACTTCTAGCAATAAGATCCTAAGCAATTTAATAATAAGAAGAGGAATCGCTTAAGTCCGTATCTTCTGAAGTGAGTCTCAACTATCTCTGAGGCCCTTGGACAATCGATCTGATATTTTACATTATACAAAATGTAGCCTTCACTTAATGGAGAAAAAATACCAGGACATTTATCCTTTAAACATTGTCTTTAACTTTGTCTTATGGTTGTTGTTCCCCTTTCTTCCCATGATCTTTCTCCTTCAAAGCAGAAAAGTCTATTTTTCTGTAAATCCTTTCATTCCCTTAATCATTTAAGGTTCATAGTCCAGAATACCATATTTGTAAATATTATATTTCATACATATTGCTTATTTTCTCATTATTAACATAACTATTTTCAGTAGCAATTCTCTCAAAGCAGTCAGTTCGAAACCTCCCAAGTGGGTAACATTGAGCCAATTTCAAACACCAAAATACATCAGTCATTCAGCCTGGACCAAGAAATTTGCCTTTACCTCAGTTGACTGATTGCTGAAATTGAGACCTACATCACAATCACCACCTCAGGTGTTTTCAGGGTGACAGAAGTACTTCCTGAGGGATGCAGGCACCTTCTCCTCCCTCCACTGACCTATAAGGGCTGGGCAAGGATGAGGTTCCTGGGGAAGATCAGAAGGGACTGGTGACCTAAGAGATGTGAAATTTCAAGAAACTACAGAAAAGAAGGATTTTTTCCTCTTTCCAATTTGATTCAGTTACAAGGAAAGGTATTAAGCAAATATTCAAAGTTGGAAAAAATTAGGCATGGAAAAGCATGGTTGAGAACTTACTTTCTCTTAGAAAGTATGCTTTTTTTTTTTTTTCTCTTTTTTATCCCATTGCATCAAGAATTTTCTTAAGTCTTCAATGCTTCATTCAGTGCTTGGGTTTGACAAGCTTTAGGTGAAGTAATGAGATGCTTTCTAAACTTGGATAGACAGCCAAATAATTCAGAGTCTGCACAGAAAATTTATGATATTTATTTTCTTAGGTTCCCCATCTGGGTCTACTTAAGGTATAATTTCACAATAGCAATTGAAATACAGACAAGAATATTTATCCTGGTGTAGAACAGATGATGTGAGACAACTCTGTATCAAATATAAAAATTGAAGGAATGTCCCCCTCTATTTTTATCCCTTTTCTTCTTTTAGAAGCCTGCTTGCAACCACTGATCCCTGTTTATGGTACAATAAAACAATAGTGAAAGCCACTAATTAAATGTGAAATGTGTTACTGCTCACTGAATTGTATGATTCCTTTCCATTTTCATGCCAATTCCAATCGAATAATGTGCTTTAAAACTTCAGATGATTTTCTGTATGCATGCTGTTGCAGCAGGAGCAAATTTGGTCTCAGTGCCTTTAGCTTAAAAGTGTCTCTAGGGATGTGATCGATGCTTCATTTCCCTGCTTGCCATATGAAGGGTGTTTTTGCTGTTAATGTGAGGAGTAACCTTGGGCAAGTCAGAGCTCTTCTCATGCTTACCATCACTGCACCCTACCTATTATGTGTGTTTCAGCACTCTTTGAGGTCACTCCTTGCATTTTTACTTCTTTGGAATTTGATGTAGATCCTCCTAGTCTAGCTTTAAAGCAATCTTCTCTTCCTCTAACTTGCTTCTTTCTAACTTGCTTCCTCTAACTTCTCTTCCTCTTAACTTGCCCATTTCCTGGTTTAAAATATATGATCATAATATCATGAACAAGGTTTAAAAACTGAATATTCCATTTCAGGTATTCAGAGTTTAACCAAAAGCTCCATCTATTCATCTTTCAGCTCCAGTAGCAGAAAGAAAATTTCTGGAGACAAATATATTTTCTGCAGTTTCATAAGTACTCCCATGTCTCGCTGGCAGTGATACAACAGAGCTACACAATCCTGCTCCTGTTTGTGCTCTTACTTTTTAGGAGGTATGGGTATATATGGGCAAAGTATTGTGAGTCTGCCTATTTTTTTAGTCTCTCAGACCTTTCAGTTTAAAATTATGTCAAAACAGCTCATCTGAGACATAGATGGATGCAGCTGTCCAGCTACGTGAACATTTAAGCAAGGATAAATACACTGCGGTGCCTCTGGACTAGGAACGCACAAGAGAGCACTTAGACCTTGATATGACTCAGCTTTCACCAGATCAATAGTGTGCAATTGAAATTTGTCTGGTACCACTTGATTCCCTGCTAGTTTTACTTTCTCTACATTTATGGCATCCTCTTCAAAAGAAGACCTGAGAGTGCTGGGAACACCTGGTGAAATCCCCACCATGGGCCAATGCATAGGCATGCAAATGCATACTCGGTGTTCAGTTTAAGCATTATTAAAAAAAAAAAAAAAAAGAAGAAAAAAATAATAAAAAAGGAGACGTTAAGGTGGTAATATGGTGTACATTGTTATGTACTATTATATTATTCCTCTGTTGCATTGTTACATTGTGTGCAACACATACTGCTGTGTCTATTAAGACAGAACAACAAAGAAAGACTTTGACAACATTTATAAACTTTTAGTGAGGATGGACCCCTATTGTTGCAATGAAAGTGTTGCCTGTGTTAGTCAGAGGAACTCTCCCACACACACATTTTTAAGACCAAAAAATACAAGTCAAGTCCTAAGCTTCCCAGTCTCCTTAACATCCTGTTACCTCCCATTTCTTCTGAGCGTGTTGTCCATGTTGTCACACATATTTCTATAGAAGCAGCAGGACAGCTGTTCAGTTCTTTTATTCATGGTACAACAGTCAACTACAGTTGTCTACTCAGTGGCTCAGAGTTCCTGCTATCCTCACAAGGATGACCTGCCTTCACTCACATACTCAATAGCAATTCATCAAGCACTCTACCATCTTCTGTGCTGCAGTCAGAGTAAATACAGTCTGCATCACTGTCCTCCGCTCTTCAAAAAGGTATGAACCCTCCTTCATGGAAGTGCTCTTTGAGACCCTACAAGGGATACACAGCCTCGCCATTTAGCCAAGGTGAATGCCCATAATTCTTGGAGCTCCTAAGAAGGCAGTCAGTGTTTTTGTGAATGTTCTGGATGAGTCCTACAGGCTTGAACCTTATAATTTTACAAACTTAATATTTCCATTCTGTCTCTTCTACCGTACCTGATGTACAAAGGCAGCTATTCTTGAGAAAATTCAGACAACGTTAGCAAAGATAGAACAGTCCACACTCTACCTGCCTTTAATAACATAATCTGGAATACAGTTCTCTTCTAGGAAGAATATTCAGGGAGATATAAAATTCAAAATTTCTTCCCTGTCAGTGAATATGAACTATATTAATGTTTGGTACTCAGACCTGCCAAGCTGGCCTTTTCAGGGGCTTCTGAAAAATAATACTGTTGAAAAATAATACTGTATTGTCAACAAATAAGTTCTCCCTAACTTTTTAAGGAGGAAAATGCCTCTTGGGATTAGTGCAGTCATCCACGATCTGTCTGGTAGGCACTCTGAGCAGTCAAACAAACCAACCTCAGTTCTTCAAACTGTTAGACCGTGTACGGAAGATCTAGACAGCTGTCCTAATACCAGTATTTCAAGAATATTCCTCTTTGTATCACAATCTAACAAGAAATGTCAGGATTTATGTCCCAGATACCTGGATTTATCTCTGGAAAGTGACTGATTTTTCTGGTTGGAGACCCTGTTCCTATTTCTTCTGTTCTTGAAAGCATCTTCTTTCCGTGTTAAGGACAGAACTCAGGCAATACCGTTGGCCTTAGAAACAGATTAATTGTTGCTGTTCTATTTACAAAAAATCTCACACTGAGCATTAGAGTGTAAAGAATGCTTTTGGGCTACAGAAGGAAACCACATTTTCTTTAGGGCCTTTGCCAAAAGTATCTCCCCCGGGATGTCCCAAAAATTCCCATTTGAAGAGCAGCTAGATGGGACCCTATTCATTCTTTCATTAAGCTTTATAGACTTACTGAGGTATCTGGGAGCAAAACTATTTCCAGAAGAGATGTCTGTAAGAGAATTTTCTACTAGGTATGTTTTCATGTGTACTATCCATAGAGAAACAATGAGAGGAGGAAGAAGGGATGCTTGTTTGCAACTTTTCCTGTAAATGTATATGCATCCCTAATACTTTCTCCTACATCTTTTCCTTCTGTAGATTCTTAGAATGAGAGAAGCTGAAATAACTGGCTCTTACACCCCCAATTTAAGCATATGTGCAGCACATGGAGAGAGAAGGAAAGGATGTCTTTAAAGATAAAGCCAAAGTTAAAATAAATAAATAAATACAGTAACAATGCTAACAGTGATGACATAATGGTTTCCACAGTGTTAACACAGGTGAAGGCAATGAATTTGGAAGATTTGCTACAGTTCTGTTTTTATCAAACTGTTCTGTTTTTTATCAAACTGTTCAATTATCACCGATCCCATTTCTGTGGAAGCCATGTGGAACCAATTCTGCTATTAATATCAGCATTAGTAGTGCTAGTCTTGCAGGGCTTACTATGGACTTTGATCCTGCTGCTGCTTATCTTTAGGAACAGGCATACTGGGCCTGTGCATGAAGTTAATCACCTGTGTGAATGATTGCAGATAGACTATCAGATTGTGATCCTGCAAGTATTCATGCTTTTACTATGCTTCAAACACAGCAGTGTTCATAATTAATATGTTTTCTGTAGTTTCAAAACCTCCTGGTGAAAGAGGACATCATCTACACTGTGCTTTGAATTAAGGCCTGTACTTTCTTCATGGCTTCATACTATGATGTGCAGGGTACTTAGACAAAGTTTATCTTTCTAAGCGGAAATAAAAGCAAAGTTACTTTCTCTTGCTTTGAATTAATTTATCTGTGTGTTGCTGCATATTTCATTTTGCAATAAATTGTAATCTATTAAGCATGCAAAGCCTGAAAGAGTAATTTTGCTGCTCCTGAGAGAGTATCTTAGGGTAATGA
The DNA here is from genome assembly GCF_022539395.1 of Myiozetetes cayanensis. NCBI lineage: Eukaryota > Metazoa > Chordata > Aves > Passeriformes > Tyrannidae > Myiozetetes > Myiozetetes cayanensis. The sequence continues at coordinate 76,433,483 of NW_026086604.1, read as the reverse complement.
TATTTCTAATAAATGGCTTATATATTTTTCATAATTTTTATGTCAACCAAATCTTGAACATTGAGGTTGAAATTACAGATGTGGGTAGACAATATTATAATATTCGAGAAAATGTGCCTGCTCAACTGTGTAAAAGGATACATGCTCCCTTTAGCAAACCATTTCTGAGGCTTTTCAGTTAAAGCAGTGAACTGGTAATGATCCTTGTCAATTGATGAAATAACCTATTTTGTCTACAGATAGGATTTTCTTGGTGATTTTGATTAAAAGAATGTCTCCAAACAAACATGCTACCTTTTTTAAAAAATTTTTTACTCTTCAATTCTTTCTAAGCTACTGGTATTCTGTACTTCCAGTAAGAGATATTTTCTTTGGTAATATAACATACAGCACTTTCTACCATTTCTTGGTTTTACAGCAGTAAGCGAATACAATGTTTATCATTACATTCTCCACACATTATTTACATAAATAATTCTGATCAGAGAAGGAAATATCAGGGTCACAGATGTGCATCAACTTTTTGGGACCTCAAAGTTTTGAAATAATCTGAACACCAGAAGTGCTAAATTTTTTATTATATCCCATTTCCCCCGAGCATTCCAACTCTGCAAAAAAGACATAAACAAATCATTCTTTATTGTCTTTTTCCTGCAAGGATGGTAATAGCTGTGAAGAGAAAAATAACAGAACTTGAGAAGGCTACACTGCTGCTGTGAAAAATGAGTTATCTCTCCACATTTACATATACTTACTATAATATTTTTCACATACAGATACTTCATCGATTGGAAGAATGATGTGGACAGCTACTTTACAATAGATGCTACTGAAGGAACCATTGCTACTAATGAATTACTGGACAGAGAAAGCACACCACAGTACAATTTCTCCATAATTGCAAGTAAAGTTAGTAAGTATGACACAAACTGAATTAATATGCTAATGTGTTGGGGTTTTTTTCTTTTTTTTTTTCTAGAATGTAATACTCAGGCTTAAATACAATGTGAAGAGTGCATGTATTGCCAGGAGCTTATTTAAGAAGGTTCAATAAATTTCATTTTGCCAGACTCATTATGAGGCTAAGTGTGATGTTCAAACAGCCTTGTATAGTGAGGTTTTCCTAGTAGACCTGAGTAGGCATGGTTCCTTCAGAAGCTGAAAACCATTTTGTCAGCATGAAGTTCATGAGGAGCTGTATGGAGGCCTTCTAATTCTGATTTCTGATTTTGTAATTCGCTCCATATGAAATTAGATTATTCAAAAAACAAGTCTGTCAATGTGCTTTTTGGAGGCAGAAAAATTCTAAGAGTCATTTGATTCTTAAATAAAAATTACACAAAAATCGAGTCAAGATTTATTGTCCTAAATTAATTAATCTGTGTGCTACATCTTTACTCATCTCTCCTCTCTCCCCAAGATGTTACTCTTAAACCTTTCTTTTCTTTTCCTATGTGATTTGTGGTGGAATATTTTAATTTCTTATCCTTGTGTCTTCTACATAGCCCTTTTTCTTATTTACAAGAAGTCCCTTCTTCCACTATATTATTTAGCTGCAACTTGCTTCACTGTCATCCTTCTGTGTAGTATTCCTCATCCATGATCCTGTAAAACTGAAATCCTCATAGATGTTTCCCACTCTTTGATTGCAAGTTTTTTGGTGACTTAGTGGTTGTGTAAAGGTAACAGAAGTCTTTCTGTTGACATCAATAGGCTGTAGAAGAGGATCCTGCTGTACTTCTTACTCATTGTCTGTTGTTTATGTGTCCAAAAATGCAAATTTCTATAGGAAAGAACATGTTTTCCCCAATGCATTGCTTGGCTGAGTCTTCAAAAAGTAATACATACTACTAACAGGAAGAGGGAGATTTTGAAAGAAGAGAAGATATATATTATTTCAGATTAAAAAAATAAATTCTCAGTTCTAGTTATCTCAAAAAGAACCATGTAGTCCCTGGAACCCGAAAATATAATGACAATACCAGTCAAATGGAGAACTTGAATTTTGTCCATGGCTTGGAAAAGACATATACTAACAGAGAAGACTAAACTATCACAAGTGATTGAGTTCATGGAGATATGTGTGCATGTGTATATTCACAGAAAGTCCAGCAGAACTGTAATTTGTTTCCAGAGAAACTGAAAGGTGCAGAAGGAAGATTTTGTAATGGTCTATGTTTCAGTAAATCTTAAGTATTTAGATTTAGTGGTAGATAAAGGACATTTCAGATTTGTAAATTTTTTTGCTCCAGTAGGGAATCAGTTTTAGTAAACTTGATTTAAAGCTGTTTATTATTCCCAAGAGCAATTAAAATTATCTAAAACCTTAAAGTTTTTTTGTTTTTGTATCTTCCTGGCACATATATAGATGTATAATATTTGAATAGAGCTGTAGCGAGTAGTATATATTATGAAATTCTAAATTTTAACAATTGCCTAATTAAGAATCTACACCTAAACTATATTTGTGATTCATTGCAACATATCTCAAAATAGTCATACATTGACCATTATCTATAGCATTAACAACTATTGCTATACCTGTACTATACCACTAATTGGCAAAATTTTGGAGGGTTTGAGGTATAGTAACTGTCAAAACTTTACGTGCAGATGTCTGACTAAGGGCACAGAAATAAAGGCCGAGGTCTGAGGCATGAAACACTGCACACAAGCCGAAAAGGTTAGAGAGAAGAATACAATTGAAGAAAAAGAGTGAGGGGAAGGTAATATATTTGAAGACTTTTTGCAATAAAAAAAATTGCCACTTGTTCAGTGCTGACATAGAAACACTGAAATTGTCATCTCTTATTATGAAAAAAGTGCATTGAGCAGTTTCTTGACATGCACATGACTGCATAAGGAAGGTGGTCCAGTATTGAAATTAGTTGTATCAACTTTCCTCAGGGACACTGTTGTAACTGAAGTATTTTCACTTCCATAGGACCTTATCTCTGTATAATGATATCTATAATACATCCTTATATAATAAGGATAAATAAGAGGACTTGAAACTAGTAGTATTCATATTAAATTATGTTTTTTAAAAACTTTATTGCTAAAATATATATTTTGTTTTCTCATTGTGAGAGAATAGCAACAACAACCCTTCCCACACCTTTTAGAAACATCCTAATGGTCATTCTTTAAAGTACCTTTTTTTGGACTGGCCAATTATAAACAAAGTCCACCAGCTTTATCTCCATCAAGTCAGAGAGAACAATAAATTAAATTGCCTTTGTCATCATTCCCTTATATGTGGGAAATTATGCTAAGGTCATCAGCAGGCTTGTGTGAACTCCCTGCATATAAGTCACAGATGTTTCTTATGTTACATTTTTTTCTCACAGCCACCAAAATCTTGAAGTAATGTTATGAATTTTGGGCAATCAAGTTATCTGTCAAACAATGGCATAAATGGTCCACCATTTAGATAGCTAAATATAGCAGCAAGCCACTGATAAATGTAAAGGTACATATAGATGTAGCATTTAGACTTTTCTTACAAGCTAAGCTTTCTTATAAGCTAATAAATGTGACTATTATTAGCATGAAAGCACCAGAAGGTATAATTTTTAAAGGAGAAGACTTCAAAATGAGGCCAAAAATTTATCTTTTGTTTATTAGTTTTCTTTTGCTGACATTTCCTATTACTGAGGGATGGGGCTGGAGAGTCTTTTTCAAAAAGCTGATTGTTAGGGAGTTTGTAAATGGTTTCATGTTCAGTGTCCTCATTCTACACTTCTTTGACTTATACGGGTATGTACATTGAGATTATTCTTCCCTAAAGTCCAGGTCCTGCCCCTTCATCCCTTTCTATTTCAGACATGGTGCAGGTTGGTAGCTTGAAGAGAGACAGAACTTGGTTCCTTAGTAAATGATTAATTATGAAATATGCTTGTCCCAGGCTTCCTTGTGTCAACTTGTACACTCACAGCCAGGGAAGTCCTTGTTACTCAGCAGTAATAGGGTATATCTTAACACTGAGACAGTAGTTACTGGTTCCACATAGGGAATTGGGATAAGGGAAGTTATTCCACTCAAGTTACACAATAACCACAATACTGTGATCTTTATTTCTAATCCTGAAAAAATTCCAGACATCTTATCTAAACACTGTCTGGGAATCTGTCTCCAAATAATGGCACAACTGACACTTGGGAACATCTCAGAGGTGTACCCAGCATGAATTGACGGAGAGTCTGCTGTCATATTCAACACAAGACACCATAACTTTATTCTTACCCCTGTTTAACAATCCTGTACCAAAGTAGTGATGTTTTTAAGCAGGAGGTGGATGATTGATCTGCAGACACTCTGATGATGAAACAAACATGAAAGCAGTTGAATGCAGAAGGCCCCTTACCCATTCATAGAAATAAAATTTGGCTTTTAAATAGAACAAAATGCATGAGCAGGGAGAGGATGTTTCAGATGCATATTGTTTCCCCCATTTCACTTCCCAATTTCTCTCTTCCTCTTTTCATTTCCTGCCTATATTTCATTGTAGTTTGTTGGGTTTTTTTCCTTTTTAGAGTAAATCAACTCCTTAGCAGCTTCCATGATTGCTGTTTCTGAATATTTTTGATCCCACAGAATCTATCCAAACTAATAAATTAAATATGGTTTGTATTTATTTCAAACATAAAGACCAGCTCTCACAAATAGCTTATTCCTATGCCTTCTTACCTTCCAAACATGGTGCCCACATATTAATCAATCCTTGAAGAGTAGTCCCTTACAACTCCCAGCACGTGCATGTGAATTGTCCACAAGAACACTAGTTGCCCTATTTAAAACTGTGCCAAGGGCTGCTGTAAGAGCATAATGGCATAAAAAGTCACAGTCCAGTAATGAAAAAGTTCCCCCTTATGCTGACTAATTATCTAGTATGGAATTTTTTTTCTATTTTACAGAAGAGGAAATAGATAAAATGCATAAGATCTTATTTCTGCTTTCCTGCTCTCAAGGCATGAGTTAAGGGTAAAAATAAAGCACCCGTAATCCTTCCTATTCAAACTGTCTTCCCAACTCATCTAAGTCTAGGTCCAAATCTTGAGAATGTTAAAGAAACCTCAGCTTAAATCTCAAAATGGAGTTAATCTTCTCCTGTATACAATAACCAAGCTTAAGGAATCACCAGGTCTCCTCAATAGTCACTATCTATTTTCTCAGATATCTTGGATTTTTACAAGTTCGTTATTCAAAGAATATTACATATTTTCTACTACTGTAATATATTTGAACCATAAAGATGCTGACAAATGGTGGCATTCAAGCAAAAGCAGGAAGCAGGGTGGTCACTGCTTCACAGACAGGAAAACTGAGGAAAGATGAAGTTTACTAATTAATTAAGTTGATGAAGTAAAGTTAATGAAGTTAATTCATTTTCCTGTATTTTTCAGCAGAATAGAAACATGAAACCAATTTCTTAATTCCTAAACTAATGATTCAACCAATTTGTCTTTTTATTTGTGTAATCTGGGTTTAAAAGGTATAAGAAGATGTTTTTAGTGACTCACTCACTGATACCAGCAGATACATCACTAGCATGTTCACAAGGTGCAAAAAGACTTGATTTTGAGAGAAACAACAAACAAAAAAAACAGAGAAAATTGAGGTTAAATCTGGAAAGTGTTATTTTAAATGCAATTCTTCATACTTGTTCACATCGAGTATTACAGGCCTTTTTAACTTAAAAGCTGTACACAACCTACTTGGAGTCTTCCTTTATATACATGAGTATTTAAACCAATATCAGTGTAAATCAAAAAGAAAATCATATAAATGAATGGAAAACCTGAAACAGGTCTATTTTAGACTTTGGTAATTCTGTTTACTTTCATATTTGACTTTTGCTGACCATTTATGCTAGATAAAATTCTACTTTGCTAAAATACCTAGTAAGAAAAGATTTTGGCCTCTAATATATCTTTCAAAGAATCACAGAGAATAAATCATAGACCATCAGTGAGAAACAAATGAAAAAAAATATAATCACGTATATTTCCAAAACATTCTCACTATCGCAATTTTGAGGGAGGGAGAAATGGCAACTCTTTCTGTTATTTTTAAAAATGGTCACATACTACTTAAACTTGTCCAAAAAGCAGAAAAAAAGTAATTTATATAAGTTACTTCACAAAACTATGACCTAAAAGGCCTCTTATACAAACTGCTCTGTCTAATAGAAATTATCAAAATCAGATAATTTTTCTGTGTACATGATGCATAAATTCTGAATACTTTCATTGTTTTATTTTAAAGACATTGTTAACATATTCCTAGAAGGATATGAACTAACATTTTTGCCTGTGCTTTTGTGACAACACATTAATCCCTAATGTGTTTAAAGAAGGTCTCCTGAAGCTGTTGCTTCAGTGCTGTACCTTAAGACAAACACATAAAAACTGAAGGAAAACCTGAATTACTCCATGTGAGTTGATGTGTCATTTGCAATGAGTACGGCTAGGAGGGAGGTTTTAAGTTAGATTTTTTTCTGCCAATAACTGTGTGAAATTGATCTGCTCAGGGACTGTAGAGGTCCTACTGTCTACTGAATAAAATAACTTCTTGGTACTTTTTTATTTCCAAATATACAAAGCAACCAGTTCAACTGTGAACAAGCAATCTAGATTACTTCCAGGTCTTCAAGCATCTAAAGAATCAGTGCCTAATTGATTGGACCAAACCTACTGGACCAAACTCTTCTTGCATTTGTAGTGCACAGTGTCTTTCTCCACAGAGACATTTTCCAAGTATAGATGATGATGTGATTTGGAAATGAATGAAGATTCAAAGATATATTATTAGATATGTGCATCTTTAAATATATGTGTTCAGAGGAAGGAACTACAGATATTGTGTGATCTGGGTAGTGTTTTTTTGTTGTCTTCTGGATTCCAAACTGTGTTTATAGCATGGTCATCTTATCTACTACTTGTAAATACGTAAAGTGAAGTTCTTCTTGCAACTAGTCCCACATAACCAGGAAATCACTGGGAACACCCCTTTGTTTTGATAGAAGTTTCCTGAAAACACTGTATTTATTAGTTGCTAAGAATAAGAAAGAAATGAAAAGTTTCTACAGTGCAAACATGAAGAGACTTTGCCCCTTGCCATGTTAGTTATAAAAAAAAAGAAATGCAAAGGTTTATACAAACTGCAAAGTAAGAACTGATGCAAGTAATTTGAAGAGTCCATTGAGGGCCATGAAGACCATCAGAGGACTGGAACATGTCTCCTGTGAAGACGGGCTGAGAGAGTTGGGCTTGTACAGCCTGGAGAAGAGAAGGCTCCAGGGTGACCTAATTGTGGCCTTCCAGTACCTGAAGGGAGCCTACAAGAAAGTTGGAGAAGGACAATTCAGAAGGACATGCAGTGATAGGACAAGTGACAGGACAAGCAGTAATGGTTTCAAACTGGAAGAGGGTAGATTTAGATCAGATATGATGAAGAAATTCCTTACTATGAGGGCATTGAGGCACTGGAACAGTTGCCCAGAGAAGTTGTGGATACCCCATCCCTGGGCCAAGCTGGATGGCACTTTGAGCAACGCATTCTGGTGGAATGTGTCCCTGCGTGTGGCATGGGGCTTAGAACTAGATGATCTTTAAAGTTCCTTCCCACTCAAGACATTCTCTGATTCTATGATTTATGGCAGAAGGATCAAGAAAACTCCTTTTATACTTACACATGGTCCGATGCTGTCATTCTTACACTACTCTGATTCATAGAATAGAATTCTTGAATAGTTATCTGTGTCTGTTACTCTTCTTACATGCAAAGGAATAAAAGAATTATCCTTTTGACTTACCAGCTATACAGTTTTTCATGTATTTGCTATCTTGCTAGAGTTTTCAGCATAAAGCAAAAGAGGACATTGTCTGCTTTGTATTGAATTTGTCTCCTTTCTATCAGGCATTGCATTTGCAAGTAAACTTGTTTATAAAATGCATTTAGTGACTGATGAAGATTATCTGCATTGGAAGGACAATGGAAAGAAAGATAATGTATACTGTTGTTCAGCATTTATTTTGTGCAAGAGTATTTGCTGATTGCAAACACGTATGCAATTAAAGAAATACTTTTACAACATGGCCAAATGGTTTAAGCAAAAGTTGAATGCTAGTTGTGCATGTTTCCCTGCTAAATTTAACATGCCTCTGTCTGGATTTCTTCAAGATTTTTTTTCGTAGCTTTCTCTCTTTCTTGCCTTTCTCTGCCTTCTAAATTGGTATGCTCCACTTACCTCCTTAATATCTTGAAGATGTAAACACTGGCTAAGCAAAACATATTGATTTTCTACATTCAGTTGTGGAAAACTGAATTCGGTTTTAATCATTAGAAATGTTTTCCACAGACTCCAGGAAAAGTGATCTGAGAAAATTTTGCATCTTTAGTAAGAGGTACAACTTGACTTTTTTCATTTATTCTCTGATAAACATAATCATACTGATTGATTCCTTAACCCATGAAAAGTAATGGATCAAAGTCTGGTAAAAAATGCACTTGTTTTCTTCTTAGTACAAATTAGAAATAAATAGAAGTCAAGGGCTTTTAGGAGTCACAGTACTGGGATCAAAAATTTATGATAGTGTGTGTAGATTGGTGATGACAACAAACATAATAATTTTCTCCTAAAAATTGTTTGTAGGTAACCCACTATTAACCAGCAAAGTCAACGTTATAATAAATGTCCTGGATGTCAATGAGTTTCCTCCTGAAATTTCAGTTCCATATGAGACATCTGTATGTGAAAATGCCAAGCCAGGACAGGTATTTCAAATATGTAATGCTTGCTATTTCACTTTTTCTTTCCTTTTTCTTTATAGCAGTAGAAATTTCTGGGTTTCAAAATGACATCATGATTAGAATTCTTTTACAACTAAAATGCCTGTGTTGGAAATACCAGTTGAAATTCTGTTTGTTGACCTTTATGGTCTATTTGCAGTCTATTTTTATTTTCCCTAATTATATAGGCCCAAGCCAGTCTTTAATGTGCATATAATAGCTATGAGAGGAGAAATAGTTATGAAAGGAGAGAGAATCCCTTCCTTGAAGACACTAAAGTGTAAGGGTAAAACTGCAGTGAATAAATGGAGAAAGGTGGATTACACACATTTCTGTGTCCTATTCTGAGAAAAAGAATCCACAACCCTAAAGACAATCGTACTGAAAAGTTGTTTTAATAAGCAGTGTCTAATATATACAGAGTATGCAAAATCTATTTCAGGTTCAGTACATGGCTTTATACCATGAGTGATGCCAGTATTATTAGAGCTGGCCCCAGAGGTTCTTGGCATGTGCTCCATCTGCACAAAATTTGTGCAATTAAACACAGTGCTTCAAAGCACCAGGGCTGACCAACATACATACTAACAGCTAACACTGTTTCCAAGAGAAGACTTGTAACTTTGACTGTTCAGTTTAGAGAGTTCCTGCCAGCCAAGGAAGGAATACATTCAGCCTGCCATATAATCTAACTTCTCTTTATACATACATAATATGTAATCTGTCTATGTGATTTTTATTGCCTTTTTTACAGATATATCAACGACTTGATATGATATTCCTGCATAATTTTCTTATCCATGTGTTTCAACTACGATACAATCTAGTTTAATCCCTAGTTTATCAGATACTCTCAGTTTCTTTTTTAGGCACTAGCAGTAGAAAGAGGAACTTGGTACAGGATGGCTGAGACAAGCATTGAGATTCAAAGTTATTGATATTCAGACCCTTCATATATAAAAAAGGTCTTCCTTTTTAAAGTTCACTTGCAGTTCTACTACGAAATATATTAATTGCACTATGCTTACCTCAAATGTAGTAGATAGGACTCTGGGACACAAAAGTTCCTTTTTACCTAGATGGTGGAGACCTTTCAACCCTTCCTACTTCATTTCAAGCTGTAAAAAGCTTTGTGTAGTACTACAACATGTACTGATTGTAACAGTGATAGAAGCAGAAGCAGATAAAGTGTAATCACTTAACTGAAAGCAATCACTAGTATTTTAATACAAACAGCAAATATTAAATACCATGACTATAGGGTAAATCTTTCTGATTTCCTTCAGATATCAAAGGAAGATCTTTTGAGACACCATGAGTTCTCTGGGAGCTATAGTATTCAGATGTCTTTCCTCCACTGCATAGTAAATTAGGTGAATGATTGTAATCCAGCAGGATTTAACTTTCAGTTGTTTCATTTGATGTTCAATTTGCACTCTACAAAACTGCTTCTATTAGAAGAGTGAACTGACTTCAGAATTAATCTGGTTTCAGGTGATACAGATCATCACTGCAGCAGACAAAGATTTGTCACCAGCTGGGCAAAGGTTTTCCTTCAAATTGTCATCTGAGGCTTCCAACAAACCCAATTTCACAGTCCATGACTACAGAAGTAAGTTGGTTATCCCTAATCTCTTTTTCAGAACACCAGGCTCTGGTTATAATGACAAATATGTTTACTTTGAATTACAGTTGTTTCTACAGAACTAACTTTTTTATTTGACATTTCTAAATGCTAAACTATCTGGGACATATATTAATATAAATTCAGGTCTTGCACCTTTTCTCATTTTTAGGGGACAGGAATTGTCAGAACACCAAAGGCTGAGATTTCTCTACAGGCCTTCAAAAACACTGCTACCTGTTTTATTTTCTTCCTTTTATCATTCAGTATCTCAGGAAGAGTCCATATGCCAATGCAGGTATACCTTTAAACAAGGCACTATTACTGTCTTGTTTAAATACTATGACATTGCTAACCATTTTCCAAGAACCCAGATTACTGTGCTTTCTTGAGGATGCATAGTCCTGCAGAAGAGTTAGTTCTAAATATGGACAGTGGTGCTGTAATAAAACATCCTGCAACACTCTTAACAATTTGTAGATTGATATAATTGACATCCCTGATATTTCTTCCAATTTTTGTCATAACTGAATATATTTTTTTCCTTATTAACTTGTATGCATTTGGTAGATGGCAAAGAACAAACCAAGACAAAAAATGGACCTCATTTTCTAGTCTAAACATCTTCAAGGATGTAATCTTGTGAACAGACACAGCTAAAACATAATAAAATGTTGTATATTTTCACCACTAACTACTTCAATGAAATAAGGGGGAAAAAAAGAGGTTTTGAGCTATTAGGTGATCTTTAAATAACTGTGATAAGCTTTTAATAAAAAAGGTTTTACACTATTCTGCAAATAAAGAACACCTAGTGCCATCCAATAAAATTCAGTAACATTCCCTTGCATGTTCAACTATGAAGGTTATAAGTATTACTATTAAAAAAGTATGTATTTCTTAATTTTTTAAATATAATAATTATATAAAATTGCTTTTTCCAATTTAAATTTGAGATTATACCAATTATGATCTAAAGTTTCCATTCTGGAGAATTAAATTATCCAACCCCTAAAAAGTGCTAGAAATTAATAATACAAAATATGAAAAAAAAATTACAGAGGCCATATTTTTTTTAGCCTTTTAAAAAACCTTTTAAGTATATGGCCCAAATTATTTTTGAAGCTATACACTTCTTTCAATGTCAGGTAATACAGAATTAAAGCTGACAAAATAAGCATAACTTAATCCTGAAGAAAGTTCAGGAAGAAACAAATTTGAGAAAATATACTGTGCTTATTTTCTCTTTTTGTAGCTTTCCTGTGAAGTTGATAAGATGAAAATGGTGTATTCCCAAACTTATTAGTGACTTTTATCTTATTGTATCATAGATAGTTTAAAAAAAAAAAAAAACAAAAAACAACAAAACCACAAACAATAAACCCAGATGATCAAAGAATTTCCCTTAAGGATAAATAGAGTATATAATGAAACTGTAATAATTCATAATATTGCAGACGTGAATAATAGTGTCTTATAAAACCAAAATTATGTAGATCAGCATTTTATTAGAGGGCATTCAAACAGTTTTCTTGAAAGAAAAAGCTCAGTGAATATGAAAGACAACTTTAAAAATTATTCAAGTTCCCTTACTTTTGCTCTTGGAAGATTAGATCTTTTTTCTGGAAGTTCTTACTCTCAATAGTGTTTTAACAGGCACTAGTGTTTGAAAAAATTGTGGCATTTTAAAATCTAAATACAATTATGCCAAGTAAGATTTAAATACTTTACCTCTGTGTCCCAGTGGATTTAAAATTTTGGGTAGCATTTAAGTTTCCTTCCCCTTAATGCCACACTGAAGCTTCTGTTTGTTTCTGTTCCCTACTTTGTTGTTGGTAGTTTCTCCTTCAAAAACTCAGCACGATGAACTTAGCTAATGATTGTAATTAAAAAGAAAAAAAGAATGTTCTTTGTATCTTAATAGATTTAGGAAAATATACCTCTTTAAAGCTTCCTCATACATTTATTACTTTCAACTTTTCACTTTTAAACATATTTCAAGGCTCATATTAGTAGTATCTTCACAGTTACATAGATTTAGAATATGAATACTATGTATTTCTAAATAAGTTTGGTATTTTGGTCAAGACTTCTTTAAAGTAACAGCTTTTTTTTTTTTTTCTGTCTATTTCCTAAAATTCCCTTAATTTCAAGATTTTTTTTTTTTTCAGATCATTACAAACTTTTGCTTTAAATCGGAATCTTGCAGGTCTTCTCAGGTCAATACAGCATATTTAAATAGTCAAAAGAATCTTTAAACTTAAAAAGTCTATACAGTAATTACAGCTTTTGGAAAGTGTGCTTAACATATGAGTTTGGTGAAGAAAGGTATAGGAGTTTGGTGAGGAAATTGATCAAATACTGTTAGATAACTAAATTTCCCTGTTTAAACGAGTAATGATGACACTGAGTTCACTTTGGATCTCAGTAACCTGTTAATGAAGTTTCATTACTGTTTAAAAACAAGTGCAATATTCCTATTAAAGATTATATTAGGAACCACCAAGATAAGGAATCTTAAAAGCATTTTTTAAAGTTACAAAAAAAAAAAAGAAAAAAGTAGACCATTTTTTACAATGCAAGGAACAAAATAACAGCAACAAAAAAGCTTTTACGGAATATTTTCCAATTGTAAAAACCTTTTTTCGTTATCGATGATTTACAGTTATTAGAAAAAAAATCTATCCAAACAGAAACTCTGTTTTGCAATATCTTCTTACTTTTTTGCCAGAAAGGTGGAGGAAGGTGTGTTCTGAGTACAGTTTAGAGGTATAATAACACAACCTTATTTTCCCTACAGGAACCTTTTAAAAACAAATACTGTTATCTTTTAAGTTAACTATTATGTTAATACAGTGCTGGTACTTTGTGAAAGGAATCTTTATATTTTTTGAGGAAACAGTTTTGTTCACTGTGCTACAGTTTACTTTTATAAGTAAAGGTAGCATTTAACATGCTTAAATACATCAAGAAGCCCAAATCCCAGAGCTATCCTATACAACTAAAAATCATGGGTGGTCTGATACTACAACAGGGGTAACAAGTTTGTGGTCCACCCTAGAGAATAAACCTTTCCAGGTCCTATACTTTGAGATAAACCTTAATGAGGTCTGGAGCAAGATAGAAGCTCAAATTTGTCATTCAGCAGCACTGAAACCAATCCACAGTGTTAATAGAAGTGAGGGCCTGGCAGAGTTGCATTGCTTCCAACTGGACTGCACACCTTCTTTATTCTGCTTTGGTTGCCTCACTCTGCTCTCTAGGGGGCAGCTTCCACGTGGAGTACACTCCGTTGCTCATGTAAGAGACAGAATTTCCTTCTCTCCAGCTGTCACACACATTCTAAAAATGAATTTATTACAAACAGACTGAAGAACTAGAAGCTATCTCAGCTTCTCTAGCTTATTCTGTGTATTGTTCAAACACATGCCTGTGTCCATATTTTCAAAAGAACTTTGAACTGTTTGAAAGGGGTCATAGAAGAGCAACAAAAACTGTTCAAAGTCAAGGACTTAGGAGCTTGATCTGATAGATTATCCTCAAAGAAGAACAGAAAGTTATTTATTTGCATCATACCATGTAATAAAGTGATCTTCAATGTTTCAATAGGAAGAAAAAAAGAAAAATAATAGAAATAATTCTAATAATAAAAATAAGATTAAAATGAATGTATTCAAATGAGTTCTAAAACTTTTTATATAGTGCAGATGATTAATCACAGAGAGAAAGAACAAGCTGAGGATGGAAGCTGGCTTGATTCAAACAATTTTCAGACATTTTTCCTTTTCAAAACTAAGTATAACTGAACTTGACTTGTCCATGTTTGAGTTTGATAAAAAGGACACATGTGAAGCATTTTGTCAGTCAAGCACCTTTCCATTGGTGCCTAATCACAACATATCATAATTTGGGATATTTAGGAGTCCTTCTTATTGTCCTTAATCAGAACTTCACACAGCTATTTGAGTGTGGAATTCAGAGTTCTTAATCCTTTTACCAAGTGACAAAACTAAAAGGGATGAAAGCCATCACAGACAACAAATGATGTCTTCCAAAAATATAATAAGGAATATGGGTGAGATGGCAAAATGGTAACTGCTGCAGGATGCCTTCATTCAGTTCTGTCATCTAATTAATTCCCTGCTAATTTAATTTTGGTTTTGCTTTCAGTGTAATTCTTTTAATCTGTACATCATTTCCTTGCTACTCTGATTCAGGAAAGGCAGCAATAACTAAAATACTTACTGGAAAGAAATGACAAAACATAACTTCTAGGAGTTGACTAATTGTTGAAAACTCTACTGATTTTGAAGTACTCTTTAGTTATTTTTAATAAGGCAGGAAAGCTAAAGTGATTGCATACTGTCCAGATATAATATTTCGAGTTTTTAAGGGAAATTAATTAATTGATAAAGACATGATTCTAAATCCATGTGCAATCAAAGTCCTTTGGACCACAGGCTAGGAATGTAAGAAGACATGGAGAAAAGGAAAAATGGAAAACTTTTCTAATCTTATACCTGTAAGGTTTTGGGATTTTCTTCAATTATTGTTATCTTCTCTGAAATTTTAGCTCTTAAAAGGTTTTTAAGAAAAGGAATATTGTTTAACGCTCTGTAAAAAATAACTGTACCAGTCACAATACTGTACATTCTGTAATGATAAAACAAGGCAATTACATAATGTGTGTCATTCACCAGGTTTCAAAAATAAAATAGCTGTCTATTACTCAATGTGATACAAACTACAATATGAATTTCAGTACAAAATAAAAATCTAGTGATGACTGTGTCATGTTTTACAGACAACACAGCTGGGATTGAAGCCAGGAGAAATGGCTACAGCAGAAGGCAGCAAGAGCTATACTTTCTTCCAATAGTAATAGAGGACAGCAGTTACCCTGTCCAGAGCAGCACAAACACATTGACCATCCGTGTTTGCAGATGTGATTCTGATGGTACTATCCAGTCCTGCAACGTGGAAGCAATATTCTTACCAGTTGGCCTCAGCACAGGAGCACTGATTGCAATCCTGTTGTGTATTGTTATACTTCTAGGTTAGTTCTCATGAAACTCTGTGAAGTGCATTACTCCGATTATTCATTAGTTTAATCTAGTGTTTAACAAAAGATATTCAAAATGTGGGGCAGTCTATTTCTAGAAAAATATCCCATAGCACTGACTATGACCATGAATCTGCCAACCCACGCAATATTTCTTATTGCATGAAGAGAACCAGTTTTCAGTGGAACCCAAGCCATAATTTTTTATCTGAAATAGTTTTAAATATCTTTCTTGAAAAAATAATTTTTTTTAGAATATTACTAAGGTAGACAAGTCCTACCAAGAGTAACACCGGTAAGAACTTATTAAGAGCCTTTATTTAATTCTGCATGTGAACTTGAGCAAAAGGAGAATGAAGAAATGGAAGAGAAGAAAATAATTGTAATGTAGACTATGACTGTCTATATCCACATAAATATTCAGTGGATGATTTTTATTTCAGGCAGGCATGGATATCATAAGGCAGCAGCGTTATTTGATCTGCCTTATATTTAAACACTGCCTTATTCACAACATATTCAAAGCAGTCAGTAGCTGTGTGGACCTTACTTGTAATATAGCCTGAGTCAACTGACAATAAAATAAAACCAACTTCATATCTTGAAGAGGTACAATGTGGGCTGCAAAAAGCAGACTGAGTCTTACAAATGCTAGCCTATGCTTCTTCTGGGCTTTCTAGATCCCATGCTATTCCTTATGTAGGTCTAATACATATCCAAAAATAGCTCCTGACACAGAATATAACATATGGATATCTCTTTGCATTTAGATTATATAGTAGTTTATCACTTAAATAAATTACTAAAGGCTCAGGGTTGCATAAATAGCTGCTGAGTAGCAGTGGGTAAAAGTCAGAATTTCTGTTCTGTGTCAAAAAAATGTTGTAAGAAAATTGTTGTTTCATAGCAGAAGAATGGGAAAAAAAAAACAACCAAACAAAAAAAACCAAAACAAAATAGGTCAGTTTTTTTGAAGCAAGATGAATGCTGTCTCCTTTATCACCATTCCAATTAGAGCAGGTTGTTTAGTAACCAGATGTGCTTTGAGTATCTCCAAGGAGGGATACCCCACAACTTGTCTGGACAACACGGTCCACTTCTTGACATCCTGACAATAAAGAAGCTTTTTTCTTGCATTTCAGTGGATTTTCCTGCATTTCAGTTTGTGCCCATTGTCTTTTGTCCTGTCACTGGGCACCATTCACAAGATTCCATCACCATTCCATCCATCAGATATTTATAGAAATTGATAAGATCTCCCTGAGCCTTCTCTTCTCCAAGATGAACAGACCTGGCTCTCTTAGCCTGTCTTTGTATGGCAAATGTTTCAATTTCTTTAATCATCTTTGTGGCTCAACATTGGATTCACTCCATGTCTGTCCTGTAATGAGGAGACCAGAACTGGACCCAGAATCATAGAATCATAGAATCAACCAGGTTGGAAAATACCTTGATCCACTACCACCATGGTTACTAGACCATGGCACTCAGGGCCACATCCAGTCTCATCTTAAATACCTCCAGGGACAGAGAATCCACCACTTGCCTGGGCAGCCCATTTCAATGCCTGATTACCCTCTCTGTAAAGACTTTCTTCCTAACATCCAACCTAAACCTCCCCTGGCAGAGCTTAAGACCATGCCCTCTTATCTTACCGATAGCTGCCTGGGAGAAGAGCAGGCTACAACGTCCTTGCAGGGAGTTGGAGAGAGTGATGAGGTCTACCCTGAGCCTCCTCCAGACTAAACAGCCCCAGCTCCCCCAGCCTCTCCTCATAGGACTTATGTTCAAGTCCCTTCACCAGCCTTGTTGCTCTTCTCTGGATCTGCTGCAGCACAGCAATATCCTTCCTGAACTGAGGGGTCCAAAATCAGACACAGCATTCCAGGTGTGGCTTCACCAGCACTGAGTACAGGGGAAGAATCACCTCCCTGGACCTGTTGGCCACACTTTTCTTGATAAAGGCCAGGATGCCATTGGCCTTCTTGGCCACCTGGGCACACTGCAAGTGTGCATGACTGGAACTGAGCAGAGAGGAATGATCATCTCACTAGACCTGCTAATCTAATCTAAATCTGTTTCTCCTAATGCAGTCCCAAATGCTGTTATCTTTGCAACAAGGGCACATTGATGGCTCATGGTGAACTTATTGTCCACCAGTTCCATAAGGCCTTGTCTGCTTTCTGGTCAGTCAGCTAACAGCATCTACAGTATACAGTTACTCCTCTCCATGTGTGGGACTTGGAATTTAAGATCCTATGAATGCTGACAGAACTGCTCTTTTTTACTACCTTGCTGAGGTGATAAAAATCCCATGATCCAGGTCATTTATGAAGATGTCTTAATAAAGAAAAGTAGTCCCGGCATCAGACCCTGGGGTACATTAGTAATGACCAGCCTCCATCTGATTTTTGAAATGTTGATCACAACCTTTGCAGTCTGGCAGCTTTACTAGCTTTGCAATCCACCTCACTGTCTTCTTGTCTACTCTACACTTTCTCAGGTTTTCTAAGGAAGTTGTTTTGGGAGATAACATCAAAAGCTTTACTGAAGGTAGGATAAAATCAATGCACTTTCCTCCCTTCATCCATCAATAATCTCACTGTAGAGGGGAGTTAAGCACAATTGCACCTTCATAAATCCATGCTTGCAAGCCTTGTTCACCTTCTTAGTTCCCAGAATTATTTTCTCCATCCCTTTCCTCAGAATCAATGTGAGGCTGACTGACCTGTAGTTCCATAGCTCATTCTTCTTGCCCTTCTTGAAGATAAGAGTGACACTTGCTCCAGTCCTCAGAAACTTCTCCCAGTCCCCATGACCTTTCAAAAATTATCACAAGTGACCTCACTTACTGTCTTCCTCACCATTCATGTGTGTATCCAATCAGATCCCATGTACTTAAGTGTTCAGTTTGTTTAAGTGTTCCCTTACCTGATCCTCTTCTACCAGGGATTAGTCTTCCTTTTTCCAGACTTACTTACCTTCTGATCTCAGGGATCTGGAATTACTGAAGGACAAATTTACCAATAAAGACAGAGGCAAAGAAGATATTGACTGGGTTGTCTTTTTCCATGTTATTTGTCAACAGTTCCCCTCCCACATTCAGCCATGGGCCTACCTTTACTTTGTTGTTGTTGTTGTTGTTGTTGTTGTTGTCTTACTTGTACAAGCCCTTCTCGTCACCCTTCATGTCCCTTGTGAAATAGCACCACATGGGCTTTGTCTTTCCTAACCTCATTCTTGTGTGTTCAGGTGCCACACTATATTCCTCCTGGGTCCCTCATCTGTTTTCAGCTCTTAGATGCCTCTTTGTTTATCACTGAGTTTAGTTCAAGAGCTTCTTATTCATCAGTGCGCACCTCCTGCTGTCTTAGCTTGATTTCCTGCTCCTCAGGTTGGGCCACTGTTGAGTTTAGAGGAGGTGATACTTAAAAATCAACCAACTCTCCTGGATTCCTCTTCTCTCCAAAACTTTACAACACATGATTTTTTGTAGCAGATCCCTGAAAAGACCAAAGTGTACTGCATTAAAAGCTAATGTAGGATTACTTTTTTCTGCATTTCAAAAATTCCAAATTTAAAATTATTTATTACTCAAATTAGTTATTATTCAAAATTCCACATTATTTTTTCCTCTTCTTAACTGTACAGGTTTAGTTCTTTGTTTGTTCTTTGTCTGCGTTTTTTTTTCTTCTCTTCAGTGTGGAAATTTAGGGTATTTTTTTCTATTTTGCTATGAAGACATTTTAAAAAAAAAATCCCATCTCTGTCTCTCTGAACTAATAAGCTGAAATCCTATCCAGTTCTGTTTGTTTGCAAAGAAGGACAGTAGGAACATTATTTGTTACTTCCCCCAGCAGTAGAGCAAGCACTTAGGAAAGTTAGACTCATACATCAAACAGTAAATGACTTTTCACTGGATAGAGCACTGCTAAGCACTGCACTTTTCTGAGGAGAAAAGTCCCACTGATTGCTTGCAGCTTTCAAAGAAAGATATGTCATCAGAGTACAAAAATATTTCTGTGCATGTCTTAACTTCAGTTATCTCTCATTACAGTCATTGTGGTACTGTACGTAGCACTACGGAGGCAGAAGAAAAAGGACACCCTGATGACCTCTAAAGAAGACATCAGAGATAATGTTATCCATTATGATGATGAAGGAGGTGGAGAAGAGGACACCCAGGCTTTCGACATAGGTGCCCTGAGAAATCCCAAAGCAATTGAAGATAACAAAATACGCAGGGACATTAAACCAGACACCTTGCGCTTTCCGCGCCACAGACCACCAGCAGAAGATAACACAGACATAAGAGATTTCATTAATCAAAGGCTGAAGGAAAATGATGCAGATCCATCTGCCCCCCCTTATGACTCCTTGGCAACCTATGCTTATGAAGGAAATGGATCTGTTGCAGAGTCTCTCAGCTCTATAGACTCCCTTACTACAGAGGCAGATCAGGATTATGATTATCTGAGCGACTGGGGACCTCGCTTTAAGATCTTGGCAGACATGTTCGGAGAAGAAAGTTATAACCCTGACAAAGTCACTTAAGTACAACTACAACAGTGAAATAAAAAGAAAAGTAAACCAACAACAAATTTAAAAGATAAACCTAAGCTTTATATAGGACACAATTACTTTGATTATAAAGGACAGCAATTGTTTCCAGCAAGTTACTACATTTATCATACTGTCAGTTTTGGTTTGATCTGCAAAAGAATGATAAATCCTGTAACATACACAGGTTTTTGTTGCTATTTTGTTACTCTGGAATTACACTGAGACAAGCTCAGGCCTTCAAGGTGCAGTTTACTGACCTGACTTAGAAAGAAGATAGCTTTCTGGCATCATGGTGGAAGAGTGGTAGCTTTTTCGTAATTCCACTAAAGTGCCTATTGAAACTTTTATCATTTAAGTGGTAAAAAGTCTGCTGTGATGGTGTTACAAAACTGAATCGAACACAAACTTTAAGACAAGAAGCAATAGCAACATGCTGACTTCTTTTAGAAAAAAAATGGAGATCACTTCCTGGAATATATCTAATGACTAAAATTAAGGGGTGGGGTGGGAGGGTGTGTACATTGTGTTTGGGAGTTATGTTTGTTGGGGTTTTTTAAAGAAAACAGTATGTCAACACATCATATTTCTTTTTCCAAAGTTCCACTGAAAATTTAAATTTAAAATGCTATTGCTCACTCTAAAGATGTAAAGCCCAAATTAAAAAGATCTTAGCATACATCAATGAATATTTTAAATGTTCATGCAAATACTGCATTTTTCCAAAATAATAAAAATATGAAAGCAACTATTCTTTTATGTGAAGGAAATTTCCCTTTATTCCCCCTCTTCTTTTGAAACAGCACTATTATTAGAATGTAAAAGTGAAGAGGGTTTTTAAATAGTATTATTGTATTTTTAGTACCAAGACACCTTTTCCCTTGTAAGTATCACTAAAGAGGAACATGTAAAGAACTCCACATCACTTTTCTTTGCAAGTAGATTGTTACTCCGTAGGTACCATATGCATACATTATAGACATAGTCTTCTTTCCACTGATCGCCTGCTACATTTCAGCATATCATTGTATCACTACCACACCCACAGGAAACATTTTCGAAAGCCTTTTGAGGTTGGACACTTTATTAATTTTGTTCTTGACAAAATTTAAACAGAGGCAGTATACAAATACAAAACAGCACATTGTCCATTCTTTATGTACATACCCATGCATAAATGTGGCTGTGTGGATGACAGGAGTTCAGATACACACAAGGCATTATGCCTTGGAAAATATCTTGCAGAACTACTTCATGTGAGTTTTTTTCTGATGAAGACAATGGTTTATGTCTCCCAAAGTGCATATATCCTTATATTCTCCTTCTAAAGTCTCTGCAGTGCTATACAATCTGCTTGAACTCTACTAATGATTAATGCTACTGCCAAGGTCAACCTGAGTCTTTCATGAACCAGAAGTCTTTTACTCACAGCTTAGATCTACAGCTTACTTTTTGCACTGCAGAAGAATTAATAACCATCAGAGATATTTAGCTCCCAAGTCGGATATTAACAAACAAAAATTACCCTTTACTCTCTTGGGGGAAAAGTAAAGATATTTTAACATCGTATAAATTAATCTCCCAACAAGACTTTGAAAGGTGTAGAGTTTAAATAAATTTTGGATCATTCAGTACAATTGGACAGCACTACACTAAAATCACAATTGGCATAGCTTCTACCAGTAGAGTGCTGAGGAAGAGATACAGCATATGGTAACAAGGGAGGTTCGTGGGTTTTATCATTACCAGTAAAGGTATCCTGTGTTCCTTGAAAGACAGACTAAACCAATAAAAGCTCTCTCTTCACAGGACAGGGAAACAGACGAAGTGATGGAGCCCATTTCCCAGCTTAGAAATTTTTACGTGGAAGATTGTGTTTTAAATTTTCATACGTCCTGGCAGTTTAACAAAGGCAATTTGATACTGCAGAGTGGGCCTAAAAAAAGCACTGGGAAAAAAAAAAAAAAGAAATATACGTTTTCTACTAGTTACAACTGAGATTTGATTCATACAAGATTCACATTACTGGAAGGAATTATCAATGCTTGCTCATGTAGCATAGGCATAACAATGTTTCCTACCCTTTTGCCATAGCTAAAACAAACATCTGATGCTGCTCATTTACAGATGTGCAGTCCTGTAGCCAAGCTCTACTCTGAGCAAGTGTATTAGTCCTTTGTATTCATTGTATGCATTTTACTAGTAAAGCCAACATAAGTGAGAGCCAGCGTTTGACTTTTTGACATCATGGGGCTTGTTTGCATATGAAATTCTATGTATTTGTAGTGGATACTGGGTGATACTGTAGTGGATACTGGGTGAACATTGGCTTTCTTCAATCTGTTCTAAGCAACACAGTCTGCATGTGGGCCTGACTTCCAAAATGGGAAGACAGAAAATGTGGTCTTAAACATGCTGCTACACAAAATCTGTATTTGAGAATGAGTTGTTGTATGTTAAATTTAATACCAAATTGAATTTTAAAATGCATATTTTTGACATTTGAGAGGTTTGTAACTGAGATGTTTCTATCACATAATTAATAAACATCCAGGAAGATTTTAGAAAAAAAAAATAGTATGTAATTACTAATTCAATTTTCCTATAAAATCATAATTAAAATATTTTAAGATCTTTTCTGAAGAGCGACCAAATAATTTTAACTTAATAGGGTTTTTTTTTGTAAACAGCTCTGTAGAACTAAGGAAAAAAATTGTTTTTCCTTTATAACCTAGGATCCAGGAAATTTGAGTTTAATTCCATGTTCTCTCACTTCCTTTCTAAAATATGATTGTCAGGTTCTCAACAATTTATTTTTTAAAAGGTAATTAGGCAAATACTAAAGTTACAAAGTTTAAAATATATCAAGGCATCTGAGATGACCTGAAGTCTATAGAGTTGGGGAAACTCCAGTGCAGTTGTAAATTGTATCAGATCACTACTTCAGTTTTTAAACACTATGTCTTAAAAAAAAATAAAATTCCCTGCAGACCCTTGCACACTGAAGATGTTTAAGTGGATGTCTCTTTCTGCTGAAATCTCAACCACTGTCAGAGTGACAAGAAGCTAAGAAAATGTTTAAAATGCACAGAACATAAGTTGCTGGTGCACAAACATTTAGCATTGTCTCAAATGTCTCAACAGTGCAAATCACAAGACATTTCATAAAACACTTTTTCCACTTGAAGTCATTGAAACACTTCACTAACACAAATAAATCCACTTTTAAGTTAAGTATTTATGACATACACCAGTGGTGTTGAAATAAAAATAAAAGTGTAAAGTGTTCAGCTAGGAATGGAAGTATCTCAGGAAATCTAGCTATTAAACTTATATCACAGATATACAAAACTGAAGACACATTTATAACAGAACATCTAAAAAGAATTTCAAGGAAGAAACAAAAAGTCTTCCCTGCCCTCCCAAATAAGGTGAAAATACCAATATTTAGGGAAGTTCATACAAATTCTTTATGTGTTTAGAATATGAAGAATTGCTAATATTTGCATTTAAGAATGCTACCACATGAATCTGAAATTACTACTATTTTTGAAAAGTAGGTCTGTAATAATGACAGTGAGTCAAATAGCAAGGATTTGTAAAGCAATGACAGTAGATGATGTTTCCTGCACAAAGATATGGTTGAATATTTTATACTTTCATGATTATTAATGATTTTACAAATTAGTTAAATGTTACAGTTCAAAATAAAATCACAATTATTGAGGATTTACCCTAGGTTTTGGGAGCAGAGTCCTTATGGAGCAAAGACCAATAAATGACTCAGTAGATTACTGATAATATTATTCTAGAGACTACCTTGTAACTATTCTTACTTAAAAGAAAGATTTACATATCCACCTAAACACAATATATCCTTTTCAGCAGTAAAAATGTCATTCTGCAGATACTATATACATTCTAGATTTACCCCACTATTGATATGAAATAGTTCTTAAGATTATGTTACTATGGAATAACAAACCTCTGTTAAATGAATACAGGAAGAAAAAATAATAATTCCCTGGGTTTCATATGACATCAATGACTGGATTTTATTTGCTGAGATTTGAGGTTGTAAATTTATTTGCCTACAAGTTATTACTTTTATTATTATTATTACTATTAGCATAGACATTCAAATCCTGTGTGTATAAAAACATCTTTGAGTTTTACAAAATTCCATGAAAGCAAATAATGAAATGACCCCTAATAATAACCATACTGAGGTGACATTTAAGTGTGAATGAAAATCAAAGTTCATATTACACCCATTCATAACCTTTTCTTAATGGAAAACCTATAATAATCTGAATCATTTTCTGTTCTTTTTCTAAATTAAGAACCAGATAAGTTGTCAGAACATGAACAACCATTACTATTTTAATAAAAACTAAGGTAAGTTCCCTTGTTTTTTTTTGGTTTTTTGTTTTCATTTTTTTAACCTCTTTATTCAATTCATAGACTTCCTTAATTCAACTTTAGTTTGCAACTAAAATTTCCAGAATCTTGACATACATCTGAAAATCTAATAGTCTGAGGGTTGCTTAATACAGAAGAATCACATAAGGTTGAAGGTATCCCTGATTAGTGCTTGATTAGCATCTGGGAAAGCCACATAGCCTGGTCTATTTTTAGATGTTTTGCTGGGATCTCAGCCTATGTCAGTGTTGGAAAAGTCTGACTAACCTTATTTTCTTACTATATTATATTATAAAAAATAGATATTTTACCGTAAATTTACTTGATCTTCAAATCAATCATACCCTCAGCTCTAATTTTCCAGATTGCATAGATAAAGTCAGTTCTTTCTTTTTTTTACGTAATACATGCAGATATGCATGCATATTTTATTATTTTGCTCGGATTTTAACCATTATAATTGATATATTTTCTTCAATTCTGCACACCTTTATGCACTTTTGTCTTTAACAGGAACACTAACACTGATTGCTGTCCGGGACAATGACAGGCTTTGGCCTAGTCTATTTTTTAAAAAACAAATTTCATTAATACATAAAGATGATAACGTATATAATACATGCCATCTTTTGCGTATGTTTCATTTTGTTATCTGTCTTGGTTACTTCCCTGTATTCCAACACCTGAAGAAAGAGGGGAGAATGTAGTGACTGCCTGGCTGGACAAGTGGCCAGTGTCAGTCCGCTATTCAGGAATGCAGCCTACTGTTCTTCTGCTATGTGTTGCAATGTTAGAGGTGATTTATTGTTCTCATATGTTCTCATATGTTGAATATTCTGCATTTACTACTCAAGTGCATGTTCTTCTACTATATGTTTCTGTCAGAAAGGATAATTCAAGAGGCATACATAGAAAGGTTTATAGGGAGGAAATGGAATCATATTAAGAGGGATTACAACAAAAATATGCCTTAAAAACTTATCAAATATTATTTAAACCAACAAATATTATTTTGTCACATGACTGCCATAAATAGCTGTATTTTTAATTATGTCCTTGGAGTTCATTTTTTCACTGCAGTAAGTGAAGTCAGGGCAATACATTTAATATTATTTAAATGATCCCATTGCCTTCAACCCCTACTGCTTTAGCTTGTTTGGGTTACTTTGAAGTTTGATCTTATCCCCCTGTGTGTTCATTACATTTCCAGTTATGGGTCTTGCTGCATATCTGATTATAACTGACATTTTACAGCAGAAATCTCTAACCAAAAAATACATGACACAGGAGCATAGGCAGAAATGCAGTTTGGGTTTACATAAGATGATTCAGAATGAACAAACATCAACTTAATGTTCTGCAAACTGACATCAGTAAAAATCAGACTATGAACTTAAAAAGCAAAAAACTAATTGCAGTATCAAACTTTTAACATATTTCTCCCATTCTAAAGTATGTTACCCACCTGATCTCTGTGAAGGGAGGGAGATAGAAAAAGAAGGAAGTGGAGGACTCTGGGGCTGTTATGTGCTGGTTTTTTCTGCTATTTGATTTTAGCATCCTTTTGTGTTTATAAATAACAAGCTAACATTTCTCAGCTCAACTTTGCTTCTTAGTTAAAATTAGTTTCTAAGTTTCTTAGTTTCTAAATTAAGAAAGATATGTTCTATGAAATGAAAGAGCATTTGTTAATGGTAAGTGAAATACAAAGGTTTCAAATGCAGTACATCAAGATATTAATATTCAATTCTTAAAAGGAGAAGTTTGAGAACAGAAATTCAAGTTTATCTTTTTTCAACTTTGCTGAATTTACCTCACCAATGAATAATTATTGCTTCTAGTAATGCTGTCCCACAATTGGTAAGTGCTGTGTTTTTCTTTCTGGGACTAATTTTTATAATTGTAATTTTGTTTCCTAAAATTCTGTTATTTCAGATCACTTATGTTAGTTGTTGTGCTTGGTCCAAATGATGTGACTGAAAATACTTAATACCATACATTGTCAAGAGAGTATGTTAGGTAAACTCAGAAAAATGATTTAATGAAACTCTTTGCTGACCAGAGATATTCAATGACAGATACTAAGCAATGGGATTTGTCTGAATTACTGTCTATGTGGAAGATAGCGTCTTGCTGAAGATAGCAAGCTGACAGCAGTCCCTGAGTTCTCTCTTGATGGGTATGGAGAGCAGAATGCCCTGCCAGGGTTCAGATTTTGTGAAACAGCATCTTGACAACACATCTAGGTAATAGCTCTAGAAAATTGTTGCCATGAGCAGAGTAAGACTCTCATTTCAAACAGTCAGCAGTAGAGGAAATGTAAGTATATGGGAAAAGCTAAATGGGACCATTCTTCCTATTGAAATGGTCTATAAAGTACTGTAGAGCAGAATGGCCTCCCTAGAAATAGCACATCACTGTTGTTCTGTAGTTCAGAAACTGTGTATGCATTTCCACTAAAGCATTGCAGGATTAAATGACACAGCATAACATGAATCAGAAAAAATGTTGCTGAACCATAACTGTTCTTTCCATTTTGGTAGAAGTCCCTGAGCTGACCAGGCTCCATGATGCATGTTATCTTCTCTTTATAGAGAAATATGCCTTTTTCTCTGTATGCGACAGAGCCTCTGTGGTGGATTAGCCCCAGCCAGTAGCTAAATACCACATAGCCACTCACTCCCCACGCCCATGGAGTTTTGGGACAGAGTAGGAGGAATGAAAGTCAGATAACTCATGCAACAAGATGAAGACAGTTTAATAAGTGAAGGAAAGAGGAAAGGGGTGGAAAATACACACAGCAAAATCAAGTGATGGACTAACCACTTTCTCCTACATGGAGACCATGGCTCAGCCGGTGTCCAAACAATTACTACCTCCCAAGAAAAACCCTCCCCCCTTAGCTTTATTGCTGAGTATGATACCATATGGTATGGAATATCACTTTATTGGTTGGGGTCATCTGTTCTGGCTGTCTCCTTGCAATGTCTTGTGCACCCCAAGCCTCCTCACTGGAGTTGCAGAGTGGGGAAAATAAAGCCTTGACATCTCAGTGGTAGCCAGATGATTGGTGTTTATCAGAGCTGCTTTACTCACAGATGCAAAGGGTTGCTATGAAGAAAGCCAATTCCATCACAGCCAGATCCAGTACAGCCTCTGAAGGGGCGATGAAGCACAAGTAATCTGAAACTTCTCATAGATACCTATATACCATGCCTGGCCTCATTTACACACAATTGAAAACCTGCTCTGAAGAGTATTTTTCCTCCAAAGACAGTGTGCCAGGTCCCTTGTAGGAGCATTTGTCCATTTTCTTTACTAACCACGATAACTTTTCTATGAAGAATTTTCACCTAAGGTAAAAGCCAGTGACAGTGCTAACATATCTACATTCTGCTGAAATGCAGAAGGAAATCCTCCCTTTTCTAAATCATCAATGGCAGTCTCATTTACCATAGTCCTGGTATATTACACAGGCTGCAAAAGTCACTTGCAGAAATCAATTAAAACAAAAGAAAAAACTAACTATGCCAAATAACAAGAAACTCCCTCCTCTCCTATGCAATAGCTTAGCAATTAAAGCACGCACACAAAATTGAAGATCTCAATTATAGTGCACTCCAAAGGTTACAACAAGTAAGCATCTTTCTTCTCCCAAAAGCATATTGAGGCCATTATTTTTTCCCTCACACCATCTGCTGAAATTATATAAAAATTTTATGAAAAAGAGTACATGATTTATTAAGCCAAATGCAGAAAATATAACCTACATGCTCCATAGGAAAGGTTAGGCTCACAAGTAAGACACTTTGGTCTCTGGGTTCCTCTCCCACAGTTAATCCTTGCCTTTTACAGGCTCAAGTTCTGGGCAAACTCCTCTTCCCTACGTGAAGAAAGAATGAAATTTCATTCATCATATTCCTTCCAGGGGCTTTTCTTCCTTCATCATGAAGACCTTCATCATAAAGAAATATCTACTTTATCAGAAGATTGGGCTCAATCAATCAAGAATAAGTACAGGCTGGTCTTCAAATATTTCTTAGGAATGGGACTCAAAAAACTCCAACTATATCTAGTTGTGTACATGCTGATTCCCTGTCAGTGTTTGGCTAATACATTGGCTGCTCTGACTCACCTTTCTGAAGCATACAGAGAACCTAAATACCAGTTCAACAGCTAACAGTGAAGTACCGTGTTGACTTTTTTTCTGGCCTAAAGTTGCTTGCTGGAACCATCCAACAAAAGAAAGCAAAAAAGTTTTCTTTCTACATGTTTAATAACTGGTTCATTTTGTCTGTGCTGCACATGCTGAATCTGCAATATTTAACACAACTGAAGAACTTTGTTCTATTTTCTACTTATGAAATGAGAAGAACTTGTAAAAGAGACTACTGCAGGTAATCATTTTTAAAAATAGACAGAGGAAACTGTTTCCTGCCTTTCTTCTGCATTACTTAGATACCAAGAGCTTGAGAAATAAAATTTAGGAGAAAAAAGTATATTTTCATGAAAAACGAGATATCAGAACACTATTTTCCTTGCATGTGACAGGACATCTAGATATTCTACAATACTACTTAAGAGTTCGAAAATTTTTAAACAACAAAGCAATCATTTTTTTTTTGTATGATTTTGTCATATAATGCTTTTTGAGTGCTTGACTTCAAATGTCATGCATTTTTTACAGTAATTTAACATCATGAACTCTAGTAGAAACTCAATTTGCAGTGACACAAGCCTTGTAAAAGCAAATAATAGTTATTTTTAGTTCCAAAGTATGTTCTGGTGTACAGATCAAGTTTTCACTGAAAACTTATATTTTATTATGTTAGTTATTATTTTTATTTATGTATTTTTATTTTAAAAGTATGCAAAAATGCATCAGACTAGTTTGGCATCTCTTGGCACTAGAACAGAAAATACACTTTCAGCAGAAAATGTGTTTAAAACAAATACATGAACTTCCTCAAGCATGTCTTTAACACATTTCAGAAAGTTTTAGTATGGATCATAGGACAAATAGAGATAAAGAGAAGTCACTGAAATAAATAAGGTTACAGCATAATAGGAAAAATTGTCAGTAATTTTTTTTTTTTTTTAGTACCAGCAAACATCTTTCAAAATAAACCCCACTAAAATAGAAAGAGGCAATGAAAATTTTGAAGAATACTGTGTATCTAGACAATAACACCCCTTTTTCAAACCCCAGATTTCTTACATTCAAATGACTCTTTTTTCACTTTGCTGTCAAGCTGATACCTCTAGGACTACATCGGAAATGACTTTACTTATCTGGATGATGTTATGTCTAATTTTCTTTCTGATATTATATTTAAACCATTTGTTAACTTTTTACTTTCACTCAGTCATCAAGAAGTTATTTTAAAAATGATTTAATCAAACTTGGTAATATTTTAGTTTGAAATTATTAAGTTTTAAAACCAAATGCTGACCATTTTCAATAAATATTGCAATCAATATTACAATAAATATTGAAAATGCTTGAAGTAATTTTTTTAATGATCGCTACATTTCAATACATTGATTTCTAAACATATAAAGGAACTTCAGCAAATGAATTCGTCATCAGCCTGACAGTTCTAATAGGATTAATCATTCCAGTATAAAGACTCACACTGAATTACTTACTTTGCTAAAACGCTGCAAAATCAACATTACTGTGTTGGAGACAACCTCTGAAAATGAAGTTAAAAGAAATAAGAAGGAATTTACAAAGACTTCAAAGCCTTTGATGGTTTAAAGCATCTGTAAACACCACAAAGAAATCTATCACCAAGCGTTTTCACAAGAGCCAGGCACAACATTTTACAGCCTGCAATGCCTGACTGGCTGAGTCAGCAGGACTGACTGAAAAATGTTATACTGCTAAGAAATTATGGAAATGGCATGCAAATGTGTTGGAAAATAAACACATATCCAGGATTAATATACAGCTAGGGTTAGTTTCATCTTTGAGACCTAAGTTTCAATTTATTTCACTAACCTATTAAAAGTGTCCTTTCTAGAATAATTTCCACTTTACAGCAAATTGGACAATGGATCATTTAAGTACCAAAGCTTCTTTTGATCTATAGGCAGTGATATGACATATTTTCTGTAGGAGGTGGTTACTACTATCCTGAATTACTATTATATTGGTCTTTTCTGATGTGTAAGTAGGATTACTCATCTCCTGAAACTCTTGATTGTTTAAAGGGGATCACAAAATCATCCTGTCTCAGATACACCCTCTACACCTGAAACCATATTATTAATTTCTTGTCTGTCCGCTAACTCACATTTTTTCACAGCAATCGGCCAGAATACTCACAGTTGTCCTGCAATCATTACAAATCTTGATGTGCAATCAATATGCTCCTTACCATAATTGTTTTGTGGTGTACTATACTCATGCTATGGCCATTCACATGCAGTGAGATCCTCTTCTGCTCTAACTGTATCAGATATGCTCTAGCCCTTGCCCCCCTCCTGTTGCTTGATATGCTCTTTATTAGAGAAAGAATGTTTACAGGTGATTTATTTGTTCTGAGAAACTGCTGAAGAGGACTTTGCTAGAGCAGAATGCAAATACACATCTCAAAAACTCCAGCTGCTGATAAGAAATCTGTCTTTCATCTTTGAGACAAGTCACATAAATGCTTATGCCTCAAATGCAGTGTGACAGATATGCAGTCTTTTCCCACAGAAGGATGGAATGCAGTTTCAGGCATGGTATATGACCCATACATAAAATAAGCATAAAAGGAGTTCTTTGCTGCAAGGATTTGATTACCTGCCTCAACTCTAAGAACTCAGAGTCTCCCAGCATGTGCAAGGCAACACTAGTGTAAGCAAAAACCCAAACTGCTTTCTCCTTGCAAGACTGCCTTCTGGTTCTGATCTATGGGAACTGGGAGTTAATGGGTAGGGTGAAGATGCCACAGAAGAGAGATGTCTACCATTCATATCCACTTGCATTATTTGAGCATCAGTGTCAGAGTCACTCAGTAAAAAGTTTACATTAACATCAAGAAAAATAACTTCTCATTGCTACCATGATAACAACTGAAGACTAGAAAGGTGGAAATAGAACTAAGTTTCCTTCCTGAAAAAGCTCACATTCTCCTGCTACAAATATTTAATGGTTCAGGTAATGTTCATATTTGTCAGCACTAAGATTTCAGATAATGGCATTATCCTGGTTGACGACTACTGAGTGAAAAAACTTGAAGCATGCAAATTTCATCAACATTTTAACAACAGCTGCATAGCACCACTGCCATATGAAATCACACAGCTGGTAGGTTTTAGGACTTTTAATTTTCAGCAAAAGCTTTACATTTCAGAGAAATGTGTCTCAATTTTGACAGAAATTTTGTCTCATTTCAGTGAGTTTAGTTGTGAAATGTTCTGTTTAGTACAAGCCAAGAGGGCTGCAGGCCATTCATTATTCATCATTCATTATTATTAATCTGAAATTTATGCATTTCTATTTCTTTTTAAGTTTATTCTTTGGTAAGTGGAGCACTAGAAAGTAAAAATACAGAAACCTGAAATTTATGGCTTTGACATTTAAGATAAGTTTGTACTGAAAAGGCATTAGATAGTGGAGAGTTCTCTTGGTTCAGATTACCTAAAGCTTCCATGGTGAATTTATAGACCATTGAAATAATTATAAAGATCAGGTGATGCAGATCCTTTGTTACTAATGTAACAGAAAAACAGTTGTGAAAATGAAGAACAAAGTGACTCAAAGGAAGAAATAGTACTAAAAGGAAGAAATATTACAAAAGCAGTGCACAGCAGGAAAACTTTTCATATTCTGTACCTTGGAAACAAAGGAGAAAAGTTCTGATTTAAATGCCATGATTCAGTTCCTCTCATACACAGTGTGGAAAAAACAGGCTTTATAAAACAGGCTTTGAAATTCCAAAGTAGTGTTGGAGATTCCTATTGAAAGCCATTTAACCTTCCTAATGGCAAGAGGACGTCAAGGATGTCCCATCAGAGGCTTGTCCAGTGATTTCTCTGGCTTGTACAGTTTTGTCCAAGTCTCACGAGACCCTCACTTAGAGTTTAGATCTTTGCTGCCCTCATGTGGCTGGTAGCTTCAGGAGTCCTTTCAAGGTAGGAAAGGTATGTTCAAACACCAGACAGGTGTACTTTTCTTACAACACATTCAAACTTTGCTGGACCCGATGGAGTTTCATTGCACTTAGAAGCACTAAGTATACATAAAGAAACAAGTTATAGCAGGTAGTATTAGGAATTCCTATTTGAGTTCTCATTTCTTAATTTGATGTAATATGCATGCACATTTATTCATGTGCTTTCATAACAAAAATAATATTGAATATTGTCAATTAATTCTGAAGTAGTAAGGTTAATTGCTACTATCAGTAACAGGAATTTCTTATATGTATTAAGAAATGAGATATAAAGATTACAATGGAGCTACAACAAAACTATTACTTTGGTTTTTCTTCTTTTTTTTTTTTTTAATCTGTTAATAGATCACATAATTAAAGGCTGAAATGCAGATTACCTTATTGTCTACAGTGACATTTCCATTAACTCTAGAAGAGTCATGTTGTTTTTTAAATTTCAACTGAAATTTAAAAGGAATTCTGAATGTCATATAAGTGCAATTTCCTAACCTGTTCAGTCTGCAACAATGATCCACTGACTCACCAGTTGCCCCCTGTATTCTTCCCAACAAAGCAAAAGTTTGACAGCAATAGTTCTTGTAGGCATTTATTTACTTGCCTTGAGCTTTTCAACTATGGAAAAGGACTATCATTCAGAAAATCTGCAAATATTTTGAAAAGCATGACATCGGGATGTATGGGGTTTAACCTAGTTGTAGAATCTATAATGGTATACTAGCATCAGAGATAATGGTTCTCTCTGTAATAAAGTCACTTCAACTTGCCCAAAATGTTACAAAAACATGAATAAAACAATTTGACAATTGAATACTAACTAACAAGAAATCAACAGACTTGTTCTCTTTTCAGGATTGTTACTGACTGCAAGGAAAATGTTGAATCCTACCAAAACTACACTGTCTGATGCATATTGACACTGTGGAGGGCTCTGTGTACTTCACAAAACATAATTAATAGCAAGTACCCAATAATGATTCTCCACAGCTCCTGTATTTAGAGTAATGTTTTTCCTGCTAAGTGCTTGCAACTTTATTAAGAGCAATAGACTGAATTCAGTCCATTGAAAAAAGTGCTGAACATTCCAAGTCAGCAAGAGTTGTAATAGCTTACTTATGAGACAGATTTAACTGTTCACTTATCAGACAGGCTTTAAAGAGGGAGACATTTCTGAATCATGATAAAAGAAGAATCATCTATACTGCTGTGAAAACAAGGAATGGATCCTGTAAACTTGTTGGATGTCAGCTAAGAGTTGCACAACTCCTTATGGAAGTGTTGAGTTTCAACATTCACCTCTAGTATAGATTTCTTGTTAGGATAAAAACTGATGCCCATAGTGGGACCAGTTTCTTAGAAGATTTCTATGAAACTGTGTAAATAAATGAAGCAGGCACAAAGCATGCCAACCTCTAACAGCAGCTCTTCTCACTTCCCACTGACATTCTCTGGATCAGAACTCTCTGCACCTGGATCTCAGTATGGTTGGAAATAGGTAGCCCAAATGATCCAGGAATGTAGAAGTTTCCACTATCCTTGGGTACATATTAATTTTTGGAAACAGAGCACACTACGGTGTTTTCAGAACAGCTGCATCATTTCTTTTTTTATCATAAAATGAAATCAAACATTCAAATACAAACATTTCTCACAGAACAGAAATTGTAAGCACTGACTAGCAGTTCTTTAGGCCAGACCTGCTTTTCAAGTGTTGAGATAATCCTCTTTGACACCACTTTATTCCAGTAATGAGTCAGAGGAATATTCTTAAATCTGTTTATGAATTTTTAATTAGACATAATCCATTAGTATTTAACAATGATAGAGAATATGATTCTTTATATGACTTTTTTTTTTTTTAATTGGGTTTTGCATGGACAAGTTTTGATAGCAAGCAGGTTACAGGGATGGCATGAAGTTCCGTGGAGAAGCAGAGATCTACCTGCAGCCTGTGGAGGACCCCATGCCAGATCAGGTGTATGTCCAAAGGAAGCTGTGACCCTGTGGGAAGCTTGTGCTGGCTCCTGGCAGGACCTGTGACCTCGTGGAAAGAGGAGCCTGTACTGGGGAACATTTGCTGGCACTTTGATGCCATGGGAGACCCACTCTGGAGCAGCCTGTTCCTGCAGGACTGCACCACATGGGAAGGGACCCATGCTAGGGCAGTTTATGCAGAACTGAAGCCCGTGGCAGGGATCCCATGCTGGAGCAGAGGAAGAGTGTGAGGAGTCCTCCCCCTGTGGAGGAAGGAGCAGCAGGGAGAACATGTGATGAGCTGGTTGCAGTCCTCACTCCCTATCCCCTTGTGCCTTTGCAGGAGAGGATGAAGAGAATTCAGGAATACAGTTAAGCCTGGGAAGATGTGAGGGGAGAAGGGAATATATTTTGAAGTTTTGGGTTTATTTCTCATTCCTACACTGATTTGATTAGTAATAAATTCAACTAATTTCCCCAAATAGAGTCTCTTTTGCCCCTTACAGAAATTGGTGAGTGATCTCTCCACTGTCCAGCTGGGGAGGGGAGTGATAGAGTGTCTTTGATGGGCACTTGGTGTAAACAACAGGGTAAAATCACCACAACCACTTATGACACATGATCCAATTTAGAGTTTGAACCACTGGAGTTTTTTGAATTAGAACCAATTTTCTATGTAAACATAGAGAACACAGACTTTTAGATGCGAACTATAATTCAATTGATGGACAGCTCTCATAATACTTTACTCTAAATAGAAGAAACTTTCCAAGATTATGTTAGGAGTCCTAAGGGAAACTTTTATTAATTTAGAAAAGGTCAAATTTCAAACACTTTGTATATATAAAAGAACCTAAACCAGCACTGAATAACTGCAGAATAGTTTTTCACTGCTTCTTGAGAAGAAACAAGGAAAACACATGCAAATGTACTTTTTCTATTTATTTTGAGGCTGATTTTGTAGATTCATCAATTCTGGAGACGTCTGTGACAAAATATCAGCAATTAATATGTAAAATTTTACATTATGGATATCTTTTAAATTTAACTGTGACTTTCAAAGATCCTTAGCTTTGTCTTTGCTATTATTAATACTGCGTAGTCAGATTTTGGAAGTCAGGATCATAACTCTTGTTACCCTGGAATTTTTCTTACTGTGGACAAACAAAGGATCTAGTCTAAGAAGTTTTGATATATTTTTAAATCATCTAAAAGAACCCCTACAATTATCATCTAACAGTTTTTGTACATGTAACAAATTACAGCAACATGGCATCAGCTGTTCATTTGAGATGTGCATGAGCTTGGTTTCAGTTGCCCTTTGCACTGATGAAAAGCCATGAGAACGTAATTTGCTTTGGCTCATTGTATATTTGAGCTTAAAAACACTGTGCAATAATTTCTTTGGAAACCAATGAGAAGCCAATCATGGTACAGGTTTAATGTGCTTTCTAATAGGAACTTAAGTTACCAAACAAATATATCCTTCTACCCCTCTGTTTTCCAGCTAGGTTGCTTTATGTAGCTGCTAATAATATATATCAATAGCCTGCAGTGAGAAAGGAAGAGATGGCTGCCGCTGGTCCCTGCTGTGGTAGTAGCAATGATTTGTAAGAGCAAAGAAGAAGAAAAGGTTTTGTAAACTTTCACTGTGGCTTGATTTTGTAAAGTGCTTTCACACAAACTTTGTAGGCACATCAGTAATCTGTTCAATTCTCCAAGACAAAAATCACATTGTTAAAGGTAGGAATTTGTCCATACTGAAATGAGGCCACGAATGGATGGCAAGCACAGGTCAAAATGACCTTTCTCACACTTTCAAAAAACTTAACTGTTTTCCATTTACCCACTGATATGTTGGACTCCATTCTAGAAGTCCCACTGGCTACTGAGAGACTGTGAACAATGGACCAACAATCAGTGACTCCATGTGGGAAGACAAGCTTTTGATGCATTTTAGTATGTAAGAAAATCTCCCCTGCTACCTATTTTAACATGAAGGACAGTGAACTGTAAGGATTAACAGACCGAATTGAAATACAGAGGGCTTTTTTAGCACTCTAGACAGAAAAAATCCAGTTGTATAAACTAGCTGGTTTATCACCACTGTACAAATAATTATCAATGCATCAGAAATGAAACTATGTGTGAAGAAAAAAAAGAAAATTCTGTTTGCTACAGTATAGTAAACACCTAAAAATTACAATAGAACTATTATGGATATGTTATAAAACTGTACTTACATAAGTAATTCCATCCTTTTCTCCTTAACGAGAACATCTTCATTCTGTACCTCAGAAATTAATAAATCCTTGATAAAACTGTTTCTAAGTGGTAAACAAGCTCATCACTGTGCCAAAATGAGTATCTAAAAGAATAATGACGTGCAGACTTTAAAAGCATAGAAGAGAAGCTGGTTTGAAGAAGATAAAAAGGTTATTTAATTACACATATTGCATACTGCTTTTCTCTATGGTTCTCAGGATGATTTATCTCCTTCTTTACTCTGAAATAAGTCAGGATTCTCCAGTGAGTAATTCAACTTCAGTCCAACTGTTTTCATTGATTGAAGGAATCTGGTGTAAGTAGGTGGGTATCTTAAGTATCACAGTTCAGTGTTTAAGAGAAAGCAGAACAATTCTAGATTTTGGGGAGATTTTCAAAGTTTCATTAGCAGCTAAATGAAAACACCCAAAAGAAATGTCAAGTTGCCTTAATCTCTCTTAAAATTCTCTGTGTTGTAATACTCCCATCAGTACACCAGAAATAACCCCGTTACTTTGTCTCTTAGTATTCTCTGGATACTTTTTCCCCTGGTATGAGTACCTACAGTGGCCCCTACCATATGTACCAATCTGACAGCCTGGGTTCTAAAGCAGTAACCATAAAATTCAGACAATCCGTTCCTTTGTTAGTTGTTCAATAACAGAAGTCTCTCAGGCACTGCTTCTCCTTTCAAGCTGAGAAAAATAATACCTTCCTCTTTCAGTGAAAGGAGGAAAAATGCCCTCAACTTTTGAAGTGGGTGAGAAAATAAAAGAATGTAAGCAAAGGGAAATTGTACTGCTCATCAGTGGAAGTATACTTTTCAAATATATTTTTCTTTAGCTTTTCGTGATCAGCAATCACTAGTTTTTTACTATAAATTATTAAATCTATTCTGCAAACAAAGAAAAAAATGAACTGAAAACAAGTATTGCCCAATTATTTTCTTTTTCTTTTTTCTTTTTTTCAGAAATTTCAGATAAACCTTTTAGGTAAAAAAAGCACAAAATTTCATTTTAAAGCAACTGAAATACTTGTATTTTTTAAAGTAGGGTTCCTACAAGATATACAAGCTATTTGTCTCTGCATGAAAGAAAAAGGTACATATGTATATGCATATGCAAAAACCATGCAATAATTGTTTTAATGAATACAGGAAAGAGTATCACACTTGTCTAACGGGCTTAATCCCTGCTTAAGCAGGAAGATTGGACCACTTGACCCACTGTGGTCCCTTCCAACCCTACCCATGCTGAGATTCTGGGATTCTGTATGCTATTGGTATTATGTAACTACTCTACTGTTATTTGCAAAACAGTAGTTCTAGTTGAAAGATACAGTATCTCATTTCTTCTATGCCTCTTCTTTAAGTAGCTTGATCCAATCTCAGTGCCAAGTTGCACTACAATATTCAGCTCCTATACACTATTTCTTTGTCCCCACTCTCACGTGGGGGACTCTCATGCTTTAACTATTTTGTTATAGTTTATTGTAGCAGTTTCAGGCTGCCAAAAGCTGTAGTACTTTTTTTTTATGAACTGGTTTATGCTCCATAAAAACTTTTAATAGAAATTTACGAAGAAGCTACTATAAACTTTGAAAGAGGCATTCTGTCTCAATTTTCATTATCTAATTTTGTACTTGAAAACTTACACACACGACAAATGTATTTATGGGTGCCGTTGGAGTAATCAAATCCCACTGTGTAACACAACTTTAGATGTATCCATACAAGGTTAAACAGACTGTTCAGTAAATACTGACTTTTTTTTCCTCAATTTGATTTTGTGAAACTAACTCCAGCGGTTCTCAGAAGGTGCCATGTTCTATGGAATCACACTTAAATCACCATACTGGGTTCTTTCAAACACAAGAGGAACAGTCAGACATAATATTTATTAAAAATGCCCAGAGGTGCATAAACATCTATTACAGCAATGACTATTTTTCTAAGTTAGAGGAATCTATCACGTTTAATGTTGTGTGTCATGTTCTGTTCTTATACATGCCTATGAAGTGTGCTCATTTAAAGAATGGCTTGACAGGTTTTAATTCCATACCTGCATTAACATTAACATTCAGAACATTAGAATTACATCAACTTTTGAAGAGTTATTTCTTTTCCTATTTTGCTAACTGGAAAAGAATAGATACATTTTGTGTGCTGTTAATTGCATAAGTTCTTAGAAACTGGAGTAATAATGTCAAAGATATAGTAATGCTTCTGAACCTCACTAATCATGCAGACCTTAGTTAGATAGGCACTAAGAACCAACTTTTCAGAAAATGTTAGGTTTTCTACTTTAGATCCCTAAATTCTTTCATGGGGATTCTAAATCTCACCCTGTATTTTAGTTTCTGATCTTGGTGATGGCAGGTTTTGGATAAAGCATCATGGGTTGTAATTTTTTAATACTGCATATTTTTAAGGCAGCATTGCAAATACTTATTTAATTTAAAAAATTTCTTCAGTGTACCTACGGGTCTATTAAACAGATATATATTTATTAGTCCTCTTCTTCTCCAGTTAGCATTACTGTCACATGTGTGTTATAGATGCAGTAACAGAGTCTTCAAAGTGTAAAACCTCTCTACCCACAGTATATTTAGATTTCATTCTCTTTAGGTTGGATTTGTGAGGCTTTTGTGGGCTATGGGGGTTTTTTTGGTTTTTTTGAGGAGGGCAGGGAAAGTAGGAGTGTTTTGATAATACATGATTCTCTCCTAATAGGAAAACTGAAGAAAATGGGTAGACAATATGCCCAGGAGATTTTGTATGCATCCCTGTATTAAAAACTTTGTCAATATTAGGACTGCAGGAGGATACTGATGTGGCTTACAAGCTCAACAAAAATTATTGCCTGTATGCAGATTCATTCATGAAGTAATTTAAATAGTTCCTGATATGTTAAGTTCTAAAAGGAAGGTAAAAAGAGGTAAATGTGTCCACTAACTCAAGACCACTAATAACTACGAAATACTTAAGTGGAAAACACAATATTTAACACTGATGATCAATAAGAGACCAGAAGGAAACATGATGTCATCCTCAGCTGATGCACAGCTACAAAGCATTAGAAGGGGTCAAATTAATTTCTCCGCCATGCATCATTGTATGGCATGTAGACAGCACTAGCAATATTAACTCTTTGATTATGTCATGAAATGACTATCATAAATTGAAAAAAAACGGAAAAAAAGGAAAAAACCTTGTAATCTTTGACTTTAGGAGAGTGAGCTATTTGTTTGCTTACTCTGTCCCTCAGAAGTTTGGAAAAGATCTTAGAGCAGTTCTATTGCTAATCTATTTATTTAATGAATAAAGCGATACAGATTTGGAGTTTTCCTGCCATGATTAACATACGCTTTATCATTTTTTTATTTGAGAGTTACTGACAAAAAAATTAAACCAATACATTTTTAACTGTGTTACTTTCTACCATCACTTTTCATGCCAACACGTCTTATGAGCCAGCTCCCAGTCTAGACTCAGGACAACCTTTTCAAGATCTCTCATTCTTAATTACATTCTTGGAGAGTTTTACAAAGCAATGTCCTGCCTTTCCCTAGTGTGAGTGTTTGGGGACTATAATTAAAGAGTATATAAGTCTTTCCCACATTTCACCAATCTGTTTGAAGAGCATGTGGAGATATCTGACAGCTGATAAAGCTTGCTTTGAGGGATGTTCTAACTTAAAGCAGGGACTGTGGCACCTGATGGCAAACCTGAAGAAAGACAAGTACTTTTTTCTCCCTTGTCCCCAGATTCCTACTAGCATTTTTGTGATATATCACTGAAGGCAGGACTATATAATACAAAGGTATAAATCCTCAGTGAATATAGTATACTACTTCTAATAAAGCACTGTGAAAGGTGATAATGCCTTGTAAACTACCCCATTATTTCAGAGAACTGACCTTTACGCAAGAACTTTAGTTATCTGACAAAGTAAACCACAAATGTTGGTATTTATTTTGTGTAGATGGACACTTGTATCCACAAAGAAAGTTTTCATCATTATTGATTTTACTATTAATGTTTTAGATAAACATAATTGGATGCTTGTTTAACTAATAACATAGGACAATGTACTTAAGCTGAAAAATGTAGCACTCATTTATTCTTCATAGAAGAAGCAGAAGTCATTCACCTCTGCTAGAATGAATAGACTTTCTGAAGGAAAGACACCGAGAAAACAAACATCTTATAGGTCTGTAGATCTACAGCCCTATAACAGAAGACCCAACCCCATTTACTAGATAACCTTCTGTCTGCAGTTATTAATTAAACTGCTGGGATGCACTGTTATTCCTTTAGGGATTAATCAGCCTTGTCCCAACAATAATCTAGTCAACTCCACTAGAAAAGATGCTGAATAATGAAGAAGAACACAGTAAGACATTCAGCAAATGTGAAAAGAGAAAAATGTAAACTCAACATGGCTTTCACATTTACAGAATGTTAATATAAACAAACAATTAATTTAAAAAAAGAATAATTATTTTAACACATAGTTATCTTGGGATTTACTATGCGCTTTAGTTTTCATCATTTCACATGATTTACTCCTAAGATAGAACTTGTTACAGATTTTTAACAGAGTGTAAAAAAAGAGGAAAGAAAATATCTTTATTCTGTGATAACTCTGAAAATTATTCTCATCATAAATTGGTGGAAGTAGTTTAAAAAATTTTATAAAGGCTCCTTGGCAGTACAAATAATTAATTAATGAAAGAAACCTGGAAAGCTTCCTATCCTTTTTTGAATTACCTAAATTAGTTTCAACAATATTGCAGGAAAACTATATTTTATTAAAAAAAAATCTCATTTAAAAAAAAAGAAAAAAATTAATGTCAAAGGCAACTTCTGCAACCCTATGGAAACACTGGTTTCCAAGCAAAAACTGAATTGGTAACTTTACTAAAAAATTACCTAAATTTACTAAAAAATCTTTCAGCATATCTGCTCCAAGAAAACCAAAACAAATACAAGAATATGGTGGTGGAAGGCAGAGGGACCTTCTCCCACAATATCTAAAATAGATCCAACTAGGAGATCCAACAGATACATGTGCCAAAGTTATGTAAAACTTCAAGGAACAGAAACTTAGCTGGATAGCAAATTGATTCTTCAAGACAGCATGGGAATTGTGGAGAAGAACGATTGTCTGAGAAGGAGTCCTATGGTGAGCAGTGGGGTTTGCACCAGCTATAGTGGGAAATGAAACTCTCAGTGCATTTCCTTTTGTAAATTGGAGAAAGGAAAAAAAATCTGTATGATCACTGGATGGAACAGATGGAACAGGAACTATTTACTACTGTCCTTCTGTATCCCAGCTGGGAAACTGAACTCCCTGCAGCTGTTTACTCCTCCTCCCTGGTGGGATGAGGGAAAGAATCGAAAGCGGTGAGAAAACCCATGGGTTGAGATAAAGATAATGTAATAGGGAAAGCAAAAACCATGCCCACAAGCAATCAAAACAAGGAATTCATTCACCATTTCCCATGGGCAGGCAGGTGTTCCCTCCATGAAGGCAGGGATCCATCACACATAACAATGACTTGGGAAGATAAATGCAATTGCTCCAGACATCCCCCCTTTCTTCTTCTTCCCCCAGATTTATTTGCTGAGAATGATATCATATGGTCTGGAATATCTTTTTGGTCAG
Organism: Myiozetetes cayanensis; assembly: GCF_022539395.1. Taxonomy (NCBI): domain Eukaryota; kingdom Metazoa; phylum Chordata; class Aves; order Passeriformes; family Tyrannidae; genus Myiozetetes; species Myiozetetes cayanensis. Next base: position 76,390,949 of record NW_026086604.1, on the reverse strand, counting down.
TTGGGATCAGCTGTCCTCGTTGTGTCCCCTCTCAGCTCCTTGTGTACCCCCAGCCTCCTTGCTTGTGGGGTGGTGTGAGAGGAAGAAAAGGGTTTGACTCTGTGTAAGCACTGCTCAATGGTAATAAAAACATACCTGTGTCATCAAGACTGTTTCCTGCACAAATCCAAAACATTATCCCATACTAGCTCTCATGAAGAAGATTAACTCTGCTCCAGAAAAAAACACTATACTTTTACAGGAAATCTTAAATATAGCGTTCATGAGTCATCTCATGACAACTACTTACATTAATGCCATTAAAAAAACCCACCAAAAAACCAGTTCTGACAATATTTCAATGCAATATATGCTACCTTAGTGCTTCTGTCATCATTTTGTTGTGAACACGGATGGTGCCTGGAAAGGGATATTTAAAACTAGAAAAGTCCAAGAAAGAAAACTGGTTCTTCCCTCTTCTCCTGGGTCACAACAGCAAATACAGGCAAAAGGGAAGGACCAGGTCACTGCCTCGTTCTGTTTGGGGCATTATACTAATTGCTTGAGAGAGCATGTATGGGGATGAGTCAGTAGGCAACCTAGCTCCGGGCACATCGAAGTCAGATGCATTGGAAAAAACAGAGCCACTTATCCTCACTACTGGTAGTTCAACACTATGTTGGAATCTGAGCAATGATCCAACAATGGACTATGCAGACACATCGGTTCTCTGTAAGCGGCTTTCTAGTTTGCCTCTGTGAAAAATGATTATTTTTTTTATCAATCCAAAAACATTAAAGCAGTGGGAGTTAGCATGATGAAGTGACTCTATGCAGAATTTGTCTTAAGGCAACAATTCTCAATAGCATTTCTCAGGTGGATAAAAAGGCCTACTTGAAATTCCAAGGTTTTATGTCCATATAAATTTACATAGTGTTGCAATTTATAGATTCAACAATTACAGCAATGACAGTCTGAAGCCAAGTAAGACTTTCCCTCGTGCCTCAGATTTCAAGTTGAATATTTCATTTATCTGACATAACTTCCTATGAAAACTACTGTTCTGGCATTACAAACAAAATCACCTTTAATATTGTTCTATAGATTATTTAGCAGGAAACAGTCTGTGGCAAACTCTCATTCTGAATGAATTCCATTGCCAGAACAATGATACATATACCTAGCTGGCTAGCTTTGGACTATACTTCATAACCAAGACAGTCTGTACCCTTAGTTATATAAGAACTTGATCAAGCTAAATTCCAGATGCCACCTTTTATTTAATCATTGCCACCTGGACCAATTTTGTGTTCTACAGTCTTATTAATTGTAATATAATAAATTTCTACCTCTAACTAAGACCCAGGACATTTGCACCTCACACACTTTGCAGCTCATCTGAAGGCCACAGTACTCAAGACAGTTTCACCACATGATACTTTTTATTACAATAAATTTCTGCAAGACTAAGCAGTATAGCTAGATTCATTTATGTCTGCAGTAAATTATACAATTTACTAAAGATAACTACACTGTGCTATTTAGGGAGGAAAGAGCTTCAAGTGTTAGGCTTACAAAATTAGTTTTGCATGTAAATCTGTGCAAATAACTGATTGTGTTGATATGTCTGCTGCACCAAAAACAATGAACAAATATTAGTATTTAGAGCAGATAGAAAAAGAAAGAATTTCTGTTTACTTACATTCTCCCTATCCCCTCAAAACATATTTCTCAGTCAAAGTGGCTCTATTTAGCTCTGTTGAAGACAAAAAAATAAAATTTTGCTCTGGTTTTTCTTTTTTTTTGGCTTTTGGGGGGTGGTGTTTATTTTGATTTATTGTGTTTTGTTTGTTGGTTTTAATTTAACCAAATTTGGGGTTGAGACTTCATTTTGCAACAGCAATATGAAATGTCAAAATGAAGCATTTTAAGTTTTCACACACATAAAGAGAACATTGTTCTCTGCCTTCTCCCCATCATTCTTCTCCTTGTCCTTGCCATAGATTGTTCTATGAACCTGGCCATAACTCATGAGGTGAGTTTGTCCCAGACCAAAATCTTTTTGTTATATCAGGGCACAAAATCTGCAGCCAGAAAGAGAATGAAGAAGGTCTGTATACAGTATTTACATGAGAATGTAAAGTTCAAAAGAGAAAGGATTCTAGGAAAAAAGAAGATAAAAAAGAGATAATTTACTCATAGAATAGTAGGGAAACAAAATTCTAAATGAGCATTAGTTTTTGAAATTTTACCATATATATTCTGTCTCAAGTTCAACCAGTTTAAAACTTTCTCTGTTTTCTTTGGCCAGCTTTCAATCCTTCTCTTTCCCCAAGCCACATTTGAGTGTGCAGCAATTTAAGTGCACTTCTTTAAGTACAAGAACTTAGTATAGCCTTTAATATTTTTTGCACACTAGGAGTGCAACATTAGCAAATGTTGCATCATTAGAACTTTTCTATTATATAGGTTCTTTTCTATTCAGTAATCAGAAATTGTACTTTAAAAACTCCCTAAGGTATCTGTACTCTAGCTATGGATTTGTATTCCAGCATGTGCTGGATTCTGAACCCTGTACATATAACTGGCTGAGAAACCAAGGTCATTTTGCTGTGTACATGTTTAAAGCATAAGGTAAAAGGTAGTATAAAAATCATACCCCAGCAAGAAATGTTCTAGTGGTCTTAGTGTTTTGTCTTGTAAAACATGCGCAAGTTTTTGCAGGGGTTTCATATGCAGTGCTGTCTTCTGAAGTGTTACATACAGCTTGCTATCCAGCAAGTTAGAAAGAGCAGGCTCTTCTTGTGCTCTGCACATCCCATCCACTTGGCCCATTCAGGAAACAATGAAAAGTTGCACCCTTGGTTCTCTGCATATCTTGTCCTTCTTTCAAACTGTAGCAGACAAATGCGAGGGGAACGGTGTACATCTGCCTACACAAGATGCAATTCAGGAATTAATCCACAGCTCTAAGTCCAGTCAAAGAATACAGAGGACAAAATGTCCATTTGGTTTTGCCCTTTTGTGCTATAGTTGTGGCATTAATTAAAGCCATTTCTGCCTCAGATCATTAAAGGTTGTGGAGTTAATTTTTTTCTGTAAGTGTTCTCCATCTCAGCCTTCAGGATACACAATATATTTGTTTTGTCTCTTTAGCTTAACCAAACATGTCTTCAGTCATCTTTCCTCATCTTCGTTACTGCATACCACAGTGAGATCTTATGGTCTTAGGAATATTTTCCATAAATATTTCATTCTTAAGAAAAGATTTTCTGTCAAAACACAGGTTCCTTGCAAATTTCATTTCTCAATTTTGAGAAGAAAAAAAAGACTTTGTTTTGGTTTGCTATGAAGTTTTCCAATTCCACTGACTTTTCAAGAAGTACACCTGATAACGATTAGACTAATTCAGGATGAAAAACACAAAAATCAATCTACTTATTAAATCATTAGAAAGTCAGACAGAGAGAAATGAAGGAATACTGTGAGTGGCAAAAGCAGGAAGTTTATCAGCATGAACTTTGTCTAATATAATTCACCATGTATTCTACGTTTTAAATTGTCTCCAAGTTATTCAATACTTCATACTACCACCTAATGTTATTTATGTTTGCCATCCTGTCTCTCTGAGTAACCAGTCTTAACATCATCCTGTAACACAGTGCATGGTTTGCTACATTTGGTGAAAATTTAGAACAGTATATTTTCAGAAGTAGAGGATTTCCCCATTTACTTTCACTCTCCATATCACAGTATGAAAGCAGTTCGAGCAGGCCTTCAGGGATTAAAAACTTCCAAGCATTTCTAGACAGGCTGTTTTGAAAAATAATGATACAATCTGATCTTAAGAATGGTTGCAAAGAGTTTCATAAGAATTCTTAGGTGAATGCTTTTGTTATTAATGCAATGTGTGTTTGAAAAACAAACCACAGGGAAACACCAAAAAACACAGCTCTCCCTTTAACCTAAGGATACACTAATTCCCTATGGAAATGTTTAAAAGATATTTGCATTTTTATCTTTAGTTTTCATATCCATATTTTTAATTTAGTTTTCACTTGTAAAATCTAGTTTCTGCCTCTCCATTATGTCAGGATTTAAATTTCTGATTTAAATGAATAGTCATCAACCTCAGCTTAGCCCTTCCAAACGTGATGTGGGTGATATGCATGGCTAGCTAGGATCTTAGAACACATTTAATATTGACTTGATCATCTGAACAATTTCTCTGTTCAGAAGCATCATTTCTTTGTTCAGGTCATCAAAAAAACCTTTGTTTAGGCTAAATAGTGCTTATCTTCAAAATTGGCCCAAAAAGAGTCTCTCTTAACCTTAGTTTCAATAAATGACAACATTACACAAATAATCTTTTCTCAGTTGGCCCAGTAATTCCAAAATTATGTACCAGCAGGATACTGGTCCTGGGCTCTGCCTCCTCTCTGTGAATTGACTAATGACGCTGGTGAGACACTAAACAAATCCCTACAGTGTTGTAGTTGCTTGCAGCCATAAAGGCTTTTCTGCTCCATAAAGGATGATGTGATTCCATGCAGCCCTTAGTATACACTGTCCTGAAGTGACATTGCTGAGCCATTTGTGCACAGCAAGTACGAATCTGTCTAAATGACTGTTATTAAAAGTACAATGTTGTTTCGTGACAACAGCAGTTTCACTCCATATGAAAACAGCTCTTAGCAACGAAAAGAAAAATAAAATAAAAGGAATGGGGACTATTAATGGGGTGAAAAACACTCAAGTCCTTTTTTTTTTTTTTAGCTATGTAAAGCCAAATTATCCTATTACAACAAAAACATGACGCTATTTGCAATAAGTATGCAACTTGAAAATTACCTTACACCTGTAGACTAGTTTAACATCATAATTAAAACTACTCAGTTTCTTCCTTCGTTCCCCATGAAATGTCAGTTTATACTAAAAAACCACCAAACAAAACCCAAAATCAAACCCCCTCATTTACAAATCACAATTATCAATCTTTGTTTTCTCATAGAAAATGAAAGTTTTGATAATACACAATAAATGCTCTTGTTTAGCTCTGCCAAGAAGAAATTTTGTCTGGCACCATACAGGATTTGTGTAGGCAGGAATTCACTTCTACACATAGTCCTCACTCTGACAATTAAAAAATGCCCTATTAAATGTTTTCAACCTGCATTTTCTTCTTGCCAGAAATTCAATTCTCATCTTTCGTCAGTTATCATGTAAACATGCCATCAGGCATCCAAAATTTGTTGTTCTCAAATGATGTTTCCTCAAATAATTTTATAGAACTGCACCTGAAATTCACTTTTCACCAGAAACACAGAGGTAAATAAAACTACATAGAGGAAGTTTCTCTTAGGAGTATTCTGCTTGTGCAACTAGAGACCACCTTTTTAAGATTTATCTTAATAAAAATATATTTATAATATGAAAAAAAATCCTTACCATTTTCAAAGTATAGTATAAAAAAACCTGAAGTGTAAAACATGTATGTTCTTTTTCTACAGCATACACTGTATTTGTGATTCAGTTTGTTTTCTGTGGTAGAGGAGTCAGAGTGCAGTGAGCAATATCAATTGCTTAATCTTTCCCAGTATCCATTTCTCTGTATTTGTCCTATTAGGAAAATCTGTATGGGGAAGAACAAAAAAGAACGAAAAATTAAATGTGTGCCATTCCAGGGGTAGAGTATGCAAGTAGCAAGATAAAAAAGGTCAGTGTTACAAAAACTGAGTAACACCAGAACATAAGACTGCAGGAAAAATATTTAATCAGAACTGATGGTTGAAAACATCAGCCTGATCAATCATTTGTAACTGTGGATACAGATTTTTTGATAACACCATAGAAAGGTCTTGTTCTACAGAACAGATTGGAGTAGATTAGGTAAATTACAATAAAAGATTACAAAGGTTGTAATGAAACAAAATCAAAGGTTACAAATCCATAATAACAAAAACTTAGTAACACACTGCTAGAGAGAAAAAGTATTTTTTTAGAATGCTATCACTGCTGGTAGCTTTGTCAAATATTTAATATCTTTGTCTTAATTATTCTTGGAAGGGTTTTTTATTTCTATCTTTTTTTAAGGATTACTTACAGTTCTTACAGCACAAATCAGTGCTATACTTTATATAACAAATATATATATATTTAATACAAATTTGTATTCTGTATTTATTTACACAAAATCACACAACTATTTAAGTTGCTTCTCAAGCAGAGTCAGCTACAGCAGGTTGTCCAGGTCTTTGTCCAAGCCGGTTTTGAGTATCTGCACAGACACCACAAAAATTCTGGGCACCATGATCTAGTGATACCTGACACTTTGACCTACTTCTGGTACTCAGCTATCAAAGAATAAGAATCACAGAATGGGTAAGGTAAGAAGGGACCACAGTGGGTCATCTGGTCCACCCTCCCTACTCAAGCAGGGTCATCCTAGAGGACATTGTACAGCATTCCACCTAGACAGTTCTTGAATACCTCTAGTAAGGGAGACTCCACAACCTCTCTGGGCAGTCTGTTCCAGTGCTCAGTCACCCACACAGTAAAGTTATTCCTCATATGCAGATGTAACTTGTGCTGCATAAAATTGTAGAATCATAGAATCAGGTGAGTTGGAAAGGACATCTGAGATCATCAAGCCCAACCCTTGATCCACTACCACCACAGTTACTAGACTGTGGCACTAAATGGCACATCCAGTCTCTTCTTAAATACCTGCAGGGACGGAGAATCCACCACCTCCCTATGCAGCCCATTCCAATGCCTGATTACCCTCTCTGTAAACAATTTCTTCCTAATGTCCAACCTAAACCTCCCCTGGTAGAACTTGAGACCATGCCCTCATGTCTTACTGATAGCTGCCTGGGAGAAGAGACCAACTCCCACCTGGCTACAACCTCCTCTCAAGTAGTTGTAGAGAGTGATGAGGTCTCCCTGAGCCTCCTCTTCTCCAGGTTAAACAACCCCAGCTCCCTCAGCCTCTCCTCATAGGACTTGTGTTCAAGTCCCTTCACCAGCCTGGTTGCTCTTCTCTGGACCCTCTCCAGCACCTCAACGTCCTTCCTGAACTGAGCGACCCAGAACTGGACACAGCACTCCAGATATGGCCTCACCAGTGCTGAGTGCAGTTTCTTTCTATTGCCTCTTGTCTTGTTGCTTGGTGGCACTGAGAAAAGACAGGCTCCATCCTCATAACAGCTTGACAGCTGTGTACCTCTTGTTTCCTTGCTGCCTTCCCAGACTCAACATACCTAATAGAATTTACTTAACTTTATTCCGCTATTGATATTCACAAAACCTAATCTTGTACCACTAATAAGCATCACTAAAAGTGTTGTCGTCTGAATTATTTTATATATATGTTGCAAGAAACTGTCATACAGTTTGAAAAAATCTAGCTGCACCACGAGCAAATTGTGACTGAACTGTGTAAATATATTTTAAATATTTCCTTGTGTTATTTGTAAAAATGCACAGAAATGGGGGAAAATGAGGTGTGAAACATCGCAACTTAAATTTTACTCATAGAAATCTTATATTTTTCCTGTATTTAAGGAAGAGGTCTATCCAACACTGAAATTCTTCACTTACAAATTACTGAAAAGAAATTACTTCTGAGGACATGCAGCTTGGGAAAGCTATAAGTAAATTCCTTCTTTAACTAAGGTTCTCTAAAAATACTTTTTTTTTCTCTTCCAAACGTTTATTTCTTCCATTAAACTGAACTCTGTTTTAATTTACTGGTTTATTATTGTTCATTTTTATTATTGCTTGAGATTCTATGGAAGTACAGAACAATAAAATCAGAAGAGGTTGATACACAAGTTGTATTCTGTAGTTCAGGCAGCTGTATAATTGTTATCTTTAAACAAGTGTGACAATTTTAAATGTCTAAGCTAGTCATTCTGAATGCTACAGCTGCTGTTCTGTCAGGTAATTGTTATGGCATGGTATAAAGGCACTCAGTGCTTTCTCTTCAAGGTCTTTTATGTGATTTTCCACTTACTCTGTGCCTTCTTTTGTTTAAATTTGATTTCTTGCCTACTGAAAACACAAGAGCAAATGGAAACATTACTGCACATCTTTTCCAACCTTTCATAAGCAAGAAATAAAAAAGGAAAAGAGGTAGGAAGAAAATAACAAGCTGATCTGCAACCTAAGTCTCATGATTCTCTTCTGCTTCCTGAAGAACACAAAAACAAGATCAAGAGGCAATGGTTCCAGTATTAAGAAAAGCCATTGGAGAATCACCCATTCTTTGTAAATACAAAAAGAGGAAATTATGCAAGCAAATTTTTCAGCAATTTATTATTAAAGGTAAGTATTCTAGTGCAATTGTGGTCAGTGACTTGTTTTTGGATTAAGTAGTCTTTTTCAAGGAAAGATACTGTGCAGTGCAGGGGTATCAAGGCTTAAACTTGTGTAAAGTTTTGATGAGCTACTTTGAAAGAAAGTGCTGATGGTGCAGAGCCTTATAGTAACAACTGAGCTCTCCAGGTGTTCCACCTAGCCTTTTTCACACTATATGCTCATTGCTAATACAGCAAGAATCTTTTAATGCTTTTAATTACAGTCCTAAACTCACACCTGTCATCTCATCCATATGCCTTCATTTGTTTCAGGGCTTATGATTTTTCTCTCTCCTCCCTTGGTCTACAAAGACAACTGGTAAGAAGTGTCTCTGATTACTTGCTGGTTATTTTTTTTCTGAGGCCTCTGATTCTAACAGGGATTTTTGTAAAAATACAGTCCTGATGGGTTAAAATGTGAAAGGAAAACAAATTTTATAAATGCTACAGTTCTAAGATTGATAATTCAATAAAATATGTCTTTTTTAAAAAGAGTAGCATTTTTGAGGTTTTGATGAATGAACTATGGATCATAAGGAAGACTCTAAGGGGATTCTAGGACATATCAGGACACACAAGTGAAAAGGATTTGAAGTAGTTAATGCTCATTCCACCATTTAAGCACAAGGATTACAAAAATGTTAATATTTTTTTAAAATAATCTACATTTATATATATTATAGATGTTAATTTACTACTGAATTCTGTTCTTTTATGTTATATCTGAACTGCGATTTCTTATTTTTCATTTTTGCCAGAAACTGCCGGGTGAAAGTCACTGAAGAAACAAATATCATAGAACTAAAATGTGAAGATGTTGATTTTTGCAATGTAATTATAGGTTCCTTAAGCATGCATAGTACATGCTAAGCCAAAGTCTCTTATCAGAGTATTTGAGAAGATCTCATTGCCAAGGACACATATTAATGAAGGAACCCAGAGTCAGATACAGCTGACAGCATTGACAGTAAATCTGGAATTTATCTGTTTAAATAGCTGGAGTTGCTCTGCAGTTACACCTTCTTATTTCACAGCAGAATCTGCCACTGTGATATGCCACAAATCTGGGTTCTATTTGTTTTAAACTTCATTGTACTTTTCCACCTACAAAGAACTACTTCATATTATTCATATTCCATTTAAACCTGAACCAGCCTTGACTTCTCAAACTTAAATAGATTTCCCTAACTTTGAAGAAGCTACAATTTTCTGTGAAATTACTGAGTAGAAATTGTGGTTGAACTTGATTTCTTTGGGAAGTTAATGAATCATAATGGAAGATACCAAGAAAAAATGTTGAAGGAATTAATCTGTCACGCTCAACAACATGAAATAAAGTTCAAATAGTTGCAATGGAGAAGAAATATAAAATACAGATACTCTTTTGTGGATGAAGAGGTCCTTGTTTGTCTCAGTCATTGCACGTGGAAGCACACTGTGCACTGCTAATAAAGAACCAGAGACTTCCAAAGGAAGTAATAACAAGCTGGTTACCAAATCGAGCTTGTCTCCACCCTTTAACTGATGACGTAAGGAATCTCTTGATGAAAGAAGTACAATAATGTTGATACACCAATTGGGTTTTCTATATTATTCAGAGGATTATTTCAATATATTTACAAATTTAAGGTTGAATTGACACGGTTCTGCAAAAACATGTTTTAAAGCCTGGGAAAAGCTCAGAAAATCTTGAACTAGAGAAATATTTTCTTTGGACTTTCCAAAAGCTACCATACTCATCCACCCTCTTTTTAAAAATTTTAATATCAGTATCTGCAATAACTAAGCATAGTAAAATAAGGAAGACATAACATATTGTTACTCAGCACAAGATTTTTCTGTGCAGTTACAAAAAGTAATTTATTTCCTCTTGTCTGAGAATTTAGGCACCAAGAGTGAGAAGAAGAACTATCTTGCATGTGTTAGGTGAGTGCCCCTCTCTGGTATCACAAAGCCTTCCCCCATGACAGACACAGAGCACAGTACAGAATTGATGCTGCAAATGCAAATCAGTACAATTTTCCTAGATGGAACTTCAAGAAGAAAAGGAAAACTTCCCTCCTACACAGACACATGCACATACATGTAAACACACACACTACCCCAACCAAAAAATAGATAGTAAAATGGGTACTTAACTTTTAATTACTTCATGGGGATGTAATGATAAAATGTTCCTCTGTAAATATTTTGCATTAGTTTATGCTTTTCATAAAGCTAAAAATCTCAAATAGAGATTTTATAATTCTCTCCTCTGCACTGAATGCTACTAAAAATACTGCTTTCTTAGATCATTACCTTGGTTCTCATCATACTACTTATATAATATTCAGCATCTTCTAAAGCTTCCTTTTCTTGCCTTCGAAAAAGGTAAAATGAAAAGCTTAGAAATTTCCAAACTTTCAGTTCTCCACTTTTCTCATTAAAATTTGCTTCTGTCATTTCCCAGTAGGGACACTGAGACTTTGGTCGTCATGGAAAGAGAACCTTATCCCTTAAAGGTTTACTTAAATCATCCTTATCAACAAGGATAAGTGGCTTTGTGACTGGTCAAGCAGAGGTATATGGTTTATGTGGCCACTGGAGAAAAAGCAGACACGGGCCTTACAAACTCATTGTGGGCATGTTCTGTTTATTTCTTAGAAAATACAAAGATGAGATGCAAAATTACACCTTGTAAATACATATTTATATATGGGGAAGGCTTTACACAACATTTAGACATTGCAAGTCATGTCTTTTCCCTTATACGTTGCTGAAACTAGCTCAGGAAGCACCTCCCTATTGCCTGCAAGATTAATAATAATAATGGCCAGTCTTCGCGAGCGAAGATCCGGGGAAGGTCTTTACACCTTCCAGCCTGCGCATTGGATTTTTTAGGTGAGACACAGTGTGCGCGGAACTGAGCCCACCCTTTAATCCTAAGGTTCATCTGCCGAGGCCAAGCAAGCTTGGACGGTGGCAGTGAGGTCCTCAGGACATAGATGGGTTGCCTTTAAGGGCTAACGAGCTCCACCTGCCCGGGAGTGGCCCTGACCCGGGCCTCAGCAGTGACAGCGCTGCGCCCATAACCACTAGACCACCAGGGCCTGCAAGATTACAGACTAACATATTCACTGAAGGTTCAAGATTCCTACTTAACAGAGATTGACAACTCTGTGGCATCCCAGTGCTAACTGTGATACACCAATTATAACCACAATATTTGAGGAATGGCCACCATCAGAAAGTTTCTCTTTCCAATGGCAGACTGCAATGATACACAATCCAGGAGTGGTATTGGAGGAAACTTCTGATAGAAAGTATCAGGTGTGATATTTGATTCTAATAGAAAGAAGAACAAAGGAAAGGAAGTAAACATGAAATTCAATTTCCTTCTGGAAGAGCAAGTGCACTCCAAACAGGGTATGCGTATGCTGCCACATTTGATTTAAAAGATGATGCAAAGTTTACTCATTTCTAATTATAATAGCTACATAATGGAACCCTGTTATTCTTGTTGTATCTTGTTCAGGACAAGGACTTCTCAAGACAAAGACTGGCTCGCTTTGTATTTTTTATGCAGACATCAGCAAACCTAAAATTCTCATTATCCTAGCCAAGCATAACAGCTCTCTAGAGAATAATACATCAATAATGGATACTGGTATAGTTCATCCTGTGTAAACGTGGCACTCTCCATCACACGAAGGAATGCACATAAACATGAATTTTCAAGCATTGCATGACATAAAATGTACACATATTCATATTTCAGAACTGAGAACTTTTACATTTGTGGGAAGAACTATAAGAATAAAATCTGTAGGAAAAGGAAGAAATATTGAGATAAAACATTACTTGATATAGCTCTATTTCTGAAAATGAGATTTTCCTTGTACAAAAAGCAATTTTGGCTGAATTTCAGAAGAAATGTCTGATGTGAACTAGTTTCCAAGTACCCTGAAATATTTTCTTTTCTATAAATTTACAGAAATATGAAGTATATAATGTTAAACTAGAAGTAAATTGTTTGAAGGCATATAGCAGTGTTCAAATCAGCATAAAATACAAGGCTCAAAATTTTTTTTTCTTTGCGCCAAGTATAATCTGACGCAACTCACTGAAATAAATGGAATGACTCCTAATAAAGAAATAACTGCAAAACTGAATTACCACACAAAACAATTCAAATTGCTTAAGTGTTTTTAGAAAGTAAAACAGCTTTATACTACTGCAACAACTATGATACCTAACTTGAGCTGCCATCCCTGAATGTATTCAAGTGATGTATAGATACAGCACTTGGGGATATGGTTTATTGGTGGACTTGGCAGTGCTGACCTAACAGTTGGACTCAATGACCTCAAGGTCTTTTCCAACCTAAAGGAGTCTATATTTCTCTAATTTTGTAACTTGGTGCTTTCCTAAAAACCAAGTATTTTATCTGAAATTTTAGGGATGCACTCTGGCTAGAAATGTGATTCATGACTGACTTTCAGAGGAAAAATTTTCTACAATGATCAACCAACATATTATATAAATTTACAGGAACCTCGGGAAGCTGAAGTATGCTCCACCGAAGGGCTTGCTCCTGACTACATGACAGTGCAGGATAGACCAATGTCCACCTCATCATAGTGTACCCCAGTTTAGAAAGAAAATTAGTCTAGTTTGCAGTTAAGCTTGCTCTGGGACTCAAAGCAGTAGTGCCATACAATTTTCAGTTTTGAGAGAGGTTGTGGTAGGTTGACCCTGGCAGGACATCAAATACCCACCAAAACTGTTCTATCACTTCCCTCCTCAGCTGAAGAGGAAAAAGAAAATATAACAAAAGGTTTGTGGTTCAAGATAAGGACAGGGAGAGATCACTCATCATCATGGGCAAAACAAACTTGATTTGGGGAAATTAACCAAATTTATTACCAATCAAATCAGAGTAGGTGTAACACAGTAGGGTAATGAGAGATAAAAATAAAATCTTAAAACACCTTGCCTCCACATCTCCCTTCTTTGGAGGATTAACTTCATTCCTTGATTCTCTACCTCCTCTCTCACAGTAGTGGAGGGGGACATGGGATTGGGGTTGTGGTCAGTTCATCACATGTTGTCACTCCTGCTGCTTCTTCCTCCTCAGGGGGAGGACTCCTTACACTCTTCTCCTGCTCCAGCGTGGAGTCCCTCCCATGGGAGACAGTCCTCCATGAACTTCTCCAATATGAGTCCTTCCCCTGGGCTACAGTTCTTCACAATCTACACCAGCATCAGTCCCTTCCACAGGGTATAGTCCTTCAGGAACAGGCTGCTCCAGCATGGTTTCCACAAAGTGGAAAGTTCCACAAGTTCTGCTAGAAAATCTACCTCAGTGTGGGCTCCAATTTGTGGCAGGTCCACAAATCCTACGAAGAGCCTGCTTTAGCATGGCTTCATACACAGTTGCAGCCATCTTTGGACATCCACCTGTTCTGGAATGGGGCCTTCCATGGACAACAGGTAGATTTCTGCTTCCCCATGGACCTTCATAGGCTGCAGGAGGAAAGCCTACCTCACCATGGTCTGTACCATGGGCTGCAGGGGAAGCCCTGCTTTGGTGCCTGTATGCACCTTCTCCTCTTCCTTCTACATTGAACTCAGTGTCTACAGAGTTGTTTCTCTCATATATTCTCTCTCCTCTGGCTGCAGTTACTCAGTTTTTCCCCTCTTCTAAAATATGTTATCCCAGAGTCACCTACCACCATTGCTGATGGTCAGTGGCAGGTCTGTTCTGGAGCCAGCTGACATTGGCTCTGTCAGACACTGGGAAAACTTCTAGCAGTTTCACCCCTGTAGCCTCCCTGCTACCAAAACCTGACCATGTAAAGCCAGTACCTAGGTCCAGTGAAGTAAGGGGGTACCTTTTGTCTGCTGGGACTCTGGAACCCAAAGTAGTAGGTCTGTGCAGGAATGCACTGCTCTGTTTAGTGCAAATGAAACAGCATAGATAAGTTGAATATCTTGGTAAGCACATACTGCAAAACTGACAAACTGATATGTGCAGAGTCCTAGCACATACTTGCCTGGTATACTGATGCTAAAGGTATATTCTGCTACTTATGGAAAACTAAGTAGTTTCTCCCCAACAGTGTACATTTGAACTGTGTTTAATCTATTTTTTTAATCTTCAAACTTGGATGCAATCGTGTAAGAACAATGTAAACAAATGGAATAAATTCAGGCAAATTCACTTGCTGAGCATTTCCGGCTTTGCAATAAAGAGTTACTAATTTGGAGGTCTTCTAATTTATCTGGCAATGTATTGGTTTCTAACTGCTAATAAATTCAAGGCTGTAATTGACTTTTCTCTGCCACACAAACCTGTAGAACTACTTCAAAGTGCTTCAGCTGAGTGATAAACCTCAAAAGCTGAGAAAGCTGTGCCCATCTAACAAATTCTCAAAGGCTCATAAGATTTATCTAAAGGTTCCTGGCAAATACAAGTTCAATTTCTGTGGAAACGATTTTTCACTTGCATTCCCCAAGGTCAGTAAAACTCTGAAAACGCAATTGCGGAGTATAAATGCAATACTTTGAGCAATTTTCCATTATGCTGATTCACATTTCAAAATCTACATTCCACCTTCCCAGCAAAAGAATTGACAGGATACACCAGAGGTTAAGCATGAAGTTAACTACAAAATGACAATTATGGTTATGAAAAGGAAGGCGTACATCTGATTTGTTAAAGGTCAAGTCAAGATTTGTGTGGGCATTTCAAGTGGCAGCTAAGGCTCTACACTGCTCCCATAGGAATCCATCCTGCTGCCCTATTTTTAGGGCTTCTGATAAATCTGCAACCTAATGTGGATATCTTTTATACATTTAAAGTTTCTGTCTCCAATTTAATTTTAAAGAATATTAATATTTACAAACTGATTTAGAAAATCTTGAGAGGAAATGTCAGCATTAATGAAACTTCTTCAAATGCTGAGTGTAGCAATTCTGTTAAAAATGTAAGGATCAAAAAGTTTGATGAGAAAGTACCTTAACTTTCCAGGTGATTTCCTTATTAGCAGAATTTGTCTCTATACAAATTTGGCTTTCATTCTTCAATTCATACAAATAGTAATTGAGCTGATGCATGGTGCAATACCAGAATGCGTTAAACACCAAAACAGACTCATCAAATTCTGCACAGTCAAAGCAAGAAAATTCCTCAGATTCCAAGACAGGCTGCATGTGAATATCAGTCAAACTGGTTACCAGTTCCTTAATATAATATGAATAGCTCAGTGAATGTTCACCAAGGACATTGGGTAGCATTTAAATCTAATTCTCCTGACTATGCTGGCTTTGACCATGCTATCAGTGGCTTCTCTTTATTGTTTGCAGTGAACTCTTGCTCTGTATGCAGTAATATTGAAAAGAATGATGCAATGTATACAGAAAATCTTTAAGATACCATTGTCTTTCTAATCTATAACCACCAATTAAAGACATACAACACAAAATGCAAAACAAAACCTATTAGTTAATCAAGTCACTCAGTCCCAGACAATGAAGCCTGGAATTTAGCTTTTGTACCTATTGTGCTTTCAGTTATTCTCTCCACTACTCCATGAAGGTTTTTTAACACCATCATGATTAGTTTAAGTCTTCTTCTTTACCTCTCAGACTGTAGTTTTCCCATGACTGCATTACTAAGTGTTAACAATAATTTAAATAGTATGCTAGAACAAACACTAGAGCAATGAACTTAATGTCCTGTCTTTGTAATTGAAACCAGAAGTAAAATACTTGGAGCAAACCTGCAGTGCAGCTCAGGACCACACTGACAATAGCTTTGAAAACTTCTGCCCTCTGAGCAAGGTTAATCTAAATCTTAAAATCCTAACCTTCAAATATTGACAAAGTAAATAACTAAAAATTACTGCTCAAGTGTCACGACACTGGTGTCCCTAAGGAAAGTAAATGAATTGCTAGTTACTTTTAAACCTGGGAATTGTAGAAATCTTAACACTTAATCAAGCTACTAGGATTTTCCCACTGAAGAGAAAGTAAAGAGAAATCGATGATATGATCCTTCAACATAAGACTTAAAGAGTCTCTTAAAGTTTAATTGTTGCATATCTAATTAAAGGATTAAAGGTGTTACAGGAACTTAAATTTCTTTATTTTTGTGTCCAAAATTATCACTCTGAGGGTCTCCATAATAATCACTTTAACATAGATACTATGTTTTAGTGACAGTTGTAAAACATGACCTTTTAAAACCACTGATACAGCTTCCTAATTTTAACCACCCATATCAAAGGAGGTATTAGACCTTTTCCACTCTTCCGCTTTTTATTTCTCTTCTAAGTTTTACAAAGAGCAAAGTATAAGGGAGTCTTAACAGTATATTAGACTCAATATTTCTTTTAAGACCAATGCAATTATCCATCTATACTTATCTTCTGGTTTCCTTTCATCAATGGAAAAATATTTAAATTTAATTTTTTTTAATTAATTTTTTAAATTAAAAAAAACACAGTTC
Organism: Myiozetetes cayanensis; assembly: GCF_022539395.1. Taxonomy (NCBI): domain Eukaryota; kingdom Metazoa; phylum Chordata; class Aves; order Passeriformes; family Tyrannidae; genus Myiozetetes; species Myiozetetes cayanensis. The sequence continues at coordinate 76,374,119 of NW_026086604.1, read as the reverse complement.
TCTCTTGATTTTTTTTTTTTATTTAATTGGGTTAAGTGGGAAATTGTTGAATTGAGAGTATGGAAATTCTAACGCAGAAAATAAACCCCCTTACATTCCACATGGTCCTCAGAGATCAGAGGGGCTGGGTGTGGCTGGGTCTAATTTCTGATTAGAACCAATTTGGCACTTTAAGTTCAATTGTATTCAATAAGATCCTGCATGAACAAATAGTGTAGTCTGATCTCATTCATGATTACAGATTTACCAATAGTGTGGTTTATTGAAGCAACAGGTAAAAGGTCTTTTAAATTGCCAGTGATAATTTTGCTAGATCTGCAAAGTATAAGCGCATAGCACTATACACACAGTGTTTCTGAGTTTAATCCAACACTGTTGGAGACACATATCTTACCAAGGAGGTATCCTGGCTCTGGAGAGAAGCAGTAGCAAGACTGTCTACAAGGTGGTTGTATTCTCATTGCCTACTGCTGAGAATTTCAAATGCCAATTTATACTTTTGGAAAAAGTAGAGGAGTCAAATATTCTGTTACTGCAGTCATAAACATGGTGGGTGGAGAGCCTATTTATATGTAAATGAAGAATATAGAGATTTACAAAGAGAGATTTACAAAGACTGGATCTTGCACAAGGGCAGAAGGAAACTGACACCTTAGTATCACTCTCTTTTCCACCTGTCTGATTGCAACGATCAGGGTCATCTGGCCTCTGCCTGATAACCTGTCACACCCTCAGCATGCCATTGTTCTCCCAGAAATCTCATCACCACATATTTCATGGCATACCATATGGCTGTAGGCCTCATTCCTATAAAAATGCATACTTAAAAAATTATTAAATAGGCAGTATTGCGCTTCGGTTATATTTTTTTCTACAAGAGAACGATACACTGGTGTTAGGAACCATAAAGGAATTTTCCTTGCATGGCTAATTTTCAAACGGAAGAACAGACAAATGACAGTATGCTCTATTACCTCTTTGAATAAAGCTCAATTTGCCTTAACATCTATAAACCTCTTAGATTTTAAGACACAAGAACAGACTTCCAAGTCTCATATAAAGGTCATAAAAGAGCCTTTTGAGGAAATCTGAAGGCTAAAGTATTTCATATAGATCTGGTCCTGTCTCTTCAAATACATCCCCACAGCACAACCAATAGTGAAAAAGACTGGGGCAACAGATTTTCTGGCTAGCAGAAAATAAATTTATTTTGAACAAATATGATTATGCCCATCCCAATTGTACATAGTATATCACAGCTCCTAAATGAAATTTCTGACCTAACTACATAACCTTAATTTAATGTTAAAACTTTATTTTTAAAAGATAGGAAAATGAGGAGATAGATAGAAAGAAGAATAAGACAGCAATGATCTGTACTGCTTTGGAAAGCAGGAGGGAGTAGGAAAGGTCTAGTTGGTAGAAAAGGTAGAGAAAAGAAAGATGAAAATGTTCTGTCTCCCACAAATATTACTGATGTTATGAGTATACTTAACCCTGATAATCATCATTTAGGCTCCTAGCTAAGTCGTTTTTCTTGCACATGTTGGATGGGAACAGGTCAACTCCCAGTACACGGTAGTAGAACAAATTTCCTATATGACCTTCAGTACATTGACAAATTGATCATGAGGTCATCTTATTTTATAGCAGGTAAGTTATGCTAAGTTTTTAGACCAAGGTCTTAATTTCTATTATGTCATTTTCTACTTTTCAGATCTCTGGGATTTTACTTTTCCCATGTTCCATTGAGTCTTATATCTTTATACTACTTCTCTGGTAAGAACTGGTTCTTATTAAAATGCAGAAAGGATAAAGTACTGCAAAAGGTGAGCAATAATTGTTCAAACTCTCTACTATATTAGGAATAAGAAAAGATATTAAATTCTAATATTTCTGCCCTAATTCCTTGCTAAAAATCTTAACATGCTTTAATCCTATCATTTCTATCCAGAGCAAAAAAGACTTGTAATAATGGGCATAAAAAACAAGTCAGATAAGGTACCAGTAACTTTTCCCTCAGATTTTGCTTCTGCTATACTTATAACATTAAAACATTAATAGTGTTTATGAAAAGAAACTGTGTAGACCCAAAGATAATGGAAAACGAAAAGAAAGATGCTTGATATGGAATTCAGTGTGCCATTTTGCCTCTCCAGTTCCGAATGCCTCAAAACAAACTCTTGGGTTTTTTGTTGTGTTTGTTTGTTTTTCTTTTTGCTGTTCTTATCATACTAACCTCCCCATATATTCCCAAGAAAGTAACAAAACTATTATTTTTCTGTTCTGTTAATTTTTTTCTGCTCTGTTTCAGAACTTCTCCAATGCTAAAAGAAAGAAAACATGTAAGACTAATGCTGATAAGAGGTTAAACAGTATCTCCCTCATTCATAAAAGTAAAAACTCTAAATTTTACAGCTCTTGTTTCCTTCCTACTTACAGGGGAAAAAATAAGAACTGTGGCCAATTGTTTTCTTATAATTAGATTTTATTACATAATTAAAAGACAATATATGGTGAATAATTTAGCAATTATTCAGATCAAGGAGAACTACTAGAATAATTCAAGAAATCTACTTAGACTCCTATAGATTTTTAGGACAGTGACTAAAAAGCATTTGTTTGATGAACATTGGCTATATTTACCAAATACGAAATGGATCAATATTCCATTTAATTTCCAAGTATCAATTTTAATTAAATTTTACTCTCTGGCATTTTAGACTAAATCCAAGATAGTTTCCTTTCTTCAAGTGGTATATTAAGTTTATGAGAATAACTGAACCAGGAACATGGTCAACTGTGATATTCTGTAAGGTTTTCTTTGTATTCAGAGGCAACAAAGAAAGGTTAAAACATTCCCAGATCTGATGAGCTCTTGAGGCCTTGAGGCCCTCCTCCCATATGAGGAGTAGCTGAGGTTGCTTGGTCTTTTCAGCCTCAAGAAGAGGAGACTGAGGGGAGACTGCAGTCTACAACTTCCTCGTGAGGGGAAGAGGAGGAGCTGACACTGATTGCTTCTCTCTGGTGACCAGAGCACAAAAGAGCACAATACTACTTTGAACCCAGAACGCAGAACATACACATTGCCTTGGCACAGAGGTTGGGTTATTAAGTCTGTCTCAAGAGAAATTGGTTTAGGCTCAGCATCATGTAATCACAGCATCTTTGTAATGATATGTAAATGTTAGATTTCCTCTTTTCAGCAAAGAGAAAGTAATTGTGAAACCAGAAAGACCAAAGAGAACCAATTATTCATACATCAGCACTAGTATGACCTGTTTGTGCCTAGAGATTGCACGATAGAATATCTTCATAAAACAAGCTCAAATATCCTGACATTTGAATAGGACCCCAGAAAGTTGTGAAGAATCAGGAAAGTAGAAAAGGAATGGAACACCGGGAAACATTTATGGACTAGTATGTCTCAGAAATGAGATGTTTAAGAGGAGAAAAAGCATATGGTCAGAAGAATGCTACAATATATTTCAGCCACATCGTGGATATGAATGACTAAGGATACAGAACAGCCAGCTATCTGTTTACAGGGTAAATGTAAGCCTCTGGAAATCTGAAGAATGAATACATACTAAGAATTTTGTTAATTTTTATTCAAACGCCTCAACTGGTCTACTAAAAGCCATTCCTTCTCTCTGGAAGCCTTGTCCCTTTTTTGTGAATACATATGAATACATCCTCACAAGTGAAAGGACAAAGGGAACTAAGGGTGGCATAGGCACAATGCACACCCTCAATATGCACACAGAGCTCAGCAACCAAAAGAGAGATTCTGAGATTCTTCTCAGGGAATTACAGGAATTCCTGGGGGTGAATTTGTAAGATACAGGTTGATAATTTTGTGAACTGGTATACAACTGCTTTTTGCAAGAGCAGTAAACTGCATTTCATAGCACAGAGCTGTAAGGACTCTCCTATACAACACATTTCCAAAACACCTTTTCCAGGATCAAACACATGAGTACACTTGTATACCAGACCACTCAACTCATCCGCTTTTCTGTTTTCAGGAAAAGGCATCACATCTAATTTTCCATGAAAATCTTTCAATATAAGAAATGGTAGAAAACCAATCTGTCCTCATTTTTACAAATAACAACCATCATGCAGACAGAAATCTCTGTAAAGCAATTTAAGCAAATTGTAGAGGAAGTAGTTTTTTTCTCCCAAAAATGGAAATATGAACATTTTTTGCTGCGATCAGTATGAATAGGTAATCTCTTTCCTCAAATTTAAAGGATTGTCCTCTTTTGGTTGGATTTTGGATAAAGAGCCTCACAGCTCTTCAAATCTACTTCAAAAGGGAGAATGTAAAGTGTATTTTATTTTAATTTATTGCCTTCAGTGAGCCACATATTACTCTCTGGAAGACTCTAGTTCAGCCTAGCTTCAATTTATCTTCTTCCTACAAGCCTAGAAGAGACAGAATGAACCCAACAAGACTTCTTCCCTTCCAAATTTAGTATCACTGGTAGTAAGAAAATTTTTTTGTCTTTTCATTGCAATACAGCACTGTCACAAATTTTAGCCCCAAATGCTGCTAGATGCAGCAATCTTACTCACTTGCAAAAAAAATTTCTTCCAAGAGTGATACCTTATAATAGCCACCAAGGCAAAACTTTGTTACACCAACACTTTGTATATACTTCCTTTAAGCAGTGATAATTCTTGTGTTATACAACATGCAATTTAATTTGGAGTTAGCTGTGCTTTTACATGATGCCATTGCACAGTAAATCTACTGTCCCAATTGCACTAAGTTACTAATACATTCCAGTAAATTGGTAATACTGTAATACTGATCTGATAATACTGGTGGTAAGAATCTGTAGGTCTATTATAAAAGCAGCAACAATTTATTTTACCACAGCAGATAACCCACACAGACTTGGTTGCACTGCATCACATGACAGAGTGCCAAAGGCTAAGCCTTACACACTGGAGAAATAAAGGAATTTGTGCAACTTGTCAAGGTGTCCAATTGCTTTAGATGTTTTCTGCTGCTCATGAAACACTGAATCTGTCAGATTCGACCTTTTATTAAGAACAATCTTATTTATTGGAAGGCTGTTTTACATGCACAAAGTATTAAATTAACATATTTCTAATCTAAGATATAAGACCAGATTCAAACGCCTTGGTAGTTTTATTATAGCATAGGAATTGTGGAAAAAACCTGGACAGTCCTCTCAGCTGACATGGAAGAGTATAAGGTAGGAAAAAACAAAGAAAGCATACTAGTGAAGAACAGCATGATACAGCCATGCATCCCTGCACTGATGCTGCCTTCATACCATGTTGAGAAACATTATTTTGTTCTAGGTCACTGTAGAAAAATTCCTACATATTAAATGTCCCATGTTTGTTACTGACATTTCTTGTATATATAAAATATGTTTGCACCACATGAAAGGAGAAGTACTTAGTACAGAACAGGATCCTTACCGTACATTACTGTAGCAAAGCTTAAAATATTGTATTACTAAATAAAGACCTGGGAGTTTAAAGGTGAATTTCTTGACTCAGGAATTATAGAAATGAAGAGCAGATCTTTCACAAGTTTGTAGAATAATGCCTGTAGAGCCTACAGAGATGTAGGCTTCATTTTTAGCTCTCCCATGGGCTTGCTCATACTGTTCTTGGTAATTTATGTGACTTTACTGCTTCCCTGATAAAGTGCATTATGTGGGAAATGATGCACATGTACCTCTTTCATACTGAGATGAAAAGGACAAAATATTATTGATGTTAAAAAATGTATGGGTCTTAATAATTTTGAGACAGGTAATAGGTATAAACATGATCTTTCACAATGTGTATCTATTAAAAAAACTTTTTAATGGCAGCTTTAGAAAGAGCTAAAGGAAAACACAATATTTTTCTATGATTCTGCATTTTTTTTTCTGAGAACAAGAGAAATATTTCAATACTGAAGTATCTAAATTTACAGTCATTGTACTTTTTCACAAAAAATGTCTTTAGTAGATGACAATATGATTTGCAGTATGTTACACTTCACTGAGTTTGTTAGATTTGAGTAAAATAGTGCATACTCCTGTGTGTGACTACTACTTCCTTTCACCTACTAAAGAATGGGGCATAACTTTAATGTATACTTTAATTTTACTCTGACCAGAAATGGTGAAACAGCTCACTGATTTTTTTCCCCACCCTTCAGATAATGTGATGGTTCATCAACCCTTATACTACCCCTGTACAGTGGTTGTAATTATGAATGTGAATATGATATAATGGTTTACTGGACAAACAGAAAATAAACATTCATTTAGGTAACACATTGAATAACTTAAAATTATTATGAACCTGAAAAATATCAGGAATATTTTGACCTCATATATGTCATCCAAAGTCATTCAGTACTCTTTATAAGTCACAGATATAGTGGTTATTTCACATATTTGTCATGTAACTTATGTAATGTTTTCATAAAATAATAAACCATAATAAAATTTAAAATCTGATTTATTTTTTTCCAATCTACAGGGGTAGCAATATGAAACAGACCTCCTGTAGTCTTTCAGAGATCTTTAGCATAAGGTAATAGTATAGTATAACCCAGTCACTGACCTTGTTGCACTGGAGGTATAAGTGGAATATTTTGGAGCCAACTTAAGTATGTTTATTTAAAAATGGTATAACTAAGAGCTAAATTTCAAAAGTACCAAAGAAAAAAAAAAATCCAACTATGACCACGTCTCACTTCTAATAAGCAAAGCAACATTATAAATTATTGTTTCAGTCAAAAAATTTTTTCAAATTTACTGGGTGACAAACACACACATGTATTCACATATAAGTACAAGTACATGTAAAATCAAAAAGCTTATCTTTTTCCAACTTCTTAAGTGTGTGACTTAAGAAGTCACTTCTTTTGCTCATGCTTCCTCATCACTCAAAGTGGAAAGCAGTTGAATGCAGGTATGCCTTACAAAGTCTTAATCTTAAATCAAACCCTTTGCATGAGTGTAGACAGTAATATAACAGAATAACTGAATATTCTAAGTTGGAAGGGACCCACAAGGATTGTTGAGTCTAACAATTAAGTGAACAGTCCATACAGGGGTCACACCCTTAGGGTTGTTAGCACCATGCTCTAACCAGTTGGGCTAATCTTAGGGTCATTTCCATTTTCAGATCTCATAGGAGATTCCTCATGATGTCATAAATTAGTAAAGGTGATTACTGCTTATGACTTAGTGGGATGATACATCATAAACAACAAAAAACTGTATGATGGGAGCTGAGTCACCAATTCCAAAGAGATATTTCTCATGTGTCAATTAACTTTCTGGGAAAAACTGCGATCTGTTGAATATATATGGTAAACCTTATCAGCAAATATGGTGTATTTCTTTCTCAATACAGTATTTTCCAGCCAAGTTTTGTTTGTTTTTATCTAGTTTTTAATCCTGTATAGGTTAGATTATATATATATATATATGTTTTTTAACCTACAGCTAAAGAATTATTGAAATAATTGAGCCCTAAATAGTCAAAATTCATATGAGTATAACGTCTTACACTATGGGATATACTCTACTTGTACTGCTTGTTGTTTCTATAGTTCAGGATAACACACTGCTCAGGACTTTAAAATATTTCCCATGAAAATAGTGCAGAAAATGTATGAAGTAGACATAAAGTATCAAGTCCTCTACAGAAGTGTCACGAATGTGATTTGTAATCTCTCTGACACTGTAGTCAGAGAGCTAGACAATTCAGTCAGTTTAGTTTATCCAATGAAGGTTAAGAAAAGAGCTAATAGAAGTACCAAACCAAGGATGAGTCTTCAGATAAGATAAAGTGTATTTTAAAGACAGAGAGAGTAAATATAGGAGACACACCAAAATTTTAAATTAGCTCATTTACAGACATGGAGCAGAGGCCAAAACATCTCATCACTGAAATGTTTTGATAGTGTATGCTTCACTTTAAATTATTACCAAACTTAAATGATGCTTTTTGGAAGTTACAGATGCAATGCAAAATTACTTTTTATTTGGGACCATATCTTATGGATAATCAAAATGGATATAAATGTATTTTCTTCTGAACTTGAAAGTAGTACAGAATGTCATAGTAAACTCAACCTAAACAATCAAGTACCTGTCATAAACCAAAGATAAGCTTAGGTTTTTTTGTAATTTGATCCACAATTATTATTATTTTTTTTTAATTTGCAGAAGGAAACCTTTACTGAAAAAAACCTGTTTAGGTAGCTAAGACTCAAAATAGCTTAAGTATCAAATAATTACTATTTATCTTTTGTAATGTTCACTGTTTAAACTCACTTGTCTGACAGTTAATCAGTTAATATTCTTTCAGCTGAAATCCTTCAGGTCTTGCTCAGATTTTAGAATTATTCATAATAAACTGAACTAAATGAATTGTTAAACAGATATCATTATTTCCTTTATGCAGGATATTAACTGTGGTCAAAGATCATTTAGAGCACAGTTACTAGACTATGTATGTATTAAACAGAGAGAACATAAAAATGTGCTTTGATAGCCGAATAGATGTGTAATAGCTGCCAAGTGATAATTGTGGAAAACCCTAAATTATTCCTAAGAAAGCTTTTTGAAACAGGTCATATTATTAATGAGTCACACAGAACCAGGATGTTTAAACAGGGCTTCCATCCTCCTAATACCTGCTGGAAGGACATTAAGGTTGGACACATACATCCAGGAGATATATGGAATATTGCCATGATGTGTCCTGAAGACATGGCTTGAGATATGTGATCTATAAACCAAACGCAGGAGATGATCTTCTGAACTGGATATTCCCAAAAGAAGAATGGGTCAAATATGTGAAAGCCAATACCAAATGTCAACAGCAGTGATGAAGAACTTAAGGCTCTGAAAAAAGGCAACAAAACAAACAGTAAAATAGAATCCCCCAGAATGATCCAACTGAAGAACTGAAGCTTTCCAGAAAATTATACTCTCAGTTGTGGTTTGGACCTTCTGCTGTTTCAGAGTTTTTCTTCCTCCCACCCCTACAGTACCCCTCCACTCCCATTTTCATATTTTGTATTTCGTGGCTAGATAAGAAATAGCTTTCACCATCTCTAATTAACTGATATGTCAGCAGACACTAGGACAAAAGTTTTTCAACTTTGTGGAGACAAAACAAAAAAATCTTTACATTTTCTTCTACTCCTGTCATGGTTTTACTGGTTCCTAGAAACTAAGTAGGAATTTTTCCCTTCTGCCTACCCAGTGCATGCAGAGCTATTAAGGGAGCACTTAAGAGACACAAAAGAACTGGCTCTCTACTTAATTGCTCAGAACTTAGTCTCCTAGGAAATGGGGGAGATGAAGGGTTCCTCTTTACTTTTTTCTCTTGTCTCCTGGGAAATGGGGGGAGGAGTATTTTGCGCTGGCTGTGACTGGAACACAGGTCGTAGTGGAAGCTTGGTGGTTCCTGTTCTCAACCTGCTTGACAGCTATGGACCCTGCCTGGATTTTTTATCAGAGAGGAGCTGTTTTTCTGGAGGGTTTTTTTCCCCTTCCCTGTTCTCGTTTGTTTTTTTTTTTCTGGCGGTGGTCCTTGTGCACACTGCGGGGAGAGAGAGGACTGTGCCGCACACTTCAACCAGCCGAACGGAGTGAGTTTAGGGGTTTTTTTCATTGGGAGGACTTTCTTTTTGTTGTTGTTTCCCTTCCCCCTCTCCCTCTCCCCTTTCCTGGTGTGTGGGAAGGGAAGGGAAACCCAGTTTTTTTTGGTTTCTCCGATACACCCCGGAGGGTGTTTCTCCCTTCCCCCTCCCCACCCTGGCAGTGATCAGTGATCCCACAGCCTCCCCTGCTGACCGGCATGGAAAACTGCAGCTCTGCATCTTTGGTAACCCAACAGTTCCCCCTGTTTACTGTGGTTATAATTGCACCAAAGGGTGCAAACTGATCTGTTTACCTTTTTTTTCCCCTTTGCTTGTTTATTGATTTGTTTTGAAGAGGATTGCCTGTGGGTATTGGAGTACAGTTTGGTTGTTTTAGTTGTTTCTTTTCGTTGTTTCTGCCAATACACACATACCTTTTAATAAAAGGCTGTTATTTTTCCTTTTCTATAATTTTTTTTCCTTCAATTGGAGGCATCTTCATTTCAGATTTATAATTGTTTGGAAGGAGGAGTTTGGGTCTTTTCTTGTGGTTTATCCTCACCAAAACACCTGTGTCTCATTTACACTGGGACAACTCCAAAACCTGATAGTCCTGCAGTTAGAATGCTCATCTAAGTTATAAAAAGCCCATTAACTTAGATAACTGCTCTGTCATACAGAAACCAGGCTTTGAAATGCAAGTTCTCACTCTACTCTAGTGTCCAATTGGAATTTCTAGATTACTACCTTAGTGTCTCCCAGATATGTTTCTACTTTAAATTAAAAAGTATTCACTGAACCAAACAGAAATGACAGAGATAGCTGAAGAACCTAATAGTAAGATAATAGTAAAATAACAGAACAAGGGATTAAATATTAAGTACCTGAAATGTAGATTTCAGTACCTAAATATTCCTTGATTGTTCTGCAAAAGGGTTTTTTTTCATTTTTATTTTGATTAAATACTCTCCATTGACTCCAAGGAATCTCACTCAGGTTTAATTCCTTTCAAAGCAGTATAACCATGTGGAAAATCTTTCTTAGTCCAATTAACTTAATTAGATATCTACCTTCAGTTGAGAATGGAGTTCACAGAATTATTGAAAAGAAGATTCTAGGGCTTGAAATGTTGGATGTTGGGAAGGTTTTTTATATTTCTTTATAATAAAACTGTTGAGAGAACAACCACAAGGTAATCTTTCTAAACTAGACCCAAAATAGCATTTAAAACACTGGCCTTGCTTCAGGCCTAGGGATGTCTTGTGATTGTATAGATAACTTTTTGAGTTTGATCAACCAAAAAAGCATCTTCTTAACTTTAAATTTCACACTTTCAGAAGTGTGTAGAGTGCCCTCCATACGTACTAGGTGCCATGCTGTGAATGTGACATAGAATTTCTTGGCAAAATTAAGTTTTCTCAGAACACAGAAAAAAATAATATGGAGTGCCAAATGACACAAGGAAGACAGAAGATTAAGAGAAGATAATTGAAACAAAAATTAAAAGTAGTGAAATTGTAGTATAAATATATATAACTCATTTACATCTTCATTAAAACAGTTTTTTAAAATACTGTTTTGAGAACTTTTTTATTAATATCAGACTAGTTTTCAACCCACAGTTTCTATCCACTGTTTAGTTAAAACAAATGGTTTTGGTTTGGAAACAGATATCAAGAGGAAATATATCATCAAAATAATATCTCATTTCAATACATAAAAATTCACAGTTTATATGTCAGCTTACTCAGCTGTTGTACCAGTTAGGGGGTTTACAGCACAGACTTTAGGAAGTGTGCATTTATGTTTAACACATTATTTTGCACAGCTATAAACTCTGTTTCCAGATATAATACAGGAAACACTATAAAATAATTCTATAGAAAGAATTATTCAACAGAATTATTTCCCACTATAAAATAATTCCAAAGAAAGAAAACCAGCATCCTCTGAAACAATTATGTTGCCTCATCTTGCAAAACATTCTTTCCCTTTTTGAGGGTTACCCCTGGAATCAGGCTGCTTATCTAAAAGCATTTAACTTCTCAGGAACAGTCGTAAGTTCCCCATTATAAAAGTAATTTAAGATAATATGCTTCAGATGCTATTAAAAGGAAATGGTCTACACAGTGAGAAATTCATATGTTGCTTTCATGTTTTCATTTGCAAAATGGATCATTGAGATTATTTCCAAAATATGTCAGTGTCATGGAGGTTTATGTATCACTATATACACTTTTACTGATTAAATAAACTTTAATTATTTGCCTACAGCTCTCATTATGCCTTCACTATAAATTAGTGCAGCCTTCAAGTATTTGTTACTTATATAAGATGAATGGTTCAAATGACGTATAATATTTTCCTTTTCTAGAACACAAGATTATTAAGGTTAAGAGCAGTCTTTCACAAGGTCTGTTTTATAGCATGTTTGGAAATCACACAGGGCCATAAGGATGCCTGCAGAGGGAGGTAATTCTAGAATATTTTAAGAAAAAAGAAGGTGTTGACATGAATGCTACTTTCAGTAAGTGCTCTTCATAACTGGAAAAAGTATGAAAGTATTTTTAGTTTGTTTTTCAAAAAAAAAAACTTTTGAAAAAGTAGACCATATTACTAGTGTAGACTGAGTGCTTTTGGACTTTTAATTTCTTATAAGTTAAAAAAATACCAGCTGTACTTTATAAAGGTGCTGTTTTAATACTTAGGTACTTTTAAGTTGAGATAACAGTGAAAACAAGTATTAACCTGCTGTTAAAAAAATAACCCAGAAATCATTTTAATATGTGCTTCATATATTGTTTATTATGAAATTCATTCTACTAATAGAAAATAAATGGAGTTTCTGTATTCCAAAAGAAATAAACTTGTTCAACAATGAAGTGTAATATATAGTATAATTAAAATAGGATGCGTTGCCTGTATTTAAAAATACAGAACTATTCAGTTTTTATAGTTACTACAAGAAACTGAGATATTTACCTGGAGTGTACAGACTGATTTAGGTTGCATATCATTAATTGTGCAAATTTGGCACCTTTTCATCAATTCTGGGTCCCTTATATTTCTTCTTTAAACAGTATTATGTTAATCAAGACAGTAAATGCAGGAGTATGATTTCAGGTGTAATGACAAACATTATATCTCACTAACATTTTTCGTCTACATTCTATTTTTAATATTCCAAATGCTCTGGCAAACTCTACTACCACCTCTTCTTTGAATGATAAATGTTTCATACCCCTCAAAAGCCATTTAAAGAAAAAAAAATTGTATGCCTTTCTCTACATCTCACTTGTATGTAATAAAATCAAGCAGATTTTTCTTTTTAAAGTCATAAGTGAAGTAAGGAGGTGGTTTCTGGTATCACTGAATTGTATGGTACAGATACAGCTGCTGGGTATATGATCAAAAATATAATTCCCAATTATATTATTTCATTATTTTTATCCACTCCTGGCTAAATCACACCTAAAAAATATGCCAGAAAACATGTTTAAGTACTCCAATATGATTGAGAAAGGAAATACAAGTAGATAATAAATTCTTGTAGCATACTTTCAGTTTACAAGAAGGTTGTAGAGAGACTTTATAAGAGTACGTAGTGATAGGACAAGGTGTAATGGCTTTGAACTGGAAGAGAGTAGGGTTAGATTAGATAACAGGAAGAAATTCTTTACTGTGAGACACTGAAACACATTGCCCAGAGAAGCTGTGGATGCCCATTCCTGGAATTGTTCAAGGCCAGGTTGGAAGAGGTCCTGACCCAGCAGGTCTAGCAGAAAGTTTCCCTGTACATGACAGGGAGTTGGAACTAGGAGAGCTTAGGGTCCTTTCCAACTCGAGTCATTCTATGATTCTATAAAACAGCAAATCCAGATGGTTAAAATATACCTTTGGCTTGAACATTTAGTTTAACTGTTCCCTCCTTTTGCAAATTCTAGCACTGGATGCCGAAACAGGCAGGCAGTGCCAAAATTTAAACAAAATGTGCATCATCTCCAATCTCAAAAAGAAGACTTAAATGCCATGGCCCTGTCCTGAAAATGTGAATCTGGATGATTGCAACAGCTGGACTTTAAAATGAGCTAAGGAACACAAGTGTTAGTCTAACAGAGATGAAATGCAAAATGCAAAGCATAAGCTTGGCATGAGAACCATTCGAAAATCAGACAAAAAACAAAAGACGATAAGGTAACCATTTTCTTCTAGCAGGGGACACAGACTAAAAATTTATAAAATGCAAAACAAACCCCACAGATAGAAAATACATTTAAATAAAATATACTGTAGGAAACTGCAAATTGATGCTGAATTTATATATCTTAGAAAAACTTTTGTTAGGTTTTCTTGGTTTGGAATGTTGCTGTTGTTTTTATTGGGGTTTTTCTTGGGTTTTTCTTGGTTGGTTGGTTGATTGGGTTTGGATTGACTTTTTTTTTTTTTTTTTTTTTTTTTTTTTTATTTTTTTTTTTTTATTAGCAATGACTGTATAGCTCATTCAGAGTGGCCAAACAACTTTTGACAAGCAACAATTTCAATACCGTTGTAAGCATGATATTCCCTCTATGGCACAAAACCAGGTTGACTGTTTCCCCTATATCTTACAGCACATTAATGTTGAACATTTTCTAAATTATGCTAATGCTATCAATGGTAAATTCTTTCAATTTGTCACTGAATCATCTGCAGGTTGTGCATTGTGATAGGCAAATTGACAAAAAAATCCATACATGTAGAAATTATATTAGATATGAACACATAAGCCATGGGCAAAATAATTACATTTTAAGAAAACATACCAATGAGCTAAACTGTGCATATTCTAATTTTTTTATGCTTATTTGAATCCAGTATTTTGAAACTGTGAAATCTAGTTTAGAGATTTTTTAGTTACACATTTCCATCTAACAGACTTTGTTGCAGAAATAAGCTCATATCATGCATAATCAAATTTAGATCATGTAAGCAACAATTCTTGACTTCATTAGGCAATATTAATTGATTTCTAGAATAAATAAGCAAATCCATGTTCTAGCCTAATAACAAATCTCTCTATTGTATTTTAAAAAATCATAAAATCCACAAAGCTTAATGCTAAAATTTTGTAAGTGAAGTGTTGTCATTGCACTACACAATGTAACAACCCTGCTAGCACAAAAGCAATGAGAACACATTACTAGAGACAGTTAGTCAGCATAGTGGGAATTTTGCACCACAAGAGTAAGTTATTTGATCATGGATAGGGTAAAATCATGCCACTTTTTGCTTGTCTTGTGAAACAAGAAGGAAAGCAAGAACAAGAAATCAGTAATGTTTATTAAGTACAAAAGAAGATAAATATCCTAGTTTTGTATCTTAGGTGAGTAGTGTAAGAATAGAACATTTAGGAAAAAACCTACAGCGTCTCATTTGTCTTTAGGATACAAAGAGTTGATGAAGTTTCAGGTGGAAAGCTGCACATAAAAACTAGATTAAGTACTGTATTATAGAAGTACATTATCAGTTTTAAAGCTGCAGTTGCAAGGAGGGATGTTTTTCACTGCTATCACAGATATTTTATCAAATGAAGTAACCAGAAAATGGGTTGGGTGTTGGAACAGTCTCCCCAGAGAAGTGGTCACAGCCTGACAGAGTACCAGAAGCATTTGGATGACACACTCAGGCACATGGTGTGACTCTTGGGTATGGTCCTGTGCAGGGCTAAGAGTTGGGCTTGATGATCCATGTGGGTCCCTTCCAGCTCAGCATATTCTATGATTCTGTGAACTCCTCATGAGTGCTTGTCAAGAGCTAAGAATGCTTTTGGAAAATGGTTTCAATAAAAGGCGCACAACTGCTAGGACCACCTGAAGATCAAGAACAAGGATCACTTTCTAGGAATGAATGATAGAAAAGAGGTTTGATATTCTAAATATTTTCAGTGATTATCATAGCTATCTTTGACCACTGATAAAATCACTGTCTTCTGTACTTAATTCTAGTGCATGAATAACCTTTTTTTTCTTCTGTTAACTTCCCACCAAACCATTCAACTTTATTGAATCTACTTGAGAAACCCTGAGTCCTCCAATGCATGCACATATGCTTCAAGCAATGTTCCATCCTCACACAAATATCTAGAACCTATGTAGAGTTTTGAATGACTGATTTACGTCACAGCTTTTTTGAAAAAACAGCAAGTCAATAAGTGAGACATAGATAAGCTTTAGGTGAACTAGTTTCTGATACTCTCATCTTTAGAATCTGTCAGCTCTCCAGGTGATTTCCTATAAATGTCCAAAAGCAATGGTTGTTAAATTGCTCTTCCCTGTTAGAAGACTTATTCACTATCTCTCCCTAGAACACAACAATGAAAAATCTGCAGAGCTATACAGGGTAGCAGTCCCATTCATCCCTATAAGAACATGCAGTTAACTGAACACAACGTTATATCTGAAAAGACTATCAGATCTCATAAAATATTCAGCTAAATAACCATTACAGACTGTTGCCATTCCTAGACTAAAACTCACACAGAAAAAGATCAAGTCCCACACCTTGCAGATAAAACTCTAGACCTGCCCTGTTATGCATTACTATTGGAAAATGCTTCAGTATTAGGAGAAAGTTTCCCAAATGCTAACTGTACAAATGGCAATTTGATCACTGCAAGAACTTTGCACCAAATTAAAAATGTTTGACATGCACCAAAATAGAAGTAGAAAGAAAAAGGAAAAAGAATGTTTCCAAAATGGATTAAAATTTCTTGAAAACTTCATTTTACTCATAACAATATTTTGATTTAAATGTTGGCAAGGAAAACTGGTCAACTCTAATTCCATGTAGAACCTGTGTTTAACATAGATTTTTCATATAATCAGACAGATCTTTGAGCAAAACACCTCTTCATTATTTTTCTCTGCCTGTCCAGTTGAGGAGGGGAAGTAATAGAATGGTTAGCATCTGTTATCCAAGAAAGGTTAACATCTAAATACTGAATATTGAAAAGCTTCAATAAGCACAGATATTCCTCATCATATTATTTCAGCGTATCTAGAGGGTGATTAATAGGACAGATGGTATATGCCTTAGATGGATTAATAGGATAGATGATATATGCCTTAGATGATATATGTGAGCTGGATTAAGAGCTGGTATCATAGGCATCAGAAGAGGAGAAAGATACCTTTCAATTGCCACTGATTAATAGAAAAAACATTTTTGCATGCACTGAGTTGGTGGGGAGCTCACCTAAGGCCTTGGAAAATACCACTGCTCCATATCAGTGAATGATAGAAAAAATTCCTCTAGCAGTACTAGATCAAGGATCTTCACCCTAATAATAACAATTTAGAGAATACAGTCATTAAGTGTATCTCTTCCTCTGAGACTCTACTATTTTTATGACCAAACCCACTACCTTAATAATCACTCTGTCATAGCCCACAGTCTTCTGTTCATATATAGAAACTGACAATAAATCTGCTAGTTAGGGGTGTTCATCTTGTTTTTCTCCATCCTCCAGTATATGCAAATTAGGGAAGAGAAAACATGTTGCAATATGTGAGTCACTGGAACCATTCAAAATTTGCTATTGCTAGGAGTTCAGGAGCCCTAAAAAAAGTTACATTTTTTATTTCCAAGTATATACTGCAGTATGGGTAATTTTAAGATCACTTAAGGATACTTTTAGGAATTAGTACAAAAAGTTCAGGCCCACTTTAAGCATGCACAAATGGAACAAGGAAAATAATGACTGAGCAAGAAACTCATTTTTAATTCGTGGAAACAAAATTAGGGTAATATTTCATTATTTATAAAGTTTACTAGCACCTCAGAAGCCAGAACATTGAATTATATTTTATAAAAGCACTGACAGTCAGCAATAAAGCCTAGACCTCCTGAATTCTAACATAATATGTTATCATTAATAACATACTTATTCTCATTATGTGTTGAAATGGTGCATACGTGTTTAATATTCTGAAAAAGAAAGGAAACAAGTACTTTTCTAATGCAATGGAAATTATGACAGTGACACTGTGACGTTGTCCACACTCTTAACAAAAAGAAATCAACCAAAAAAATTCAGTGGCAGATTCTCAAATACTGTGGTTTTATCACCTTTCAGACAATGTTGCATCTCTAACAATATAATTGCATGATGCATTTTCAATTTTTATGCACAGCTACAAAAAGAGGCAGCCCTTCCCCCAAAACATAATGCCTGATTCAAAATAAACTGTAAAAATCCTGAAGAAGATATTTAAAAAAAATTTTAAAAAAGAAGGAAAAATATCTGTCTGTTAGGTCTGAAATTATACTTGACAACCCTTATTAAACAATGAATATGTTCTTATATTTATAGGTACTCATCCCAAGGCACTGAAATTTGAAATATCTTCATATTCGGTTAGGCCTAATGCTGATTTTCATCAGCTGAAATCTTAGACATTTGCCTAATTTTCTTGTCACTTCCTCATGGATTTTGGGAACTTCATAGATGTTAAATGATTTTTACTATCAGCCCACTAGTCAGCATATGTCACGTTCACCTTTAAGATGGTAAACTAAGCACTGATTATGTTGGAAACAAAACTAATGGTTATATGACTGATAGCTTTTCTCTCTCACCCTTTTAAACATCATCTCAAGGACAGGGCCATTATGCAATCAGTTTTAAATTATATACTTAAATAACTTTTAAATAAATTATTTGTCGTGTCACTCTGTTTCCATTTGACTGTTGCATTCTTCTTCCCTTGCATATCCATGAACATACTAACTCTAACTTGCTCTTTGTTCATCTCTGTTCACACATAAATTCAAAAACTGCAAGAATGAAAGGGTTAACCAGTGGTAGGAAAAAACCCATCTTAAATTCCCCTTAAATGCCAAGGGGAATTTAACCTAAAATTGTGTGAAAAATAAATGACATGCAGAAATAATTTTGTACTTCTCATCTGTTTTCTATTCTGTACAGAAAAGAATTGTATGTTCTGCTAAGCTCCTGCAGAAGTTACCATTTTTTTTAAGGAGAACTTACAGGGCTTATGACAATAATTTTTAAAACAAAAAAAAACCATAGTTTGATATCTGCATAATTTTATTTTTACCTATACTAACATGCTCTTGTTTTTCCTTATTCTGAGCTGGTAGACAGATCTTAGCCTTGGCTGAATCAGTTTTCCTGTTGAATCACTTGAGCCACAGACTGATGCCTCTCTCTTAATCCAGCTAGTACCCTACATTGTCAGCTTCTAAGAACACTTCTTACTGGTTCCAGGCAAAAAATATGAGGTTTTGCTTATATTTTTTTCCCTTTTTTTAAGTGTTTTCAGCTGATTTTTCCTTGAAGCAAATAGAAAGTGCTCTCAGGCAGAAGCTAGCAAGGACAGACCACTACTCAGTGTTCATACAGAAACAGAGCCAAATCTAGCCTTGACCTTCTGAAAGAATAGTGAGCTGCTTATCTCTATTCAGTATATACAAGATTATGTTTTCAATCATTCCCTTGAAACTTCTCCCTGATACCTGACTCCATTTCTCCCTATAATAATTTCACCCCTTCATTGAGAGTGTTGTCAAGCACTAGAACCGGCTGTCCAGGAAGTGATGCAGTCACCATCTCTGGAGGTATTTAAAAGATGTGTAGGTGTGGCACTTAGGGAAGTGGTTTAGTGTTGGATTTGACATTCTGGATCAATAGTTAGACTCAAAAGTGATCTTAAAGACCTTTTCCAACCCAAACAATTCTGTCAGTCTGTCATTGTAATTTCATGGTAATAGCTTCCCTCTTTGCAAGTTTTGTTAAAATAAAACCATGTGTTAAGCATGAAGTAGGTAGATGCAGTGACGATGCGGGTAATGTTAATACATAAGTAAAGGCCTCTGTTTGGGATAACTAATACTTGCCAACACAATCTATTCATATTTTTATAAGTTGTCATGTAAAACAGACATTTTACTCACCAATGTTACAGGTACCAGCAGGAGCAAAAACCCTTAATATAGACCTGCTGTACTAAACATACTACAGACTGCAGTTAAGGAACTTTTTTGTTTAAGGTTTTGTCGTTAGGGTTTTTTGTCTCTGTTCCTCACCATCCTAATTTTATTTTATGGACAATAAATTAAATTAGTTTTGCCCAAGTGGAACCTGCTTTGCATGTAACAGTAACAGATGAGTGATATGCCTGTGTTTGTCTTAACTCACAAGATTTTCTATCTTAGTTTTTTCCCCTGTTAAGGATGGGGAATAAGAGTACAGTTGTGAGGGTATCTGCCAACCAGACATGGTCAACCCACTAGAAAGACAAGCAAAGATAACTGTAGGTAATGCAATCTGAGAACAAAATAGAGTGGAATATTGTGGTTTATGTGTCACTGTCATATATCAAGATAGTGATGTGTGATCAGCACTCCAAGGAAAATGAAACACAAGAAAAGTGAGAATTGTGATACTACTTCCCCTGTCAAAGGTATTAGAAGCACAGTCCAGGAAATAGAAAAGGAATTAGAGATCCAGTTTGTTTCTTCTTTTGTTTATTCAGGTGCTTTCTTTCATTGCCATCGATGCAATCTCTATTTCATGTTCTAGTACACTAGTGGAACTTGTAATCTGATTGGAGGACAGTATGCTCTTTGCATACTGTATCACAAAATATTGTTGATATTCTCCTTAAATCAGTTCTCAAAAGTAAGTTCTTTAGTTGTAGGTATCCCTCCACTACCTGATTTTTGAATTTTATGGATAACAGGAGTACATTGTTCATATGCAGATTGGTATAAAGACATATATCCAAATACCTTGAATATTTGTTTCTATATTTAGTGGTGCAATTTAAACGAGATATTTTCTAGTTAACATTTTTCCTCATTTGGTTTAACTGAAAGGGCTTCTTTCTTTCTGTTCTGATTCTTACAGTAATTTATGCAAACATATTAGTTCCTTTCTTTCATCGGCTAAAAAGGTCATAACTGAAATAAACATTTTTTGACCATTAGCTCGTTTACAGCATTTGATCTTGTCTTCCTTTTAAATACAAAATCCAGAGGGATGACTCATCTCCTAATGCTCTGGAACAGCAGGGGGAGCTTTCAGCTTGTTTAGAACTCCACAGTGTTTTTAATTTATCATTCAGGAAAGTGTAACTGAGCTGTATAACATTTTAGAATAGATTTTTAGAAATATTAAACGATTTCTGTTTGTATTCCCAGGGCCAACACCATATCTGAACGATAAACAAATGAGAAAAAAAAAAAAAAAAAAACCACACAACACCACCACACACACAAAAAGCCAACCCTGCTTACTTTTTCAGCAGCGATTTGGTCTTCTGGGAAAGAGGTAAGAGTTCAAATCCCTTTAGTGGCACTTTATTATGGCACTTATCTTAGAATTGGATACAGCCTGCATGTCACAAAGGTGTTTCAATGGTCATAAACCACTTTAACATCAGAATGAAATATGTAAAACTGATTATACTCACGTGTATATCAGCTGATATAGAAAGGGTCATGACTACACAAAAAACGATTAGAGATTTCTGGTTTTTAGAAAAGCTGTTTCTGATTCTGAGTATAGTAAATACTTTTCCAGGTAGTTTCCATAGAAATCCACAAATGGAAGCATACATTTTTATTCTTTGCAAACAGGATATTTATATATTCATTAATTATTCTCAACTGATCTCTTCTAGCATTGGTGCATAGCAATGTAGTTTTTATTACTATGCATTTTTTCCTTGGGTAATTAGCATTAGAACACGATATTGCATACACAACAGAACAGAGAAGAAAAAGAGGAAAGCACAACATTCATCAATTATTTGCGATTTGCACTTACAGTTTTGGTATACCATCACACAAGCTAGTCAGACACACAGAAGGTGCACTTAACTATGTTTATTTATGTGTATCTTGACTTGAAAGTAAAGCTGGGCACATACAGCCACAGTTGCTGACCTTAGAAACTTTTGACAAGATGAACCTTTTTCTTTTTCCTTGTATTTAATTGAGTGTTTTCATTATTTCTTCCAGGTAATTTCTAATTATGCCATGCAGACATGTAGAAAAACTCCTGTCTTTATCAGGAGTTATTTTCTACTTACTTGTATTTGTTTCTGAACAGTAG
This sequence comes from Myiozetetes cayanensis, assembly GCF_022539395.1. Lineage (NCBI taxonomy): Eukaryota > Metazoa > Chordata > Aves > Passeriformes > Tyrannidae > Myiozetetes > Myiozetetes cayanensis. Next base: position 76,352,355 of record NW_026086604.1, on the reverse strand, counting down.
TGGTTTCATCCTGCTGCAGCCAGCATTTTTGCAGCAGCCTATAATTTCAGATTCCTGACTTTATTAATTTTTAATATGTTGAACAATGAAATATGAGTTCATTTGGGAGAGTTTCAAGAATGACAGTTAAAATTAGCCAATTCAGGAAGTCCAATATGGTTTTTTACATCCTTGGTTGATGCAACTATTCATAACTTCATGACTACAGAATCAGTTAAATCAAATCTCAGAGAGGAGTGAAACTTAAAAGACTTTCCCTTCAATCAGAAGAGCAAAGGCAGAAACGCCATGTTCCTAAATTTCTCAAATTTAAGTCCATTTTCATACCTCCCTATGTCTTAGAGTCATTTTTTCCCCAGATATGTCTCAGATATGCTCAATCATTCAAAAGAATCACCTCACTTCGTGTTCTGTACTTCATAACATGTATTACAATACTTCTGCCTTGCAGATGCTTTTCAATTTATTTGTCACTAAATTCCACTTTCCCTTCAATTCTGGCTTTCAGCTTCAACAGTTCAACTTCTTCATCCTTTCTTCCACCTTAATTAAAATTTACAATTGGAAATAAAGTGTATGTTAGTAATACCTACAGAAAAACAAATTGATTTCCACTGCAGACACATCTATCTTTATTATTAGTGTACTGGAATATATTTATGTTTATTAATAGTTCATATGTTACTAAAAAGATGGGCAAAGTAATCCTGAAAAAGAGCTGTGGTTTAACTATTAAATATTTATTCCTCACTTTATGATATTAGCTTGCATGGTCCCTAACATATTAATAATTTTAGACTCCTAGACCCCCACTACACAGCTGATCTTCTATTAAAATAGCTGTCAAAAAGTGAACTGGCAGTTTGAAATGAACAGTCAGGATTATCTTTGTTAACATTGTTAACAGAGCTGAAAGCTGTTTTGCTTTGACATCCTTCTAACTCATGTCAGGATGTATATCCTGAAATCCCCTTGCCCTGTTTATTCTTTTACATCATCTGCTCTCTCTGTAACCTTTGCTGACACGATTAATACTAATTTTAAAAATCCATGTTCCCATGTATTATGAAATCTAAGCTCTTTGATTTTTACTGGAAGTACTCACAGTGATTAGAAAATGACAATAAGTCAAAAAGAAGCACTCAAATATTCTTTACACTTTGTAGTTATGAACAAATTATTTAAATTCTTTGGTCTCTCAGTGACTCATCTTCAGTAACTGCAATCTTTTCTCTTAAGGATTTGCAGTTGTTGAAATGATAAAATCTGTAGGAGAAGAAAAGTATACAGAGGAATGTTATTAAACATAATGTGGGGCAAGGAACTTCAGTACATGCAAATATGTGATTACACTGTATAAAATTAAATTGAATGATTTATAAAGTTATAATGATCAAAGTCTTGAGCTACCTGATTTTTGCAAGGACTTTTGAAGTGACTCATTGAAATTAAGATTTCTGTAAAACTACAGTCATAAATCAGTTTATTAACATACTGTTCCAAGAACAGAGAAAGCTCAGAGTGAGCAAATACTTGCCATTTGGAAAAATTAAATGACACTTCACCTTTTTTTTTAATATTCTGTATGATGTCTAGCACATTCCAATGCTCAGAAAAGAGGTAATACACACCCGATGAGAATGTCTACAGCTGAAAATCTGTATCATATAGCATGGAATACTTTCACCATACTTACAAGATTAATGCTGACTGCTTAGAAGGCCACATATCCAAATTACATACAAACAGACTGAGACACATCCAATATCCTTCTCCAAGGACAGTGGAAAAGTAGATCAAAATTAATTCACCAACTGGTAAGTGTAACAAACATAAAAAGGAAGGAGGGACTGTACTGCTCCCAGATATCTACAAATGCACTAGTATAAGCTTCAAAAGTAACTTTCAAGGCCTTCAAGCACAGTACGGTATAGAAGAATCAATACGCAGAGGGCCTGTCTAACCACCAGGCATGTAAAAGGACTAAGCTAAACTTTGATGTGGCTCAAGCAAACCAAGGATATGATGTTGGGCTTTCGTGACTTATGTAAATGCTCCAGTGGGTAAGCTATTACTGTACCTCTAAAGAACTTCACACTGAAGATTAGGAAGGTTCTTTGTATTTAATCTAGGATTTATAAAATTAATTTAAGAGCTGCAGGGGGAAATAAAATTTAAAAAAAAAATCTTCCCTACTTTTGTAAGAGTTTAATGAAACCACTATTATGAAAAAGTGTTCATAAAGCCAACACTCACTGCACACTACTTGTCTGCTTTCATGCCTATAAAATGTATATTCTGAAGAGAACTCCACTTACAAAAAGAGAGAAATAGCTTCTGCACTTACAGAAAAGGGCTTGCTCTAGGACTTTTAACAGAATTTAAGCAGAACACATTACTGACTTTACAGAGAAGTCAAGTATTTAACAACAACAAAAGAATGAGAACAGTGTGTGGTTGAACTTAAGCTTCCCAAATTAATTAATCTTTCATTCTTTAGAAGGATAAATAGAAAACACAGAGGGTGACAATGGTATAGTGAACATGAAAATAATAAGAGCACAAGATATATACTAAACCTGCACTTTAGTTCACCTTTCCTCATAACACTGAAGGCATAGGCATGTAAACTAAGCTACCCTTTCTTCCTACAGGAAATAAAAAAATAAATGTATTACCATTCTTTCTTTTTTCTGTTTGTAAATCCTTGGGAGTCACCAACACTTCCATGGGTAAGGCTACATATTGCCTTCCTGCAATCAAAACTAACAGTTATCATACAGAATTATTAAAGAAATTGTAATTTAAAAACAACCAATGCAGATGTAAAAGCAGGTAAACAGGTTGTTAATTTTTTTTTTAATATATTAATTATCTCTGTGCAATTCTTACATAGCTGGTATACTTCCAACAGTCCAGGCCATTAATATAAGCTTGAGCAACCCAACAGCAGCAGGCACCTCTCCAAGCTGCTAGTGGGTTTCCAAATACCTTCAGTTTGGAGGTACTCCACATTTTTTAAGCAGTATGTCTTAGCATTATTCTAGAATAAAAAGAAAATCTCATGCAACCACATAATCCATTTGATCCCTTGGGCTCTCTCAGTGTAAAATGTTGTTTAGTGAATGAATTATATAACCCCATGGAAGGTTATAGTCTGATGAAAAACAGTGCTGATGTTTATTGGAGTGACTGTCAGGATATTACTCAAGGGCATATATAATTTCACAAAATCTTGCTTCACAGTACCAGATACTTCTACATTATGACTGACATTATTTATTCTAGTCAGAGATCAAGATGAGCACAATATTTTGAAAAGGTAAAGGCTTCAGACTTATTTGGGAGGTTGATGTAGGGGGCTATAGATTTTCTTTATTAAAACACTCTGGAGAGAAAGGTATTTCCTTAACTTTGTATTTAGTACCTTGTCATTCCCATAATTGGTAACACACAATTTGATTAATGTAGTACTAATTTTTGAAAAAAATCCAGCTTTTGTTACTGTAGATTTTAAGGGAGTTGGAATTAAAAGGAAGGAAACGTTACAATTCACAAAACTTGAAATTATTTTCTCTAGGCTCATACACTAAGCAACATTATCACACAAACATAGATACACAAAAGAAATTTAAAAAGAGAAAAAATTTGATTAGAGCTACTGAACCCAATACTAAAGCTTTTTCCTGAAAGCAATCGACCTAATCATAAGGCAATGTTAGTACGCATACAGAGTTCCAAAAGAATAAAAAAACCTTGCCTATTAGTGATAAATAAGAACACAGTCTGACAGTTAAAGTATATCTACAGCTTCATCTCTATTCTAACATATTATTTAAAAATGAGGTTTCTCAATTTTTGAACATTCACTGTGATTAAATAAAATAAATTCATTTTCAACTTTTGAATATTATTACTCTCATATCAGAAGTTAAATAAACATTTCATTTTCAATGTATATATTTTAGATCTTAAATATATAGGTTGGTAACAATATGTAATCAAACACGACATGCTTTCAAAGTGTATTCACTTCAGTAGGAACATGACTTTTTGTCAGAATACTCAGAGAATAATTTTCATCAGATTTGTGACATGAGCAGAGTAGATAAATGGTAACATGTATAAAAGAAACTCTGCTAAATGATACTCTACTTATGTATGAAGTATATATATTCTACCTACGTGTAGTTAAAACGTTCACATTTTATCATATGTCATCATTAACAGAAAGACAATACCAGTTTTGAATATTAAAGAACTGGAGTTCAGGTGGAGTATACTAAATGCAGGTAATTGTCTTCTCTGATAACTTTTCTCCAGGGGCTGCCAAAATATCAACTGAAAAGTATGTAAAATGAGCACTTATCCATTAGCAGCAACTGCTATCAAAATTAAAGTTACTCCAGCAAATTGATAAAACTGGTTCTTTAATACTTTAAAGATTCATGACTTACAAAAAGTAAGTAGAGAAGTTTTTTACAAAATGTGTAAATAAGTAATGGAATCTGTTTTCTGTACTTCTCTTCAGGAGACACATATATGTAGTGAAATGTTTCCACAATGCATGAAACTTGTGATTTTGAACAACTTTTAACATGTTGTGACCAGCTGGAGAGCCACTCACGGTAAAAGGCATCTCATTAAAGCACAAGAGTTAGTTCAAGGTAGACATCATGTGATTCAGCCAACTCCTGTTTCTACAAACACAACAGAGACACTGCTTGAGACAACATTTGGAACAAGCAGTATGGGCACATGGGATCAAGGTGAAATTTGTCCGATTTTGGAACTGCCCAGCAGCTCATTTTACTTACTGTACACAAACTGACTGCATAACCCTGGAATAACACTGCAGTCATGCCACAAACAGGAAGAATCACACACTTACAACTCACCAGAAACTAGGGATATACCCGAGTACTGGGTCCAATTCTGTTCAACACCTTCATTCAAGATCTAGCTGATGGGACTGAGTACACACTGAGCAATTTTGCAGATGTCTGAGATGAGTGGCTGACACATCGGAAGGTTTTGTTGGGGTTCAGGGGGATCTTGAACCTGGAAAAATGGCTGACAGGAACTCGTGAAGCTCAGCAAGGGAAAGAGCTAAGTCTGGCACCCGGTAAAGAGTAACCCTATATACTAGTATAAGCTACAGGCTGACTGTCTGTAAATCTGATGCACAGAAAAGACTTGGGAATCCTGGTGGACACTGAGCCAGCAGTACACCCACAGAGAAAAAAGGTAGCCAGTATCCTTTGCTGGAACTAGGAAAAGTATTGACCACCAGGTCAAGTGTGGGAGGATCAGTCTCATCTCCCAGGTGAAAAGCAAGAGGACAAGGGGAAAAGGCCTTAAGTTGCAGCAGGAGGAGTTCGACTGAATTATTCTTTACTGAAAGCTTTGTCAACCATTACAATGGGTTGCTCAGGGAATTGGGGAGTCACCATCCCTGGAGATATTTAAAAGATGGATAAATGTGGAGTTTGGGGACATGGTTTAGTGTTGAACTTGGCAGTATTAGGTTATTTGTTGAACTATATGATCTTTAGGGTCTTTTCCAACCTAAATGATTCTGTGATTCTATCTGGACTAAAGATCCATCAGCAACACAGAACACAACATCAGTTTGTATGAAACTTTTTTTCAGTCAAAGAGCACACAGATAGTGTTAGGGACATATTTGACAAGGATAAGATATTCAGAGTTTTGTGAAAGGACTATAGTAAAAGTTATATATGGATGGCAACACAGGAATACAATAAAAACCCCAAACCCCTACTGATTTAATGTGAGAACTCCCTGACATAATGGGACATAATCAGAACAAATGAAAATTTCCTTCATTTATCAGAAACCAGATATTACAACTCAGTAAACATCAAAGTTAGAGAGAAAATTGGCAAAAATGCATCTATTTAAGACTAAGCATCAAAAAAAGCCCTTTATGCATCACCTGATAAATTGAAGCTCCTTGAGCATTATGATTTTGTCTAAATTAATTTTACAGACTAAATGTTAGCAGAACTTGTTCATAAAAATCCTAAAAAGGTCAGCTTAGTTGAGAACACCAGCATATTGTTCCTCTTCATACAGTAGCATATTTCACAGAGAACTACTATATAGTTTCTCTCAACAGCGCGAGCTATTAAAGGAAAATATATCCTTTAAATTTTCAGATCTGGGTCCTCTTTCAGCATTCCTACTCACTATGTTTGTGGAGGAAACTTAGAGATAATTTCAGTTTCAGAGTCTTGCTGATCAAAGTTTTCCTTAAAATAGGCAAACCAGGACTATTTTTGGCTACAAAAGCAACAAAAGATTAAAATGCTACATCATTAAAACATTTGTGTGATTTTTTTATGTTCCTGTACATGATGACTTGTAAAGACAATGACTTGTTAGGAACTTTTCTTCACCGAATTTCCTTTTTTGCCCCCTCTGTAATGTGTCTGGCAATGCACAGGAAATGGAAATCATAAGAGGTAAAGACAGATACAGACCAATAATTCCCATGCTAGGACAAATTTGTCTTATAACAATAACACTGTGCCATACACCCTGTGATGGTGTGTTCTCCTCTTCCCACCTCACAACCCCAGCCTGACATTTATTTCCTGTAAGTCTTCTTAAGTGAAAACCACCAGTGGAGGTGGTTATCATGGATGTGTCTGATTCTTTTGGCTGCAGCTGACTCAGTGTGGAAGGCACCAAACAGAAACAGAGACTATACCACAAGTGGAGACAGATCTACAAAGAACATAATGAAGATGAAGTTTAAAACTATGGACTTACACACTGGAATGGACATCTGTGAACAGACCTTTGAACCTGCTTGACATGGACAATGTTGTTTCACCCCCATTAGTAATGTTAATGCATGTTAAAACCATTGTACCCCAGTTGTAAATTCATATTTTATTCCCTTATAAGTTTTCCCTCATGAACCCTTTCCCCTGATTGGCTGTTGAATCCCCAGTTATGATTGGTGAGATTTTGCCGCAGTAAGGCGGTCTCACCACACCCCCCAGATCATCCTATAGGTTAAAAGTTAATGTATTCCCTCTGTTACTCCCTTATTGGTTCTCCCCTTATGTCAATCACATACTCCTCCCAGTTTCTAGACCCTTCCTTCCTTAACCCTATATAAGTCCTGTTCGCCCTTTGTTCTGGGCAGCACCCTCACGGCTCAGCGCCAGGAAGCGCCCTCACGCCTCCTGTACCATCAATAAATCTGCTGCAGACTGCGAACCCCCTGAGTGCTGTCAGTCCTTTCCCACTCGGGCTGCGGCATATGGCGCCCACGCGCGGGGCTCTGTAGCAGGTTCCTCACATTGAGGAAACTCCAGAGTGCCCAGCTGGGATACTGGAGGCGCAGCGGCTGGAGGCGTCCTCCCCGGCAGTCACCCTCAGCTGGACGGCGAGCAACGGGTCGGTGACCGGCGGTCTCAAACGCACCTCGTTCTGCTGCGCGGAGCCAGGTGAGCGGCTGAGGAAGTCCCTTCCCTCCTTCCCCGATTCTCATCCCCGCAACCTCTGTGTGTGCAACTTTAACACCATGGGAGCCCGTCTCTCGGCACCGCAGAAAGCTATTTACCACCACTTAAAGGCCATGCTCGCACAACTGCCGACAAGCCATCCCGTCGACAAAAGAGCGTTAAAGACCCTGGCTAAGTGGTTGCATTTAAAAGGCGAGCAAGTCCCGGAGGTGCTTAACGTCAAAGACTGGGACAAAATTGGTTTTTCCCTCTGGGTGGAAAAAGAGCGAGGAGATTCTACGGCTGGTGAAGCGCTAATTGCGTGGAGGCTTGTTCTGACGGCTCTACAGAGCCGGATGAAGATTAAGAATTCCAAGCCGCGTGATACATCACCGCGGCGCGCTCAAAATGGCGGGGGACACCTTGATTTGGGACCTTCTTGTTCCTGGGCGCAAGATGACGACGCGGCTGAGGGAGAAGGGAGGAGTCAACGGGTGGCGCGAAAAGCTAAGGGGCGGGGGGAACGCGCCGCGCGGGAAATGGAAAAAGCGCGCGGCTGTGACGTCGGGAATGGGAGGCACCCTCGTAGTCCCCTGGCCACGCCCTCCTCTAGTAGCTCCACCTCTTCCCTAACGTCATCGACGTCCTCTTGTAATGACGCACTATCCGGACGCGACGTTGTTTTCTCACGCGTGACTTGCTCCCGCAAAGATGGCGGCGCCCATGGTAAACACCGGGCCCACCACTCCGGTAACCTACAAACCCCTGATATCTGGAAGGCCTGCAAGGCCCAAGCTATGCAGGCAGGGGATACGGAATTTCTGCGGGCATTTCCCGTGTTTTATGACAATCCCAACACAGCTCCGGAATGGTTTCCTATTTCCTATCCAATTTTGCGGGACATTAAAAAAGCAGTCACAGACTATGGACTCGGAGCTCCTTTCACACTGGGACTTTTAGATACCTTGTTCCAGGTACATACATTAATACCCCACGATGTGCGTGTAGTAGCGAAAGGGCTCCTTACTACTATACAATACTCGGTCTTCGAAAGTGAGTGGAAGAATTTAATCGTTAAACATGTTAACGAAAAATTACCTAAGCGCAAGGCCCCTACAGATCACCTAATTAATGTTATGTTTGGGGAAGGCCCCTTTACCGACAAGCGACAGCAAATCGGAATTAGAAGGGAATATCTCCAAATCTCCCAGGATTTGGGTTTACAAGCAATTAAAAAAGTAGCGGATGCATATACCACCACTCCTTCATTTACCCTAATCCAACAGGGACAAGACGAACCATTCATTGACTTTATCTCCCGCCTCAAAGAGGCAATCGTTAAACAGGTTTCCCAAAAGGAGTCTCAAGACATTTTATTTCAAAAACTTGCTATCGAGAATGCTAATCAGGAGTGCCGGAAAGCTTTGATATTGCTTAAAAACCCCACGATCATAGATATGATCGAAGCCTGCAGAAACATTAATTCAAACACTCACAAAGCTAACCTCCTAGCTGCCGCTCTTTCTGGTCCAAATCGTTGTTTCCATTGTAAGCAGAAGGGCCACGTGATGAAACAGTGCCCTGAACTCCAGAACAAATCTACCCCTGCTTTACCCAAAACCCCATGCCTGCGCTGCGGCAAGGGACGCCATTGGACAAAAGACTGTAAATCTGTTACTGATGTCTATGGCAATCCCTTGCCACCTAAAACACCCAATTTGCAGCGCAAGGTCTCCTTTAAATCACAGGACAATTTACATCAGTCGGGAAACTTCCAGCAGAGCGCCAGGGGGGGCGCTCCGACACCAAATTCCCCAATGAATCAGAAACGGTTCTCAATGGCTTAGATGAACAATCATCTTCCCCTCCCTCTGATATGTTGTTACCCTGGATTCAGTTATTCCCCTCCTCTCCTTCCACTATTTTGTTAAACGAAGCACAATTAATTGATGTTGTTCCTTCCTCTATGTTACCATATAATGATGTTTATTTAGTTATCTCTACCCAATCCGGGATAGCCAAAGGTATCTTTATTGTTCCTGTGTTATGTATGATTTTAAAAACGGATGTTTTCTCTATTTCAGTTAATGTTTCTTCTCCCCCTGTTCATGTAACCAGTGATGAACCGATTGCTCAGCTAATTTCCTTTACTGCCTTATCAGAAGCAACGCCTCAGGTGTATTGGACCCAGTCAATTACGTCCCGACCACTTTTAACGTGTTGTTTATCTTCTTCAGATATCACAAGTCCATCACGCGTGGAAGTGACAGGCCTTATGGATACAGGTGCTGATGTTACTATAATAGCTAAAAAAGACTGGCCTTCCACCTGGCCTCTAAACCCCACACTAATTAACATCAGTGGGGTGGGGGGCTCACAATTTCCATTACAGAGTAATATGGTTGTACGCATCAGAGGACCAGAACAACAATCAGCTTCAGTATGTCCTTTTATTCTCGACATCCCCCTCACGTTGTGGGGAAGGGATGTCATGGTACAATGGGGAATAAAACTCACATCGGTTTTTTAACAGGGGTCACTGGGGAGCTGCAGCTTCCCCCGCTAGTCTGGACCACCTCAGATCCAGTCAGATTTGTGTTGCCTTAATTTCTCTGATCATTCTACCTCAATCCGGTCTAATATTCAACAATTACACGAATTAGTTAATGATATAAAACAGGACTCGGGGTGGAGTTCCAAAGATTTGTTTGAAGGACTCAATTGGGGGTCCCTCCCCAATTGGACCAAACAATTAATTTTGATTGCGGTTTCAGTTTTACTCTCTGTTATTGTTATTACTTGTGTTCTGTCTTGTGTTTTCACCTGTTTCAAAAGGTATTGCCTCCCTACTACTAACTCTGCTGTGATATCCGTTGACTCACCTGTCCTCGACATAGCCTCGCATCAAACAAACAAAAAAGGGGGAGATGTGGAAGGCACCAAACAGAAACAGAGACTATACCACAAGTGGAGACAGATCTACAAAGAACATAATGAAGATGAAGTTTAAAACTATGGACTTACACACTGGAATGGACATCTGTGAACAGACCTTTGAACCTGCTTGACATGGACAATGTTGTTTCACCCCCATTAGTAATGTTAATGCATGTTAAAACCATTGTACCCCAGTTGTAAATTCATATTTTATTCCCTTATAAGTTTTCCCTCATGAACCCTTTCCCCTGATTGGCTGTTGAATCCCCAGTTATGATTGGTGAGATTTTGCCGCAGTAAGGCGGTCTCACCACACCCCCCAGATCATCCTATAGGTTAAAAGTTAATGTATTCCCTCTGTTACTCCCTTATTGGTTCTCCCCTTATGTCAATCACATACTCCTCCCAGTTTCTAGACCCTTCCTTCCTTAACCCTATATAAGTCCTGTTCGCCCTTTGTTCTGGGCAGCACCCTCGCGGCTCAGCGCCAGGAAGCGCCCTCACGCCTCCTGTACCATCAATAAATCTGCTGCAGACTGCGAACCCCCTGAGTGCTGTCAGTCCTTTCCCACTCGGGCTGCGGCAACTCAGAGTGGATTTGGAGGAGACAGATTACAACCCAGTAGCCAAGGGCTAATCCGAGCAATGTACCTGCTTAACCATAGTGCTGGCTAATGATCTGACTCAAGCCAAGTTTGGAAGAAATTAATGCCTACAGTCAGTATGCAAATATGAAAGTCAATTATTTTACTACATAAATACTGAACAGGTCATGGCCCATTGATCTCTCCTATATGGCAGCAGGCTACATACCAGGATGCCCCCTTAAGTGGAGACATCTCCCAGAGTTGCTTCTTGAGGCTGAGAGATTCCTTGCCACAACAGGTTCTCGGTGACTGATTCATACTGACATCTTAGCTAACTGATGTAAAGCATCTGATTGCACATATATAATACTTTAGACCTAAAACATTAACCAGTTTGGGACTAAATCTGGATCGTCTCTGAGGATAAGTTTAGAACACAGGGGGATCCTTTCTGAAACTCAGGACTCTATGTAAGGTCTTCCCGACAGTTTTGTCTGACCTTGTCCTCTGTGCAATAACTAATCAAGTGTACCTCAGAATCAAATCTTGTTAAACCATGGTCACATTTACCATCAAACTTTGTTAAACCGCTGTTTTATATCAACAAACTACTTCTCTCTTATGAATGAAGTGCATTACTCCACCCACAACACCCCCCCCCCCGAGGTCAATTTAATGATGCATAAGAGCTGTATTACCTGTTTTGGTTTTTTTCAGTTGGAGAAAATTACCTCACTTCCAGTTAATGATTGCTGGCACTTCTATGCCTTGTAATCTCTAGTTTCAAGCTATCTCATTATCTGAGAACAAAAATGCTTGAAAAACAGTGATTTTCAATCTTGCAGTGGTTTATGTGCAGAATAATTCAAACAATAGATTCCCTAACCACTACTGCATAATTTTAAGGAAGAGGTAGTATTACTAATACCAGGCAAGAGGTGAAGGGTTTATCCCATGATTAAGTCAGATTTACTGGACAGAGGGTGACATTATAGCTTGGGTTGAATTTTAATATCTGTATTGAAAATTCCTGAACATAAAATAACATAAAAAGCATAACATAAGGGGAATAATAAAAGCATATATTCACAGCAACAAATATGAGCATATTTTATACTGTATTGCATTATTTGTTCACTGTAGCTGAAACACTGCAAGAAATTCATTCAAGAGGAGTGTTCATTGAAATATTCTATCTGCTGTCTGTGATACACAAATGTCACCATTACCTTCTAAAGCCTTCTGTGTAATCTAGATTTTCTGCTGATCTGAAAAGTTTCTGAAGTGAAAAAATTTTACTCTCTCCAACTGATACAGATGATGTCATTCTCGTATGATGGACATTTCACAGATAACACAGTAGTAAATAGGAAACATTATAATATTTTGGGGACACTTCAGCAGAAAATTATGTCCTCACAAAGATCTCACATATTCTTTAAGGGTGTAAGAAAGTAACTACTAGGCCTACTTAGCCTAATGCCTATGGAGGTAAGTGAACATCTTTTCACTGACCTCAGAAGTCTGTGAATGATAAGTCTGACATGCTTTCTTCAGAGAGCTATTAACAATGCTCTACCCATAAAAATTTAGAGGATAAAGGAGAAGAGTCATTTAAGATACTTTACACCTTACCGTAAGTGAGGCCCCAGCACCCAAGGTTATGCAGCAAACACCAGATTGTCTGATAATAAAAACTTTTTTAAATCTTCAGTCATAGAGTTATGACAGAGTTTAGTTGGTTATTTGGTTGGTTGGTTGTGGTTTTAGGCCAAGACATCCTGTGAGAGAGGTCAAAATCAAATGTTGAGGTTTCATAGGCTTGTATGAACTTGGCCTAATGACCCAGTTCAGGGTTATCTGGTTAAGGGTTTCAGCAGAAAATGCAGAGTCAGGAAATGCAGAATGTTTCCTATAGCAATAGCAACTGTGCTGCATATCTTTTACAGAATATCTACCTTCTTGATTTTCCTTTTAAATTCCACACACTTGGAAAGCATTCAGCCCACAGTCAATGACATATCTTAGTGCCAGGATTTGGCACTAGGTGAGAGTTTCCACAGGCTGACAGATCAAAACTGCTCTAAGAATAGTTTCCACTGGAGAAAAAAAAAAGCAGGAGGGTAGGGGTGGGGAGTTGTGGGGGGAGGAGGTGGTGGTGGGAGTAAATGCTGGATTTGCCTATACAATAAGTCTGGGAAAGAATTCTAAGACCTTCAAGTCCAATCATGAACCTAAAACTGACAAGTTCACCACCAAACCATGTCCCTAAATTCTACATCTACACATCTTTTAAATACCTCCAGAGATGGTGGCCACTGGGTTCGTCAGGCAGGACTTGCCCTTGGTGAAGCCGTGATGGTTGTCTCCAGTCACTTCCCTATCCTCCATGTGCCTTAGCATGGCTTCTTAGGAGGATCTGTTCCATGATACTCCCAGGAACAGAAGTGAGGCTGACAGAATGGTAGTTTCGGGGGTCCTCCTTTCTACCCTTTTTAAAGATGGCTACAAAGATTCCCTTTTTCCAATCACCTGGGACTTCACTTGACTGCCATGATTTTTCAAAGATCATGGAGAGTGGCCTGGTAACTGCAACAGTCAATTACCTCGGGAGTCTGGGATGTGTCTCATCAGGTACCCTAGAGTTATGCATGTTGAGGTTCCTCAGATGGTCTTGAAACTGATCTTCATCTACAGTGAGAGGAATTTTCTTCCAGTTCATGCCTAATATGCATCAGCTTCAGAGATGTGGGCAGAGAGTAGCAGTGAACAGTGAGACACAATATTGAGTACTGAACAGAGATCTGGTTTAAATCTTAAAACATTAATAAAAATTACTGAGCATATATCTGTAGATGAGCTAATAATTATATGTCAAGATGCTTTTGTCACCATTGAGGATAATTCTAAGGATGACTAAAGATTTCATTCAAAGGAGGGTTTTATTACATATTACACCCAATTTCTCAGATATTAAAACTTGTCATGGAAGTAAAATTTTTTTGAATGGAAAAAAAGAGAAGCAAACTCATCCCACCTACTCTAGTACTTACACTTAAAAACATTCAAAACTGAAGTTAATAATTCAGACATGACACAAATTTATACAGAACAGAACTTTCATAAATTATTATGCAGCAAAACAAAAAAAGTTCACCTAAAACTACATGATAGTATAAAAGAACCACAGACATCAGTCTAGTTTTAGTACCATCCTTTGTCAAGTTGTCAGCAAATGAACACCTTTACTGTTGTATTCGGGGGCTCTGCTTACTTACAAATGCTTACTTACAAATTTATCCATACTTCCCCCCGCTCTCAGGCCAGTAGCAGGATAGGAACTTCAGCAAATCAGCCCAATTTAACTACATAGCTCAAAAAAATGACCTAAAGGGACAGTAGGTCTCTATAATAAAACCTTAAAGAGCTCCTGATATGTATTTCTGGTTTGGTTTGGTTTTTGGTTTGGTTTTTGTTTGTTTGTTTGTGGGTTTTTTTGTAAAAGACACAAGAAGAATGCAAGACAAGATAGAAGATGGACAGAACTTACAGGAGTAGATTTACAGAGTCTTGTGCAATCTTTAGGTACATCTGATTTATGCACTACTTTGAGACGGGGAGAAACAGACTGTGCTATTTGAAATATATTTCTCATCGGTGTAACTACCTAGACTGTCAGCAATTTTTCCAGTGATAATGTTTCCTTACTCAGGTATAGCTTTTCCCTTTTTCTTTTACTTCTGATCTATTAAATCTTTTATATTACCCAGATAAGAAAGATAATTCCTCCAACCAATTCTGTTTGTATTTCAAGTTCTTCTTAAATTTTCCAGTCTTCTTTAATTCTATGCATTCCTGCCTATTTTATTGCAGAATTAAAGGCAGAAACAATCATATTCCTAGAATTATTCCCAGATATTTCCCAACCTTCTCCCAAACAGATTTACTTTTCAAAGGTGAATTGTTAGGAGTAGACATAAATAGCGTTTAGTAAAGTAAGACGGAAGTCATCAAAGTTAAGATAGATAGCACTGTGGTAGGTAAGGGAGCTACCAATAAAATCTGAAAGTCCCAATACTATAATAACAAGAATTGAATTGAATTTAAAATGAGTATTCGTTGTTTCAATATGACAAGAATGACAAGATATAGGGAGACAAGTAAAATCCCCAAAATGGCACAGCTTTTTGATAGGAAAAAAAATCACTCTCTGGTCCAAGAAAAATATAAAGCTCTTTTAAGGAATTTTGAGCTAGAATATTGAAAGAGAAATACCAGAAGCTCAGGAGAAAGATTTGTCCGGTATGTACTTGGGGGTGAAAAAGTTGCATCATGACTAGTAAGTGGAGAAAAACATATCTGAACAAGCTAAAAACTGCTAAACAGAACTATTGTGAAGAACCAGAAATTGGACAGAATAAATAAAGATATCCAAGCCAAACCAAAAATAACATCTTAGGAAACTAAAAAACTAGACAAATGTCTTTCAGCACATACATTTTTATTTTTCACCAAGAGATATTTTAAGGTTAGTAAGAGCTCACAGATAAGCATTAAAATTTGAACAGTACAGCTGGAAAAAGAAAAAAAAAAGTTGCTTCTGTATTCTTCAGAAACAACTAATATGAATGCTGCATTGAATAATTAGGGTTGTCTTAATACATGGAGACCACAATTCAAAAGGTCTGAAAAATTTAGCATGTGCACATAAGTGTGAGAAAGACTCAGAAATTTATGCAGTAGGGACCTTCCTGAGAAGGTCAATTTACCTTTTTGGTTTGTAGTCATTGATACCTGTGTTCTTAAACTCCTGGCTCTTGGTCCTGCAATAACAAAGATATGTTGTAAATAATTTTATAATTTATATTTTTAAGCTTCTTTAGAGTATGAGGAACTGGCATTTATCAAGTTCCATCAGACACAAGTGACCCAAATGGCTGCGAGCAAATGCCTAAGGATTCATATAGAGAGAAAAATTCCTAACCTGGTTTTCTCTACCCCCTCACCAATATAGTGATGATAAAGTGGGTTCATTATGTCACTATGACTTTCTAATAATGAACTCACAGTAGTCCTCCAGTTGTCCAACAAATGTTAAGATAGTAATTTTGGGACTAAGCTGCATCAACTAGTTCTATAACTCAACACGTAATACCTGGTAAGACTTGTCCTATTTCTTCTTTACGATGATTGAATCCCTAGTTCCTAAATGTTTCAAATCAGGAACATTTAAAAACTCTTCCAAAATGCTGAGAAATCACTAGGTCAGTGATTCTCTGAACAGAAAATACTTTTTTTAGAAAAAGTGATAATTTTTTTATTAGGTACTGCAGAGAAAAGAAAGAAATGCAGGGTAGGTATCCAACAAAGTTTATAAAGCAAGTTGGTACTTGTCATACCCTTGACTATCAGAGCTAGAACTTGTAGACTGAAGATGAGACAGATGCTTTTGAAATGTTATGTTCAGTATCTTAACTTTCTTTCAGTAGTGCAAAGTAATTCTTCCTTCACTGATCATTTTCACATATGGGAATTTATCCTTGCCAAAACTACAAAGCTTTTAGTATTTCATGCATGAGCTCACTACTGACACAGTTCTTGCAATGAATTATCCAAAAGCAGCCATCACAAAGTGCTCTTGGATAACTATTAATATTGCATATCCTACTTTGCCCATGTTCTCCAGGCACATTTTGTTTGGTTCCTCCAAATAGTTCACATTTATACTTGTACAAAAACCTCCCAAAAACTTTTCTCAGTTTTTTAAAAGAAGCTATATTTTACCATTTCCTGACAAAGCTTTAAAACTGCTTAGTTTTGTCTCTCGTAGGTTCCATTTGTGTTAATTTTATATTTTTTTCAGGGAAATGCACTGAATAAATTTTACAGTAACACTCCTCTTAAGGAAGAAGCTTTGCAGTTTGCAGAAGATCATAGCACATTGAGCTGGAACACAGGAAAGGCAGAGATATGTCCCAGTCAACCAGAAATTAAAAAAAAAATAACCCCCCTATTGAATCTGGACAGTACATACAGTAGCATAAAGTGCTCATCTTTTCTTTAATAAAGGTTATTTAATTTACCTGCACAGATAAAATAGGTATCAGATACTTTTTCTTCTAAATGCCTTATCACATTCATATGAACACTACAACAAGCATTTCTGTTTAGAGACTGGAAGTTGTTACACCCTGGTCCAGAAGCTTCACGCTTTACTAAGAATTATACTTTTATTTCAAGCTTCAAGAGATTTTGTCCACACAAACTCTTGCAAAGCCTTTTGGTTTGTTGGTACCTTGAGTTCACATCTGGAGAAAAACTAAACATTTTTCTCCAAAAGATTTATTTTAATTTAATGAGAAAATAAGGGTTTTTAACAAAAAGGGTTTAACAGAAATAACATGCAACTTCCAAAAGCATTACACTTAATACTAGAAAATCACCAACTCAAACTTAAGTGAAACACCATAACTTAAGTGTAATACAGACAAGTTGCCCACAAGAGGAAGGAAAGAGAGTTTAAGAGAGGAAAGAATAAAGACAGAAAGAGAGAAGAGAGACATATTTACCACTCTGGAGGTCACATGTTTACAGGTCAGGAGGGCAGAGGCAAAGGGGGATGGAGACCTCATGCCCGTCTATTTAAAGACTTTGGCTACTGTGGCCATCCCCTTCTAGGTAGGAACTTTGGCTCCTTGCCCCTCACTGACCCCTTAGCTGAAGTCAAGGGTGCCGAAGCCAATTAGAGGCACCAAAGCCAATTAGAGGTGCCAAAGCCAGGGGACTCCGGGTGGACAGGTCACCAGGGGGCCTTATTGATTGACAGCCCAGCCACGTGGCTTTCCCTGCCATGTGCTCTGCATGGACACGGCCTTGTTGGCTCCAGGACTAAACCTAGCCCTTTTCCCACTTCCACCCCCTACCCCTGCAAATAGACAACATGGTTTATTCAACCCATCAAACAAACAGCCCTGTGAGATATGAACCTGGTCTGTGTGCAATCACAGGAATTGACAGAAATCAGAGTAGTTTCAGGTGCCCATTTCAAATAGTGGTAGAGACTGGCTGCTAAATCCTAGGCAGAGCAACCTGTTATTCCACTGTAAGGGGTGATGAATTCAGTGTAATGTCACAGTTCTGCTGAAGTCAACTGCAACCAGTTGTCACACAAAGTTGAGATAAAAAGCAAAGCCGCAAACACATAAAGACTTTATTAACTATATAACTGGGATGAAGATTTTTTTAAGTGTTTCCTCTTGAATTGTTCACTCATCTTCAGGCACTTTGGAATCCTCCTAAACTGCAATTAATGCACTTTCTCAGATCCTATCAAGCAGATGAGAAATATTCCCAAGATACTCAGATAGTGAATATTTAATTTTAAAAGCATTTGTATTCTTAAAAGGTTACATCTAAGTCCATCTAACAGGACTCTTATGCAGAAGCCTTTTAAAATCATAATTTACATAATTAGCAGTCTCAGCGTATACCACTGTAATTATGAAAAATTTCAAGGGATATATGAAAAATTAAATAGAAAGTTTTGAATGTATATTATTGTAGGAATAAATTATCAATAATTATCATATGAATACATCTGAATATGTAGGTCACTGTTTTGAAATGTTGAAAACATATTATAGGCACAAATAATTTCCAATAAATGTAAGCATATTCCACTGTTAATATCTATTAATGCTATTGCAAAACTTGCAAAAGCATAAGTATACTAAAAATAGTTCACAAGAAACATTTTGTTCCTGACCACTTCAATCTGCTAAGTGTAAAACGAAACAAAAAATGAGGAGAGGGAAAAGGAACTCAAAAAATTGACATGATTATGGATACTGATCTGATCTACTGGAAGTGATTACTTGTTATTTATTCAAGAACATTACGAGGTGGACTCAACAATGTTTCATTCATGTACTGAAAGCAGAGAATTCATGTGTATTAGCTAAACAGTGATAGTAATGAAATTTGGGGATTAAGTATCCAGCTTCATTACAAAGATTATATTTGAAAAAATATATGTATTGTCAGTATATCCTGCAAATGAATTCTTTACAAGTTCACCCACCAAGCATTGGCAGCGTACATTGTCAACATTACGTCTAAAGAAAAATGCTTAATTTGTCTAATAGAAGAAAATTATAAATAAGACCACAGCATGACAAAAAGGAAACATATAAAACTTCGTTCTCCTTACATTTCCATGGGGATCAGAATTTAGGGGCCTAAGCAAAAGAAAAAAAAAAAAAGGAAAAAAAATCCCCTGCTGTCCTGCAGCACCAGGCACCAGTATTGGTGACTACCAATCTCACCTACATACAACCACAGCAAAGAGCATGCAGCTGATTACTTACATATTCCCCTGATCATTTTCCAATCCAGTTTTACAGAAACACTATAAACATATATGTCTATCAGGACATAACAGTCTGCATTTGTGATTTCTTCTACTTACCTGAATAATTAATTTTATGATTATTATTTTTCATACAAAACTCTAGCTCCTTTTAGCTGCAGAGAATAGTCTGGTGCACTATAGTAACATTCTGTATCTAATACAACATGGGGCAAACACTTAAAACAGGCAAACACACATAAATCATTCCAATTTTAGTCATTTAAATGCATAATTTAACATTAAATATCTTTATCCAAATCCCCAATTAACAGTGCGTTTATCCAATATCCCCAATTATGCCTAAAAGTTGTACCCTTTAGTACTTAAAAACAATTCAGTGAAGACTGAGAATTCAAACTGGAACTATGTAAGGACACAGCTGTTTACTAAAGCACAAATTACAACTTTTGAAAGATAGAAAAAAAAGAAAATTTTCTATAATAGACAAAAGAATCTCAAAGCTTTCACTAAAATTTTACAAGGACTTTGATCAGATAATGGTAAAGACTTTGGATAATGAACAGTTTTGCTTACCTCAATGCATTAATTCAAACATCCAATCCCATGAGCACCTGCTTATGAGGCCATCTTGAGTCTATCAGAAACCTTACATCTATAACTCTACTTCTGATACAGATTCCCACAGAAGACTCACATACCATGGAGTCAGCCCTAAGGAATATCATTCTCTGCTCACAGAAAATAGAATTTTCTGAAGGTATTCCTGTAAAATCTTTTGCTGACATACCTGTGAGCCATGTGTAAACTTGAATTAATGGTCTTCACAGCACATGGAGGAGTATGAGAATACAGCTTTGACAAAACTGTTAGGAAGGCTTCTGAATCATCAGGGGAATTTCAAATAACTGCCTTCATGAATTCTGTAAAGTTCAGGGTTAATTCTGTGAAAGGGATAGAATCTGCATAGAAAATTATGCTGAAATGAGAAATTTAGGTTCTAAACATTACAAATACTTGAAAATGTAAAAATAAAGTGTTCTTTTGTTATTCAAACTAATTTTATTTTATTAAACTGCTTTTTTATGCTAGCAGAGGATGGAATGTCTGGATATTTTCTCTTTAACCATAGATCATGAAACAAATCAGAATAGCACTGTGAAACTCTCCACAGTCTACTTCAAGTGGTATTTAATTCTAGAATTTTAAGGACGTTGAACTTAGTGTAGAAATAAAACTTGAAAAAACAACATATATTTTCCTTCCCTCATGTGATTTTTACTATCTAGTCCTTCTGTATTGACTTTCCATAGAATAATCTGCCCCGATATATAAAAAGGGGAAAGGAGAGGAGGGGAGAGCAGGGCAGGGCATGAGAACTGGGTCATTTTAACTCAGCTTCTCTAGCACAAAACAACACTCTGTGCAAAGCTCAGCTGTTGCTACTAATTTGTTGGATCTCACTTATTGGTTTTCTTGAATTCACATCTGTTTGTTACACTTAGTTTGTTTTCAATAGCAAGTCCTTCTGCAGCATATCTACAATGCTGCTGGTTTCCTCTTGGTCACTTTAGCATGTTCTGTGTCATTTTAAATATATTTTCTAGTGTGTTCCACCTTACTGTTTTTCCTCCCACTGGTTTGCAACTCCACATTGCATGCACCTGGGTGTGTGCTGCTTAGGTTGGATACTTACTCTTTGCTCCCTTTGTTATCCCTAAAACTGGTTTTGCCCAACTTCCAAGGCAACTTTCCCCTTCTGAATAACTGCTGGGCATTTACAAGTTCTTTATAACCCAGGGGCTGTCACCCTCACCTGTTAAATTATAGGCTTCTGCTCTCATCCCACAGCTGTATTGCTGTGCTCTGCAGTCTGTCCTAAGGTTGTATGTTTCTCATTGTTTTATGCAAAAATATCACTTGTTATTCTTGCCTATTAGTTACAAATATATAAAAATTACTGTTATTCCACAAATCAGTGCAAAGCAAAAAAACTGAAGCAAGGTAGTTAAGGACTACCTGGTCATTACACAGTTGCTGTTATAGCTAAAGGGCCTGAAACAGATCCACAAACGGGCCGAGCCCAGACAAAGCCTGACAGGTCTGAGGGCTAGTGCGATCAGGTAACTGGCACAAAGCCTCTGGTCTATTACCAGCACGGCTACAACCTAAGTCCTAAGCTGGAAGCGGCTCTACAGCTGCACTGTAAATAAGAGAAACCTTCTGGGAGCACGGAAAATCCAAGCCTATGGAACTCATTCTTCCACTAACAAAGACCTAGCCAGCTGTTGTTGCAAATGCAAAATATTTCTCTTCGGTTCATTGTGTCTTTTAGAAAAGGGACACTGTACTCATACCTATATATAAATATGCCAGTACACCAACTCCTAAAGAAAGGCAGAAGAGATAAATATCAAGAATGAGAGATGCTGTGCTTCTGTACAGTCCTCAGATGATGAGTAGTGTTTTGATAAGGCATACTCTGCTCTATGACGATGACCTGAAATCCCTCAAAGTCCCTGTATATTTTCTGTAGAGTGCAGGTTGTAGCACTTGAAGGTTGCCAAAGAGTAATTAGAGAGCCCAAATAAAATGACCATTAGGACTTCTTTCTTTTGTCCTCCAAAAAACTTTTCAAGAACATTAGGTCCTCTGTAGCTACAATGGATTTAAAGTTAAGAAATGTGCTTAGAAAAGTGTAAAATGTACTTGCTAAAGTATACAACTCAAGTTATTGTTCTTGAGACTTGAATTAATGTAATTAATTCAGTAATGTATTTTAGCCACAGTATGGAATTAAATATCTAGTGATTTCTTCTCCCCCGCACACACACCCCCACCAGAGAACAGCACTTAAGAGGTTAACATGCACTTGTATTGAGGCAGAGTATGAAAAACAAATTCTAATCCATTATTTACATAACAAGACTGTTGTCAAACCAACATTTTCAGTGACATTTAATATCATCACCCAAAACTCACAGATGGTCTGTGTCTGCTTAATATCTTTGAGCTTAGTATGGTCACTTTAAGGACTTTCTAAACACACAGGGCCTAGTTTAGAAAGGTGACCTTGTTTATTCTATGCAAGGTGCAAGAGGGAATTTTTTCCACAAATCAAGCACAGCGATTCTCAAACCTATACACTATATATGCATTTTAGCAAAGGAAAAAAATCACAGTTCATTGGCTACGAGTTACCTAGTTCTTTTACAATTATGTTCTACCTTCTATTTGTTAAATGATTCTCTTACTTCTCATTCTGTTGAGTCCATATCCTCCATCTTTCTCTTCTTTTGAGTTGGTGGGTTTTTTGAGTTGGTGCTCCATGAGTCAGTGGTCACAGTCTCCCACTGCTGGACTCCAGAAGCCATGAAAGGGCACTCATCCCTTGCATTAGATAGGTAAGACCCTGTTTCACAACCTTTACAGTTATTCTCTGTAACTCACTGGGCAAATTGTTAACTATTTCTGACTCTTCAGATGTCAGCATCATACCTTTTTCAATTAATTTCCTCAATGCATTTATCTGCTTGACTAATCTCCCCTGAAATCCTCTGTAAAAGTCGACATCACTTTTTCTACTGTTCAGTCTTCTGGAAGTGAATTAGTTTCAAGGGAGACATTTATATATCATAGGCAGGAACTCAAGCATTTTGTTCTTGTTTTGTTTTTTTTTTTTTAATTTTGTAATTTTTGTAAATAAAGTGCTTTTGGCCTTGTAATTGTGATAGTTTTGCTCTAGGCCTTCATGGTGACCAGCTTGTAACCAAGGAAGTGGTCATGTACCCGGTATTCCATACAATTTTTACGTAAATCATAGGATAAATAAGTTGGAGATTGGAGACCTCGCTCTCTTCTCTTCCGGTGAGGTTCACGGCAGTGGGCCCTTGGGTTGGTTTTGCTTATCTAAAGCTGAGGCCTGCAGCGACCGCTGGCCTGCCACATGGAGGTTTGGAGAGTGCTGGCCGTGTCTGCCAATCCTGCTTTTCTAAGGGGCGTGGTGAGATCTCTTTGCTAGTTATTAGTATAGTTCTCGGGTTTGATTGCGTATATCTGTTCGGTGTCCCTTTTTGTTCCCTTTTGTCCCTTTTTCCCCTTTCCCTTTCCCTTCAGGGGGTGTTTGGATTCCCTTTTGTTGGGTACATAGCATCTTAACTGTATATAACTGTAATATATGTAAATATATATATTTTTATATAGGTAGCTTGATTTCGGGTTCTTTAATTTTTATAGTTTGTTGGGTTTTTTTGCCCTAAGGGAAGAAGGGAGGGGGAAGGGGGCTGCTACTGTGAGTTTCGGGCATTTGGCTGGGAGTCAGGTCCGAACTATCACAGTAATTCATCCAAATTACATCTAAAAGGGGAGGTACCATATCAAACCCACCTTGCATTCAAAGTCTCAAATGTATTGATACTCTAATTAAACTACCAAAAATATGTTTACAGAGTTACTTGATATCTTTACAAGAAATTCTCCAAACTCTCCAAGTATTGTCAGTTCTCTGCTACAAGACTAGAAAACTCCTTTATAACAGGTTTCACACTATCCACCCTTCTGTGTTGTTATGATCACCAATGTTATGTGCCACAAGAACATGTGGATATTACTATGATGTGTTGTCAACATCCTGAACTTTTCACTGGTGTGTTCATGCTCACACAGCCCATCCTTGGCAAATGCACTGAAGAACAATATGGATAGGATTAAAACAAGTGTACACAGTTTGTGCATACAGATCAAATGCACAAAGCTGTCGGGAGGCTGCTTGCCCAGAACTGATCGTGTTAAATGCCATGGCTGAGAACCAATGGCCTCTAGTAGTGCTAAAGAGGAAGAGAAACATCAGCCAAAATAACCAGCATCTGGAAAATTCAAAAATACTTTGGAAATATATAAAAACTTCACCCGAGAAATATAGAAGAAACAAAAATTTGTAACAAAGAAGAGGAAGATACCTCAGAGTAAGAACAGCAGCTGGAACTACAACCTTTACCCATGCTAAATAGCACAACCTCCTCATGGGAGGCTATGAGTAGGTAACACCCAGCCTGTATCCCACCATGATTAGAATTTTGTGGATTTGGTTGTAGAGAGATATTTATTTACAACTGAAGATACTTAGGATTCTGGCTTGTGTGTTGTACAACAAATATTAATCCCAAATGGATAAATCAATGATAGCTGGTTACAAGTCCATAAAAAATATATTAATTGCTTTGATCTCAGTTTAAGATTAAGAAATATGAACTGAGCAGTTTTTCCCTTGTAACAGCTTGCAGGTTTTTTTTGTGTTGATATCAAATATTATTCCTTCCTTATATTATGTTCCATCTTGAACATGCACTATACCTTGTTTCTTCCTTACTGGTGTGCAGTTCTGTGTTATATCTGGATTTAATGTATATGACATATGCTAAATACTTAGTTCCCTTTGTTATCTCTGAAACCAGCTTTCCGAGTGCAACATTGCATCTGTTTAGTGACCAGTAATTGACCACTGATCATTTGCTCATAGCCCTAGGTATCTGATTTCACTGTGTGTCCCATGTCCATTATACTAGCCCATACCAGTATCCCTTTGAGCTGCATTTTTATTCTATCATCATCTATAACCCATTTCTCACAGAACTACTTAATAATACTATCTATTACAGCTTCCTGGTGCAGTCAGGGCCCCAACAACAGTTACTGAGCAATGTCAAATGCCTGTTCTGTATTTTTGGTCTTCCCCTGTCACATACAGTAGCCCTAAGTCTCCAACTCTTCAACTCTTATTTGTCCACTTTTTTTTTTTTTCTTTTTGACAAGCTTTTCCCCTTTCCAAAACTGTCTTATAGCTTTTGGGTTTTTTTACTGTTAAAATGATATTTAATTTTAAACACATGTTTCTGCTCTCACAATGTGACTCCCTGCAAGAGGAAAACTCCATGCAAGGCTGTTTTTCCTATTGCAATTTCCCCAGTCAACTCCTCCATGTAATAGTGACTGTTCATGTCTAAGCAGCTGGATCCAGAAGCATGGCATGCACCTATCCCATCAAAGCTTTATACTCATGCAGCAGTAGACCTTGCTCAAAGACTAATAAACCTAAATCTTTTCCACTGATTTTGGTGTTCTTTGCCTACTACATGTTCATCTCTTCACATACTACCTTCTCCAGGAGAAGCTGTGGATTTGGGGACTTTAGCTGCTCTGCTACTGTATATTTAGAGAGAAACGTGCACAAATCATGCAAACCCAAATAGTCAAGTTACTAGCATTTTTATCCATTATTATTTTACAGAAATTTCTCTCAATTGAAATATTTTTCTTCATCTCCTGACTTTTCAAATTATTTTTCTAATTTCTACTCATGTTTTTATAATGATTTTTAGTCCAGTGATATTATGCCTTTAAGCTGACTTTGCTTCAGTTTCTCCTGGTATTGAAACATATCAAGATTTCATTACCATTTTTCCTTCTGATTTTCATGCTATTTGAAGAATTAATAATTTAGCTTTTTTCAAAATATGACCTGTTTTCCTAATATAGACAAGCCTATAACATTAGCTATCTATGAAGAAAAATAACTTGATTCAGTTATGCAAATAGTTAGCGGATGAAAAAGAGGATTGAGTTTTTCTGCAATATGACTTTCATTTCCAAGGAGTTGTAAAAAGATAAAGTATAATGGAAACATGAGAGAGAATAATGAGAGGAACCTTTCTAAGGGGAAAGTCTGTCTGGGATATCTACTAATATTCTTTGGAGAAGTCAGTCACACACAGATAAGCAACATGGCAATCCATCCAAAGGGTACCTCTTTTTACAAAATCTCTACAGCTGATGTTTGAAGTCTAGCACTTCCATGGCATTTCAAATGAACAATGTCATACCCCCTCTACAGCTTTTTGTGCATTTTATAATTAAAATGGAGGTTATCTCAGCTTGCCTGTCTTCTTTCCTTCCTTCTAACAGATACATAGAATAACAGTATTTTATTTTGGTCATTACTGCCAAGGGACAAAGCTCTCCGTATTTTAAGTTTTGCTAATTGTTGTTGCTAAAGAGGTAGAGATGTAAATTGGTCCAAATAACTTCAGAAGATTATCATACAGCTAGTTATCAAAACTTAAGAGGATGACAGAAAAGGTTAAGGGTAAGGGTAAGGAGAGGGAATCATCTCATATTCTTTTCTCTCTCCCACACCCAACACAAGAAACGGCCGATTCAAGAGAGAACATTTCAATATAACCATATATCAGGAATTAAGATTGTCAAATGCAGTTCAGCTGTAGTCAAAACAGGTAATTAGAGTTTTATGAGTTACTAGAAAAAGAATATATTCAAACTATAATGTGCATAAATTTATGTTTGTGCTGACCCATGGTTTGAATATTGCAGTTATGATCCTCAATCCTAAAAGAAGATAAAATATGGATTTTTTTTTTTTTTTTGTTATAGAATACTTGTGTATAAAGAAAAGACATGGCTTAAGGGGTATCTGGCCACCTATCCCAAAATCATCAGTAGACTGGTGATATCACTTTGTGTTGGCAACCTGTGTGTTTCGTGACCTACTCCAAGTCAAGCAAAACACTACACTCACTGAAGTGACAAAATGCTATCTTGATACTACCAGCAACCAGATGATAGATAACAATAATTCCTACAAAAATTCCTAGGTCTCCTGGCAATATATACAGGGATAATACTCAGAAGATCCTTCTACCACTGACTGAGGAGTTAAAAAAAAGAATGGAATGCTAGCCTCTTGCAGTTGCTATAATCTTCACTATGAGCTTTTATTTTTGACAGTGTTAGAAAACAGATTTGATTAACCCAGTACAATCTTCTGACTAAAATCAGGAAGTTTAAATATGGCTCATTCAAGAATCTTTAAGTCTTAATTAAGGACAATTTGATTATATAGATGATTTAAAGAAAATAGCAACATAGCTTAAGAGAATGTAATAGTCCACTAGATAACTGAAAAGAGCTACATTGACATAAGCTCTTATGTAAAGGTCAAAAAGAGTTGTCAAAATATTTGTTTTGCATGCTGTTGTTGTCTTAACTTCCCTGGGAACAAAAGAGGAAAGTTTCAATAACCAATTCTCCAAATAATGAGTTTATTAATTCATTTCTGGTGAAATACCATTTTTGAACTTTTTTGACCTTGCCTGTCTTATATTTTATAATGGTCTGATTATACTGTGTAACCATTTAATTTGTTAGCAGCATAGAAATGGAAGAATCACCCTTACTGCAGATGACAATTTAGATTAAAAGTCTTAAATTGGTAGAGCTGGTTCAAAGAGTCAGCTATGACAGCAAGGGCTGCCACAGAGCTGTGGTTTGAGAGGTAGAGACAAATGCAAAGCAAGTGGCCAAGAAAGGACCTGGTTCTCATCACAGATAGATTAGTTTGCTTCCTGTCTCTTACACGAATACGAATTCTCCCAAATGAGGACATTTTTACCATTTTAACTCTATTCACATGTTAAAAAAATTAATTTTTACATTACTGAATGGCAGTTTTTACTCATTCCAGGTGTTTCTTGCTACAGAAGAGAACAGTCATGAAGGTTTTTAAAATACTCAAAGTAATAGTACTCAGGTATAATATACAAAAAGATCTGGAGAGAAAAATAATGACATACACATGTGAGATCCTTTCCTATTCAGTACATTATTTAAATCTATTCTTAAATCATCTTCTAAGTTGGGTCATCTTATATAGCTAAGTATCAGCTGTCTGTCATGATTATTCTATTTTGCCTATCCCAAAAAATGTTTGAGATTGTTTTGTCTTGTTTTTAATTTACTTTAATTTCATAATTTGAGAAGATTCATAAAGAAAATATTCAAATTATTTTCAGAAAAGGAATCAAGGTAGTGATATCAATATGATGGAGAAAATAAATGTAGGTTTAGAGCTCTGCAATTTTTATCGCCTGTAGTTACATACTTTTATTTCACATATATTTTAACACCTAGACACAGAACTGACACTATTTCACCTTCTGATCAAAGAAAAGCTATATTCTATTAGGAAACTGTTCAACATTTTATGGAATTAAGTGCTGTATTTCTAAAATATGTCTCCAGTTATACACTCCTAATATAACTATACTCCAAAACTCTCTCGAAGCATGATACCTATAATGCATTTTCCTCTGGAAAAACAGATGAATTAAATCTGAGGCTGTAAACAGAAATTACATTAATCCATCTTGTAGCTTACAGTAATGTAAATTTCCTAACCTCATTTATATTGCTGCAAACATGTCATTAATCTGTTACGCCCTGAACTTCTGTTCTTTATACTGCATAAGAGCAGTGGAGTAGATAAACTATGGGCAGTGTATCAAGAGGAAGGAGCAAATTATAGCTTTGACACTTACTAAGTGATTTCCACATTTTATTTCTATGTATTTCCACTGCAAGTTATCACTTAGGAACTAACACTTCCATTAAACTTTCAAATGGGCTTTCTCTCTGTATAGAACTTATGGAAATGAAAGAAATTATCTGTTACTTTGTTCAGCGTGGTTGCATCGAAGTCTCTGTCCCTTGTTTTATACTGGTACTTTAAATTCTGGGAGAATGAACTTCTCCAGTATACTACTATAAGCTTCTGCTGTTGTACATAAATTCCAGAAGCCTCAAAGAATTCACAGATTTAAATTCATTGCAGTACAGAATCTGGCATAATTTAAACTTTTCCTGTTTGCATGCCCTTCTTTTTAATGTATTATTATTATTATTATTATTATGGTTACTCATTATTATTATATATTCTCCCTTTATATCTGAAAAAAAGGAAATCAAACCACAGTATGCAAGTCTCTTCCTAATATTAAAAAACACATATAAAAGCATAGTATGAACTCAAACTCTTCAGAGAAAGTTGCACATAAAAGCATACAAAACATCGCCATGATGATTGAGAAGCTATGTACAGAGAGAGAAAAAATCTATTCTTACCAGCAAAAGGTGGCACAAAAAAGGAAATCAACACTGCAAATTAATTTATAATTGCAAAATATTGACAATTTCCCTAAATCTGCTCAAAATACTGGTGTTGAAGACTAACAGTTCACTGGTTTTCCTCATCTATATCCAGAAGAATGACTGTAAATGCCACATCTTCATCTCAAAAAGCAAAACAATGGTATGTAGGTACAATATAACAAAGGAGAACGGAAACTTCTAAAGAACTTTTCTTTTTCTTTATTTTCTGGCAAAATGAGGCCTCATGTCTCCTTTATGAAAGGTTTAAGGAAACTGTACGATTATTTTTAAGCAAAATTTTTATGTATGTATTTCAGTCATCTTTTTCTTTAGTCTTCTGGGTAGGATTAGCTTCCTTGCTCATCTGGGGAGCAGCTATACAGCTACCTTATAGTCACAACTGACGTCACTCTATTTGACACTGTCATGTCCAGTGAATTGAAAGGAATTTGACATTATACAAGTAATTGAAAAAAAAATTGTAAAGTCATATTCAACATGAACAATAGAGTGTGCAAAAGCACTGCTCACATGACACAATGTGTCACAGATTCCTAATATGATGCTGAATGTTCAGTGTTGATTGACATCTACTGGTATTAGAGTCTAATAACAATTTCTACAGGCTCTGTTCTTCTTTAATAACTCTTAACAGAAATCAGTATACCTCAAGCACAGATAACATTGCACTTCTCTAGGTGGCACCTAAGTAGGTCCTAAACTTCTGGCACGACAGAAACTATTCCTTTCTATAGATGGTGCTCAAGGGGTGGAAGGAATCCTCACTTAAAAAGTAACAGGCTTTGTTTTCTTAAAATTCTTCTTCCTCCAAATGATGCGACCATACTGCAGGTAGACGAGACATATAAAATGAAATTCCAACCAAGCATTTAGAAGGAGCTGAAGGACAGTGTAAATGAAATAACCTTTAACTACTCACAGTATCTGAACTGTCCTGTTCAGTTTATTAGTGTTTGCTAGTTCACAAGGGTGATTAATGTGTTTCAAATCACTACTGGCAGGAAAGATTAAGAAGATGGATAATCAGCTTCTACATAGACATGGAGAAAACTTCAGGAAGCACTTCTGGATAATGCAGACTATTCATCTGGGTGAATACATGTATTAAATTCTTTCCAATAAAATATAAGATTTTGAACAAATTTCAGTTTATAAACATAACTACCAATTTATTGTAAAATAGTAATGGAATGCAACTGTAATATTTTGAGTATCAGTGTATTTCCTCAACAATGTAAAATACCCTATCATTTTCCTATGTATGAGAATCACCATAGAGCGAAAACACTTACAATGATGTGCTATTGCCTCTGCTAGGGCCACATTCCACTTTCCTAGAATACATTTAGGTAACTGGCTTACTGTAGTCTAAAGTCTCCTTACAGGTCCTATTCCATTATTTTTTTTTCAGAAATATTTCTACAGTCACACATTTTTATCTGAAAATAAACTGTCATTTTTCCTGAACTCAGTTACTCTAAATTTTCATCTCTTTAATTTCTTCCCTTATACTTAACTGAATTTCTTACCCACTTCATAATACTACAGCTGTTATTCTTTTGATCTTTCTCTCTGCACTCTTTCAATAACATCAAACTTTTATCTTAGCAAATCTAACATCCTGTCTTGGAATTTCCTTTCAATCCTTTCCTGACAAACTGTTTTCTACCCCTTCAATCTTTTCTGGTCTTTTTTGACATTTCTTTGTGAGTTCTTATTAGAAAATTCCAGATGTACTGTGGCATAAAAAGTGAAGAGTTGCTAGTCTGAAATTCTTCCATTTTACTTAACATGATCTGACAACAAAGGGGAAAATATTTTTAAAATTTTCCTTTTATAAGCTAGCATAGATTTTGCCAGAAAAATATGCTAGATTTTTTTCTGTATTGGCAATATTCAAAGCTAGGACAGGAAATAAAAGCTCAGTTTAAACTCCTGATTAATATTTCAGGTACTTATTCCTAACCATAAAATCCAGTCCTGGTTTCAAGCTCCACATTTTCCATCATCAGATGTAAAATACACTGAGAGATATTTTGAAATAATAATTGAGAAATATATATATATGCTACAAAATTTTCAACATTACTGCTTTTGAGTGTCTCATAAAGCTAATTGAGGTTGAAAACTTCATTAAAAACTATTTTCATTGCAGGTGGGGGAAGAAGAGTGTTTGGGTTTTTCCTTAACCATTTTAAACTTCATGGGAAAGTAATTAACAATATTCTCCATGATGTAAGGTCTGAATTAGAAACAATTATGCAAGGTGATATATCTATTCTTGTCAGTAACTGGATAGATGAGAAATCTGTGAAGTAATAGTCTTATCTTTCTACTTTGGATCTTCAGCTAAAGCAGTGGGAGCTCAGTCATGCCAATGCTCCCAGCCAAATTGTTAGTGTACTGACCAATCTGGCAGCTGTCACACAGATCTGAATTAAATGAAAATATGCATCACGAGGTGAATCTCAAAGTAGACCTTAATTACTTCTAGCAGTACTGTTGATTAGGACTGTCTGACAGGAGTTGCAATTACACATTAGGTTTCCAGAATTAAATCCTTAACATTCTACTTCAAGTTTCTGCCATATGCTAATTTTTTTGGATATGTAACCATTTCATATTAGCCATTTTTTGAGAATAAAATAAATAAATAAATAAAAATCTACACATGTTATTTTATTGGGTGTTTTCCCCTGAATCCCCATTAGCTCAACAGTTCAGCTGTCTGCAATCCAATGTCTACATCTGATGTATCAAGCTGCATGACCTTGGGCCAGGTTTACCATTAAAACTCCAAGGTTTTCTAAAAGAATTCATAAGAAAATACATCAGCTGGAGTCGTGAAAGATAAGAAAAGTAAAACAAAGACAGAGACGAGTAATAGACTAATGATTCAAGAGGAAAACTACAGCTATGAAAGAATAGACAATGTTAAGAAAAAGAAACAAACAAACTGAAACAGTAAAACAGCAATGCTGAGCATCAATTGACATTGAACATTGGCCCATTCCAGGGAGCAACATAGGCCAGTGCCCCTAATCTAAGACTGACAAGCCAGCAAAGACTCATTATGAGCATATTAATGGGCACATTAACCAGGCAAAGCCCTAGCAACTCATTAGTTCTGACTATCTGCTCTGTGTGTATAAGCCAATAATTGCTTGTTCTCTTCAGTTATATGTATCTTGTTTACAGAATTTCTTTTATAGGGTAAAAATTGCCAAATCTAAAATAATCTAAAAAAGGGAAGGTTAAACTGCGGTAGAACAAGTTCGCTAAATTTGAAGACATGACATTTTTCAGGTTTTTTTCCCACTTCTAATAAAAAGTCATTGTGCATGTTTTAAAGACTTTTTTAAATTACTGACTGTACAAAATAACAGCAACTTTGATAGCACTGATTAAAGACCCACAGATGTCATAAAGACCATAATTTAGTCCTAATGCTAACTGTAGTGCATTTGTGCCATCCTCACATGATAAAAAACCTCACATGTTCCAGTGTTTGAGAAGCTATGTATGGCCAGACTGAGATCTCAGCAGAATTTCTGAATGAATTGTCTACAACATCTGGCTTCTGGGTGTAAACTGGGGCTTTGATCATATATTTGAAGATTGTCATCAATATACTTAAATAAAAAGTTGGCTAGAATGTCACAGTGCCCGACGTGAACATTTTGTTTTCTGACGTTTACACTATTGCAACATTCTATTTTCTACAAAATAAAAAAAAATCCAACAATGGTTAGATTTCTCTATATGAATATGGGAAATTTTTCCTTCTATATTGAAGCTTTAAGAAGGTTTGCATGAAGCAAGAAATAAGAAGGAAAGGAAGAAATGGAAAGATCTTTGTTGTTCTGGAAGTTCTATGCTATTCTGAATCATCAAAGAGTGCATTTCAATGTTAACAGTTTTAAAAGGAGCTTGATAATCTTGTGCACTTCCCTGCCATGTTATTACAATCTGCACTCTGTTTAAAGTTTAATTTTAAAAATAATTGTCCCTTATTAAAATCTCCCACATTACATTACTGCCGGTCATGCAGAAAATTACTTTGCTGCAGGAGACAAAACCATCCAATACAGTAATTTCTGTCCTATAGATGAAAGAAAATTGGTATAATCACAGTGCAAAATCTTGGAAGGGAAGTACTTTGTTTACTAAATTGAGCTTTGAGCATAAAGAGGACTTAGTACTCATGACTCTCATGCACCTTCACTACTTTCTGGAAACTAGGAAGTGATCTCCCAGGTCCATTTGGCATGGTTTATTCAGCATGATCTGAATAAACTATCAAAGCTGCTGGGAGAAGTGAATACAGTTATCCCATTTACAACATGCATTTTCAATATTTCCATTTATGGGTTTTTTTCCTATTTTAGAGTGTTGACAATGTAGACAAAGTTGGACAAAATTAGGCTTGGCTTTTTTCTGTTTTTTTACTACAGGTTTGATCAAAAGAAGAAAAAGCATGAAAAAATAAAATTATAAACTAAACTTCTGAATTTTTAATGCTCCATCAACCTGAGAAATTTTTGTAGTGCTAGCAGTAGATACCACAGGAAGTAATAATATCACTTAAATAAAGAGAAAAATTATAATAATATTACATAAAAGACTCAATTATTTTATCCAAGAGAAAATAATTTTTATTGTGTCAAGGCTGAATTTTCATCTTAATCTTATATATTCTTATCTTATTCTACCAAAATACAAAGGCTGGAATTCTCTGTGTATCTATCCCTCCTCTGTGCTGACCTACTTCACAGGCTGGAGGAGAATTTGGTTGGAAATATGGAAGCCTTAGTGAATGAAGATCCTATATATTCTATGACAAATGGCTGATTTGAACACATATGTTAGCACTGTGAAATGACTTAATAAAGCATCTACCAAACAGCAGCAGTGAGGCTTGCTCCACAGGCCCTGATGAGTTAGGAGCATCAGAGGCTCACAGCACAAGCTGTGCTCTTCCTGACAGCGTGCAGTCTGGCAGGACCCAAGCAGGGCTGGACTGGATATGGCAATCCCTATAGGTGACAATCCCAGGCAAGATGAAAGGATGAGTCAGGGTTGGGGTATACCCAGAGAGTTTGCTCAGAAACAGCAGAAGACTGGGCACAGGGCCAGCCACAACTCAGCATGTGGCAGGTCAGGGTGTCCCAGCCTTACAAGCCTTTTCCCAACCAAAACTTCTGGACAAATAGGCATGGAGCACCTGGGTGGAGGCCCCAGGTGAGGCTGGTGAGGGCAAGAAAAATCTATTAAGTTTGTTGTTGTAGACTATAGCCTATAGTTTATGAACCATGAGGACAACATTGCAGGACCATGCCCATTTAACATTTTTATCCGTGCCTTGAAAGAAGTGGCAGAACTCACTCTCGAAGATTTCAGACAGCACCAAATACAGGAAAGCTGGTCAATAATGCTCAAGAGAAAGGATACTGTTTATACATATCTAATCAACTTCAAGGAGCAGGCCAACAGAAAATTTAAGAAATTCAGCAAGGACAAATGCAAGCACTGCCCCTGAGCAGGAGGCACCAGTGCAAGGACACCAGTCCTGTCTGGGTGGGAGTGCCTTACGAAATACTTGACAAGTCTTTTATGGGTTTGTTTTGTTTAGTTTTGCTTGGTTTTTAATCCCCAGAGTTTGATCTATGGTTACTTAATTGAAAATAAGAAGTACATCGGCTGCCTGATGGTGGGTGAAAAGCTCTAATATACACTATGTGGATTCATGAATATACAGGACAGTCTTAGATAGTACAAGTCCATTGGCTTCTATGAAAATTCAACACAAGAACTTAACCACTGAAAATATAGTGGATTACTCAGTCTTGGATTAAATTTCACTGCCAAAACTACAATCCTTCAGGAAGGATTTTGGAAAAAAAATTAGATTTTATGATTTCTAACTTATCCCTTATCTCAGCACTTTTAGTTGTTTTGTGTCTGTTGCTACTAAGTAATTGAAAACCAGTGGTGAATTATATGAGTTCACTGCAGAGAGGTGATATGTGAGAAAGCAAGGTATCTACATACTTTGATCCACCAGCAAACTGCCTTTTAGATTGATTACTGCTACTTCCAAATACTCACACTGAAAGGGTGAAACCAGTAAAGAGATTATTACACAAAGGTAAGTTTTACTAACCTCTCTAAGACATTTAAGCATCACATTGGTAATAAAACTTAATGATAAATTATATTTTTAATAGATTTTAAAGGGTATGTTTCAATAAAATTTTAGGAGTTCAATGAAATGAGACTGCTACCCCTCAATAAAATACTGTTCGTATTTCTGTATTAGTGTATAATGAGTTGAGCAGTTTTCAGTAATTTCGATGGAAAGTTAATATTTTATATGAATATTTAAGTGTTAAACTTGAAATGTTATTAGAGAGACGGAGAACAAACTCTCTTATTACTAAATGATTGTGTAGTTGATTCCAGTAGAATTTTACTCATTTGCAGTGGCTCTAAAAGTCAATTTTTAATTTGGCCTATGCTACAGGTCAAACCCAGTCTTTTAAAAAGATATGTCACAATTTCATTCTATGTGGTTTTCATAATTATTTAATGCTTGTATTTGCTACCTAGGGAGAATGATTACTTATTTCTAGCTCAGTTCACCTCTCCCAGACATTAAACATTTTTCCTTCTTACAATGATTAGCATGTGATAGCTTATCATCACAGAATGGACAGTGCATTTCTATTCTGGATATTAAGATACAGATTTACTCTCGCTAAAAATTATGTTCAAGATTGCACAAGTTAGTGAAAAATATGCCAAAAGAAAACCTTGTTTCTCACAAATGAGACTCACAAACAGAAAGCATTGTTTCCATTCACAACCAAGCCCCAATATTCTTTAAATATATTGAGAATTTTTAATTAAAAAATTATAAATTAGCATAATATGTGTCTTAGTAAGTAACTACTTTCTTACTGACTAACTATGGTTACCAAAGTTGCAATTCACATTGTTATTTTGTGATGGAAGCTATAAATCAGTATTATTTCCAGTGGAATTAATATTGATTTTACTTGGCTGTATTAGTATATTTCTGTAATTACAGTCACTGCTCATACAGTATAGGTAATTGGTCTATAAGCTATGTCTAGCAAGACTTCCAAAGGACATCCTAGTAAGAAAAAAGAGCTAGAATTTTGTGAAACATTTCAAGCTCAGAATACACTAAGTTGAAAAAGAACTAAGTCTTATCAGCAGTCACTGGAAATCTGATTTCCATTTTTAGATAGCTCAAAAACTTTTAAAAACATTCTATGCCAATGAGGCCAAAGACAAAAACTTTCATGGTTTCTATGAATAAAAGTCCTTTCACAGCCCTCCCACAGGGAAGCAGAAATATATCACAAAATCACAGAATCACAGAATATGCTGAGTTGGAAGGTACCCACAAGAAGCACTGAATCCAACCCTTAGGCCTGCCCAGGACCATCCCCAAGAATCACACTATGTGCCAGAGCATTGTCCAAATGCTTCTTGAACTCTGTCAGGGCCCAACCACCCTCTGGGCAAAGAACCTTTTTCCAATATGCAACCCAAACCTCCCCTGACACAATTTCAGGCCATACCCTTGGGTCTTCTCACTGGTCACCACAAAGAGATCAGTGTCTGCTTCTCCCCTTCCCCTCACAAGGAAGTTGAAGACTTCAAATGAAGTCTCCCCTCAGTCTCCTCCAGGCTGTACAGACCAAGTGACCTCAGCCACTTCTCATATGGCTTCCCCTCATGGTACTTCACCATCTTCATTGCCCTCCTTTGGACACTCTCTAACAGCTTAATGTCTTCTTCTTATTGCAGTGCCCAAAACTGCACACAATATTCGAGGTGAGGCTACACCAGTGCAGAGCAGAGAGGGACAATCCCCTCCCTTGACCAACTGGTGATGCTTTGCCTGATGCTACCCAGTGTTGGGGATGAGGAAAACCAGGAAACAGCATTCGCTGCATGGAAGGACCAAGGGAAGGGAGAAGTTTCGTTTGAAGACTGGAAAACCAACTCTGCTATTGCCTCTACCTGCAACAACCATAATGATTAAAGACTTTACAGTGGTAGCTGTGTTAAGCTTGTGAAACCTATTCGTAGGTTGATTTCCCCCATTTTCCCTCATGGACTTTTTGCCTGCCAGGCATAGAGACAACCCCTCATTGGTCCGTGTGCCCTGAGGTACGGACCAATCATGTTTCCCCCAGTTATCTCCTCCCTTGTCCCTGCCTCTTAATGTTTATTCATAAACCCTTACCCAATCTCTGTTAGCGGATTTGCATGCTCCGCCCCATCTCCGCCCAGGTTCCAGATCCTTCCTTAACAAACCCTATAAAACCCACCATTTTGTGTTAATAAAGTTGAATCAGCCCCCAGATGAGATTCAGGTCCAGAGAAGAGCAAGCAGGTTGGTGAAGAGACTTGAACACAAGTCCTGTGAGCAGAGGCTGAGGGAGTTGGGGTTGTTTAGTCTGGAGAAGGGGAGGCTCAAGGGAGACCTCATCACTCTCTACAACTCCCTGAAAGGAGGTTGTAGCCAGGTGGGGGTTGGTCTCTTTTCCCAGACAGCTATCAGTAAGACAAGAGAGCGTGGTCTTAAGCTCTACTGGGAGAGAGGCAGTTAGGTTAGATATTAGGAAGAAATTGTTTACAGAGAGGGTTATCAGGCATTGGAATGGGCTGCCCAGGGAAGTGGTGGATTCTCCATCTCTGGAGGTTTTTAAGGTGAGGCTGGATGTGGTCTAGTAATCATGGTGGTAGTGAATCAAAGGTTGGACTTGATGATCTCAGAGGTCCTTTCCAACCCAGCTGATTCTATGATTCTCTAGTCTGTACGTACATCCAGAGTTGCCCCATCCCAGGTGCAGAATCCAGCACTTTCTCTTGTTAACTTCATATTGTTTGTAATTACCCTGACCTCTAATATATTGAGGTCTCTCTGCAGGGCTTCCATGCCTTTGAGGGAGACGATAGCTCCTCTGAGTTTTGTGTCACCTGAATCTTGTTTAATATTTCTTCCTGTCCTGTGTCCAAGTAATTTACAAAGATGTTGAAGAGCACAGGTCCTAAGATGGAGCCCTGTGGAACCCCACTAGTGACATGTCACCAGTCTGGTGTTACCACATTCAGTGTTATCCTCTGTGCTCAACCCATGAGGCAATTGCTCAATTGCATGGTGTGTTTATCCAGCTGCGTGCTGGACATTTTGTCCAGAAGGATCCTGTGAGAGACAGTACTGAAAGCTTTATTGAAATCTAAAATGATTACATCAACTGGTTTCCCTTGGTCAACTAGGTGGGTTACCTTGTTGTAGCAGGAAATCAGGTTGGATAAGCAGGACTGTACTCTCATGAAGCCTTGCTGGCTGTGACCAGTGACTATGTTGTCTTTCAGGTGTTTTTCAATATCTCCCAGAACAATCTTCTTCATAATATTACCAGGCACTGAAGTGAGACTGATAGGCCTGTACTCTCCAGAGTCCTCCTTCTTAGCCTTCTTGAAAACTGGGACAACATTTACTAGCTTCCAGTCAACTGAGACCTCTCTGGAGAGATTTTGCAATTATATCAGCCATCAATTTGAGGATTCTTGGATGAATCCCATCAGGTCCTGTAGATTTGTAGGGATTCAGCTGGAGCAGCAGATACCACACAGTTGCAGGGTTGACTGAGAGTTGACCAGTCTCACAGTCATGGTCCTCCAGCTCAGGGCACTGAGACTCCCTTGGTCCATCATCCACACTGAAGACAAAGGCAAAGAAAACATTAAACACCTCTGCCTTGTTTCTGCCCCTCAGCATTAGGCAGCAGTAAAGAACCTAGTAAAAATCATGCCAGTTCTAGGTTGTGAGGGTCACAGATCTGCAAAATCCAGCCCTGGAGGTCACAAAACTCCTGGACTAGAATGGTTTTCCTGAGTGGTCCTGAATGTAACTTTTCCTAACAATATGTAAATGGTGACAGCATGACTTCAGAAGCCTTAAGTTAGGCTTTCAGAACTTGCCTGTTTGTCTTTAGTAGAGAGTGCTATCAAATTGTCATCAAATTTATTATTCTATTTTGACATGTTCCATAACTGAAAAGCTGATATCTAACTGGGGAACAAGAGAATCTATTCTCTCTACTGATTACAATTATTTACACTTTATATATATATATATATATATATATGTAAAAGGATATTTAGTATTGATTTTTTACTAATGTAATTCTGAGCTATGAGAAACCCCTGGACATCTTTAAAAGATTTCTATATGTAGAAAGAATGGGAGGGGGGAATTAGCAAAAGGCATTCTGTGTTACTGGTTGACCTAAGTATGGGCAAATCTGTGCATGATTCTTCTGAGTCACTGCCTTAGAGAAACCTAGGAACAAGGCTATGGAAAGCAGCTAGTCCATTACTGTGTTTAACTCTTTTAAGATTTTTCTTCTAACTATTGATTTTTAAGGTTTGCAAAATATGTAAACAGTTAATCAATGTGTGAGTCTTCTTAATTATTTTATTCTGAGCAATCGATATGTTTCCTCAATTTTTCATATACAACAGAAAGTGACTGCATAGCAGAGGTTATATTGAAGAACTAAAGAAAAAGTACCCAAAAACTTTTAAAAGTCATGCTGACAGAGTAAAACTATGTCACACTGGAGCAGTTAACTTTATGCTTAAGTCTACTCAGAAAATTGATACAGTATATGACATTATCTGTTTCACCATTTAAAATTAAGTACCTCAAGCTGTAGATCATCGAAACTAATTTTCCAGAAAACTAACAAAATACAGCTTGACAGACTGATTCTTTTTAACAGTGAAAAGGTATTCCACATACTGACCTGTATTGATTTTTATTTGTTTTTTTTTCTTATAATAAGAATTAGCTCATCACTTTTTATCTCCCAACTTACACATATCAGGAGATTTATGTAATTTGACAACGTCAATAAGTTTAACCAGCAGAATGCAAAATTTCTTGTTCATTGTGATTTTTTTTTGTAATAAATATGTGAGTAACAATAAGAAATAAAATAAATTAACAGGAAATATAAACTATTTACAAAGGGGAAAAATAGCATGAAGTTATCATCGATATTATACATACTTTTTCTTCACTCTATAGCTCACATGACTTACATCTCTCCCCCTCCCAGGAGGAATAAAGGGTTGTACAATGATTTAAAACAAATGAGATTTTTTTTGTATGGGAGGTGATGTGATTTTTCAAAATTTGTTTTTACTAAATATTTATATAATTTTCATAGGTTCATGATGAGGAAGGCAATTGACATATTCCTTTTTTGAGAATAAGGGTCATTAAGAGGCCAAAGAAGAATTCCACCAATGTCAGCTGTATATAGGAAATCAAACTTTTTTAGGAAGACCAGAGAAAGAGTCACAATGTTTCTCAGTGTAACAGAGACACTGATGAGACTAAATGTTTTTATAAGTCATACAGAATACAGGACAATAATATACAAATCTTGAAAGTCTGTGGTTTATGATAAAATATAAATAATAAAAAAAACCTTGGTCACCACCTCTCCCTCAGGAAAAACATGTTTAAGATTCAAATTAATCTTTAATCATGAAACTTCATAATAAACCTAAAACTTATTACAGAAATGAAAATACCTTTTTTGTTTATCTATAGAGTGATAGAATCATTTAGACCAGAAAAAAACCTTTAAGATCATTGAGTCCAACCATAAACCTACTATTATCAAGTCCCCCACTAAACCATGTCCCATCTTTTAAATACCACCAGGGGTGGTGACTCAATCAATTCCCTGGTCAGTTCCAATGCTTGATAACCCTGTCAGTGAAGGATTTTTTCCTAATATACAACTAAAACCTCCCCTACCTCAACTTGAAGCCTTTTCCTCTTGTCCTGTCATTTGTCACTTGATAGAAGAGACCAGCCCCCACCTCACTACAACCTCCTTTCAGATAATCATCATCATCATCATGGCTAGGCTTCGCAAACAAAGATTTGAGAAGGGCTCTACCCACGCTTGCTGCAAGCACGCTGATGGCTAAAAAGGCCAATGCGAGACAGACAAGTCCGGTTGCAGAAGGCACAGCAGAAAGACTCCCCAGGTGATATCGACGAGACGCGATTCTTTCTGCGTTGTCTTTTCTCCTCGAGAGTGATCCTGCGTGTGTTCTCAAAAGCAGCAGCAGCGTTATAGATGGTGTGTCTCCAGACCTCCTGATTGGAGGCCAGGGTAGACCAGTGGTGGTGATCAATATGGCCAAGGCTGAGGGATTGTTTCAGGCAGTCCTTGTAT
This sequence comes from Myiozetetes cayanensis, assembly GCF_022539395.1. Taxonomy (NCBI): domain Eukaryota; kingdom Metazoa; phylum Chordata; class Aves; order Passeriformes; family Tyrannidae; genus Myiozetetes; species Myiozetetes cayanensis. The sequence goes on along the minus strand of NW_026086604.1, from coordinate 76,310,657 downwards.
CTCCTCTTCGGGGCTCCTCTCTTGTGGCAGCCAGTGGCAAGTTCCCCATAGAGCACGATTTTAGGGAGGCGGTAGTCCTGCATCCTGGAGACGTGCCCTGCCCAGCGCAGCTGTGTTCTCAGCAGCTATTAGTACAATCCTAAACATCTACTAGACTGACTATATGACCAACACTTCTGTCCTTGAACAGGTAGCAGTCACGAGCATTGAGGCCATGCTGCTGAGAACACAGATAATCATAGAGAGTGATAAGATCTCCCCCAAGCATCCTTTTAGAGGCTCAACAAACCCCAGTTTCCTCATCCAGTTGTCATATGACTTACTCTCTAGACCCTTCATCATCTCCATTGCCCTTTTCTGGACTCGCTCCAGCACCTCAATGTCCTTCTCGTAGCAACGAGCCCAAAACTGAACACAGGGCTTGAGCTTGTGGCCTCACCAGTACTGAGTACAGAGGGATGATCACTGCATGTTCATGTCCCTCTGCTGAGTCTTCCTACCCTGTACCCTAGGTTCCACCAAGTATCACTTATGTTTTCTGTGGTCTGCCTCAGCTGACTAGTTTTCAGTTTTATTCTCATCTTTGGTAGTCACTTAAAAAAAAAAAAAAAGGCCATAACACATTAATGAATAGATCAAAGAAAGTCATCAGTATTATCAGCGTTGCTGCAGTTCAAACCATCTTTATCTCAATAAATACTGCAAAGAAGGGACTGAAAGGATCATGTTGTTGCCTTACAAAGAGTACACTGGGGATAAACAAAGCATCGATTACATCTTCCATTTAACTTTCTCCAGACAAAAATCAGTGAACAAATCAATCTTTATTCTGTAAAATATCACCAGAAAGTATCAGATGCTTTTTATTATACTAATAATTATATGAACAGGCTGCTAATATACAAGTTAAAGTCTGCATAGATAATGTACATGAACAGTCCTGAGTTCAAACTAGAAGTCTGATTCTAGTTACTGAAACATAACATTTGATGGAAACAATCAAGGAAAATATTTTATCTAAAAAAATAAATCTATTATTCAGTTCGTTACCATTGTGAAAACATTCTCTGAAGACAACAATTTTAAAGGAACTAAGTGTAGCAAGATGGTTTCTTAAATAAGACTCATTAATTATTCATCTACAGTTGATTTCATGGTCAGTTGTTACCTTATGGACATAGAGAAATTATATGTTTCTTCAGATTTTAAAGCCAAGTAGTTAAATTCAGGTAAACACTGTGTAGGTGTGAGAGTATAAAAAGATCCCATTTGGATTTATATTTACTTCTAAAGTTAATTCAGTATATTTTGAATAAATATGTGTAAGTTTAATACAATTTTAACAACTTGTTTTAATTTAATTCACATTCATTTTCCTGAATGTTGTAATTTATAAAATTGTTGAAGGAAGGACTGGTAGTCTTAAGGAGAGAAAAATTCTTGTGCAATGTCCTAATGTTATGTGCAAAAACATCCTGCAGAAGGAAGAACTACTTCTAGAAATTGAAATTATAATTTTAAGTTGTCTTCTCTGACCTGTAAGAGTCTGTTTCTAAATATAGAACCATACTAGAGTAAATAATGTTTTCCCACATTTTAGTAGCATTAATTCAGCTAAATAAAAAAAAAGTATTCGTACTTGGCAACTTCCAGTATTTCTCATGTAAAAACTCATATTTTCCTATGCAAAATAAAATGGACATAGCAATGGTTCTCATAAAATCATTAACCTCCCACTGACTTTCTGTGAAGAAATATAATCAAAGCTTAAGGGAAGATAATTTCATTGCAGATACTCCATGTAAAACCAGGAAGATCTCAAATTACAACAGTACAAAATTTCTACTCTTTAAAAGGACAGTGGGAGAAAAAAGATGAAGGAATTCAAACTAATTAGTCTATGTAAAGGTTAGGTACAATGCTTAGAGCACTGATAAAATTGTGGCTCTTAGGTAAGCAAACACGGTTGTCAGAGCTGATTAATACTTGTTCCCTTTCTTACTCTGGAAAAGGAGAACAATAAATACCAAACTGCCATGTTGGCAGAGATAAGACAATAAAAATCTTTCAGCAATATCCAGTAATTATTACTAAAAGAGAAGTTCTAATCTCATAAAAAGTTGTAATGTAACTACATATTCTGTTGTCAGTGTACAACTGTACAATTTGAGCTATGCTCAAATTTCCAAAGAGGAAACCATTTTTAAAAGGAGATCACTGCCCTCCACTGACACAACACAGGATTTATATTGAGGAGGTACCACTGACCTAGTTTTAGACTAGGGACATGTTACATACCTTGATCACAACTGTAATCCATTAATTCCATCAGCTACCTGTGGACACAAAACTGAAAACAAAAAAACACCACTAAACAAAAAAACCCACGAGGCAGAATCTAAGGTATCAATGAAATAGTGATTTAGTTTTAAAAAGCCATTGGAATACCTTTTTTAATCCTTCTCCACATACATGGCTTCGTTACACATAAGACTATCTTCCCACCAAAAGAAGAGTCAGAAGTCACAATCACATTTTGACTCAAAGAGAGCAGGAAAGCCTGGGGATATTTGTTGGATCTCAAAATATGACATCAGTAGAAAAGGATTTGAGTGGACTTTGCAGAAAGCCTTGGGCTAAGAGAGTTGGGGAAAAAACCTCAGTTTGAGAAACAAATGAGATATCATCAGATGTTGAATGCCCTACTTCAGCCCAGAGAGTCCACATCTTGATTTCATCAAACCTCTGCAGAAATCGTATTGTTCCTTATCTCTCCCTTTGTGCTCCCTGAATCCCTGCATCCTGTAGAACCAATTACCTGTACTGCCTTGTAAAATTCGGTAAGATAAAGTGGGTTTTTCCCCATGAGATAACTGCTAAGACCCCAAATTTGTTAACCTGGGTTTTCCCCGTATGTCATCCCCAAAAACACTCTATTTGTAATAAATTGTAATAGTTCCAACCCCCTGTTGAATATGTAAACACTCAACCCTTTAAAAATGAACTTGTAATTCCAATAAAGAGTTCCAGTTTCTAGCCTCCCGTGGGATCGTCTTAGTTTCATTGACCTCTGCAGATATTGAAAACATCCAAATTAACTTACACTAGCAAGAAATGTGGTAAATAAAATCTATATAAAATTATATAGATTTAAAGGGAAAACTAAAGCAATAACACTGTATGGTATTAAAGCTGGTGATTAAGATTATACTACTATGCGTGTTTAAACATTGGAGAACCCTAAAATGCAGATTCTGAATCCTTATAACAGAAGTGGTTTTCAGCTTGCTGCACCAGATGGGAAACCTCATGCTTACCACTTGATAGGTCATAACAGCAACTTTTCCCCCTTGCATTCTTGTGCCACTTCTATTACATCCCTTAGTGAGATTTAAATGCTGAAGAGTTCAGTCTTTAAGGCCTTCCCAGAAACATTCTAGATATACACTATGAAAGACTTCTCTCATTCCATGTGATAAAAGCAACAATAAATGACAGTTTCCAATAAACCATTTGAAATTTTTAACAAAAAGTCTTTTTGTGCAAATGTAGATGACTCCCACTCCTGCACTGTAAAGCTTTAAATAATACTTCTTTCCTGCCCCCACCATCAACTCCTCATCCCCAGCTGATCTACATTTTAAATCAGTTAGGGTTCTGACTGGAATTTCTGGACAGTCCCCATCAGAATACAATACTTAGTCTGAACAAGGATGACTTTTTCCAAATAAGAGAAAGACTATTCACTTCTAGAATTTAAGAACTGTACTTGAGACTACCATCAAGCACAAATCTTTTGAAATAGTGAACCTATTAATAACAGATATCAGCTGTTTCCCTTCATGTATATAAAACCTTCCTGCTTTTGGAACAGTGGTAAATTTGTGCACTGCGGTTGTCTGCTCCTGCTGGATTGGTTAATGTCACTGTTTTATTATCTGTAGTAATCTTTTTCCAAGGTGCCAAACTTTTTAACACAACTAAATACAGTGTTAGAGATAACAAACAATCTAGTTCAGGGCTTCTTATACAAAGAAGCCTTTCAACTCTCATCCAAAGACTAAAAATCTAAGCATGAGAATTAGTTTCCTAGTAGAATTTTCATATTTTTTCTGGAAGTCTGTATAACCATAATATTTCCTGATTACTTAGAAGCTGTGCCACTTTCAGATCACTTTTGTTATTGTGTAGTTTGTGCTAACTTAAACACTTACTATTAGGTATATCTCAGTTACTTTTGGTGATGATTAACTAAGATCAGGAGGCCTTTGAATGTCACATAGAAAACTACATATGCTGCATTCGGAGGTTAAAATCCACCAAGTTCAGCAGCCTCTTTTTAATTTGAAAAACAACAAAAACCCCAAACAAACAACCAACCAACAACAACAAAACAAAAACAAACAAACAAAAACCCAAAACAAAAACAAAACAAAAACCAAAACCAAAAACAAACAACCAACCAACTTAAACCAACAACAAATCACAAAAAACCACAACTGAAACCTAAACAGAAAACTATGGAACAAGTCTGAGAACCTTGGATACAACTTTGTGCTTCACACTTACCATTGGCTACACCAAAGTGATGTCCTTCTCAGTATAAGGACTATTTCAGATTCCTAACTAAGAAAACTGTTGCTAGTGTTATACAGGGAGAAAAGCAGCTCCACTAATATAAACAGCTTTTCTTGTAGGCATATATACTGCAGCTCCTCATCTGCAGTTGTCAGTGACCTTAAGAATACACAGGCTTTATTTCTTTTATTTAGGAAAGCACTAGAAACAAACTCTAGCAGCAAAAAACAGCCATTGTGTTGGGGAAACTTAAGACTCACTCATCCTTCTATTTACTATTTTCATTCTTTGTTATGAGGAGAATAAATCACACTGCTCTCTGTTTTGCATGTGCCCAGGAAGAAAATATCCCACTCACCTTCCTCTCTTGGACACTTATAGCTAAGCTGAACAAAATTCTTAAGAAACCATATACTATTAAACAACAAAACCCTTTCCTGATGAAATGCATAGGTTAGAGAAGGGAATAATACATTGAAAAAAAAAAAAAGAAAAAAAAAACACACCATAAACAAAGCTATTATACATGTAGAATAAATTTATCCACAAAGTAATTTTGACTCTATATTCCACAAATAATATACACTTCCTAGTGTGTTGGTGAACTAAATAGTTGTTAATTTTGTTAATGTCCTAAACCTCATGTGCTCACAACATTGCAACTCTGTAATGAAACTTATTTTCATTAGAATACAAACTTCAGTGGAAAAAACCAGAGAGGACAGTATATTTCCTTGTGATGCTGAAAAATTTACTGAGCAACACTATTCAATTGCAGAATGCTGTATTTTAACAATCAGTGTAGCTCAAGACTTCTTGAAACTTTACGTGAAAGAATATTTTGAAAACATATAAATTAACCTTCTTTCAGATAATATTCTATGTTATCATGGCTCAAAGAGAAAGAAACAAAAGATTACTGAAAATGGTCTCTGTTGTCAGAGCAATGTTTTTCTAAAACAAGCTGATTAAAAATTCCAGAATAGTAGGACATAAAGAAAAAAAGTACAATTCCCATTTCAAAAATGGTACAAGGGGAAAATAATTCCTCACATGGAGAAAGGAACACTGGGATTATATTACATTGTATTTGCATCACATAATTGAATGAACTAGCCTTGGAACACAGTTATTCAAAGTTGCTCTTACTCAAGAGCAAGATACACTTAAAAATTAAAAGTTGTATGAAGATATCTTTACACAAAAGGTTTCTACAAACCAGAAAAATGTATTTCAGAAACAGTACTCTCTGGCTAATTATAAATTTAAGAGGCTAAGTCTTTCTGTCTTCTGTGTTCCAACAAGACCTGTGTTTCAATGGGAAAAGAAAATTAGGGGGAAAAACCCCACACATTCAGGAAATTGTCTGCTTTAAATCTGTGTAGATTTCGTTGTAAACTGCACCAAGAATCTACATTAGTCTGCCATTAGCAAATCTAGGTTTTTCATTATGATAGTCATCAGAGCAAAGACTTTATTTCACCTTCAGTAATATAGTCAAGATAGAAGAAAACAACCAATACTTATATCTGCCAAATAAGCTATTTGAAGTCATTTTCTTTTTACTATAAAATTAGATACAACGAATTGATCTGAAGGATCTATTTTTGTAAAAAACAAAACAAAACAAAACCTTGAAAGTAGGTAACTCTATGTAATTGATTTTTTCAGTAAAAATAGGATATAAAATATATATCATATATATATAGGATATAAAAATATAAGTAGGCAATTTGACTTTAAAAGGTAGCTAAGTTTTGAAAGTAAACTCATACAATTATAATAAAAATAATTGTCTATCTCATTTTTATTTCAATAATTTTCAAGAAATGGAACCATATATTTTATGATTTTTTAATTTTATTTTGTCTTTACCTCATATTCACCAATTTAATTCTGCTATAGTATTAAGATATTAATTTTGAAGTTCTGAAGCAAAATTGCCCTGAAAACAGAAAATTCCTTTCTTTACACAGAAAATTCCTTGCTTTACACAGACACTTGCTGTCAAGCACAGAAAAGGATCATAAGGAAAATGAAGAGAAAAAAAATTACATACCAGGCCCTGCACAGAACTGACTGAACACTGGTAATGGTAATGAAAATTGGAAAACATGATGGAGTCAGGTCAAATTAGAAGCAGAAGCAGATCAGATCCGTATTTCCTATATTAAGAGCTGTTAAACTTGGGTGAGACAGGAAAGGTGAAAGAGAGAGAGAAATAATTTCCTTGAAAGTCTACCTGTCGTTTTCATTTACACTTTTCTACTTTTAACATTCTGGAAGGAGTTATACACATGGATGCTGGCAATAACAAAAGATAGCAACATCACAGGCACAATATTTCCTTCCACTTCCGTGGACTCACCATAGTTTTGGTTCAGTCCCTTCTCTTTGTCACAGAAATCAATTTCACTGACAGTTCAGTAGTATGACTGGAAATCAAAGATAATTGGGTAATTTCATCACTATTCATGTTATTCACCAAAATAATGACATGAATGGTCTCTGGGTTGAGATTGTCAGTAAGGCAGCTACGTGTACCAAGAAGGACTCTTTCCTTCTGGGAGAAATTTTTTTGCTGAAATAGAACTGAAGGCATACCTGAGAACAGCTGGAATGAACAACTCATCTTTCTTTAATCCATCAAGCTCCTGTTGCAAGTTATTCTAAGCCAACAAATTGTTTCACTCAGTGTACAACAATGTCTTTGCATCTAATATATGAAGGGAATTATTATTAATGATATTATTATGCTTAACCATTCTCACAGAACACACTGATCATTTAATTCACTCTGAAAAGAGAAACAGTAAGCTATAGAACTGTCAAAATATGTGCTGTGCCTACTGAATGGATGAAGTACTGAATAAAGAAGGAACCTGCCTCTGAATCTTTATCAGGTTGTATTTTCTAATAAAGTGTCACTCTACATGAGATGTCAGACTCTTCTCTGTGCTGTTTCTCTGGGTCAGTTCCAGCACTATAAAATGGCTGCAAACATAGCAACTAGTGTTCATGAGCAGTAATGGGCAAGAAAATATCAAAGAAGCACACTTATGAGAATATGTCAACAGCGAAGTCTACCATGATTTTACAAAGCAGGGCAGCCACCTGACTAGTGGTTAGGTAGTCTCACTGCATGCTGGAACATCAGTGAAGTTAAACTCTTTCCAGAAGTCTGAAGACAAAAACAGCGTAAGGAAGCCCACCAGGAGAGGACTGCTAGATTCAGGTAGGTGTGGTAGATGAGTAAGGCTACCTCAAAAGACAGTTGGTGCTAAACTAACCTCTTCATGCCGCAGCCCGAGTGGGAAAGGACTGACAGCACTCAGGGGGTTCGCAGTCTGCAGCAGGTTTATTGATGGTGCAGGAGGCGTGAGGGCGCTTCCTGGCGCTGAGCCGCGAGGGTGCTGCCCAGAACAAAGGGCGAACAGGACTTATATAGGGTTAAGGAAGGAAGGGTCTAGAAACTGGGAGGAGTAGGTGATTGACATAAGGGGAGAACCAATAAGGGAGTAACAGAGGGAATACATTAACTTTTAACCTATAGGATGATCTGGGGGGTGTGGTGAGACCGCCTTACTGCGGCAAAATCCCACCAATCATAACTGGGGATTCAACAGCCAATCAGGGGAAAGGGTTCATGAGGGAAAACTTATAAGGGAATAAAATATGAATTTACAACTGGGGTACAATGGTTTTAACATGCATTAACATTACTAATGGGGGTGAAACAACATTGTCCATGTCAAGCAGGTTCAAAGGTCTGTTCACAGATGTCCATTCCAGTGTGTAAGTCCATAGTTTTAAACTTCATCTTCATTATGTTCTTTGTAGATCTGTCTCCACTTGTGGTATAGTCTCTGTTTCTGTTTGGTGCCTTCCACATCTCCCCCTTTTTTGTTTGTTTGATGCGAGGCTATGTCGAGGACAGGTAAGTCAACGGATGTCACAGCAGAGTTAGTAGTAGGGAGGCAATACCTTTTGAAACAGGTGAAAACACAAGACAGAACACAAGTAATAACAATAACAGAGAGTAAAACTGAAACCGCAATCAAAATTAATTGTTTGGTCCAATTGGGGAGGGACCCCCAATTGAGTCCTTCAAACAAATCTTTGGAACTCCACTTTGAGTCCTGTTTTGCAAGTTTATACCAGATGTTGTTGTTAATGGTACTTCCCTGCACCAGAGCCCACGCCGGAATGTTTGCAGATGGAGACGTAGTAGGAGGAGCGCTGATCATTGGTGGCAGCATTAGCAGGATGAAAAGGCAGGTTATGATGTTTGATCTACAGATGATGCCGGAGGAATAGGTGTTTGTAGATCCGCAGGATGTTTGAAGATTTTTATTCTTTTTGCCGGGACCCATCTCGGACCTGTATCTGTTAAAATACAGGCGTGCCCTTTCCCCCAAGTGATTAGGGGGAAAGGACCCAACCACTTGTCAGTGAGGTTATCTTTGTACAGTACCTTAGCCTTCACAGGGACAGTTTCGGAGATATTAAAGTGCCTCTCTACAGCAGTTTTGCAAGTGGGAAAGGTATTGTCCTCTAAGCGATTTAAAAAATTTAAAACATAAAGCGCTTTATCCAAGCGTTCTTGGGGAGAAAGGTCGGAACTCCCCCTTTTTTGTTTTAAAAGTAAATTTTTAAGCGTCTGATGCGCACGTTCTACGATTCCCTGACCTGTGGGATTATGGGGGATCCCGGTGATGTGGGAAACCCCCCAGGCAGCAAAAAAGCTTTCTGTGGCTTTTGCAACGTACGAGGGACCGTTGTCGGTTTTAATCTGTTTCGGAACCCCCATACGCGCGAAGGCAGCAAGAAAGTGTTTTCGGACATCACGACATTTTTCACCAGAGTGTGCAGTGGCAACAATGAATTTAGAAAACGTGTCAATGGAAACATGAACGAATTTTAATTTTCCGAATTCATTAATATGTGTAACATCAGACTGCCAAATTTCGAGGGGAGAAAGACCCCTGGGGTTTGTCCCTTCAGGTCGAAGTGGTGCCACTGCTTGACAATCGGGACAGGATTTTATGATGTCTTTAGCTTGGGACAATGGGATGCCAAATTGTTTATGTAATGCTTTAGCATTTTGATGAAAGAAGTCGTGAGTCATGCGTGCTTGTTGAAATAAATTTGGAACGGTAACGTTACCTGCTAAGGAATCGGCACGCTGATTGCCTTCAGCCACAGGTCCAGGAAGTGCAGTGTGCGATCTGACGTGTGTAATAAAGAAAGGATGGTTTCTGTGTTTAATAAAGAAAAACAAACGAGTTAACAACCTAAATAACAAAGGGTGAGAAACGTGTTTGAGATAGGAATTTTCTATTCTTGAAACCAATCCTACAACGTAAGAAGAATCTGAAACTATATTTAGAGGTTCATCTTGAAAAAGAAAGAAAGCCCTGGTTACAGCAGAGAGTTCCACTAATTGTGGGGAGCCTTCAGCATGGTGGATATCCTGTTGCCACAGTTGATTTTCAAGCCAGACGACTACTGCATTGCCAGTGCGTCCTGAGCCATCCGTGAAGACGGTTCTGGCCCTTGGTAAGGGGACAGGAGAGTGCATAACCTGGAGAGTTAAAGGAATAGGTAGTAGCCGTTGTAGTAAAGGACAGGCAGGGAGATGGAATTTTATTTGTCCAGTGAAATTGGCGCTGGCAAATTGGAAGTCCACAGAGTATAAAAGGAGCTGATGGTACTGTTCTGCTGTAACTGGGAGAAAAAGAAAATCGGGATCATGGCCCATCAATTCGATACACCTGGAGCGACCTTTAAGGAAAAGTTTAGAGATAAGTTCAGGGAAACTGGTTACTGTTTTGGAGAACTGGTGAGGGAGGAAAAACCATTCCCACAGGCAAAAGTGCGTGTTGTTAGTATGAAACTGTCCCAGGACAGCCAAGGGCTGTTTCTCTCCTAGGGCGATAACGAAAGATACAGGGATGTGAGGGAGCATCCGATGTGCTTGGCACGATGAAATTTTCTGTTGGACGATGGAGAGTGCAGATTGCGCATCAAGGGTTAAGGATCTGGGGGAGCTGAGGTCTGGGTCTCCCTTTAAGATGTTAAACAAGGGACTCAGGTCCTCCGTACTTATGCCAATTAAAGGTCGAAGCCAATTGATTGCTCCTAAAAGTTTTTGGAGATCATTTAAGGATTTAATTTCAGACCGAATTTGAATTGGTTGTGGAAAAAAGGTGGAATCGGTGATATGTAAACCTAAAAACTTCCATGGTGCTGAAAACTGAATTTTTTGTTTAGAGATGGCCAATCCATTAGAATTTAGGGTTGATATTAGAGAATCAGTTACCTCACTTAAAAGAGGCTTGTTAGGAGCGCAAATGAGAATGTCGTCCATGTAATGGAGTAAAATAACCTTTGGGAACTGCGATCGAATTGGTAAAAGAACTTGTGACACAAATAATTGGCATAAAGTAGGAGAGTTTTTCATCCCTTGTGGAAGAACCCTCCATTGAAACCTCCTATGGGGTTGGGATAGATTGAGGGAAGGAACAGAAAATGCAAATTTAGGGCAGTCAACTGGGTTAAGGAAAATATGAAAGAAACAGTCTTTTATATCTACCACTACCATGGGCCACCCAGCGGGGAGCATAGATGGTGAAGGCATCCCTTGCTGGAGGGCACCCATGGGTTCTAAGACATCATTAACCCTGCGGAGATCTTGGAGAAGCCTCCAAGATCCCGAGGACTTTCTAATAACAAAAACAGGAGTGTTCCAGGGGCTAGTAGAAGTTTCAATGTGACCCAAAGCTAGTTGTTCATCGACGAGATTATTCAATGCCTGCAGCTTCTCGGCGGTCAAGGGCCACTGGTCTACCCAGACTGGATCTGAGGTGGTCCAGACCAGCGGGGGAAGCTGCAGCTCCCCAGTGACCCCTGTTAAAAAACCGATGTGAGTTTTATTCCCCATTGTACCATGACATCCCTTCCCCACAACGTGAGGGGGATGTCGAGAATAAAAGGACATACTGAAGCTGATTGTTGTTCTGGTCCTGTGATGCGTACAACCATATTACTCTGTAATGGAAATTGTGAGCCCCCCACCCCGCTGATGTTAATTAGTGTGGGGTTTAGAGGCCAGGTGGAAGGCCAGTCTTTTTTAGCTATTATAGTAACGTCAGCACCTGTATCCATAAGGCCTGTCACTTCCACGCGTGATGGACTTGTGATATCTGAAGAAGATAAACAACACGTTAAAAGTGGTCGGGATGTAATTGACTGGGTCCAATACACCTGAGGCGTTGCTTCTGATAAGGCAGTAAAGGAAATTAGCTGAGCAATCGGTTCGTCATTGGTTACATGAACAGGGGGAGAAGAAACATTAACTGAAATAGAGAAAACATCCGTTTTTAAAATCATACATAACACAGGAACAATAAAGATACCTTTGGCTATCCCGGATTGGGTAGAGATAACTAAATAAACATCATTGTAAGGTAACATAGAGGAAGGAACAACATCAATTAATTGTGCTTCGTTTAACAAAATAGTGGAAGGAGAGGAGGGGAATAACTGAATCCAGGGTAACATATCAGAGGGAGGGGAAGATGATTGTTCATCTAAGCCATTGAGAACCGTTTCTGATTCATTGGGGAATTTGGTGTCGGAGCGCCCCCCCTGGCGCTCTGCTGGAAGTTTCCCGACTGATGTAAATTGTCCTGTGATTTAAAGGAGACCTTGCGCTGCAAATTGGGTGTTTTAGGTGGCAAGGGATTGCCATAGACATCAGTAACAGATTTACAGTCTTTTGTCCAATGGCGTCCCTTGCCGCAGCGCAGGCATGGGGTTTTGGGTAAAGCAGGGGTAGATTTGTTCTGGAGTTCAGGGCACTGTTTCATCACGTGGCCCTTCTGCTTACAATGGAAACAACGATTTGGACCAGAAAGAGCGGCAGCTAGGAGGTTAGCTTTGTGAGTGTTTGAATTAATGTTTCTGCAGGCTTCGATCATATCTATGATCGTGGGGTTTTTAAGCAATATCAAAGCTTTCCGGCACTCCTGATTAGCATTCTCGATAGCAAGTTTTTGAAATAAAATGTCTTGAGACTCCTTTTGGGAAACCTGTTTAACGATTGCCTCTTTGAGGCGGGAGATAAAGTCAATGAATGGTTCGTCTTGTCCCTGTTGGATTAGGGTAAATGAAGGAGTGGTGGTATATGCATCCGCTACTTTTTTAATTGCTTGTAAACCCAAATCCTGGGAGATTTGGAGATATTCCCTTCTAATTCCGATTTGCTGTCGCTTGTCGGTAAAGGGGCCTTCCCCAAACATAACATTAATTAGGTGATCTGTAGGGGCCTTGCGCTTAGGTAATTTTTCGTTAACATGTTTAACGATTAAATTCTTCCACTCACTTTCGAAAACCGAGTATTGTATAGTAGTAAGGAGCCCTTTCGCTACTACACGCACATCGTGGGGTATTAATGTATGTACCTGGAACAAGGTATCTAAAAGTCCCAGTGTGAAAGGAGCTCCGAGTCCATAGTCTGTGACTGCTTTTTTAATGTCCCGCAAAATTGGATAGGAAATAGGAAACCATTCCGGAGCTGTGTTGGGATTGTCATAAAACACGGGAAATGCCCGCAGAAATTCCGTATCCCCTGCCTGCATAGCTTGGGCCTTGCAGGCCTTCCAGATATCAGGGGTTTGTAGGTTACCGGAGTGGTGGGCCCGGTGTTTACCATGGGCGCCGCCATCTTTGCGGGAGCAAGTCACGCGTGAGAAAACAACGTCGCGTCCGGATAGTGCGTCATTACAAGAGGACGTCGATGACGTTAGGGAAGAGGTGGAGCTACTAGAGGAGGGCGTGGCCAGGGGACTACGAGGGTGCCTCCCATTCCCGACGTCACGGCCGCGCGCTTTTTCCATTTCCCGCGCGGCGCGTTCCCCCCGCCCCTTAGCTTTTCGCGCCACCCGTTGACTCCTCCCTTCTCCCTCAGCCGCGTCGTCATCTTGCGCCCAGGAACAAGAAGGTCCCAAATCAAGGTGTCCCCCGCCATTTTGAGCGCGCCGCGGTGATGTATCACGCGGCTTGGAATTCTTAATCTTCATCCGGCTCTGTAGAGCCGTCAGAACAAGCCTCCACGCAATTAGCGCTTCACCAGCCGTAGAATCTCCTCGCTCTTTTTCCACCCAGAGGGAAAAACCAATTTTGTCCCAGTCTTTGACGTTAAGCACCTCCGGGACTTGCTCGCCTTTTAAATGCAACCACTTAGCCAGGGTCTTTAACGCTCTTTTGTCGACGGGATGGCTTGTCGGCAGTTGTGCGAGCATGGCCTTTAAGTGGTGGTAAATAGCTTTCTGCGGTGCCGAGAGACGGGCTCCCATGGTGTTAAAGTTGCACACACAGAGGTTGCGGGGATGAGAATCGGGGAAGGAGGGAAGGGACTTCCTCAGCTGCTCACCTGGCTCCGCGCAGCAGAACGAGGTGCGTTTGAGACCGCCGGTCACCGACCCGTTGCTCGCCGTCCAGCTGAGGGTGACTGCCGGGGAGGACGCCTCCAGCCGCTGCGCCTCCAGTATCCCAGCCGGGCACTCTGGAGTTTCCTCAATGTGAGGAACCTGCTACAGAGCCCTGCGCGTGGGCGCCATATGCCGCAGCCCGAGTGGGAAAGGACTGACAGCACTCAGGGGGTTCGCAGTCTGCAGCAGGTTTATTGATGGTGCAGGAGGCGTGAGGGCGCTTCCTGGCGCTGAGCCGCGAGGGTGCTGCCCAGAACAAAGGGCGAACAGGACTTATATAGGGTTAAGGAAGGAAGGGTCTAGAAACTGGGAGGAGTATGTGATTGACATAAGGGGAGAACCAATAAGGGAGTAACAGAGGGAATACATTAACTTTTAACCTATAGGATGATCTGGGGGGTGTGGTGAGACCGCCTTACTGCGGCAAAATCCCACCAATCATAACTGGGGATTCAACAGCCAATCAGGGGAAAGGGTTCATGAGGGAAAACTTATAAGGGAATAAAATATGAATTTACAACTGGGGTACAATGGTTTTAACATGCATTAACATTACTAATGGGGGTGAAACAACATTGTCCATGTCAAGCAGGTTCAAAGGTCTGTTCACAGATGTCCATTCCAGTGTGTAAGTCCATAGTTTTAAACTTCATCTTCATTATGTTCTTTGTAGATCTGTCTCCACTTGTGGTATAGTCTCTGTTTCTGTTTGGTGCCTTCCACATCTTCAGACTCCCTAGCCTCTGACATTCATCTGGAAATCACAGTAAATGTAACCCCAGTGTTTTGTTTCATTTTACAGTGACAAAGATCTATACATCCAATGTGGCAATGGAAAATGTTATGATACATAATTATCCTGAGTGCCACAGCAATTTACAGACTAGATTTGCGTGACTTAAAGGGAAGGCATCAAAGAGTGTGAAACAGAAACAAAAAGCATACCAGCTGCAACCCAATCTGGTTTTTAAACAGCACCACGGTGTTATTTACATAAACTTTAATTGAGTTTCAACAAAACTGCATGAGAGCACAAAGAAATGCCCAGTCTTATAAACACTGACATCAGTGAGACCTACTGTGGACCAGCAACTGATCTTCAAATGACTATATTTACCATATGGTAGCTTATATGGTAGATATGGAGCACTCTATTTCACTTTTGGATTGTATGCATGACATTTTGAAATATTTAAACTCTGAGGGAAAAAAAATAAAACATGATGATGTAAAATGTTCTCTCCCATGTCAGGTTAAGAGTAGTTCTTTTGGTTCTGTTTAGTTGAGACATGGACTACTTCTAAAGTCTGTAAAACAAATATATATATATATATATATATATATATTCAATTTAGTTTTACTGCAGCTTTAACAACTCCCAGCTGGCAATCCGTATGAGTCTCTAACATAATGTTCTCTCTTCTCTATGTAGACAATTATTCTTCCTTAAAGTACCTACAGTGTGTGTTTGTATATGGTATATTTAGCCTTAAACTTGCTGAATTTAGTATTTTATGTTCTTACACACTTCAGTAGGTTGAATGTGTCCTAGATTTACAGAGCTGTGTTGCTTTTTTCATGTGGTTTTTATTATTTTTTCAAAAGATAAAATCTTTTAATAGATCTTAAAATATAGTATTCATCAGTGGCTGCAATTCAAAATATTTTTCTAAGCATTCTACTTCAATGAGACCTTCAAAATCAGTCCAGTTTTTCCCAGGCAGACCTCTTCAAGAATATACATTATTTTATATCTCATTCAGTCAAACTTGAACTAATATATTGCTTTGTTTCATGTTGCACCATATGCTTATTTGTTGTGACCTTATATTTTGTTAACACTTCACTAATCACCGTCATCTTTAAATTCCATGTTCTGTCTGTACTTGTTGTGGACCTTCATGGTTTTACTACAAATGTTTGGTTTAATTGTGCTTAATCATAAAATACTTATTTTAGCTTTTTACCTGAAAATGGGTATTAAACTATATTTAACATTTTTGTGTATGTTTGCCAGTTTGCTAAAGCTATCCATAAATAATCTTAAGAAAGTTTTAAATCCATAAAGCAGCAAACTGTATCTGATCGTGCTTGTGTGGTTTCTCTATTCATAGAGAAGTCTACACAAAAGTGCAACGTAAAGTAGAAACCCCAGACTGCAGACTTTAACCACCTACCATATACAGCAACAGTATGAGTTGATCACAAGCCTCCTTACAGATACAATAATCTCAAGAGACTAATGCAGGTGAACGCTCTTCATTCAAAGTAGGATTTCAGGATATTTTCTTAGTACTTCTTAATTATAACTAAGGCTCTGCAGTGTGTAAAGTTGTGCCTGATGCCAGAAACTGATGGAAGATTTACATTACCCTCAGGAGCTGGCAGCTCACTGAAGTCTCCTGGAAACTCCAAGATGCTAAGTAAGCATTAGTGAACTGAGAACACAGGGGCTATATCCTGTGCAACTGTTTGACATGTAAGGCAAAGTATCTGGGCCATAGTGGATATCAAAATATGTTTTTCAAATCAATGGTTTTCAAACCAAGAAAATGTTGACAAAATAACTTATTAAATCTACAAAAATCCACCTTATAGTTCTGATGTAAATGTAGCTGAACAAGCCATATCACTACTCTTTTTGTTAATCAAATTTACTTCTCAAAGCTTGTCTCTGGATGTTAATCTTGACAGGACCATTTTATTACTGACCTGATCTTATTAGGTGTAAGCAATTAAAGGACTAATTGTGAATCAGTCTACTATGTCAGTATTCTCATCTTACATTTAAAGAAGTAATTTACCAAAATTGTACCTTAAGAAACAGTTACACTGACAGAAGCAGAGCACATGAATTCAGTAGCATAATCTGAATAACTATTGCACAACAGAATTCCAGTGCTTGAAAAAAACAAACGTGTTCATATGTGTACACACAGAAGATTCAGGAGCACATGTAACACTGCACCCACTATAGCCAATTGGTTTCCCAAAATAATTCACAAATCGAAGTTCCATGAAGAAAAGTGAGAAACCACTGTTCCTATAAGATCCAAGCATCAGAAGGTCCGGTAAGACACAGGACTGTGTTAGAATTTGACGCAGCATAACTGTAAAGAGCTTGGTTTTGTCCCACAAAGTATGAGAATACCTGTCATATATTACTCTGTATAAAATTGAAGGGCCTACAGAACATCTGAATGTGTAGTTTTTACTGAAATTTCTATCTAAAAGTATAAATGAAGAATTATAACTCCCAAAGCCAAAAGTGTTATTAATTAATTTCTATTTTCTGGTTTTGTATTCTGCAAATAGTGTTCCCAGTGTGTGTCAGGCCATTAACTATTTTTTCACAACTCTGATAGGATTTTTTTTTTCATCAGTGCCATGAAAATATTGTTTCTTATACTATTTTTTGTCTGACTTAAATTTTTCTTTTATCTTAGCTTTTCTATACATCATGAAATTGAATTTAAAAGTAAAAAGTTTAGGTAAAAATATGGAAAACAACTAGTAAACTTGGTACAATTTTGTTTCAATGGATTTTCTCTTAGCTAACTATGAAAAAAAAATTATCAATTCCAGATGGAAAGCTTAAAATTATCTTTTTTTTTTCTTTTTTACATGAAACTAAATCATTTGATATGTTAGTTCTATCAACTACTCTTGCATCTATTTACTGTATTTATGAGCACAGGTGTTTGTATGACTTCAATTCCATGAATGAACCATTCTTATTACTATTTTTAATATCAGTCCAGATGTCTGAATTCCTGTAATGATCAATATAACGATTATTACTTCCCTCATCATTCTGATTTTTCCCTCATTAGAAATTCAGTGATTCTTCATGGGTCTTTTTACGCTACATAGCTTATTCCTATGTTCACAACCATCATAGTTTGCTAAGCTGAAAGTTATATCCTCCAATATTTAAATTACATCTAGTTCACTGTATCATTAAACTTAGACAGATTTGAACTGTAAATGGTGTGATTCAACAGAGATAACTAAATACTGTTATAATTGTCAAAGAATTTTAGAAGATTACTTTATATACAAGAATATAATTAAGAGTAATATGTAGAGTAAAAATATAAATTAATATATAAATTTATTCATATGCAGATGGGGTACACGTATAGATTCGTCTTTACAAAGGAGAAGAACCATATTGATCAGGTGAATAGAATTGCAGCTCTATCTTCAATATAACAAATATCTTTGAACAGCTTCACCCATTAACAGTAGTTTTATAATCCTTTCCCAAAGAGAAGATCACAATGAGGTGGTCACTCTGTTAAGGGACTAAGACCACTAAGTTCTTACAACAGTGATTTAAGAATGTTATTTCCTTATGACACATACTAGCTTTGCATGGCCCTTATAGTGCCTAGTATCCACCTTTAGTTTGTGCTGAGAAAAGCCAGAGCGGTATTGTAAAACTAATGATTGATAGCGATCCCATTGCAGCACATCACTGCTGGTTTTTTCCACTCAAAAAGAGATATTGGGCCAGGTGCAGTCAGAGTACCATATGTGCACACACATCTGAAGACAATCTCAAATATTGGCTTAAAAACTACATTGAACTTCATCTTTGGCTAAATCACACAATTGCATCGAGGGAGAAAAAAGTCCTCTTTGCCTTTTCTCAACAAAAAAGTAAACAGTTGCTGCTACTCTGAGGTTATATGACTTCAGAATTTCATTGTTGTTATAAAAATACACAATAGCACAGTTATTACTTTATCCTGAAGTGGTGCCAGGGAAATATTGTTACAATATTTACAGAAGTCTTTACTAGACAGAACAGTTTCTTTTTATTGTTTCTTTCCCTTTTGAACCTTTTAACAACAAAATTTCACTTGCAAAAAGGATCATGTTATGTGGCATTCAAGTTTATACAACTTCTACAAGTCATCCATGGCATGACAATGAAGTTGCTGAAAGGCAGCTGCAACCACTTGAGTCTTGTTTTACATACAACTAGCTTTTGGTGAAATGAGGTATTTCAAGTTGCCAAATACATCAGCTCCTAATCTTTCTCTGAATTGTCCACTTCTAGGAAGAGATGTAATCTTAAGATTATTTCTTAAACTCCCTGGTGGGTATGTTTCTCAAATTTTAAGACTTTTTTTGCCATGTCATAAAAGTGTGACACCCAACCAAAAAGGAGGCTTAGTGACTTCATCAATAAGGTAACAGTGATGTCCTGTACATTCACAATCTCTCAACTGCACGTTGTTACTGTCTGAGAGCTGCTCCTTGGGCACCACACAATCCTACTCTCTCTTTCTCAAGAGCACAGACTCTTCCACCTTGTCCCCTCTTGCCAGGGTCTTCTCAGCAAAGCCTTCTCAAATACTGAATAAAGATCTCTGAGCTCAATGGTTCAAGGCCTGAGCCTCCCCTGGTTCCACAGACCCTCACTTACCCTGCCCAGATCTGTTGCAGAGGTAAAGGGGAGGATGCAGGATCCCTTAAGTGGAGAATAAAACGGGTGTCATCTGCCATGGAACCAAAGCTAAAGGGCAAAGCTAAAGGGCTGTCTGTTCCTTGTTGTGTGAGCACTTGTGGGATGAGAGCTGGGAATAAGATCAGGTAGGTTTTGTTTAATCTGCTCATTCTTTTGCGTTAATGCTGTTGTGCCACTAGTGTGATTTGTAAGTAATAATGCTTGTCAAAAGGAAATTGCTGTTGTTTCTGGCCATGCATAACTCATCAAAATTAAATACAGGCTTTGCACTAGGGATGCTGTCACCTCTGCTGCACCTCATTAGGCAGATTGAATTCATAAAATCTTAAATGCTGAGCTGTCCTCAACCTGAGCTGTCCTCAACCACAAAATCTAAGTCACCAAATTATTGTAATTATCCTCTTAAAGTTGGGTTATTTTTTTGCTGGGATTATGTTTCAGAACTCTTCAAGTGTCACTGTGTGATGCCTCCTCTTGACTGCCTTGCTGTCGAGGCATGGGGCACAGTGATGCCTTTCCTCTCACCCCATGAGTGCTGCAAGCCTGACCTGGCTTTGAACATGCCATGGAGCTGCTATGCACATGCACTGCTTTACCTCCAGAGGTGATGGTTTTGTTGAACTTGAGCTAGGGCTGCACAAACAATCAAGGGCGAAGTCAGCTATATGCACTGATCTGGGGAAGTGAGGGTAATAGTGATGCCCATGGTGAATTATTCATGATTAAGGAAGGAGTTGTCTTTGTGCAATACATATATCTATATCTATATCTATCTATCTATCTATCTATCTTTATCTTAAAAAAATAGAATTTCAACTTAAATACCTTATGTATAAAAAGGTAGTCCTTCACATGTATGGATACTCCAACTTGAAACTGTCAGAAAAAATAGAAAATCAGAGTAATTTAGAATGAGATAGAAAGCACTGAAGCATATATACATAAAAAATTAGCTAGTGTAAATTCTCAGACTACATATGTTAAAGGCACAAGTTATGATGTTGGTTTGTGCAGACATTATTTCTCCTTGTGCCCATTTGTGCTAGTTACAGGAAATTACACGTAACAAACTGAAAAAAGCTTTTTTACTGTGAGAGTGATCAAACACTGGAATAGATTGCCCAGCCAGGTTGTGAAGTTTCCACTCCTGGAAATATTCAGCACTCACTAGACATGGTCTGGGGCAAACTCTTTTAGCTGATGCTGCTTGACGAGGGTGATTGGACTTGATGACATATAAGCTGTGATAATGACTAATTAAAAGGACAAACTGAAACCTTTCAGAAGGCTATATCATATAATATGATTTAGTTTTTCATGTTAATAGAAAAATGGTACTGTTTCCCCTAAGTTTTGTCTTATTTGCCTCTTCATATATTCTTTCTCAACTGGGAACTGAGGATCTCATTGTAGAAATCAGTTTTAAGAAAAAAAATTCTGAAGCTACCTGTGTCACAGTTTGAACAATGTTCTCCCTCACCCTCAAATGATGAAATCATATCTGTAAGAACTGGGTCAAATCACTGCAATGTTAATTGTATTTAGAACATTGGATTTGACTTCCAAAGCACAATGCTGAAGGCACTGAGTAGACAAATTACTGAACTAAAATAATTTATTGGCTTGCTTTTGAGAAATTTTAATAACTGGGAATGTTAATAATTAATAATGACCAATAGTAGTCAGCCAACTTGTCTCTACACATTTCCCATGGTCATTTCCACAGTCAGCATTTGATTAACCTGAATTCATTGACCCTCAAGTAATTACCCAATCATTATTAGACAACAAAATTAACTTCAATAATAACTACTAATCAACATAATCACTAGTGCAGTATCACGTTATTGATCCAACATTCAAACTTGAGTTTGCTTAATATCCAGGTTCAATAATCTTTGTCTGTGTGCTTCAGGATACTCTATTCATAAGAAGATGCTTAAATCCATTCCTTTAAATGTCAGTCCTTTGTGCATGACATATTAGATTTTCCCACTTCACATTTACATCTCAAAATGTGTTTTGGTAAATGTCCAACAATGAAAATTAAGTGAGTAGGAGCAAGCAGATTAAAATTCAGTATACAATTACACTTACTCTCAAATTCCTTCTGACATAATTCTGTAGCTAGAAAGTATAATCAATGATATTTCAGACTTCATCAAATCAATAGAACTACTGACTTATGGATAAAGACAACTAACCATTTCATACAAGAGTTTCTTGAACACCATATTTTTGTAAGCTGCAATAAAGCTTCTCATGCAAAACATCTGCTAGCTTAACACTAAGATGTATTTCATAAAACTAGACATTCTTGAATGAAGCTGATTTTTCCTCCCCAATGAAACTTCTTTGAACTGAGATACAGCTAGCACCACACTTCTTCTACCTGATTTCTCCAAGAACTACAAACATATCCCCTTTTGGCTGTAGAAAAGCTATTTTGGCTACATGAACTTGTGGGATTTTATGCTTATATGGTCAAAATGCTGTGATTATCTAATGGAATTTTGCTTAATAAATTTCAGTGTAATTGTTAATAAAGTTTAAAAAGTTTATCATCTAAAATATTTCTAATGTCTTTTAAATTATGTTAAAGCTACATGCCACCCTTTGTTTACACATAGCTTATACAATAAAATTGTTGATTATTAAAAGTTATCTACTTATTTAATAAGTTCCTTATTTAATGTAATTTATATTCAGTGTGTCTTAGTTTAAAACTTTAAAAGTAGTTTTTTATGCAGAATGGTCTTATAACTCACACCTGCTCTGACCAAAAAAAACCTCAGCATTTTCTCTGGCTTCCCCATTTTTACCCTCTTTTTCATCTCTTATCTAATAATTCTCATTTAATAACTAATTAAGTCATTACTTATAAAAAATACTTTTATATAATCATGAGCCATCTCTTGAAAACAAAAGTTTATTTTTTTTACATTTAAGTTTTATTTAAAATCATGAATAATCCTAAGACAAATCAATCTAAAAATACTATTAAAAGTACTCTCAATTTATGCCAAAAAAGCTATGTTCTTTAGACTTAATTAATAAGGTTTGAATTTTAATCTTACATTTAAATACACCAAGCAACATTTCTCTATTTCCCTTAAATGTATTGTCTTAATATTACCATCCCATGATGTTAAAAGGATTCAGAACAAGCATGACCATGTAGATGCTTTCAGCATGAGGGATTTTTTAATTTTTTTTTTTTTTTTTGAATGTTAGATCTTTGATATTTAAGCATGTGAAATGTGAAAAACTTGAGAAATAAGGAGGGGTTTAAATTATGCTTGCTTGCGACAGCTGAAGGTGGGTAGGGAGTGGGACCCCAGGCTAGAGGCTTTTCCTTTTACCTCTAGCTCTGGAGGGGAGCGGTGCTCCCTCCCCTCCTCCCACCACGTGGAGTCCCATGGCCCCCGCAGAGACCACAGGACACGGGAGTAGGCAGAGAGCAGGCAGAGAGTGTTTATTGTTCTGGGTAACGACTTAAATAGCTCTTGGGGGGATTACAAAGGTGACCACTGGGATTCCAGGAGGTCTTACAAACAACCAATGACAATAAGGGGTTAACAACCAATAGATGAGCTCTCAGTTATCTCTTAGACATTCCAAAGGCACAGGTAAGAGGGAGGAACCTTGCGAAGAAGAGAGGTTTACACAAAGAGTTACAAAGCCATTTTGGAAGCATGTTCACTTTAAACAACATTAAAACTTCTGCATTTGCTTATACACCAAAAGCATACTGCAACACTTGCTAGGATACATAAAAAACCCCATAAAACCCCCACTTCTTCATTTAGGCAGTTGTAGACTACAAATGCTAAGAAAATTAGTAGGCTTAAAAAAAAAATAAAAAGGCAAAAACCCCAACACACTGAGTATAATGAAAATAAAATATTTGGGGAAGATATGAGTTTTTTATTTTTGCAACCTCTATCAAATTATTTCTATTTGATTTAGCTGTTTTAATTAAAAATATAAATTAACTTTCATTCTTTGTTTCAAAGTATTCTCTGAAATTGCATTGTGAATCATGATACAATCAGCCTTACAAAATGTATTTCAATATAAGCTATTACAACAATGCCTTTAAGGCAATTTCTATATTCTTTTATAACTTTGTGGGCCTCATTTATGCTATATATTTATTACATTTTATCTTTTAAACTTAACTCTACTGATACTTGTCTTCCAGATGCATGAAAATGGCATTTGAGGAAATTTCTATTATTTTCTAGACAGAGCTCCCCTAATGCTAGTGAAAATTTGCCACCAATCACGTGCTGTACTAGAAAGAAAGAATC
Source organism: Myiozetetes cayanensis (assembly GCF_022539395.1). Classification (NCBI taxonomy): domain Eukaryota; kingdom Metazoa; phylum Chordata; class Aves; order Passeriformes; family Tyrannidae; genus Myiozetetes; species Myiozetetes cayanensis. The sequence goes on along the minus strand of NW_026086604.1, from coordinate 76,286,793 downwards.
TGTTACCCAGCTGCATTGTCCTGAAGATTGTCATATTCCAGAGCTCTTTCCTTTGTTTAGGTGGCTGTAGAGCTGGAAATTCAGCATGCCAAGGGGAGCTGTAAATCACAGCAGGGTTACAGGTGCATAGGAGACACCTGGCAGCTCAGCAGTGTGTACCAGCAGCACCACATTACTATCTCTTGTGGATCTTGGAGGATGTCTAGGATGTCTGGGGAGGTTCCTTCATGCAGGGACAACACTGTGTTACTCTCAAACCCAGAAACTCACACCTTCCAAGAGATGGCTCCTGCTGAGTCTCAGCTGAGCGAGGAATAACTCACCACCCAGAGGAGGCATTGTCATGGCTGAAGGTGCTGGATCACAACTGCCAGCTCACTGATGACTGCTCTGATACTACAGTCAAGGCTGTGTTAGGAAACCACCACGCATCTCAACAGGAGGCGTGAGTTAGCAGTTTCTGCATCCCAGAAAAGATACAACATTAGAAATCATCAAGGACAGCAAGAAAGTGATTCAGAAAAAGATTGCAGCCAGAGGAGACAAAGGCATGAGGAACATGACACTTGGATGAGCTCCTGTGGGCATTCTGAAGGACATGCTTTGTCCCCAGGATTGTCAGAATAAGATGGGCATACAATCGAGAAAGATTAGAAACAGCAGACATTTTAAGATGTTATCACGGCGAAAATGACCTATTATTTTTGCTTTGTATTTTATTTGCAAAGGAAATGCTCTATTAATACCCAAGGTGCTTTAATGGATTGATAAAATATCAAGAATGAAATAAATGTTTTCGAACAAAAAGATTTTTCTCAGTACTGATATTTTGTCTTCATTTATAATCTGTACATTTTCAGACACAGAGCAGCAAAAAGTCTCTTGTGGCAGTAATCATCTGTGAATACGAAAAAAGAATGCTTAAAAGGAGTTATTCTTTTAATTGTGAAGTATATTACAGAACTTCCACAATTTCTAAACACAGTTTTGTTTTTAATCCTTTTTATTCAGATGGAAAATTTAATATTTTATACCACAAAAATCCATGCAACACTATTAAAGAGAAGGTGAAAACACCTTACAAGAATGTAGAAACAAATATTTTGAAAGGTGATTCTGAAACAGAAGTTATGCTCACAATTTCTAATATATTTCTAATTGTATTTTTCCATACAGTAAACCTTACTGTAAACAAAAAACGTGGTGCAAAGAATAGATACAAGATAGCTTGTGATAATATTAAAAAGTACCTTCTTGTCTTTGGAAAGATATGCTGTTCAGGTAGGGTCCTTATATTGCCAGTATAGGTGATATGATCATTCTGGAGGTAGAAATTAATTTCTCCTAGTGAAGTGCTTGGTTAACTTGTACTAAAATCCCTTATTCCCTCTCCTCCCCAACTGTAAATATGTTATGTCTCACGTGGATCATACTCATTTAGGAGCAACGCTGTTTCTCTCTTATCACAGATGAATTCATCTCTCACCTCCCATTTGCAAGTTGCAAAATCCTCGAACACAAACCCAAAACCCCCACAGTTTTATTTAACAAACTGCAAAGATAATTAAATAGCATCATTAAGATATCTGTACATCCACATAAACTTAAATGCAATTGAATTGAGTTTTCTTCCTATTCACCACCATATCAGGCTATTTGCCAGCAAAAGTACATCTTATTGCTGCTTGGTTCTTCTGTTGTGTCTCAATAGGCTTAAAAGAGCCTATATCCATTATAGTTATTTGAGATCTATTTTATCTGATTAGTACAATCACTTGCCCTGAGTCAGAAAGAGAAAATAAACTGACTCTGTTACAAATGCTGAAGGACAGTACAGACAAAAAGAAAAATAGACCTGTCTGCTGAAATCTGTAATCCTGCCATCAGTATAGAGCTAAGAAGCCAAAATGCATGTACAGAGACAAAGATTTTTGTATCCAAATAGCCCTAAAAGACATTATTTTAAGGTCATGGTATTGGACTAATAATAATGGGGCAGTAATCCAATTCCTGAGGCTGCAACAGGCTTCCTGTGAGACTGTGATAAAGCCATTTATTTCATAGATTTGGGTATGTGTTCCTAGTCTTAGCCTCCAAATTTTTTTTTCCCAACAATAACACTAACAAAGAAGAGAATTGCTTAAAAGATAGGCCTAAAATACTAAAGTACTTTACAGAATCAAGGTGTTTGAGGTGCAGGTTCCCAAATGAAGACAGCACCATTCTTTTCTCTCTTACCCCCCATCAAATCTCAACAGACTTGCTACCTATCACATTCCCAGTTTTACTTCTGTGGACATTCTCCTTTAGTATAGATGAATTATTTAGCACAATTAATCCTGAGCTTATTTGTGTTGTTCTTGTCCTTCAGTACAAAAAATAACAGTGTATCTTTTTAATTCTTATAGTACAGTGAACTTGAGCTCATAAAAAAAATAGCAGATACCATTAAATTTTGTTAGAAGACTCTCTCCAAAGTCTGGAGGGAACCAGTGAGGAGCAGGTTAGAGGATAAAGAAGTAATAATATCATTGTCCCTGACAGAGAAGAACCTGAATTCAGTGTGGGAACAGACAGAAGCAAAAATCTATTTTATGGCATCCCTTGCAGTAATAAAAATTGCTGTTGGAGGCCACCTTCTGTGATATTGCTAAAATAATTTCCTGTGATCTTTGAAGGTTGTTTCTGTACAGATATATATATATATACACACACAAAATAGTCTACTATCAGAGGACAAAGTGATAAAAGAACAAAAAAAGACTTTGAAGTTTAAATCCTGTATCTAAATTCAAAAACGCTTTTCCCTTTTCCAGCAAAGAACTGTCCTAAAAAAACCCCCAGTTCTACCAGACTCACATCTTTCTTCAGAAATATAAAAGGAATAATGAACTGTACTAATATTTTATACTCAGTAAGTAGTTCAGACAAATAAGAAATGACATAAACCTTGAAAATAGTTTGATTAAGCCATTAAGATGGAAATCATCACACTGAAATATCTCATCCATGAAACTGGGGGCATAAAATTTATTTTGAAATCATTCTATGAGGCAAATAATTTGTATTTTTTTCCCCAGGGACTTTTTGTTAAATTACCTTGTGTTTGTTTTTAGCATTTAAGGTAGCATGAAGACAAGACTAGAAAAAGGAATCCAATGAATTTTTTTGGTTTTGTTAATTATGTTAAATTAGTCAAAGGTATTTATTGCCTGGGAATGTCAGAAAGAGCACTCTGCATCTGCCCATTGCAAAATTTCTTTCCTGATCTGCCAGCAATCTCCAGACCTGCCAAACCATCCCATGTGTAGGGGAGATTTCAATGCTTATGTCTGGTGTTGTTTTGCCAGGCAAAGCTGGGCAGGCTGCCTACAGACAGGTTGTGCAGATGGGTGGTAGTCAAAGACAAAGTGTTGATTGCCAAGGCTCATGGCTACTCCAGAATTACAGTTTAGAAAGTAGAAGTAGCAAAAATAAAGAAAAATCACTAAACCCTGAGATAGGTCCTCTGGTGATGTGTCTGGTGCCATGACAGAAACATGGCGAGAAATGGACTCTGCACTTCATAATTACTGCTGCTGTGAGCCCTGTAGAGACACAGATCCCCAACAGGACTTCAGAGACTTAAGAGCATGCCAAGTGTGATCTCTAAACAGGCCCTTCCAGCATGAAATCTGCTCATTATCTCCTTGGCATGTTTGTCAGCACACAGAACAGAACTGTCACTACACTGGTAAGGCTGAGCAGCTCAGAGCTCCTCCATTCCTCAGCATAATAAGGCTCTTCTTCCTTCAACCTTCCTTCATTCTTGGTGCACACACCATGCTCTAGGCACTTCTGACAAAAACACAGTAGCTATGTCCCCCTTTCCTACAGTATCCAGGGAGCAGAAAGAGTCGGACTGTCCCAAAGTGGAGGAGGAGCCAGGAGCTAAAGGTGACCAGGTACAGGCAACATCCCTCAGGAATGGGTGATGTCCCACAGTACTTAATCATGGAAGGCAGAATCAGGTACAAGCACTGGAGGACATCAACAGCACAGCAAGCAGCAAATCAGCACTGGGGCCAGTCAGGAGAAGGATAAGATGCGGGTCAGGGGGAGGACTGGAGCTACAGCACAGGTCTGAGAGTCCAACCAGAAAACAGGAGGCAGGCTGCTCACAGTGCAAGTCCAAGGTCTGACCAAGAAGCATAGCCATAGATAGGGCTGGAGATAGGCACACCTACAGCTCAGCTGAGCTGGAGGCCCAGGGCTGCACTGAAATTAGGCTCCTGGGCCCAGGGGCAGAGGGTGTGAGTGGAGGTCCCAGATGAATCTGGGCTGGGTTATTATGACCTGTTGGTGTCTTCAGGGCCCTGGCAACAGTACTGGAGTGACTAGGAAAATCATCTCGTATGATGAAAGACTTCTCAACAACTGGAGTGCTACATTAAGCACTGTTACATATTCTTCAGGGGTGGATCAACTTGGGGTTTTTTGATCCTGTTTAAAATCTGTGCTATTTGCAAAAATAAAAAGCAAGCCCCAGTAACAGAGATTTTCCTAGGGCTGGAGGGAGATTAATTCTGCTTCTCAAACCCAGTCACAGTTTCAACAACTAATATAAAACCTCAGGTGTTTCTCTGTGAACCAAGATATTGCTTGGACCTCATTTGGGCTGAACACAATCCATTCAGTATTAATTTTGCCCACTCTGAATTCATGCTCCAGACCAGGACATTTTGTGCCATGTGACCCTTTCACCCACAAGAATTCACACTGATCTGTGTGAACTCTTTAGTCCACATGGACAAGCTTCAGAGATTAATTACTCACATACCCTACTCCCAGTTTTGGGACCAGTGCCCTGGAATTGACACTATTTGTAACAATCCATGGGATTTAACTCAGGAGCTTTCCTCACCCCATAGTATAACCTAGATGTAGAGAGGGGGGTGAAAAAGAGGAGAAACTGCATTTGCATTGTGGTTTACTCCACTGTGAGTACTCAGAATTTTCTAAAATTAGGGAAAATTTATTAAGGGAAATTTAAGAAAAACGGGTGTTTTATAACAGGCTTCACAAATCTCCCAAGGATTTATTTTATGACCACAAATTTAAATAAATTTACATTTAGATGTTAATAATGGTGTTAATGTCAACTTACATAATGCTTTCCATACATCTCAATGTGCTAAAAAATCATTCTGAAACTGTTAATCTGCCCTCTTGACTGCCTGTAAGCTGCAGTTTCTTGCATTTAGACAGCAGCCCATGGCAAATTTGTCTACGTCTAGTAGCATGACAATATCTAGGGGTTCTCAGTTAGTACCTTGACTTTATGAGCTGAATTATGTAAGCAGTAGTGAAATGTTTATAGTTTTCTTGATTACATCTTTCCATTTCACACTTAATATACCATTGCTAAAAAGGAGTCACATTACACCTTCAGAGAAGCTTTTTCAAACTATTTGCCAGAATAGAGCACTGCATTTGTTCACATGCTGTTGGCATTTGGATGTTTTGGCCATAGAAGAGTGTGTCTCTCTGAGTCTGCATCTGTATTACTTATAAGGAAAAAAGCCTACTAAAGGAGGTAGAACTTCCATGTATCTAGGTATTAAAATGAAATAAATATCAACATTTTTTATTTAAATGAAAGATTAGATTTAAGCAAACAATTCCATGGAAACAGGAGGTTTCCGTGAAAAAACTCCAATCACAAAACATACCAAACCCTAATAGTTGGGTAACATTTTAGCAAACATAAAAAAGGCAACACTAGATTTTTTTCCTGAAATTTAAACTTTTCTGTCTGTCCATAATATGTGCAGAATTAAAGTTTACTTTCATTTTCAGCTGCCCTGTCTTACTAGAGTCCTGTATGATTGATCACACAGATCATTAAGTACAGCTTCTAAACCTCTGTTGGATGAAGCAGGGCAGTAATGAAGCATAACTTCTGAATACCAGTCAAGGTATTTACAAAGTAAGCGTCCAGATGAATAATTATTTTTACAGCACTCAGGCAAATGTGGATATTCAGAGTCACTTTAGCAATAAATATGAAGGGGCTAGCATGGACCATAGACTATGGGCCAGAAGGTGCCCACAGGCCAGCAAGGTCCATGCCTTTCAGCTGCCCTCGGAGAAGGAGATTAGACAGTATTGTTTGCAGCTTCTGAACCACTTTAATTCTTCCAAGGTACATATTAGTTCTCTTTTGAGGTACCTGGGACTTATTTTTGTCCTTGAGATTTTGTGGTCCCTGTTATTTCTAGAACATGTTCTTCTTTGTGTTTATAAGAGGGAAAGCTCATGTCTCACCAACCCGTCCAACCATTGCCAATATGCATCAGAGCAGAAAGTATTATTTTTCAGCATGCATTGCCTTGCATCTAGGAGTTTGAAGGAGTACACCCTTCTTTTGTGTAAGGTTACTTTCAAATCAGAAATACAAAAACATATCTGTAAAAAAAAAAAAGTAATCAAGATCTTCAGATTGCCTACTTTCCTTATCCTTTTGTATGTTTGGGTGGAATGTGTGTGCGTGGCTGATAAATGCAGACAAACAATAAAACTTACAATAAAACTGTGTTTGTATCTCTTACTGGAAATAGTTTTGTATGAAGCTAACATGAAACTTTAAAGGTTTATGAGACAAATCAGATCTGCATATCAAATTAGGGTAATGTCTGCATTTTCTTTTGACCCTTCAGTCCCTTCCATATCATATTGTAGTGAGTATAAGTTTTAAAATTCAGCATCAGTTATGTTCCTCAATCAATTCAGCAAAAGACAAACTCTTCACTACATTTTCTATAAACACAGTTGGGGGAAAATTTTTGAAGACAAATCATTCTGTTTTGCAAATGTAACAAAATGGAATGTCTTACTGTGGACACGTGCAAAATTGCAGGTAAATTATGAAACTATGAGGCATTACAGTGTTGCCCAAAAAATCAGGAGAAACACTCACCAGGCAAATTTAGTATAGAGAAGATATAGAGCAGGTCTTTAATGAAGGCCTTCTGGCACAAGGAGTACAAAGGCAAGCCCCCCTGAGTCCAGGGTTTCCACAATTTATGGTCTGATCCTAACACTATCCACCCCTAGATCCTCCCCAAATTTTCCCCCTGGCACACCTCTCTGGAAACTGAGTCGGAGGTCTCAAGACCAGTTTCTTTCTCATCTTCCTCTTCTTCACAGCATGTACTGTCTTTGGAGCTTCTCCAGGGTTCTGGGCTTGAAGGTTGCTTTGACTACAATGGTATCTTACTGTTCAGGCCTGAGGTGCATATGTTGTTAAACAAAGTGTGTTTACTGTAGTCCTGCCTTGAAAGGAGCCTTAAACAAGCCTAAAAAATTTAGAAAATTTGATATGAAATGGGGGAATAAGGCTTGGTAAGTGTTAACTACTATTCTAAAGTATGAGAGACTACACAGCTACATCAAAATCTACAGAAAGCTAAAAATCCTAAAAATTCTGAGGTATCACAGTGGTGTATATTCAGCTAACAGTAAAATGGGAAAAAAAAAAAGTAAAAAAGCCCCATGATATTTTAAAAATGGATGTATAAAGAAAGAAAAATATTGAGCTGCCGGGTATTATTAACACAGTTTTCTTAAACTTTGAGTTTAGATTTAAACAGATTTACAGCCATTAGATTTTATGTAGGTTGAATAAATAACTTTATTTTTCAAAAATACCAGTTGTCGTTTTCATATTTACATGTGATTTCTGGATTTTACAGTGTTCATCTCCTACTGAGGCTAGTAAAAAACAGAAGAACTGTGATGCCTTTTAACTGTTTTAGAGCCTTTGTCTACCAAACAACAGATTGTGAGGGCTCAAACTCCTTCTCAGAAATGTGTCCATTGGGTATTATTGCACTGAATTCATCAGAATTGATGGGTATACAGTCAGTATGAGATGACAATAGGCTCCTTAAAAGATGTAACTCAAAACTTTGTTGCAAGCACACAGCTTTGCTTATGTTTTTCTAAGGTCAGATCTGTGTCTGAAGACAAAATTGAGGCAAAATTTTCCTCTGGGTGCAAATCTGTTTCATATACTAAACACATTTCATGCTTGACATTTCCACTAACATCGATAAGAGACTTGCATGCAGTGCAAGTACAGAATTAGCAACACAGATCCATGCTGATGAGAGGAGGGATGAACATCACCACCGAAACAAAGACTTCTGCAACAGATATGAAGGGTAAGATTCTAGGTCTGCCACGAACTTCTGATCTTTTTGCAGAACTTAAGTTTTACCAAATTTTCTCTGTGCAGATTTGCTATTTGGTCATCTTTTATGTCTTTTCATTCTCTTTTTATTCTCTACATGGTTTCAGTTTTTATGTGTCATTTTCTTGTGTAACTTTCTCTTCTTTTTCCCCATTTTGTTGTTTACTCACCAATTAAAATTAGTGAGAAGGTACCAACCCATTTTCTGCTGCTAGATAAGTTATTCTGTTCCTTCACCTGTCAAATTTAGATTAAAAGCCCATTGATGCATGGAGTACCATCTTATTATTATTCTTGTTCTGATCCCTTAGTTATTTATGTTGTTATATCATTTGACATAATTACAATATACTTAATTGTAGATTAGATAGAATAATATTCTATTTTTTTTTCTGACTGAAACTGGAAGATTTCTATTAATTTTCAAGTTTATTCTTCTGAAATAATACACACAGAGAACATGTGAATAGGCATACATACTTTCCATGTTTCACAAGTGCCAGTACAAAAATTTCTTGCTTGACTAAAGTAAGGATGGAATATATTTAGATGAAAAAGAACTCTAATTCTGTACTAATAAAGCCCATTTGCAGACACAGGATAAATACATTTATGTGGTCAGCATATTTGTTTAGTAAATCGTAAGCATTCACAATCTATTAAATAAAAAAAGGGTTGTGAAAACTTGGGCCTTCCATCCATTTTACATGATGTTTTTCAGACTTTCATGTTTCCTCAGCCATAAATCTGCTCAAGCAATTAAAAGTGTATCAAAACCATAATAAAATAAATAGCATGAATCTGTATACAGGTGTCTCAGAACAACAGAGGCAAAAACACATACAGTAATGCAATTCTTCTACCTGTTTACAGTTCAAATCAATGTCTTCCACTGGCCAATCAATACCACCTCACTCTGTTTATCACTACTTGTAAGCCTTTTCAATAATTCTAATTTTAAAGAGTCATTGCTGAAATTGTATAGGCATTGATTGTTTAAAGGTTGCAGATAGCATGAACAAATTGAATTTTGGATTCAATTAAGCCTGTTGAAAAACTACAAATCATATTTTCTTAAGAAACTTTCGTATCAGTCTTTCAGATGAAATCAACTAGCATAGATCCACTATAACCACAGTATATCTTAATTTAGATTAGTGGAGGATTTAATTTGTAAGGTACAGTAACTGCACGCTACAGAGGGGTTGTACCCTAACCCAGGGTTGAAACAGTTGTCTCTTCTCATTTTCCCTTGACCTGAAGAGGGACTATGATAGGCAAACCTGGATGCCATTATCTGTTCTCTGCCTCTCATATCAGACATTTTATCCTGTAGAATCATACACATACTGCACCTCTCCTCCAGTCTAATCAGATACAAGACAGCTTGTGTCTGTAAGGTCCAGACCCATAGTAAAAGAATTTCAGGCAAATTTTATTCCAGTTATTTCAAAAGAACAGCTTCTACACTTAGTGTCAGGTGTGATCATGCTGCAATCCCTCAGGAAAATGCTCATGGTCAGGTATTTTTCAAAGACAACTGGCCACTCTGTCTCAAAAACAGAGACCTTTTAAGGTGTTGAGGTTTTCATTGAAAATCTGGCCTGTACATTAGCTGTAATAGATAGCACTGTTCAGGTTCACAATGTCATGGCAACAGAGAATTAGATGGGAAATTGTCACTGTGTCTTCTCTCAGGCCATCCAAAAGTAGCTTATCACTTAGCTTATCACTGTCTTTTTTTTCTGGACCAGAAAGATGAACTTCATGTGTACTGAAGAGAAAACTAAACACTTGAAATCCAGCTGTTCAGTATCTGCACTGTTACTGTATTTCCTTCTAAACTAACATTAGTTCTGTGAGGACTTTGATTCAGTCGGTTTTTTCTGGCCAAATGCTAGAAATAATGATAGAATTCTTATAGTTCGTTTGTATCTCCTAGGATAAGTTAATTACAATAATTTCAGACATGTCTATCTTTCTCTCTTTCTCTTTTGTTCCCTTCTCTTTTGGGAACTACAGGTATCCCTTGCTGTTGATTTGCATTTATTCTCACTCATCCTTCTGCATTGCAGATAAATTTAAGAGGAAGTGTCACCTGGTTTGCTCACTGGTCCTGCATACAGCTAAAGATAGATTGCAATCAATAGAAAAACCTTTGTTTGCTTTTTCAAACTGAATGGAACAACTCTGTTTTTATGTACATATTTATAAGTAAATCTCTGGCAAATCCATTCACTTGAATTTTGTTGATTTTAGATGCTTATGCAAGTCAGTCACATTTTAAACAAGGCTATTTTAACTTATAAGCAATGGACCTGTTTGGCAATTTGAATGCCAAGGGAGTCATGCCCAAAGTACAGACTCTTAAACCTTGTGAGTTTTGTTGATAAGCACTTTAGCTATTTGCAACTAAAATTACTAAAAATGGAATGAGGAAATGCCTATCTGAAGCAAGAGTTTTTGATTTGCATTATGAAGTATTTTCCTAATAGTCAAATTAGACATGGGTCAGTCGTATGTGCAAGTGAAAGTTGCGTTCTGTTACAATTTTTGTGACAATCTAGCTTGTACTATCTGTAAATAATAATTTTTTGGAACGTCTCAAATCATTCCAAAGGCACTGATGGAGTTAGGAAAATTCAACCAATTCTCAGTATTCCTTTCACAGTGAAAGCTTCTGCTGAAAAGAAAAAGAAAAGCACAAGACTCCTTCAATGGCTGAAACATGCAGGTAAGAATGGCTCTACAATTCAATTGGTTGCATTAAAGCAGATAAATGGCTCTTACTACAGTAACTCTCTGTTTGTAAAAATTGCATTGGAGGCACTGTGTAATCTCTGCTCTATCAACAAGTTATGTTTACTTGGACACAGTTATTTTGCATCTTTTTCACTTTACAGGTCTTTATTCCACACAGAAGAAGAGAATAGCCTCTCATGCTAGCAAGGATGAAAGGAGCTGTGTTGCCAAAGACATTAGAAGGCTTAGTTTTCTAAGAATTTGTTAGATCTAAAATATGAAGACATTGATACCTCCTTCTCTAAAAAGCGCACCACTATTCAAAGATATAAAGCCTCATACAAGACTTTTAATAAGACCACTATGTTTTTACAATCACAACCCCAGTAGAAATGGGACTAAAAACAAACTACATACCCTGAGCATCTCCAAATTTTTGCTTTACAATATCTGCATTTTCTATGTGGAGCTCCTGTGCAAAATGTACCAGAGTTTTGGTACTGGAATTTTTTATTTGGTGCAGGAATATTTCCAACAGGGTCTGAAATTCAAATAAGACTGAGCTAATATGTCATCCATATATTAAGTACCCTATGGAAAGGTTTAATTCAATATGTTCATCAACCTTTTATGAATTTCTACTTTGGTATATTAGGAACAGCAGCTTTAATGAGGAAAAATATAAAAATTTAAATCACTCAAGTGGCTTTAAATGTCCATGTACCAATTCCATTGAATTTTAGTAAAAGAAAAGTATGCAATTTTGTCTGTTGAGAGTAAAAGTTTTCAAGAGCATAACATTCGTAAAACAAATACAACTGCCACCTTCCTTTATAATCAACAAGTTCAAAATGTATGTTAGTCCTTGAGTTGGCAATAATTTCTAGTATGTCAATTCAACAAACCTGATTTAATCTGAGTAATACTTGGTTGCATGTCATTCTCTGTCCACTTTAGGCTTCTGAAGTAAGCATCTCTATCTGCTTGCAGTGGTAGAACTGGGTATCATAGCTTTACAGACATATTTAGTCACTGAAAAGAAAAAAAAGTAGAAAAAGAGAAAAACACATTAATTATAAAACTCCTGGAAAACTAGTGCAACTCTCTGAACACTTTCCTAGCCATTGATGGCACAGATAAGTGCTTATCTCTATTTCTGAAGGAACACCTCTTTTTTTACCCATTCTGTATGCAATTCTTCACAGATGCTAGAATATCACCAGCTTTATATTGTCCTCACCTCCCATATAGGCATTCCAGTATTTTGTCATATTCTTTTAGCATAGCAAAATAATTTGATGCTTAATAAAACCTCAATTCAGACTGTAACCCTGCCATGGAAAAATACCTTAGTTCATTCAACTCTGCTGGTCAGACATATTGACAAGTAACAGTATCTTGGCCTTAGTACTTTTACACAAAATGTGTCTTTGTCTACAAAGCTTAGGATCTTATATTGTTTAAAATTTAAACTAAGTATGAATAGGAAATTACTTAGTACCCAGCAGCTCAAGATCAATGAGTAGAATTTAAGGTTATAAAGCTCTGCTGTCAAGTTCCACAGTGCAAATTTAGATGCCATCCCCAGTGAGAAATGTTTATGCAAACCTACATTTCATCAAGTAAAATGTCTCAAATTGAATTTGAAGGTAGGGAGATATTTACTCTCTACCCTTTTCTTGTGTTGTGGAGAAAATGCAATGGAACAAATTAGAATGATTTATAAAACACTGTTTTGCACCAGGGACTGAAATTTCCCATTGACTGCAAGCAGTGCTTATAGCAAATGCACATGAAAAATGTTTAAAGACAGCACAACTTTCTTTCTCTTTTTTTTTTTTTTTTCAATTAATCTAGTAAATATATCTTTGGCCAGGGGGAGGGGAGGACAATTTGAGTCATAATCAAGGAAGGGTAAAACCAGAGGCACAGAGTTTGATGTTATTAATAATTTTTTTCCCGAAGAAGCCATTTATTTCCAAAGTATGTAAATCCAGGTATCTGAAGTACTTGAATGACTTTTCAATAAAACCATTTCCAACAGAAACAATTTACACAAGTCTTAGCTTTATTATGATAATACTTTTGTATATATCAACTGAAATGGAGTCGAATACTTCTTGAAAAAGGCGTTGCCTGACGTTAGGTCCTACTTAACCACTAGGAGACACCGTTGCTCCATAGAGTTGAAAGATGAGTTTGTGGCAATAAGTTATCGGATGTAATACGTGTAACACTCGATCCTTATCTTCCAGGTCATTCTCCACTGTTCATAAAAATTATGCTGACCCAGATGAAGTTTAGTTTTCTTTTCTGGACATGCAACAAATGCATGATCTGACACTTTTCACTGTCAGAACTTGCAAAAAAAGAAGGGTGGGTAGGAAAGTAGAATCAGTAATACTTGGTGAAAGAGTAAAAGGGAAACTGTTTTGTAATACTTGAAGAGATGCAATCAAAATTTTAGAAAAAAAATTGAAATTTCAAAATACATTAACCTTTTCATGACTTACCCTATTTCAAGGCACGAGCCATCTCTGGGGATTTATTCATAACAACTGGTTGTAATGCTATTATAAATAGGGCTGTTTTCTAGAATATTGCAGCAAAAAGTCCCAAGCCATATAGCTGGTTGCCTAGAAAACTGGTCTCACAGAAAAGAGACCTGAAGCAATCTGTTTTATCCAATAAACGTTTAAGGATAGTTTTTCCATCACATACAAGAACCTACAAATTTAAGACAAGAAAATATTTGAAACTTTCATAGGAAAAATCACAATAACATACTGGAAATTACTCTAGACAACTTCAAATGAGACATAAGTATGAATGAATAGCAGCTGTAGTAATTTACCATGACTGTGAATGATACTCCACCATTTGAAGTGTTTGAACCAGTATTAAATGTCTGCTGAATAGCACCTACTCTTATTCAGGCAGGAATTACATGTCTGATGAAGGAATTGATTAATGAAATTCTGTGGCTCATTGGATGAGGTGGTCACAGCAGTCCTCTTAGGTTTCAGAATTCCATGAAATGAGTAGTGCCAACACAAGTATGGAACAAAACAGAGACAAAAAATTTATCAACTTGTTGCTTTTTTACCATGCACTTGAAGTGATTGTGTCTGGAATGGAGCTATTTCATAACAATCTAAAGCTGCCATTTCTAATTATTTTCCATTTAAGACATATAGGGAAGGAAGCCAAATTCATTGTGATCCAGTTCACCTGACCTTTTTTAGAAGTGTGCTTTCTGAGAACATGCCATTTTGAAGTGATAGTGTTTCATTTGGAGTCTTGGTCTTAAATAAAATTGATCAGATAATAAATAAGATAAATAGTGGTAATGAAGGTGTGTGACATCTTAAGGTTTGGAAGCTGAAGTGCTGATCCATATTTATCTTCACTGGTGACTGCAGACTATTCTTTTAGGTACCTCATGGTAGGCAAATTAAGCAATTTTAGAGGACAGAATAACCTTTTGCAGTGTTTGGCTAAGATACAGATATTGAACAAACAATTATCATTAGGGTTAGAGCACATCCTTCAAACATTGTACCCACTGTCATGGTACCTGAATATAGTCCTTGTTGGGCAGTAATGAAAATTGTGAAGGCAGGAAAAGCAAGTTAAGTGCTATAGCAATTTCTCAGACTGCTATTAAAGCAATGACAGACCACTCTTTCTCTGCTTTGTCTGCTTGTGTTTGGGTATGCAGGACTACCTGTCTGAGTCTTCTTAATCCGTAAATGTTTAGATCCAAAACTCCTGAAGAGAGTTCTGCAGCTTCTCACATTTGACACAGCCCTTTTCTATCTTATTTCCTATGTTCCTTTCTTTTCCCTCAAATAGCTGATGTTCAAAACACTGTATGAACAGTCTTGCCTTTTGATAAAATTAAAGACTTTAAGTACATAAGTTTGCTTTGTATGTCATTGATATGTCTCAATCAAAAGCACAAACTGTCTTTTACTCCTCATCCATATGCTAAAGAAATAGGTTGTCTTCTGAAACTCTCTCCCTTCTTTCTTTCCTTTACTTTTCCTTTTTTTAAAAACTATTCTATATATTGATACATACTATATAATGCTAATAGAATTATTTTGCTGAAGGAAGAATTGTTATTAAAAAAAAATTGCACTTTTTCCCCAAATGAACATACGTAACTCCGTTTTTCACTTCTGAAAGGAAAGTTACATGTAATGAGAGAATAAAAATAATAGGTTATATGAGCAATGCAATGAGCCATACGAAAAAGAGCTTGGAGAATGCCTTACACTAAGACAGATAAAGGTCTGAGACTAGGCATGTTACAAAAATGAAAAGAGCCTGTTAAGTAAAATAATCTAGAGAAACTTGACTGGGAGCATCTGTTAACTGATAAATTAACTCCTGCATATCTAATTTATTTTTACAGACTCTAAAACTTGACAAGATTTCTAATATCTTTTGATATTAATAAAGACCTCAAGAATATTCAGTGTTTGAAAGAATTGGTGGATTCTGTGCTTTTGGGATAAAATAAAGCTCTAGTTATTTGAGAATAAGTTTAGAAGTACATGGAAACAGAAAAAAGCTATTCTTTTTAGTCCCATTTCACCTCTTTTTATCCCCAATGTTTGGCAGTGACTTACTGTTCTCTGTCAGAAACCTAATGTTAGCATTAACTACTTTGATTTTTGTTCCCTTGGCATGGCAACCCCTATGACCTTAATAAATGCCTTTTTTAAAATACTGTATGTTTTTTAATTAAAATAATATGGGAAAATAAGAATATTTTGTAAAAAAAAAATAAAAATTAGTTTACTTCAAATTTTCACTGATTACTGAGAAATCAGAATACTTTCAACCAAGTGTTGTAGACAGTCTTTCTTGCATACATGTTATATATGACACAAAATACATCAGCTGTCTCAGGCTTCTATGTCCATCAGTCATCTAACTGTAAAATGATACCATGGCCCACATATGCAACTGAATTTGTGAAACATCTGGCTTTACGACACCAGTATGACTTACTACCAAGGACCAAGCACTGCACATAGGAAAAAAGCAGTAGATTAGATAGGAATATTATTTTGCTTGTGTTAATGCATCTTACTTGCTTCACTGGGATGGTTCTGAGAAGCATGTTTTAAAAATAAATTAATTAAAGGTTTTCTATGAAAAATACAGCACTGTATTTATTTAAAATTCTCACAATGATTAATAATATTTTTAATTATCAATTTTGCATTATGTTATCGTGTCTCAACCATGTGTTTTAAGTGACCTTCATGGTATCTACAAGTCTACCTAAGGATATTAATTTTCTGTGTTTACCCCAAAGAACGTATCTAGTTTCTGTAATTTGAATATGAAGGTGATAAAGCAACTTCAATGCAACTTCAATGCAAAATTATTCCCTTTTTTTTATGGAAGGCTAATTAGTGAAATACACAATTGTAATTTTTCCATTTTGTTTTCCATATTTTTCCAGGATCATTGACTATCTTCCCAGAAAAATAAACCAAAACAAAACCAAATCAAACCAAGACAAACCAAACCAAAACAACAACAAAAAACCATTTCCACTACTTTAGAAGAAGATATCAGATGCTGGAAATTGTACTTTTAAGTCCTACTTATCAAGTTGTTTCTTTTGTATCCCTCAAAACTTAAAATTTCTTTTCTTTCCAACACTGCATAGCTATCTCTATTTTACAGATGTGCTCTTCATGCAAAAACGTCTAGTTTCAAAGTCACAAAGAATTCTGTTCTGCAGCCAGAATCTCTTTCATCTAAATCCACAGCTTGTACTTTCAGAACTGGTCTTCATATAGGTTAAGGACGAATTTTATTCTGGAAATCCTTTCAATTTCTAGATTCTTCTTTAGGTACCCTGATTTAGGAAGTCTATGGCACAATAAGGAAACCTGTACTCCTGATTTCTAGGTCAGTAAGAAATATGCTCTTTCTTAAACAATGTAGCTCTGAGACCAGGAAACATGTATTTTGTCACTGAGTTTTTAACCTATATGACTTACATTTGATGAAATTGCTTCAGTAGATTATCACACCAAGGCAGAAAAACCCTCAGAAGACACACAAGAAAATGTTTTGGTAGGTGACCTTATTCCACTCCTTTGGTAAATGATAAATGCAGTGCTTTCTACTCTATAAGTTGCTATCATATGGAGATCTTTATATAGGAAGGTAAAATCTTACCTAAAAATTTGTAATTTGAAAAATATTATATGAATATGACTCATATAAAAATATTCTTTTATTTTCACATGGGCAATAAAGGCTGACAGCATTTTCCTGTGTGACTGTCCTACAAGATACAAAGACAGAAGACTTTCTTGGCATATCTCTGTATAATTCCATTCCTTGAAACATTTGTATACAAACATGAAAATGAAAGCCATATGGAAAGAGTAAGGGCTTTATGCTACAGCCTATTAACTATCTTCTGGTGCAGTAGGGTGAATTTTATCATCTGTCAATATATATTACAATGATTTTTTGTGACGATGAAATTTGCCTATTCTCACCAATAAGTTTTAGGAAGCTGTCATTTTGTGAAAAATTGTTCATCATTCCTCAAAACTCAAATTGTTCCCACTGTGAATACACTTAATTTGCAAGAGCTTTATCTCCCCCTACCTCCCCTTTCCTAGCTTGTCTGTAGGACAGTATGCCTCACACACACAAAGGTGCTCACTGAAAATATTCCAGTGATCTAACTAATTTAGTATAACACCTATATGTTTATGTGCAACCCTTATATTTCAGTATTTGCTGAGCAATTTTTCCTACTAAACAGGTGATGGCAGAAGTAGTAGATCATCACTACCATTGGTCTACCCTGGTCTCCAATCTTGAGGCCTTGAGACACTCTATTTATAATGCTACTGCTTCTTTTGAGAACACACACAGGATCACTCTCAAGGAGAAAAGACAACGCAGAAAGAATCACATCTTGTCTATAGCACCTGGGGAGTCTTTCTGCTGTACCTTCTGCAACCGGACTTGTCTATCTTGCATTGGCCTTTTTAACCATCAAATCTTTGTTCGCAAAGCCTAGCCATGACATAACACAACATGACATCAACAAGCTTCTGTGTATTAATCCCCTCTTTGCCTTTATTTGGCTTTCCCAATACCACTGTAAGCCACTGTCAGAGATTCTGTGCACATTTCCCTACTCCCCTAATATCTACAGCAAAAGCACATTGCAATGCTTGGTTAAATTTGCCATCTGTAATTCCAGAACCTCAGGTATATCTGAGCCAGCTAACTGCAATTCACAATAATTGTTTAATATGTCATAATTTTCAGCATTCAAGCATTTGTTTTCACTTGGAAATGCAGAGGGTGAGACTCATAATGGCACTGAGATTTCCTGCTAAATTTCCCATCTGGTAATCCTCTCTCACAGGCACTACAAATTCTGGATTTCCATCCATTTGAACTGTGGCTCCTGCCCCTGTGGGATCAGAGTTGCACCTGGCTACACAGCCTTTTAGAAAATGCTACAAATAGTGCAATATGTCATTTTAAATGGTGACGACTCCTTTTAGATTAGGAGTTAACAGCAAGCAGATGATAACTTGCTGGCAAACCCTATACAAGACACTTACCAAATCAGAGTATTTCCATCCTATTTAAGTAGATTTATTGATTTGTTAAAGGCCAAAGAACAGATCCATTTTGAAAGGGAGAGAGCATCTTTAATGGCACCAACAGGCCAATAGGGCAACTTAAAGCAGCTGTTGTTAAGCCATATTAAAGCCAGGATAAACCTTTCTAATTAGTCAGCTCCTTCTCTGCCTAATGCCTAAGCCATGCAGATTTGCACTTCAGGAATGAAAAGAGTTGCTGCTCTTCATGCTTGATGTTTTGAGGGATGACTGTGAATCAACAGCTAAACAATTGCTGGAAGCATTTGAATACATCTCACTTCTTGGTTTATGATGAAGGCATTTTCTTTGCAGTGGTTTTTTGTGACAGTTTCTTATAAAAAGCGGCTGTGAAGGCTGCTGGACAGAACAGCAGGCACAGCCCTAGGGGACCAATATTCTATTTCTTGTCCTTGCCAGTAGCTTGCTGGGAAGCCCTGGAGAAGTCAATCCTTTCCCCTAGCAGAATTCCCCCTTGTCTAAAGCTTGGTTGTTCTAAAAATACACCATTAAAAATCTTTCCTTCATTCAATCCACATTTTACCTAAGTCCATTAATCTCAGAATCAAACCACTGAAGAGTGTTCAAAACTACGAAATAGAATTAAATCACAGTTGAAGATAAAACTGAAGAAAGGAAGCTGAAACTCTCTTTACTGTTACTGTGGGTTGTTGTGTATCACCTTGGGATCATTTCCACTTTTTGTGCCAGACAGAGGTATTTATTTATTTGGTTTAACATTTCTGAAATCTCAGAATAAGAAATTGCTGGAGACCATTTCATCTTTGGAAAAGGCTCACAAGGACTCTTTAGCAGTTTCCAGACAATATTCTTGGCAATTAATTACCAAATGCAATATGTCCAGATTTCCCAAGTCACAGTTGCAGGTAAGAACTGTTAAAATCTGCTACCATACTGAAACACACCAATTATTAAACCTGGAAGGGAAAGGGACTGTTAAAGCATCTGTCCTATTTCAAGTGGTAACACCCAGATTTAACTTAGGTGATAATGGGTCTCATTGAGGGTTTTTGCCATTCTATTTCTCTTTGTTATATTTTTTTTCTTCCCCTGAAGGCATCCTACAAATAGTAGAAGCTGTTTTGTTTTTGATTTTCCTCTTCCCTAAAAATGTTTAGTGCTTCTGCAAAGTAAAATTGACCCAACACATGCTTACAGGACATGGAAAAGACATTAAAATGTGGCTTGGTTTAGTCTACACTGCAATTGTTAAAGTTATTAAGACGAGGACTTCCAGTCCTTTGTTTTTAATGTTTGTACATACAAATGAATAGGAGTGGTTACATTTCATGTAAATGCAATCTGGACCTTCTAAAATTCCATAGCCAACTCTGAAAACAAATGGATTATTAACTCTGGCCTTTAGGTAAAACCATTTTCCCAAAAGAAAAAAGGGATTGCAGCTGTCAGGGTCCTGGTGCATAGTGGGGTCCCAGCAGGGGCTTCTGCCCCACACTGCCCCCAATCCATCCCAGCCTGGCCAAGCTCTGTGGTAGGATCCAGGCTGTGGCTGCCAGGCACCCACAGATCTTCACGTCACCCCTATGGCTTATGCATTTCTTACAGTGAAGGCAAAACAAATCCCACTGAGTTAAAATCTGGTTTAGGGCCCAGAACACATGGGGGTGTGTGTTTCCCATGTCTGGCTGGCCTTGTGCAGGCTCCTTGAGCAAGATGCATTAGGAAACCCATGTACCCTTGACTGGCAACACAGAAAATATGCACAATGCTTTGTGTGCCTGAAGTAGGAAAGAAAGCAAGAGGATTAGCAAGTCATCATAACAAATTTGGGTTTGCTTTAAGAGAAATATTTACTAAAGCTATCTATAGTTGAGACAAGGGAAAACAAAACAGATTCCTTTTGGAGTTCAGAACATCCATTGGAAACCGCTGAGCAAAAAAAAAAAAAAAAGATCAGGAATTACTATTTTGTCACCTATTGATACTATTTTACGTAAACAGGGGGAAACAGCAGGTACTACAACACCCTGTGTTTTAAAGTCAGCCCAGAATCAATTAAGCAATTACAGAATACACAGAAACTCTGTTACAGCAACAGGTTGAATTTTTCCGTAGCTTATACACCACACTTAAATTCATAATTTCTGTTTCAGAGGCATTCAAATTTGTATAATAGTAGATTTGTATTCCTCAGACCTAGATATGAAGTTATGTGATAAAGATTCAAATCCTCTAAGATTGGGTGTATCTAGTCAACCTGAGTCATGCCACAAACAACTGTAAGTTCAGAGAAGCAGAGATCAATGTTTTCTTGAAAACAAATTTCTCTGTGGCATCTGAAGTCATAATCAGTGTTAATTTGTGACAGTGTTGTTTAATGAGACTAATTTATGTAGTCATAATATAAGCATTCATAGAGTAGGTATTATGTATGTTTGTTCTTTCCTTAGTCTTTCTTGGATACTCATGCAAATCCACTGATGTAGGAAATTTCTAGGTTAGGCTGACCCTTTGGCAGAACAGGTAGGACTAGTGATTTATTACAAGTTTTAACACACAGAGAGGCTTTACTAGGGTCTTTAATACAATCTTTGTAGCAGTTTCTCTTAAAAGAGTTGATTCATTATCAAAAACATTTGAACAGCTGAAAAAAACGAATGCACAAGAAATAGGCAAAGGTTACACAATTTTTACTATCAGCTGATAATCAGGCAAGAACTGAAAATTTAATTTCAGGTATGCATATTTTTTCACAGACCTTAAACAAACTGCTAATAGCATGAATTATTAAAAACACTGTGTTTTTTGTGGTTTTTTTTTTTCATTTCCACTCCTGGAGAGGGAAAAAAACCCCTCTTTGCACTCAGACTATTTGGAAAGACTGTGAGAGACTTGTTAGCACATGCTGAGATTTGTGCACTTGAGCTCTGAAAGGAGAGAAAAATCAATTAGCCAGAGAATGTGTAACTTTTTTGTCACTTTCACATATAAAAGTTTAAAGAGAACATAACCTCTGACACTGAAGTATACTGTGAAGGCTGAAATTGTGGATTCTGTAAGATATGGCTGGAGGGACAGAAAAGTCTACTACTGAGTGATTTATTGTGTCTGCCATGCTCTGAATAGCTGCCCATCAATGCCAAATGTGGTACCTTTCAGATAGCATATTCTTTCAAGCAAGTCCATAAAGGCAGCAGATATCAAGGGGTAAAAGTGCTTGTGTTATTGCTTGAGAGCATTTACATTGACAGCTAAAAAAAGAGAATACTCTTAGTCATTGCTTCTCTAGGTAGCAACACAAAGTGATCATATTCACTCCATTCTCCCATAACCAGCTGTGATTTGTATTCTGAATTTAGGAAATCCATATATTTATGTCCTTTGGAGTTTAAAAGAATTCTAATTTCTTGCCATGCCAACTGAATCACGGAGTTGTAAGAGTCTCTTCTCATGAAATGGTTTTTAATTCTAGTTCTCTGCTTCTACCTGTGACAATGATAGGGTTTTCAACCTTTGGCACCATTGATCGACAAGCTATAAAATTAATTTATGGTCTTGAAAGGAAACAGCATTAGTTCAAAAGAATTGATTTCTAAGACACAATAATATGCCTACAATTTCTCTCTCCATGTTACTCCCTTCTCAAGGATCATCACCATGTCACTATTCTTAATTGTGACAATAATAATTCTTAATTTATGACAAATATGGTCAACCCAAAAGACAAACTAGAATTTAAATGTTCTCATTATTCTAAAGTGAAATGTCTTTTTCTATACACAATAGGAGCCTGTATGTTCATTAAAGTCCCTTCAATTTACTAAATTTCAGCTTAGAAATCTGACTTGTACAGGAGAAATCATTGTACTGTAGGCCATCATTGTATTTTTACTATGCTTATCATATTAGGCAATAATGAATATTTATGCATATTTATATAAATTGAAATAAAAAACCAAAACCAAAACCAAAAGAAAGTATTTGGGGAAAAAAGTATTTAGAAAGTATTCGGAAAAAAGCAAAATTATAAAATAAAAACATTTACAGGAGTAAAACAAGAGTCCCCACTAAAAAAATTAAAAATAATCAGAGGAAGAGGAAGTTCTCTTTTTAAACTTTTAAAATGAACCTTAAACCAACAATGTAGACATTATTTAGCCTGCTTAACTATCTGTGGTCATCATGTTTCAGTCATCCTTTCCTGTCTTTTCCATTTCCATAGCAGTGCTATGCATCAGTCCTTCACTCAGCCATCTGCAGAGACCTTTACAAGAGTGAGAAGTTTGATTCCTGAATCTTCCAGAGTTGCAGCTCTCCTGTGCATGGTGTGTAATGCAGCTTACTCCTGACTGAGGCCACTCGATACGCCATCACATATGTATCTAGCTTGAATGAAAATGCTTAATGCATTAAAGTGGATAAGAAGTTGTTAAAGTGAAGATGTAAACCTTTTTGCAGCTATCCCTGCAGAAACAGCTAGCAGCTGTATATTTAAAGTGGCAATAGTTTCTGGATTGTCTTCTGTGAGCAGAAATACCAGAAGTGTGTGTGTGTTCACAAAATAAGTTCAGACTGTTTTCCTTCTCATCTGTTGCTTAGTAGGTAGTTTGAATACTTTTTTGATTGCCCAAAATTTTTATAATTTCTATTTCTTATTTGTTTTCATGATGCCAGTGCACCTGTAACTCCCCAGGAATCAAGAGGATTTGATAAACAAGGTTGGTTGCCTGCATCCCTGTTGGTTATTTTGTCAGAGAATGCAGTATCATCTTGGCACTGCATGTGTTCCGTCTATTTATTTCCACTGACAGTGCTTGAACTTTATATGCAGAATGGTTTAGGTGATCTGTGTAAAAACAGCCACTAACATTGTAAAAAAAGAATAACAAAAATGTGCTGGTGGTTTAAGAAGGACAAGGATCAGTTCCTCAAAGAATAAAAGTACAGGTTCATTTAGCCCACCATTAGAATAAGCTTGTATAGCCATCAATAGCTGATTGGTATTAAAAAGTAAATAAATAAATTGTAGTGTAACACAAGTTAAACTCTTTGGTTCTACTGTGTCCCTAAATAAACCAAGTCATAGCTACAAAGTCATCTTTACATCTGCTCTCTAGAAATTTCTATTATAGCTAAAGGTCAGTGGTATTTTGTCTATACAGTTTGATATAAAAATCTTTGGATATTAAACCATTAGAAGACAGCCTTGGGAATCGCAGTGATGGGAACAGCAAAAATTTAGTTGCTGCATATGCAACGTGTGCAACAGTCTTAAGCTAATTTTATTTGCTTCACTTCAGTATTAGATTTGTATGTATTCCTTAGCTCTTGAGATGGACAAAACCAATCATGTAATATCATTTAATAACTAATTGTACAATATGAATACAAAAAGTCTGGTTGAAAAAACCTTGAAGAAACAGTTCATTCTGTTCTTGGGAAAATTAAGGAAGAGCTTCGTCTAACCATGTTCTGTCTGAGTATCCTGTTAATTTACTATAGGGTTAAATTGTATCCTCTGGATGAGACACCACATGTTCTATCAAGAGGGAGACCATGCTACAGAGTCCGTTTCTGTCCAGTTTCCACTGTCTGACTGTATATAAATATGCAGTATTTCTGAGCCGTTCTGTAATAACAGTGCAATGTCTTTCATGAATCTTTTTTTCTGTGTTATATTTTTTACACACTGTGTAAAAAATCTACACTAAAGAAGGAATGTAAAAAAGAAAAAATGTTTACACTGACAGTAGAATTATACATACAGTTATTGTAAATAGATTGGGAAAGTAAGTTTAGTATCAGCTTTTGGAAAAAAATTCTGATTTATAGATGTAACAAGGAATCACAGTAAGGAAAAATCAAATAGATTAAGTAATAATATAAACAAATTGCTTATTTTTCTTTATTTAAAATATTCTGTTGTAATCAGAATTTGAAGTATCTGGCTGCATTTCTAATGGGTTCCATTTTCATTCGAAGTTCTTCCAAATATCAGTTAAATGCATGTTTTTATACACTGCCAAAAAGAGGAACTATATTTGGTTCTTAATATATTTTTCTTGGGAAGTAATGTGTCTTGAGTGTTCCTCATTTAAGAAGCTGTCCACATAAGTCACAGCTGTGGCTTCACAGATTAGATTCAGTGATTGCTCTTTAAAAAGCAGTCTTATCCTATGAAGCCGTTAGCTAAAGTTAGCTACAACAGCTTATTTCAATGCATAAAAATAGTAACAAGGTTTTCAGAACTGTTGCATACTTGTAGCTTTTGCTTATTACCAAAGAAGCTGCAGGTGCCTGGAATTGAAAGTAATCATACATGTGGTTAAATATGATTAGAAATAGAAAGAGAAAAATAAAAAAAGTCTGAAAATTACTTGCCGTGAGTTGATCCTGGATGGACGTCACATACCTATCAACCTGCTCTATTACTCCCCCTCCTTTACGTGACAGGAGAGAGAAAATACAGTCAAAGGCTTGTGACTCAAGGTCAGGGAGAGATCACTCAGAAAATATTGTTCTGGGCAAAACAGGCTCGACTTAGGAAAATTAAGTGAATTTATTGCCAATCAAATCAGAATAGGGTAATGAGAAATAAAACAAATCATAAAACACCTTCCCCCACCCCTCCCTTCTTCTTGGGCTCATTGTCACTCCCAATTTTTCTGCCTCCTCTCCCTGCACAGCACAGGGGCACAGGAAATGGGGACTGTGGTCAGTTCATCACATATTGTCCCTGCTACTCCTTCCTCCTCACACTCCATCTGCTCCAGCCTGGGGTCTCATCCACATGAGGCTGTTCTCCGGGACCTTCAACATGGGCTGTTCCCACACGCTAAACTTCCTCATGAATTTTTCCAGAGTGAGTCCCTTCTACAGGGGGCTAGTCCCTCAGGAGCAGCCTGCTCCAGCATGCGTTCCTCACAGGGTCACAAGTGCTGCAAGCAAACCTGCTTTAGCATGGGTTCCTCTCTCCACAAGGCCACAGCATCCTCAAGACACAGTTGGTCTTTTGTTTGCCAGGGTACACTGTTTACTTAGAATCATGGAATCAGATGGGTTGGAAAGGACTTCTGAGATCATCAAGTCAAACCCTTGATCAGCTACCACCACAGTTACTAGACTATGGCACTAAGTGCCACATCCAGTCTCTTCTTGAATACCTCCAGGGATGGAGAATCCACCACCTCCCTGGGCAGCCCATTTCAATGTATGATTACCCTCTCTGTAAAGAATTTTTTCCTAATATCTAACCTAAACTTCCCCTGGCAGAGCTTGGGACCATGCCCTCATGTCTTACTGATAGCTGTCTGGGAGAAGAGACCGACCTCCACCTGGCTACAACCTCCTTTCAGGCAGTTGTAGAGAGTGATGAGGTCTCCCCTGAGCCTCCTCTTCTCCAGGCTAAACAACCCCCACTCCTAAGCGTCTCCTCATAGGACTTGTGTTCAAATCCCTTCACCAGCCTGGTTGCTCTTCTCTGGACCTGCTCCAACCCCTCAGTATCCTTCCTGAACTGAGGGGCCCAGAACTGGACACAGCACTCCAGGTGTGGCCTCACCAGCGCTGAGTACAGGGGAAGGATCACTTCCCTGCTCCTGCTGGCCACACTGTTCCTGATCCAGGCCAGGATGCCATTGGCTTTCTTGGCCACCTGGGCACACTGCTGGCTCATGTTCAGCTTCCTGTGGATCCAAACTTCCAGGTCCCTTTCCGCCTGGTTGCTCTCCAGACACTCTGTCCCCAGTCTGTAGCACTGCAGGGGTTGTTGTGGCCAAAGTGCAGGACACGGTACTTGGCCTTGTTGAACCTCATCCCGTTGGAATCAGCCCAACTCTCCAGTCTGTCCAGGTCCCTCTGCAGAGCTCTCCTGCCTTCCAGCTGATCAACACTCCCTCCCAGCTTGGTGTCATCTACAAATTTACTAATGATGGACTCAATCCCCTCATCTAGATCATCAGTAAAGATGTTAAACAGGACTGGGCCCAGCACTGATCTCAGGGGAACACCTGCTGGATGCAGCCCCATTCACCAGCAGTCTCTGGGCTCGGTCCTCCAGCCAGTTCTTAACCCAGAATGCCCCTGTCCAAGCCATGAGCTGCCAGCTTTTCCAGGAGTATATTATGGGAGACAGTGTCAAAGGCTTTGCTGAAGTCCAGATAGACACATCCACAGCCTTCCCCTCATCCACCAGGTGAGTCACCTCATCCTAAAAGGAGATCAGGTTGGTCAAACAGGACCTGCCCTTCCTAAACCCGTGCTGGCTGGCTCTGATCCCTTGTCCATCCTGTAGGTGCTGTGTGATTGCATCTAGGATGATCTGTTCCATAACCTTGCCAGGCATTGAGGTCAGGCTGACTGGTCTATAGTTTCCTGGGTCCTCCTTGTAGCTCTTTTTGTGGATTGGTGTGACATTTTCCAACTTCCAATCATCTGGGACCTCCCCAGTGAGCCAGGACTGTTGGTAAATGATGGAGAGTGGCTTGGAGAGCTCTTCCACCAGCTCCCTCATCACCCTTGAGTGGATCCCATCTGGTCTTGTGAGGATCCAAGTGGCTCAGGAGGTCTCTAATTGTTTCCTCCTTGATTACAGGGGGGCTATTCAGCTACTTATCCCTGTCTAAAAGCTCCAGAAGCCAGCTGTCCTAAGGACAACCTGTCTTACTGTTGAAGACTGAGGTAAAGAAGGTGTTAAATACCTCAGCCTTGTCCTCATCTTTGATAACTATGTTCCCATCCATGTCTAATAAAGAATGGAGGTTTTCCTTGTCCCTCTTTTTGCTATTGATGTATCTATAGAAAGACTTTTTGTTATCCCTAACTGAAGTGGCAAGATCAAGTTCAAATTTTGCCTTCATCTCTCTGATTTTCTTTTGGCAAGACCTAACTATATTCCTAAACTCTTCCTGAGTAGCCAGCCTTTTTTTCCATAATCAATAGACTCTCTTTTTTACCCTAATTTCCTTTAAAATCTCCATGTTCAGCCAGACTGGTCGTTTCCCCTGCTGGCTTGCCTTTCAGCAGACTGGGGCAGCCTTCTCTTGTGTGTTCAAGGCTTCCTTCTTGAAGCATTTCCATCCCTCCTGGATCCCTTTGTTTTCAAGAGTAGTTTCACAGGGTACCCTCTGAACTATCTTCTGAAAAGGCCAAAATCTGCCCTCTGGAAGTCCAGTGTAGAGGTTTTATTGATGACCCTATTATATTGAACTTCCCTGAAGAATAACAAGTTAAAATCATATGTAGAATTTGTACATAGAAATTTAAAAACATAGAGAGATTTGAGCATAAGAAGCCAGAAGAACTGTAAGCCTGAAATGAATTTTGATTTATGCTGCAAAAAGATTTAATCCTTGCTTTACTGATTAAGAATCTATCAACCCTTTCTATAGAGAAATATTGTGATATGCAATTGTGATCTTAAATTACTACCTTACCTTGCAATTTGAAGCAGTTATCTTCAAGAACAATTCTCCACCAGATGTCATTTTCATACAAACTGCAGAGTACATGAGAACTGCATAGTACCTAAATTGTTTTAGAGTTAACAAAGCATTGTATGTGTTAAAGTAAACATTCCAAAACTGAAGCTGTCAGCTAAACTAAGGTAATACATACAAACTCTTATACGTATATGTTAAGTAAATAGCACAAGACTGACTAAGCTTTGTGATTGACCCTGTCTGTGTCTTTGTTGTGGTTCTCCATTGAGGAAAAGGAACAAATTTAAAACTCGTTTGCTTTTGTTTTTTTGTTTGTTTGGGGTTGTTGTTGTTTGTTTGTTTGTTTGCTTTTGTTTTTTTGTTTTTGTTTTTGTTTGTTTGTTTGTTTGTTTTTAAGATGAGATCTCTAGTTTTCTCCTCAACTATGAACTAATTCAGAGTTTGAATTACAAGTTTCTCTTGGTTCTTCACATTTACATGCATCTCAATAAACTACAACTCAATTTCAAAGCTGCCATTTAAAAGCAAATCCAATAAAAAATTGATGTAGTGATATAACACAAATGTAACTAAACTCATTCAGAACGCTGAAGTTTCTGTTGAGTTAGACACTTGAAATTTAATTTCCTAACCCTTTTTTCCAAGTTCCTATGTAAAAGATAAATATAATTTTAACTTATGAATCAAAGATTAACATCCAATAAAATGTTATTAATAGTTCCTGCAGTATGACAAGAGTATTTCAAACAATGTCGTATCCAACACGGACAATTCAATGGGATTTATTCTGTCTGCATGTGTGTACTGACACTCTGAAAATGGATAGACAGAAGATGATGATCTTTTCCATATTTTCTTACTATATGTCTCAAAAATTCCTGTAATAAGATCTAGTAAAATGAACAAGTGAGGAAAAAAAAAAAATCTTTTGATTTTAATGTGAGGAAGCTTGTTTTATATCCAGTAAAACAATTTCTGTAAAGTAAAATTTCTGTCTGATGTGCCTAACTCTGAAAACACTGATATAAATTTAAAATTACATATCCTGCCCTCCTCAAAAAGGGCTCCACTCTGTTAGATACCAGCTGAGTAAAGCACTTAGACTTATTCAATCAACTGTGTGTGTCTACACTGGCACTCAGTTCATGTATTTGTCTTGAGACCCTTCAGTTCTTGCGTAAGTACAGAATTTCCACTCATTTCAGTTGAAGTTAACTGCAGACCTCAGTGCTTTGAGGAATCAAAAGCTCATAAGAAGCTCTCCTTTTCCTTAGTATGATTTTTTAATGAATAGCTTTAGTAATTTTATGCCTATAAACTTGGGGGTGTGCAGAACCAGTGATTTTTAAAGAGCTTTCTAAAAATATTCTGAAGTACCATTTATAATTGGAATTCAGTGTAAGAAAAAATTAATCTAAGTGCTTTGAACTGTTAGTGTAATGTTCACTATACAGAAGTTTTAGCTGCTCATCCACTGCTTGTGATGTAATTCCCTGCATGAAATTTTCCTTCTTGATCTCCACAACCTAATCTTATTGGTTTGTTTCAAATATAGAGATCGTAAGGGCTACAGCTGTCTGAAATATTAAATCCCTTATTTATAAATGCTGGAAGGGCAACATGATGATTTTATAACACTTCAAGGCTTCTTTTTTTTTTTTTCTTTAGCACATTTAATAAAACAAGTTATAAATAGCCACAAACCCATATGCACAAAAACAGTGAATCAAGGCTGGGAAGTGACCATCAAAAAACTGTCAGATGTAACCATAGAGATCCGAGAGAGTGCAGGTGCAAATGACCATAGTAAGACAAGTGTGTAACACACTATTACCAAGAATTGTACTCTTTGAGCTGAAAAAGCATTTTTTGGGCCCCTGATCACCTTTTCTGAATTGCTTTGAGCAGCTCAGGAAACAACTTGATAAGAATCTGTTGAGAAAAATGGAGGTCAGTAAATCTGTGTACAGAGGAGATTTTGTTTTCCAACTGTATTTTCAAAATGCTCAGAGAACTTAAGAAAAGATTTAGTGAAATTAGAAAGCATGTACTGGAATAACTTGTGAGGTTCATGTAGTGTTCTTTCAAATTCAGACAGTTCACAGTTCATTCAAAAAATACTTCATGGTTGTGCCTGGTCTAAAACACACATGTGATGGTAGATATGGGAACAAGCAGAACAGACAGAAGCTACACTAATCTGCTTGCTGCTAAGAACCCCAAATGTGTGGAATCATACTCTAAAAAATGCCACAGGCAGCTGAGCTCCCTGTTTACATATTCACTAGTATGTGAAACAGTGAGCACACTTCATTACCCACCTTAAAGATATCCATTGCTTTGAAATATACAGCACAAAACATTTTTGCAAATTCTATTTTCTGTGGAGGCAATAAAAGTCAAATACCCTGCTTTCAAATTCCTTCTAAAGGACACAATATCTAAATATTTTATCTGAGCGTCTGATAAATGCTTCTTCAGCAATATGAAGCATTTTCCTTCTATAAATACGCAAAGAAATTCCTATACTATGAGAATATGAACTATTAAAAACATTCTTATTCCATTTGATAAAAGAAGTAATGCCTTGAAAACGTCTAAAATTAAGATGTTTATATAAACAAGAAGAGGATAGTTTGACAATTTTGTCATATTGTCTAAAAAAAAAGGGAAATGGAATTTTTTTTTTTTAATTAATAAAATTAAAAACTAAAGTTAGGAAATTCCAGATCAGCACTCTCCACCCTCAGGAATCAACAGAATAAAATCAGATACTTCTACTTTAAGTAGTATCACCTGAATTATCTCATTAAAATGAATCAATTATTGAACGTATGTTCTTCTAAGTAAGCATTTTAGTGGAAATGAGTCACCAACTTTTGCTTATATTTATAACCCTAGGTAAGCTCCAAATCAGAATGCATCTTATTGGTATTATACAGAAGTAAAAAACACATTACTTTCTATATTTGTGTTCTGTATTTTTTAATTTGGTAAAACAGCATACACCTCTTGGTAGTGAAGAGAGAACTTGAGGTTACAATTTAACACACTTTTTATGTCAGAAAAGCTAGTATTGCCACAAAAAGAAGTAATCCATACCTTCACATAGTTACAGCCATTTTTCTGGAGTCAAAGAGTCAAACAGTGAATTTATGCTGATTTAGATAAATCCAATAATATTTATTCATAATCCCTCTGTGTGTGTATAGATTTATAAATGTACCTATATTTAAAAGTCCATTTTAGTCCTAGTCAACCTACAGCTTTGTTCATTATCCCGGTAACACAAAGTCCTACATAGCACAGAAGCATAAATGAGCATCAAGAATCTCAGAGGAGGACAGTGAAAGTGTAGACTTAAGTAATTTTAATTTGTAGATGAAACTATAGGAAACATAGCTGGAAAAGATTGTTAAAAAAAAATAAATTGTCAGGCAGCAACTTAATTTCCATTCTGTCTAAAGACTAACTGATGTTAACATATACAAAATAAAAAAAAAATACCTCAAGTATATTCCAAATGAATAGTAAAATTATATGTATCATAAAATATTTTGAATTTAATTCAAACTGACATTAAGCAGAGTAACCTTTATAGTGAGTGAGTTAAATTGATTGCTCCTAGTCAGAAGTACCTCTAAGATTTTTGGACTGTTAGATTTTACCTCACTTTTACATAGGGATTGAAAGTAAGAAGATGAAAAAAAAGTTTGACCATTTTTTTTTCAACTGTGAATGACTTGGCAATCTATTTTAATTGATAGAATAAACAGAAATCAGGAAAATATTCTCTGTATATACACCAGAGGCTACAGTGTATCTATGTTACTTCTCAATGCTACTGTGACAGAGTTAATGTGCTTAGGTAGTGGCATTCACTGAGGGGTTTGACTGCAAAATTTCAGAAATATATGTTGAAAAATAAAAGACAAATATTTTTGATCCATTCTCACTAGAACTACAGTTTGTTAATGACTATTTTCTAGCATCCTATATATCTTTTATCACAGCCTCATAAGCAAAAAGGTCTTTCTTTTTGTGGTATGATTGTGAACATCAAGCCAAAGCAACGTGGTTTTTCTGTGTACCTTTTGAGTAGTTAAAATTAATCTAAGTTTTATTTTAGAACTTTTCAGGTTCCACATATAATTTTTAGCACTGTTTTAGTGAGGTATTAATTTATTACTAATAAATTTAATAAGAACTGTGTTTGCTTTCATCACTATTGCATTCAGTCCACTGTTTCGACTGTATTGATTTCAGAATACAAGAACTAAGGTTTGTGCCTAAGTTTTAGTGAGAGACAGTAAGACCTAGAGTTTTGTAATGGTGAATAGACATACTCTTCAAAATCAGGTCAAAAAATAAAAACACTAGAACAATCATAATTTCCAGTTGTTTGATTTCTGGCTTCTGTAGGTCTGACTTACTGCAGACTTCAGGAGCTTTGCAGATTTAGGAACATGGCTGAGAGCAGGGGCCTTTGCTTGTGTACTGGTGCACTAGTGTGTAACACTGCAGTAGGAATAAAAAAAAGAAGGCACTGGGGGAGGGGGGCAATGCTTGAGAGAGACAACTACTGTGTAATTCAGGATTTGTTTGATTTTTGTGCTATGCTTACTTATTTGATAATCTTGTTTGTCCTTGATATGTTAGAGAAAAATAATGACAGTGTCAGTTTTTCCCTGTGCGGCCACCATTACTGAACACTTCTACAAGAAGAAACTCCAGGGATGTGACAGCTTTGCCTGATGTGTTTTCCTGCATGCCCATGGAGAGAGCTGGCTTTGAAAACTGTTTCAGAGATGATTAAAAGCCATTTTGACTCTCTCCAGGAAGTAAATGAGAAAAAGCTGGTGCCTCCTGGGAAGAAAGCATGAAGTACTAACAGGAATGTGTCAGAAAGGAAGGTCAGTCCTGACAGGAAGAACATATTCATTAGCAGACATTTTCAAAGAGAAGTTTAAAAAAAAAATCCAAGTGAACCAATAAGTTAAAATACCTGTAATTCAGTCCTACCACAAGTCAGCTTCAAAGATGAAGACTCACAGGGTGTTCCAGTTAAACATCTGTGAAAAGTAGCAGGTGTACAAAATTAGCACTAAACACTAAACAGCAAGACACCGTATTGTGCAGAATTTGGAGGAAACACATAAAAGCATTCTGATGCCATTCATTGAGCAGAGGGTAGTTACAGACGCTTCATCATTTATTCACAGCCTCTGCAACAGGGCAAAAGATTCCAACCCATTTTCTATCATCTTCTGCACCCTGAGCTCACTCCATAAAGCATTTGAGATTTACTTCCATGAAGGTGGTTGGATCGGTATGACCTGGTAGGGCTTTGCCAGTACTGGAATGTTGAAGGATTTATCCTGTGCCTTTCTTCCAGATGCAGGTGTCCAGGTGGTGGTGGCAGCAATAGCAGCAGCAACAGCACTTGGGTGGCTGTTGGGGTGGTCCCAGCTGTGTGGAGTAGCTGTGGGTGCCCTGCCCAGACATAGCCAGTTCCAACAGCTCCAGTGGCCCCAGCGCAGGGCACGGCTGAGCCTCTCAGCCAGATGGGAATGCCTGAAGAAGTAGAAACCATCTTTGCACAGGACTCAGGTTTAGCTCACCAAACAGAAGTAAAGATGAAATCTTTTACAATTAAACAAATGGTTTTGAATCTCAGGGACTGTTCATGTTGAAGTAGAAAAATAGATTTTCCTTATCAGGAAAAATACTACTTTGTGAAGAGTACTTCTGAACTGGATTTTAGAGTGTTTCTTGTCTCTTTCTTATATTGGAATAAAGGATCATATTTAAACAACAAAATATGAGCAAAGAAACAACTGTGAAATATAATCCTGGCATGGTGCAGGTTGATTCATCTGTTGATACCTGGATGGGTCTGAGCAACCAAGCAGTGCTGAGGACTGAGAAGGCACCATACTTACTTGCAGCTTTGTAACTACTGGATGTTTCAGACGAACAGAATAACAGAAATAAATTTTTCATATTATCATGAGTATTCTGTAGAGGTTTTTGAAATGAGAAAAGAGCAACAATATGATTTCAAACATTGTGCTTCCTTTATTTTTAAGAACTGAGCATGGGACTTCAGGATGTATTGTGAATGAGATATTATAAAAAATAAAATATATTTGATCAATTGTTTTTTCTGCTCTAGAAATTACATATGTTAGTACAGAAAACTGTGTCTAAACCCAGTTATTTAAAATTAAAATCTACTTTCTAATGTTAAAAGAAAGCGCAATTGGACAAAATCAGGAAAACACTGAAGGGAGGCAGTTACCTGTTATCTAAAAGGTAAGAGAACGGCAAAAAATAAAACCAGCTTAATCTTAACCAAAGATCACAGCAAGATAAATATTAATATAAATTAAAAATTTGAGTAAGTCTCCAATGCAACCTGTTCCTATGTGAAATAGTCATTAAAAGCAAATTAATACTTTAATTCATCAATAATATCTCTTTAAAAAGCATCACTGTTTTCTATTGGAGAATATTAACATGTATTTATAGGAGTCCTTTTACTTAATATAGCTACAAAGAGATTTCAAGAAAAATTTTGAACAAATTTATGTACTGTTTGCCCAGCCTCAGTAATATAATTCTGCTGATTTGTATGCAATAACAGTATTCCATTTCTAGTCATCCTGGAAATAAGGACATCATAGTCTGGCACTATATCAACAAAAAAACAGCCTTACTATTCACAGCTTGGCATCTTCTGTAACCTAATCCAGAAGCCAGTTTCCTCCTGGAGTTGTTGCATTTGTTTTCTGTTTCTTTTTTTTTTTTTTTTAATATGAATACGGATCTCTCTTCTTTTGTACTGACAGATACTTACCTTAGGTACGTCCCTAAAAATATGCAATGCAGCATTTTCCAGACTTCATCCTTTTCACTTTAATTATACTTTAGAACCCAATTTCTGTCTAATATGCAGTTTTAGTAGTTGCTATACTTGTTACTGTCCAGAAAGCTAGCTGTATTTTTAGACTGCAAATATTTCAAAATGTAGGTACAATTGCTAGTTTACTTTTTCCTACGTCTTTACCTTGAAATTGTTTTATTACACTGAGATTGTTGCACCTTAAGACTTTATTAAGAACCAGGTGCTACATTCTTCCTTCTGTGTTGGAGGACGTGGAGGGGAATGGCAGGCAAAGCAAGCAGCACTCATGTCTCAAACTTCTCCAATTTTCACTGCCTCTTACCTCTCTTCATTCATGAAAAGCTTTATGAAATTAATTCTGAAAATACTTTTTTAAAGGTATCCTGATCATTTACACTCACTAAGCTGTAGTCAAACCATTAACGCATGGATTAGATTCCTTTTTTTTCTTTTTTCCTGTATAAAGCTATATTAATTTTACAAATACTACAGGCACTTGAAGGACAAAGCTGCAATTTTTCATCTTTATTATTTATTGTGTCTTGTCTTTTGTTTAACATTTATTCCGTTATACAACTTACTCTTCCTTGCTACTGATACAGATGAGAACGCAATAGCAAAAATATTTTTCTTTGCAAGGTTAATATCTACCACCTGTGACTGAAAGCAAATCATTTAATTAGAATAAGCATTACCTTGGCATTGAAATGGAAAAATTGATAAGCAATACAGTGGAAAGAATTTATACAAATATTCACTTTTCATTTCAAACTGTGTCTTTTTATCTCTGTTCAGTGGAAGGCCATGAAGATAACAGTGGGATGAGAACAGAATAACAGCTGAAAAAAATTGATGGGAGGTAAGATGCAGCTCACAATTCAGAGATCTTAACATGTCTATTAAGAAGCTACCATTACAACTAACCAACACCTGACAGCCTTATAACATTACTCGCCTGAATCATAGCTCAAGTGGAATGGTATCATTTTTATTGTTTGTTTGTTTGTTTGTTTGTTTTTTAATAATTGCAGTAATCATCAACTTAGGTTACAGTCAGGATGGAAACTGATCAATGGCTAAAGTCAATCATGTCATGACTGTATGAACAGCTGTTCTGAGTGAGGTCCTTTGAATGCTCCTGGACCACAGCTGGTTCTAACCAGCACCTCCCTCTGAGGGGGATGCCCCTCCAAACTTGTGAATCCTCAAGTTTGCAACCACCAATGAAAGCTGATGACAGGGCCTGGGTCAATATCTCCACTCTTCAAGGAGGCTCAACCCTTACCCATTGAGAAGAAGCTCAGCTGATATATTTCACTGAGCTTGAGGGGAATTTTCAACAGATACCTATGTGCATATATATTTGTGCCTGTGTGCATTCATGTATGCATTGATTTAAACACCCTATAGATAATTAAGTTTATTGCTGTGATTATAGTTAATCCTATTGAATCACTTTAAAAATGTTAACTTTTAGTCAATTATTAAGCACTGCTAAATCGTTTAGATATAAACCCTTGACCAAGTCCAAGACTGAGTTTGGATTAAGCTGTGTCACTGTGAGTTTAGAAAGCAAGTCAGGGGGTCTACTCTAAATATTGTGAGTCAAAGGTCTTTTACCTTTGTAGCCTCATTGTTTTGAATCCCCAATTTCTGTGCAATAATTTTAAATTGATTTCAATATTATTTTCTTCTGCGTATTTCACCTATGTAGTAAGGAATAGAGTGAATCTCGCCATTGAACTCAGTTAAATTATACTTTCACAAATTTTTATTAGAACTTGCTTTTGCTAATACCTTTGACAGATTCTTTAAGTAGCCTAAGCCACTCATTTGCAACACCAAGCAATACGTTAAGAAATCTCTTGTTACAAAGGCAGTGGGAGCTATGGATTGAAGGCTTACCATAAGTGTTACTGTTATTCTACTAATGCAACATGGACAATTTGGCTGGCAAAGAATAAATAGTAAACAACTGGAAAAATCCCAAGCTTTTCCATGAGTTTATATTTCCTTAATCATATGTAAAGAGAAATAATGTATCCTTCAATTACATGTATGAGCAAAAAACCTGCTTCAAAACCATCCTACTAGAAGCAGCATTACAAGGGAATCCTAGTTTTCAAGGAAAGTTCCACCAGTTTTGGTACAGAATTATTCATCTGTTCCAATGAAATGCTACAGAATCTGAAAGCCATTACCAGAGAGTCTTGACCTTAACTGAAGTCTTTAGAATGATTCAGCAGTGCATAATAATTATACCTTATATGTTAATATCAAAGTAGTGTATCTAAAAGATTATTACATACTATTTCCACTGAGGTTAAGTATCTGATAATTTCAATTAATTTATACTTAGTGCTTCATATCAAGCTGGAAAAAATCTCATTAGATTGTTTAGTGTTAGTTTCTTTCTGATTTGCTTTTTTGGTTTGAGTTACTGTTGTTTTTTATGCTTGTACATTTGTGGTTTAACTCCTAACTCAGGTGACTGTCATGAGAGCATAAAATCTATGAATTTCCCATTTAATGAAGGATTGTTGCCAGCAATACAATATTTTGCAATAATTTCTGTTTAGTAATTTTATTGTTTTCAGCCCTAGTCAGTGTCTGCCTGTGGCATATTAAGGAGTGGGATGACTACGTGGTACAATTCTGTCTAAGTAGAATCTTCTCTCTAAGACACAGGACCTCACTTTGTACAGAGTGATAAGCACAAATACGTTGTTTTGCCAACAGTTTAAAGGGGAAAAAAAAGACCAGAATATTTTAGTATATATCCTTTATCAGAGAATTACTGCAATGTATCAAGTAGATAGAATTATAAATTCTATTTCCCTACTATTCTGAATGTATATGTACTTTATTAAAAAAAATAAAATAACTTTCCATCTTAAAAGAATTTGGGATTTGAATTTGAAGTTTTAAGGAGTTGTTTGATTATTTCTTTTGTATCCATCAGTTTATAAGCCTGTGTCCTGAGATATAGCTTGTGAACTGAAGGACACTTATTCTTTATCATAAAAATAAAGATGAAATAAATGTGTGGGACTAAAGGTCACAAAATATTGCTGAGTAGCAGTTGATGTTTGGAGGTTATTAGTAGGGGGCTCTTTAAAGCTGCCACTGGTATGCACCTCTTCCTGCCAAGGGACTTCAAAGGACACTGGTTCTTTCCCCCCCAGTCCTGCCTTGTATTCAAAAGTACTGAAGAAAGTACTGAACAGTGCTTTACTGAACAGTAATCTGATCACATGAAGTTGTCAATTAGTTCATATTTACTAACACTGTAATCTGATAGACAAAATCCTGATCAGTAAATAAGGGTCCCAGTAAGGAGAAAAAAATCCTCAGTCCTAATTTTTGCTGATAGGATAACTCGGGTATAACTACTTTTCTGGTCAAACAAGCAAAATCCTTCCCTCTTCACTTGATATTTCATAGGGTACAATGTTATTAAAGCTTGTCTGCATTTAAGGGTATTTCATGGCTTGTCAAAGTGTGAGACTTTTCAAAATATATACAAAAATCAGAGATAGTTTGGGACTGCTAATCTAAATACTTTAAAAATACAGATTTCTTGAACATTCTCAGTTATTGCCATCTGTATTTGTCCAATATGCACAGGCACCTCATCTTTTTTAATTTTTTTTTTTTTTTTTTGACCAGCTTGTGAGACCATTCATAGAAGATTACACAAAGAGAGAGAGGACCTTCGGCCACATAGCAGAGACAGTGCTGTGGTTCAACTTCACTGTAGGAAAATGTAACTTCTTGCTTGATTCCTCTGAGCATGCAGCCCAGGACACAGATCTTCCTACTGCTCTCTGATTCCACAGAAACAGATACAACAGGTCAGCAGAGGAGAGAAGCATAGAATCATTAAGGCTGGAAAAGATCTTAAAAGTCCAAAATTTAACCCAACATCACCATGTCAACTAAACCATGGCACCAATTGTCACATCCAATCATTTCTGGAACACTTTCAGGGATGGTGACTCTACCACTTCCCTGAGAAGCATGTTGCAATACCTGACCATCCTTTCCATGAGGAAATTCCTCCTGATGTCCAACCTGAACCTCTTATGGTGCAACTTGAGGCATTTCCTCTTTTCCTGTATCTAGTTGCCTGGGAGAAGAGGTTGACTCCCATCTGGCTATAACCTCCTTTCAGATAGTTTTAGAAGTTCCCCTGAGCCTTCTGATCACCAGGTTCAACAACACCATCTCCCTCTACCACTTCTCATATGACTTAACCTCTAGACTTGCCACCGCTTTCACTGCCCTTCTCTGGACTCACTCCAGTATCTCAGTGTTTTTGTTGTAGCAAGGTGGCCCAGAACTGAACAAAGGATTCAAGGTGCAGCTTCACCAGTGCCAAGTACAGGGGTACACTCACTGTCCTGGTCCTGCTGACCACACTATTGCTGATACAAGCCAGGATGTCACTGGCCATCTTGGCCACCTGGGAACACTTCTGGCTCATATTGAGATGGCTGTCAATGAGCACCCCCAAGTCCTTTTCTTCTGGGTATCTTACCAGACACTCTTTCCCTGGTCTGTGGCACTGCATGGGGTTGTTGTGACCCAAGTGCAGGACCCGGCACATTGTGTTGTTGAACCTCATACAGTTGGCCTTGGCCCATGGATCCAGCTTGTCCAGACTCCTTTGCAAAGTCTCCTACCCCGCAGCTGATCAACACTCCCCCTCAACTTAGTGTCAACTGTGAACTTACTGAGCATGTTCTCAAACCTCTCACCCAGATAATCAATAAAGTTATTAAACAGGATTGGTCCCACTACTGAGCATTGGGGAACCCCACTAGTGACCAGCCTCCAAATGGGTGTGGCACAATTCACCCCCACTCTCTCCAGCTTCTCCAGGAGAGGGTTATAGAAGAGAGTATCAAAGACTTTACTGAAGTCCAGGCAGACAACATCCACAGTCTTTCCTTCATCCACTAGGTGGGTCACCTACTCATAAAAGGAGATCAGGTTGGTCAAGCAGGACCTGCCTTTTCTAAATCCGTGATGGCTGGGCCTAATCCCCTGGTTGTCCTGTATGTGCAATGTGATCATACTCAAGATAATCTGTTCCATAACCAGATCTGCAGGACATACTATACAAATCTCTTTGGCATAGGTCATAATATTAACAATAATTCATAATCTTCCTTTTCTGTGCAGAGGCATCATGACTGAGGAAGAAGAATCCCAAGCATAATAGACAAGAGTGACCTGCTCAGAGTCCTCCTGGATCTGCCAGTTTTGTGCATCTGACCAGGAGACCTCATTGCTGTCTGCACCTCTGGCTTTGTAAAATGAGAATGACAGTAACCTTCTCTGCACTCTGCCTTAAGATGTGTGAATAAAAGCTTAAAGCAGCACAGTTCACAAGTAACTAAAACGGTGATTCGCATGAGTGCACTTTTCAAGACAGTAGTTTTTTTGTCTTGACTACATTAGAATGGTATCCCATGGCTTTCCAAGCCAATTTAGGAGACTGCTAATGTACAGGACACAGTTCGCTTGCCTGTTTTGAGGTAAAATACTCCTGAGTAGATATAGTTCCAGCAGATAAGGTTCACACCAGTTCATATGACAAAAAGGCACTCATGTATCTGGTTGGCTGCTGGGGAACATGACATCCAACATTCATAATCTTCCTTCCGTTTCATCACTAAAATCATGACTGAAAAGCCCATGGAATACGCCCAAATTCTTTGCACTTAATTTTAAGAATTTGAGATATCCAAAATGTTGTCTCTGAGTCAAAAGAAAGAGGCAGACACCTCCAAATTGGATTTCAGTTTACTTAAAAAGCACATGAAGAGGCTTATCCTCCTCCTCTTGGTCAGCTGAAGTAAGGTGCAAAGCCTGGGCATATTTTGCATTGCCTTTATGAATATACAGTGCAGAAAAACTTTTATCTGTCTATAGATATAGCAACTTGGTGGCTACAGGAAGAATTTACTAGTAGAGTAATAATATGATTCCAAACTGCTCTAAAACTATATTTTCATATATATGCAAGAAATCTTTTTTTTTTTTTTCCCCCTCTAAGATGTGAGTGTGAATCATACAGGAAGTTATGCAAAATAGAATAAATTAGGCAAATAACATTCTTTGAAGTTTTGAATTAAGTGCTGTGCTCTGGAGTACACAGCACACACACTGAATGCTTGATGACAGAAAAATACTTTATATTCAGATTATATTCTGAGTGTCCATTTGTGTTGTTCTTTTCTGACCATCAGAAAATGACTCATTGATCTTCAGTACCCTGTTACCTCTGTTCTGTTTTGAAAATCCAGTCACATGGGATCAACTAAAAAATCTCATAATTAGGACTTGCCATTAGTTTGACAGGTGGAGCACACAGTGTGAGCACAGTGTAGTCCCTCTGACATTCTGAAATACAAAAGCTCAAAAGCCACCTGAGAAACCACATGAAAGAAACTTCACTACCTTAAACTGCATATAATAGAGAACTTTGAAGCTCCCACTATAAGCTGATTTGAAATCTCTCTTTGTATGTAATGAAAAAGTTTTACTGTCAGGCTTTTTCATAAAAGGGTGTAAGTTTCAGGTAAGATGGTTGTGTTATTCCAGGATTACCTGTCTCAGATGGTAGCATATCACTTAAGCTAAGGTCACAATTAATATGTACAATTTCCTGTTGTAGAAAAAATAAAATAAAAAAATACAAGACAGAGCAGCTTAATTCATTCCTTGAGGCCACAAATACTTTAAGATATGTTCTTAAAAAAAGTCAAACCAGAGTTTTGACTCATTATGTTGATTTTACTTCAATATACATTGCTTGCTAAGAGAAAATAAAACTTCACCTTTATGAGAAATTAAGAATTTCTGATTATATTTAATCGAGAAGCCAACAAATGACATGAGCTAATTTGCTATCAGAAGAATAACCTTATAATTCTAAAAGAAATTTAGCTTCCTGTTGGGTACCAGCTTTTGTTATCAGAAGAGTCAAATCACTTTTATGTAGTCGCAGAGTGCTATGTCAAGGTATGAGATTTCAATTTCTTCAGGTATTTAAGAGATACCAGTAAAAATTTAAATAGAAGTAAAATACTCATCAGGTAGATGGTCAGTACCTTTCACTGAGCCAGATGCTAAATGACCACTATTTTAATACAAATTTCTCCTTTAACTAAGAAAAAGGTACTGAGAAGGATTTCTGTGGTGAAATAAAGGAATGACCTGGCTGTTACAAGAATAGGAAGGCACTGCAAAGAAAAAGAAAGTGGGAGTAAAAAACCCTCTGAAAATCCTGTAGTTCCTTCCTCCATCACCATTACCACCATCTGTTCCCCCTTTATCCTCTCATACGTTTTGCCCCCTTCCTCCCACCCCCATGAGTTTGTTTTGTGAAGCCACTGAGATCTCATACTTTCACTCTGCAGTTATTTAAGAGAAATAAATATATTAAAGAGTATTCCTAAATTCAGAACCACCAGTACACCTCAAGCATTTCATTACCTCAACATGATTTCTTTCTTGTGCTCTCAATCAAATAATGAGTAATAAGGTGTACCCATGGACTCCATTTCTGTACATACTTTATAAAGACACAATCATACCCTTACGTATAGATACACATATCAATACACAAAGTGTTTTCCCTGAAATGCAAACTAAATATTTTCCAGTGGAAAGAGAGATGTAGAGAAAAGGAAACATATGGAGTCTGAAAAAACATTATTCTTCCTTTCCAATCATGGTCTCAACCTGAAGAGGATTATAGAGTATAATAATAATGGCCAGTCTTCGTGAGCGAAGATCCGGGGAAGGTCTTTCCACCTTCCAGCCTGCGCATTGGATTTTTTAGGTGAGACACAGTGTGCGCGGAACTGAGCCCACCCTTTAATCCTAAGGTTCATCTACCAGGGCCAAGCGAGCTTGGACAGTGGCAGCGAGGTCCTCAGAGTATAACACAAAGTGAATTCCCCTCCAAGCCTAGATTTAGCTGTATGAAGAAAATCTGATGACTAATGGCAGTGGAAGAACCAGTCTTTTCTTAGGAAGGCTGTGAAGCATCTATTAAATTTCAAGCCAATTCTCCCACATGCAAATAAACTTTTAAAGTTAACAGACACATTGATAAACAAAATTAATTTCTTTTTAATTGTTGTAATGCATATCCTTGTGAAACATCTGTAGAGGTTTCTATTCATATGCTGGGAACTTTGAATTTGGTGAGTTGTTAGCTGTAAGTTTTGGAGTGAGAAAGGGAAAGCAGCAACTCTCAAAAATGGATTCCAAGATGTTCTAGAAATGTTCAGGTCCCAACACCATTGTTCCAATATGAAGAAGAGTCTTCTGGTGAGAGCTAATAACCAGGAAAGCACTCTGAACAAAGCAAA
This sequence comes from Myiozetetes cayanensis, assembly GCF_022539395.1. Taxonomy (NCBI): domain Eukaryota; kingdom Metazoa; phylum Chordata; class Aves; order Passeriformes; family Tyrannidae; genus Myiozetetes; species Myiozetetes cayanensis. Next base: position 76,243,432 of record NW_026086604.1, on the reverse strand, counting down.
CATGACATAGCAAAGAGCACACTTGCATATTACTGTTGTACCAGGAAGCTCAGAAGGGTCTGATTATGATCTATCTCCAACTGCAGCACTTTTTTATTGTTAGTCTGCTTTCTTGGACAGTTATATTTCATGCCAATTATCACTCTCCCATACTTGCCTAGGCACTCCTAAAAATTTCCTATTATAAGCAAATGCTACACTTCCAGAAGCAGCTTGTTGCAACAGACTAGTTTTGCTGATTAAAGAAAGGTAAAGTCAGAATTCATAATTATCTTGTGTTTGCATATGTGTTCACAATTTGAGTAAGCATTCGCTGCATGTGGAAAGCAGAGAAATGTTAGTATCAACTTCCAGACAGTGAGAACAATGCAAGATGGATAGATCATATACCCTGCAGCCCTAAAAGTGTGATTTGTGGAAATCAGGTGGGTTACAAACCAAGGAGACTACAACATGGCTGCTAAGGTCTCAGTAGGGCTCTCCATATCTATTTTTTCCTTACTTCTTACCATCTGTGTTTACCCCATCAGTCCTTTTGTGTTGCTAGAGGTGAGGCAATGACAGAAAAAATATTCACTTGCTCACTACGTTAAGAAATGGCAGACATAACAGAAATAACTAGAAGAAGCTCATTTGTCTGCCTTCTTAGTGCATGTCACAATTACTCTTCATGTCACATTTTACCCAACAAAAACTTTTAAGTTTGCTACTCTTTGGAGTGCAAAGGTATGTCTCACATTGAGGTAGGTCAGAAGAAATGAAATATTGGTGGCTATCATATAGTAGATGATGCTAAGAAGGTCTCCATATGCCCATAAGTGCATTATCTGGGTCAGCATCCAGATAGCATTCAGCATTTTCAAATTGCTAAATCAAGGAAACAGACACATGACACAGGTGCTTTATTCAGTGTACTTAGAATCACTTAGATAAGTCCATCCTTCTTAAAAAAATTATCATTCTCCTGTCGTACATGAACACATCTTATACAGACATGGTTTCTTGCTCTGCACAATTGGTCCCCCAGAGCAAACATTTAATAGTGCAAGGTATATGGAAGCCTATTCTGAGCTGGTCTTTGTGTGGCAGCCAGTATTTCCTCTAGTTTGTATTCTGTGGCTATTTTTATATCTACTGGCATTGCTTTCCAGGATCAGACTGCTTAATATTGCTGCTTTAATTCTGAAATGGACATTACAGTTCTTACAGGAAGCTTTTTACTGTACACTAGAGGAAATGTTCACACTTGACTATAGTTAGTATTGCAACAGCACAAAATACCAACAAGATAAGATGAAAACCTGAGCTACTTAAGGACAACTAGGATATTTACTTTATCTAATATTGATCTTTATATTAGCTCCACAGAAGGCCAGCAAAATCAGCATAATCTATGTCATTCTGCTTAATATTTTAAATTTCATAATTTTGTGCAAAGAATTCATGATAAAGTTGAAATATTTCCTCTGATAAGTGGCTTTATGACCAATGAATAGAAACATTATAAGAATCTCTATTATAGTGTTAATAGGTTGATAGTTATTTTTTGTAATAGAATTGACTTATCTCCAAAGCATTTAACCTGGGGAGGAAAAGAACACATCAAAATCAGACAAATTTTAGATCAATTATGTTTTGGAGAATTTGATCTCTGTGAAACTATAACTTATTCTGAAAGCTTGAGTAAAACCTATATGTAAATGACATTCTTTCCACTATAGTCTTCTCAGCTACAACTACAAAGTTAAATGAATTTAAACATCAGTGCAGCACTGTAAAACATTGCACTCTTGAAGGAGAAAACGTGACAGAGTGACAGGAAAACTGTTATGAACTTGTCTTGCAAGCTGCTGGGAAGTACAACTGTAGATCCACTATGACTGTTGTATGCTTTGAAAGAGAGAAATTGACCCCCAAATAGGGCAAGGGGAAGGCATAATAATCACAATAATAAAGGGTCACTGACAGAATAAGTCTGCATAAATTTAAAAGGTAGTGTATTGGTTGCAATGGAACTGACATCAAAATGAATAGATACCTACAACAGGTACCTGTAACTACTTAGAGCTTTTTTTCTCCCTAGAACTGGGGAGGTGAGAAAGAGCAGAGAACCAGAAAAATTTTCAGATAAAACACTAATTTTTTTGCAACAGATGCAAAGGAAATGGTCTACAGCAGTGATAACTAATGCCTTCAAAGATGACTGAATTCCCTTTTTCATCATGAATTATCCATGTATAAATTTAGAGGTTTATATTTTCTCACAAGCTCTGGCACATGCAGCTTCATTGATTTATAACACTGCCGCTCCTGATGTTTGCCTTTCCTCTACATCGGAAATTTTTCACGGCAGTGTTGGTGGACTCAAATTGTTTTGGCTTTTCAGCTGCTGCATCTTGCAGTCAATACAGTCACCTGAGCCATGCTCCTTGTCAGTTTTAGCAAGCACTGTGCACAGTGAACTACAACAGAGGTAAATGTGTTGCAGTACAAGCAAATCTGAGCCTTAAAACTCACTCCTCAGCAGTTTCTGCTGTTTCACTGTTGTATGAGCTAAGCATTAACACATTTGATTTTCCTGCTACAACTAAGGGGCATAGTGGTGGGTCATGGCAACATCATAAAGTCTGCTACGTTGCGCAGCACCTTGGCTAAATCCTTCTTATGAGATGAGGCCTGAGGTCCAGATATCTTACAAGAAGCTCTGTGTGTTCACATCCATACTTGAAACTGTCCTTAACCTTTAAAACTTCATTTATTTTCTTCCACCAGTTCTTGGCATTTCAAATCTAACCATGAGAAAAAATAATTTTTTTTAATCTCAGTAATTCTTAGGAAAAGTTACTTCATTATATCTACCTCTTACTTCTGCTAATATTTATTACTTATCCCTGTTTATTTTGCTATAGCAACTGATCATTAGAAGATTTTAGAATCTCACCTTTTGTTGATTGTTGATGATAAATGAATTAAAACTGAATTCAGCATTATCTGCTGATATTTGTGTTCAATCAAAAGTATTTACAGAGCTAAAATATTTGTATGTGAATTGAATTAATTAGTACACAATCATCATATATAATCTCACATAAAGTGTCTTAAGACAGAAAATTATTTCCTTTTCTAGTAACAATGCAGTTACACTTTAACAGTTTAAGATGACTGTTATAGCTGCTGCATTTATTACTGACTTATTTTCTCAGTTTTTCAATTGAGCTCTGCAGCTCAATATTTGCAATTGCAGGTCCCTCATTATATTTAGTTGGTTATATTTTCTATGAATTTTTTTAAATTAGACAATTTTTAAGAAATATTTTAGCTGTTTCAGTTCATTGTCTCAGTTTAACCAGTGGAGCCCTCTTTAACCTGAAATGTCTTCTTCCTTCTCTTTCCTTTACTTTCTCATTGTATATAGACAATCCATTCCTGTTCCCCTCAATCCTTTCAGTTAGCATATTACTGTAGTGGTCATATTAGTGTCTTCTTATTCTTCTATATTTTCTGGCTTGGCTGGTTTTGCCCTCTACAAAACTATATATCTGTGGCAAAATAATTGAAATGTCTCAGAACTTTCCCATTTTTTTTTTCATGTTTTAACATACAATCCAGGAATGATACACTTTTGAAAGCCTTCTCAAGATACAGAACTTGCCTTTTCACCTAAACACAGAGAGGCATATTAATGAATTAAAAAGACATGAAGCCCCTTTCTGCCTCATTAAAGTATCATGAATCACTTCATTGAAATCCTAGTCAAATTGAAGGTAATATTTTTCTCAATTCCAGCAATTCATCCTTTAGAATATAGAAGGGGGAAGAGGTAAAGGGTAGAAATAGATAACATTCATAGGTACAGACCACTTTTTCCTGATATTAAATTCCCTTTATGAAACAACAGGCTGTCAGACCCCACTACCAGAGCTACGAGCTCAGTCAGGAGTTTTATTTTTAAAAAATATACAAGGCTTCGAAAATTCACCCATTGAATATTTTGAAGAGCCCTCAGTTCTTTAATACTTTGAGGTAGTGTAAAGAGGTGGGGCACGTGTTTTCTCAGGAGGTACTTTTACTGATAAGCTTTAGAAAATAAGAGATCTTCGTAAAAGTTTAAAAGGGTAACATACAACCAAAACAGAACATTCCATAAAGCTACGACTTAGCACATGCTGACCCACACAACTTAGCAAAACCCAACCCATTCAGTCCTAAGCTACCCAAAATATTAAGAGATAAAAAGAAGAAAAAAGAGTAAAGGAAGAGAGAGAAAAAAGATTAAGATCATAGCTAACACCAGAGAGTCCTGTGGAAGGCCAGCTCCCATGAGGCAGGTGGCAGGTCTCGAGCACAGTCAGTGGCCATGTGCTGCTCTTCTTATGCACTTTGGCCCCTCTGGCGACTATTCCTAGTCCAGACTTCTGGCCCAGAGACCATTCTGGGGCTCCAAGGCAGGGTGAGGGGCAGTGCTCCAGATTTAAGACTGGTTTAGGAGTTCCAGGGGTTGTACAACAGTGCTCTCAGGCTACCTCTGACTGAGAACTGCTCCAGGGTTGCTCCATGAGACTCGCAGGGTCTACCATTGGGATATGGCATTACCTCACCTCCCTGAGATTCAACTTATCCCTTCCCCCTCCACCCCCACAAACACTTGAGTCGGTTCTGACCCAATAATTAATATAATTCTCTGTGCCATTTGAATCCAGTGTCTTACACAGCCAGATATGCAATTGGATTTCTCATTTTTGCTTTGACAGGTGAGAAATTCTGACCTCCTAACACAATGAAATAACAAAGACAACTGCTGGATGAAAGCCAAATCTAGAGAGAAAATAGAGGCTTAGAGTTGACAACAATACATTAAACAGTGAAACTACAGGTGACTGATCACAAATAAAACCCAGTTAATTAAAAACCAACTGCACAAAACCTTTAAGTGTTGTTATATATTTTAATATGGTTCAATGGCCTTCTTAGGTCAAGCAGTAAAGAGTTTTTGATTATCTAGAATTTCTCTTCCAGGAAAGGAAGGAAAAAAAATATCATTTTTGGAAACCTGACAAAACTTTAGCATGTTAGTATTTTAAATTGATAATTTTAAGTATGGTTTTATTTCATATTATTTCCTCCAATAATCTAAAGAACAATAGACCACAATAACTTGCTCATGTAGCATTACTGTACATTGCATGATAAGACAAACGGCATAATAAATTAAGTAACAGAATCTCATAATGAAGAAAATCAATTTCTGTTGTCTGATAAATCAAAGTATATCCAAAGTCAATAAAATTATTCAAAATTTATGCCAGAATAAAAGAGAACTTGGTTTTCTTCTTTTTCTCAAATACTGACTGAAGCATAGGGAATTCCCAGGAGTTTAAGGACTGATTGATTTAATGGCACTTGACTGCAGTTCATACCTTCAGCTTTTCTTACTGGTTATTAAACTCCAGGAAATTTTCTGTGCATAGTAAATAACATTTTTATATAAAATAGTCCCAACTAATTCTGAATAACGAACAAGTATGCAAAAATTCAGTTCGTTATTGAACATTACTGATGTATCTTGATATTATTTCCTGAAGTGGGATTTTTAGCTTGGTTCACTGCTTGATTCTTCTTTCTTCACAGTTCTTCAGGAATAAGATAAAAAGTTTTGTTCACCAGATAATCTAAATAATTGGGAATAGGCTTAAAATTACAAGTATGATAATAATTTTGAAGAGATGGGCAAAATCAGCGTTAAGGAGTCTGATGAATAAAAGATAGTAACATGGTATACAAGAAAAAGGGAAAGTTTTGACTTCAGATTTTTTTTTTTTTTTTCATAAAAGAACACTCTAGGAAGAGAAAAATAGATGAACCATGTGGGAAAATCACCAGGGTTTTTCTTTGTAAGAGAGAGATAAGTATTTTCTGGCAGCATTGGTTTTATGAGCCAGTTATGTGTGTCTTCAGGGAACATAACAATTAAATTAATATTAGCAGGGTAGTGTTGGAATTGTTTACATTTGTCCAGAAAGAACATTGATTGTTTTCACTCTGCATCTACCATACAAATATCATTTGAAGAAGCAAGGAAGAACGGGCAACAGAGAACATCAGTATTAAAACCCACTTTAAAATAACATTATCTTAATTAAGTAGGAAATAGAAACATCAAAAATAAATTTTATCTAGTCAGAGAGAAATAGCTAACTGAGAAGACGCTTAAGTTGATCAGAATTTGGAGGCTGCTCCATGGGGTGCAGTCTGCACTATTGCATTGATTTATATTGTGTCAAGTGCAAAACCTATTGGTCCTGATCCAAAGAGCTGTTCTCATACATATGTCCACACATTTAAACACATGAATAGTTAAAGAGGATTATTTAGCTGCTTACTTCTAATTTAGGTCAGAATGTTTTCCTTGACTGGAGTTCAATACTATGCAAGAGACAAGTCTTCACTGCCTTTGAAGACACCATATGCACCAATATGTAAGCTACCAGGCTGGAACTTTGGAGACCAGAAACCTCTGCTGTGCTGTTGAGGCTCAAATCTGTTTTCTTGAGTATCTGTTTTTCTGATTATTCTACTTGAACTGCATAGCTTTTGGGCAAGGAGTGTTTCACAACATTTACTTATTTATCCATTAGTTGGTCTAAGGGGCTTCTGTGTAAGTAAATTAATAAAAGAAGTACCATGTAGACCCATGTTATCCTAAAATTATAAATGTGTAACTTAAGGTAAAACTTCAGTGATTGGGCTTTGTTTTAGATGTACCAGATTCTCAAAGATTGGCTAAAGCTGTGGAATACATAAGCACTTAAGCTCTTCTTCAGAATTGTCTCTCTTTTGCCTAAAAATTTTTTAAAATTTCCATTCTAACATATATAAAATACAAAAACTTGTTAAGGTAATACTTACGTAGCAGTACATCGTCTTAACATAGCTGAAAAACAGGATGTACAGGTCCCAGACACTCTGTCCATTGCACTGGAGTTTGACAAATCACAACCCACCTGCAGCAAGACAGTAACTTGCATTATCACTGAGAGGTGTGTGCCTGTGATTGGGTCCTGATGTATTCCAACTATCAGAAATACTCTAACCATCTGCTTGTTACAGTATTAACAAGAACATGATCAACAATGAAAACTGGCACTTTGGATTTACAGTCTTTATTCAATGAATAAGTTTAGAATTTTAAAGAAACACAAGCTGCCACTTCTCTGCTACTAACATTTACTGCTGAGAATGCCACATAAGCTAAGGAAATAGCACATTCTGCAACAGACCTAGTAAGCAAAAACCAGATTTTAATGCAGAAGGATCAGAATAAGTGAAATATTTCAGAGCTGAAAACATAGTTTCATTCATGTTTCAAGGCTGAACAAGATCTTATTTTCTGCAATGTGAGCACATTGTGAATGTGTACTGTGAATATCCTAAGAAAATCAGTTACAGAATACGAAGGAAAGATTACACACACAATTTATATTAAAAACATTTTGTTTATTGAGACTTACTTTTTTTTTCTCCAACATTTTTTTTAATATGTAAACACTTCTTTTTCTATATCACCTTATTTTGTGTCTGACAGGTACTTCAATTTTCTATTCCTACTCTTAAACAACTCCTGAATTATCAAGACAACTCATCATCACCAGTTTTTTGTTAACTGGGTTGATCAAGGGCAAGTTATTTTTATGGAACAGAAAGAAGATAACAAGTAAAAAGGGATCTCTTTACAGTCCAAAGGCAGTGGAGTGATCAACTTGTTCTGAATTTTCAAAGCTAAATAAACAAAAGTTTACTATAAAACTCTAATAAATAAAGAACTTTGCTTCCAAGGAATGAAAAGGGAGCTCCCAGGATAGCTACAATTCGTTCAGTGTGGCCATGAATAACAGCTAGATGCTTTTGTTTATATGAATCTCTCTGAGTATTAAGGTGCAAAGAAGTTCATAACATTGTTGGCTGAAAGAAAAAAAGCCAGCCCCAGTTAAGTGTCCTGAAATAAAAAAAAAATTATTTTCACTCCTGTGGGAGAAGGACGTGAATAAAGTCTGTATTTTGGCTTCATTGCAGATGCATCGACAATCACTATTCTGTTTTGTGAACTGAACCGTGGAATTCCCCATTCCTGACATATACATTGTCTTTGATTCATGTTCCACTCACTTTCCCTCATGATACTTAGAGCAAATGGGAACTCACCAGCTGAATTGTAGAGAAAATAGCTGACAGGAAACTTGACCTATTATCACCACAGGAAACTGCTGAGGGCAGAAAGAGCTTAACTAGAACAGAATACCTTATCTTTTGACAGCTCTTCACACTTCAGTCTCAAAAACTTTAATATTAATAAAGATAAAAATTAAAGTACTTTTTGGTTTTCATAACGAATTTTGAAAAAAAAAAGAAGGCTGAAATATCAAACCAGTGTTTGCCGAGGGGCGTCTACATACCCCTTATGGATGAATTACATTTATGCCCTTAAATACTTTAGAGACCTACCATAATCCAGAGATATACTGAGTCTTCCACTCTAATTTTCAGTCAATAATGTCCTTCACCTCATTTTCTCTCAGTAGCCTGCATGCTGGTCGCATATTGTATATTCTGGAACTACAGTTGTCAGATGGCGGTGACAGAAGCTGTACCATTCAGAGGGGCTCACCAGAGGGGCCTGGCTGGCTATATAGTATGCATCAGGGCAAATGTAGGTCTTACTCTGTTGTTCAGAACTTAAATGGGCTGTGTGAGAATGTGTGTGAAATCTGTGGTGTACCTATTTGAAGAACACCTGTGAAGTGTGAAGAAAAAAAAATCAAGACAATATATGTAATACTGAGTTTCACTTGAGTTTACAAAGACTTTAGCTTCTGCCTGAAAGATACCTTGAACTGATACCAAAGAAACAAGTCTATCCCAAAGGTGAGCTGGTTTTTGAAATAAAATCAAACCTTAGATATAAATCTTAACTATATATGCCATATCCACAATAAAAATGTTCTGAAATTCTCCGAAGGGAAGTGGTATCGAATAGATCAAAAGGCAAAATTAAATCCTAATACCAGTGAAACACATGGTCTGATTATACATATGTGGCTAGGAGGATAGAAATCCATAGTAACATCAGATGGATTTTGCTGTCTTTTGAGGTAACCACCTAGAAAGACAAAGGATCACAACAGCACTGCAGTGAAAGACTACATACAACAAGAATAAAGCCACCTTCCTCGATTGACTGACCTATGACTGAAACAGTCGACTCCCGTTTTATGTGGCATGGCTTCTCTTGAGAGTACTGTAATCAGGAATGTTCTGAGCTGAGCTGCTGAAGTGTGACAATATACACAAGAGTGTAGTACACAGCACAGACCTTCATTCTGTTTTTTTAATACTCTGTATGTAAGTTATGTGGAGCCCCTGGTGGTCTAGTGGTAAGGTCGCGGCGCTGTCACCGCTGAGGCCCGGGTTCGATTCCCGGTCAGGGCCACTCCCAGGCAGATGGAGCTTGTTAGCCCTTAAAAAGGCAACCCATCTACGTCCTAAGGACCTCGCTGCCACCGTCCAAGCTTGCTTGGCCCCGGCAGATGAACCTTAGGATTAAAGGGTGGGCTCAGTTCCTCGCACACTGTGTCTCACCTGAAAAATCCAATGCGCAGGCTGGAAGGTGTAAAGACCTTCCCCGGATCTTTGCTCGTGAAGACTGGCCATTATTATGTAAGTTATCCAGTGCTAGCTAAAATAGGTATTAATTTAGTACTAGTTGCTAATCTGTAACCAGAATCTCTTTGAAAGAAGGAAGTAACTCAGTAAGCAGTCTAATCCATAAGTTTTAACTAATGCTTGTTTTATTGTGGTGTCTAGTGAAACTGAGATTTAATGATGACTGGTTGCTACTTTTGTTCCATTCTATAGATAAAAACTACTTCCCCAAAACCAGGTATTATTGGTACTGATGTACTTACCCATGGTTATTCATTGACAAGGGAACTTTTAGTTCTAAGGACCATATTCGAAATTACTACTTTCATTATTCAAAGGTAATAAGGAGCTTTGTGCTGCAATGAGTAAGGCCCAACTTTAGGGAAAGTGTGATAGAGATCATGGGGTTCCCTTCATGGCAAATTACATTTCCACTACTCAGTCTCAAATTTTAAATGCCTAGTGGCTGGAGCCTTTTCCTTTTTTTATTCATCTTTGATTTGTAAACAATTGTTTCCCTGAGCAAGTATGGGTGAAAGCCTTCTTCAAGACCTATTGGTTTTCATGAGCATTTCTAATATGTTCAAAGTAAGCTAGGTGTGCTTGTGGCTTATGACCTGAATCTCCTTATGGATTAAATAAAAATCTATCCAAGAACTAGACTATATAACAATTTTCCAATTGGTGCAGTAACGACATTTCAAACTTTAATTCATATAACATTTGAAATAAGTTTTTCTACATCTGTTTTTTGGGGTTTTTTTACTAAAAGATGTGAAGCTTTCTTCATCCCTATACTTTAATGATTACAAAAAGGGAGTCCCATAGTATAAAATAAGTTTGGATATCTCAGAACTTTTTTTAATAGTACTGGTAAATAAGAAAAAGAATGTTGGCGTTATCTTGAAGCATTGCACTGTGTCCAAATTACATTTGATTATTCTGGTTTAGAAGTGTTCTTTTCGTATGATGTCTTGAGATACAAATTTTTACTTTTTTTTGCATTACCATGTTAAGCCAAAATGTACTACCATATTGTAAGGGAAATATAAGCTAAAGCTCAGAACATCTTTCATGGCAAGAACGCCAGAGGTCTTCTGTGCTTGAATGGAACAGAAGTTGAAATTTATATGGGAATTCAAAATTTATATGGGACAAATGGCTAGGAAATACACTATCATTAAAGCAAACAATCATGACCTGGTAAAGCAAAAACTCAAATGAAACTAAATTAGTCTTCCTCTTTCCAGATATCTTCAATTCTGTGCAAGGAGTTATTGTACAGTTTGTTATTATTTCATAATTTTCCAGTCTGGTCAGAAAAACAAACTTAGTGTGTATTATATCAAGTTAAAGACTCAGAAATTTATCATAATTTTCAGATTTTCATTGTCCTCTCTACTGCATTATACTTCTTTTGATATAACTTTCCCCATTTCAGTCATGCTACTGGGACTAGTTGTGAGGAATTTTATCAAAAAACCCATAAAATTTACCAGCCTTGAAAAAATACCAAGTTCAGTATGAGTTTGAAAATATGAATAACCTGATGCTTCAAAACATGAGGAAAGGAGGAAGACGACGAGGACCTAGAAAATTTTCCATATTAGGAAAGAGTCCAACCTGATGGATGGACTGACCAGCCTAAATTTTCAAGTATAAAATTTCATTACCACTTTATTACCTACATAAAATTCAGTGTTACTACAGCTCATAAATATATTAATCACTTTGATAAATCCATCCACTATTCTGAATTCAAGTTTACAATCTTCTCTTATAGCACATTCCGAAGACTGAGAATACACTCTCTGAAGAACTAATTCATTTAACTTCATCTTTATTTACTCACTTTTTCCTCATTCCTGGTCATCCATAATTCTTGTTTGAACCTTTTTAAATACCTTTGTAGGTTTTTAGAAAATTCAGGTTTAAGGAAATACTAAATAATACTAAACACAGATAGAGATGGTTTCTCTGACAAAACGTTTGACATGGACTTTGGTTCTACTGCTGTTTAACTTCAAGCCTTAAGGCCTTTCAACACTAATAACTGTATCTATTTCTGGTTTGTTTTAGATAAGAAAAATCAAAGAACTGACACAATTTCAATTTGAGAAATAACAATAAAAAGTATATGGCAAGTTATTAGAAGTCTGACATTATAGGCCTTATACACAATTAAAAAAATAAATATTGGTACAGAAAATTAATTATTAAATCTTTTTGTGTGTGTGTGTGATCATGGTAGTAGAGAGATCACGGCACTCAGAGACACAATTAAAAAAGGATCAACAATGCATATCCTACATATGATCTAAGATATAGAACTTCTATCATTAATTGTTTCTGTTGTTAGCAGATCTTTTATATATAAAATTTGCATATAAGTTGAGATGTTTTAATTTCTCTGAGTTTTCCAATATTTAATTACTTGCACATAAAAATGTTCTAATATATTTCTAAATTATCCTTCCTTTTTTGTTGTTGTTGTTTTGGTTTTGGTTTGCTTTGTTCTGTTTGTTTGGGGTTTTTTGTTTGTTTTAAACCCAGTTATACTTGATGCCAATGAAAAAACTATCTGTCAAAAATCTCCAAATATTTTTTCATGAAGTGTCATCCACCACTTCTTTTTACCTGGAAAAAGCTGTAGTGATCGCTTGTGCAGCAGGTAACTATGTTCACTGTTTTTTTCACTGGTCAGACCTCTCAAGCATACATTCATTGTTTTCTGAAATCTCTTACTGATATCCAGATATGAGACTACCATCAAGACTGTTGCTGTAAGATCCAGAAGGAACCCATCATACTTCAAGACACAAAGGGATATTCTGGATGTTACATATGTGAGGAGTATATCCTCAAAGCTAAACTTTGTTACTGTCTGTTGCTTATTTTGGAACATGTGTCTTCTTTGTGAATACTAAGCCATAATATTGGCCTCTCTCTGTATGGAAATAATCACCAGTGTTCAAATGAGAAAGGTGGATGGGATAATGCAGAAGGTTAGACAAGGTTAGATACGAAAAATGGAGAATCAGCCTCCTAGAAGAGAAGTGGAAATTGCAGTGATTCAAACTTCAATGAAATATTTAAAAATAAAACTCACTAGAAAATGGAGTTGCAGAAAACATTTGGAACAAAGATGCATTATTACAGAATTCAAATAAAATTATATTTAGTTCAGAGTTAGGGAAATACATATTTTAAATACTCTTTTGAAAATACAATGTAATCACACACATATGGAAACAAACTATAATACATTTTTGAGAATGGGGTTTAGTAAAGGATAAATTGATATAAGCAGTTTACTTAGTTCTAATTTGAACAGTGTAGACTATCCCTGCTAAAACTACCATTCATATTATTCCACTTTCTTATTTATGGAAAATAAAAGGCAGATGGATGAAGAATTGAAAAAAGAATATTAAATTATACATCTTTTTGAATATGATATGGCTGTAAGAATAGTCCAATGCAGGTGCGGATACTAAACACAAAAATATCTCAGAGATATTGTTCCTATAGGGCTCTTCTTTCCTGCACTGGAGATATTTTACTGTGTTAAGACTATCATCCTGATACAGACATTTTGCAAGTTCCAAAGAAAACAGTACACTTCAGAGAGCTCAAATTACTAAATTGTGCAGAAAGAGTGAAAGCTTTAAGCAATGAGACTAATCTGAAATTGTCTGCAACACCAGTATAATGCCAGCAATTTCTGTGAACACCCACTACACTACACCTGTTGTTGCTCTGCCAACTGTGTTTCTTAGCTAACAGAAGGATAAGGGAGCAGACAAAAACAGTTGCAAACAATAGGATGGCATTCAGAAGATCTCATTTTAATTCCAAGTGCTCTTACAATTTCCTATCTTATTTACACAAAGTACATAATCCTTGTGTGATCCTGTAGTGTGCTTGTAATGGTGATTTTGTTACACTATGAATTCTTTGCAACAGAAAATATACCCTGCTATGTTTATACATTTACAGCACTACATTCATAGCATTATCTATAGTACTAAGTTCACAGCATGACTGCTCTGAAATTAAAGCTCAGTGACAGAGAAAATAATTACTGTTTAGCAATTAGGACAAGCAGGAAGACTAGAGCAAATTAAGATGGAAAAACAGGGACAGAACATGAGAAATGGATTGTTGCTAATGAGAACGATAGTCATGAACAAAACTTCGTTGTGCACTAAGGTCTTAATGGCAGCAATTCTCTGAACACAGGGGAAAACAGGTTTGCACTGAGGGTGTCCTGAATGACCAACAAGTCTCTTTCAAATTTTAGGTACAATATGCATCACAATAGTAATTACATTACACTAACAAGAGAGGAAGGTATCTCATGCTATTCATCTAGGAAGGCAACTACAATCTTTAAAATATTTTTCCTCAGACTTTGCTGTCTATTTATGATGTACCAAGAAAAAATTTTACTGAAATTTTTCCAAAGCCATTTGAGAGATTTGGATGCCTAGTTCCTATCTAAATTAAATCTGCTAGGCAGCTTTGAAAGTCATAACTTAGCAACAAAAACAAAGAACTGTCAATGTACAGAACACTTGCAAGCATGAACCATATATTGTCTCTGTAGGACATCCTAAAATTAATCAGCCATATTGGTTTATATTATATTATATCAAAGAAATAAAACTTTAGACTTTGTGTTGGTTTCTTAAAAATGAAGATTCATTAAATTCAGATGATCTCTATCTGGAGATCATTACAAACACTGAAGTTATTCAAGCTGAAACTGCTTTTACATAGCAGCTTCTTTTGCTCCAGAGTTGCTCTCTCTAACCCATCAAGTACAGAATAATAAAGTACAAAGGATTTTAAGACATCTCTGCAAAATGCTAGTGAAGAACAAGACATATGTCCATATATAGATATAAACTTGATCTGTATATTTGTTCAACATGAGTGGAGTCAGGAAAATATTTTTCCAAAACCCAGTCACAAAATTTAGTATGGAGTTCTCATTCTCATTTAAAAAATATGAGATGAATTGAAACATTAGATTTTCTTATGTGATTCTCTCATGTGCACAGGAAAGAACATTCCTCCACCCCTCAGTAATAGTCTGATCATGAAAGCCATAAAATCTAAAAGCATGCAAAGGTAATAAAAGCAGGATATACTACCATTCTTGTGATTTTAGGGACCATTGTTTGTACTTAGGTAGATGGTGCAAAGGTAAGACTAGGTAAATACTTTGTTTACGATTATTATTATGAAAGCTCTTAGAAAATGTTTCAGTGATATATGTCCAAGACTTCAATTTTACTTATCCCTAATTGTCATAATTGACAATTCCCTGCTTCTCCAGCTATCTCTCTCAGTTTCTTTACATTTTCAGTTTCACAGTTAATGATACACACACAAGTAGATAAGGTTAGGAAGATGATTTGCCTCTGGACAGGTTATTCCATAATTGTTTATTAGGTGTTTTTGTTCCCTGAAGCAGCTGGTATTGACTGCTGACAGAAATAGCACATTGGATTAGCAGATCAGTGGTTTGACCTGTAATGGTAATTTCAATTGTCCTTTGCCGCCATGAGCGCAAAAGTTTAATCAGAATGGATTAAATTAGCTGAGACATTGAATATAGAGAGACATTATACAAACTGCATACAGTAAAAAAATTCTTCTAATTCAATTTTGGCAGACATCAGCTCCAGAGTAAAGGTAGGAACATTTCAAAATCCACAAGGATCTTTATCAGTTCTTACCCCAATGCTCCTCTCTTTCATACCTCCCAAAAGAATGGCTTTTGGTGACCTGGAGAAATCACAGGAGCTAGGTTTTTGCAGGAAGATGAGTGGGATGAAAACAGCACGGAAAGAGTTGTGACAAATGGCTTTTCTGAAGATCAGAGAATATTTCTACTGATTTAGAAAGATCCACTAACACTGAAACATGATATTTGGAAGAAAAGTTAAGGTTATGGCAGGACAGACCACCCTGATAAGACCTAAAATCCAATCAAACTATCATGCAAGCTATCATACAAGATAACTGCTGGAGCCAGGGTGATATCTTGGTGTTAATCATGCTAAAACCATCCTGTTTCACCAGAATACACACCTTGTTTTTTGAAGTCTGATTTGACAGATAAGCTGCTAGGTGGCCTGTAAATGTGTAACTATCAGTCAATCACTTTATACTATAATGGTCCAGTCCACTTTAATGCAATCAGGTTCTTCTGATATAAACCTGGTTGGTATGTAGGTGTGGAGATTCCTCCTTTGTGCTAGGAATGACCCCCAAGGTTACTCCTCAAGGTTGAGAAAAAAAGATCTCCCCATGAGCTTTGGTATAGGTGAGTTATGTCAGATCTCTACTTAATAATTATTTCTTTTTGCTAGCTTTAATATAACTGCTTCAGTAATTGCTTTGTTACAGTGCACTATACTACTTAATGTTTTATTATACTCTAGTAGTAGATTTTTAGCATTTATGTTGTGTAATAAACAATTCTGATTAAGATCTTTTGTCTGATCATTTTTAATAATAAAATATTCACTTTATATAAATACTCTTATTTTGCCAATCGTTAAAACCAGCATGACAAAAGTGATTCGATCACACCTTTATAATTCCTTAAATTTAAATTATTGACATAATCCGAGGCTAAGACTGAATGCAGCTGCACCTAGACTCCTCTCTGAGAAGGAGTAGAAAGCAAGACAGTCTTTTCTGCACCTTGTGACTCAACAGCAGACCTTTTCAAAAAATTTTGTCTAAACCTTCTACTCTCTTGTGACAAGGATGTAACAGATATTCTAGATAAGACGACTGTAATAAAAGTACTATAGTATGTCATGATGACTGGAAAACCAAGTAACTTTGGCATATTTAAATTTACCTACACATGTTTGCCTAAGCTTTCATGAAGAGTAGGTTTTATGTAAGTGTAGAAGATATTAATGGAGGGTGGTGTCATTCTATCATTTAACACATTTTTAAAATTAGTTTGTACACTATTAATACAGACATATTACAATTAAAATAAAATCTTAAAACTATATCACCTGTAGAAGAAGCTAAGATAAAGACTTGCACATTTTATCTAAACTAAAAATGCTGGTTTTTTTCTCTTAATCATGTGAAATCCATAAAGGAATCCAACAGACCATTCAGACTTCATCAAGATCAGATCTACTGAGACTTCTTAAAGTCTCTAAGTCATGCAATACTTTACAAGTAACTGTAAGAATATACTTTTTAAATAAGCATTTCACCAGGATATTTGTAAGGCAATGGTCTTAATATAACTAAATATGTGATTAACAGTAGAAGTACTATTTAACTACTGAAATTATCGCAGTTTTTTTCTCCCCTTAGTATCTGTTTCTTAGTTAACTTCCATGGGTTTCACCTGACACGCTGCCTCCTTAGCTTAAGCTCAGGCATCCTTTTTTCGCTGTGTGCTTGTTTCTTTTTTTTCCAACAATAGGATTTCAAGTGCTGAATTTTACAATAGTATGTTCCTGTCTTTATAAAGTTTTACCATGGAGATGAAGAAACATAGGTGCTGTATTTGCTGGATATCCTTGTCTCATTTTCTAGAATTAAATGTTTCATTCTATTGACCTTAGAGCTTAATCATGTTCTCATTATTTTCAAGGAGATTGTTTCTGTGATATGCAGGAGGTGAAGAAGGAGGTCCTTGTCTTTGTATCACTACACATTCTCATAATATTTCCTTCAGAAAATGAACTGCATACTTAATAATACTGGTAGCGTTTAGGGGAATTTAGTTGAGGGGGAGAAAAACCAAAACTTTACCTTTAAGTTGAGCATCTGAATCTAGCTCATGGAAAAGTAAATAATTTGGTTTTATGCTCTGAACATGTGCTGTGAACCTCTCCAGAGGTGATAGGAGCCTAAAACCAGATGCGCAAGGATGATGTCTGAGGATGAAAATAGGATATAAATTAAAACTAGCAATTGCCAGTATGGAATTTGGCTTTTTGCACATGCTGTTTTACTATGTTTAAGTGACATTTCACTTAAAAATTGAGAAAACACTTCATTTGTAATAGTGTACATTAGTGTGGGCCAACAACATCTGAATCCGCCTAGAGAGAGATGACATGCTGAGTTAAAGCAATGTTTTCCAGCTCTGGAGTGACGGAGTCTGATTCAGACTGGAGTAAAACAAACCATTAACAACAAAAGATGTCTTATCACATAAAGGGAGAACAAGGGAAGCTGTTGAAGAGCCTCCTGTGCTTTAGAAGGTGGTGTTTTGTTCTCAGTGCCACATGCAGTTCTCCAACAGCTGGAAAATAAAAATGCTAGCAAAGCTGCTGGAGATGGCAGAAAGGGGTGGCAAAGTGCAGATAGTGGATCGATTCAAGGCTACTGGAAGCAGCTAGTATGGGAACAGGCTGTAAGTGGTACTTCGCAAGATGGTTGATAAGAGGGAAAGGCTGCTTCAAGTTTGGCAAGGGCAGACAGATAATAGATGAGAGGAATGTAGGAGTGCAAGAAGCAACTGACAGGAACAGGTCAAACCAACCAGAGTGTAGTTTAGACCAGACATACTAAAGCAATAAGGACTTTAGTATTTACAATTACGGCCTAGAGGTTACCTTATCGAAGAAAAAGCCCATAAAAATGTAGTTACACTTCCAAAATTAGTTATTGTTACCCTGTTTCTTTGTCTTCTTACATTTTTGCTCCTTAAACAAAAATAGTTTGTCATAAAATACACATTTATGAACAGAAAAAAAAATAGTTTTTTAAGTCCTGGAATGCTTAGGTTAATTTTCCTAGTTTATTGGGTATTCTGAGCTAATGCCTTAACAGCAACCTGCAGGACTTTACAGCTTTTGTTGATGCCCATCTAGAATTTGTGAAAGGACTAGATGGCAGAGTTTTGCTAATAGCTAATAAGGAGTACAAATAGACACATTAAAAAAAATATATTTATGGTTATTGTAATTTATTAAAAAAACATAATTCCTGGTGAAGTCCTGTGTTAGCTCAGAAGAACAGACCAGAAATTCCCTTTTGTGATTTCATCAGCACCATTTGCAAACCAAGGAGTTGTTTTTTATTGCACAGTGCAGCACCAGCTTGTGATACCTTAGCTGAAACCAATCTACTTTTTGAGTGTGAAGCAGTTTGAATCTGGATTTGTGTGGCGTTGAGTAGTAATACAAATTAACTAGGATGCAGCATCCCATTGAGGCAACTATTCATTTTTCTAGATACAATTTGACATACCTGTTTGTACTATTCTAGGAAAGTGCATCTGATTTTCTGTTCTATCTTCAGTAATTTTTACTTTACATTATGCTGTAGATAATCTTTTCTTGCATTTAAGTAAATGTATCTTATACTGAAATTACCAAGTATCATGGAACAGCAAGAGCAGAGCCAGACAGCTGATGCTAAGGCCACAATGTTTGTACCATCTGTATTTCAGGCAGTTTTGCTCTGCAGATCCAGTTAGGTCCTGCAGTCTCAGTGTTTGTTATCAGCAGGGTGCATGACCCATGCTTCTTGAGTACATCTTCCCCTTCAGCTCTGTCTGAAAGGAATTCAGTTCAGCTGCTCCAGGGCTTCTCTATGATGCTAGAGAAAGCAGAGTTAGTAGGGACAATCAAGAAATTTGTTTCCAAATCAGACTTTACAATAAAACTTAAAATGATACTACAGGTCCATCTTTGCATACTAGAGCACTGCTGGATTACTCTTGCAAGTTAGGCTTGTCTTTGCAGATAACTTTGTAGTACTATGAGCAATACTACCCTTGGAAAATAAAATAAGATTGTTTATGTTGTTGAAAAGGCTTTCCTGAAAAAAACGACATCTTTAAGTCATGTAAAAACCTAAACCTTTTTATAGTTCTGAATTTTAGCACCAAAAAATGTAGTAACAATCAGTTTCATTAATAAATACTGGATCATTAATTCAACATTTAGGTTGATGTGGTAGAGATGTTACTATCGTTTGTGTAATATCACTGCAATATGCCTGACTTAATTTTGAAAGCCAATAAAACAAGGCTAAATGAGTCTATTAGAGGATTTCCTACTATATACAATGAAGTGAATGAGACTCTCTGTGGTGGGTTGACCCTGTCTGGATGCCAGGTGCCCACCAAAGCCACTGTATCACACCTCTATGCAACTGGCCAGGGAATTAAAAAAATAATGAAAAGCTCATGAGTTGAAATAAGGACAGGAAGAGATCACTCACTGATTACTGTCATGGGCAAAATGGCCTTGACTTGGGGAATTTAATTTAATTAATTACCAATCAAAATCAGAGCAGGATAATGAGAAGTGAAACAAATCTTAACAACACCTTTTCCCCCCACGTCCCTCCTTCCCAGACTCTACCTCCTCCCACTCAGTGGCACAGGGGGATGGAGAATGCGGGTTACAGTCAGTTTATCACAAGTTGTTTCTGTCACTGCTCAGGAAGAGGAGGATTTCTGCTGCTCCAGGGTGGGGTCCCTCCAACAGAAGACAGGTTTTCATGAACTTTTCCAACATGAGTCCATCCCACAGACTGCAGCTCCTCATAGACTGCTCTAAAGTGGGTCCTTTTCCATGAGGTGCAGTCCTTCAAGAACAGGCAGCTCCAGCGTGGGTCCCCCAAAGTGTCACAAGGTCTACCAGAAAAACCTGCTCCAGCATGTACTCCTCTCTCCACAGGTCTGTAGGACCATGCCAGGAGGAGCCTGCTTCAGCACAGGTTTCCTATGGGGTCACAGCATTCTTTCAGGTATCCACCTGCTCCCCACGAGTGTGTCTCCTCCAAAGGCTGCTAGTGGATCTCTGCAGCTCCGCTGACATCAGGCTGCAGTGGGACAGCCTGACTCACCATGGTCTTCACCAAGGGCTGCAGGGGAACTTCAGTTCTGGTCGCTGAAGCATCTCCTCCCCTTGCTTCTTCACTGACCTTAATGTCTGCATGGTTGTTCCTCTCACATATTCTCACTTGCCTCTTCTCTGATCTCAGTTACATCTGCACAGTAGCTTTTTTTCCTTTCTAAATGTGTTAGCACAGAGGTGCTACTGCCTTCTCTGGTTGATTTAGCATTGGCCAGCAGTGGGTCTGTCCTGGAGCCGGCTAACATTGGCTCTTTTGGGCATGGGGAAGCTTCTAACAGCTTCTCACAGAAGCAGCCTCTGTAGCTGTCCCCCACCATTACCAAAACCTGGCCATACAAACGCAATACACCCCCAAAATCATAACAAAGAGCACAATCTCTTACGGATCTCAATTTTTCACACTTTTATTGAAAAAGCCCTTGCCACTGTGCTACTTTCATCTCTCTCAGTATTCTTACTGTCTTCTTTACCTCCACATAAATCCTATTTGTCTCAAGATGTCAAGAAAAGGTTTACCCAATGTATCATCATCTGCTATGCAATGCATTATTTTCTTAGGGTGGATTTAATTTTTTGCTTTCTCTTGTACCTCAATTAGTTCATCCAGATGTGTTGTTGACACATTTCATCACAGCTGAAATTAATTAGAAAGAACAAAGTGATGTTAGGATAACAGTCTTCAGTTTGAAAAAAAAAAAAAAAAAGGTCTGGGGAAATTTAATTGAAAATAAATGTATCCTCACAGAACTTTTGTAAAAGGTTAAATTATGAGAATCAAAAGTTTTAAACTTCCTTTCAATTGTTTTTACCCCAAATGGGGTAGAATAGATTTTTTTTTCCTAAAAAATAATGAAATTTCCATGTTTGTTTACCTTTGAGAAATGTTTAGGTGGACATTTCTTGTGAATAACATCAATATTTTTGATCCCACTGCCAGAAGCAGAGACAAAATGGTTCCTCAAAGTCTCTGACTCAGTTTCCTATGACACTCCAAACCCTTAAGAACTGAAGGAGAGTGTTTTGGGTCTGGTTGGGATGGAGTTAACTTCCTTCATGGCAGCCAACCATTATGGTGCTGTGTTTTGGACCTGTGACTAAAATGGTGTTGGTAACACACTTTTGTTTTGGCTGTTACTGAAGAGTGCTTGCATGGAGTCAAGGCTTTTCTGTCTTCCCACTCTGTCCTCCATTGAGTAGGCTGGAGATCAGGCAAGAGATCAGGAGAATACATAGTCAGGACAGTTGATTCAGCCATACCAAAAGGGTATTCCATATGGTATGACATAATGATCAGCAATAAAGCTTCAGGGAAACGAGGAGGGAGAGAGGGTGTTCTCAGTTATGGTGTTTGTGTTCACAAGCAACTGCTGAACACGTTAAGGCCCTGCCTCCCAGGGAGCGGCTGGCCATCTGCCTGCTGATGGGAAGCTGTGAATTATTTTGCTTTGCTTGCACATGAAGCTTTCCTTCACCTATTAAATTCTCTTTATCTTGATCCATGTGGTTTTATCTTTTTCATTTTTTGATTCTCTCCCTTGTTCTTCAGTGGGGAGAGTGAGCAGCCAGTTAGTGGGTACCTAGCTGTTGAGTGGGATCAACACATCATGGGGGAGAAAAAACATATTTTGACAGAAAAATTTAGGCTTCCAAACTGTCATTCAGTAAAATAAATTCCTTCATAAAATCTTTGTATTGTGTAACACTACAGAGGAACAGACAGTTACAGGGGATGCAAGAAGCTTATAGTCTCGTACTAGAACCTGGCCTGAGGGAAAATTACACATACAGCTACAGTAACTGTTTAGGAGTCAGAAAGCAAAAGGAGTTCTAAATATAATGTCAGAGACAACAGAAGAGAAGGTGTCACACTGTTTGAGGTGTCTTACTTGAAGAGGAAGTTAATTCAAACAGAAAGAAAATAAAATACATAAAAGAGGCACCCGTCTCTAAGCACGCTACCATCCATTGTATGAAGGAGCCCTCTGGGAGCAATCACTCCTGCACTCAGGAGTGCAGAAAACTCCAATAGAAGGTTTCAAGGAAAGGAGCAACACTACCTTTGACTAAACACCATGACAGACAAGAGAGACTGAGGTGTACTGTTGCTTTGAATTAAAATACCCAGTATCATTACACAAAATGCAGCTATGCATACAAAATGTGAAGGAAAACCTTATTTTTCAGTACTTTACCTTTATATGTATATGTATATATTTATATGTATAAAAAAAAGGCCCCAAAAGTAAACAAATAGGAAAGATTGAAAGCCAAGAACAAAATCATATTGGATACCTATTTTTATATATTGTAAAACTGAGTCAGAGAACAAGGTATTTTTCAAATATTATTTGACTATAGAGTTCTTCAAGCTACTCTTGGGGATATTTTAGAGCCAACTCATTGCTACAGATAGAAATTGATTCCTCCCCTGACTCTCCTTGTAGTCTTAGCTGCAGAATCTCTTGAGAATGAAAATCCATAATATGTTGATGAGTTTAGATGCTCCAAAGAATAATGCTGTCAGAAGTTGTCTTATAGGTGAGGCAATACATATAATTACCAAAAAACCTTGATATGTGGAGTTAGAGAATATTTTACAAAGGTTCCTGTTCCTTCTAATTTTTGCTGTCTGGGAAAGGATGCTTCTCTCAGTCCCCACAAACTCACATCTTATGTAAGCAACAGTATGTATATAATGTGAATTAAGTGCTCAGAAACTGGGAAGACTTCCCTTTTTGAGCTGAAACATGCAACATGTTAGGATGGCAAATCTCTTTAGCCCTGCATAATACTACATTTCTGCAGTCAGTAAAGATAGTTCATCATAAGTATATCTGCCTTCTAAATCAATTTGCTGAACTGGGACCACAGTGTATTAAATAGAACTTTCCATTGATCTCTTTCCACAGTTTTTGGTACAAATCCCCTTTTTTAGGGTATCGATTTTGATAAATCTAGTTCTACAGACATAAAGGCCCCTGTCACATTCATATTTTTGAGAAGCAGTTTAATGAATACTCCTATCTCCATATCTGGGTTTATAACTCTTTGTCTTTCGAAATTCAGTGCAATAATTAGACTTACTTTTCTTAGTGAATCCATTTAATTTAGTTTAAACTGAAATCAACTTAATCCAGATTGATCCAATGTTATTAATAATATCATTTGTTCTCTAAGCTTTGCCTAGGTCAGTATTACCTGTCATTTTCAGTAGTATTTATCTTTCTAACAAGATTAAAGATAGCTTTATCTCACAGCAGCCAGAATAAAGGTCGAAAAATTCATTTTGATATTAAGTTTTCATAGATACTTCTGATTACCAGTAAGACAACTCATATTATGACTGACATCCTTGCTATGAAGCACAAGTCAAACTGGAATTCTTATGCACTTCTCCCCATTCTTTTTTGGGAAGACCCTGATTCCTGAATTTATTTATACACAGTCTGCCACAAATTGAAAAAGCAATTTACCCTAAAAGGCACTGTAAGCAGTAGTCCTTCTCTATCCTGAATTTTGAAGGATTAATTAAAAGCAAACAAACAAACAACTATGTAGCCTGATGTTTTCTTATTACTCTCAGAATGACATGACAGGCAGTTTAATGCCAAAATCATACTTGCCCTGATATAACCTGGATTTGGGAAATAAAAGCAAAAACTCATAAAATGAATCTATACCAGTTTTAGGTCTATGTTTGATTCAATCAGTCCAGACTAAAAGTCATAAAGTAATAACGACAAATTTCATTGTATCAAGATTTGTTTCCCCTTACATTGATAAAATGGGGACAAAAAGAAAAGAATGTACTTGATTATACCCTAAATTGTTCCACTTCAATTCCTAGTTATTTAAAAGAAATAAATATTTTCCTGTGGAAGTGAAAACCTTACAAGACCAAGGGATTGACTGACTTTTACAGAAAAAAAAAAAGAAACAAACAAACAAAAACCCAAAAACAAAAACAAAAACAAACAAACAAACAAACCAAAACAAAACAAAAAACCACAATACTGAAATCAAGATTCCACATGGCTGCTTTGGTTGAAGGATTTTGAATCCACTAATACAATTGGCAAATTTCACCCAAGTTTTAAGGGACTCACCAATAATATTTTCTTTTAACAACAAAATTCTGCACTGAACATCTGCAATCATTTGTCAATGTCTGCATAACTAAAGGAATCGCATAGAAGCAGTTTCCATACCTACAGAACAGAGATACCTGCTCACAGTCTATGAAATCCAGTTTAATTTTTACAGTTTTCAAGGGGTTAATAGATTATTAACAAACTGGTAATATCTTCTTATGCAGTAATGGATTGTAATAAAACAGTTTTCTTACCTAGAAAGCACAATTATTAATCCTTTATAAATATATGATAAATATATGATAAATATAATCATGTTACAAAGTGTGACAATTGCATTGTTTCTGAATAACAGCGTGCTCAGTGATGCAATGAAAATGTAAATCATGTGGTTCAACAGAGGGAAGAATACCTCCTGTAGAACACTTTTTGGCTGAAATGGTGGAAAATTTTTCAGAGGTAGAAAGGAATTTGTGCAAGACCAGTAGCACAAACATCATAAAAGTAGATAAAGGTCCTTTTCATATCATTAAATCTGAGTTCACAAGACCAATTTTGATCCTGAGCACACAGATCTGGAGCACACAGTTCATGCATGCTGAAGTCAGTACAAATCTACTCAGCTAGGGTGAAGTACGAAAGTCAGTTAAATTCTGCTGTACTAGTCATTAAGAACAAAATCTGCCCTCTAAGCAAAGTTTCCGTGTATAAACCCATTTTCCAGCATGTGTTATGCATCATAGGGATCCATATGGCTTCCAACATTCTACTGTATTGCATTTTTACACAATGGAAGCATCATGTAAGAGTATTTCACAAAATCGGATTTTTTAGACAGTTTTGGTTTATGCAGTCATTTTTATCCCTATTTAGAGCAACTTTTGTGAGATATAAGTCTTGTGAGATTATGCTATAATATAGTCAGTTTTTAAAAAATCAAACAACATATTTAGGAAACTAGCAA
Source organism: Myiozetetes cayanensis (assembly GCF_022539395.1). Lineage (NCBI taxonomy): Eukaryota > Metazoa > Chordata > Aves > Passeriformes > Tyrannidae > Myiozetetes > Myiozetetes cayanensis. Next base: position 76,217,810 of record NW_026086604.1, on the reverse strand, counting down.
GTGAAGGATTTTACCAGGGCATCTTTTCAAGATCAAAGCTACACAAGTGTTTCTGGGCAGACTGTGTTTAAAATAGATAACAAATCAACAACAGTAACACAGATTGATCTAAAATTGTATGGAGAGTACTCCTGGAAATACTTCACCTTTTCCAATAAAGTCCACTGAAAACAATTCTGCTAGTCTTGAGTAAAACTATGGTTCTACTGGTGCTGTAATTCCATTTATTTCATTAACTGCTAGATGTAATATGGAAATAGGTGGTGAAGTGATGTCTAAAAAATAACATGCGTGTGTGTATATACATATTTACATAAACATAGAGACAGTCATCATATATATATATATACATATACATAAACACCTGTTTCTGGAGGTACTGAAAAATCTTCACTGACACAGGACATTCACTGATCAGCTTAGATTAATCAACCACGAGGAGCAGAAAACAGATGTGTGTGTTAACTGGTAGAAACACAGTAAATCCAAAATGAATTAAAAATATAAAATAGGAAACTACTGATTTCTTGTGAACCTGAATTCACTGCCTCATCAAACACTTGCAACACTTCAGATGACTGCTGCAGCAGAATAAAAGACACAGGTCTTCCCTCTTCTCAGATCATGCATTGCTATAGAGGACTTCAGATAATTATTTACAAGCCTGATGCAGAATGTGATTTTTAAACTGATGTTTCAAACTTCATTGCTTTTTACTTTTTAATTTCCTCACAAAATACATTGAGACCTGGAAGGAAGCCATAGAAAGTTGTACTTAGAAGCCAATGAACTGACAACGAAGGACAAATTATTTTTATGGATTCCCACTGGGCTATGAATAAAATGGTTCATCACCCATACAGATTTCTTCTACTTAGAGATTTAAAGTACATCAGTCTCAAAGGGCATACAGATACAGACAATCACCAAATCCCATGGGAATTAATGCAAATCACAATGAGCATATATGAGCTGTCAAGGACCATTGGAGACAGCATTTCAATCATCTTGGCAGTTATAGTACATTGAATCAATATAGTACATGGCATTATTACTCAAGCGTGTGTATTACCATTCAGTAAAACAACAAAATGGCACGGAAAGATAGTAAAGGGTAGCAATAGCACCGGATATTGCAGATTGTTAGATTTCCAATTATCTGAAAATTGGATGAGGCATTTTTTTTCAAGTAAATTATTACACTTACAAGAAGAACTGCAGCTCCCAATGTCCTTAACCACATACCAAAAAATACATGATATAGATAATTTTTTTTTCCCCAGTACTAACCTAAGAAACGTAATCTGATTCACATAATTGTTAATTAAAATCCATAAGCAATGGAAAACAACTTATAAATATGGTTATATTTTTAGGTGGTATTTAACCATCCTGGGGGAAATAAAAACCAAACTCCAATAATCCAGTAACAAACAATCCTATATAAAGCTGTCATGGAAAAACTGTAGTTCTACCTCTTGCCTCACACTGGTGCATAGGCCTGACAAGGCTTTTGCAAGAATTTTTTATTAACTACTCTAAGAAAGACTGGAATTCTTTCAATACATTTGTGATAATGAATCCTGTTTAAAAATACACAGAAAAAAAAAAAAGACTACTCACAAGTTAGATTTGATCTTCTGTAGATTAAATTCTGTAAGTATGATTACAAATTTCTCCTGTTTTCATCCATATTGTCCCCCCCAAATGAATTACCAAATTTAATTGATGTGCTGTACTGCAACTGATATCAATGAAACAGAATAGTGTCTCTATCAATGAAGACTCTGCAATCATGGAATGTGCATATTTGTGTATAATAAATGGGGATTTTTTCTGTATCTCATTTTTCTACCCGGAGCATTTTAGAAGACCTTCATTTTCATAAAGAATTTCAGATTATACTCAGTGGACTATAAACGTGATTCAGTGTGATTCCCATATACTATATAACCACATCTAATTTAGTCACAGGTCACAACTATTCAACTTTAAATGTGGCAAACAACTGTTAGATTATTCTACTCTACATAGTAAGGTGCCAGTTCTTCACTTATAATTTTTTTAAATTCAAATTCCCAAGTCAGAGGAAGTTTTCCTTTTTTTTCCTTTTTTGTTCTTATCCCATGTTAGCTACACAGGCATTCAAAAAATCTCTCCAGAAATATTTCTTCTTACAGGATTATGCTAATAGTATGCTCCCCTTCAAAGACACACATCACACACAACAGAAGATTCTTACCAGCATAAGGTGCTTCAACAATAGTCTGTAGTGCTGCTTACATGCCTAAAATTACATATGGTCTTCAGAGTTTTGACAACTTGAATTCCAAAAATCAAATTTCCTTTCACGCAGAAACAACATAAGTGTTAAAGTCTTTCACTTCAAACTATTTCATAAAGACTAAATGAACACAGGTGGTGAAACAATCTACTAGGAATTATCAGAAGAGTTGCAGGTGCTAGCAACACTTGCTTCAACTGAAGTAGGTTTCAGCATATCTTCAAGTTGAGGTCTACAGTTAGATTAGTAAGATTTTTAGTATTGCATCATTGAACTGTCTTCATAATCTAGCAGTTCCTTTCTCTACTGCTTCCTACTCTACTACTCTCTACTCTCCAGCACTTCTATCAGTGGATACTGAAGTTTTTCAAGCTGACTAAAATACGTTGTCATAATATGCATCTCCTTCATAATTTTCATCTCCCTCTCATTTTCAATCTGAAAATGCAGTAGAGTAGTGATCATTAAGTCAAGCTGTTTCCCATTTATAAGGTCCTTTTGTATCAGTAAAATGGAGAAGTTTGCTATTGTTAACTAAGATTCAACTGGTAAAACTTTGGACTGGTAGCAATACATGGAAAACAGCTTCCTTTAAACATATATTTTAAAGTTGATAGTATTTTCTTCTTATGTTTTCTCTTTACTTTGGGGAATTCTTGTCACTTTTGTGAGCAATATGATGTTTTGAATTGTAAAATATGGTTCTTACATAGCTGAAACTACAAGAAGTCCAGGAAATTTTTTTTTTTGAGAAATGATGGATAAATGTGTATGTACTAATGATGAGGATACATACTGTAAGAAGGACACCACAATACCTGATTGACCCTGGTAACTAATAGATCAATATATAACTAAGTAACTGTGTAAAACAATTATATTGTGTTTATATAATATATATAATATATATTATATTATGTTATATATTATAATAATATAAATATATTATATTATATATTAACTACTTTCACTGCCAAAGTTTCTTTCATGTGTCTTTTGGTTATAAATGTGTGTGTATATATATATATGTATATATATACACATCTTGAGCTGGACTACATGTCTGAAAACTGTTTTCAAAGCAAATTTCAAGTCCTAATTAAGTCTCTCAAAACCTCTGTGAGACAGAGGTGTGTCATGAACTTAGTTCTGTGAGACAGAAGGTGTCTTCTGAGACCCAAGCCCAAAGTCAATACGTTAGACCACACGGCTGCCTGGGTAAACCAATTAACCTATCTGGTTCTGCATTTTCCCTTGTCAATCCTGTAAACATGCACTGTTTTGGCCTGTGTTCAAAGCTAAAGTACCCCAAAGAATCATTTCATTCAGTCTGTGCAACAGTGTGCTTTCGACCCACCCAACCCTTCCCTTGCTTGATCCGTAACCAACAGTGGGGGTTGTGATGGCTGTATCCAGTTTACTTTGGACTTTGGAGGCAGGATGACAACATGGTAGCCAAGGTTGTTTGGAGTTGTGACTCAGACACTTTGCTGGTATGCAAATATGAATATAAGTCAATTACCTTACTCCATAAGTAGTGGATAGTTCTTTGAGCTCTCTTGTGCAGCAACAGGCTTCATGCTGGGATTTTCCCTCAAACGGGGAGAACTCTCAGGTTACTTCTTGAGGCCAAAAGATTGCTTGGCACAACAGATTTTCAGTAAGTTATTAACAGCATGCTAAACTTAGAAATCTTAGCTAGGTGATATAAAGGATTGATTGTGTATGTATAGTCCTTTAGAGAAAAAAACATTGACCAAGTTCAGGACTCAAACAAAAGGGACTTCTTTTTGAACCTCGTGACTCAATGGGAGGGTCTCACTTATAGTATTGTCTGACCCTGTCCTCTGTGCAGCAAATAATCAGTGTACTTTGTCATCAAATCCTGTTAAACCACGGTCACATTTACTGTTGAACTTTGTTTATCAAGTAATTTCTTTAGTAAAGTATATTATTGTTTCCCACTTACAAGAGAAGTGCATCACTTCATTCATGACAATTAGTCATAGTTTTCATAAATGAAATTGTAATTTTGAACTCTCATTTCTGTTAGTTAGAAAACCTATAATTCTGCTTGGAAACAAAGTCACTTCACCATTCCTCCCTCAGCTATGGTTAATTTAATTGACATTAAATTTTGTAAAAAAAAAATACGTTACATTTTGTGAAAAAAAATGAATTATTCAACAATGCAACTAAGGTTATTTTTTTTTTCTATGATTTAGCAAAATCATAGTTCATTTTGCTAATGGAAATATACCTTGCATCCATGGTTTTGGTTCTGTGCAGCACCTATAATGCCAATCATCTGTTCATGTAAAAAGGTTTTTGTCTCTGTACCTCTAGCTGAACCATGAATGAAGTATTCATAGACACATTTCCATGACTGAATTTTCCTGCATGCAGATGAACACAAGATAAAAAAAAGACAGGTTAAATTTTGTTTTTAGGAAAGATTGTCTGCCAGTAAACCTGCTCTTCAGCCATATTTGATATCCTAATATGCTTTACTAGAATATTTATAACACAGATTAATTTACATCTAAGAGTCAGCTACTAGTACATACTTACATTTCTCTTGTATTTTGATTTTTCATGCATTCATTTATTTGTAATAATGTCTGGAAGTACTCTGAGACATTTTTTGTCCGTGTTAAGTGGTTTGCCTTATCTAAAGGGAGCACAATGAACCTCATTGAAGGGGGTTTTAGAGTTAGGTTTTGTCCTTGACAACACATATAGAATTCTCATCAGCTAAAGGCACCCGTGGATTCTTTAACTGTACACGGCACAAAAGTAATTGAAAGGCCATATCATTTTGAAGAAATGCATGTAATCTTGTTGCCACAAATCTCTGTGCTTCCTGTATTTCTACCCTGCATCTTGTCACCACAGCTTGTCTATTTATGGTTAGAATTAGACTCTGGGGTGTTTTGGTAAAAAAAGTATGTTGAAGGAAACTTGCCCTTTGAATATGAAATTATTCTCACCAATCAAATTTTTGTTTGGAAAAGAAGCTAATTCTTTATTTTCTATTAATTCTTAAATAAAGACAACATTTCATATGTACATATTGTAGATATATTTTTAATATTTATTGAGCTACATTTTAATTTTCTTTCCTGAAACCTAAATTTTCACAATCAGCTTTTCCAACAAAAAATACTTTTTACCAAAATTGTTGATATAATGATTTAAACCAAAGGGGTTTTATCATAAACCACCACAAAATTATTCTGCATTGAAAAAAAAAACTGAAAAAAACAGTGATTGTGAAGCATTTCAACCAGTGTCATTGATCTGATTATTTTGCAAATAATAAGCAATTTACAGAAAATTTTATTTAAGTGGTGTATCCATTTACAAAATAATGAAAAAAAATTAAAATAATTCAGTGGTTTGAATAGACCTGTAGATGGCATAAAAACACTGAGAAGGATTAAAGATACTGTTGTAGAGGCTAGGAAGAAGTTATTTACATATGGTACTTGGAGATAAAAGTGAAGCTAAGAATGACAGCAAGTCATTCAGAGTGTTTCTCCCTTCTGGCACAACGAGAAAATAATGACACAGGTACAGAGCAGAGAGGTAGTTCTATGCATATGGCAGTGAAAGAGAATGTTCAATAGGTAATAAATTCTTTGAAAAGTTCTGTGCATATTAAAATAATCACTATGCACAAAAATGTAAGCTTTTCTTACCTACTTTGATAGTAACTTAAATGTAAAGCGTAACAACAGGAGTACAAGCAAGAGTGAAGAAGCCACAAACCCTGCCTTATCTGATAACTATCTGATCCTACATGCTCTGAAAGCCATTAGGCATTTGCATTTCTGATACCACAGTTGCAATCCACTGTTCAAGCAAGTACTTTATTCCCAAATTGACTGCTGAGTCCATGAAAAGGAGGCAGAGGGTACTGAATTCTCATGTCAGGGTTTTTCGCAATAAGGTTGCTAAGCAGGAAGCATTGGTAACCTTATTTTAAGTTGACTAATGGGTTATTCAACACTCAACATTAAAAATTAGAGTTTCTGATTTAATTTTCAGTGGCAGCAGGCCAAAAACTGTCATGGAGGCTAAATGCTATCTGACTCTGTAAAGCATTTCAGTCCTGTCAAAGAAGAGGTTTTTTTTCTGAAATATTGCTTTACGACAAATTTCCCAATCAGGTCTATCTTCTAAAAACCCCAGTTTTATTTATTAAGTAGCTGAATTAGTTTCAAAATTATAGAGAATACATATTGCATACATAAATACAATACAACAAATTTCCCCCCTGATAAAACCCAGTACTCAGTTTTATACAATTTCTTTTGTTCTCTTTCATTTCCCCTTTGGCAGTAGCAGGAAGGTAAAAACATGCTCAGCAAGACTGGCAATGCTAGAGAAAATGTTTCAGGCTTTTTGAGGTGTACCGATGCTGATCAGGATGATGAGAATCTATATAAAACGGATTGAGCATCTCAGTTCATTGACAGTAACTCTACCATCACAAATGGATCTTTAGAACTCTCCTAGAAGAGTATGATTCATAAGGTAAGATTGACACAGGCTGTAAGTCTTTATCAATGACAATTCTGTCTGCTTTCTTTTAGATCTGTGATTCACAAAAGCCTAGAAGATTTGAGATGAAAGAGGTTAGCTCAACAAGACAGTAACTTTCCTCTGCTCCAGTGCAGGATCAGATGTATCTCAAAAATACTTGTGAGATATTTGTCTAACATCTCTATAATAACCTCTAAAAGAAAGAGATTCTCAGTTCCTTAACCAATCTGCTATAGTGCTTTTCAGTCTTTACCATTAAAAAGCTATTATTAATGTTAAGTCTCAATCTTTTTTGTTGCAGTTTAAGACTATCAAGACTTTTCCCAGAGGATGTGAGGAAGAGTTTATTTTTTTTTTTTTTAATTTTATTTCCTTTCAGTAAGTTTTTGTTGTTAAAATCTCTTACTTGGTCCAGTCTCTCACCTCCTTTCCTTTAGCCTAATCACACAGCCATTATAAACCTCTATAATGTTGTATGCTATACAGCTATTACTGTTGTGCATATTTATAAGAGACAGAATCTTCTCAATTACTAGTTTATAAGAGAACAGCAATCCAAGTTGGTCTTATGAGATTTTGAGAGTAAACTAAATGGCTAAACCCTCTAATTATTGGGGGATGTTAGTTTACAATACAACAGATACAAAATTATACAAGAGGACTCAGGTTGAGGTCATATCTAGGTAGACAGCTGCAAACCTCTGTGCATCTGCTTTGCTTGGGCTCAGAGGTGTCTGGAAGCTTTTCAACCATACTACTATGGCTCGTGGTCTGGAGCTCTGACTCAGCACAGCATGCTGCCTTTATTGCACAGCTCTGGGTTACAAACAGCTTGCATCAGCTTGTCTTGGAGCAGGAATAACAGAGCTGCACGGCCAACTGCAACTGTGTGTAAAGATATATAGAGATGTTTTGGGGCAGTATCTGCATCTTTATGAGCTGCAGTCAGTGGAATGAACCTCAGTCTTCCCTGGAGCCACAAGATGCTACTTTAATGCAAATAGCCAAACGCGTACAAGATATTATAAAACAAATAGCCATACACATACTCCTAGGTAGCTGGGCACAAGTACATACTTACAGATAGGATCTGTTTGCACCTTGTATATGGTACAGTTGTACGTACAGTAATGCACCCATAATGAAGTCAAGGTGGGGGGGAGACAGCTGAGTCAGAAACTACACTATTTACTTTCAGGGTATGCATTTTCAGAAAATGTCATAGGAATGACTCATTGATATAAATGAATGGGAATTAGGACTCTAATATGATGAAAAGAAAAGCCACTATAAAAAGAAAACTAACTTTGAAATCCTTGTCCTTCATATTGCTTTGTTAGTGAGCATTGCTGCAGAGGAAAATAAGAAACATAAACTTTTTACTTTTAAAAAAAGCTTTTGATACATCAAATGTACTCTTTATTGCAAAATTTATAATATTTATTATTAGTAACCTCTAATGTTCAAGAAATTATGTGAAACATTATATGAAGGTAAGATATCTACTAAATTCAGAGTTATGTAGTAGCCTGAAACCCCCAAAATTTGGAAGAACAGTGCAGTATATGTAAGTATGATACTGTGGTGGGTTGACACTGGCTAGATGCCAAGTGCTCACCAAATTCCATCACTCCACTCCACAAACTGGACAGGGGAGAGAAAATATAACAAAATGTTCATGAGCTGAGATAAAGATAAGGAGAGATCACTTATCACTTACTGTCACAGACAGAACAGATTTGACTTGGGAAAAGAATTTAATTTATTGCCAATCAAAATCAGAGCAGGATAATGAGAAGTAAAACAAATTTTAAAAACACCTTCTCCTCACCCTTCCCTCCTTTTCGGGCTCTATCTCCTCTCCCCAGAGGTGCAGGAAGACAAGGAGTGGTGTTTACTGTCACTTCATTACAGGTTGCTTCTGCTGCTGCTCAGAAAGAGGAGTCCTTCCCCTGCTGCAGTGTGGGGTCCCTCCCACAGGGTGCAGTCCTTCAGGCACAGGCTGCTCCAGAGTGGATCCCCCACAGGGTCAAAATTCCTACCAGAAACCATGGGCTCCTCTCTACACATGTCTGCATGTCCATGCCAAGAGCCTGCTCCAACACGAGCTTCCTATGGGGTCACAGCCTTCTTTCAGGCATTGACCTGCTCCAGTGTGGGTCTCCTTCATGGGCTGCAAGTGGATTTCTGACTTCTGCTGACCTCCATGGGGTGCATGGGGACAGACTGCTCACCCTGGTCTTCAGCATGGGCTGTGGAAGAATCTCAGCTCCGGTGCCTTCAGCATCTCCTCCCCCTCCTCCATTGACCTTTGTGTCTGCATAATTGTTCCTCTCACATGTTCTCACTCTTCTCTGATCACAATTACCTCTGTGCAATAACTCCTTTTTTTTTTTTTTTTCCTTAAATATGTTATCACAAAGGTGTTACTGTCACTCCTCGTTGGTTTGGCCTTGGCTAGTGGTGGATCTCTCCTGGAGCTGGCGGACATTGGCTCTGTTGGACATGGGGGAAGCCTCAAGGAGCTTACCACAGAAGCCATCCTTGTATCACCTCCCACAACCAAAATTTGGCCGTGCAAACCCAATACAGATACAAATAAAAAGGTTGTCAAAACTTGGCAATATTCATGAGTCCAATCACCTCATTTGTAGTTTTCTCTATCTGTAAATGTGATGCTGTTTCATAAGGTGATGTATCTTCAGAAAACATGGTTTAATTGTCCTTTTTCTCAGTCTTTTGACACCAGGTGGCAGTATGATATACAACCATTATATTCACCCAATTAATTCTGATTTAAATGGAAGAAAATCTTCATTTATAAGTTTGGTTACTATAGGTTTGTGATTAAAATGCTTACTAACCCTCTTGCTCAATTTCAGTTTTCCAACCAAGCAACTGTCATAGTACCAGCGACCAACTTGGTCTTTTTTATTATCGGTACTCAAAATATAGTTCAGCATTAGCATCAGTTTTGTTCATTCCTTTTAGTTTCACTAGCCTTTACCTAAAAATGCTCACTGACCAAGAAGGGGAAAGATGTCAGATCTGATGTCAGATGTCAGATGTCAGATATGGCTAGTCTACTTGCTGTGGAACCACAATCCACAGACATAATGAGCAGGAGAATCAGTGATTCTCACTCACTGCCTTCCAGTTCATTGGCTGTTCTGCTCAAAGTTTTAAAGCACTGTAGGAAGGCCTGAGATGAATCATCAAGTGAAGGAAACAGCACAAGCTTCTAAATCTGCATAGAGGTAATACTAATGTTTTCTTTATTAGTTTAATTATTTTTACATCCCTAGTATGTGCTCAAAACAATGGAGCTTTCTTTAGTATATCTTTCAGATTCTTCCCTGATCCCTTTCTACTCAGCCTCCATGAAACAGTAGCAAGTTTACGGTTACTGTGCAGGACAAAAGGAGCACAAAGAAGAATTTCTGAATGTTAACAGGAACATTTAAATTACTTTTTCTTAATGGCTTCAGTGAATTCTATAAGGAATCATTGCTTTTGAGACCAGTGGCTAAAAGACTGTCCCTATACATTATGCATAAATGCAAAGTTTCTTCAAAAAGTCAATGCAATAATTCTGAGAAATCAAATCATGTTGGCATATCTAACTTGAAGTCTGATGAAATACAAGCCAGATAAATCACAGAATCATAGAATCATTAAAGTTGGAAAAGACCTTGAAGATCAACTCCCTAAGTTCCTTGTCTATATGTATTTTAAACACCTCCAGAGACAGTGGCTTCACCACTTCCATGGGCAGTCTGTTCCAAGGGTTGAAATGTGACTTTCAAAGAATGCCACCAATCTATGAATGACTTTAAGGATGGTAACAGCATTTTCAACCAGAAAATATGTTTTTAGCTACAAAAGAAGCCTTTCTGAAGAGTCAGAAAATCTTTGTTGCAAAGAAGAACTGAAAAAATGTTAAACAGGTGCCAATTTTGTGTGAGGTAAGCTGCAGCTTGTTAGGTTCTGATGATGTCATAAGAGGGATACAGGGGCTTCTACTGCCTAAATAGAGCTTTGCAAAGGTCAAATATATAGTTTACCTTCTTGTGTATGGTCAAGCTTTGAATATGCTTTTAAGAATAAGATTTCTGCATTGAAAAAAAAAATATAGAGGAGTTTTTCAAAACACCATCTATTTCTGAGCTATGAACCATTGATTTTAGGTTTTAAAACATAATTTCAAATTTCAAGATTCTGGCAAAATTAATATTTTAATAATTGCAGATTATGACAGGGGACAGATACAAAGTTTTTTTATAAAACAGGTGCCCATAAATGTGAAGATTTATGACCTGTCTGATTTTTGTTGTGGAATTTTTTTCTGTTTCCAGTTTGCTCCAATGGAGCTTACAGATTTTCCTGCAAACAAGTTTCTCACATACCAGATGCCTGTAAATCTAAAACAGGTGTGTGTGTATGTTGACATGATTTATGCCTCTGTGAAATATGTGGGCAGCAGAGGGGAAAAGAAGATGCAACAGAAAAAAAATATTATGTCCCACTGCCCCCACATAGAAACACAAGATCTACCCTTTTCTATGTCTTTCTGTTTACAAAAACAGATTTAAAATAATGCTTCTTTCTCTAAGACATATGAGAAATATCCAAGTGCCTCCACTGACTTTTTGTGCCCATTTCTTATGTTGAACATTTTCTCCTCATAACAATTTACTGTTCTACATCACTTTGTAACTCTGTGTAGACAGCTCATTAAAACCCAAAAAGTTCATTCATCTTTATTCAGGTGGGGTCTTTTCTGAAATCCAGTCCCTCTTAAAATTTCTGCATAAGGAATCATAAAATAATTTCAATTTGAACCTTTATTAACATTTCAGATTACCAAAAGAGAACAAGAATGTTTAAATGCAGAGGAACTCGGTTTTTTTCTGAGTTTTTTCAATAGTAGTTCTGAAGACCTTTATAATAGTGATTTATGAAACTGAAGTTTAACAAAAGTTCCTAAGACCATATTACTTCTAGTATTTTTCTGAATTAGGGAAGAAAACTTATAAAAAGGTAAACTCCCTTTCCCCCAAAAAAATACCCCAAACCCCTAAATTCCTAAGTACTTAAAGCAGCTTACACAGCAGTATATTAGATTTGATTTTGTATTTTACATAAATTTCACATTTTTTTCACATAAAATCCTTTAGTATGATTTTTAAAATATCATCCCTCTCATCCTATTTATGTGTACCTATCAGACCATACATTTTAAGAGTTCAAGAGGAGCTGCTAGGTGTGATTTTAGATAGGATGAAATTACATATAATATATGTAATGTATTATATATCATATATATTATATATCACATATAGAGTATATGTATATTATATATATTTTATATATATTTTTTAAAATAATCTTCTGTTAGTGTGACTGCCCCTTACTTAGTGATATGCCAATGTTCAGTATGTTAGTCCTATCAGAAATCAGAGCCTTCTCTCGCAGCAGACACTGTGTAATAAAAAGGCACTGCTTTTGCATGGCTTGCACTGGTGCCTCCTACTCATGGGGTACATTTGGCCTTGTTCCTGGTGAATGCCATAATGTTCCTGCTGGCCCATTTATCCAGCCTGTGTAAGTTCCTCTGGCTACCTGCATTGTCCTTGAGAGTACTACCTGGTCAACCTTCTAGAGTTTGGAATCATCTGCAAACTAAAAAAGACTGCTCTCCATGACCTCTTTTGGTCTCCTGAAAAATAATGTTAAACAAGACCGGACTTATGTGGAACTCCACTTGACACAAGGTTCCAGTTAGAACACAACTAAGTACACCCCTCTATCATCCACCCTTTTTTTTTTTTTTGCTTCTCCATATCATCCTAACCTGGATACAGCGACAGATAATGTCAAAACCTTTGCTGAAGCCCAAATAAAAGACGGTAACCATTTCCTCTGAGCCAAAAATTTTATCATTTGATGTCAGAAGGTAATCAGGTTGGTCAGGCACAATTTACCATTCAGTAAATTCAAGGTGTCTGTTTCCAATCATCTTCTCCCGCCTGTGCCCAGAAATGAACTCCTTGAGGACCTGCTGCAGTACTGAAGTCAGGCAATCAGGCTGTAACTCCATGGGTTGATTGACATTTACCTTCCTCCAGTTGCTGGTGCCCTCTCCTGATCTACACAACCTTTCAAACACAACAGAAAACAGCTTTGGAAGGATGTGGGGCATCTCTGTCAACACCTTGGATGAAGTCTGTCAAGGTCCAAAGGACTTGTGGGGGTCAAATCCTTGCAGTTAATCCCTGACTTGATCCTCACTTGCTATACTGGTAGTTCTTATCCTCCCTGAACCCAATCTCTTAAGCTCAGAGGCTTGAGAAACTTTGTTGGTGAAGATGCAAAGAAGATATCTGGTACCTGTGTCTGCTGTCACCAAGTTACCCACAACACTCAACAATGATTTTGCATTTTCATTATTCAACCTCCCTTCCACATAAGAATGCATTATGCAGGGTATGCAAGGTAAGTCTTGGGGATGTGGATGATGTAGGGGAGGGCTTTTTTGGAGGAAAAATAAGGGTAGTTTGGTTGTTTGTCCGCTTTTCCACCCATTTTTTAACTTTTTATTCACCTGTATCTTGAGGACCTGCTGTAAAAACAAAGGTTACCTGCTTCTCACATCTGCTATAGAAAGGAAATGAAGAAATAAAAAAAAAAAAAAAAAAGGCAAACAAAGACATAAAATTAGAACCCAAACAAAAATAGGAAAAGGAAAAGATACAAGACAAAAACCTGCAGACTACATAACAAAAGGAGAAAGAAGTAACGGAAGAGTGAACAAGTCAAGCTATTTTACAAAAGCATAGTGTGAGAAGATCACAGAGCTGCAGTCATCCACCAGTCTTTGACAAAAGAAGAGACTAGAAAAAAATGGAGAGGTCGAGAAATGAGTGATGGTAAGGGACAATCACTTCAGCTGGCCCAAGTCTAACAATGCTATCCTACCGTGCTGTTGGAAAATGGCTGACAACAACTGCAGTGCCTGTCAATCTGTTTGCTGGCTCCGGGGTTGGTGTCTTTTTTCTTTTCTCAAAATTTAGAGATAAAGAGCCATAGAAGAGACATAAAATAAAATAAGCAACCACCAGGCCTGGGTACTATCAAGTGATAAAAAGACAAACTTGCTAGAAAGGAAACAGTGGTGAAAATCTCCAGTAGAACAAATTGCAGGAAAAAGAAATGTAGGCTAAAAATAGTGAAGATGAACACTCATGAAGATGTCTCAACTTTAGGATTAACAATAGGTCTAATCAAACTGTTGTAATCAGCATTTAACAGACACTGGAGATATGTATATACAGATGTACAAAAGTACCTTTCAGTTCTTCAGTTCTAGACTCCTAAGGTGAAAGACGCTTCCCAATGGCTCTGTAACCAAAATAGCAATGCAAAACAGCTATGTAAAACACCTCTTAGAGTTCGTGCTGTTCTGGGAGATGAATACTATATACCTTTTCTTCTATCCATCTCTTATCAAACAGAAGGTGGGCTATGTCTGTCAGACCTTTGAAGAAACATGTGACTGTATGGTAGAACACTCCTGGCAACAATGAGTGATCAACTTAGGAAAATTCATTAATTTTGAAAGGAATATAGATATTCTGATTAATTGTTAATGTCAATCTGTGTCCACATTAGCCAGGATGTATAGTTAGTAAAGCTCAAAATGGGTGTATTGTCTCAGACAATATTGTTCACTATATGCCATGAAAAAAAGGGGAAACCAGCCAAATCTTTGGCATAATGATATTACATATGACTTTCTAAACAGACTAAAATGAGAGTAGTCAATGAATGAGAAAAAGAAAAGAAATAAGATCGTTTAAAAAAATGTATCTAGATGACTAATATTTAAAGGCTACATCATCCTTCCAATTCAGGGTGAAAGTGTGGATGTAATCTTAATAAGTAAACTCTTCATTTCAGAACACACATTTTAATCAGTATCACTTGTTTTAGCTCTTAATAACTTACCTCATTTTACTTTCTACATATAATCCTCCTGTTGTGCACTTACTCAAGGGGAACCACTTCTTTTTGTATTTATAATGACCTGCCTTAATAGCAAAGTTGATTCAAACATGAAATTTCAATAGTTCTAGTTGATGAAAATATTAACATTACACTGAGGATATGAAATCCAGTAAGTGTAACCAATTAACAAGGTGATTTATATGAAACCTTTTTGTTATACTTTATAATAATATGTATGAAAATAATCACATAGTCTTTTAAAATATGAACTTGAGAGTTTGTGGAGAATTCTTAGACAGTACTGTTCACTAAAATGGTCTTTTGTATGAAATAGAAGTGTCAAAGGTGTAGAATTAATGAAATCTTTAACTGCTTTACTTGCTATCAAAATGGTTGTTGCAGCATTGCACTGTATTAGTCAAAACTTGGTTTAAGGCAAGCAGTTAGAGTATTTCTTTAAAATATCATCCAAAGGGAAAAAAAGAAAAAATCTTTAAGAGATAATAGTCTTAATAGTTTCCAACAAAGCCGTGTCTCATGTTCCAAACCCATTTTACCCACTGTCTTCAGACCAGAGAAACATGTTTTACTCCTAGAGATAGAAGTAGATCATCCAAAACTTACCAAAGGATAGAAATTACTTTATCAGTATTTTTTTCTTTGAGAAAAAGATGAGAGAAGGAATATGTGGCATGGTAATGATGTTAGACACAGAGGACTGTAAGGGATACCCTGAGATCCTGCAGTCACAGGAGTGCTGAAGATGTAATAAAATCTTGTCTGAAATAAGTCACTTCTGCTGGTAGTGAGACAAGATAAAACAAGGTTAGCTCTTAAAAGCTCTAAATCTGAGTTGGAATTGTATTAGTTTTTGGCACCTATGCCAGAAAAATGAGAATATATTTTCCATTATTTGACACTTTGTGTTAGAAATTTAAATTTAGGAGGGCAAGTGACAGACACTTGTTTAGGTAGTACAGTGAGATGGATAGTTCTCAATGGGTTTAGTCAAGATATCGGTATGTCATGAACTTAGTTTGTTTCATCTTGTTATAATCCCGGATTTATAATACCTCTTAGACAAGATTAATTATGTTTGAAACAGGTAATTAAGTGCTCCATGGGATAGGACCCCCATTTTTGTAATCAATCTGGACTTCAGGAACCAAAAGTATATAGATGAAAGATTTTAATTCAGCAAAAATCCAATATGTGACTTACAGAAAGATATTTTGTAACTGTAGGGGAAAAATTTGTATAGCTATTATGGAAGATAATGTATAATTTAATCCAAACAATTATGAATCTTTTTGTTTATTTGTTTATTTTCTATCTGTTAGTAAGACTGGTTACAAAGGGAACTGATAACTTTGCAATTTGTGAAATATTTGTGTTTTTAGTAGGCCATCATTATAAGAGGATGAGGTATAAGTGACAATTACTTTTAAAAAATAATATTCCCAGGGAAAGTGAGTGTGTTAGAAAGAAAAGAAAGATAATAAGATGTGCTGCCTATCAGATCAAATCTTTTCTCATAATAACTCTGAATTTGGTTAAGTTCATCCCCTCCAGTTTCCTGTTTTTTCTTCATTTTCATAGACATGAAAAACTACTTGTTTGACTTTTTTGTCATCACCAAGTTTAGTAAATGTTTTTTGAGCTTCCTATAACCTATGCCAAAGGAGTATTGTTAGTAGCAGGTATTAAAGTAGGCATCTTTTCTGTGAGTTCTTAATGGAAAAAAACACCTCCACTTAGCCAAAGTATATTTAAAATTGTGGAGCACACCTTTGTTCATTTCTGAATAGCAGTTGGCTCTCTGTGCACTGCAGGTGCCATCTCAGCTCAGAGCTGCCTCTCACATGCTGTCAGGACCATGCTCATGAGCCAAAGAAAGTTAGTTGCCAACTTGGCACTCAGAAGACAAGTGTGACTCTCTGTTCTCTGTGTTTCTCACAGTGACAGTTGTGCGCTGTTGTAATCACAAGGGTCTGGCATGAGAGGAAAACAACATTCTGGCTGCTGGAGGCCAAAATGCTTTGTGCAAACTAACACTGACACCAGTTGTCAAAAGAAAAGATTTTTCCCTCAGTTCAGGTAGAAGCTAAGCATGTGTATATATTCATTTTTTTATCAGTCAGTTGTGTACTAAGCCATGAAACCTAGGCCTTTATGCAATTCAAATACTATAATTTTCTTTCTGGTTTATGCCAGGAATATCTTGAATAAGAGCTGATATGAAATAATAATAATTGCAATGGTAATAAACAAAATAATCATAAAAAGAATAAGAATGAAAAAGGTAATGTTAGGACCTTTATTGGCCCCTCAATAAGCTAGTGATGACTCAGTGAGTAGGATATACACCAGTCATGGGGCAATGCTGAGCATCAGTACAGATGAACTTTGTAGTGTGCCTGCAAGAATGCACTCCCTTTGTATCCACCCTATATTATGTAACTCAATGAAATTGTGTTAGTGATTTCACCAGGATTAAAAGAGCATCAAACCTAGGAATTTTTGCACATTCTCACTGTAAGAAGAGGTTGTAGGGTTGAGGACCAAGGAATGATAGCATTAGGAAAATCCTCAGACTTCAAGTCCAGCCTAGTACTCTTTTCTCTAGAACCAGGTACCTTAGGAACACCCATTTATTATATTCACAACTATGACTCCACTTAAATCTCTAACTCTGAAGACACCCACAGACTGCGTGCACTTAAATGTTGACCTTATTTCATACTTCAGCTCCAAGAGCTCAATCTTCCCCCCTAATCCCAGGTCCAAATTTCCTGTGAAGTGTGCTAGATTCCAGAAAGCAGGCTGTCATAGATTAATAATTCTCCACAAAATAGATTTGTGCAATGTTGTAAGAGACTTAGAGATCACAATTGCCTCAAACACTGTTAGGATCACCAAAGGACCCTTCCCACTATGGCAAACTGTATAAAGAAGCAACTGCTCATCTGTGACCACCAAACCACCCACCAACTCACCCCATCATCACCCCCCCTCCTCCCCTGCCGAATGTGCCTCCCTGAATTCCTGGAACTGGACAGTAAGTTAAGCCATCTGACAGGAACTTGAGATGAAATAAAGGTGTCACTATTGTCCAGTTATCTCAGACTAGGAAGAGGTAAACAAGCTGAGGGAGCACTGATAATGAACACAAGGAGAGTCAACTTGACAACTACTGAAAAATCAGCTCTGACTGGGTCTGGCAGTGGGAAACCATATGAGACACCTACCAACTCAAAGAAAGAAAAGACTGAGTACTGGAAGAAAATCATGAAGACAATGAGCATTGATTCTTTTGTTTGCTAAAAGGTATAAATGGTGAGAAGTTTTGAGTGATCTGGGGACCCCTGCCACTGAAAGGATCAGGGTGAAGAAGAACTCACAGGATACCACTGGATCCATGGGATGGTGACTCTTTTTCTTCTTAATCTACCTCTCTATCATTCTCTTTCTCTCCCTCCTCCTCCCCCTCCCCCCTTTTCTATTAATTTCTATCTCTCTACCTCACATTTTACTGTTAAATAAAATCCATACTATTGCCTTTGGCATATAGTCTCATTTGCACCTTAATTTGGGTAGAGGTATCTCTCAATAACTGAATCAGAACATATGCCAAAAAGGAATCCAAGACGCATTAAAACAAAAGCTGGAATGCCTGTGATGAGAGGAGACTTGTAGCTGCTTGATTTTATAGAGAACAATTAATGATTTGATTGATTGAGCGGGTTAGAGACATGAGTGATCTCCATTGTCTAGTCTTATGATAGGAGATTTACCAGAGAGCTGAGATGTGGCCTTTGCTCCAATAAATTTTCAGTTATTTTACATTAAACAACCCTTGGATGAAGAATTAAACAGTCAAGGAAGATGTGAACACTTTTTCCACAAGTGTTGTAATCATTAGGCTTCAAAGTCATGATCCTTTTCACAATATTTTATCCAGGCTGTTGACCTCAATTCATTTTGAATATGCTCTATCTCTACAATGGGCTGCCAGCAGCTTCTGAAGAGTCAAGGTTTTGGTCTCTTTCCATATTATCTTTCTGCTAGCCAACAGGATTCTTACTAATGACAAAAACAACCTCATATTTGGGAAACATGTCATGTTCATGTACGACAAGGCTTCAGCAGCACTTTGGTGAGTTGCTGTACAGTCTTTCTGGCAGTCCACAGCTCTGTGCATAGTGTACACTCGTATGTACTCTACATAGTAGACACTCAAGTAACTGCCTAGTACAACCTACCGTAATGAACTTACCCATCCTCAGAGTTTGTCAGATTACTATGAATTAGCTTGGGTAAGATGAAAGGATTAAAGAAGATTTTTTTGCAAAACAGTTACAATGATACAATAACAGTTAAAATTACATGATTAAGATATATGTTTAAAATTTAAGGCATTTAGCCCTAAGTTTGTGAGGCTATAGTACCAATTCTAGAAGTCATACCAAGATACAATGTCCTGAACAGTTCTAAATATTTCCTGCTCTCACAGAGAAAGAAGACTACCTTATAGTCATTCTCTGTGATAAGCCTCTGTCTTTACCTCCCTCCCCCCCCAAGAAATAACATACCATTACTCATTTGTCTCTCACAAGTGATAGGGAAAAACAGCTCTGTTACTGGGCAGTGATGCAACACATGGCAGTGCAGGGGATTCTGTTATTTTCTTTTTTCTCTCCTCTACTATTCAAGAACACTTAAGATTTAATTTTGTTATCTGATTAGACTCATACTGGTGTCTGATCTGAGGCTGTTTCCCTCCTCATAGAAGACGCATAGAACATAATAGTATAACTTTGTGAGTTAGATGTCATGAGAAATATTGGTTTACAAGATTCTTTAGAGATTTTTCATGTTTAGCTTCTGGGGAGCTTTATGTGAAGACTTAAAAAAAACCCTGATGTGAGAAATGTTGACTGTTTTTCTAGATCTAAGAAAATATCTCTGGGCTAGAAGGTGTTTTCAACAGAAAGAAGAAAAGATGATTTCACCTTTTCTTTGAAGTTATCTGTAGAAATAGCAATGAAACATATTTATTCCATGCTTAGTCAAGGGAGGATACTAAGTAGCTACATGTTCATCATAATCAAATGCCTAAACATTAAAACTGTTTAATAAAAACAGTCCAAGTGACATCAATACAAGTGAATACATATTTCCTGTAGAAAAAAAAGACAATCAAACTTCAAGTGTCAGTTTCAGGACAAGACATAAGCTCTGACTCCCAAGAAGACAGCAACCTTCCCTCAAGGCCAGGAGTAAGCACTTCATGATAGGAAAGAATTTAATTTAAGACGCATTAGTTTCCATAAGGTTTATCATCGACTATGTCCCTCAGTTAGAGTTGCTGCACTCATGTATCCCACTCCAAAATATTACACAGGATGTGCAGTATCTCACTCACAACTATGGTAAAAGTAATCTTCAACTCAGAAGCCACTGCAAAAGTTTGTAATGCTCAAGTTCTTTCATGATTTTCATCTCCACATAGTTGGTGCCATGAGATAGCAAAACTAGTGACTGTGAGCTGTTCTTCAGATTTTGCAATGTAGCCTCCAGAGCCCTCTCTGATTAAGAAGGAGAGAAAAAAAAAAAAGGAAGGGAGAGAGAAAGAGAAAATGAGAAAAAGAAAGAAAGAGAGAAAGAAAGAAAAAGAAAGAGAGAAAGGGAGAAAGGGAGAAAAGGAAGGAAGGAAGGAAGGAAGGAAGGAAGGAAAGAAAAAGGAAGGAAGGAAAGAAAAAGGAAGGAAGGAAAGAAAAAGGAAGGAAGGAAAAAAAAAGAAGGAAAGAAAGAAAAAGGAAGGAAGGAAAGAAAAAAAAAGGAAGGAAGAAGAAAGAAAGAAAGAAAGAAAGAAAGAAAGAAAAAGAAAGAAAGAAAGAAAGAAAGAAAGAAAGAAAAAGAAAGAAAGAAAGAAAGAAAGAAAGAAAGAAAGAAAGAAAGAAAGAAAGAAAGAAAGAAAGAAAGAAAGAAAGAAAGAAAGAAAGAAGGAAAGAAAGAAAATACTACAGAAACTCAAATCTACTAACAGAGGAACAAATTTGCTCTATCTCAAGACACCAGACAGTTTATTTCATGATTACTTCATCTCTCAATGCCATCAAGAGTTCATTTTCATACCAAAGTAAGAAAAGCTCAACCCACTCAAGAATGACTGCACAGAAGAACAGAGATCTGTTATATCCAAAATCTGATAATTTTTTACGCATTCAAGTCTCCAGCTTTACAGTGATTTGGACAAAATGGTGACTGATTCTGACAGCAGCTCATTCATCCAAATTGTAGTCAGTGATCTAAATTGCTGATTCTCAACCCTGTTGAGCTGGAGAGCTCTAATCAGTAAATTGCCAAAACCTGGAGCTGATTTCACTCGTGACAATTCTCTTCCTTTTCATGTGCACTACTGCTAAAATCTGAGTTGTTTAAGTTTAAAGATAATATTTGTATAACGTTGGTATGCCTTGGTTACAAATTTTTACTCTAAGATTGCAAGTGTCATTGTATTATTGTGGTTTTTTTAACATAGGGAGTACATCTGCAGTTTGCTGATAGCTAACATATGCAAAAGTTTTTGTGAGTTCACCGCTTCCTCCAGGCAACGACCTGTATCAGAAAAACATTGTAGGGAATACAGAGGAAGCTGGTTCTCTAGGGGTTTAATCTCTGGTAATGAGGAAAAGTTATTACATGCACGATATGATCATGAATTACAAGACGGATTTTCTGTTGCTTGCCTGTTGCACAAAAGTGAACAGCGTAATATCAGACTGGTGACCTGTCACTAGTGGGGTTCCACAGGGCTCAATCTTGAGCCCTGTGCTCTTCAACATCTTTGTAAATGACTTAGGCACAGGACTGGAAGGGATGTTAAGCAAGATTAAGATGACATAAAACTCAGAGGAGCTGTTGACTCCCTCAGAGGCAGGGAGGCCCTGCAGAGAAACCTCAGCAGATTGGAAGGTTGGGTAATCACCAACCATATGAAGTGCAACGAGGGAAAGTGCTGGATTCTGCACCTGGGATGGGGCAACTCTGGATGTATGAAGCTGTGTTGGGGAGGTTTAGGTTGTGTAGTAGGAAAAGGTTCTTCACCCAGAGAGTGGTTGGGCACTGGAACAGGCTCCACAGGGAAGTGGTCACAGCACCAAGCCTGACAGAGTTCAAGAAATGTTCGGACAATGCTCTCAGGCACATGGTGTGACTCTTGGGGCTGTCCTGCGCAGTGCCAGGGGATAGACTTCAATGATCCTAGTGGATCCTTCCCAATTCAGAATATTCTGTGATTCTGTAATTATTGTCAAATTTGAAATTGTAAATAATAGCAAAGTGCTTTCATCAGAAGCTTTGGAGATATTTATCAGTTACCAGTGCTTTCTACAGTCGGACTGGTGTATCTCAGGGCAGGAAGTACAGAAAAACAATAATAAATGGTGAATTCCTAATGTTATTTCTTTCAATATAGAGTCTTGAGTTATTTCACATATATCTTCTCTGCATTTACCCTGATTTAAGAAAAAGAAATTCAGAATTTACTGGTTTAGGATTCTTGACCTAACCTCTAAGAAGACATGACAAACATAGAGTTCCCGCCCCCAAGTTTAAGTTCAATTTTGTATTTAGAAGTAAAGAAATTATTTTTGCAATAATTTTTTATATCAGTACTTGAGAGAAAATTAGTCATGTAAAGCATGTTGACATGTTGAAGACAGATCAATTTAAAACAGTGCCATAGAACCAGGACAAGAAACAATGCTTTTCTGCCTCAAGAATACAAAGATAGAACTTTGCCAAAACACAGAACTAGGTCTTATTGTTAAGCTTAAGCACAGATCATTGATTGAGTAACTGAAATGGTTTAATAATACTTGACAAGAATAAAAATAAAGATAGAAGAGCAAGGTCTAGCAGAAGTCATTGTAGTTAATGACTGTGGATTTAAATCATTTAGAAAAGACATTGATGTAAAAAAAAAAAATTAAACACCTTTCCTTTTCTGTTAAAGATATTACAGTACATATTTTATAGATATTGCATTCTTAAAAATGTAGAGCTATTCTTACAAATACTCATAAACATCAATTAAAAAAGGTAAGTAAGGCAAAAGGCTCTACATAAAGGAAAGAAAAAAAAAAAAGCTAGAGAAACTCCACAGCAACAAAATCAGATGCTTGAAATTTGAGCAAACATTCGTGAAGAATTTTTACATCAGATTTCAGCTAGCTATCCTCCAGTTTAAGAAACCAGATTTAGCCATATGGCTTTGTATTCCAATTTTGAATAACACCAGGAGACGTAATAAATCTATCTTCCCTGTATTCAAGGACACCGTCTTTTAACACAGTTCTCTATCAAGCAATCTCTGTCTAGATCTACCATACTAAATGTAATTTAATTAGAATTATGTTGCACTATCTCAATTTAAAAGAAGAAAAGGAAAAGAAAGGAGTGGTGAATTGTCAGGAACATGACCTGATAAGAAGAATTGCTGAGCAGAACCCTCTTCTCTCCCAAACATATGCATATACATAGCAAACCAATGCACTTGGCAATGCTGGAAAGAAGAACATGATAATAATGACATGGCCCACAGCTTTTTCTTAATGAGAACATCTATCAACTGATCTACACTAGAAATATTTCAGTTCCTCATACGTTGAGTTATTGATAAATATGTTTAAACAGCAGACAGAGGATCATAAGGAATAGCTGTATAGCATCTGCTAATCCCCTGCAGTGAACTGTGATGATGTCAAATGCAGGAAACCTTCAGCCTGACCACAGGATGTCTTTTCAAGATTATTATTACTATTATCATGAATACCTATGAGTTGACTGAAGAAATGCAAGTTACCTTTCTTAACAAGGGCTTTTCAGTATAAAACTACATTCAGGCTAAACTTTTATTATTTCATTTTCCTACGTTAACAAAGTATTAATGCATTGAATAAAAAGAGAACCAGACCACATTTAGAATTAAACGTATTTTAGCTGTTATCACAGAAGACTGCCTGGGACATAAGCTATATAGTTCTTCTTTAGCAACTCCAGTGCTTTCTAAAGCATCAATCTTTTTTTTCTATGTATCTAGAGTGAAACGAGCTACTTAGGAACTGCCCAGCTTATGAGAGAAATTTGCACAGACAGATGGTGCTTATGTCTGGAATTTCAAAATTTATGGTAAATGTTGATGAAAGTGCCACAGCTGCTGCATGCTCACACAAACTGAGCCATGACTGGGAACTGGCATGTTGCACATCACAATATCCCTAGAAAGCAGAACAGTTTTTCAAGTGTAGAGAAGGTTTTGAGGTGCCAAAGGTAGAAAACTGAAAAGAAAAAAAGGAAAAAAATTACACGGTGTTCAAATAGAAATTTGGCAGTCACTGTTTCTATAAAACCAACAAGTGTCTGCAGACAGAACAATGCATGCAGCAAATGAGCAGACAACTTCTCAGAACATTCAGTCTCCAGACTCAAAGGTGAGATGTTGAAAAGATCCCTGACTGTTGTGCAAATAGAGGGCATAACATTCAAATTTATTAGAAGTGGGTTCACCAAAAGCATCAAATAAGTATAAGCCTATGTGAAGACACCAAAACAGAAACAGCAAAATTAGAAGCCATTTCAAAGTTTTTGAGAAGTTATGACCTTTCCTTGGTCAGGCAGACTGTTATGGCTTGCTAGTGAAAAAGAGTCAAATCTGCTATTTTGCTTACTGTACCTCATACAAAAAATGGTCCTTAGAAAGGTAAACTGAAATAATGATATGTTTTAATGTTCACTGAATTTTGGGTGAAGACATACTATAATATTTTTTGACACTGACCCAGTTGTCACCCTAGTAACTGCAGTGGAACCTCACAGGATGAACTGTTTCACCTGTATAACAGTGCTCCAAGATGTTATGCTTTAGAGATTCATTTCCTTATAATGGACTGCAGTAAAAGGGGAGAGGAAGTGTTTATTTCAAATATTCCCATAATGGACTGGAAGAATATTGATTGAAGATTGCCAAATATAATGATTGATTAATTGCAAATATAAGAGGAGTTTTCAAGCTATATAATCCATATTTACTGTCTTTCTTATAAATGTAAATGGTAAATAGCAGTACACATCTTTTGTTAGGAGCTTGTTACTATGCTGACTTTGCTCTCACTGCGTCTGCCACCACCAGTGATGTTAGTATCCTTCCTTTTCAGCCAGCATCGAAATATATGTTTGAAATACACTAATTTAAATGATTTCATGAACTCTTGGCATCTCAGTTTTATATCTGGAAGCAGCAGAGTTAGCCAGCTCTTCTCAAAACAATGATTAGTCTACAGTGAACAGCAACAAACAGCCCATGTGGTGCACAATACACTCAGCAACACATAGAAGTTCTGCTAGGCAACTTTTGAGAAAAGTGAGGGACAAAACAGTCTCTGGTAGTATGTAAGGGAATGAAAAACACCACTTTGAAGTTGAACGTTTCCATGTTTAACACTACAGAAAAAAAAAAAAAGCATGAAATATATCCAAGTTTAAAGTCTTTAAAGAGAAAGACTCCAGCTGATATGTACTTTTATAACAACTGTACATAGGAAGGAATAATGGGAGAGGATAAGAAATTAATTTAAATCCCTTCTTCACAAAGGAAAATATTTCATATACCAACATAACCACATTTTATTTTTTTCCTCCAAAAATAGTACAACACTGAAGCTCAGAAAACTCTCACTGATAACTCTTTTCTGAATTCAGCATTTGCTTAGGTTTGGAGACTCAGGATTTTTAATGTCTTACATCACTATGCTATTCCCTCCCCTAATGTTCTTCCTCTCCTATTTTTCAAAAAAACCACTTTCATTCTGCAGGCTTATTTATTTTAATACCTTTAACTTTGTCGGTGGTTGAAGACTCTTTTTTCCTCCCCATTCACAGCTGTGGCACAATCTCTTCTCCCCCACAACATTCACACAAAACTTCTGTCTTTACTCCATATTTCCTTCTGAGCTGTTATAACTCCTGTGCATCAGCATGCAATTCAGGACGGAAGTATAATGACCACTTGGCAACCATCTCTGGGTGTCTAAGGGAGAGAAGATGTGATCATGAAATCTTCCCAGAGGTACTAGCAAACAAAATTGCAGATTAGGAGACAAAAAATTTTATCATAGATTTTGGAGTGTGGGAACCTATCCAGCATGAGGGATTTCTAAACATATCATCATCACATTGGTTCCTTAACACAGCAGAATTCTTCACATAGTTTATAAGTAGATCATTTGCTCCCATACCTATTTTAAGAGGACCCTTCACATGAAAATGAAATTACCTCATAAAGAAGATACTGTAAACATAATCCTTCATTGCATGTACTATGTAATAGATATTGGAGGCAATTGAGTATTTAATTATGCCATCCTATATTTTGCTGTTAATAATTTTCTAAATCTTAGACTTTTCAGTCTAGGTTGAGCCAGGCCTTCCTGTTTTAGGCACGACACACATAGAGAGCAGAATTTAATTTTGGACTGTCCACATTAGATAAATATGCAGACTACAAATGATTCTTCATGGAGTTATACTATTTATGTGTACACATCTCAGTTTTAGGGATATCAGCTAAATATAGAATTCAAAGCTTATGGCTCTCCTGGTTCCTATTGCTTGCTCTCCTGTGTGACATTTAAACCTGTCATTTCTTACAGTGCTCTTATTTTTCCAGGACTTCACAGAATTTAGCTCAATGCTCATTAAGACTTATACAGTGTTCATCTTATTGTCTAATTGAAAGAACTTCTTCCGTTCTTCCTGTTGCCCACGTTTTTCCAGTGCACATGGATGCAGAAACACATTAAAAAAACACTTGCGTCGCAGTAGTTGAAATGGTAGTACAATTCAAAATGCAGCCACCTACGTTAACTCAGCAGCTGATGTACAATCAAATTTCCAATCTTCAGTTTTTAGTAGTCATTAAACTCCATGAAACAAAGAAACACAAAGAACATAAAAAACACCTTTCAAAGTGATACAGAGATAAAAGAGTGGTTGACTGTTGTTTTTTAAACAGAGGAAGTAAATAAAACTCACAAGAAAACACTACTATTTGATTACTTTCAAGACTGTAGAGAGACAGAAAATAGTCCTAGTTTGAATATTATGTCTAGTCATGTTGAAGTTTTGCTATAGATTTCACTGTATTGCCATAGTTTATAGATATATATATTACCAGTGTATGAATATATAGATTCATGCCATCTATAGATCTGCTGACAATTAATTCTTCAATCTACAAACCAAACCAAATTTGTTGTTAAGTACACTGCACCTGTACTAAAAGGGCACTTCAACGTACATACTTTTAAAATTAATAATTTAAATTAATTATTAATTTTTAAATTAATAATTAATGAAGTGTGAGATATCAATTTAAGTAATTTTAAACATCTGTTAATTTTGTTTTATTGCATAATGTTTTCCAGTTCAATCTGTCTTCTCTAGGACCAGAAACAGAAAAAATACAACTTTTCTAATACTCTCTAGTTTAACATATTAGGCAAGTTTCTACACACTTTTTCTTTTTCTAGACTAAAATAATACTGTTGAAAACTGCTGCACTTATGCTGTGCTCCAGCTAGGTCCAGTAGGGTTAACTGGATGCAATGTCATAGATTATTTCTTAGGGACATTAACAAAAATGAGTGAGTGGAAGGTAAGTTTTTAATGAATTTTTTATCCATAGAGATGAGAATTATTTTATAATAAAGCAAAATAGTAATTTTTAAATCCAATTTAAGGATGCTTTCAAGACTTTCCAGCTACTGAAATGAACTTTCTTAAATTTGCACTTAGAAACTTTAAGTTACACAAATAAAACTCAGGTGTGCAGCAAATTCTAAAACTGAGACTTCTAGTTTTTATGAGCTAATTTACATATTAAATAACATACATCACTTGTATATAAATATAAAATCCAGTGTTACAGATTTCAAAACTAAATTTTTTGGATTTTAACATCTATGGTTGTTTTCTGTCATCCTACAATTTTTTACTTTATTTTCTACTTTATTTCCTACTTTTTATTTTATGTAAATCTTGTATTTCTTGTTAACATCCTTGCCTTTACCCATTTTTACTGCATTGTCCACAGTGACCAGATGGACAAGTCACATTTATGTCTGAGGGAAGTGAAAGAGTGATTATTTTTTCTAAAGAGAAAAAAAAATCATATTTGTATGTACTGTGGAAAGTGGAGGATATTGGAGCAAGAACTTGAACCATACAAGGGATGCCAAGTCCTTTTCAGAAAAAGAAAAGCTTCTTGCCAACTCTGAAAAATTTGTTCAATATAAATCTATGAAGTATGCGGTATGATCTTCTCAGCAGGATATCACACATCATCTGCAAAGTTCTCAGGATTTCAAAAGGTGGTGACTGCACAGAGCATGCTCTGTCCATTTGCAGCTCCTATCTGCAATTGTGCAGCATAGGGAGCGTCCCAGTAGAATCAAATGAGTATTCTTTCTCCAGCACAGGAGTATAACTTTGAAATTCCAGGTACAGTTTACTTGGGAAGGTTATTCC
The DNA here is from genome assembly GCF_022539395.1 of Myiozetetes cayanensis. NCBI lineage: Eukaryota > Metazoa > Chordata > Aves > Passeriformes > Tyrannidae > Myiozetetes > Myiozetetes cayanensis. The sequence goes on along the minus strand of NW_026086604.1, from coordinate 76,189,381 downwards.
AAATTCTTCAAACCCAGGCCCATAACTAAGAATTACAATAGGCAGCCTAAATAAGATGAATGAGATCAAGACTGAAATAGAGAAACATGAAAAAACAAATCAACCAACCAACCAACCAACCAACAACAACAAAAAATGGAGATTGGGAATTTCTGTGTGTGAGAAAGGAGTCAGGAATGAGTTAAAGATAAGCACTGGGTGGACAAGAAGGCAAAAATTAATGAGCAGAGGGCTTGTCCACAGCAAAGTATATACTCATCAAGAGGTTGAGTCCAGAAACTCAACACTTGAAACCTTAGCATACTTCTACAGTCATTAAAAATCTGAGAAATCTATTGGAGAAATATGTTATTATTTTTATTGTAATTCTACTCAGACATTAAGCCTCTGACTAACTACAATGGATGACAAAAGAATTTAGTCCAAAATAAAAGATTTTAGATTTCAGTTACAGAAACTGATCTTTAAAATCTATTCATAAAACAAACTAATTGCAAATATTGCTTGATGGCTACAAGTACCTGACAAATGCTTTTAGCACAATTCTACTGTGCCAGGACAGACAGGCAAGCCCTTTCTCCTAATTCTTGCGTACTGGATTTGAAACTTTCCACATTCTGGGGGTTTTGGTACTTGAGGGGTCCTTCAATAACTTTTGAAATCACTGCTAAGTGCTACTGGGACTGAGAAGTAGTTGCTCTCCAGAGGTAAACTTGGAGGGATAAAATGAAAAGCAGAAAAATCAGAGAAAATTCACAACTGAAGCAGTCTGTAACAATTCCAGAATGAAAATACCTAGAATAAATACTCTGTCCTAGCCTACATTCAAACAGTGTGACTGAGTATGACTGAGCAAACAGCTGAGCACCAGATTACCCAGAGTGTTAAAATGGTTACAATCAACAAGACATCAAATTTCTAAAATCATGATCAGGACAAACAAGGCTCAGTCCAGGAAATTCATGCTGAGGTCAGTCTTGAAGTGTATATTTTGACAAAAGAATTACACACATAATTACTTAAGTATTATATATCTATATGTTTATGTGTGTGTATGTATATATATATATTTATGTATGGACCCTGTTCCACCTAGAGCCCATCCAGAGGATGAAAAAAATCCTTGGTTTCTTCATTAGTATACATTATTAGCAGAAATCTATGAAATAGATGTAGAAGCTCTACATAAATGGACAAATGATAGCTAGGGTCATTGAAAGTTTTTGTCTTTGGAAATTATATACCTAAATAAGTGGATGAATACTGAGATGCCAGCTACTGAAAGCTTGCCCAGGAAACAGTTTTATAGTGCTTATACACATTATACAACAATCTGTATTTGAATCCTTACATAATAACTTTTGGCATAGGCAAATTACCCTGGCACTTTTGAGTGTCTTACCACAGTTTTCTGTGGGTGATACTACTATACACGTAGAACTATTTTTCTTTTAAGACTTAAAAGAGTCTGGAAGAATACTTTTTATTAAAAATAAATACCTTTACTTTTTTCTCCAATTTACAAAGGCAAACAAGAAATTTTTATGAAATATCCATTAGGAAAGAATACTAAATTTTTAAGGCATGTAGCTGGTATTCCCTTACACTTTCTTTACATGCATTCAAAAAGTGAAATTTTCAGTCTACTCTAATTCCATACTCAAAGATAGAGTTTGTTAAATATTGTTCCTCATGCCAATGGCGTTCTGTGGACTTTGAAGCTGGTTTATGAAAGACACTCTTTTCCAACTGTATAGAAGATCAATCACGAAAAAGGTTAAGTGTAGATCACTGTACTAGAAAATTAAATGTAAATCTGCCTTTAATATTGACTATAAAGTGAGAAGAAAAGCTGGCAGCAGATGAAGCTGTTCATAAATACTATAGTTATCTTCAAATTTGCTAAGAAAGCATACAAATCCATGAAATGTGACAGCTGAAAATTTGCATTCTAAAGTTTTACAAATGAAATGAAGTAGTTTGAATTAAACTACTTGGAGTGAAATGCTCTTATTATATATCATGGAGTAATACCATGTGACTAAAATTTATGTATGAGAAGTAAAGTAGTAAAATATCAAAGTAACAGATATTAAAGAGTATTTTAGAAAATTTTCTCTCTCACATTCTCTCTTTTGTCACAAAACCTCTGATTTTCTCCGTTCCCTTTTCAGTGTGCACAATTTTAATCTGTAGCTGTGTATCCTTGAAGTTATCACTGATAGTTGGGAAAGCATAACAAATTCATCCTTCCTTTTATTGTACAAAGACAGAGGAAAGTGAGGTCTGGAGGACAGGTTTATGAGAGTTAACAAAGTATCTGAAACTCGAGGAAAGCAGTGGTCAATTCCCTTCTCTAGAAAAAAATTAACGTGTAAATCTTGGCCAATACAGTATATTTCTACTTCTCTTACACCATGTTTCCTCCCTCAGGGTTGTAATGCAGAGATAACACTGAGATGACTTTCACTACCAAAGTAGAATGAGCTGCATATTTACTTTAGATGACCAGATTTTGCCTTACTGCCGGACACACAATGTCCTACTTCTAGCTCCTACTTGTACAGTTATCTTTTTCAAATACTTTCTTCTGTATGTCTTTCCATCAGGGAGAGAATAACTTTAAAAATAAAGCACCAGAAAACCTCACATCACCAGAACTAACCTGCAGAATTCATAACTAAAGAAAAAACTGATGTCTTCTCTGTTAATATCTCTGCATGTTGCTTGTTCCTTGATTGTGACATTTTGACAAAATTGTGCATTAAACTGACACAGAATCTGTGGGATAATGGATTACTTGGCATCTGCATTAAAGGTGTATGGGGAAGAAGAAATCAGATCTATGTCTTCAATGTTTGCTCGTTCAACTGAAGGAAAAGCTGATATCATCTTCTTTGGTTCCCCAAAGTAAAAGTTTGGCTGTGCGCAACTTGAAAGAGAGCAGAAGTTCCCCTTACTTTCCTATGTGGTCTACAAAATGAATGAACTTTTCAGTCTTCATCAATGCCTAGAAGTGTTTTACCTTATAACTGCTTACAGTTTTTGTAACCATGATTAATGATTTTTAAGTTGCTCATGAAGGTATGGGAGTTCTTTAAAATTTTAGAGATAAGTCTCCATAGCCACCTCTTAAAGATCTCTGAAATTTGTCTTCATTTGCAGATGTTTTAATCTGGAGTTTTGTAACAATTTCCTTCCAAAGGCAACTATATTCTAATGGGTTTGGATGGTACAAGGATAACGAAATACTCTAGGAATCCAGATTCTAAAAGAGGAATGATTTTATTTAATATAGTTAGATTTTTTTTTTAATCAGGTTTCAACAAAAAAAAAAAAGAAAAAACAAAAAAGGAAAAAGGGAACTTAGGAAAAAATAATTATGATATTATGTTGTGTGCATTGAAAAAAAAGCCAAGTCAAATATATGCAAGTTATTTGGCCCAGAAAGCTTTCTTTTGCATAAAGAACATACTGCAAATATAGCTGCATCCCCTAACTATTGACAATAATTTGGAAATCATGTGGTAGGAGTGTGACTGTTTTCTCAACTCCTGCTTAGATTTTCGCTAACATGCACCTCATGCTTAGTGCTGAGGTATACTGGGAGCTGTACCATTAGATCAAAATGAGGTCAACATGTAGTCAGAAAGGGCTAAAAGTCATTATGCAATCAATATCACCTGCTGCTAGCTGTCTCCTGCAGCTATAATCCTTGTGTATAAGTTTTCTGACAGTTTCTCTGGGATCTGCTAACTAATGGAAAAGGTATGGACCAAATTTCACAGCTGGAAGGTATAAATATACCAGCTTACCCAACAAAGTTTTTGAAGCAGATCCAACAGCAGTTGGAACACTGAAGGTTTTTTACTTTCTAGTGTGATACAAGGAACATCAACACCATGATGGGGAAGGATGAGCAGCCTTACCATCAGCTAAGTAATTATTTTACTCATAGGTACACATGTTGCAGTGTAGAAAACTTTTGTATTAGAAACCTCCTGAATTACGTGATGAATTACTTAATTCACATATTAGACAATTCTGTACAAAGAAAATCGAGCCCTTAGATGTTGCATTTGTTTTCTTTCTTAATGACCTCACAAAATATAGTTTAATTCACATAGTGCATAGTCCTTTAAAGCTGAGAGATCCAAATGAACTGTGACACAGGACATTACTTATGATCAGCTACAACACGTGACTGGAATTGATTATCTCAAAAAAAACCCCAACAACAATTAAACTGAAAATGTATATTATAAAACTTTGCTTGCAACAGGCTTTCAAGGGTGTTGCAGTTTGACTGGAAACCAACCTCCTCCAGTATAGCATTTCTAAACATTAAATAAGCAATTATAGACAGATGGAAGACATCTACACCCCCTAGATGAAAAAAGGCAACATAAAAAAAAAAGATACAATTTCAACTGAAAGACAGCCTGTTAGTCTGTTATTAAACAATGCAAGATGCAATAGAGGAAAAAGAAGTTACATAAAGGCAAAATAGGCAATAAAGGTTAGGTTAGGTTTAAAACTGAGAGTATTTAACATACAAGTAAAACATCCTCAGTGCTTTCATTTTGTATAGCATGTAGAATTTGCTTATTGAGAATAAACACTAAAGTATTCCAAAATAAAATCTAATGCTTCTAGTAATGTTCTGATGTAATAGTTTAATTATTTATTCCCTTAACAGTAATATTTCTTCTTATTAAATAATCTCAAAAGATACATTTATCTCGTGTAAATCAAAAGAACATATGCATACCCTCTTTTGTGTAATTACATTAAAATGCTGCTTGTTTTCCTTGTTGATTATTATTAAATGATCACTCATAGGAAGTAATGGATTATACAAAGAGCTAGAAATCTAGTGTGATTTGAGATCTTTTTCTTAATCACTACCATTAAATGTATTTAACTCCTGTCCCTTTCTGTAATGAGACAGCAATTCACCTGAACTGTGCAAATTCAGAGGATTTTGACATTCTGAGTTTCCAGTATTCATTTACTTAAGAAAAAATAATTTAAATTACCTTAGACTCTTTCTGACTTCTTGTTAAAAACTTTCGCTTTAATTTTAGCATTTAGGTTTATAGGACAGTAATCACCAGGAGTGCACTTTTTCCCCTTGGCATAATATTGACCTAATATTGAATGTTAATGAATTTTTCTATAAAATAAAATTTAAAAAAAAATATTTAGCATAGCATTGCACAGTCTTAATCTTTCCACATGCTCTATTTGAAAAAGGGCAGTTTTTCTTTTTTCTCCAAAAAATGCTATTATTATTTTCTAGTAGCTTTGACTTGCCCTATGTCAACCACATTAAAGAATACATGCTCCTTCCCCTCTCACAGCCCACCCTATCCAATGCCACTGACAGCTTCCCACATGCTGATGTTTCTGTATGCCTGGCACATGCATGCCACCACGCTGCCCCTTGGTCATCACACACCTCACTGCTGTGGCGTAAGGCTCCACCAGGCTTTGTATTCTGGCTCCTCCATCACTGCCATGCATTAGAGATACATGGCTATGGTTCCCTGCTACAGTCCCCATCTCCAGCTATCTCCATTAAGTGTCTGACTGTAAAAAAAAAACAACAGCACAGGGAGGTAAACTAAGCACAAGGGTCAGTGGACTACAGTAGAGAGTTGATCGAGCAATTAAAGGTTAGAATAGTAAGGGTAAGAGGTGGGTAAATCCAGAGGACAGAAGAGAAATGAAGACAGAAACATGTTTTAATATTAAATGAGGAAAGTGAACTTGTCTCCAAGCAATTACTTCTCTATAGCCACACAGAACCATATGTAATGCATCTACTCCAAGTTTTTGGACTGATGCATAGATTGTCATAATGCTAACTTTTGGATTCACAATAGCTTCCTACAGCTATAAAATAAACATAGTCTATAACAGACTTTGTAAGATGACTAGAACACTATTTAACTCTCTTCCAAAAGTTTACTAAATTAATTGTGGAAAGTTTTGATTTAAAGATACTACTTTTTTTTTTTTTTTCAGTGCTGTTGAAGAGCTGTGCATGGCTTCTACTCCAGTGAGTAGCAATTGGATTATTCAAAAGCACCTCTTTATTCATGATTATATACTATTAGACACTGATACACATTAGTGTATTTCTGTATGAGAAACTGCTTTTAGTGAAGGATGGATGTTATGGAAAACAATTCCCTCAGGTACTATTGAATCAACATGGAAAATAGCTAAATTTTTTTAGAATATTTTACATTTCCAGAGCTATTTCTTAAAACGACTGGTGAAGTTCTTAATCCTACAAGGGCAATGCAAAAAATAGGATGAAAACTGATTCTCAAGCTAAGTGAGTCTTATGTTTTATTGTACTTGCACATATAAACAGTCTATACTTTCTTAGCCTGTTTTGCAGGAGCTGTTTGAGTTGAACTGTTTCCCCACAATGAAATAAGACTGTTCTTATTATTAAGATTGATAATAGTTTGGCCTCCTAGCCCGTTATTAGAGTTAAAGCTTCATCCTGGACACAGACATCATCCTGAACAAGGAGGTACCTTATACCATTTATTTTATAGCACTAATTAATTTGATCTTGTAGCCAACATGGTATATCAAACAGATGGTCACTGCAAAATTATTGCACATTGTAAACAATCAGTTGTGTGTAATTTGCAGCAATTTAAAAAGAATAAGACTAGAAGTCAGAAATAGGTATGACAACATTAACTTCTGCCACAGAAGCTTTTAGCCAAGAGTAGCTAAAGCAGTGCAAGTGTGGTAATAAATCTTGGAAATTCATCTGTTGATAACCTTTGGGTTCTTTCTTTTTCTCACAGCTGAGAAAAAAAAAACAAACTCAATAAACCCATAAACCTCACCACTGTAGAAAATTTAATTGCAAACCATTTATTGTATCCAGCCATTGGATCCCAGAAGATCTTGCTGAGCACAAAATATCTTGTCACTGGTCAAGGTGCTTAATTATTATGTAATGTTTCAGCTTTCAGACTGATTATTCAGTTCATACACATAGTAGGAGTAGTAGCATTGCTAGAAAGTTAACCACTCAGATCGAACAAGGGCTGAAAAGTATAAAGAGATGCTGCAGTGGGATATATTATTTGTAGACAGTTGGGACTATTCGGCGATAATCATGCTCAATTGAAATAATTATTTCTACAGTATAGTGAGCATGAGTACTTCCCTCTTACATTTCCTCCTGACACTTCCAGATGGTATAACTTCCAGATATATGTCTATCTGGAAGGAATAAGCTTTAGTAACTGTACATTTATCTAACACTGAAATTCAGAATGTTCAGTTTTTCTTCCCATTACAATCAATTCTGTCAAATGTAACACTGGACAGTTTTATTTTACAGTTACGAAGTATCTCTTAGACACTGTATATCATTATGAGTTAAACCAACTTTAAAGAAGAATAATTGTCATGGTTTTGCCCTGGGTCAATTTGCTTTTACACTCCCCACACAATTACCAATCAGTTGAGAGAAGGTTTATGCAGATAAAAGAGACTGAATTTGGGGAAAATAGTATGAGCATTTATTACTAATAAGCTAAAACTAAAGAACTATATCTACAACAATTCTACTTAAGTAAAAGTGCTATGTATTTACAGAAAATACTTTTTCCTCCCCTTTTATATCAGTTCAAGGAGGAAAAGCAGTCCTTTTCCATTCTCGGAGTTTCAGCTCTCTCTCCAGTAACTCTGCAGCACTCTCGTTGCAACTGGAATTCTTTCTCCTTCTCTGTGTAGGCCTCCAGGGTTGGGCCTACCCCCCTCCTGGGTTAAGACTAGAGGCTAGGGAGTTACCCAGGTTCTGAAGGTTTTTCCTTCCATAGGCTTGCAAGGGGACACTTGCTTACTATGGATCTTCTTCCACAAGGTTACAGGGGATAATGGCTTAAGAGTTCACCCCTGTTCCCTATGGAGGTCCCTTCCCATGGGAAAACAGTCCTTGATAGACTTTTCCAACATGGTCTAGCACAGATTCCTTACTCAGATCCCAAGCTTACCCGAGCCGTCTGCTCCAGCGTAAACCTCATCCCTGCAGGGTTATAAATCTTCAAAAGCAGCATAGATCCCAACATGGATCCCAACATCCCTACCCGAACCTTTTTCTTTGCTCCAGTGTAGGTTCTCTCAGGGTCACAAATTTTCAGCACCAGCAGCATGAATCTCTCACTGAGATCCCAAGCTTATCCGAGCCGTCCTTGCTCCAGCATAAGCATCGTCCCCTTTAAGTGTCACAAAGTCTTCAACAGGACTCTGCCTCACCCGAGCCGCTTTTACTCCAGCGCAAGGCTTTCTCTCTTTGTCAAAGTCACAAATCTCTGGTACATTCACAAGCTCCTCTGTGAGCCGCATGGGGGGTCTCTTCACCCCAACAAACTTTTACAACTGACAGGGATTACTTTTCAGTCTTTTCCCTGCTAAAGAGAGAGAGAGTGAAAGGGAGAAGAAGCAGCTCTCCCCCCTTCGAACTTTCTTCTCTCTCCTCTGGCTGCCAGCTTTGACCTTGGAGGTCCCTTATCTCTTCACTGGAATTTCTCTGTAGTAGTTTCTGTCCAAGTAGTTAGTCTTTTAAACTTTTTTTTCTTCACTGTCTTACAGAAGAGAAGGAGGGCTTCAGTACTACACCTGCCCCCCACCCCAGCCCAAGCTGGGGGAGGAGGGGGCCTTGGCCCTCCTTGGGCCTGCTGCTCTTCTACATGGCTGCTGCCCCTAATTTCAACTGCGACACAACCCTTCTCTTCCATTTTCTTAAAAATGTAAAGGTGTTACTGAGCTTTTTGATTGGCTTTTTGTCCGGAAATCACCTGGACAAAACCATCTTCAGCCCCAGGGATGGGCTGGTGGGCAAAACCACGACAATAATTAATAACAGAAAAAGCAAGAATTGAAGGACAGCAACAGATATATTTTCAGATTAAATTCAAGCAGCTGATGCAAAATCACTGAGGCTGTCATATAAAAGAAAGTTCACTGTGTTCTCAAAAATTAATATAATCTTTAGAATGAGTAATAACACAACTTTTAGTACTTCAAAACACCCAAGAGATCTGAGTCTTTGTTGCCTCTCCAACAACTGGGATAACTGAACAATCTTGATAGCTCTTGAAGCATAGAAGGTAAACACTTAACCTTTAAAAAAAAAAAAAGGATAAAAAACTACTATTCTGAGAATAGAGAACTACTTCTTGCTTATTTGTTGTAACTGGACAGTCTCTAGGGCTGTGAGTTGACACATTAGCAGTTAATCAACTGTTAGGTACTTTATAAACATCAAACATTTTTCTGCATAGCACTCAAGGGTTTCAATTACTTTAATTTATTTTAGGAGTGATATTCTGAGAACTTCCTAGAGGATTAAATTATTCAACCCCCCATTCAAACTATGAGTGTAATTGAATTTGCAGGAAAATCAACAGTAATATTCTGGGCACACAGGAGTCTAGAAATTATTGGATATTTAATGGATAACAGAAAAAATAGATGCATTGATGAAACAAAGGTTGGGTGAAGACTACTGAAGAGATGAAGACAAAATACCAATGTATGTGTGTTTGGCTGAGGATTAATTCAACTTTTACAGTTTTACACTAGATATTCAGACTCTGGAATAAGTTCTTTCCTATGGGTTTTGTGCATGACATAAATTATTACATATATGTTACAAGCAAAGCTGACAGTGCACAAAATATGAAAGAAGAGTTCATCATGCTTCACCTTCCAAAGAGTCTGCATTTATGAAAAAAAAAAAAAAAAAAAAGATGTTCATACTTTTTGGAATGCCTTTATTACCAAGAAGTAGGATTAAAAGATAAAACAAAACAACAAACACTAAAATTATGCATGGGAGGCTCAACACCTTTCTAGTCCACTTCACACCTGATCAAAAAAAAAAATTGTGGAGTTCTGCTGACACTTAGTGTGTATCACTTTTTTTCCTCAAAGAGGTTACATTAGTTAAGATAAAGAAAGAATCTTCAACCAAAGTATGAACAGTTAAGTTTCTTCCTTAAAGGTAAAATTAATTTCATTAAATGGTCAATACAGAGTGCCTAGTTACAGCTTTGCTGATTGAACTATTTTACTGTGGAATAGCAACAGGCATCAAAGCTTTTTCTAAGCTGTTTTCTACTGTACCACAACCCTCAAATAACCTATGTCTGAGAGACAGAAGAAATCGAACAAGTAGCCTGCTTAGTACCCATTTCAGAAATATCCGTTATAAAATGGTAATATGTAATTGCATCAATGAGATGCACAGTTAGAAACATTAGTCTTTAGAAGAGTATGAATTCTTTTTGCTTCATCTCTTGTGTTGTTATACAGTTGAAGACTTTCCCTACCAATCAATCATATATTAAGCACAGGGAAAGAGGGGTTCAAACCAAGTTTTATCTCATGCTTTTAAGATGATAAAAGTAAAATATTCATCTGATCTCACACACAAGAGAGCCCCACAGTCAAACACCCCTTTACCATAAAAGTCCTATTTTCCTCTGTAGTCATTTTGCCTCCTTGAACAGAAAAAATTCTGCTGGAAGTCTCTTGGCCAAACATTGAACTCAGCTGAGAAAGTGAATCATGAATTTGTGAAGAAAACCTTCTGGGAATTAAAAACTCCTCTGTCTCTTCTGAAACAGGTTTCTAGTAAAGCTCAGGAAAAAAAAGGAAAAAAAAAGTGTTTGTTGATCAGTTGCAAATTTCTATTTAGAGAATTTGCAAACATTCCAGAAAGAGTCAAGCAAACTTTTCAGACACTTTTAAAATCTTTCAACAACAACAAAAAAAAAAAAAAAAAAGAAACAACCAAGCAATCAGAAAAGACTATTTTCTTCTATCAGAAGACAACAAAATAATTTAACATTTAACACAGTATTATGAAATATTCTAGATAACTCTTTGCTCTCTACCGTGAGTGATTTGGAATCAACAGCTAATGCTATTCCCAGTATCTGGTCCATTCTGCAACTTTCTCTACTTTCTGATAACAGACCTTTACCCTCCATCCTTTAATTTTTCTTTATGGATTGAACAGTGTAAGTGCTCCCAGTTTTGTCTTATAAAATAAACAATGTACTTCTCTGCTTGCCCAAACAACTCTTCTTTATATTCATTTACAGTTCTTTTTTTTTTTTTTTTCTTGAATATGGTTTAACAGAGTTACAGGGAACACTTAATTGTTTGTTGTTTGTTTTTTTTTTTTTCCCAAAAAGTGTTCTGTGATAATTTTTTGTAGAACTAATGCATAATCATAGCCATTACATATTGTCTACTACATTCTATACACTAAAACCATAGACCCTTAGCCCATTTGTTAACATTCATAGCTTTAATAAAAAGCTATCAGGTTTTTTTGCAACATGTCATTCAGCCAGGTCAGCAATGTAAGTGAGCTATGATTAAATAATTAATCTAGAGTTTTACTAGTACTATTATTGATCTTTAAATTCTCTATCTAGGTTCATGGAGAAAAAGGAGGAATACACCTCTGAACAGCTAGGTGCACCTATCCACAAGGTCAAGCAGACATTACTTAATGGTAATGGTGTTGCCCTAAATTCTGAAACAGAGTAACACAAATAAACTTTGTTTCTTAAAGGCGGGGTGCAGGACATAAACAGTCAGATTTATACGGTTCTTCAAAAAAAAAAAAAAAAAAAAAAATCAACATATTTTAACCTGAAGATAGTATCCGAATGCTCAAAAAAGTTTTTCAGAGGCAACATATTACACTTCTTGCCTGTTGTCACTGCAGACATCCTGATGAAGTGTATGATAAGGTAAGATCCTCATATTAACAAAGGTGGTATTAACTTTCAAGAGTTCTGGAGGAAAGGTGTAGGTTACTATCACTTCCTATTAAGTATACCAGCCCTTGATAAAGACTAATTTCTGACAACAGTGGGCTGGTAGTTTTATTTAATAAAACCATTATGATTTTTAATGTAAAATTCTATAATTTATGCATTTCAGTCTGTATTGTGAGGCCTTGATGGAAAAGATTAAAAATCAGGTATAACCTTTGCATTATAAGGATTCTTAGAAATTACATACATGCCTAAGCTTTCACGGTTTGTATAATGACTGATGTGGCAACATAATAAGAACTTCCTCCTTTATGATACCAGAGTAATCATGGAAATAAAACTTTTCTCTAAGAAACCTCCTCTGTTTTGAGTCATATCCTGGAAAGATGGAATATAATAGTCTGAAGTGGAAACTGGGACTGGACTTGTAAGAGGCAACAAAACCATTCTTTCCAGCCCATCCATTTTAATAAAAGCACTGGAACACATTTGATTTTAGTCCCCTTATGGAATAAATCCACAATTTTGAAACCTCAAAGCACCATGAAATGAATCTGTCACATTCTCAAGGTCTCTCTAGTAAATAGCGCTTTTGGAAATCTGGTCCTTACATTTTCTCTAAAAGAGACAGCTTACTAAAATGTAAAACTGTGACACATGATAACCAATAACACTCTAGAGAGAGTTTTGCATGCATTTGCATAACTTTTCTCCTTTTAAAAGCAATAATGAAAACATGAACCATACCCCTTGTTATTTACACACTTTAAAACAATCAGTATACATTTGTTTTTAACATTTCTTCAATTAACCTCCTCTCCTACCAAACCGTTTGTAATAATCAAATTTATTGCCATAACACATATGGGCATGAGTGGAACTAATCATCTGCAGGCTGTCCCTGCTGCTGATCTGAACAAACAAGCTGTTTGAAACTTCTTCCTACACATTTCTGCTTAATAAATCAATGAGAACCTAATGTAAAATTTTAACATTTTCCCTTCTTTTTTACAAAGAAACAACTGAGATCCACAAACTCACTTCTGAGTGTCACTAAAAGAAAGAAAAAAAAAAAAAAAGATAGAGAGACAAAAGAAAAAAATACATGGGCCCAAAGCAGACAGTAAAATACCAGCACAACAGTCAAACTGAAGTTTTAATCTATAGAATTAACATTGTATTCAGGTTCCTGCATCTGTGACAGATGGTCAACAAAGAAGAAAGCTATCCCTATCAGGACTGCTGAGTTTTGAAATACCAATGCTCAAACCACAGATGGCATTGGCAGAACAGTTCAAAGAATTAGAGATCCAGAAATAGCTTTTTCCTTTTCTCTGATGCACTCCTAAAATCTGTTGACACTATTTGCAAATTATCTAAAAGCAAACACATCTATGAGTTAAAGCAATGTGTCAGTTTTCATTAATATAAGTGTTGCATGGTAGGTCAGGGACATGCTAATCCAATAGATTGATCAATTCTTTTTTACATTTCAGTGCTCAGAATTTCCATTGACCCTGGGGAATGACTGCAGCTCACACAACCTCAACACTTTTGTCCAACTCAAAAATAATCAAGGTACTGCTTTCCACTCCAGGCAAATGATCAGTCTTTGAAATCTATTAATTGTTCAAAAATGTCACTATGCATGAGCTGATACAGGTTCCCTGATCAACTTCTTGAGCTCTTACTGCTACAGAAATATTTGGAAGACATCAAACAATGTTTTTTTTTCATATACATTTTTGAGTCCGAGTCTATAAATCCCTTTGCAGATCTGTCAAATCAAGCCCAGGATCTACATCTGCAGGGGTAAGTAAAAAAGGTATTTGTTACCTATGAGAAGAGACGTTATAGTGACAGGACTGAAATACAAAATACAATGGATTTTTAATATCTAATCAGAAAATTATTACTTTAAAACAACTAACACATTCCTAGTTCCATATACGTGGTGGATTCCCTTTGACCCATGATAAGAGTTTAAGAGTAAGAAGATAAATTCTTGCAAAGAGAAATTTAAATAAAAGATGTTGCTGACAGGAGTAGCTCATCAAAAGTGCTGAGATTAGAAAATCAAACACAGCTGAGTTCCTATAAATTTCAGGAAAGTGGCCAGAGATTTAAGCCTGTGTCAGTAGGGAGATGGGTACTTAACCATGTCTTGAGTGCAGAAACATTTTCTCCCAAGTGATTAAGAATAAATTTAACAGGTAGGATTTTTTGCTTCTATCATATATGAAAGAAAATAGGATGAAACAGTATGAAAGGGTAGAAAACATCAATTAAAACAAAACCAAATACAAAACAAAAAATGAGTTTAGATTTTAGGCCCTAAGTGGAGCAGACTAAAACTGTTGCCTCTGTGAGATTGCTGATCTGTGGAAAGCAAAGAGTAGAGGGAGAAAGGAGGGAGGAAGGTAGGAGGAATGGAAAAGGTCTCCCTCAGTTCAAGGAGTCTTTCTATTCCTTTGAACAGTCAGTGAGGTGGCTGTAAATGCAGCTCAGAACAGGAAACTAATTTAGCTGCTTTCCTGAAATTGAGTGAAGGAATGAAGACAGCGAGAGGAGTCCATGGGTTTGAAATTGCTAGGGGTTGTGTGTCTGTTCACTTTCCTCCATCAGTTGCAAAGAAACCCTCCAGAGATTAGGCCAAGGTCAGTTGCTGCTGATACTTTTCCCCACCCTCACAATTCCAAAAGACTAATGCCGGAGTGGTCTCCATTGTATACAAATCTGAAGACAAAATGCACTCTATTAAATGGTAGCCTGTGACTGTAACCAACAAACACTTGATAATCAAAACATTAAAAAACCATCAGCTACTAAAGACAATCTCAGCTGAAATGGACATCACTGAAATGACAACACTGTACACAAAACAAATCAATGCACTTGAAGTTTTGCAGCTGGGCTAATGAAACTAGAAAGGAGGCTGGATTAAAAAAAAGTCATTAACTACTGCCTTATTTCACAAATCCTAGATATACACTCTTCCACAGGACACTAAGAAACATGTACAGCATCATCTTCCTAGACAATCATTCTCACATTAGGTGAAAGGCTTACTGTAGACAATAAGAGCAAATCATTTTCCTATTCTGAGGCATCTAATAAATGACATGAAAGTGACAAAAGGGAAGGGGAAAAATTTACCTGTGTCAATTGGAAATGGAATAGTTTCACAGCGGGAGAGAGTGGGTTTGGAGAAGGTTGTGTTATAAATAGGAGCATTTTTTTAATAAATGGAAGCATATAATGAAAAATCCTAAATACAGCTTTTAAAAAGCAGTAATTCTGGGATGGTTTTGTAAATATGTTCTCTCACAGCTGTAAGTACTTTACATTAATTCTGTTTCTTTTTTAAAACTTGTCGACATTAGGAAATCACAACACTTTGGCAATGAAATTTGGGTTTAATCTGCTCATTGATTAAAAACACATCAACCATCAGAAAATTATGGTTTTGTTCCAATAAATAATCAAAATGAAACTACAAAATAAATATTCATGTCCATATGAAAATTCCTGATAAAATACACATAACTAAGATGCAAAAATCCCAGGTTTCAAACTAAACTTCAGCCAAACTTTGTCTCAGAAAAAACATTTGACCACAAAGTATTATTAACACATGAGAACACATTTGAAGAGTGTACTGAAAAATTTTCTGTATTTTCTTAATTTTAAATATTTCTTTAAGTAGTGTTGTGTTCATTTACCCATACAGTTATTTCCTGCTGCTTTTATATACTATTACTTTTTTAGATCATATTGTCATCTTTAATAAATAAAGTAACCCTCTTTTTGGATTATGAAATATGTCACCTATATATCATTTACTCATTAATCCTGTATGAATAACTGTTTGCCCTGCAGAGCAGCTTAAACAAACTAGTATAAAAGTTATGGGAGAAAAATACTAATGTATTAATCATTGCATGCATTCTTTAAACAGCTTAGTTCAAATACCTTCAAAATATTAATGTATATTACCAATATTGCCTCCAATTGGCAAATCCTTTGAACTGATAGTACCACCTTTGAGGTAGGAATATCTGAACTGATTGGTAATTGGTCTCTGAACCCTCAACTTTCAACTACATTAATAAAGCTTAAATTAAATATTAATGTACACCAAATTTTGCTTTGTCTTAATAACAGGGTTTGCCTTAATAACAGGGTATAGTAATTGCAATAGCTCAAGAGCTGATACCTAAAGCTCAGCACCAGTCACCTACCTGTTCAGAGGGACAAGTTGCGCAAAAGGAATGATAATGCCTGATGTGGGCTCTGGGAAGTATGAGGCCACTGGACACTGCCAGGTTCATGTTGTTTACTGAGGCAGTATTTCCTACTATCGCTGCTGGTGACAAAGCACCGTGGTAGGCACAACTGCTCTAGCTCAGATGGTGTTTCTAGCATTTTAATAATGATCATTTGTTTTCTCTACTATTACAGCCCAGTTCCTATGTCATTGTATGCCTGCAAAGACACAAGCATTCCTCACAAATTTATTAGTTAAAAGGATTGAATGGTTTGATTCAAACTGACATCCTCTTAAAATTGAAAATTCCCTAGCATGCAATTTTTCTTATCCAAAGAAACAAACATATTAACAGGAAAGTTTGCATTTTTCTGTAAATACAGAGGTTTAATAAGAAATATAAGTGTAACTTTAAACAACAAATCTTTATCAGTGATTCACAGATAGTATGCATATTTCAAGAGAAAATCAAGATGGGAGAAGTCTATGGTCTTCTCATAAAAGAATGCACTTCATATCTGGTAAAAAAAAAAATCATTTGTTGGATGCGTTTCAAAACAACTAAAAAAAAAAAAAAAAAAGAAAAGCCTCCAAAATGTGATCAGACAATTATTATAAAACTATGCTTCTCAGATTTTTTAGAATAAGTTCTTTTCTCAAGAGACCAAGTTAAACAAAAAATATGGGTAAATAGAGACCATTATAGCATTTTTTGAAAGATCACAACACCTTAATTTCTTAGAATATTCTGTGAGAAAAACAAGAACAATGTTGAAGTGGGAAGGATATGGAAAAAATAAGTACTTGACTTGTTAGGAGAATGCAGCCTTCCAAAATGCTGGAATGTACTTAATGCATATAACGGGCAGATGCTTAAAGAAATTTAAACCAACTACAAAACACCCTTATGATAGTATTTCATAATAGAATTGTTTTCTTTCACTTTTCAAGCTGTATATATACCTGTTATATCTACCTCTCCTACTAGCTTTTCAGAGAAGGAATAGACTTTTTGTTTTGATTTTTTCAGTGCATAGGATTAGGAGGTCAGTATGTGACAGAATTTCTACCTAATACTAGTTAATCTTATCTAATTTGAGATCCAACCACTTGCTAGCATCTCCAAATGTCAGTCATCATTCACGCAAAATCACTGGGAATATCATATCATAAATATTGCTTGCATTAGTAAAGTTGAAGTTTCTGCTTTATTTAATAGGAAATGGAAAGTTCAAGGCTTAAGAAAGAGAGCTTTATCTCATCAAAAATGGTGTGATGTAAGGCTAGAATAATGAACGGCTTAACTGTCTAATGGTTGTCTTAATACCACATGAAAAATTCGCATGGGAATTAAAAAATACCTATTGGATGTTGAAATGTTTTTCACAAAGTGAAACTGTTTTATGATACTCTCTTACCTCATCACCCTACTTCCAAGCAAAACCAAAATATTTACAGGTGTAAACAAGAGTTATATTAAAATGATGCCAAGAATCCTATCAGGTTTTTCTTTAGTAGTTTTCCTGTCTAATGGCAGTAGATGAAGTATTAAACTTAACCCCTTCATTTTATCTGCTGCTACAGGCTGAGTTTGCCTTAGATTTCTCTGTGTAACATATCAAAGGAAGGAATGAGAATCTACAAGTCTAAATATCCAAACGAAGGACAAATAAAGCTCTTTAGGCACTTTTGTGTGCCTCTCACCAGGTTTTCTGTGTAGATCAAGATTGCTCAACAGTTACGCGAATCAGTTCTCTTCCACCACCAATGATACTTTTCCTTGAGCCCAGTCTATATATATACAGAAGCTCAAGTAAGACCTTGTAGGTGAAGGATGAGGCAAAGAAGGCACTGACTACCTCAGCTTTACCTTCACCTGCTACATCGTTCTCAACACTCAATAGTAGGCCAATATTTTCCTTTTTCTTCTTTTACTGTTAATGTAGCAGCACAAGTTCTTCCTGTTATCGTCTCCAGCTGAGCTTGGCTTTCTTGATTTCTTTCCTGCATGTCTACACAGTATATTTTTACAGTGCTACTTGTAGTCTGTGTTCACTTCTACCTCCTGTGTACAGTCTTTCTGCATTATAGCTGAGTCATAAGTTCCCTGCTTAACAAAGTTTTGTAAGCCTACTCATCTTCCTTGATATTGGGATGGACAATGCTTTCACTAGAATGATAGCATCCTTAAAGACCTGTCACCTGTCCTAAACTCCTTTGCTCTCATCAGGTTCCACCTACCAGTTCACTGAAAAGCTGAAATCTACTCTCCAGAATTCTGGGGCCTTCTTGGCCACCTGGGAACACTGCTGGCTCATGTTCAGCCAGCTGTTTACCAGCAGCCCCAGGTCCTTTTCTGCTGGGCTGTGTTCCAGCCATTCTGTCAGCAGCCTGTAGCACTGCCTGGGTTTATTGTGGCCAAAGTGTAGGGCACTCTAAGACCTTTCTTAATGGAGCTTGTTCACTTACACAGGATATTACTATTAACTCTGTGAGTTCAGATCTGAGGGTAGATAAGAAGCCTTTCTTTTCCTGCCAGAGGTCACGAGCTTCATACCTCTGTCATCTTGTGAGTTTTTACCCATCACTCATTCAAGCATGGTCTTTATCTGTCCCTCTTTCCCTGCATCACTGGGCTCAGATCTTCCCTCAGCAGGGTTTCCTGTGAAACCCATGTCAATCTCATGTTCATCACCCCTGAAAGTACACAATCCTCGCCACTCCTCCTGCATCTCCTTACCCTGGTGACCCAGGGCCCTGACAAGTGCACACCTCCTACTGCTATGCCATTTTTTTCTGCTGTCCCAGACCTGGTTGGCTACACTCCCTGAAAGAGTTTTGTCTGAGTCAAGACATACCAGTAGTTATCCACTTGTATTTTTGTATTTTTTGACTATACACAAGCTGTAAACTTTCTCTTGTACTTCTTTTGCTAAACTAAAGCAGGTACAGCATTTCAAATTTCCATCAATATTTTTTTTTATTGCATAATTCACTTTGAATCTTTAAAAGCTTGATTTCTCTCCTGATTACCCTGTCAGTGGCACCCTTTTTCTCTGCAGATACACATAGGTCCACTCTTCTGGGCACATAAGCAATCTTGAAGCAGTGGAAGCTGTGCAATGGTCTCCCAGAATCAACAGGTCCCAGGATAGAGCCTCATAAGGTGTAACTTGTAGTTTATCAATGGTAGAGAAAGAAATTAGCACATTATTTTTCAGAATGCATATGTCAAGGAAGCAGGAAACTCTTAGTGGACGATGAAGGAAAACTAACATATAGCATTGTTAAGATATGTAGCAAAATATCTTGCAAACTACAGATGTACTCTCCTCATCCATGCAACTCCAAAAGAGCCAACATAAAGAAATACCAAAAAAGCTTTTTCACAGCATCCTGTTGTTTTTCTTTCTTCTTCAAAGCACACAAATAGAGTAAAATATAGGTAGGTGCCCCAACTACCATCTTCCCTGTCAGATGTTTACTACTAAAAATAGCATGCATCTTTGTAGGGAAGTAACACTTTAATCTGAAGGTTTAGTAGTATGACCTGCATCTGTATGGATTACCTATGAATCCATTTTATGCTGCAAAAAGGGGAAATACATAACCAAAACACAGGATGGCAGTTTCACATTTGACAAACTTCACCCTCTTGACTGGATTTAGATCTATTCTTTCCAGGTAAGGCAATCCAATTATTATCAGATTTATTGAAATTGAAGCACACTGTTTTCAGAATATTAGAGACATTACTAAGTGGTCTGCTATTGTTCGTTCTCAATTGTACAGAGCTTTCACCTTTTCATACACATACAGATATATACGTTATATTCTGTGATAACAAACTTGAAAGCACCTCTGTCTTCAGCTCAATTTCTTTTGCCTTTCATTAAGTAGCTGCTTCTACTGGTCAAGTGAGAGGTACTTTTCAAATACTGTGTTTGTTATAGCATGCACCATTCTAGACTTTTCTGGAGTGACATCCCTCACAATCAGTGGCTCTAGCACAAATCAGATCCTCCTAATGCTGTTCGCAAAAAGCTATGACAAATGACACTGAGCAAATGCAAGCAAGTTGATGGTGACAAATACACATCCATATCCTTCAACCAGGTGCAAGCATCAGTGATTCATGGTACCATTCCTAAAAGTAACAGCAATATGTAACTTGAATTCCCTTTTTCATCCGTTAGTAACCCCTAGTGTGAATAAAATAGGGGTTTGCAGATTGACTAAATCAATTGCAGTTAAAAGTCCATCTTTTACTCAGATAATTTTTTTTAGCTTCATAGTTGTGAGACCAGTTAAAGACTCAGATCTCAAGTGCTTCCAGTCATGATCAGTAGTAAGAGATGAGGCTCTCCAAACCACACTGCCACTCACTCGCTCCCCCTTTCCCTCTTCCAACCCCTCCACACAGGTGGCTGGAGAGGAGAACTGGAGGCACAAAAGGCAAAGATCATGCGTTGAGATCAGAAGAATTTACTGATTACATCAGTGAGATAAGAAAATGAACAGTAGCTACAACAGTACTAACAACAAAAGTGTAGGAAAGAGTGATTCAATGCAAAATGCTCACTGGGCTTGACCTGATGTGACATGACCTCAGTCTGCACCACCCCACAGTTCTCTCCATCACGTTTTCTTGACAGGAAGGACCCCCTTCTCCCCGGAAGAGAGTCCCTTCCCTAGCCACTGGTAATGATGTCTGGGTCCTAGCCATGCTCCCTCCTGGCAAAAATTAACCCTGTCCTGGCTGGAACCCAGACAAAGAAAAATTTCCTAAATCCCATTTTTTAAAGTAGATTATTTTTAAAATTTTGAAAAGTGAGTCTCCACCTGTTAAATCAAACACTCCAGTTTAAGTTCTCCAGTTTAGGGTGAAATAAATGTCCTGGTCACAATACCTTGAAAGGACAAAACCTTTAACAGTCTAGTTCTTCACTGTAGTTTAAGGACATACATTTAAAATTTACATCTCCAACATTTAGCTTAAGATTACCCTTCCACTAGAAAGCTTTCTGACAAAAGAACTAATTACATATCCTTTTCTGCCTACAAGCTTATTATTTCTGGGAAATCTTAAACCACTGGGGTATCATAGTGCTCCCCAAGAACAAATTTTCCTCAAACTGAGTAATGGCATGTCTATTATGATACAATCACCCACATGTGTTTGCAAAGAGATTGCAAAAATTCAGATAAAATTAATCAGTTTCCTTCCTGAGAGCAAAAGAAATTAGTCATCATTCACAAAAATTGAACAATAATTCTAATGAAAACCATTAATCCAAGCATATAATTAGTTGAAGGAATATAAATGAAAAATGTTTAACAACATTAAGAATAAAAACTTCAACAGTTAAAATTTATACAAAATGCTTTAGAAATAAATACTTAGCAAATAGTTGGCTTTTTTTCCTTCCTTTTAAAAAGGTTTATATGTAAAAGAGGAAGACATAGAAAGAACTAACTCTACTAACATTATCTGGTTATAAAATATTGCAAGTAAAAAGAGCAGTAACAACAACAAATCCTGTGAGAAAGTAGGCTGGAGAAGACTATTACATCTCAGTAACCATTTGCTTCAGATCAGTTGGCTATACTGCTGGGATATTCTTGTGAAATCCTGTCTGGTACTAGTTAGTTGCATAAAACCAAAGACTACTGAGTAGAGAATTTCCATTGTGTGATGCTCCTCAATCCTTGGCTTCCAGGTATCTTCAGTGTGAGATTCCCTGAAGCACATTACAATAGCCTGGATATCTTACTTTTGTTGGAAATTAAAGATGATAATTTCATCTAGTGGTGAACAGTCCAGATTCATTCCCATATGGAAATGACCTGGAATCATTCAGGGACTGGTATCTCTATTCCATCATGTAATCTCATCTCAGGGCACCCCAGCTCTCATTATATCTCTTAGACTATATGAATTAAAAAAAAAAAATAAATCTTCTGTGTATTTATTTATAGTATTTGGGTATTCATAGCATGTAAAGCTTCCTAATGCCAAAGAACTTTTATTCAAGAGGAATATTCCAAGAAAAGTTGTGTAAAAATATAGAGAGTAGAATAAGTACAATTGCTCTATCAAGAAAGTGGTCAATCTTCCTAGCAACCAGAGCTTGTAAAGCTTTGTTTCTTTCCTTTTCGGCCAATAAGGAGAAAATTCAACACTGATCCTGTATTGCTTTGACCGTGGGGAATACTTTCTACTTAAAACTCTTGAATTTGATGCTCTATACTGATAAAAGAAATCATAACTTTCAAGAGTTCATGGAACAAATTTTGCTTGTAAAGAAATTTTAAGGGAAGCAAAAAATCCAAACCTCACAGATTTAAATCTTCTGAGACCTGAGTTTCATTTGCAGCCATATTGCACCTGTGTTACTCCTTTGACTTATTAAAGTATGCAATTTCTGATCTAGACAGCTAAATGGATGGAGAAAACGAGGCCTTCTAAGCTCTCATTTTTTTCTCTTTTAGAGAGTTCTATACAGAGTTCATTGTCTCTGAAAATATTCAATCCCTCAAAAGAATGGATTTCATGTGTAAGCTTCCTTTACTAGCCACCTATCTTTAACATCTTCCAGTTTCCAAAATCGGAAACAACATTATGCTGAGCTATCCTGGGAACAAATGAACCTCTCTTACAAGGTTATATAAAGCTTTCAACTGGTAAAGAGAAATGCAACTGATAATGAAGTATATTATAGATACCTGATGCTTAATAAGTTGCAGTTGTTGGGGCTAAATAGTTCTCTAAGGAAGAAAATGTTTTGGCTTTCTATGCTAATACACAATAATTAATAGTACTAAGTACATTTTTCAGGAATTGAGCCAGTTCTGAAAACACTTGTAGCATGAAATACAATATAGCCTAAGGACTGAAGTGTACTTGTAAGACAATTACTTTAGCTTCTAAACAATCCAATATGATTTTGCTCAACCACTAGTGTCTGAAAATGAGCATATATTACATTTGGTTTTCTGCTTTAAGCTGCAATTTTTTTGTATTTCTGTCACTTTTATTTTACATCAATAAGAAACATGCTAAGTTTGGCTAAAAGATCTGCTCTTTTGGTGTAAATGCTAGATTTAATATGATTACTTCACTCAAAGCTTGAATCATGAAAGGACCTTTGTCTGACATAGCTTCACATAAGTGAGTCAAGGTGCATATTATATGCATGATCAAAAAGCAGAAAGTCTGATATTTGAAGGTCAGATCAGAGAGGGCAATAACAAAGAGGAAATTATTATGCATTCTTTTTCCATAGAAAAAAGGAAGTAATAAAGGTTATACTGGAACAAAACTTTTCGCAAGATTCATGATAAGCTGCTATAATTACATAAAAATTAACCCCCCCTTAAAACCCTAAGATGGTTCTCATAAACCATTCCTATATTGCCTCATAGTTAAAATTATTCTCATGCAATCTCATATAAGATATGTATTTATATATATTAACATAAAGCATTGGAGAATGTGAAAATCTCTATGGACACCTTTCTGTGCTTAGATTGTACTTTGAGATTTTTTTATGCCTGAATATAATAGAGCATGCAGACTTTCCTGTTGTCTTACAAAAATAGCATAACCAAGTAATCTGATAAAAGGAATTTTTAAAGATATCTCAGAAAGTGGCCTCATAAAACATGTAGGTTTATTTTGCAAATACTCTGTGTGAATTACTTACTGGTGCAATGAACTGAATAAGCCATAAGTCAAGAGTAGGCACTGTAATTAATCTACTCTCTTTTCTTGATTTTGTGATGACAAATTGCAGACTGAAAGGGGACTGTATCAAGAACCCAATTAGAGAATAGCTGCTGATGTGTAAACCATGGAAAAAAGGAATCTGAACTTGCCCTTGCAGAGGCATAGCTTTCTGAAAGAAAAGGTAAGAAGCTCTGTGACCAATTACCCAGTTGTTGCCATACTGAAGTATGTGAACCACCTTGTCCAGGTTTGAATACTTGCACTAGTCCATACTGATACAGCTCTCTGTGTCAGAAGCTCCACAGGTGGAGAACAAACCAAGCTGGTTCTGATACACAAAAACTGACAGGTAACTGTAGATAGTGAGCTGTATCCTAAAATTTCAAGCAGAATAATATCACTTAGAAAAAGGTTACAGTCATGTCAAGCCACAGAGTAGATCCATATGCTGTAAATGGGACTGGTCAAAATATTTATGTTGAAATATTAATAAAAATAGTTTTTATAAATTAATTTTGGAGTTGATTAAAAACAATAGAGAAAAATCACAAATGTAATTCTTGAAGGAAGAGAGCTAGGAAGGGAGAGCTTTGTTAGAAAATTTGATATCCTTTCTCTCCCTCTGTATTTTGCTGTTGAGTTTTAGTCGCATGTTATCATCAAGAGCTCTCTAAAGTGTGATCTTCAAAACTTCGTGTCACAAGTTATGGTAATATTAAACCAGATAGGGTTTAATATCACCATATGGTGAATAATAGACATCATAGGGACTTCATCTCACCCTCCTCCTCTGAATGCTACTTTATAAAAGCTCTGAACTGTGATACACAAGCTATTTTTCTTAAAATAAAGGTTTGGTTCTTCACTGATAATTTTTGCTTCTTCTTTGTTTTACTGAAAACTGCAATGCATTTTAAGGAACCACAGAGACTTGCATAAACAACAATTGATAATGAAGCAGGTTTCTTTCTACATTGCTTATGTTTTTTATGATCTGTGTATGAGGATGTATATAAGCTTTCTTCGGTAACTAAGTAAGACCTCTCCTTCCTTAAACATTCAAAAAGCCTCTTACATAATTTATGATGGAAATGTATTCAGTAAGCACTTTCCTTACTAATGAATATGCCATTAATGAAAACAAGCTTTTAAAGACTTTTTTGCAGTTTGCTATGTTTCTTAGTGAAAGTCCACTAGGCTTTCAGAGGGTGAAATAATATTTCTTTTAAAAAGTAAGGTAAAAATGTTTTGTTAACTAGTGACAATATTTTTAATTACAATTTTTTAACCAGAGCTAAATTCTTATGAATGCTTCTTGCATGATGTGTCAACATAGTATTACTACCAGGGGAAACAGCAGACAACAGTGAAGACATTATGTATGTTTGATAGCTTTAAAATGCTTTTACCCGGATTTAAGTTTTAAAAGTATCACCATGGCCTGTAGATATGTTACAAAAACATATCTTGGAGTAATGAATTTTCCTATCACTAAGACAGTAAATACAAAGAACAACTAAGAATATGGATATGACATTATTTAAATCAACAAAGTTGAAACATCCCACTGGTAGACATACTAAGACAAACAGAAAGTTTCCTTAAGAAAAAAATCTGATGATATGAAGCAGAGATTGAAGTGGTGAAAATCCATATGCTAAAATATATGTTGTGAATACTATTGCCAGTATAATTCCAGGAAATCTGTGTTTTTAGGCCAGCTGACATATCATGCTACTTTATTTTGACTTCCCCATTTCACTTCTTCTCCTACCACTAGGAGTTAAGTACAGAACCCATAAAACAGGGCTTTGGATTTTCACTAGTCTTAGCAAGGTAAGGTAGTTAATTCTCTAGAGCCTGTTAGCAGGCTTCTCTGACCAGATGGTGATTTTTTGTGGTGTGTGCATTTGCAGATAAGGTGATTCCAAAGTAGATAGCCACAGAGAGATATCCTGATTACCTCGTGGTATCAAATCATATTGTAAGACTGTAATTTCCGTTGAGAAAATTTTTATGCTTTTTCATACAAAAATGGACTACTGCCCATAAATATCATACCGGTATTTTAGTCTGAAGTTGATGTGGAAGATTTTCACAGGCTGTTACCTCCAGTTCACAATCAAGTCAAGTTCAACTTAAGTCCTTTTGTCTAGGACAATTCTACTCAGGATGCAATTTTTGGATGAAATTCTGCAAACCCACCTGTCCAACAGCAATAATAAAATATCTGAGTAGAAACAAAGCTGTCACACAGCAACCTAAATGCAGGTATTGAGTGCTATAAATAACTTGCTGTGGGAAGTGCACAGCTGAAAACAAAAAGCTACAATGATTCACAGTGGTGACTCAAAACATAATACAAAACCCATAGTCATTTTTGTGGTGCAGAATACAATTCTTAAAATGTTCAACTCCCACTGATATTCACACACAACTGAAAACTCAATTTTTCTAGGGCTTTTGACCCTAGACCTAATCACACTGTCACTAAATCAAAGCTGAAAATTTGATGCTTTTCCTCATAGGTCCCAAGGTAAAGAATTACATGCTCCAAAATGGACTACAGAATTTTCTGATGGGGTAGAATCATCTTAATTAAAGGTTGTAAAAGTTTTATTTCAGCATTCTTCAAATACACCTGGAAGGAATATAGAGAATTAACAGATATTTGTTTCTCATACTTGGAAAACCGTAAGTTTTTATGCCAGGAAGCAGGATTTTTCTTTTTAAAACTAGTGTCCAAAAAGTGTTGTGCATGAAAATCCTGGTGAATAGAACTACAATGAGACTGGGAACTATATCTGTACATTACACACACCAACTGGTGGATTTGTCTAATTTTAAAGATTTCAAGGAACAAAGAGGAAGACGTATACAGCTTTACATTCTTGAGCATTCCCAAAGACATTTTTAATCCAGAGAGATACAAACTTCATAGTTCTTTATCAGGAGCCACAGAGTTTACCTTGAGACAGATACAGACTGAAAATATCCTAGTGCAAGTCTACAGTTAGCTTTAGAAGTAGAGAGCACTGTAGAGAGCATATTAATCAAAAGCATCCTTCTCTACCAACTTCCTTAAACAACAGTATTCTGAAACAGCTATCTGAATGGAGAATGTTGTTGACAGTTTCCCAGACTAATTCTAGCTTATATTTCTGTATTATCTCACATTCTCACCATTATTTTCCCCTCAGCATACAGACATAAGTAAAGGTGAAAGACTTCAACCCTTGGGAGATGGCATTAAAACATTTGCTTTCCTACCTATGAATCAGTATGATAATGTTGCATACCTCCCTTTCCTCTTGTCATTATAATTCAAGTCAATGGAGAAAGAAATGAGACAGACAGCTGCAAAGGGAAAAATTAACAAAGCAGAAGGTTACTCAGCAGCACTGCAGAAAGCTAACTGTCTTCACTGTAAGCAAGCTAAAATAGAAGGAGTTAAACCTTTTAGTCAGTCTTCAGACTGTTTATGGGTTGATTTGAGGATTTCCACCAAACAAGGAATTTTGAATTTTGGCAAAAACCATTTCAAAGAGCTTTAAATGAGCACCCTTGAAAAACAGCAGAATATGAAGTCAGATATATTCAGAAATTCATGGAAATCAGATGGCATTTCAGGGTCAGACATACATCAAGGTGGTTTATAACCTCAGGACCTCATGAAAGTTGACTTTCTGTTGAATATAGAAATGCTTTTACTGCTTTTTGTTTGTTTCATCAGCAATGGAAACACTTGAATATCACATGTGAAGTCATGACATAAATCAACTTTCTGCACTGCATGTAATCAGTTCAAGAAGCTATATTTGAAACATCCTCAAATACTGTTTGCTTCAAGACAGCTTTCTATTTTACCCACCTGCTACCGTGCTTGTCATCCTACCATATAGACTTTTAGCTCTCATGGCTGAAATATTCTGTTTTTAATGGCAGTGATTTGAGGATAGCATTTTTAACACTTTGACAGAAACCACTTTTTCCTCATATATTTTACCAAGTTTCAAGAGTCACTGTGAAATATTCCATGAATTTGTTTATTTCACACTGAACATTGTCTGTGAATGGCAAAATAATTATCAAAGACGTGGAAACACTCACAAGTGCTTTTAGCTCTGCTTCTGACTTACTAGTGAAATTATGTGTTTCCTCTCTACTATGTTTTGCTTTGCAGCCAGAGAACTTCTAGTTTAAAGACCATGGACTGATTCTAACAAAATGCATGGAACAAAGCTCTGTCTTTATGCTTTACCCATGAAGAAAACAAATATACTTTTCCCTCTCCTGTAATTTTATTTTCCACTCTTACCAAAGATGTGTGATAGCAAACATGTAAACACATCTATATTTTCATTTCTTAACAGTAAAAGTCGCTGGTTACACCACATTTAATTACACAGAACTTACTGATTAAAAGAAACCTTACGTCTTATTTCTGTCACTTTGATATATTACCCCAATTTCAACAGAAGATTTCTCCTGCATCACACTTTTGGTTAGTGTTTTCATAAATACCTTCCTTAGGCAATTCATTCTATTAGGAATGTGTATGACATTGGAAAATCTTTTCCCCTTCAGATCAGAGTTGCTTTGATTTATGGACCTGATCCTGTCCTGTAAAGTAGATAAAACAGTCCTTTTTGAACTAGATTCATCTTAATGTTATTCCAGATTTTCTGCAGAAGTGACTCTATTACATGGAAACTGCTTATGAAAAAGATGTTATAGTCCTATAGTTGCAAAGGTGAAGTAAACAAAGGTCAAACTTTTCACTGTATTATTTCCACTTTCTATGGCCCTATTCTTCTGTTTTTGATGGATGTTCTCAATTTTTACTTTTCATCTTGAGCAAATGACATTGTGTACAATGCGAATATGTCCTTTAAAAAGGACTAAACCAAGTCTGTCTCTTTGATGATATAAAAAAAGTCTTGCATACAATATTCTACTTAATAGTCACTTTTTACTATAGCAGAAAATCCACTGAGATATTTTCTCCCATTTTGAGGTAAAAAAGAAGGGGAAGAAAAGTTAGATTTAAGCTATTAAAAAGTATTTTCCCATATCTTCAGATGGCCATCTCCTTACTTCCATTGCTCATTTTCTCCAATTCTCATAGAATCATGGAATCATAGAATAAATCAGTTTAGAAGGGACTTCAAGAAATCCGCATATCCACTTTTTTACGCAGAGTAGTCAACACTGACTAGAGTAGATTGCTCAGAACTTTGTCCAGCTGGGCTCTAAAAACCTCCAAGGGCAGAGTTTCTACAGTCTCTCTCGGGGCAACACATACCAATGTTAAATTAGGCTAAAGGTTGGCAAATTTCTTTTACCTTATATCAAATCAGAACCTCACAGCCAGTTTCAGTTAATGGCAACTGACAAGGTTTCCTTCTTTTGGGGGAGTGTTTTTTCTAGTAGGTCTATACCTAAGCAACTCTGTAATTTTTGTTGTTGTTGTGTTGTTTGTTCTGGTTTTTTTTCATTTTCAATGTGCTATATCCCATCACTGGACGCTTGTTTAGAGTTCAGGATTTAAACCAAAATTATAGTAATTGCAAGATGCAAACCAGGTCTCCAAACAACACAAAAATATATGACAAATAACGATAACAGATACTTTCAGGAGGAACAGTGAATCCTCAGACCTACATTCAGAGTCACTTGCAGGCTTTTCAGGGCTATAGAAAAAGATGAATTCTTTCAGATGAGGAATGAGGACAAAAGGATTTCCTGAGGAGAGATGTCACTTAATCATCCTTCATGATACTTAATCCCACATGACAAAAGCTGCAAAGTTTATGTTGTAACTGCAACAAAGAATTCAGTTGCCCTATAGTTATCACTTAGTCTGGCTGAGTGTCAGGCCTGTGCTTGTGTGCACACACAGTGCATTTAATCTTGAGTTCCCTCAGTGGTCCAGGAATTCCACAGTGACTTTCTGCACAGATGAACCAATTGACTGACTTGAGAGACAAGACTTTTTTTCCTGCTCATAGGCATCATCTAGACAGCCTTATGGTTCATCAAATGTTTGAACTGGTATATTTTTTCCAGTGGATCTGATGATGGAATCTGATACCCCTAGCTGGTTATTATCCCCCTTCTGAATCAGCAAGAGAGGAAATGACTGCAAGAGTTTCTTGACAAGAAAATAAAGTGGATCAAGCGCTGATTATCATTTACTCTTAGATAACCTTAAAGCCAGAAGATCAATCCCATGCTATCTGGAACTAGTCTATTGTTTAGAACTATAAAAGCACCATAACCTATTAGCAGCATTGTGTTCAGAACAACACTGGAGTTGTGTGACAATAATTACATAGGGGGAAGAGCATCACAGACTTTAGGTTTTGTTCTTGGCATTTACAATTGCCCGAAATATTTTTTTGGTAACATTAAAAATAAAAACACAAATAAGTCATACTGTTCTCTTTCCAGCAGTACAGTAAGAAATCCCTTGCTGAATCAAATAATTAGAATTACTTTGCAGAACAAAACCTTCTACTAAGTTATTTAAATGGCTTTTCTTGTGTAAGACATGAAGATTGATCAGACTCTGCTACCCAAGTGCTTATATATCCAGCAGACTACTTTCTTGAATTAAGAAAATTTTTAAACACTAGAATTAAATCAGTTGCCTAAAAACCTCATGCTGATTACCATCACACCGTCTAAAATATGCAGTTAAGCATATCAGGACCGTTCCAAAAGTAGAGAGAAGTGTATTCCAGCAGTCATTGATTTACAGTCATTCTTCTCAAGCTTGAATTTGCCTTTCTGTTCTGTCCAAACAGCTGGTATCTAAGTCCATCTCTTTCTTAACCCACCTCCACACGAAGCCTTCTGTTCAATCCTACACAAATGACCTCATTTCATGCATACTATTCTTATTTTTTTCATAAACCAAGAAAAAATTATAGTGCAATGTTGTCACGTGCGAGACCCAGTGGAAACTTCACACACACCAATATGATGTTTTGGAAGCTTCACCTTTATTGGAAATTACACTTACTTTTATACAATTCAATAACTACCACATATTTGACTACTTAACCTATTATTGGTCACATACACAAAATATACACTGTTCACACAATTATTATTGATTAGTCAACATATCTTATTTTTAAAATTCTTCTCCTTCTAAATCTAACCACAACACTTCTATTCACATGGCTCCTGGCAGGTTCAACTCAGACTCCCATCTGCAGGTGCTGTTTTTCTCGTTCCTGCAGATGTCCAGTCCTTGTCGTGTTCTCAAAACACTTAGTCCTTGAGACTCCTCAGATTCCCATCAGCTGGTTTACTCCTGCCTTAACCCAAAAGGTCTCTAATTCTCCTACAGTGTAAACAAAGTATAAAATCTTACAGCTTTTGGTCACTGATATCCAAATATACAAGAAATGTTTTGACCACATTTTCAACTTTTTTTTCCCAAAGTCACACTTCCTTCTGTTTTGGAATGCAGCTTAGTTTAACTCTTATCCTAAGCAAACCCAGAACTTTCTACATTAGCCGTCAACAGAAGTTTTTTTTCTGGTGTTTACTAACACCAACCATTCTTCTTTTAGTCTTCTAGCCTTAGATGACAAGTAGCAGCTAATTAGTCATATCTCAAAGCTCACTCTATCTTTCCCATGCAGTTTATGCCAAAACTATGGTTAAATTATTAAGTAAATATTTATTTTGACCATGGATGTCTCCAACATCCAGATGATTAATACTTCACTGTATTAAGAGCATAAAAATTGAGGACATTTGGTATGTCAGTGTGTGACATAGCTCTAAATATCCCAACGTTTTCACTATGACGAAGTTCTTGACTTGAGACCAGATGTTTCATAATAGGGTAACGAATTGTCATTTATTGTAAATACTAACAAGATAATGATATTTTAGTTTATTGTGCAATGGAACATTAACTTTTGCAATATTCTATATCAAACTGTTTCTCTAATGAGTAAAATTTTAGCAGTGTTTGGAACACAAATGATAAAGTGCATTCAACATGGACAAATAAAGAAATCTGTCAGAGAATAACAGGAATCTTATGTTAGGAGGACCAAAGCTCTGAAAGTCTGAAATAATCTGAAATCACGTTCCCCTGCACTCACTCTTGCCTGGTATTGTCAAGCTTACCAACATCCTACTGTACTGTTCCCTGTGAGAATTTGTCTAGAGAGGGGAGGAAAAGAAGAGATGTTACTGTTATTTACTTTTTGGTATTAAAAAAAAAAAAAAGTATTAATGAAATCTGTGATTACTTGCAGGTTAAAAAGAGGTCCTCTGTTCAGCCAGCTGGATGTTGCAAGTCCAGATCAAGCCCCAAATTCCTTCTATAGTAGTAGAAGAAGTAGCTCTAGCTGC
The DNA here is from genome assembly GCF_022539395.1 of Myiozetetes cayanensis. Lineage (NCBI taxonomy): Eukaryota > Metazoa > Chordata > Aves > Passeriformes > Tyrannidae > Myiozetetes > Myiozetetes cayanensis. Next base: position 76,157,163 of record NW_026086604.1, on the reverse strand, counting down.
AAATTCTCTTAAGAATCTGAAACAGATATTGCAACTACCAAATCCCTCCAGCTCTGCCTAAACTAAAGGACCAGAAAAGTCTTTCTAAATACCACATTTAGCTAGGAGATCCAACGGCATCATGGCTCAAAACACATATGTGTGCACGTACCTTGCCACCCAACCTAATTTCCATCTGAAGAAAAGCAAACTGAAAAGGGGCTGCAGTGTCCTTTCTTGGTCATATTCTTGCTAGGGGTTATTGGGAGAACCGGACAACTGAGCATTCTGTGTAATACACTTGCTACTGTCCCATCATAGCCTCCAGGAATTAAGCTCTGTTCTTTATTTCTTAAAAGATATTCCATCCAAAATCATGTTATTTAGTAGTGCTTTCCTGTTATAAACCTCATTTGGTAACACATTTGACAAGAAACAGAGCATTGCATAGCTCTGTTTGTCCTGCAGCCTCTGTCTTGACGAGTTCATTTCCCCTACCCCTGCCATTTTTGTTTTCCCAACACTGTGCCACTAGCAGTTCACTGCCACTATCATAACAAATATTAGTCATGGTAGATTTTGTTCAGATGTATATAAGTGTCTGCTTTTAGTATATTGTTATGAAAAAGTACCAGGGTATCTTTCAGTTTACATGCATAGTATTAAAAAAGAGAAAAACAAATAGAGGTATAGATATTTGTCAATCTATTCACAGGGTTGAATATATATATATTTATGATATTCTGATGTAAGAAAGAAGAGTTAAAAATAGTACAATACTATATACCATTGTATACTATATAAAGTATTATAAGCAGACTACATATATAACATCTCTATACAAAATACCTCACAACATCCTGTACCTTCACCTCTGCAAGAACACAAGACAGCAGTAAAACCTACCTGGTATTTTACCTTTCAATGAAAAAAGACATCTCAGAGGACTGAAGAGGTATTTCCTTTCATTTGAATCCTTTTAAACTGAATGAAATATAAGGGGGCTAATTATTTAGAGGAGAGACTTCTCAGACTGTTTCTGTTTTAAGACTTTTTTTTCAGTACTCACACTCTAATTATGGTATTTCAGCAGAGAAGCACCATATTTTTCTTCTGAAAGCTATTCTGTGTTACACAGGAGGAAGAGAAAGCCACTAGAAGACACAGGAGAGAAAGGGATTTACAATCATAGCTATAAGTCATTGTGGCTTCTGAGGCCATTCATCAACATGTTTCACTTTGTTTGAGTCTGTGTTTCCAGCCAAAGAAGCTGCCTTCAAACGAGAAAGGCTGGTAGCTCTGTGAAAGGCAGGGGCTTCTCACTCATGCAATTGTATGAACTCAGGAAGATGCAGGAGCCAGAAATCTGTGTTTTCTTCTGATTTTTTTTCCCAGCAGAACCTCCACAGCAGATGTCCATCACATGCCATCTCACATTAAAACCTCCATCATATTATAAGGCATACCTCTTCTGAGCTAAATAACGAGAAAAGCACCAGCGTTTCTCTTCCATATAAATACCTACTGAATTGGATTTTTATTCAGAAAACCCCCTAAGTCACAACTTTCAGTCTATTCTTATTCAGAATGTGTACTTTAAGCATGCCTTTATATATTATCTTATAGAGATGCTTTACCTAATGGGAGCCTTGATCTAAAACTGCACTCTATTCTGAATGCATAGAAGTCATTTTACTCTTATTCACATGCCTTTTAGTTTTCAAATGAGACAAAATGTTACTGTGACAGTTTTCTCCCCAGGATCAATCACGTTTTTCAGATTGTGCTTTATTCCCATATCTTCATTTTCTTTCACGTGACATGTTCCACAGGAAGCATCTTTATGGCTGCTGTAGGAATAGCTGCCTATTAAAAAGCTATCCCCTACCAATAAGTGGCAGCTGACAAAATGACTAGCACAGATGATACTGCTTAGCTGTAAAAAGAGGGATGCTCAGGACCATTTTCTATTTTCCCCAACTATTCTAAAGATAGTAATATGCATGTTAGCTGACGTAATTATATGTCATCCTTTTCATTAATAATAACTCTGGTTGCTCTCCTCACTCCTCTTATCACAACTTGTCTGAAAACTGTTTGTTTTTAATAATAATGCTCTTATGAACCCTACTCCCTTCCACACATACTCATGCTTCTTGTTTCCCATTAGGATAACAAGGTAAAATGACTTCTATACACCCAACAATCTTCATACAGAGCACCTGCCTTGGGTGGTATATTCACCTTGCTTTCAACACAGATTCATCTCATTTCTATTCATTCCAGATTAAGGAAACTACCTTGTAGTAAGATGGTCAAAAAGCAATCCCTGCTCTACCTCACTTGTCTCAACAACCACATTGCGGAATCACAGGACATGTGCCACATACTTCAATAATCTGGCAGGAGATAAAGCAAGAAGTGACACTTTGAAAAATGTAACAGGAGCTCCATAGCTATAAAAAGGTAAAAATTTGTACATTTTACTGGAAGATGAGACTGAGATAGATGTGCTTCTTAAAACAGGGCAATTTGGTCACTTTGGTTTTCCTTTTCCAGTGCCTTCTATACATAGCTCAAAATTTATCTATTGATCACTGCTGATTTATGGAGTATCACCACTTATTGGTAAAGAATAAAAATAGTCTGCAAGTACTGAACTGGAAAAAGGTTTTGTTTTTGCTGAGCTTTTGTCTGTGACTGACATTTTGAAAACGAGATTCTTCAAAGTAAGCAGCATGTGCCCTGATGAAATGAACTTGGTTGCTGTTCATGGATGTTGATAAGTATACTCAGAGTGGAACTGTAATGATGCAAGAATTCCTTCAAAAGTGGTTAAAAGGATTTTAAATTTAGTTTAAAAATGTTATACAAAAAAATATACATACGGCATCCTATTAACTGTGACAGTCCTTTTAATTTTCTTTATTATGTTTTCACATTTCATCGTATTTTTGCTTCACAAATTGAATTGCCAGATGTTTCTTCCCCTTTTCTTGCCCTTGTTATATATCTCTCCACCTTTAATTACCTGTCTTCATCACCTATTACTTATCAGTGTGAGAAGAGTCAATGTGGCTTGAAATGCTTTGCATAAAGAACTCAGTCTATGCAATTAAGCTTCAGCATTCTAAGAATAGCATTTATGTTAACAGATGCTTACATTCCCATCACCTCACTTTGCAGTGGTTCTGGTCCACAATTTATATGATGTAGAATATATGTAAATAAACAGGGTTAAGTTGTTTTAATTAAAAATATATTTTTATTTTTAATTATGTGTACCATAGTATGTCTCGCAGACAGTAATCAGGATAAGTAGTCTCAGTCCCACTGTGCAATGAGTTGTTCCTGCCTCAAAAGATTAAAATCTAATTCTGCTGAGCTAAAACCAAAAGAACTTTCTTTTCAAAAGTGTAAAAGAGAGAGTATAAGAGATTTTATCAACATGTCACTGTGGGTTGCTGAGTATAACCTACACTATTTGAGGAAGTTCTATTAACATAGGTTTCTGAAATGCTGTAGCAATAATTCAACCTTTCAAAAACATTTATATAGTTGTTTAAATTTGCTGTCATTAAATTAACATTTCTCTAATACAATAACAAAAATAGCTATAGAAAAATAGCACATTTATAACACCCTAATGGTACAATACACTACCATCACTTGCTTTGTAAGGCCATGAAGTAATGAAACATCTCTGGGATAACCAGAGTAACTCAGCTGGGTGGAAAAAACCTCTGTTCAAATTACTTCTTGACTAACAGGACACCAATTGCTTTCCTTCTTTAGGTTTTGCTCAAAATCTGAGGAGTCAGAAACAAACTCAAGGAACTGGTCTCATTTTTCTAAGGGTGAGATGACTTTGGATTCACTGTTGCTCTATAACTGATAAAGGGAGGTTCATAGCATGAATTAAAAAGTGAACCAGCGCCACAAAACTGAATTATTTGATTTACGGAGAAATTCCTAAATGCATATGTAGGGATAGATAAAATTTTGGAAGAATTTGTAATGGAAAGTTAGGAACTCGGATTTCTCTAGGAAAGCTTTCTACCTAAATGGTAACTTTCTCAAATGCAGTTTCCATGCTTCCCCCCTGCATAACAAGAGAAGTTCTCAGCTTCCCTCTCTCTCTGATAATTGAGAGGAGAGAGATAGCCCTAACAGACACGCACAGAGGTCTTGGGAAGGTAGGAGATAAACAGATAGGATAAAAGGGGCCCTCAGGGGGCAGGAACTCTTTATCCCTGAGGGCCCAAGGTGTCGCAGTGAAAAAAGTGCTTCTGAAATAAACCCTTTTTTGTAATCTTTCCACTGCCTTGGCTTTCTTGGGAACGTTTATGTTTACTTTACAACGTAATTAAAACCTGAATGAGCCACTTGAAGTCAAAGACAGGAAGGTAGCAATGGTATTTGCATCCTCTGTTTTAGGTAGGATCAAAACATATGATAAAAACAGACTTGCTATCCTGCTTTTCTTGTTATATACAAACATGATGGTGTATTTTACAGCACATATTAATCAAATTTAAATTCTGCTATTTCCATACAAGAAAGAATTCCATAGATTTTTTTATTATTATTATTTTCAAAAGTAAGGTGTTCTCAGCTTTAATTTTGTATAACTATTTCTGTAATACTCATGTGCCTTCAATCACATACTGTTGTGCCTAAAGCTATGTTCTTTCACCCAGTGTGCAAGAGTCAATCAACAAACCGACTTTTGATTTTATTACCATTTTGCAGAATAGGGTGTCAAGCATCTAACGAAGCTTGTACCCCTTTTAGGAAACAACTGGAGTTTTTATACAAAAAAGGTAACAAAAAACAATGATACTGAAACAGGTGATTTGTTACTCATGCTTATATAACAAAATTCTTCATATGCATATGGTAGTCTTGCTCCAGTTCATTATACTTTCATTTACATATACAAATTTCCCTGGGAGTGTGTTTTTTAACATTGTAATCCTCTAAGGTAACTTGAAATTGTATTTTCTTCCTATCAGCAACCACCAAGGAGTATATTTAACTTTAATATTTATTATATATTTAATAAAGAGTATATTTAACCTTATACTCTATGACAGTTTCTGCCTAAATCTGTTTGAACAATTAGTTGTCAAAGAAATAAGGATTTATAGGATTCTGTTCCTAGAGACTCTTAATTTCATTCTCTCCTGGAGACTCCTCATTGCTCCATTGCTTCAGCACCCCACTGTGATTGTTTCAAGGATTGTTTTAGAGTTACTAGGTACTTTTTCTTCATCTGCCATCAATAATGCTGGGAATATTCCACAGAAGAAATAATTTCATTTAAATTCATCCTCACAGAAACTTTAATCAAACCATGACTTATAGCATCTAGAATTTAGGATACTGAATAAATTCTGTTAGTCACCACTTATTTTTAATAAATATTATCCAGGAATAATATCTTATTTTGGCTTTATTAGAGTTTAGTTTCTCAAATTTCTGCATGTAAAGTACTACTTTGAATTACTGCATAGTTTTTAACAAAAAGCCCCAAACATAGCTTCACAACAGCTCTTAGTAAATTTTTGTTATTCTGCAGTAAATGGGACTCAACACGTTCTTAAATTAACAGTCAGCAGTTATTCTTACCTGAGCTAGAACCAATGGTAAAAAACATTGTAACAGGTATAATGAAATATGCACAGTACAGAAAAACTGACAGCAAGCTATAGATCATGTTAGGCATTGTTAACTGAAGGAATTGTACGGTTTTGTTTTTCAGAAGGCACCATTGTCTTTCATACGCATACCTTAAATAAAACTAGTGTTAATAAAAGAGGAAGATGAAATAGAAAACATTAGAGCTCAAAAAGAACACAAACTGTCAAAGTAAGACACTCTGAAGCATTCCGGTAAGTAGGTTCCCAAGAAGCCTTAAAACACACTATATTAAAATTAAAACTATCTTTATATCCTAGCCATGAAGGTCAGTTCTTGCCAGGATATAATTTAGGGATGCAATATCTCTCCAGCACTTGCTCCTGAGTGTGCTATCTTCTCCTGGCATAACATAAAGGTCCCATATGTTTTCAATACTGTCATGAAATCAGTTCTGATTTGCTAGAAGAAAGAGGACATGTAGGCAATTGTTGTGTTTCTCACTGGCTGAAAGAACAGCATCTATCTTCTGTCAGGTTTTGCAAGTCCACCTGATGTAGTGCTGCAGCTTTGCATCCAAGATGGTACACAGTCCTGCACATGAAGGCTCAGTCAATTCCTGTTTCAGCCTACCATCCCCACTCTCCTGTAATACATGGTCCAGCTATGATTCTGATACTCCTGTTGATAAAATGGATTTGGAGTTCTCCTTCAATTCCTCAGGGAAGACTAAAAATAGAATCAATTTAAAACAACATAGATCAAACATACCAGCAACACTGAAGAACAATGAGATGCAATGTCTTTAAATCATAAGTTTTTTGATATAAGGAAAACTTTAGAAATTGAAGATAAGGTAAATTTCACAAATTAACACAGAAATTCTGGGATTTAGTTTGCAGGCATCTTCAGATGGGTTGCTTCTGAACTCTTATTAAGAACAAGAATTAACAAGTTCCTATCCTTAAAGATAGAATTATAAAAATATTTTTCTGCTTGCCCATCCATGTTACTATTTTTAAGACAGTAACATTTAGTACAATAGCAGAGTGATGTAGAATAAATGCTTCTGGGCTCAATTGCATTTTTCATTATATTGCACAAAGATGCTACACACAGATGGAGAGGCTAGCCCAGTCTTAGGGAGTCTCTATGTCTGAACTGAAGTAATTTCTCTTCACATTCCTTCACAAATAACATACATAAGGATACACGAGATTTCCTGTGCTGGCTCAATCATGATTCTTATACAGATTCATAACCTACCTATTTTTATAAACTGTCAGAAAATTAATCATTTCCTACGTAAGTGCAGTTTTCTTTATTTACCACCAGCCCACCCTGTACCTTCAATTTGTATTCTCTCCTTGCTTCTTTTGTTACTCTCCATTTCGATTTAACTTTCTTTTTATAACTCTTCAAAGGCCTCCCTCCCATTGTCCCTTACTCATACCTTGCTCTGCTGAAAAATATCAACTGCAGCAAGACTTTTTTGAGTGAGTGACAGGAGATGCTGCTGATTCAGTGCATGTGATACAATGAGAGCAGTGGGTGGTTTTACAGCTTATGTCAAAATATGGGATGGCCTGAGTTTTCTTATAAATTTACTAAAATGGCTGGGTTTGATTCTTTGCATGAGGAGAAGCCAAGTTCAGCATAAAGTTTTTGCTGGTTTTAGAGAATTTTTACCTATCTCCTGTTCTGGTTTTTCTCATAAAATTCTTACAAAATATCTTCTCTCAGGAAGTTGAAGGTAGCTATATACTATGAAGACTGGCTTCTCCAAACCAAACATTTTTGAAGGGCTCCTTTTTTTCAGAGGAATCCAATTTTGTTGAATGGGGAATGACCACTTCGAAAGAAAAAAACCCCAATGCCATAAATGAAAAAAAAAATAAATTCATAAAGAGTCATTTGTTTTGGTAGTTTTTTTCCCTGGATTTGAATATGTTATTTGAAAGGACTCTGTAGCAGAAACTGCATGTGACGACTTCGCTGTCCTTCACACAGTAGATTCATGTGTAACATAGTTTTATAGGGGAATGTACTCCATCACTGCTATGCACACTGTTATATCCCATTAGCTGTCATTCAATACTACATTTGGACTCTCATAGCCCTCAGTAGCCATCTTCCTTTTTTCTGAAACAGCTCTGGGGAAGAACAATGAAAGATAATAGAAAGATCTTTATCTTACTATCCAGCCCCTGTATCTGTATGTTGCAAGATCATAAAGGAAGAAAGGAAACAAAACCATCATATTTCTAGCCTCAGAATTCAAATTTACTGATTATTTAAACAGAAAAAGTATCTCTGGAGAATATTTATATGACTTGAATTCTGGAGGTGCTTTGAACAGTCCAACAAGAGACACACCTATTGGGAGAAAATCCTCTGGGTTCCGAATATATACAAACAATTTTTAGGCATAAATGTCTTAAGTTAATGTAAATACCAAGTTCTGACTTCATCCTTTCTTCAGCTATGTTAAAGCTCAGAAGAACCAAAGATATGCAAGAAGAACAAAAAATATATCACAGGGTTCTAAGTCATCACAGATGAATCACTGGGCATGACTGTGACTGAGCCCCTTCCTACTCAATGGCAACTGCAATGTTGACGGGCTGAGTGAGTGCATTTGGACTGTCCTGAGTATTTAGGTGACATACATTGTATGAAATACTGTCGGGAGTGGACCAGCAGAGGCCTACAGAGAATGGAGACAGATGCAGAAAGGCTGCGAAGAAACCTCGGAGGAAGAAATCGATCTAGAGGTGCTCTGACAGCTGCAACTGCAGGAAGCGCCTGAGATCCAGCGATAAGACGCCGCTTCCACAGACCCCTGCAGAATTCCCCTATCTGTGCCCCCCTCACCATTCCTCCCCCTCCTTCCCTAACTCCCAAATCTCCCTATATGGCTGGACATATCCCTGCAGCCAATCCCTCCATCTTCCCTTATCTCTGACCCTCAGGATTCGTGCCTCTGGCAAGAATCCCACCCTTGTTCGAGACCCTTCTATGTACCCTCTATATAAACGGAAACCTTGTTTTAATAAAGAGCCATTTTGTGAGTCACCTATCTGGGGGCTCTTCCCTATACAAGATGTGCACTAGGGTCGATCGCGGGGCCGAACCCCACCCGTGATAAAATACCTTTCTGATATGAGCAATATTTCTTTTCACCTTGGTTTGCGTCAGGTAGGATGCAGTTTAATTGAACATTATATAAGGTCACATTTTTAATAAAAGTATCCAAACAAAATTTTATTAATCTGACTAGGAATGTTCTCCTATGTAAAGGAAATTCACTCTATGCCTTTCTGTTACCTTCTTTGCCAGCAGCTCTTTGAAAACAAAGTAGAAATGAAGTCACATGTGAGCTTCATTCTTTCATAACGTCTGATTATATTTCACGGTCTGAGTGCAAAAGTTCATATGAGACTTCCTGTCTCACGCTACATCACTTTATCAAAAACATTGGGTTTTACCACATCGTAATTGGTTTTTCATATTGGAGAATGAATTGTCTGTTCTGTGTATAATGACTGTTTCCTATATTTTCTAATGCCTGCTATCAAACACTGGTGCTATAATAATCCTACTTTGATCTTACTGCACTGTAAGAAGCTGAAAATCAGAAGCTGAAAACTGGCCCTAAGGAAGCATGTCTTTCATTACAAACAGGACCAGCAATCAGATTCTGTTTTACCAGTCAGAAACATGACGCAAGAAAATAAAACCAGCTTGGTTTAGGCTCTCTCTTAATTCATAGCATTTTTAATATATTTTCTCCTTACCAGTAATGAGCCATTACCATAAGAAATTCACAGTATATAAATATCAATATAAATTTATCATCGTTGATTCAAATAACCTCATCAGTTTGGCAGCTTACTTACAAATAAGTAATCTAATCCTTGTAGGGTCACGTTAACTTGTGACTTCACAGGAGGTTAATGACCATAGCTCATCAAAACATCTTCTTTTTCACAATAATAAGAGATGTGAAAAGGATATTTCATTATTTTTAATCCAGAATGTATTTTAGCCCATTGCTTCCAATAAGTTTGTTGCACTTATAAGTGGGTGGGCTTTTTTTCTTGCTGTCTATTACATTATCTAGCTTAGAAACTCTTGTATCTATTTTTGGTTCTATATAAAAGCTAACAAGTGGGGATTTTAAACAAGTGAGATGTTTTCAATCATTAGTAATTTCAGCCTATGGGTGAAAGAGCTGCAGCTGAAAAGTATTAGTATAGAGAAGATCAAGTGATTATCTCAGATTTATTTTGAGACAGATATCTAAATTAGAGAGCAAAAAAGAAGATTCAATTTATTGAAGCAAGGCTTGAGAAAGGGAAGAGGTTGAAAAAAAAAGGAGGAGGAAAGAAGAATCAGCTAATAATAAAAAGACAGTAGAAAACTACATATTACAAAACATTCATCTTTGTAACATAGGAAGATAAGGGCTGAAATGTAAGTCAGAAGACAAAGTGAAAGGCAAAACCATATTTCAGTGGGACGATTCCTGATACGCACAGATGCGAGACAAAAAAACATAACCTACTGGTGAACATACCTCTTAATTAAGCAGGGCAAGATGAAGTGGGTGGCAATGTGAATTGACTTGTGTATGTAGTGGTGCATACAGAAAGAAACTGATGCTGTGTACAGAAACTGGTGGTATGTTGCAGCCAGGAGGAGGTTGTAGCTCCGTGGGGTCAGGAACCACTCCCATGTAACAAGTGACAGGACCAGAGGAAATGGTCTCAAATTACTTCAGGGGAGGTTTAGACTAGATATTAGGAAAAGTTTCTTCACTGAAAGGGTGGCCAGGCATTGCAATAGCCTGCCTAAGAAAGTGGGGAATCACCATTCCCGGAACTGTTGAAAAGGGGTGTAGATGTGGTGTGGATTTTACAATTTTGTGACAATGTAACTTCCCAGTTTTTCAAATGTCTACATACACCTATGATCATCTGCTCTAGTTTTTCAAAGTAATAATAAAACAGCAACTCTGAATGAGGCTCAGGGTATTCAGAATATTTAATTCATTTTACTCTTTCCAAATACATCTTGTTCTGACAATGTACTATGCGAAATGTGAGAACACCTATTTCCCTCCTGAAGTGTCACAAGTGGTTAAGAAATCAACATTTTCATCTGTTATTTCTGCCTCTCTCTGGCACTGAGAATACCAAAAGACAGTCAATTAAGTACATCAAAACAGCAAGTGTAAACATTTGGAAACACTTCCCTTTGATTCTTTTTTCACTTTCCTGTCATTTATACTAGGCACTGTATTACTTATAAAACAATTATTTTGCAAATGTATCTTCCATCAGAGTGATGAATTACTGATGTTATAGCTTTTACACTTAAAAATGGTCTTACTTTCTTAATTGTACTTTTTTCCAATGTTCTTTTACTAAAATACCTTAGTTGAACCTTCTGAATACAGAGTCTTAAGCAAAATAATTATGAAGTTTAATAAAATCTTGTGGCATTGTATAGTATATTTGTTCCCCTCTTCAGAAGAGACTAGAATTATGTGAGAATGTTTTCTGTTCCAATATTCAGTCATGCCAGGAAGCACAGAAGTCTGACAAAAACCTAAAAAAGTCCTGTTAATCTTAACAGCAATTAAAGAACCTGATTGTAAAAATGCTGATTGTTGTACTACTGCCAAAATTAATAGGCTATGAATGTACTTAATAATGGACTCTATCATATGCTTTATATTCCATTAATATACTTCTTTAGAATGCATCACTTGTCTAGGATCACACTTTAAAACTAATGGTAATGTTATGCTTAGTTTAGAAAAGAATGCGTTTTTGGGGCACAAATATCTGAAAATGCTATCTTCTTCCCCCTTTTTACCATTGTAAGTATGCAGAGTGCTAGTTTCTTCAGCAGACGTAAGTTTAAATTAATGTAGCATGTCACATTGTCACCTTGGTAATCTTCAAAATATAGAGATGGGCTTCAGAAGAAGTAAACAAAATGAATGCTTTTATTGGAACAGGGAAATAATCCACAAGAGAAGCCTCCAGGGATCCCCAAGGTTTTATCTTACAGCATAGCATTGGCAGGTACATATTTAAAAATCTATTTTCCCACAAAATGAATCACATTGCCTTGCCAGGTTGTGTTTGTACACGCAGTTCTGTTGTTTCCAATGAAAATTGAACGTATTATGACTTTGGAAATGAGAAACAGAAGTGACTTAAGCACTGAGATTTTCTTATAGTTTTTGATGCAAATTTTTCAATGCAAGGACGTCTTTCTTATGCAATGTGCCTTGTACTTCAGCTCAGTCTTCATGAAAGTTCATGGCATGTGATGACTTGTGTTTGTTATTTGCAGCTGTGAATTCATACAAAATGGGAAGAAAGTAGTTTTGTTACCATGTCTGCAATGATCCATGAAATGCCTTAATGTAAAGGATTCACTTATGAAAACATTCTATATATAAGTGTATAGTCCTTATGAAAGCTTTGCTTTGTTAAAAGCTACATTTTACAGCAATATCATTTTAGTAATATTTATGGTACAGTGTAGCAGTTATATTAATATAACAAGTAATGAGTCCTTAGGACTAGGCTAGCACCAACGTGGTGCGAAAGGAATGCATCTGTATTAATATAATAAATAAGGGGTCCCAAGGACCGTGAGGACACCAATATGGTGTGTAAGAAAAGCATGGTTTATTGAAAGAGGCACAACTTATACAGTAGTTTCAAATGCTGACACGTCACAACACGGGACCTTATCAACCAATCCTATACAAGCATTTAACTGTGCATGTGTGATAGAGTACTTACAACTCCCAGGATGCTTTGGTAGCACCCATGCTGTAACCAGACATTACATCTGTGGAGCTCACTTCTTTTGAAATTTCATTACTGATAATAAAGAGAGCTTTTGACATTTTGAAAATGTTTAACTTTGGTAACGAACTTATGAAGTGTCTGGCAATGAGATGACTTCAGAATGTAAACACTCTAAATAGAAAAAGTCCCCGAGATTTCAGGAGATATAATATTTTAGAGTCCATAATCACTAGCTAGTGTATTTTTTTTTTAATTACATGATTTCATCTCCAAAAACTGCAATTAAAGAAAAGTCTGAGCACTACTGATCTGATGGGAACTGATATTTTCACTGACAGACCTGCATGAGTTCACCTAAGTTCCAGAAAAATTTCACACCCATGCAACCAAATGTAGAATCAAGTTGGTAAGTTTTTCTGTTACACCGCATTTAAATGTAAATCTGTCAGTTTAATCTTAAATAAAATCATATTTAAATGGACTACAGTACCCTAGAGCTACTGTCTAAAATATTAACTATATTGGGAAAAGATGCATTTGACATTCATTAAAAATGTGTTACACTGTCATTTGAATGGACATTTTAAGTACTCATTGCATAAAATAAAAGGTAGTGAAACAGTGCTTAGATGTCAAAGATTTGCCATGTCACTCTTTGGACTATCTCTGTCTCCACTGAGAAGAGCTAGAATTCTATTTTTGTTGATATTAGCTATTAAAATGTATACTTTCCTCTGTGGAAGAATGAAAGCCTTAGTACTCTGCAAAGCAAAGCTAGATTCCACCTATCCCATACACGCCCACACAGTATGCTGAAGTTCACTAGAAATTGTCCTTCCCTGGGACTCAGCTGTTCCTGAGATTTCTGTGGTCCAAAACCAGAGGAAAATCTACTGAATTTCTCTCATGTCAGTCAATCACGGTACAGATTTAAGAGACTATGGTTGAAAGTTGTCAGTGGGGTTGTCTTAATGCCTGAGGAGCATAATAATACCCATTTTAAACCAAAAGATCAGTTATCCTCATAATTAATACTAACTGGTACCATATAATAAAAATGACAAATAGAAGCATTATCCCATTCATATAAAGGAAGAAAACAGTAACACGAGAAAACCTTGTGGATATAGGTCTAAGAAAGAAAGACACTGATAATTTACCTGAAAGAAATAGAAACCCTAAAATTAAATGGCTTTTGCCCAAGAATTATTAGGGTTTTTTACTTAAGAATATCAACCACCTCCAGGAGAGCGGGGTGCCATTGTACATAGCCATTACTTGAGAAGACAAATGCCATCATTCCAAACATCTCCCCTTCTTCCCTCTTCCTTCCACTTTATATACTGAGAATGATGTCATTTGGTACGGAATATCCCTTTGGTTGGTTCAGGTCACTTGTCCCAGCTGTGTCTCCTCCCAGCCTCCCATGTACTCCCAACTTCCTTACTAGAGTGGCAGTATGGAGAGGAGAAAAGACCTTGGCTCTGTGTAAGCACTGTTCATCAATAACAAAAAAAAAATCTCTATATTAATTAATGCTGGGCTCAACACAAATCCACAGTACAGCTCCATACCAGCAAAGTACCATACTGTGAAGAAAATTAACTCTACCCCAGCCAAAACTAGCAATCCATAGGAAACAATGTATTAATTCCTTATTTTGTTTTGCTTTCCTGCATGGCTTTTGCTTTCTTTATGAAGTTGTCTTTATCTCAAACCATGAGTTTTCTACTCTTCCAATTCTCTTCCCCACCCCATCAGAAGGCAGTGAGTGAGCAGCTACATGGGACTCACCTGCCAGCTGAGACTAAACCATGGCAGTGATGAACTCAAAACATTCTATTTTCACTCCCATCTGGAACTAAGAGAAATTTTGAAATCTGTTGTGAAAAACCTCTGCACTCTGCAAAGTGCTTGTTAACACATGCCCCATGACCACATGGTCAATGGGACACAATGTAATTTCCACTCTTGGAGATTCAGATATTTAACTATTTCTCTCTTAAATGTTTTCTGCCAGCTCCTGTGAATTACTAATGGCTCTATGACTAGCCGTTATTAGAGACTTTACAAATGTTTTTGTCACATACCTAAGAAGGATATAACAACAGGAAAAGATGGAAAATTACAATAATTTAAGCTGTAGTGTCTTTAATACCATCTTTGCATTTTAAGTTGTTCCTTGTTCAAACCTTCTCCAGAAACACATCTCAGCTCAGCAACACAGCTCCTGCTAACAAAGTAAAGAAAAGGCTTTAGCAAAAGTTCTGGCAAGTGGCTACAGTGTCAGAAAGTAGCAACACATTGTTTTCCTTCAGAGGCTAAGTAAATATAGCTGTCTGTTTCCTCCTGGGTCACAGCACCTACCATTGCCTTATACTCCTGGCAATGTGAGAGATCACCCACAGAATTTGTCTGGAAAAATAGTATCTACTCCTCCAGAAAACAGATAAAGATATGTGCATCCTGTTTAGCAGCTCTAGTTGAGTAGAGCATTATTTTTCACCACATAGGATGATACCTTTATTCTCCTCAGGCCTTTAGGGCTCCTTCTTTTTGTAAATTCTCACTGAGCTTGCTTCACTTAAAAAGAGATCCCTGTTTCTCTCAGAGTATCTATGTTCACTACCTTTGAAGGGTCACTCAGTGTTTGATGAATTCTGGTTTGGGAAGATTGCCATATGTCCTTTCAGTGTTGGCCTGTGAAGGCTATTTTTGTTAAATACTTTTATGCAACCCTAAAATTCCACTTACAGGTTGTGTCACTACTGTCCATTGCCTCCTACTCTCCTTCACTAGTATTCCTCCACAAGTAAGAATAACTTCAGTACAAACTCAGTCAATTCAGGTTTGTCTGTCCATTGTTATTACAATTTGATCTGACAAAATATATTTGCACGTATCAGAGCTGTATGATGAGGTTCTCCAATAAGGCATTGAACTCTTTAGACAGGATTCATCTCACAATAAAGTAGAAAGAAAAAATAGTTCAGGTGAATCTGGCACTAAAATGTCTATTTTTCTACAGTGACAAAAGTACTTTTAGGCAACAATTGACAACCTAAAGATAGTAAAGAGGAATTCCACCTTTCTGTCTGCATTAGTTTTTTTTCTTTTTATTATGAACTCTGTTCTATTAACTCCTACAATGTGTTAGACATATCTACATCACCCTAAAAGATTACAGTGTAGCATATCTTGTAATTAAATCAGTTATGCTGCTATGTATAAAGATATATATTCTCACATAAAACTATCTTGCTCCTCTAAGTCCCTGGGCCTAAATGCCAGAAAAAATAAAGTATCTAATGTCAAATTTACTTAAGTGGGTATTACACAATCCTGCCACACAAGGCATCATTCAGCAGTTTTTTTATCTTGGTCACCCCACCAAAAAAAAAGGCTTAAATTGTAGGTGTAGAGAAATCAAGCAAAACCAAAAACAAAATCACAAACAAAATCAACAAAAACAACAAAAACAACACCCCTCCCCCCCCCCCAAAAAAAAAAAAAAAAAGAAAACAAAAAAAAAACCACACACCCACACTAGTAGTTCAGATTAGATCAACTTATTTTAAAATTAATTTTGTCATCCACTTATATTTTTCCCCCTCTGGCTTAGGCAGTGCTTGAAAAAGGAGCTTACTGATGCATTTAAGAACACAAGCACAATATTCACATTATCAATTTTTTTCCACTGAAAAAAATCTTTCTCTGAATGAGAATCAGGGTTCCCTGGGGACCTACAGAAAGCTTAGTAACCTAATTGGTAGGTTTTGGGGCTTTTGAGGCATGCTGGTGTCACAGCTCAGCATCAGGGCCCATTGTCTCAGGTCTCACAAATAACCAAGTACTGGATGTGTTACGGCAATGGCTTAGAAGGAAAGGAGAAGATGAAACTGTACAAATCAGAGCCTGTCCACAAAGGAGGAGAATGTTGAAACAATTAGTGTTACTGGAGGGGTGGGGGACCCATGTCTGTTCAAAGTTGACTGTAGATGCTGTTACAAGGGAAGACCTAGAAACAGCAGCATGGAGTTACACTGAAATAGAGGAATCCAGTATGAATTAAATGAGAAGTGAAGGTCACAAAATATTAGACAGCATAAAAAGAGTATTGTAGTGCCAAGACAAGAGAGAAACAAAAATGTTGTCCTTTTTAGACCATATTTTAACACATTTATTTTGTAGATTTTTATTGGGTTGGAACTTCAGGCATCAGAGTGGGTACCCCAATTCACACTAATCCCAGTTTTATTATCATTTATCATCCACTTTGTTTTATCACTAGACTGCATAGGGGAGTTATAACCTAATAGACCTAGGTCCATGACATCTAAATTCATTTCTGGTAAGCTAGCCACAGCATTTCTGCAGACCAAAAGGCTTATCTCAGGTAAAAGTTTGTATTTCTATTTCATAGGCAACTTTCCTAGAAGAAATAATACAGTAGAATAACTGCTCCCTAGGGTAAATGTTAGTCACAATGATCTTCTCTACATTCATGTCCTCTGTGTTCATTACCACCATTAATTATACCTAGGAATGAAGCCATCAACTGCAGTAAAACCCTAGTTAGTTAAGAAGCACAGCCTGCTTATTCATCAACAGAAGCTGCTGTGTTAAGTAGAGAACCATTTCAGTATTCCATAGTGCTTTTCGTAGTGAATGTAAAGTAATATATCTTCTTTTTTTTATCCTTCTCTTCTGTATCACGTGATGCACGTTGTAGTCTACTGATCTGGGCTGATGGGATTTTCTGTGTTAATGGAAAAAAGAGACAGTATTCATCATTAGTTTGGCTTGTTGGTTATAGATTCTGATTTTGATATATATGGAATCAGGCCTTCAATGTTGTTTTCAACTATGAACATGTTAGATGAGAAAAGGGAAAAACATTTTTTAAAAATTGAACAGGCTTCTTCCCTTAACACAAATCGAGAAATCTGCTTGCAAATGAAGTATATTGTGAGGGATGTACAAAGTGACCTCGATCACTACATTACATTCACAGTAAACCCATGGCAATACTCTTTCTATGGTCTAAGTCATGTATCATTAGGAGTTTCTGACTTCAGAAAAATTAGCAGAAGCTGGTACAGTACATTGGGAATGCACACTTTAACTTTATTTTAATTTTTAAAAGTTATAAACTATGATAACTCATTTAGGAGATCCTTGATTACTGCATATTTTATGATGGCACCTTTAGATTTTAAATTTATTATATTAACAAATAATACCTAGAGTTGAATTGTTTTGTGAGACTGATGCACTGTGATAAGAGATTTCTACACATGGCCCTCAAATCATTATTTTTTTCTCTGAATGACAATATTTTTACACTTGAGCAAATCAGAGTAACTAACAGAAACCTGAATATGTGACTTTTCTTATCCAAATTGGAATAAAAACTAAAACTACTTAGCCTGGGAAAATTAAAGGAAGGTAAAAAAATTTGGTCTAAAAAGATAACCTCCATCCAAAGTCTTGGAAAACCTGAAACGACAAATCCTCCAGAAAACATTTTAAGCAAATCTGTTCAATATGGTATGATATTCCAGTAGCAAATACAGAAAAAAAAAAAAAAATCAGCAAAAGTGAAAAGGAAACCCAGGCAACTAAAAGCCTCAAAACATGCTAAGTTTTACCTAAAAACTTGCAGTATCATTAAATACATGGTTAAGATTTGGAATAAATAAATGCAAGTAATAATAATAAGTAAGTAAGTAATTATTACTTACTTATTACTTACTTACTTATTTTTTTCATTTTAATATGATAGCTTTTGTAGGTAGGAATAAAACAATGCATCTATTTATTTTATGGTCTTCAGCAAATCTTTGGGCGTACTAGTAAGCAGAACACTATTGGCTAAACCAGACATAAATTGTATTAGTTTTCAAATGAGACAATAACTACAGAACAATTACCATCTTGGTATCAGAAAAGACATCTGAATAATTTTCCTTCAGTCTTCCCATATATTCTAGACAGCTTTTTATTTTAGTAGGCTTCTAAATATTATTTTCATTGAAAAGCCATTCACTGTTCCCTTTGAGGAAATCTTTTTTCTCAGCATAGAAACAATTGTACAAGATAAAATTTACTGTATCACTGCTTCAAACCCTCCTGAGGTTATGATTACAGGAAATGTTTGTTGTTTGTTTTAAAGATATATATGCAGAAGAATAATGTTACAAAGGAAAAAGCCAAAGGGTAACAAGCCCTTGTGCATTTCCTATTTAAAAAATTATGTTACTTCTTTGTTCTTGGCATGATTTTTGCCTACGGTGAAGAAATTGCTACAAACAAAACCTACAGCATTGTACAGTTTCCTTTTAGCTTGTTTCCTCTTGCAAAGCTGCTTGCTAAGATACCTCTAAAACAAGAAAAACTTATATTAGAGCATATTTGGCAACCTTTTGGATCAGTTTGTTCATACACTAAAACTGCTCCAATAACTTGCAAAGTCTGGAAGTAGATATAATTCCAGTTTCTGACCAGAACTGGAAGTGAAAACTAGCTGAAAACAAGGAAAAAGCTCAGAGGGTATTCATTTTGAACTCAGTGCACAAAGAACAAGAGAATAAACCTTACCAGAAACTACAGATGAGCTGTTCCATGTAATGTTATTTGACAGCAAGTTTGTTTTGGTTTGTTTTGTTGTTTTTTTTCCCCCTAGGAAAATCAAAATATCCTGTTTCTTTCTTTAAAAAAGACCATGTGAATATAAGAAATAAAGTTTGAATAAAGAGAGGTTACACACTACTAGCTTTGAAAAAGTGAAATTTAAGAGCTTCACAATAAAGCTTGTACTCTTTTTAAGCAGAATATGTTAAGGTTTTTTAAAAACAACATATTTAATAATAGTATCTCAGGAGATATGTACAGTTAATAACTTATGAAGAGGTTTTTCAAAATAACTAAATTTTTCATTGCATCAAGTTTTTGCGTAATATTTATTCATACATAAGAATACACCCCTTTAATAGGAGTGCACCTTATATATCACACATGTATACACACATTAAATATATATAAAAGAGTACATGTTATATACATAATCTCGTTATAAAAATGTCACTCTATAAACTTCATGAATATTGTATTAACATATTTATTCTTTTGTTTTATAAAGACAAAAGAACTTAAACAAAAAGAGCTTAACTTTTAAATTAATAATGAATTAACCTTAATTAACTTTTATATTTTAATACTAGTACTAGTAAAGCACATTAAAGTAATATTTAATTGAAGAAATGTTTTGTGGTGAACAGTTTAGATGGGAAGATCACTAGTGTATTGCATTTCTAAATGAAATTATACTAGTATAACACTGTTAGCCTTTATACATACTACAGATTTAGCAACAGTCAGATGTAGTAGTAAGACAGTGCAGCTCTATCCAGGTCAACATTGCAGCTCTATACGCAGTCAATAATGTCATGTCCACATGCTTTGAGGCCAAGTTCATCCCTGTATTTTTACCACATCAACAATGAAGAATAAAGTAAATACTGTACTGTTATAGTTATTTTACACCAAAACTTTTTGCAGATCAGTTGACAGTGGTAATTAAAAAAATTAGATATTTCGGAAGCACAGACATCTCTATTACTTGGTTTATAAATTATATACCAAAAGTAAGGCTACATAATTAAGACCTGGGTAAATCAGGTTTTCTTTGCCACCTTGACTGAGCCCTTTTAGAGGGTCTCTAATTAGATGACCACCGTGACAGATGCACCCAGTCTGAGTGAGTGCCCAGTACTGTGGTTCAGGCATCACTGACATGGGGTCCTGACTGAAAGCATCCCTGCTGTGCAAACCGTGAAAACTGCTAGTCTGCATCTTCTCAGTAACTGAGGAATCTAGGTTGTGCCTTATCAGGAGCTAACAGTACGAGCCCAAGCTGAGACTGCACAGGGCTAAAACTGCTGCAGCTGTATGCCTGCACACGCACCAAAATGGGGAGGTTGACTACAAGTCAATACTGTTGCTCTATAAAACTTCTGGCTTTTATGAGCCCATTAGTCTCTCCTGCATGGCATCAGGTTGAATGCAGGCAAACTCCCCCTTGAGGCCCACACCATGCACTTCTGTCTGTAAATGCTTAACATGTGGAAGATTCAAGTTAGTTGTTCAGGTGTTCTGCCTGAATCTTCCAAACACCTGTTCAGAAATCATCCACCCCTTTCTGCTGAGTAACTGAGATGGCTGATTGCAACTATACAATACACTGTATCCCCATAGGCGTCATAATTGTGTCTTTCTTAAGCTTCAAGTGTTTATATATTCAGATACACTTGCAAATCTAAAGTCTTAAATTTTACTGCAGTTGAATTATAAAATTCGTTTGTATATTCACTAGGAGATCAACAACTATTTTGTCCTACAGCTCTTCTTCCAAGCAAATATATACATGCATACTCTCGGATGGGAGTGCTGTCTGGCAGCCAGACTATCTTTGGTATTATAAACTAAGAATCATCCCTGTAGAACTAGATCCCATGCACTGAATACCTAATATTAAATTGAGCAGAGTGAGCCCTCATCTCTCAGCTCCTCTCCTCCTGCCTTGAGGCAGCAAGAAATTCTGTCTCTCAATTCAAAAGACTGAGGAAAAGGAGAGGAGGCATCAGGGGCCACTTTTCCTTTCTGGTGTCTGTCTGTATGGTGCAGACATAATCCTGAACTTAATGCTGACCACCACTCCATTGCCAGAGGAAGGGTCCTTTTCAGTATTAAGACTGCAGGACCAAGGGCTGAAATGAGCCTCTCATGGTGCCAGCCTGGGCCACAATTACAGTTTCTTTGAGCTTAACTGAAAAGACAGAGGTGGAAGGTCAGCAAGAGGAGCAACAGGAGTACACTCAGGTAGGTTTAAGCCTCCTTCCATGCTGAGCATTTTGTTGCCAAGGTTAACTCCGATTGTCAAGTGACGTTCTTGACTGACAGATGCAGAAAGTTATTCATAGACCTGAACTTAAAGGTCATGGAAAAGTACTTGCAAATTTGTGTCAAAGCTGACCAAGTAGTTTCAGCTAAAATAACAATTATAAAATACTTCTGAAATGTTATTTTTAGTAATTCTGAAGTGTTTTATGATGTATCATGTACAATATAACAGAATAAATGAAAACTACAACAACATTTTTAAGATCCTATGGGTGAATGTTAGTAATGCTGTCTGTGGAATACCTCAGGATATCATGCCATGAGAAAAGGTCTAAAACAGTAGTTTTTTACAAGGGAAATGCAAAGACAACTAAACTAGCAGGAGAAATGGAGGAAATGTTTTAAGGGTTGAATTTTTATCTCCAAATAAAACCAGATTTCTATACACCATGGGAATAAATCAACACCAAGGTATTGCATATTAAGCCCTTGCGGGTTTAGATTTGTCTCCTGAGGTTTCTCTATGATGGACAGACTACTTATGTAAGCTTGAGAGAGAATGCTTCTTCAGAATGATTGTTTAGGCACATCAAGAGAGAAAACTCAAATTCTTTTTTTTTCATGAACATCAAGTAAATCTCTTTTGTGTCAGAAAAGTTTCCTATATGTAAACTTATTAATTATCTTTCTCTAGTACAGTGAATATTTATATAATCGATAGAAAATGGCTCATTCAAATTTCACAGTTTCTTCTCTGCTTTATGCAATGTCTTTGCTTTTCTGTTTCTTCAGAAATCTTAGACTATAAACACTTCCATAGTAATGATACTTTTTTATTATTTTCCAGTTTGTCCTCATTTGGTTACATCTTCCAGTAAATGCATTTTGCATTTGGAGGTTTTGGTGCATAGTCTGCAGTGGCAGTTTTTCACATCACAGAAATGCCTGACTTACCTAGCTGTGGAACAACATCTTTAATAGCAATGAAAGATGTGCACTCTGTATGAGGAAAAAATGCCTCAAAAAAAGTAGATGCTAAAAGCATTTTGTCTCTGAAACCTCCCAAAACTCCATGCATGTGTGAATTAAAAATACCTATACGTAGATGGATTCTTACTTTTGGCCCCTAGAACTCTCTTTTGAGGTCAAATTCTTACTTGTAATCAAATATATATAGCAATTTTCCAAGTTGGCAAGAGCCACGAGACATGTCTATAGAAAATAATGGCAAGTGTGGAACTTAGAGGCTTTGATTTTCCTTTCTAGAGAAATTTACCTCTTCCACTGAATCCACGAGAACTCAAGGGAGAATCAAACCCTAAAGGACTAAAATTAGACGTGTACATCCTTCTCTCTTTAACGTTTAGAACTACCACAACCTATACTTAAAACTCAACAAGGCTAAAAGTGATATTTTTCTTCTACAGGCAATCTACATCTGTGTGAAAATTACTAAAAAACATAGCAATTACTCTCTACATCTTACTGTTTTATAAAATAGTAATTGATGTAGTGCTCTGAGAATTCACGTTAGCAGATGGTGAATTTGGAGAGGAATCAAATACAGGTTGGGAGACATTTTTAAAGTGTTTAAGAAAAGAGCACTGGAAAAGTCACGCAAAAGTGACATTGACAGAATTCTGTTGTGCTACTATGCCTAACACATTCAAGAACACTCTATTCTGATATTACCTTACGAAAACAACAAGGTCATTGTCAATTTGGCATATTGTCAGCAGAGGCATTTGTCACATTAAGTCAACCTTAATTTGAATAACCAAATTCTATACAGTTTTGGGGAGAATTCCTTATTTATACTGGGACATATGTTTCTGTACCTCTTTATGCCTGCTATCTTTTAACATTACTCTGTGAAAACACAAATGAGTAGAACAAGAGAGGTTTAAACGTGGATGTAAGTCTGAGACTGAGATCAGAGTCTACTTCCTCTGCTTTGCTATTATACATAATGAATCTTAAAATAGATTTCTGTTTTATACATAGTTTTCCCATAAAACTATCCAATTTTAATATAAGGTTTCCTAAATTTGCATTCAGACACTAAGAATAACCCACAAACAAACGAAACAACAACAACAAGGTTGAATTCCCATAATCAATGAATTCTGCCTGGACTTTTTATTTACTCCATTATTTTCAAAGCACAGAAAGTTTTGTAATTTTACAATTAAATGGATTTAATTTCAAATCATAAGTATCCATCTTAGAAAGACCTTTGCTCAATCTCCGAAACTCACTTCAGCTTTAATAACTAGGATTTTGCCTATGTTTCAACAAGAAGAGATCAATAATCATAAATCACTGTGTTTGAAAAATTTATTGAAAATATATTGAAAAGGAAAGAAAGAAAAAGAAAGAAAGAAAGGAAGAAAAAGAAAAAAGAAAGAAAGAGAAAGACAGGTATAGAGAGGTTCAGTCTTTCCGGTACATTTTTTCAAGGCAACTGGAAACAATTTCCAAAAAAGGGCATAAATTCTGTCTATATTATCCTTCAAGAGGGTAAGACAATTAAGCAAAAGCTGTGCTGCTCTCCATAAGATGAGATGTGCAAATATTGCTTATTTTAATAACAAGATGAAACCTTTTCTGAAACTCACCCAAATCACACACTTGGCTCTACTTCAAATTAAATCGCATTAAATTTTGCTATGCATAGCTGATTTTTAGCTTTCATTTTAGCCATCTTTTTATTTCCTCTGGAAACTTTGTCAAAGGTGTTCACTTTCATGAACTATCTAAAGGACATATCTTGATCTTTCAGAAAATGCAAATTTCACTTCTATATCCCTAGGAACTTGTAGATATTTTAGAGAATGACTTTAGCATTTTTAATGACTAGTACACTGAAATTTAGATATCATTAAAGAAAAAAAAAAATCAGGTAATTACTGCATTAAGACCTTGAAGTAAAAACTATAAAAATATCCAAGAAAATGAAGTGTTGTACGCCTTTTATACACAAATTTATACACTGAATTTGCAGACTAAACAGCAAATCCTGGCTCTTTAATCAATCCTTTTGTCCAGGAACATGAACAGTGGAAGGCAGAAAGGCACAATTCATGGCCATTGAGACTGCTATATTTTGGTTACTAATCAGAAGCAACATTTGATGGTTTAAAATATATTGAGCATTTTTATGCTTTGTAGTTCATCAGTTGAATAAGCAGTGCTTTAAAATGAAGGAAATTACAAGGCAATATGTTAAAATACCATTGTAAAGTGAATTGCCTGAGACCTCTTCCAATGTAATTTTTTTCTGACCTTATATTAATCACATAATTTAAAAAGTCTTAGTTTTTATGTAAATGGAACACAAACACCAAAATTTTTCATTAAAATATTTTATTACTTTTAATATAATAACATTTATTAACATGATTAACATTTAATAACATTAAAGAATATTTAATAAATTAGTATGATCCTTGTCTCATTCTGTTACCTTCCATATTTAAAGAATCTTTTTTTGTGTATTTGTATCAAAAGATCTTTCACCAAAGTCAGTCAAGCAATTATTTTTTCTTTTCCACCTTAATAGTTTGTAAAACAGTCTAACACATACAGGCAATTTTTAGGAAAAAAATGAGTAGACAAACAGAAGTAAAATATCAGATAAGACATACATGAAAAAAATAATTAAAAATATGTCTGGCAGGGAATTTTATTTACCAAATTTTTATTTAGCAAATTTCTTTCCTGATACATGATAACCATGCAGAACTAAAAAAAAACCAAAAAAACACAAAAAAACCCCAAAAAAACCCCAACAAAACAAACAAACAAACAAACAAAAACACAAACAAAAAAGAAGTGACTTGTGCCTACCAGTCTTCACATAAGAAACACAATCAGAATTGCATGGTTTGTTCATTTAGAATCTTCAAATGTACTGTTTCTTCAGGTTTTTCTTCAGATATTGGTATTAATAAAGGTATACATCTTCACTCACCTTAAAAACCAAGAGGTAAACTCTGGCAAGCTCGTTAGCACAATAGATATGAACTTCGAATTTAGGATGGAGACTGCTTATGAGCTGTATGTAGGAAAAGTACATAAGCACCTTTCTAGTTTTAGAAAATCAATATTCTTTGAAGAAACCTGTTCCTCTTAGCTTAGTTCTAATACAGACAATGCAGAAAAAAATTCTTTACTGTCTTGTTACCTCCTTATCCTCTCACTGAAAATGAGATTGTCAAGCTGAAAAAATGTGTACATTTTTGGGGCATAGAAAACTTTCTAAAAGGTACATAAAACGCTAAAGTAGATATAGCCTTAGATGGGCTCCTATGTGCCCAGCCATCCTGATTCCACACATTAGAATCTAGTCCAAATGTGCATTAGTATTTTTCATAGAGTATCTGTATTCCTGATTAATTTAAAGCAAGTTTACATGAAATCTAGGTCTTTTTTTCTAATTCCACGTCACATATTTTCTGAACTAAAAATGGACTCGGTGGAGGAGGCTTCTGCTATTGCTAAAAGTAAATTGACTCTGAGAGCCATTTAGCTGCTGGGTAGTTATTTCAAGTTGGAAATCTGTCTTAATTAACGAAGGAAAAAGGAGGGGGAAAAAAAAAAAAGCTCTGTTGTCTCAGATTGGATTTATGAACTCTTCATCTAATTCTGTTTGAGTTATTTGAAATAGGTTAAGTTCCCTATCTCAGATGTGAACATTATGGAAGGAGAGACAATCAACTACTTCACATGCAGAGTCCAAAAGCCTTCATCAGCTCAGCTTAGAATTCCTTATCTAACCAGAAACAAGTATAAACTAATTGATATAACCCAATCAGTTAGGTTCAGAAGTGAGTTGTACATTATTCCTGCAAGGATGGAGAAACCTCTGCTTGCAGGCAGAGAAATGTTGCATCATTCAGTTCAGACTTTGGGCAAGTCATAAAATAGGCTATTGTACAATGGTTCAGGAAAACCTTTTGAAGATTGGAGGATTTTTAGCTTGTGGGTAATAACATAAAAATACAGAGGTCATAAAAAAACTGACATTAGTAAATCTAAGACCCTCACTGAGGCTTAAAATAAGGGACACTGGCTGTTTTACAAAGTGTATAAAAAGTTAGAGAGACTGAATTGAATCAAACACTAAGATGAAGCAATACCATAATAGGAGGTTGTTGTAGACTACAGGGTTGTCATTTGAAACTGAGAAAGAAAATTCAGTCCAAGAGAAATCTGCTGAATAAATTTAAGAGAAGATTAATTGGTTTGGACATCATTAATTTCTATCATCTTTAATTTAATTTGGATGCATGTAGGAAGAGCTAGCTTTTATCATCACCACTTTTTGATGCCATCCATTTGGAATTCCTCCAGCCCTTTCCTTTTGTTTGGTTATAGCCTGCCTTAAGCAGATAAGATCCAAACAAAAGCTGTAGACTGAGCTCACAAGGTAGCTGAAGTAATAATGTTTTCAACAAGTCATTAATAGTAGTTTCTTAGATTTCCAGATGCAATATATAATTCTTTTTCTAGCAATAGTCAAAGGTTCATATCTGCTGTTGTCCCTTCTGAGGTCACAGCATCAGATACAAGTAACATCTCCAATGCACTTCATCATCTTCCCTGACCCTGCAGAAAACTGCAAGGCTTAATACAAACTAAAAGGAATGAAGGTTTTCCCTGCAAAATTGGTCACCAGGTAAAGGAAAAATAAAGAAGGAAGTTAATAAAGAGGAAATATTTCCTACAGATTTTAAGTTCTAATGCTTAAATTACTGTATCTTCTAGAGATTTAAAATTGTTGGTTGTTGCTTGTCGTTGTATTGGAGCAAAGGATAAATGGTAGATAACTCCAAAGCCTACAGCTCTGGGCCAATACATACATCAGTATTGCAGAAGAGAAATTCCTAGTAGTAAAGACATAAAGTGACTCTCTTCCCAGAACAAAATTACCAGGAGCAGCTCCAAAGCTCTGACATTACATTGCATTGATTTCTGGCTATGACATGGGAACACAGTTCAAGAAATAAAGATCTCTTATTAAGACGCACGGAGAATTTAACTCGAAATTTTAAAAACAAAGTCCAGGTTGTTAATCAAAAATATTCCACAGGTAAACAGGAAGCTCCATACATGGTATGCATGAGGTTGCTGATCCAAAGACAATTTTTTCCATTGGAGTGGAGAGTAGGTTGTTCATAGTGCAATAGGGAAGGTGGGAAGGTGAACAAAGAGATTTTATAGTAATTTCTCTATTTAACATCAATCATATCGCAAGAGTTTGAATAAATACATTGTATTCATAGACTCATAACCATTTAACCATATTTTAAAATATCTTTTGAACATATATATATGCATAATCTGTACTGTCATATAGCAGAACAAGGATTAATCTGTTCATATTGGTGGAACGTTTCTAAGAGCAATTAAGATTAAAATATTACTGTTATCAACAAATCATTATTTCTGGTTGTCATTTCATATTGTTTGGGCTATTCTTAACCAGATTTGATCAGTTATTATGTGTAGGGAGTTGTATTAATACATAAATAATATATATTATATGTATATTAGTATTATGTATAAATATATATACTATATAATATATATTATATATTATTTTATATATACAAATAATATTATATTATAATAATTCTACATTTTTAATATAATATTATAATGTATAGCTTGCCCCTTTTTTCCCCTCAAAGTTTTGCCTCTTAATCCCAAAGAGTAATCAAACTTCAGTAAAAAAAAAGTTCTGTAAAATCTTATTCCAACAGAGTATTTAATATTTTTGGAAAAGCAAAAGCAATCCTTTCACCAAAACTATAATCCCTGTATGTGTATTCTTATATGTATTCAGCTTTTTTCTTTGCATTAACAGTCATGTACAAACAACATATCTACACAGATCTGAGGAATCAAAGAAAGAAGAAAAAGCACTGTTTAATGCTTGAGATCACCTGCCCAATACCTGAAAAACTTAGGCTTTGTTTGAAGAGTTATATGTCTAATCAAAGCCTTTTTTGCATTGAAAATTATATTTTTTTTAGCATAGTATAGCATTCTTTTTTGCTACCATTTCCCCAATCCATGACTTCACACTTTTCTCAAAACTTAAACAGCTTCTCCGACTGGTGTAGTCAGTAAATACTAAAACAATTAGTACATAATAGATGTGTAGTTAGTTGCTTCACACTTAGTTATGTTTAGTCCTTTACACAGTGGGTTATAGTTAAATATACATTATTAACTTAATGCTACATAGCTCACTTTAACATAATCAACAAATACAAGCCCTTGGAAAATAAACAGAAATCCATGCTTCCTCCTTTGTCCTATAAAATGAAATATATAAGAAGAAATTGGATAAGACAGTAAGTTCCTGCAGACTGTTTTCCAACAACTTGTCTCAGTTTCAAAACCTTTTTGACCTATTTGATTCTGTTTCTCCTCCTCACATAGTTGACATATTGATATGTTAACACCTGTCTTTAGGTTGTATTAACTAGTCTTTAGATTTCAAAAGAAAATACACTTGGATATTTTATATGCTACTCTTAAAACATAGAAATGTGTTCCTCTCAACATTTTGAACAGGACATTTTGTTAAGTAAGTTTTGTGAATGATTTAACTCGCATCACATATACTATGACAGGAACTTACTATGGAACATGGATCTTGAAGCAGATTTAGTCAGAGATGGTGTTTGAGTAGACAGGGTGCCGTAGCAACAAACAGAGAGAAGGAGATTTCTGAAGGTTCCCAAACAAATTCAAGTCTAGGTTAGTACTGGTTTTGGTCATAGATTAACTTTTTTCCTTGCTTTTTCCTAGATTTAAATAAGCACTTTCAATCTGTTGCTCATCATTCTTCTATAAGTAAATTTCATTTATTTATTACTCATATGCTTCATCCTGTGGGAACTGAAAATATTAACTAAATACACAGATCTTTTGATCTTGATTTCAGTACTATTATCTTTCTCCATTCATTATGTCAGAAGTGTGCTCTGCAATGCTGGCAAAACCAGGGTTTCTCTATAACTTAGCTGTAATTCACTCTAGAAATATTGGATTATCAGACATCATGTCCTCTTTGCTGATCCATGTCATAGTAAGACTTTATAAGTCCTCTGATTTCCTCCTAAAATTCTTTTGGGGGTCCTTTGTTGCCCTGCTCTGTGCCCTGTTCACCCACCTGCCTTTGGCAGCAAGACCTGGTAGGACTTGGGTGTGTACTTGTGAGCAGTCCTCACAATGACTAGGGGTGTTCAAGGGTACCCCGTTTTTGCTCCAGCCTGATACTACTCAGAACTAGCAATTCTGACCCCTATTTGGCTGTTTTATGTTGCAATATGCTTTTGGTATGTAAAAGTATGCAGAAGTTTTAATGGTTGTTTAAAGTGAACATGCTCCCAAAATGGCTCTGTAACTCTTTGTGTAAACCCTTCTTGTTCCCAAGATCCCTCCCTGTACCTTTGAAATGTCCTGAGAGGTAACTGAAAGTCTCCCTATTGGTTGTGAACCCTTTCTTGGAACTGGTTGTTTGTGAGACCTCCTGAACTCCTAATGGTCACACTGTAATCCCCCTAAAAGGTTTTAAAGCAGTTACCCAGAACAATAAACTCTCTCTCTGCTGTGTCCTGTGGACTCTGTGAGAGCCATGGGATGCCACGTGATGGGGGGAGGGGAAGGGAGCACTGCTCCCCCCCCCGGAGCTAGGGGTAAAAGGAAAAGCCTCTTGCCTGGGGTCTCCCTATCCACCTTCAACGTTCATCAGTTTTACATCGTGCTGGATGTCCCCTTTTGGAGTTTTTTTCTTTCTGTTTTTTCCTATGAGTATAAGCTGACAGCTAAAAAGAACCGTTTGTAGGTGTAATTCTAACAGGAACTCCATTCAGCTACACTTAAGCATGTAATAATTCCTCCTGCCATTAATTGCCTTTACATACTTTGGTCCTGTATTCACCCATTACTAATAGCTATGCAATCTTATTTTGTTTATTACACAATATGCACTTTGTTTTTTATGCTTCTGTATTATGCAAATAAATACCTATAATCTTTTTACCTTGTAGACTGAATACAAATTATTTCTCTGTCCTTGAGTTCAATAGACATTTTAAACAGCTTTTATGAAGATGTATCGCATAGATATTGGTAGCAAGGAGAAAACATTTAAAATCTAATGTCTTGAGAATGGAGACATACATCCTTTTCTTAAAATGTCTCCTGTCTTAAAGTTACTTATTTTAAATGTCTGATGAAATAGACTGAGCTTGGAAGGAATGAAGCTATTTCTTCCTCTCTGTTTTATTTATAAATGTATTTTTTTTCTTATTGACTTCTTTATAAGCAACATTGTGTCTTCACTCAGAAACACTCAAATGAATCAAGAGCATGAGAATATTTGCATTTTTATTAACACATTTTCTTGCACAATAGTTCAGATAATAAAGCCTCCAAGGAAAATCACTGCAACTATACTAGCTGCTTAATTCTTATTGACCATTGTCAAATTAAGCATGCAGCATTCCAAAATGGTAGCAGTGTTCGAACTACTTTACCTCACTGCAATAAAGGTGCTTTATTGTAGTTGAAGAAGTTGAGACTAATGATCATACACTTTATTTTGATCATTCTTCAAGAGCTAACTGCAGCCCCTATGCTCCATGCCCATTATGTTTCACCCTGGTGTTACCACTGAGCTATACCTAAATCATTGCCACTACCAGTTCAGCCAGATAATTTCAAATTTCTGCTAATCAAATAACCACTAGTGTGAACTGACATGTACTTTCATGACAGATGCAGTGACTTAGATGAGGGAAGCAGGGAATTGTGAGAAAATAAGTAGCAATAGGTATTTGCTTATGCATTTTCGACGTCACTTACAAGTAGACAGATTCAGTGACTTGGTGACAGTAGCAAAGAGCAACTTAGCTAAAATAATTCAAATAATCAGGTTTAGAGAGTAGTGTGATCCTTTTCATTTAGTCCTATCAGGAAACAGCAAGGGCAGCTTGCCCTGTAGAAGACAAGTAGGAGCTGAGCATCCCAAGGCAGGTGGGGGCAGCAGCCTCCCTGACAAGGAGCCAGGAAACTAAGTGAGTCAGGGTCAGTGGAGACAACCAGGATCAGGCAAGAGCCCAGAAAACAGCTATCAAGCCCATAGTCAGGAGAGATGCCCAAGGTCAAACCAGAAAGGCAAGTCAGCAGGTCGGAATGCAAGTCAGAATCAGGAAGGTGTTACATGGGGTACAGATGCAGAATCATTGTGGCTGCAGCCTAGCTCAGATAGGGATTGAATATGGGAGCCTCAGATTTTAATCACTGCCCCAAGCAGAGGTGGAGAGAGCTGTTGCTAGGGTTTCTTCTAACTTGTCCTTCACAGCAGGCCTTTTCAGTAAAATGGCCTCCAAAAATTAGCTAAACTCCTACTACCAAGATGTACTTCAAAATTCATAGGACTTCGTGAAGTGCAAGGTTTGTCTTGCAGAACAGATTTTGTCTGTTCAAGCCTTCTTTTTCAAAAGGGCAAAACTTCTTGTTTGCAGTTCTTGTTTCAGGTTTTGTAGGCAGCAGGTACCTTAATTAAAAAATAAAACCCAAAAGGATCAAAAATAAATACCATAAAGACCCAAAAGTGAAGCCTTACTCTAGCAATTGACAATTTCTATGCACTGCAGTCCATGCAAAACCAAGGCACAATAGATCAGCATCCACATATTTATCTACTTTGAATAAGGCAGCAGCATTTGTCTGTTTCTGTAAAGCTATTAGATTTAAATTAGATTGTATGCATGCACAGAATAAACAGTGACAATACATCTATAAAAATTCTTCTCCATATAAACTAATCTTCGTAACTGAGATTAGGCAGTTACTTATCATACCACCAGGAGTTTTAAGAATTATTGAAAGCAAAATCTGTATTTGAGGAAATAAGAGGTCTCATACTGAATGTACTTATAAAAAAGGGGAAAAAAAGGTAAAAATTTTCAAACCAGATACTTAGATAAGAAGATTCTAAACAAAATTAGTGGAACAGATAAAAGCAAGATCTGCTCCAAAATTATTCACTAAGTCCATTTGGAATTTCACTAACAACCTTTTTCTATATATAAATCTTTGTTGCAAGTTTTCAAGGAGATGTGATCATTATGGAAATTTTTGCATACAAAGGAAGTGGGTGTTTCTATGGAAGACAACACTTCAAGTTACATCTCACAATTCAGTGCAAAAAAACCACAACCCTACTCAGTTTTACCTGGAACCAAAGCTGAGTCAGAGATCTGCTGAAGTGCTGTTTTGCAATTCCCCTGGGCAGTGAACTCTTCATCAAAATATAGAGACTAAAAGTACATGATGTTTCTTGTATACTTTCCTGAGTATGGAAACACAGCAAGCGTCAGGAATATAACCAACGTTTAAATGTGTAAATGAGCTGAATTTCATCTTTCAGTAGGTATGAGGCAACAGGAAAATTTCGATTTAATTCTATCAACACATTGTGGTTATTTAAAAAAAAAAAAAATTGTCTTCATTGTGACACTTTTTACCCAGTAGCTACATTTGAAGTGATTTACCCCTCCAACCATGGTGTTATAAATACTTCTTTCAATTTTTCTATGCATTATTGGGAAGAAAACAGTCTTTGGCAGAGAAAGAATGATAACAGTAACTTCTTCCAAGCTTGCACAAAGATTCATAAGAGGGACAACTATGAAAATTTAAAGCTTTAATAACATTATTTTTGGTGACATTGTAAACTACATGGGTTTTTTGAAATTTTTTGATGAAAAAGAGGAAAAAAAAATCTCAACTAGAAATGATAATACATTTTTTTAAAAACCAAACCAAACCAAAACAAAAACAAAAGGAAACAAACAAACAAACAAAACAAAACAAACAAACAAAACCAAAAACACCACAACCAACACAGGATATGCTGTTTTCCAACTGCAGCACACTGTAATTTTATGACCTTGGACAAAAGTGAAGTTACCTTTCACAGTAAGGTTCTATTATGTGTCCCCTTAGGATTATGTACATTTACATCACAACCTTTGTCTTTTAATCTATAACTTCTTCACTGAGAGCACAAAACATTTGAAAGTTCTTTATTCTCAGTCATATCTTAGCCCTGCTTTAGTGACGGCTCAACCATTTGTGGCAGATCTACTACAGAATCTTTATTAAGCCCATCTGTTCAAATGCCTGTTTTTATTCCCCTTTTATGAGAACTCAGTGTTTTAATAAAGTCATTGTTGGGATGAAGACGAACAAAAAGTGAATGAAAGCAAGCTTTTATAAATACATACGATTTTTTTTTCCTTCACAATACTGCACTTTTCTGTTAATATTTATAAATAATAAATATATTCATACCAAAATGAGCTGTGGACAAAAGATATATATATAATCTAGTTATCTTCAGCAACAGCCTGGATAGGCAAATATTATAGGATTTATTTATCTTTTATTTTTGTATTAACTTCTACTCTATTTCATGTAGTCTTGTAAATAATACAGTTATAAATATAGTTATCAAAAGGACATAATATTACTGAACTAAGAAACACACACGCTCTATCATGGAAATTTCTGACCTCTTAAAATTAGATAAATAAGAAAATTTTGTAATTTATATATATATTATTTATATATATAATATGTCATTTTTTATAGATATTATTTATATATTTATAATAAGTAAAACACTAGTCATGTTCATAAAAGTGTTGCAGCTGTAGAACCAAATTTTGTTTTCTTATTCAGCAGTTTCAAGTCACCAAGCAAAGAAAAATACAGTGGGGCCTACATGAATAAGATGCAGCAAGGGTTTGAAGGATTTTTTGTGATTCAAGCTATGCACCCCATTTCTATTTTATGCACCAGCAACGACTCAATTCTGGAAAACAGTGTGCATACTTATTCTTATTAATATATATGAAAAGTTTACAGTAGAATTAAATTATTCATTAAAGTTCTAAATTCATAGGGTCAGCTAAATCCTTGTAACCAAGAAAACTGTAGAATACAAAAGGTCTAATGAAAGGAGCATCAAGTGCAAATATCAGAAACAGAAAGTGAGTACTAAAAAACCTCAAAAAACTCAAAAAGATCAATCAGTGAACAGCAAGCAGCATAGGGATAATTTTAGAAATGCAGCATTGTTTGCCAAACTCTAAAAATGAACGGCAGGAAAAATTGTCCTAAAAATATCAAAACCCTGAATACGTAATGCCCACACTCAGAAAACTGAAAAATAGGACGGAGAAAAGTATTAGCTGGGAAATCTTGCACAGTCTTCCCCTGTGAAGCCTGGAAACTAATGCAAAGCAGTGCTCTTGAGTAAACATTAAAATAGGATACTATAAGAAATGAAGAGCAAGCAGTGTTAATATGAGAATATTATCAACAAACACAGAGATCATTTTAAAAAAATCTTTCCAGCGACAGCAAAAAAAGGCACAAAAATGTCATATAGAAATCTACACCTTTAATAAGCAGTTTTAGATGTAAAATTTCCTTTTTAATTGATGGGTTTGTCAGTATAAGATGCCACTTTTGGTACGGTACTGTACCAAACACCTCCATTGGATCATGGTATAACAAAATGAACACAGTTTGTGAGTTGATCAAAACTACCTTGCAGAATGGAAGAAAAGTGATTTGTGAAGTCAAAAATACATGAAGATACTGGCAAATACAAGCAGAATCTTTCTACAGTCTTCTGTCCCTTGAAGGAATGTAGAATAGCAATAGAAGACAGCATTGAGAGAAGCTATTAACAGAGGCACACAGAAAATGTGAGGGTTGTGAACACAACTCCTTAGTGAAATCAAAACAACAGGCTGCCCTGACAAGATGGAGGACTGTCCCGAGAACTGCAATCTGGTTTCCCACAGATGAAAGATTTCCCTGTCTGAGAGAAAAAAAAATAATTGATGGAATATTTTCAAGGAAATCTCAAATTTCTGAAAACCAGAAATGTGAATGAGGAAAGTAAGATGCGGAAGAAAAAAATATATAAATGCTTCAAATTTAAAACTGCTGTAATGCCCATTTTTGCCAAAGCTGTCCACTAATGTGCATCAGTTTCTAGATGTGTTTTGCACAGTCTGGACAAATAAGTAGATGATTTGTTTATGAAAAGAGTATAAATAATAGCACTAGTAATACTTAGCATTAGTCCATAATAGTGAGAGATGAAGACTGAAAATTTGAATATTACCTACCCTTAGGAACAGCCTCTCAGACTTTTATGAGATTTAAACTGCATCTCTTTCTAATATTGAAATTGTCGTTGATTCAAGGTTCAGAAGAAAAAAAATATTTTTCTCCCTTGCTAACTTTCTTTAAGCCAATTTATATAGAAATGCCAGAGGCAAACATATTCTTGACACTCCTAGCTTTTAAGGTGAGCCACAGTTCCAAGCAAATGCTGTGATCCACTTTCTGTTTAGATCAGATCTTAGTCTGAAGTTCACTAACTGCATTGATAATTAAACATTAGCATTTTCATCACGTGCCACAAAGTCAATTGATTTGTTATCTCTGCAGGTCTATCTGATAGTGAAACTAAACCCCTTTTCAGTGTTTGAGTGATCTCAGTGTGGGATTAGTTAAACAGCAAATTGATGCTGCCAAGACATGCCCTGAGAGACAGGAGTAACAGCAGTGAGTTCATCATGAGGCAGAAGCACACTTGCCGAGGCTGTGGAAGAGTCAAGGTTAGAACAAAAAGAGAGAAATCCATGCAATAAGAGATTAGTTCCCGGGGCTATTCCTTTCTTTGCAGATTGCAAAAATTCTTTATAGGTGTAGCTCTAGGGATTTATATACAGAAGTCTTTTCATTTTCTTTCTCCTTTTCTGCTGCTGCCAGAATCTTTGTGAGTTCTACATTCAAATGAAAACTTTACAGTTCAGAATGGATTAATACAGGATTACAAGAAGAAGATTATATTTCTGGATCCTCTCATCTCTTTTTTTAAAATGTATATCCCAATACTACATTGCATCTATTCAAAAGGACTCCTTTATGTAGAGCCATGTGTTAATATAGCTGTCAAAGGAAAGTAATTTTTTAAAAGTAGCTGAGATTTGTGAAGAATTCTAAGAAGATTTATTTAGCTTATAAAGTGTGTTAACAGGGCTATTCATTAAAACTCTATAATAATTTAGGATTTAAATGTGTCCTTACATCATGCACACTTTGTATTTGGCTTTTTAGATCCAGTATTACCTGACGTTATATTTCTTTCTTTTTCTCCTGCAAGTACTTCATGCCCTCTGACATTTTTGTGTAATAGAAATTCCAGTGCAAAATATCACAGACTCTCCCTGTTCCTTTCATCCTAAGAACATTATTTCTCTGAGCTTTTCCAGTCACCAACATTTGGTAATCTGAAAGGTCTGATCCTGCTCCTACTGAGGTCCATTGAAAAACTTCAAATAACAGTCAGACTCTTCAGCTCTCTGTAGAGCCTTTAATCCACAATATTTTAAAAAGAAAAAGCTTCAGTGTTCTTAAAAATGTAAAGTAATAGTAAATTCCTTAGAGTTAACACTCACAAAACCCATTACAAATTATGAAATGTATTTCAACAATTCTGCATGTTTTAACTCACTTGAATATAAAAAACTTCAAATTCTGGTTCTCATCTGAGACATGCAATAAACCTTACAACAGAAATGGCTAGTGTTGTAGTCTGGTTAGATTACTTTCTGTCTACAAGGAACTGGGCTAAGACTCCTGTGCTGTACTGCCAATCTGAATACTGGTATCTGTAAGTTACCCCTTCTTCTTATCTTCTTATCCTATCCTCCTTATCTTGCCTGTTAAATTAATAAATTTAAAAATCAAACATAACTGTTTCTCATTTGATCCTCCAGAAAGACTTCAATGTATGTACTCAAAAAGATCAATAAATATCAAAATCTAACAGATTTAATAGCACCAAATAATCTTTTCTACTTCTCTAAACAAAACGTGAGTAATTTGGTAAATCCTGGCTTGGGTTAGATCTAATTTCTCTTTCTCATTTCTAGGTAGAAGAGCTACTAATGTAGGTACCTTCCATGGTTACATGACCAGTCATTTATCATGGAATCACAGGATCATTAAAGGTTTGTGTAGGATGAGACCTTAAAGATCATCTTGGGCTGTTTCCAATGGGATGAGGTTCAACAAGTGCCAGGTCCTGCACTTTGACCACAACAACCCCTGCAGCGCTACAGGCTGGGCACAGAGTGGCTGGAGAGCAGCCAGGAGGAAAGGGATCTGGGGCTGCTGATTGACAGGACGCTGAACATGAGCCAGCAGTGTGCCCAGGTGGCCAAGAAGGCCAATGGCATCCTGGCCTGGATCAGGAACAGTGTGGTCAACAGTTCCAGCGAAGTGATTCTCCCCTGTACTCAGCCCTGGTGAGGCCACACCTGGAGTATTCTATTCAGTTCTGGGTCCCTCAGTTCAGGAAGGATATTGAGGTGCTGGAGCAGGTCCAGAGAAGAGCAATCAGGCTGGTGAAAGGACCTGAACACAAGTCCTATGAGGAGAGGCTGAGGGAGCTGGGGTTGTTGTCTCTCTCCATCTTTCTTGCAGGCTCCCTCCAGGTACTGGAAACCCTCAGCTAGGTCACCCTGAAGCCTTCTCTTCTTTATAAAGGAAAGAATGAATAGTCAGTCACAGAAATAAAGGTTTTATGGAAGGCTCCTGACATTAATTTTTCCATTCCATACCATGGGACAGATGTGTTAAACTGAAGGTTAACAGTAAAAAAAGTCAAGGGATACAGGGACTCCATGCCATACGTCTCTGCATCATGCAGTTATTAGGATAAAAACCATTTCTTTTTGCGATAGAGAAATTCAGGGAACACATAAAGAAAAGTCTATTTTTAAAAAAATCTGAAATCAGCTGTTGCAAAGTTCCTTTTTTACTCTTACACTTATTCTGTCAGTTTTCACTCAGACCTTCTCAAACTTGAGCTCATCAGTCATGGATCTTGTCAATGATGTTGAGTGAGAGAGGAGGAGTTCCCTTCCTGCATAAGCTCCTCCACGTACAAAACTAGAGAAAAAAAAAATTCTTCAGTGACATCCCAAAATTAGGGAGGAATCTTAGGGATTATGAGAACTCCTTTCACATGCTATACCTGACCTATGTTACTCCAACTCCAGTTTGTTGCACCACTGCAGAGCAGGAGAAAAATAACTGTGACGTATTCACCTCACCTTTTCAGAGAGCAAAAGTAAAGTTAGCATAAGTAAACAAGGCTTTCTAGGCTGCATTCCATTTTTCTGAAATCAAATATATGTTAAAAGCCTCTTGCCAGAAATAATAAACAAACAGTATCTTAACAAATAAGCAACATTAAGCAGTCGATAATTCAATTAATCAGCTGTTATAAAAAGTCGAAGATACTGATAATTTATGCAGATACTGAAATGTGTAAGGTCAGCGGCAGAGTGATATAAGTGACCTACTTTTAGGAAGATTTTAACCCTGTCTGTTACATTTCACATTAGCTCCTGGTACTCTGTAGTACTTTAAGGATAAATAATATGATGTACCAGAGTCCCAGTTCATTACAGATTCCTCCTCTTTCCCAGCAGCAAGAAAGTTTCTTGCTCTGTTGCTGTATCCTCAGGGGATTAAATGGTCAGTTGTTTATTTGTATTCACTGTATTAACTCTTTCTACAAGCAGACTTTTATTTTTTAAGGTTCCCAAGGAGACAGAACTCATCTCATAATTTGCATGAGCATAGGCATTTGATGACTTCCCTTTGAGATTACACCTGGGCTTGTTTTATTTCAGGATCTGCAAATCCAAGAAGAAGAAGCAGATGCTTCACTTACCTAATCTTGGCCCACAATTTTCTCTGCACAAAACATTCTCTTTGTACATAGTTCACTCCAGAAACCTGGGATAATTCTGCCCCCCAAAAGTTTTTTGCAGTTAGTAAAGAACAGTATGTGAAACAAATAATACTTACATACAATGAAGTTCTCATGTAACACTTATTTTAGTATGGATTATTCTTACTGGCTAGACAGAAAAACTTTATGGGTGATAGATGTGAGGAAAGAGATTGTTGGGTGTTAAAATTTCCAGTTCTTTCAACAAAACTTCTGAATGACTGACCTGTGGTTCAAAGACATGAGTAACATAAAAGTTTGGGTTATAGCTGTAGCAGCTTTATTTATCTTCCAAACATCAGGCTTCAAAATAGGTCAAGCCATTTTATTCTGTTCTGTTCCTCAGTTCTGAGGCAGGGAAGATTCTTCAAGGAATAAGAGTAATCCTACCTTTTACCTTTCAATCCAAGCTGTCCACACAGAGATTTAATAATGGATAACAGTAACTGATCATTTTAATGATGGGCAGCTGGGTCTGCTAGGAGCTGAACTAAGAGCAACAACTAGTTTCAAAGACACTGAATTGAGAAACTTAACACTTGCACGCTAAAGTTTGTCTCTTATATAAAAAACAAAACAAAACAAACAGTAAAATAAAAACCAATTAGTGAAAATACACATTCTATTAATGATTATAACAGAAAGAGTCTTATGTGAATCCTACTCAACTCACCTGAGCCTATTAAATGGTCCACTCCTAGATATTTAAACCAGGGAAATGGAAATATTTATCTCCTTTTACTAAACACTTGACCAAAGACACCTCGACAAGTACTTCAGGCTTTAAAAAAGACCAACTGACCAACCAACAAACCAACCAATCAACCAAAACAACCAAACACTGCTAGAAAAAAAATCCCCAAACCAACAAAACCAAACCTATCTGCCTTCAGAGCTGAGAGATTTTACTGTACAACAGTGTTCTGCTTCAGGGACCAGTGAACTCAAAAAACTGAGCATATAGCTTAATATATGTATTTTGAGAGTAGTGATCAGTCCCTTCTCTTGTGCTCTACTTATCACTATTATATAGCATTTGAAGTGTATGTGTTTGTGCAAGAACAAGATAACAGTTTGTCTAATATTCTTAACATATAATACAGAGGGACTATTATTTATACAAAAATATTTCATGCATTTTTACTTTGAAAATGTACTTTTTAATATCTTAAAATCAGTCCATCATGCATGTACAATATTTTACTCTGTATGTGCTGAAACCATTGGGACCACTAATAACATAGAAACCAAGTAAGGCTGGCCGAATCTGGACCTTGTATAACCCTGATACAACACTGATGAAATATTGTTTCTTAATGAAAACAGAGAGACAGCAACCTCTGCATCCAGGTTTGGTCAACCTTAAAGCTTAGTGAAGTCTGTCCGGATTCTTTCAACCTATATCTATTTTCTTTCCTTTTTCAATGCATTCTCACTCCATTTTCATTTGTCTGTTCTGTTTAAGAGCATTTTAAAAATAAGTGTCATTAAAACAATATTTTAAAAACCTGACTACTTAAGATTTGAAATTATCTTTTTTTTTTCCTTTCATAAGGCTAAGTTTTCCCTCCATCTCTGCCAGAAACTCCCTGTTTCTTGGTCTTTATCTCTTACTTGTAGTGTGTTCCTCTTCTAGTAGTAACTTTTCTCCATTTTTATTCCTCCCCTCACAATATATCCTCAAAGTATCCAGACACTGATTCTTCCCTTGCTTTTTCCTGTGCTACAAAACATAATGTTACCACAATTGTTGTGCACACATTCCTTGCCAAATAATTACCATTCCCAGAGGAATTTGTCAGTCCCAACAGACAAAACTTACTATAGAACCAACCATGATAAGAATACAGATTTACCAAGACTGGTCTAAAATAAAGGGATATAATTTGTGTCCTGTATCTGCAGAATTGAAATCAGAATAAAAAACCATATGCAGGAAAAAAAAAAAAAGAATAGTTTTGTATGGTTTTAACTATAATAGTTTAACCTCAATAGTTTTAACCATTTCAGAGCAAGATAATTACCTTGAAGTTTTGCTGATAGACCATTTCACTAAAATCTCTTCAGGTAATCATCCCACAGTCATGTATTTTCAAACAGAAGATTATCTTGGAGTTCATCTGATCTCACCTGTCTGTGGGAACCAACTGCTTAATCTGATCAAGCAGCCATGATTGTGATGCATCCTTATTCTCATACCTCATCCAATCTGGGCTAGGCCAGTGGTTTCATTCAGTGATTTGGGAAATTAGGCTATTTGTCATGGCACTACCTCTTTTTCTTAAAACTTGCCACTGCTCTAGAGTTTGCCTCTGTGTGTCTGAACTATTTAATTGTAAATACGAGAAGCACTTCCATGTTTACAGTTATGCACTGAAGAGGAAGACTCATTCTTTCAGCTGAGGCTCTAAGTGGTACTGAGAAATTTATAAGAATACATGATGGAATATTTCCATGTTTTCACTCTACTTAGAAGCTGAATCCTTCTAAGACAAGTGAAGACTTCCACAGGTAGCCAAGCAAAGAATTAGAAATAATTTAAAGCTTCAGTAACATAGCACAAAAGACTTGTACTACTTTCCTTCCTTGAGCAAGAGCTCCTTTTAGACCTTCACAGTCTTCTATTTGCCTGTGTTGCATGGAAGGTGTTGGAAACACAACATGTCTGATGTATGTAATTATAGACCTGACTTCTCTATCATGACTGAAAAATTGAAGCCCTTATGTAGGTACAGATTCTCAGCATAGCATGCAAAAGAAATTAGGATGTATTTCTAACTTGATGTTATGTTTCTAGGACCCATGGCAGGGAGGCTATGCAGATCCAAGTGCTGGTTAGGAGCTTGTGGTGCGAGTGAAAGATCCAGAGGCTCCTCTAGCACATTCCCACACTCTTCACGTTGCTGCTAGGTACAAAATATTCTGCTCAAAGCTCGCATTCTCACTCAAATAAATTCCCATAACCCAAAAAGAAGGATTTTATTCTGTCTTCACGTACTAATTTGTCTTGACAGGACTCAAAATATAATTCGATCTATT
This sequence comes from Myiozetetes cayanensis, assembly GCF_022539395.1. Classification (NCBI taxonomy): domain Eukaryota; kingdom Metazoa; phylum Chordata; class Aves; order Passeriformes; family Tyrannidae; genus Myiozetetes; species Myiozetetes cayanensis. Next base: position 76,114,848 of record NW_026086604.1, on the reverse strand, counting down.
TTTCATGCACAGTACTTATTAGATCTTTCATGCTGCTGAAGTACTCAAAGAACAAGTTTAGGATGGAATACTCATAAAAAGTATAATTCAAAATGTACCTCTGGTCAAAATAGTCCCAAAAACTCATGAAGAATTTGGATTATTATACGATATGTTCTACTTAAAAGAAGAGTAAGCTATGATTATATCCTAAAGCAGATTTGCTGTTTCTCTTCTCTCATTCCAGTAATGTAGATAACCTGGAAAGTGGAAAGGGCACATTTGCGGTAAATATTTTTTTTGGTTTCTAGATATTGCTGCTTCCCCCAGACAGTTTTATATGTACTGGAATTTAGATTTAGCATCAAAAATTGAATGGATATGTAAGTGCTCAGAATGAACAATTTCATGCTTGTTTTTCAGGATATTCATATATTCTAGTGTGAGTGAAAAAAATTGCTTTAAAGAAATATTCTTCGACTCTTTAGGTTGCCAGGTTTTTTTCCTGTCGAATATAAATAGTGGGAGCATTTTGAGGGTAACTATTTTAAGGTTCCCATAAGAAAGAACTATGAAAATGAACTTTTTGAAAACATCTTTTTATTGCCATAGAGATGTAATAACACCTGTGAAAATTCAGTGTACTGGCTTATTAATGTAATGCATTGGTTAAGAAAATACAAACCTACAAACCAAACATTTCTTCAAATACATTTGTTCTTGTTGCAAAGAACAAGATTAATCACACTTATAATCTTAAAATCATATTTTAATATCTTTCCTCATTTAATCTCTGACACCTCTGGACCCTATCTTGACTCCTTACTTGCCACTTACAATGTACCTGTGTTTTAACAATTACTGATAGGAGGGAAAGGGAAGCTGGGAAAGCAGAGAGATGAGTTACCTCTGCACTGCAAACAAATTACATGCCCTAAGGTGTGATTGTCCATGGCATAAGCTCCTGCTTAGAGTGAATGGAAATAAAAGGAGAACAATTAAGCAAAATTTGTTCTTGAATTGAAGACTATGGTATACGGTAAAAAGAAATTAAACCTCTGACTAAGCACATCCTCACTGTTTCAAAGATAGATTGTCAGTGATGTAGTTTTGATTTGGACTGTAGAAAAGGTCTGGTCTCTCAACAGGATGCTGAGATACAATTGTTCCTCATTTCACTGGAAACATATCTTTTAATTTCTATCCACACTAAGCAGGACCACCTGCTGTTGACCATGACTTACTGTGAATAGAAAACAACTCCTTTTGTGGTCCTCTGATTTGTTCCACGTATTGGTGTAAAATAATGATAGAGCTATTTTCTTCATGTATGTTCCCTCCTGCTTTATGAAATATTTCCCATTAACCACAAGCAAAGGAGCAGTAAGTGTTCCCCCATGAACAAGTGTTACAACTATGCTGGTACACAAATTGACTTTCTTCTGGTTCTCAGGCACTTCTCCTGATTACCACAATCTTTCAAAGATGATTGAGAGTGGCCTATGAGGAGAGGCTGAGGGAGATGGGATTGTTTAGCCTCGAGAAGAGGAGGCTCAGGGGAGACCTCATCACTCTCTACAACTACCTGAGAGGAGGTTGTAGCCAGGTGAGGGTTGATCTCTTTTCCCAGGCAGCTATCAGTAAGACAAGAGGGCGTGGTCTTAAGCTCTTCCAGGGGAGGTTTAGGTTGGATATTAGGAAGAAATTCTTTACAGAGAGAGTAATCCGACATTGGAATGGGCTGCCTAGGGAAATGATGGATTCTCCATCCCTGGAGGTTTTTAAAATGAGACTGGATGTGGCACTCAGTGCTATGGTCTTTTAACCACAGCAGTGTTGGATCAAAGATTGGACTGGATGATCTCAGAGGTCTTTCCTAACCCAGTTGATTCCATGATTCTGTGATCTCAAGTAGGGCTTCCTTTCTTTGTTTAGGAGTCTTTCTATTTAAATTTGTAAACTGTTATGAACTTTTGAATAAATAGCTTGCAGTGTTTAAATTTGGTAGCCAGTCTGTTTCTTAACATGGCTTTGCTACTTTAGTTAATTTGATCTGGAATGACATGAGGAAAATGTCTGGTAATTTTTCAGTAGAACTTATAACTCCAAATTAATTGTTTTTTAATAAAGTAGGAAAAAGTAGAAGTTAATATTTCCATAAACACTACGTGAAATGGCAGCTACAAAGTTCTCATTAGAATATGAAATTAGATTACTGATTTTTTAAACAGTCAAGTGTGAGAATATATCAAAGACCTTTTAAAATAGAAAAACCCACCAGGGTTACAACTTGCTATATAATGTACTTAGTGCCCAATTTCAATGACTACTTGTACATAGCCTCTTCTTCACTGTACAATCAGTCCTTTCTGCTTATTGTATAATCTTCTCAGAGACACTGTAACCTATTAACTGCACAGTATGTTCAATCCTTCACTACACACTTGTGCACAAGTGCGTATTTACAGACCAATTTGAATTGCACACTACCTCAGTGTATGAGAAATTCCCAATCTTATTTGATACATGAACCACAGTGACAGAACCTGGTACTTTGACCCCAGCGAGGGTCCTCTGCTGGCGGCAATTTCACAGGACAAATGAGCTGATGCATCTTGTTTGAATCTAAATCCAGAGGTCATAGACTTAGTCCTTGTCATGTTCTAGGAGGCCATTATAAGTAATAAGTATGCAATAATGATGACTGTCTGTCTTAGAAAGTAGCAGAAAATTTGTTTGACCTCAGCCTGTAAATCTATCCTCCTTTCTTCCAAGATAGGTAGATATTAACAATAAACACCATACTGTAATGCTTCTAACTTGCAGAACAGAACATCTAAATTGGGAACTATTAGGTATTAATATAATAAATCCAGAGAAATTTTTATTTTCAGGGAAACAATGTAAGAATCCACTTTGTCTCAATTTTTGAGTTAGAATGCGATCCTAGGGTTATTCAATCAACAGATTAAGAGGGGTTGAAAGATACAGGCCGAAAGTGGAATCTCATTGCAAATAGTAGTATATGAAGTGAATGGAAGTGCAATATAGATGTTTTACGTCAGAATTTGTAGTCCATTACACTCAGCTGAGCATGGATTAAAACACGTGTGCAAACAGTCTTCAGAGTAAACATGGCTGTTCATGCACATGGAAGTCACCAGATATACCTAGTGTATGCAGAAGCAGGATCTTTATCACTAATTTAAAATTTGAGATTGAAACTTAATTCGAAACTTGATAACTTTACACGTTTAACAAGGCTTCTATGACAGGTAGGCAAAGATTGCTTAGTGTCAGTTCACAGAGAGGTCAGCAGTATAAATTTTGACATAGGTTGTAAAGTAGTCTATACAAATTTTATATTGCCTATTATCTAGTAAAAATCTTGGAATAAAAACTGAGTGAGCAACTTGCTTACAAAGATAATAATTCTCTTCTTACATAGTTGACTTGTGAAATACTTTCAGTACAGTTCAGATAATGTTTGTATAATAAACCATGTTCAAATAAAATAGAGATACGAAGAAATCTTCAGTCTATATAGCAAAGTGAGTGGCTAGATGACAGGGACAACTGGAGGATATAACTTTATTAGTATATTGTATGTGGTCTGCACACACAAAAAAACATTATTAGTGAAATATATAATAAAAATTTTGTGTTTTGATACTATTTCTTTGAGATACAAAATAGCTTATTTGTAATTACTCAGTATATTAGGGGTAAAAAGAAGCAATAAAAGCTATGTAAACCTGCATTATCTATAAAAATATACTAAGCTGACACTTACTCCTTTTATATTTGCTTTAAAGTAAGTAAAGCTAGCTGCTTAACCTTATGAATTTAAAATACTAAATCAGATCACACAGATCCTTTGGAAGTTTTCCCTCTATTTAGGAACTGTTCACAGAAAAGATCAGTTTCACAAGGCAGGCAAATTAGCTGCTGTCTCTACATAAAAGGTTTAAGATCAAATCTGCTTTTCTAGGAACAATATATCGAAGACCAATACTGAAGACCAATGTAGAAAGCTTTTGACCAACCCATATTCTACTGATAAAAGAAGACTATATGAAGACCAAAAGACACAGCAACCACTTGAAGCTGCAGAACCACCACAGCAGAAATTTCTAGTAAAATAATAGGTAGGATTTTGTTCTTACATAAATTCCAGTTCTTGTGCAATATAAGTAGCATATTGCACAAAGTAAATTTTGCTAGGATTTTTTGGCACATGCAGAGATTTCCATAGAGACACTATTGATGTGATTCTTCACCACAGGTACCTAAGAAGAGCAAGTCCTTATACTATAATGAAGTTAATACAAAATACATTGATTCAAATTAACAAGTATAAGAATGAGGCTGCTTTACTTTAGGGTTACATTTTTTTAGTTCTGAGTAGCAAAATGCTTTCTATATAACCCCCTGTGAAAAGACAGAGTGCAGAGAGTGGGTATGTTAGTTGCACACCGTAAGGACAGATTTTACACTGTACCTCCTGGCGCAATGATAAAGCTACAGCTGTAACAACTTATTCAAAAATCAATTCCTTGTTACAGGCTTTTTACAATTGTGCTAGAAGTGTCTTGAAGAGATTTGCTCTTCTCACTGCAGATGAAAAAAAGTACTGGAAACTATTCATGTGCTGTAGAAATGATAACCAATAAATCACTTATTACAGTAGCAATATTTTCTGCTATACTGAGACAGAATTGTAGTACTTACTGATAAGTAAAAAAGGAAGATAGGATACAGTATTAATTTTAACAGATTTTCAAATCTTAACAAAATCATCTGTTATTTTAAAGCCAAGTAAGAAAATCACAAAAGAAACATGGCAAGTGTTACATATTAACAAAAAATTAATTAAAAAAAAAATTTAAAAGTTTATTATAAATATACATAGTATTTTGTGAATCTCTTAAGCTTGGTATATTTATAACTTCACAGAAAACTTCAGCAATGATAAGGTAATAAGAAAGATTTAACTGGTAAATTAATACTAAGTTAAAATATTAGATTTATAAGTAGAAATTTAAATCTTGCACCTTTTTTTCATTTTTCATATTTACACAACTGTTTTTCCATTTCCAAAGAAAATGTATTTGCAAGAAAATATGTGATTGGCTGGGCTTTTTTTTTTTTTTTCTTCCCCCTCCCCCTCCTTCTTTTTAACAGAATAATAGAATCACAGAGTAGTTTGGGTTTGAAAGCAGTTGTTTACCAATGCCTAACTTTTTGTATTAGCAAATAGTTATTTGAGTTGTTTCCCTTTGACCTCATCTTTGTTTTTAACTGGAGGTACAGTTAATTTTCTGGATGAAATTTCTTACAGAGTTATGCTCATAATAAAAGAAAGTCTAGTCTTTTTCTTAGTGCTTCTTTTTTGATTGCCACATTCTTTTAAAAGGAATTTCTCTTGAGCTGTGCAGCCTTGAAATTTTAGTGGTCTTTCAAATTCTTCCCCTGCCCCCAGCTGCGACCCCATAAAACTATGGTTTCTTTTGAATTCATTTGGCATTTAGTCTGTACTTGACATCTCTCTTCCAGTGCATTCCCAAAATTTCACCTGAGAAGCAGTATAGTATTCAGCTACAGTTCTTCATTGATGTCCATTCTGAGGTTTTCATATAGATAAAGGACCAGTGAGTTACGTAAATAAAAGTCAGCAATACAAATATCCATAAACATATTCAAACTTGACTCTTCTAAGGAATATAAAATAGCACAAAATTAGTTCTCTAAAGGTAAGTTAATAGAAATTACTGCATCAAATGTAGAAGCAGGTTTACTTTGTTCAAACTGAAGGGCAATAAAACCTATAAACTTGGATATTTATAGATTTTGGTAGTAAATTTTCAATTAATCATTCATGTAGAGGTTGTAACCTAGGACTAAAAGATAGAAAGCCTACTACTCTTCTTACTATCAGAAGTATTTATGGAGGAAAAGTAGGAAAATACAATGTCTCAACTACTACAAGACTGTTCAGAAACAACTCAGAAATGAAATAATTAAGAAAAAGTAATTTTACATGGAGTGAACTAAAATCAACATGGTTTTATTAAAATAAAATTTGTCTTTGTTGTCTTATCACCCTTCTCAGACAACTGAAATGCATCCATGAAAATTTATTCAAATTTAAGCAGAATCTCTGATATAAATGCTTCACGGAAAATTAGTGTTTAATGCTATAAAAATCAGGGTCTATAAAAACTTTACACAAACAGAAAATCAGTAATAACAAAAATACCAAAACCAAACTGTCACGGTTTTGCCCAGCCGGCCAGCCCCTGGGGCTGAAGATGGTTTTGTCCAGGTGGATTTCCAGACAAGAAGCCAATTAAAACTCTCAGTAATGCCTTTGCTAATTACATATTTAAGAAAACGGAAGAGAAGGCTTGTGGTGGCGCAGTTGAAATTAGGTAGCCACGTAGGAAAGACGACAGCGGGCTCTGAGGTGGGCCAAGGCCTCCCTCCTCCCCCGGCTTGGGCTGGGGGCAGGTGTAGCACTGAAGACCCCCTTCTCTCTTGTAAGAGAGTGAAGAAGAAAAAACTTTAGAGGACTGGTTGCTTGGACAAAGAACTGCTACAGAAGAATTCTGGCAAAGAGATAAGAGACCTCCAAGGTCAAAGCTGGCAGCTGCAGGAGAGAGAAGGAACGTTCGAAAGAGGGAGGGCTGTTTCTCCCCCCTTTCGCTCTCTCCCTTCAGCAGGGAAAAGACTGAAAAATAAAACCCTGCTACCTGTAGAAGATTGTTGGGGTGAGGAAACCCCCATGGGGCTCACAGAGGAGCTTGTGGATACCCCAGAGAACCGAGACTTCACGAGAGGGACTGAGATAAGGCAGAGTCCTGCTGAAGATTTGTTACCCTGAGGGAAACCTATGGTGGAGCGAGATGGCTCAGGTGGGATGTTGGGATCCGAGTGAGGGATCCATGCTAGACCCATGCTGGAGAGGTCTATCAAGGACTGTTCTCCCGTGGCAAGGACCTCACAGGAAAACAGGGATGTACTCATAAGCCATTATCTCCTATAATCCTGTGGTGAAGATCCATGGTAGGCAAGTGTCCCCTTGCAAACCCCACAGAAGATAAAACCTTCAGAGTCTGGATAACCCCCAGCCTCCAGTCTTAACCCGGGCAGGTGGGTAGGCCCAGCCCTGGAGACCAACACAGAGAAGGAGAAAGAGTTCCAGCTGTGATGAGAGTGTTGCAAAGTTATTGAAGAGACCTGAAGCTCCGAGAATGGAGGAAGAAACTGCTTCTCCTCCTTGGACAGATATAAAGGGGGGAGAAGTATTTCTGTAAATACATAGTACTTTTTACTTAACTAGAGTTGTTATAGATATAGTTCCTTAGTAGTTTTTATTTTACTAGTAATAAATGTTCATACTATTTTCCCCAAATCAAGTCTCTTTTTCGTCTGCATAAACCTTCTCTCAACTAATGATAATTGTGTGTGGGGTGTGAAAGCAAATTGACCCAGAGCAAAACCATGACACAAACAAAACCAACAAAAACCAGAGTTATGTTAAAAGGTAGGTTATCAAAAAAGAGATACTAAAGATATTCTTTAATAACAGATCTTGAGACTGATTCCATTTATTATTTTCCCTGGTGACTGCAATATGAAGAACTTTATCAATGGTAAATTTCAGAGGCAGTTGTACTACTGGAGAGTGTATAACTGTCCTTCAGGAGTGATTAGATAACTTTGCAGATTAAAAACAAACAAACAAACATGCAAACAAACACACACACACACACACACACACACACACAAATAAAACCTCCCCCAAACCTCCAACAGAAAAGACGTGAAGTGTAAATTTGCAAACTGTAATTTCATGCACTTAGAGAGTAACAAGAAGAATGTATGTCTTAAGATTCGAGAGAGGCAATATTGGTTGATCTTCTACTGCAAGCAACCATCATGACTGGAATGAAAAAAACCCAGAGTAGTTTCTAACGTGCAAAACCTGAATTGCAATGGGGAATTAGGTGTACTTATCTACAAAAAACTAAAAATGCCTCATGGATAATCCTTCACAGACATCTGGTAAATATTTAAAAATACAAGATTTATCTAAACCATGTTGGTGTGGAGAAGAGCTTCTAGGCTTATTAGAGGAAAGACATGATGCTAAAACAGTCTCACTATTTCATGCTAGGAATACGAAAACTGTAATGATGCATAGTTACTAACCAGGATATGAGATATATTTCTGTTACTTGGGAGTATTAAGCTTTTTTGTGTTCAGTAAGAGCCAACTTCCACAGCTCACTATAGCTGTAATTATTCCATTATTCAGTGAGTTGTACTGAGAATCTTCTTGGGTGATAACAGAATATACAATGACTAGTGTGCTTAGATGAGGTATTAGGAGTTTTCTAACCATCAGAAGTTGAAAGTTCTTGAAAAGCTCATCAACTTAGAGGTAAATCATTCTGAGACTGGATTTTAAAAGTTTATGAGCAGGAAAAGAAGAGTAAGGAAGAATATTAGTCTGAAAAAGCAATCTACTGACATGAAGTTTTAAGAAAATGAATTGTTGGCATATTTAAAAAGACAGCAATGGATTGCTGCGCATTGTGGTTTTGTATTTAGTAGGCTTTAAGCTTCCATGGTTACCAAGAAGTACTGAGAAATTCTTCAAGTGACAGACAAATGTATAGACAAGAAGCTGTGCAGAGATATAGGTTGGGAAAGATCCCAAGATCTTATCTCCCCTTTCAGATCAGCAGTAGCATGACAAAGTGGGAAGAAAAGTTCACATGGTTGTTCAGGGTACCCGAGAGATGACCCATATCTGAAAGGTTCATAGCATAGATGGAGGAGTCTGTGTCTATATACAACTGCCTGGGTACACACAGAAAAGATAAATGTCTTGGTAGAACCGAAGATGTATGCATGTTTGAAAGACTTGGGAGGAATTTTCAAGTCCTATGTCAATGCAATAATATCAATCATTTGATACAAGGCAGAAAATCCATATCAAACTCAGGACAGCTGACTGATACTTTCCAAAAAGATTATCTGTGGTTAATAAAACAGAATCCATATCAACCAATGCCTTCAGTATTTCCTCCTGTGCATTTCCTTCTATCATTTATGTAAATTAAACTTACACATATAATACAATTCATATCAATATCAGAGAAAGAAAAAGAACATCCTGAATTCATCACTTATTATCATTACGTGGCTCAGAATCTGATTCTCATTAGCACTGTACTGTCCATTCTATAATTTTACAGTGACTTTTCATGGTTTTCCTAGAAATTCAGGCTCTGGAGTTATGAGTAATGATTATGAAACAAATATGACTACATGAAAGATAAAACACCACTAGTTGTGAAATTAAGCATCTACAAGTTATCACTTGTGCTGGTTGCTCATCGGATCATGAACAATGCAAGCATATAAAATATAATGATCTGGGCTAGATAATAAGATGAAAAAAATATCAAAATAATAAAACCCTTATTAAGTTTATCCTTAATGCAGTTCCAAATTCATCCAATAGTTTAGGTTAACAAAAGGTAAACAAAAAAATAATTTTCTGGTCAGCTTAAAAATAACAGTGAAACACACAGCCTTGACTCTGCCGCAGCTGTTTGCCTACAGTCTCTACTGAATAGCAGTACAAGCCAAGGTCTTTATAGGGGAAAAACACACCAAAATTTCAAAAATGCACAGGCTACATCACACATATAATAAATAATGTGTTCAAAGATCAAATTTTAACCCTCAAATGATAGAAATGCATACATTTCTATCCTAGTTACATATGACCTATATGTAACTATGATTGGCTGAGTGTACACTGGGTCTGAAATTTCACCAGCATTATAGGAGATATTTCTACACAGAATGTAGGAATAAATTGCTATGCATAAAAGTAGCTCCATTTCTCTTAGGCTCCAATTTTACACTTAGCAAAGGCAGAAGGTACAAAGTCTCAAAATAATTTTGATGATGGAAGCATTTTAAAATATTTGGTTCATCAAAGACACCTACTGCTGCTGTAAAGAAATACAGCAGTGAATTTAATAACGCCAAAGTGTTTGGATGGTGAGTAGTATACATAGCTTTACACCTTCTCTGCTCTTTTTACTTTAACTGTAAAAACATCTATTAAAAAAACCCAAACATCAAATACCTCCCAAAATAAGATATGATATAGTCAACATAAAAGCAGAATAAAAAGTAAGCTTAGGATAAAGTCTGAGGTGTATTTGTAGGAAAAAGGGTTAGTGTTTATTGATGTCAGTGAGCCAAAAAATTACTGAGGTTGGAAGGGACCTCTGGAGGTCATTTGGTGCAAATCCACTGCAGCCAAGGCTGCATTTAACCTTCACATACTCAAAGAGATCCTCCTTTTTGATGAGAAAGAGATCCAGCAGAGTACCTCTCTTTGCTAGTTCCTCTATCACTTAGAACAGGAGGTTTTCATCAATGCACTCTTGGATTCCTTATGTTCTGCTGTGCTGCCACTCCAGGAGATATAAGGATATTTAAAGAACCACATGAGGACCAAAGCCTGTAAATGTCAGGGTGCTGCACTCTGTCTGTGGAGGCCTCATCCACTTGCTCTTCCGTATCAGGTGGCATGTAGAGGACACTATAATGTCTCTTTAATCCTAATTCATAAACTCTCCTTTGGCTCCTCATTTATTGTCAGGCACAGTTTGAAGCACTCAAGGTATTCTGTTAAATAAAAGATAACTCATTCTGCTCATCTTCCTGGCCTATCCTTCCTAAAGAATCTCTATCCCTCCATTTCAACACTCTAATCAAGAGATTCAACCCACCACGTCTCCATGATCCCATCAAGATTGTTGCATTCCTGCCATTGTTATCAGGGTTCCTTGTGTGTGGATCATGTCTGTTACTGTCAGGCATTGAATACAGTCTGGAGGATGAGCTATTCTCTTGAGGGGAAAAAAAAAAAGTAAGGGTTATAAAATAAAAAATATCAGCAAAACCATTACTGTGTCTTATGACTGTTTTTTTCAGAGATGATAACTGTAAGATTCCAAAGAGGGAAAACGTGCACCTGAATGAAGACAATATAACTACATAAATTTTTCTTTTTTGTTGCAAGAGGTTTTGTACAAAAACACTGCCCCTAAGCCACCCAGCTTTTGGAAACTGGTTGTCATGGAACTCTGAATTACCTTTGTTGTGGCACTATGCTGTGAAACCATACGGGTGTCACAAAACCATGATTTCGCTATACACTAACTCAGAGAAGTTCAGCCTCTCCTACACCTACTAACAGTTTCTGATTTATGCTTTATGGTCTACCCCTTTACACCATAATCAAAGATGATAAAATGCTGATAATGAACATTTTCGTATGCTTCTCTGTCTAGAAATCTTTCTTTTTGAAGAGATTTTTATAACACCTCTCTTTCTTCTGTAAGCATTTAAAAATCAGTTGGTCATATTGTGAGTTTCATTTTTATCTTCTGGGAAACTTATAGAATATTAAATGTAATCACACTTTGAGTCAAGGACTGCAAAATGGAGGAAAGCTCAGAATGAGCCTGTAGCCTCTTATTTTCCCTTCTCCTTCTCTTCTCTGTGTTTTTTTTTTTTTTTTTTGATTAACCACTTAAAAAGAAAATACCCCCAATAATGCTTGTCAATGAAACAACTGAATTTCATCTGTCACTAGTGTCTTATATTATTCTAAAGATAGATAAGAGAATGTGATGTCAATAAATTTCAAAGAGATTGCCTGATGTAAATTTTTCAAATTATCATTAAAAATAAACAAAACTAAATTTCACAAGGAATCATTATTTGAAACACAGACATTACTGTGTCTGTGTTCCAACTTATCTATCTCATGAAATATAAAGGTCACTGTGACTGGAATCAGATTATCAATCTATTTTTTTTTCTTACCTGTGTATGATGTTAATATACATCCATTAGTATTTTGGAGAAACTTATTGACTTGCCTTTTGTGTGAAATGACTGGGAATAAAAGGTAATGGTACAGAAATTATAGGGGGAAATATGGTTGCTACCTCCTGGATGGAATGTGGTCAGCATACCCAACCTCCCACACAATATAATCTAAGGAGGACTAAACAGAGTGTGGAGAGGAACGTAGACACTGTGGCCAGACTCTGTCGAAACCCTCCTCTGCAGAGGAGGGAACTGGGTGGTACATGCTAGATGATTAGCTGCACAACAGCTGAAAATTAAGAGAGATCAAGGAGAATGTCCTACTCTTGAATCAGCAACCATGCTGAAATCACTCTCCCTGGATCAATGCATGTTCTAAGGTTATTTCAGATACTACACTGAGATACCCACTCCCAAATTATGAACACCCCTCACTGAGTAAGATATATGATTAAAACAATTCAAGCTCCACCTAAATGCAAAGAAATAGTATAAAAGGAAGTTGAAAATGGACACAATCTGTCTTCCCATAGGGATTCCTATCAGGTAAAAACTGTACTCTAGGAGCACTGAATGATTTTCTTGAGCTATCCTTGAACCTTAACCTATCACAATTTTATTGATAAAGAGAGTTATTCTGTAAACTGTTATTTGAGTCCTTCAAGGGTGCTGACAATAGGTAAAGTCGCTGGCAGTAGGTAGAGGTGTGGAGATCTAGGAGGGGGGCTCTCTGTTTGGAGTGTGACCCTGAACAAGTCAGTCAAACTAGTCCCTGATCCATTGAATTGCTCAGTGAAGGGTCCTTATAACAGGACACTGACAGACTGCTCAGGAACAAAGGGTATCAGCTTTTCTGGGGCACTGACAGACTAAACAGACACCAAGGCTCTGAGAAAATCTCCCCTTTTCACATGACACCTGAAAAAAAATTAAGGCAAAAGACAAGGTTAGATCTTGACTCCCCAACTTTTGTAGAATTCTGGCTATTTGCTTAGATACTTGTTAGTTTATTATATACTTATGAGTTTATAGAGATTGATGAATCCGTTATTATTGGTTCCTTCAAGCACTGAGCCTTGTTCTTCACACCATTTTTGACATTAACTCAAAATAGAATGAAACTCTGCATCTTTTTGGTGTAATTAATTACCAATATAAAGATTTAAGACTATCACAGGGTTTTTTGTTTGTTTTTTGTTGGTTTTTTGTTTGTTTGTTTTTGTTTTTGGTGGTTTTTTTTTGGTTTTTTTTGTTTTGTTTTTCTGTTTTTGAACAGCACTGTTAAAGTTGGGTATCAATTTCTGAGAACTTAAGAAGTCATGTCTAACCGTTTTTGTCAGGAAACTACAAACTCACTCTTCTACACCCCATTATGTATTTAATATGTTTTCATGATTTAGTGTTTAGATTTTTTTTCCCCCCAAGTAATTCCTTTTTTATCTTCATCTCTTCTGAATTAGTTTTTTTTAGAAAAATATTCATATTGTAGCAATAAACAGTATGTGGCTTGCTGTAGTTAACTGTTCATCTTTCTGGAAGAGAATAAATAATTAACCTGTGCTTCCTTACAGACAGCAGCAGTTAGGGCTTCCTTTAACTAGGCAATAGCACTGAATATTGAAATCTATTCCCTTATGTTGGATTTCTCTACACATGCAAATAAAAATGCTCTCCTCCACAAGGTCAGTTTCTCTATATAATTTCAGAGGCCAGTCTCTCATTATATAATAGGGAGTTGTTCTCTCAGATATTATCGTTTGATGGTTCAGTGTAGTGTTTTCATAGCATACTCCTTAATGTAGCATGTAAAAGTCTAATAGACCAATACCATATTCAGACATATCTCCAGATCAGTGATCAGGGTTAAAGCCTTAATTGGAAGGAAAGACTGCTCAAGTATCTATGACCCCCTTGTCTCTGAAGCCACAGAATTATTGGTGAGCCTTCAACATACAGTTTCTCAAATCTTTCCTTTCAGGGGTGTATCTGTCACATGGTGAAAGCAAACGAATAAACATTTTTCCAGTTGTCATTTGTACCCTGTCAGATGTGAGAGCTGGAAAGGATTTTGAAGTGTTGAATTTTTGTCTATTTGTTTGTTCATTTGCTTGATTTAAATTAAAGAGCCTGAATCTATGCTGTTTACAAAAATTTGTGCATCTCCAGGTTTCTTTCACCTCATCAAATGGGAGTATGAGTGATGATCAGAAGGCAGCTTTAAATAACTTTTGTGAGAAAACATTTTTATTTTCATCAAGAGTCTTATTCACAGAGTCAAAGGTAACTGCAAGATAAAGATTTTCTTTTAAGGATAGTGGACTTGCGTAATCCTGGGAATCAAATCTAGTCACACCTTCTTCTCAGTTAGCAAATCACAGTGATGGAAAATAAGAGCAAATGTTTAAATGAAAATAATAATGAGAAACAAAACAACACATAAATAATTCACAGTCTAAATACTACAGAAAATATAAGGGAAAGAAAAGTGGGAGGAGTGGCTGATACCCCAGGGTGCTCTGCAGCCCTTCAGAAGGAACTCAAGTTGGAGAGATGGACAGAGAGGAACCATCTGAAATTCAACAAAGGCAAATGCAAAATTCCCTCTGGGGAAGAATAACCCCAGGCACCAGAACAGGCTGAGGACTGACCTTTGGGAAATTAGCTCTGCAGAGAAGGAGCTGGGGATCCTGATTAAGAACAAACTGTCCATGAGCCATCAGTGTGTCCTTGTGGCCAAGAAGGCCAATGGTATCCTCGGGTGCATAAGGAAGAGCATTGCCAGCAGGTGGAGGGAGGTGATCCTGTCCCTCTGCTCAGCCCTAGTAAGGTCACATTTGGAGTGCTGAGTCCACTTCTGGGCTCTTCAGTACAAGAGAGGCATGGAGGTCCTGGAGCAAGTCCAGCAGAGGGCAACAAAGATGAATAAGTGGCTGGAGCACCTCACTTATGAGGAAAGGCTGAGGGAGTTGAGCCTTTTCAGTCTCAAGAAGACACAACTAAGAAGGGATCTGATCAATGTATATAAAGCTCTGAAGGGAAGGTGCCAAGAAGATGGACTCAGTGATGCTGAGCAATGGGACAAGAGGAAACAGGCAGAAATTGATACACAGGAAGTTCCACCTGAATATGAGAAAGAACTTCTTCACTGTGCAAGTGATCATGCACTGGAATAGATTGCCCAAAGAGGTTGTGGAATCTCCATCACTGACGATATTCAAGGACCATGTGGGTGCAAATCAGTACAATGTGCTCTGTGATGGCCCTACTTTGAACAGGGAAGTTGGATGAGATGGGCAACTGTGGTCCCTTCCAACCTTATCCATTCTATGGTTCTGTGAAATAAAAAGACCAGATTAATTCAAGATTTCAGTCACTTAGCAGCTTTTTTCTCTCTTTGATAACTACAACATTTCCCAAGACACATAGGCATTGTATAATCTAAAACGATGACTATGGCATCAAATATATCCATGGTTTGTGACCTTGGAATACTTATTACAGCTTGAAAATTCTGTAGTTAAGTTAGAAATACTGGAAACAAAGGCTAGCAATGTCTTCGTGGTTATGTCATAGGGTTATTCTTCAAATCGAAGTCAAGTATTGATGGTCTCAGAAAGCAAGCAAAATAAAAGAAAATAAAAAAAAAAGGAGAAAAAGTACTTGGCAGAGGTTATTGTACACTAATATTTTAAAAAATGTATAATATTTCTGTTAGTCATTGGTATATTTAATGTATGTCAGTCTGTAAAGAATACAGCAGTAGTACAGAACATTAAGCAACAGTCAATTACACTGAATAATGGCACATGTCTTTCAGATCTTTTCAGTCACCATTTCTCAGCCAAAAATTCCAATAATGATTGCATTACAGAATTCATAACATGCTTGGAAATTTTAGTCACATGACTGTTAAAAGCTCAGTGTCATAGATCTAGTTTTGCTTCCTGTAATAGATTATCAGGAACCTGCAATGATTGATACATTTGGATTCACGTTCCTCTGAATGTGAAACATATTATGAAAACTATCTTGAGTTTTTATGCATAAATCTATTTTCCTAAAAACTGTATGTTTCTCCCTATTTTTTCTTAAATTTAAAATAAGAGCCATAACTGAGCTTTCAGTATATTCAGCATTAAACTACTCTTTTATTCATTTTCTCATTGCACAGCAGAACACAGATTAAACCCAATGCTAAGATCAATTCGAACTGGTGAAGTCTACATGGTAGTGTGAACTGGGAAAATACTACCTCTGATTCCTACAGCAAAAAAACTCCACTGGCATGGTATCAGTCTTGGACTAGTTATACCTGCCATTCATGGTTAATTAACTAAGGCACAGCTTAATGCTGCTGTGAACTTCAAATTACAGACACAGTTCATGTCAACAGATCAGAGGTTGGGTCTCTCTATTACGTTGTATGGTAAAGTGCAGATGTGCTCCAATATAGGAATAGAAACCCACAATAACACAAGATATAAGAAACAGCTGTTCTATAAAGATAAATTTAGGGTATATACCATATACAAAAAATACCCTTTACAACCCATTAAAAATTCATATGAGATCTTTATTAAAATCTGTATAATCATAAATCATTTCCTTACAAACTGAATGAAAAATAATATGACTTTTTCTAACCCCTTAACTTAAAAACTTGGAACTGCGGGAAACAGGAACATATAAAAACAAAAACTATTTTCAGATGTCAAAGGGTTTTAATGACTAGGTCTGTATTCGATTTTCAGAAGCAACTTCTTTCTTTTTCTTGAGATAACTTACTCCACTAAGAGATTTCAATTGAAAATAACCTTTTCTAACACTGTTTTGTTTTTCAGTTTGTTCCCTTTAATTAAATTGCATATTCCAGAAGAAAATGTAGACTATTTTCTGAATATTAATTATAGTTCCCCTGAAGTCTCTTAGGTCATTAAAATATGATTAGCTAAAGGCTTTTCCTGGGTGGAATGAATAATAAACATCATATATAGGGATCCATTTCAAAAGTCTACAATGATTGCCTTATTGGGATTCAGTTAATGAGAAAAATCCATCTCTGTTGGTTCAGTGGCATGGACAAATATTTCAATTTCCAAAGATGCACAGCATGACAAACACAGATCACAACACCTGGAGTATCAAGTTAGCCACCTCCCACTGAAGGGTCTGCAAAATGGTAAGAAGCACACAGGTATTCCTGCTGAGTATATAACTTAAAATCTTCTTTTCTTTAATTATTTTTATCAGATTAGTTTAAATTAGCCCTGTGCCATGGCTTAATAAAAAATGAATCTTGTTTCCACAGCAATAAATTTGTTTTACTAACTTCTAAAAAACAGATATACTAAAACATTTGCATTTTTTTTCAATTTCATCTTAGCTGTAAGTAGCAGTCAGATAAATCTGTCTATGAAGAAGTGTGATATGCAATATTACATCACTTACACTTATTTTGGGGGTTAGCCATAGTTCCAATTAGAAAGGTATGTTGTAATCATCATTATCAATCTGTATGAGGTTTTAAGAGAGATATTTGTGTGGTTATACTCTATTAACACAATCAGAAAATGGGGCAATATTACCTTACCTACTATCTAGGGAAATCTTCCATCCAGAAGTGGTCTGAAACATCTCACCTTCACGGAAATTAGACCACAGCAACATCTGAAAGAAGTTGGTTTATGCAATGGCACATTCTAAAGTATTTTGTAAAATCCTGGTGCTGTCTTCATATCAAATGATATGAGGTAAACAACCCAATTGCAGCCTCTCCTAATCCATTTCTTTCCATCCAGCAAGTTGCAATGAAACATGATTTCCAGGTCATCTGTGTGTCCCAAGAGCTCTAAAGGTAATCACAGTAGCAGCTGTAGCATGATATATAGCATATATCCTTGACTGTCAAGGCTAAAATTCAGGCAGCTACACCAAACGCTACTGTAGCATCTGCACTGTGCTGACGACAAGACACTGGGCAAGTAATTATCACAGCTGGGCTTTCTATTTACTCTTTCTATAAACCACTTATGGATGGAATAACTGGATCTTGATTGTGCTTCAACAAAACCAGTATACTGAATACTTTTATTATGTTCCTACTCTATATGTTATGAGAACACACGCAGGATCACTCTCGAGGAGAAAAGACAACACAGAAAGAATCGCGTCTTGTCTGTATCACCTGGGGAGTCTTTCTGCTGTGCCTTCTGCAACCGGACTTGTCCATCTCGCATTGGCCTTTTTAGCCATCAGCGCGCTTGTAGCAAGCGTGGGTAGAGCCCTTTCAAATCTTCGTTCGCGAAGCCTAGCCATGATGATGATGACTCTATATGTTGACAATTACAAATACTCCTCTACTTGGAACAGAACAAAGTATTTTAGTTGGAAGGGACCTGCAATGGTCATCTAGTCCAACTGACCTGACCTCTTCAGGGTTGACCAAAAGCTAAAGTGCATTGGGCATTGTTCAGATGTCGCTTCAGCACTGACAGGTTTGAGATGTTGACCACCTCTCTAGGAGACTATTCCAGTGTTTGACCATCCTCTGGGTAAAGAAATGCTTCAATGGAGAGACAAACCTCCCTTGGCACAGCTTTGAACTATTTCCATATGTCCTGTCACAGGATATCAGGCAAAAAGAACTCAGCACCTTCTGCTTCCCTTCCCCTCCTCAGGAAGCTGTAGAGAGCAATGAAGTTGCCCCTCAGCCTCCTATTTCTCCAACTAGAAAAGCCTAAATTTCTTGGCTGCTCCTCATAGGATACTTCTTTCTGCCCTTTCACCATCTTTGTTCCTCTTCTGGACACACTGAAGGACCTTAACATTACAATAATAACATATCTACACACACTCACGCACTCAGTCTTTGCAACACCCTGAAGTTCTCTATGCAGTGCAAGAATTATCCTAATCTACTCTGTAAAGCCCAGACAATGGGCACCACCTAAAGAACTAGGTAATATGCAAAAAAAACCCCCAAATTTACTTCATAGACTGGCAGCCCTAATAATTTTAATTTGGCACAAACAACTATCCAGAAAGATCTTAAAAAAGCCTTTTCAGATTCACCTTTCTTTCCAGATTAACATCCTATGTGTGGTAAGACTGTGCCCAAGAGTTCAGATAGACAAAGCGTGGATAATCCTCTAGGCTGCCAGAGGTATTCCTGATGAGAGGAGTGTGGGTAGATGGGAGAAGTATTTTAGCTCTATTTTAGTCAAAGACAACATTCAAGGAGACTATGTAATCAGAGTAGATACAGGCAGTACATCCATGCAAACTGACAAAGGGGAAAAAAGGGGAAAAAAGAGTTGAAAATACTTATTTTCTGATAATCTTAAGTAAATAAGGGAGGAATAAAGAACTCCTGTCCAAGGTGAAGCATAGAATGAAGTGTCCAAGAGAAGGAGGAAGCAGCATAGGAGAAATATGGAGATATTGTATGAGAATACAGGACTGGGGTTAGCAAAACCAAAGCCCATGTGAAGCTGAATTGCAATAGAGAAAAGAAGGACATCTGTGGGTACGTCAGCAGCAAAAAGAAGCCCAGAGAAAACACAGGCTCACTGCTGAATGAAGCAGGGCACCTCATGACATAGGACGTGGAAAAGGCTGAGGTGCTCAATGCCTTCTTTGCCTTTTTCACCTCAGCCTGTACCAACAAGATTGACCTGCAGGAATCCCAGACCCCTGGGACCTACGGGAAGGTCAGGAGAAAGGAATATTTACCCTCAGGGATGCAGTATCTGATTAGGGTAAGTTTAAACAAACTGGACATAGGGCTGTGGGACCTGATGAGATGAACCTACTGGTGCTGAAAGAGTTTGCTGATGTCACTGTAAGACCACTCTCAGTTGTGTTGTACATGTCTTGACAACTGAGGGAGATAGCCAGGAACAGGGAGAGAGCAAATGTCATTGACATCACCAAGAAGGGCAAAAAGAGAATCCAGGGAATCACTGGCCAGTAAGCTTCTCCTCCATACCTGTACAGATGGTGAAGCAAGCACAATGTCTGGAAATGTCTTCCAGTGTTAAGTACAGAAAAGAGACTGTGAGAAGTCAACATGGATTTATACAGGGCAAATCATGTTTAACCATCTGATGACCTTCTCTGGTGACAGAACTGGATCAGTGGAATGCAGGAGAGCAATGGATATTGTTTATCTTGATTTTAGCAAAACTTCCAGTAAAACCTCCCATGAAATCCTCACAAAACACATACCAGATAAATGGACAGAGAGGAAGGAGGACTGACAACTGTCTAACCTACTGGGCTCAAGGCGTTGTGATCAATGGTATATGGCTCAGCTGGAAGCCAGTCACTAGTGGGCATCAATATGGCATCCACTACTGTTTAACCTATTTATAATGACAGAGATGATTGGGCAGAGGGCACCGCCAGTAAGTCTTCAGATTAAAAAAAAACTAGAAAGAGTAGCTGATGTACCAGTTGGGTGTGCTGCCAGTCATAGTGACTTTGACAGGTTGGAGAAATGGGCTGACAGGAATCTCACATAGTTCAACAAAGAGAAGTGCAATTTCTGGTGAGGGAATTGCCAGCACCTGGGAAGAAATAAGTTCACAAGCTCTTACAGGCTGGGGCTGATAGGCTGGAAATCAACCTTGCAGAAAAGCATCTGGGTGTCCTGGTGGACACTGAGCAGAACATGAGCCAGTGATATGCCTTTACAACACAGTCAGTCAACAGCATCCATCCTTTGCTGCACTAGCAGGAGTATCACCAGCAGGTTGAAGGAGGTGAACCTTCCTCTCTGCTCAGCCCTTGGGAGACACATCCTAAGACCCGTGTCCAGGCCTAGGTCCCCAGCACAACAGTCACAGACTTACTGGTTTAAGTGCAGTAAAGGGCCAACACAGATGACGAGGAAACCCATGGTTTTTTATATGAGCAAAGGCTTAGAGACCTGAGACTCTGCAGCGTGTAAAAGAAAAGTATCAAGGGAATCTTATCAATGTGTATAAATACCTGATGGAAGGAATAAAGATGGTGGAAGTGAGAGTCTTCTCAGTGGTGCTTAGGAGAATGTCATAGTTTGGCAACAGCCAAAACATCAGTGAGTTATCAACATTATTTTCGTACTAAATCCTAAAACCACAACACTCTACCTGCTACTAAGAAGAAAATGAACTCTGTCCCAGCTGACACCAACATAGAAAAGAAGCAACAAAGGGTACAAACAGAAAAAATAGGAAATTCCAATTAAGAATTGGAAAAAAAATCAACTAAAACCTTTTTTTTTTAAAAAAAACCAACTCTGAGGTGGTCAAATACAAGAAGGCAGATGTGCAGTCTTTTCCTCTTAAGATATGAAAAATCTGACAAGAAACAGTCTTAAGTAATGTAGTAACTGGGTGACCTCTAGATGATCATTCCAATTTCAATAACTGCTTGATGGAATTCATCTAACTACTTCATAAACACAGAGAACTCTCTCACTGCAAGCTATTAGATGCTTAATTCCTTTTTTTTCCCCCTACCTAAAGTGGTGTGTTTCTGAAACAGTGTTTGGATTTTGAAATAAAAGGTGCATTGGTTTTCTGTGGTCAGGTTTTGGTAGCAGGGGGGCTACCAAAGAAGCTGCTAGAAGTTTCCCCATGTCCTACAGAGCCAGTGCCAGCCGGTCCAGGATGGACCCACTGCTGGCCAAGGCCAAGCCAATCAGAGAAGGTAGTAGCACTCCTGTGATACTACTTTTAAGAAAGAAAACAAAAATTTTATGCAGATTTAAATTGCATCCAGAGAAGACAGGAGTGAGAAAATGTGAACCACTATTCAGACACCAAGGCCAGTGAAGAAGGAGGGAGAGAAGGTGCTGCAGGTGCCAGAGCTGAGATTCCCCTGCAGCCTGTGGTGCAGACCATGGTGAAGCAGCTGTGCCCCTGTAGCCCATGGAGGTCAACAGAGGTGCAGAGATCCACCTGCAGCCCATGGAGGAGACCCACACTGGAGCAGGCAGACACCCAAAGGAGGCTGTGATCCTGTGGGAGGCCTGTGTTGGAACAGGGTCCTGGCATGGACCTGCTGACCCATGGAGAGAGGAGCACATGCTGCAGTAGGTTTTCCTAGTAGGACTTGTAACCCTGCGGGGGAACCACTCTGGAGCAGTCTGTGCCTGAAGGACTGCACTCTGTGGAAAAGTGACCCATGTTGCATCTGTTTGTGAAGAATTGTTGTCTGTGAGATGGACTCATGGTGATATTCATGAAGAATTGTTTCCTGTGAGAGGGACTCCATACCGGAGCAGGAAAAGGACTCCTCTCCCTGAGCAGTGGCAGAAACAAGCTGTAATCCTCGTTCCCGATCTCCCTGTGCCTCTGGGGGTGGAGGAGGTAGAACTGAGGAAGGAGGGAGGGGTGGGGAGAAGGTGTTTTAAAAATTTGTTTTACTTCTCATTATCCTACTCTGATTCTGTCAGTAATAAATTCAACCAATAGCCCCACTTTGAGTCTGTTTTGTCTGTGATAGTAATCGACAAGTGATCTCTTCCAGTCCTGATCTCAGCTGGTGAGACCTTCTTTGTAATATTTTCTCTCCTCTGTCCAGTTGTAGAGGAGAGTGAGAAAGTAGCTTTGGTGGGTACCTGGCATCCATCCAAGGTCAACCCACTACAACAGGATATTACAACGCTTACATATTTAAATATTTATTTTTAAGCAATTCTATCATGACCATCTTCTGTGGAAAACCTTAAGATAATAGTTCCGTCAAGGAAAATTTATGAAAACTAACACTTTTTATGGCTGTAGCTAATAAAGTATATAAAGCGGATACTGGTAAATAGAAATTAATCTCACATTTCTGCCTTATCTATTTTGAAAGCTACTGAGCTAGGTAAAGATCAGACCTAATTGCTAATGGTTACTTTACTCTAGGTTGAATCTCTCCACAGAAGGGTGTGCGCGCACACACACAGCGCCCCCCCTCTGCCCACCCCCTAGAGCAATGTGATTTAAGTTTCAAGTATTTACCCCTAAAGAGTTAGAGAACCAGCAACTAGATAGAGATAGCTAAGTCTTCAACAGAGTATCATTATAAGTGCAGGTGGTTAATGCAGGTATTGTGGGGTGCAGAAAGCAGAAAGAAAATAGATCAACAGATAGTCAGATACAGACATAGATCACATACAACAAAGTATACAAGAAATGCATATAGTCTTTATCTCTTCAGACTGAAACATGAGGAATGAGAATCCACAGATGTACAAAATAACTCTCAGAACTATTAATTGCAATTCATGAAAGTATACCTTCATTTTACTTTCTTTTTATACCTTCTTATAACTTTTATTACAGTATTAACTGTAAAGAGTATCTAATTAAGTCCAGTGATATAATTTACCTTTTTCAGCGCTAAGAAGGGCTAGTAATTGACAACAATAGTAAAGAACCACAAAAGTTCTGGTGTCATTATTATGTATAAAATGGCTGATAGCAAAATCTTTTTTTAAAAATTTAAATAGCACATGAAAAAGCTTGATGAAAACAATATATATATAAATATATATAATAAACATATAACAATATAAAAAAATAAAAATAAAAATTACTTGGCCAGAATAATATAACAAACTTAAAGAAACATAGCTCCAAAGTGATACATCATGACATGTATCAGAAAATATAACAACAAAATACTACAGGATATTGGAAAATTTTACTTTAAAAAAACACAACACACATTAAAAAAAACCACAACTTGTCAATGTGCCAATGACAGGATTGCTTTTCTTCATTGTAAACAGTAATTATGGACTCTGAAACTACTATCTCTAGTCCTGGTTATGTTGAGTGGCATTTTATTTCAAAAGCTGTCTCATTGAAAAAAGTAGCTTCTTTATGTTAAAAAAAAATCTTATCAAACTAAGAATGTCAATTAGTAATCAAGAATATTTTGATAATTTTCTAAAGAAACTTCACGTCCTATTTTTATCTTGCTATGAAAATACCTACTCAAAACCTATGTTTTATGTCTGCTTAACGACATGGCACATCTCTCAGAAGCTTGCAAAACACACAGAAGGGGTTGCAGTGCTTTTTATTGATAAAGTGTGATAATATTTTTTCAAGTTATGCTCATATACTAGTTTTATCTTTCTCAGTAGCTGTCTGAAATACTAAGCACAAGAATGAAAAAGATGAATACTTATGGTTGAGTCTTGACATTATAGCAAGACAAAAATAATTAACAAGTGAACTTTTGTAGCTGAACTCTTCAGTTGATGTTGCTCAGTGTCATTCAAGCCTTGGTTAACATAAAAATGAGTCATCTGTGCTGGCTTCTCTTTCTGGAAAGGACTGTAATTTGACTTGACTTCAGTTGTACAATAAAATTTGATGCACCTTCTATGCAAGTTTTTATAGAATCAGATAGCAAATGGCAGACAATAAATGTTCCACTCTAAATTCCTGACATAGGACATTGTACATCAAATCAAGGGATGGCAGGATACAGAACTGGTAGTAAGAAATTTTGTGCCTAGTAAAGCTGATGTACTTTGCCACTGATTTCCCTGGGGTCAGGATTTCATTCTCAGACAGGGAACAGTAGAACAAAATGGCACTGTGATTTACACAGACGGTGTTAGGAGGAGTGGTAAATGAAGAGGTATGAAAAGAGTACTCAGTACTAACAAAGAAATCTAAATTACAAAAAATGATGGCTAACACGAACAAATATGAAAAGAGAGGGGCTAACATTTATGATTTTAGACATGTAATCAAAGCCCTATCTAAAATGGTTAACGGAGCAGTAGGAAGCAAATACAGAAGATCCATTATCAGTGTTGAAGCCTAACACTGAACCTCAGTTTCTTTATTGTAAATGCTGTCACTGAGTTTAGACCATTTACGCAAGAATGAGAAAAATGCTATCATCTTCATAAAATGACTTTATAAAATGGATTTCTTTAAAGAAATGCCTACTAACAGTAGCCTCTAACAATATCCATGGGAACTCCAGTTGGAAAACAGTAAGTGCATGAAAAATATATGTGTATGCATGCAAGCTTGCATGTTTATAAAACACGTACATACCACTTGTGTTATTTACATAACCTATTGTTTAAACACCTAGAAAATATACATTTAAAATAATGGAAAACATTATAGAAACCTGTCAAAAACTACAAGGCTGTTATTTAAACACTGTGCTTCTTAATGTGGAAGGACTCTTGCAAAAGAAATGAGGCAGATAAAAAGTCATCTGATCTCCTCAAGTGAAAAATAGTGATATCCAAGTAAGCAGAAACACATTTGAGTGATAACACAGGTAACATCCCCCTCACCTCCCCCCCCCGAGAAAAAAAAATAAACCACAAACAAACAACAAGCAAAAACTCCACCACCAATAGTGCCAACAGATTCTTGATAGAGTAAAAGAGTCAGAAACTACAATAAATAAGTAACAAAATGGAAGAGGATGAGATATATACTAGAAACTGATAATGGCAGTGTTGCTCACAGCAGACAAACAACATAAAATCTGACTGTCAATGCACCTTCAAGTGTGAAGTATGATTTTCTGAGAGACTGCTAAAATGTCTTCCTTAAATAATCTTTACAAGTCTTCACAGTATGTTCTCTCCTCAGTTTACAGTCACTGCTGCATCCCAGCTTTCTGTTACTGTTTCCTGTATGTTCTTCCATCTACTTCAACCTTACTTCTCATGAAAAGAGAAGTAAAAAAATTCTACAATTTTTTTCTATCAATATAAACAGAAAGGTATTTTTTTTTTTAGCTTTTTCACATGGTAACAAACACAAGTACCCATGAGGTACTGTAAACCAATGATCTCAGTGCCAGGCACTTGACACATTTGGCCTTTTAGAAGATAACAACATCAAAGCTTTAAAAGCAAGGAGTCAGTTACAGTCTGTCTCCCTCAGCCTTATTACCTGGACTGAAAGGAAACAGGGGAGCTGGAAGTCCTTGTGTTTTGGATACCTGGTTGAAGGGAAGGTGAAGGGACAGACAATGCTTCCCAAAGTCCCCAAAACAGCTAGTTGTAGATTGCAAAATTCTTTGTCAGTTGAACCAAATAGACTTGCCAGCACGTGTTTAATTGTTTAACAGATTAAACAAATCTGGTTAGTTTAGCATTGCTTGTACACAAGATGCAGTCTTTTGGAAGCAAAAATTTTGCCTGCTTTAGAGAGCAGGTGTACAGCTCCTTGTTTACAGCTCTACTGCAGCATGCCAGATTAATCCAAGCTTCCATTTCTGTATCTATAATTTTGCAAGAATTTATGTGCCTGATTTTCAGGTTCCTGTAACATACATATAAGCCCTTCTGTCTACAGCAGTATCAGCAAGATTTATGTAGGTATCTACCATACAGATTTAGGAGTCTGCCTGTACACATTGCACAGTATAATCAATGCCTAACATATATTTAGACAAAATATTGGTCATAGAGATAAGTGAGAAAAAGTATATTATTTCAGAAAGTTTGATCCTGAATGTCAACATTTAAAGTGGCAGTATTGCAGAACATTCATGCAGCTACAGAATTTTCATTAGTAATAAAGCAATACATCTCCATGAATATTATTGTTATTAAACATTCATACAACCTATTAACTTTGCATGATCCTTCAAAGAGATTGCAGAAGGACAAAGTCTTTTCCTGGAAGATTTTAAAATCCAAATTAGGTAAAATGAGTAAGAATATGCATAGAACAGACAAAAGAAAAAAAAAAAAGAAAAAAAAACAAGGAAGGATTTAGAAAAGAAGATTAGTACAAACTGTGCATAATTTAGGGACAAAAACCTGTTAATATATTTCGCTGCACAGAGTGATTTAAGGTAAGATATGAGAGATGGCAGAGGCGGGGAAAATCATGACTGTAACTAAGCAGGAAGAAGTGGATTGGTAACCAGAAAAAGGACTCTTAGAGAACGCTGTTTTCAGAGGAGAGTAGTACAAATATTAAGAGTAAAAGATATACTCTGTAGACACCAAGAAGTCAGAGCAACTGAAAAAGCAAGGCAGCCTCACCAAAAAAATTGAAAGGATTTAAAGCACTGAGAATTTCCAATGTCTCTTCATCTGCTAGAAGCTGTAGTTAGAAAGCTGATGTTTTATCCCCCATAGACATTATCCTAAATTTACCCTACCCTAAAGGAGGAAACTGCACCATGTATACCATATGATATTTCAGAGACACTTCCTTCATTGAAAAAACACCTTTTCAGACAATTCCTTTACCACATAGATTGCTTTTTGATTACTTCATTTTCTGTGGAAATGTTATTCTGTGCTTGCCTTATGCTTGCTATTTCCCCTAGGCATCTAACTGGAGACAGATGTTTGGGAAAAGATACAGGACTGAAAGAACCTTCAGCTGGACTGTGTGGAGATTTATTGTGTCAAGTCTTGGAAGAATAAAAAGAGAGCAGGCATCCAGTACAATTACTAAAAGGGGATGTTTTGAGCAAAAACTTGTGTTGTGCTGCCTTCATTCTTCAGAAGAATATAGGAGACATCAGATTTCCCTCTCTAGCCTGCTGCAGTGAGGTAAGTTACTCAAATATCATGTGTCACAAAACGATAAAGGATGTTAGGATTCAAGTGAGCATCTTTTTGCAGAGAGGTCTTGAAAATCTCTTGATTTTTGTCTAATGCAAACTTTTGGAGCTCTGTCTAGCCTACCACAGAACACAATTAAAAATTAATTACCAAGGTTAGTTAGTTAGTTATTCTCCACAATGAGAACATGGCCCAGTAGAAGAGTCATTGGAATAGTCCTGGAAGAGCGGAGATTATGAGACAAATGCACGATTTCATCTTATTGTAATAAACTGCATTTCTATATTAGTTCACAAATGGGCCCTTGTAGATTGACTCTTAAAGAGGGGAAATAGCTAAATAACTCCCATGTTAGTACCAGTATTGTCTAAATAGCATGAAAGGCATTTCAGTTCCTTTCATCATAATTTATTGTCATTTTCTGCAAGTTACCAGTCAGTGTAAAAGACAAAGGCTTTACACATGAGTGCAGAAAGAAATTCAAGTACAATACACATTGCCATATCCAAAGCAGCTATTTTCAAGCAAAGCTGAAGCTAAATACTTTGATATATGTTCTTTCTAACATAATGAAGATTTCACCTATGACACAAAAAATACACGGGAAACAGTTTTATAATATCCACCTGAAAAACCTTCCTATCTTTCATTTTTATCTGTTTTTGTTTTAAGAAACTTCCATTGTCTAGCAGGACCATTACTATTAGAGACATCTCAATTGTTTAAGATTTTCTTTATGTAAGGTAAAGCACCACTTCAGACATCCTTTAGAACTCAGCACATTCCTAAAATATCACTGAAGCATGTGCTTGCTTTGATTTTCATCTATCCTTCACTTATGTTTATATTGTTTCAACCTGTTCCCCCCTCAATATATTTTTATTTGAAGGTTGAATGTTATGTCCTATACCAGACACCATCAGATGGATAATGAAGACCTTAATTTATACAAAGGCAGGGGGTTTTGAGGATCACTGTGAACTTGCTCACTAACCATGCAAGTGATAAGCCTTTCTCAAGTGTTTACAGCTAAAGACAACCTCATTGCATTGTGCAGCACATTAAGCTGAGGTACCCACCTGAAATCATACAGCCTTATAAAGAGAAAGTGCTCCAGGGTGTTCAGTCTTGTCTCTTAGACACCTAAATTTCTAAACCTGATGTTTACTACATATTGTCGACAGGAGGCCATTCCCACAGCGGTACTTTCATGAGGACAAAGGGTTCAGAAGACTGGTAAAGAGCAGAGTGCTATGGGCTTCAGGTGCTAAGATACCATTCTGATTCCCACTCTGAGTACTAGTGGTAGGATAAAAACATAAAGGGTTGCTACAAAAAGCACTTCTAATGCACTAATCAAGAAAGGAAAAAAAGCAATATAAATGTGTTTTTTCTGGTACATGCAAAAGTATTTGATGACAAGTTGATTTCTGTTCTGTCAGATCGGAAGAAGCTAGTTGATTTAAGGTACCAGAAAAAGATTAAAGTAAAATTTATCAGTTCTTTTTTCAAAAGATGGAATATCTTTTCAACAGATAATAAGTATTTTTTGTTACTAATGGATGTGGATTTTTTCTAGATTCCCAAAATAATTTTCTAAAATTGGACCTGAAACAAATAGCTTGTTTATATAGCCTCTTTAATTACAGTGTTCTATGCTTACAAGGTTTATACATACAACTATACACCAAACCGAGGACTTCTAAACCTTTGCCTTTAAAATGTTCTACTTGCCCCTGAGTTTTCATTGATTCCATATATGATGTTCAAACACCAGAAATCCATGCTTCCTAGAAGGATTTCTCCAATTATGGACTTGTCCTCATCCCTTACTGGAGTTGAATAAACCTTGTTATACAAGGCTTTCTAAAACATACTTGTCATTCATCTGACTGAGCATGAACAGACTGATAAATCAGGTCATGACATTTGCACTAAATTGCCCTGCAGAACACTAGAGAATAAGAGTAACTATTCCTTAGTCATCCACTTTATTAGCTCTTTGAGGAAGTGGTTTATCTAATGTTGTCTAAGGTATTGTCATGGTTTTGCCCACCAGCCCATCCCTGGTGTGTGAAAGCAAATTGACCCAAAGCAAAACCAAGACATTTTTGCATGTTACATCTTGACATACAGCAAAAAGGTGGGGATTTTTAATCTTAAAAGTGAAAATAATTAATATTTAAAGAATCTATTTCCAATTAAACAAGATGTACAGTACCGTAAACCAAACGAATTTTTCTCTTATCAATGACTCATAAATCACAGTTCATTTGTTCCTCCCTGAAGATATACTTATTAATGCTGCATGTAGGTGGAATATTATGACAGGAAGTCTATACTTGCAAAGAAAATACAATAACTTCTTACAAGTGAATACGAGTTCAGTATATTTTTAGCATGTTGCATACTCTTAGTTAAAAAGAAGAAATTTTATGCAGGTAGTCCAGGACTGTGAGCTGCAAAAACTCAAAACTAGTTGGGGGGTAGGCTGTGGTAGAATATTAATTAAAAACTCAAGAAAATGGTATATACACTATATTACTTCCCTTAGTTACATTGAACTGTATAAAAATAGTTATTAAGGAAGCTTTGGAATTTTCTTTAAAAAAGCTCTCTGTAATTATAAAAATTAAAAAATGGTAGATGTACATAAAACGGAGGGTAGTTTGATTAGCATATGATGGACAATCCTCATAGTCCAGAATAGTATAGGCATGTAACACAAAGTTCTGTCCTATTAACAGGAATTATAGTCCCCAACACTAACAGGGCTTTAAGATTAATCCTGACTGACCTTCTGCAAAGAATCTAATCCCCAAATTGCTGCATTTGCTGTCTACTATCTAACCAGTACTTTTCCAAAACCCTTCATGAAATGTGAAAAATTTTAATATGTCTTTGTATCTTCCTTTTTTATGCAGATAATATGATTTGCTCATAATAAACACACAGGTGATCTAAATTAAAAGTTCTAAATTTAACCTTTCTATTACATAACCTTCACAGTGTGTCATTTGGGGGAGGAAAAAAATAAAATAATGTTTTCATTTGTAAGTAGTAATGTATTACCAGCAAGTCAATAATTTATAGCAGCCATTAGTATAAGAATCCATTAGTCAGTAAATTAATTTCAAATTATGTATAATATACAAATAAACCAAATTATAAGTAATCCTGAATATTTACACTATGCTACAACATACATCCCTGGTGGATCTATACCTGGAACACATATTCTACAGTATTTAATTGTGCTTGATGCCATAAAATGTGTGTGACTCACTGTTCTTGATATATGTATCTTAAAACCCCTAGACATCCAGAGAAAAAGCCCTTTCTTACATCCAACAATGCCCTGTGACTCCTTTAAGCTTTGTAGAACCCATAGGGTTTAAATATATTTCCCCTTGCCCTACCAAGTGCCATAAAGCCCCTAGCTGCCACCAGCAGCCGCTAGACAACACTTCTGCTACCCCTGGCTTCTGAGCCTCAAGCTGGCTCACACGGTAGTAGCCATGGTGGGCAGCTGGAGTTAATATGAAATTCCTTCAAGCAGCACCTACAGAAATTTGACACATCTTTATATGGGGAATACCTTGCTCTTACCCCGATACTTAAATCATTGGTAACTTAAAAATGACTAATATAAAATGCAACAAGCATTTGTCTATAAAATGCACATCAGATAAAGGATATAAGTGTGTATAAAGGATACAAATGAAGAAATGAAAGTAGAGCTATACCTAAACTACTTACACCTGAGTTACCTTAAAATCCGCTCTTTCAATTACCTTACCATCTCCTGTTTCTCCTCCTTTCTTCTGAAAAAGTAGTGAAATGTTTCAAGCTTTGTATCAGCTACTACACAGACTGTCAGAAAGCTCACCCACAGAAAAAGATCATCTCCTGGAGCATTCCCGTTAGAGTACACCTCCAGTAATACTGATCTCATCCAGCTGCCTCATGGTGAAGAATGTTAGTTCTCGTGGCAAATATTCCCTTCAAGATTATTTTCTTTTGAGACTGTACTTGCAGACTTCATCTTTCATCTGAAAGTTTTTTCAGCCTCATTCTTATTCAAGGAGAGTCTAGTCAAAGCTTTATTTAAACAAAGATACCCTATTCTTAAGAAAGGGTGGTTGCTGAGAACTGAAGTACAAGAAAATTTCACCACACCTTCCTTCACCTGCAAGAAGCCTCCAACAGAGGATGCTCAGAAGAAAAGGGGCCTATTTATGACAATTAGGTAAGGCAAGAAAAGGTGAATGGGGAGGATCAATAACCAAGCCTAAAGCACAGTTGCTTTGCATGTATTGTGTTATGTTGAAGAGGCTTCTTTTTTTATTTTTTAGAAGAAGAGTGTGAAAGTTCTGTGTTTAGAGAAATATACAATTCTAATGTCTGTCTAAATACGTCTGGAATAAATGGTAACAGTAATATTTGTTAGTAGTTTCCAGTGTTGCAATACAAAGACTAGAGGAAGGAGGAGACATTTTAGGGAAAAAAGAGTTCTGACTTAAACAATAAGAATTTCTTGTCAAGTAAGAGATATAGTGCTAGGCCATATGGTGCTGTGCTTTAGACTTGTGACCAGAACTGAGCTGACAATAGCAGTTTAGCTGTTACCAAACAGTGCTTGCACAGCACCAGTCTTCTGTGCATCTGTCTCTGTGGCATTCCAAGCCCACTCCCCCAAACAGACTGAGGGTGGGAAAGAGTCTAGGAGGGGATACTGCTGGGACAGCTGGCTGAATTGACCTTAGAGATATGTGTCACATCATGTATCATCATGCTTAATGGTAATTGTGAGGGAGTTCTTCCAAAGGATCTGTTTCTCAGAGAACAGGCATCTGTGTGCTGGGGATGAGTGATTATACTACCGTCACTTGGGGTCTGGTTTTGGGTTTTTCCCCCTCTTTTTTTTTTCCTCCACACCCTGTCTCTCCTCTTCACTTATCTTGACTCACAAGTTTTTCTTGTTACTCTTCAAATTCTCTCCCTCACCGTATGGTGGGGTGGTTGGTGGGTGCTCAGTTTCTGGCCGAGGCCAACCTACCACAGCAGCAAAGCTACTAAAGTTGACTACAATGTCTAGAGCAGTGAATAAAATAAGGTGATAAAATAGGCAGAAAAGCATTGTGAAGCACATCTAGTAAGAGAAGTGATGTGAGGCTGCAGTAGAGAGAGCAGCCTGGGGTATGTGGGGAGAAGCTGTGTGAAGCATGGCTAAAAGGATGAGAGGTAGAGCAATGTGCAGAGCAGCAAGAAGCGAGGCTGGCAGCATAAGAAGCAACAAAATCAGAACCAAGTGAGATCAATACACCAGCTCAACTTAAATGCAACCTTACCCCCCACCAAGACTTCAAAAAGGAACAGTGAGTGCCAATTATTACAGGAGAGAAAAAGCAACTGGCTAACCCAGCAGCTGCCTCCCCTGAAGAAAACACAGTAAAATATTATTGGTCTAGTTATTCTTTAAGAATCAAGTACTGCATTTACTTACCTTTTTTGAGCTTTTTTGTTTTCATTTGATAAAAATACGGGGTTTAGCCATCTGATTTACATTTCATAGCTGCTTAAAATACTTCACTGCATATTACATTTTTTGCTGCAACTTACATCCTATATCAATCTCTATATCAAAGAAGTATGCAGGACTCAGGCACCTAAAAGAAATAATTCTGTGTATTCTTTAATGACGAAGACCAGATACCAAGGTAACTACAATAACTACAATTTTTGTTTTGTTTTGGTTGGATTTTTTTGTTTGTTTGTTTTGTTTTTGTGACTGAACTCCAATTTTTTCCACTTTGGTATTCCATAGAAGTGACCTTTCAAGAAAAGTCAGTAACATTTTCCACCTTGCCTGTCATATTGCTAAGTTGCAGCAGTCAGTCAGTGTTGAATGCAACAACTTATGTATGTAGTAGATAAGTGCATTTCACGTTATGGTTTAAATTGTGGTGTTTTTTATACCAATGATATGTCCACCTAATACAAAGAAACTGCATTTTCTTGTAAAATGACAAAATTAAGAAATGTCACAGTACAGTAAAAATATCATTGCCGTTCTTAGCTTAAGGAAACACAAGAAAGTAGCAAAAATTGGAAAACCCAAGGAAAATATATCTTACAATTTTCTCCTGGATTTGTTGCAAGACACCCAAACTCAATGGGCTTAGTATGGTAACATTCAAGTATGTCAGGAAACGTTTCTATTTATGTGGATGACTACAGAAGGTCGTGCTATCTGAAATGGCTGTCACACCAAAAATTCAGAAAAGTATTCACTTCTGATACAAACTTGAGTGACACCTCAACATAAAAGTCCAAACCAGCAGTTTTGTGGCTGGGAAGAACAGACATCACCCAGAATTAAATAACATCCTTAGGAGCTAACAAGGAGTTTTTATCCAAGCTCCTAAAAAAAAAAAAAAAAAAAAAAGAGAAAGCTGCATATATTACTTGACCACAAAGTCTTTCAGCTCAAGGTTTGTTCATAGTTTAGGCAAAAAAAGGGTAAAATTAACAGAATGCTGTATTTAATTGCTGTAACAATCTGGTGCTCAAGGGGATTGTTTATTCTGCTTATGTCAGCCCTGGAAACTGTGATATAGTTATGCGAAAGGCAAAAACATCTTTGTGTGTATCTAGCAAAGCTTTTCTAGAAGACCTACATCTGCCAAGACCATATGACTGCTAGATGGAAAATCCTATTTAGAATGCTGAGTGTAATTCTGTCACACGTTAATCTTTTCGAATTTATATTGACATAAATGAATTAAAGAAACTTGGCTTGATTAACCACACCAAAGGCTAAGAGGGAACAGAAGCATTCCCTGTAAATAAAGCAGGATGCAAATACTGGGTAGAAAGAGATAATTCAGCTAAACAAAGGGTCTGGCAAAAGAACAGGATCTGAATAAATCAAGCTAGAAGAAGGCTCCCAATCATTCATACTGTGAGGTCTTCTCGACAGGCACAGTGGGACACAGGCCAAGTAGTGCTGACAAGCCTGGTCATTTATTGAATTACAGGGCATGAGTCCCTGTGCAATGTGTCTGTGCGCTCGACAAGACAGGTCCATCCTGTTCCCCGGTCATACAGTGTAGATTAAATCTTTCTCTGAGAATGTCCAGGTTTTCTCTTGTCTGGTGTGCTGGTTTTGGTTGAGACAGAGCCAATTTTATTCACAGCACCTGCTGTGGTGCTACTCTTTGGATTTGTTTTGATAACACAAGGATGTTTCAGCCATTGCTGAGCAGTGCTTACACAGTGCCAAGGTCTTTTCTGTTTCACACACTCTGCCAGCGAGCAGGCTGGACTGACAAGAAATTGGGAGAAAACACAGCTGGGACAGCTGACTCCAACTGACGAAGATGGAGCCCTGCCTGCTTGAAGGTGGCCAAACACCTCCCTGCTTATAGGGATAGTTGCACTTTCAGAAGAACTTATAATGGGAGGCTAGAACTTGTTTTTCACTAAGGAAGCCTTTCTTCCCTTTCCCTTCTGCATTTCAGAGAAAGTTGGAGGGAGAACAGTGAGTAAGCTCTCTCTCTCTGATATGCAGGAAAGATAATGCTCACAGACATGTACAGGGCCCCCTTGGGTTGGAGAGCATGTGGGAGGACAGAGAGCAGATAAAAAGCCTTGGAAGAGCATTGGAATTTGCCTTTCACTGTGAGGCCTGGTACTGCCAGGCAGTGCTGTGAGGTTTGTAAGTTTTAATTTCTTTGTCTCTTTTTTGAACCCTTTCCTCTACCTTGATATTCCTGGGGAAGATACTTGCATATATTTTACCTTACACTGCTGATGGGAAATAGTGGATGAATTCCTTATTTTGCTCTGCTTGATCAGTGACTGAATCTTTATTATATATTCCTGAATACTGTATTATAGGGCTGTCTTGGAAAAGAAAGGAAAACAAAACATAACAAGGAAACAGCTCAGCTTGCCTCCCACAAACCAGTCCACAATGCCTTATCTTTCACCATAATCATAATAAAACTTTTGAGATCTAGTATTAAAACAACATCTTACTGGCTTGCCACTGCACAGGTTCTCATTCCACTCAATTAAAATTCTTATTTGCTGTATAGCACAATGCCCCAGACTACTTTTGTCATCAAGGAAACTACCAGAAAGCTGTAGGGAATACAGCAGCAGACCCTCACTGGTCAAGAGAAACTTCCAAAGAGTCACAAGCTTAATAAATAGCAGCTTCCACCAGTTCCCCACTTGGTGGTTTCTGGGAAAGCTCCCAGAAAAGGCCAAGATGTTATTTCCTGTTGTAGTTATTTTAGCTGTGTGGATTTACATTTTGTCATTACTTAGTAAATAAAAGACCATCCCCAGTGCCTCAGTTAAAACCCACCTAGGCATTCTCCTTCCGACCTGCATCTGTTTCTCTAGCTGGCCTACCACATGTAGGCTACATAACATGAAAAAACAGGTTTTAACTCACAATACCAACAGAAAGGGAAAACATAGTTTTTCATTGATATTACAATGCCTGAACAGAAAGTAATAGTCTAAACTACCTACTTGCAGTGTTTTAGTCTGTATTTCTTCAGAACACAATTCAAAAAATTATTCTGTTTATTTTGTCTTATCACATTAGCCTGGTATTACTTTTTGCTTGTAACCGTTCAGACGTGTTTGGCATTTAACACATATTATTTTGGAAAAGATTCTAATCTGTTAAATAAGTTTTAGGCTTATCTGAAAAGGCATTTTTCTTACATACTGCTATCTACAGATAGTGTGATGAAAGATATAAAAAAACTTCAGCACCCTCCCTTCCCTACAACCAGCTCCCACTTCACTAATCTTAGCATTTACAAGAAGGATGTCAGAGACCTGGTATAAAGGTTTTTTTAGACTTAATTTTCTATTAATGCCTTAAGGTAATTATATTTTAAAGTTACGTAGCTGAACTACAGTTACAAGCAGCTGAACTGTAAATTACAGTTCCAACTAGTTTTTTAGAATAGGGAAGCTATTCCTTTTGAGAGGAAGGGGAAAAAAAAGTGAAAGAAAAAAGCCTAGGGATATTGTGACCATCTTCAGCAGCAGGCAGCCCCAATACTTCTAGCAATTAAGCTTGTCAGAATCCTTTCTCACAAACTCCTGCTGCTCTAGCAATGCCAAGTGCCAGCAGGCAGCTGTGTTCCCAGAGACTGTGAACATAAACCCAGCAGAAGACAACTTGGTAGTTCTTTGTGGGAGATGAAGAAAGCCAGACAGATATACTCCTTAATAAACTTCTTCTGTGAACTAAGAGCTGCAGGGAGCTTAAGCTTTTATGATTTTATTTACATAATGACCAGCATAAGTTATGTCACAAAAGGAAATGGACTTTCCTGCCTGAAGCCACCACACTCTGCATCAATCACCCGATAACTTATCAGCATAACCTGCTTAAAATCATCACTCCTTCAGGAAAGAAATGCTTTCTAACAGGCATGGAAGAATTCAGGAGTAAAAGCAAAGGGACTCACTATAGGTTAGCCAGAGATTTGCTAAGGTGTGAATCAAACTGATGAGGTTCTTTAGTAATTAGATGTTAAAATACTAGAAGTCTACCTGAGCTCTATTAATCCAGAAACTTAATTAACTGTCCCAAAGCACAACTGGCTTAAGTCAAGCATCTCTAACTAAATTGAGAGTGTGAACACAGAGATAATTGTAGCCAGTATATTAGAATCATAGAATGGTTTGGATTGAAAGGGACCTTAAAGTTTATGGTCAGGGACTCCTCTCACTAGATCAACTTGCTCAGGGCCCTATCTAACCTGGTTCTGAACACTGCCAGGGATGATGCATCCACAACTTCCCTGGACAACCTCATCCAGTGCCTCACCACCTTCACAGCAAAGATTTTTTTTTCTAACACCAAATCCAAACCACTCTCAGTTTAAAGATATTCCCTCTTGTCCTATCACTACATGTGCTTATAAAAAGTCCCTATCCAGCTTTCTTGCAGATCCCTTAAGGACACAGTACTCCAGATATGGTCTCACTGGAGCAGAGTAGAGGAGCAGAATCACATGACTTGGTCACACTTTTTTTGATGCAACTCAGGATACGGTTGACTTTCTGGGCTGGAACATATCAACCAAGAAAATGAGTGATTTCCCAACAACTGCCAGTAACAATACTCTGAACTCAGTACAAATGTAAGATAGCATTTCTTGTTTGTTTGCTGCAAAGTTTTCTTTTTTTCCTTTTTTTTTTGATTGGTTGGTTTTTTTGTTTTGTCTTGGGGTCTTGTTTGTTTGTTTGTTTTTATTTGAATTGTTATTATCTGTGGTCACCAAGAAGATAGAAAACATCTATTCAGCCCTATATGTACATGCACTAAGATGCAGTCAAATTATTCTTCCCATTTACAGACCAAAATTCATTGCTTCATTTAGAGCAGAGGATGAAGTAAGTTTTGTGCATGGACCACAGTTAATACAAAACAAGTCCTTTTTTCTTTTACAAAATTGAGCCCTCAGGGCCCTGATATGATTCATTCTTATTCTTTAGCTTAAGTGAAATTTCTCTACCAAGTTTTGCTTTGCAATCAGAGATATATCATGGCAAATTCACCCTTTTGGTATAGTCCTTTCTTTACAGAACTCTATAGTCAAGTATGATAGATTATTCATTCCTTTTTCATGTTAATGACACTGACAGTCATTATTGCCATTACTTCATGGCAATAATGACATGAACCACCACAGATTCTAAAAGATGATGGAAAACAGGAAGAAATTATAGTAAATACATTACGCCATTTGGACACATGGAGAAAAATGCACCCAAGGTATTGATAAGAAAAATTATTTTCAAATATTAATTTACAGATTTAAAACCCACCACCATTTTATTGCAATTACAGTAATGAATTCTTTTAGTTTGTTTCTTAGGGGTGTTAATAGATTTTTTTTTTCCTCTGAAAATGTGATGCTTCAGTTAGATCTGTGAGCACTGGGAGAAGTAGTATTGCAGGTATAATATTGCAGAAACATTCTGTGAAAATGAGAAGTTAAGCTGCACTCAAGATTTTTTTTTATATAGTTTTTAGTTACAAAAGAATTTTTAGTTATAAAAGAGTATCCAGAAGCCATCCTCAGATAGGAGTGTAACTGTATCAATGTAATAAAAGTAAATCAAACTAGGGTGTAACTTTCACCTTTCAAGACATCTAAGTTGCTCTTCCTAAGGAGTAGTAAGGCAGGAGACATGTTAGAAGAGAAAAATCACTAGGTCCAGGCTCACAGGGTGAAACTGTCACCAGACCTTCAGAGTTTCAGAAAGATAACATAATGCCTTCTGATTTCAATCTGAATCTTAAAATGTGGAACAACTATGAATTGTGAATGGTAAGTAATAAGTGAACTCAGACAGCTTTGCACTTTATTTCCTAAAAGGGTTCATTTTACTGCAATTTGCAGATGAGGGCTGTCACCAAACTATAGTCACAAATTCTTCTGGTTGAGACAACAGTCACAGCATATAACTTGTCACGTTCCAGCTGTCTGCTGGCAGGGAGGGAAAAAACCCTGAGGTTTTCAATACTTTTTTCTACCCCTAAGGTTCTTTATGCTCTGTACTGGTACTGAAGCAGATTATTACCCTCCCCCAACCTTTCTATTCCTCAGGCTCATTTAATTCTGTTTTCTGCAATTAGAATTTGACAGAAAGAATTAAAAGAGATGAAATACAGTGGATTCTCAAAACAAGCATCAGAGATACCTGTCTCATAACCATCATCCCTCTTCATGTGACATTACCCTATATAATATCTGATAAAGATATCAGTTTAATCTATTTCAGTTTAAGTGGTATGATTTTCAACACCCTAAGAGTGACAGGAATTTTATTTCTTTTCAAAGGTGTGAAGGATGGGTTGCTTTCTTTTAAATCTATCATTCTCAAGTGATGTGTTTCTACTAGCCCTGGGGTATGGAAATGTTAATTATTCCTTCTGGTATTGAGATCAACTGTTCCTAAGCTTCCTATTTGGTGTCAAGAAATCACAGAAAACCTTATTTTATTTGTCATTATCATCATGTTAGTGAAAGCTGATGAATAGCTATCTTATATATGCCTGAGGTGAAAGGGGTGAATGGTCCTTGAGAATATGGAGGGTATACAACTACACCTGTACACCTACGGAGATATAGGATAAAACAGATGAAGTAGCAATGAAATGCTGCAACCTAAGGGATCCTTCAGACTGTAAGGAGAGTATAAAGGCAGTGGCCAAACAAAACAATTTGCTTACCTGTAGTAAAGACTAAGTATTCCTTTAAAGATGGAAAAAGAGCTCACAGTTCCTTCAAGATAGAGGGCTCAGAGCCAAATCTGTTTGCTGTTCAATCAGCAAACACAAATCAGAAATTCTGTACTACCAGAATAAGCCAAGTATGTACAACAATGTATGAGTCTTGGCAAAATGCCCTGTGCTCGAGCTGAAAGAAAATTAATGCTTTTTCTACTGGAAACTGAAGTTAATTAACCAGAGAGCCGTTTCACCTTGCACTATTCATGGTACTTACATAGATCAGCCTATTGAAACCATATCTCAACTAAAGTGGATTTAAGCTTCTAAAGAAGCTTTCTGGATATTCAAGCATAAGTCCTATGCCTCCACTTCATTTCAGAATATATTTTTTTCAGGTTGATGCCATAAAATTAGGTTTGGATGAATATCTTCACAGAAGTCAGGAAGCACAAACACTAATTTCTGCTTGTAAACCAGAAATAATATATCAGCAAGAGAGTGGGGCTGGGGTTGGAGAGTGACGGGTGTTACTTAAAAGGAGTCTGACAGTTAAATGGAGAGTAAATGTATTAGTTCTTAAGAAAAAAATTGTCATTACTGCAATTCATGCTTAACTGAAGTATATAAACATGAGAAAGGATAATAATATAGGATGATGTTGTAGAAACACTACGATCAGACTTTTCAAGTACAACAAATTTGCTCACTAGGAAACATCCATCAAAGCAGCTTTAATGATGTAAACGTCACTGTAGAGCAAAGAAACTCCATGAATGTTCTTGTATTATGGCTGGAACAGTAACATCTATAACTGCAATATTTAGAAAAGAATATGAAGAAACAGAAAGCAGCCATGCTCCATAATAAAAATGAGTATTATTTGCTCAGCAGGATCCCTTGCCTGTTTCAGGTGGATATTTTTTGTTTTGTTTTTTTTAAAAGATGATGTACTTGTGGCTGCCAAAAAACCAAATTTGCTGAATGTTTTTCTCTCTGTAAGAAAGTATAAGTAATGCATGTCACAATGTACTAACAATGCATAGTTCACATAAATGGTTTTAACTTATTTTAGGCCCTCATATCTATTAATAGTAATGGCGATATCAAGTGAAATTTTTAACACTGAATTCTTTTTGGATGTAGTAGAAGCATGGACAATATAACAAAATTGGGTATCAGAAATAAAATGTATGTGGAAATTAAAACCATGGAAGTTCTGTGAGTTAAATGCTATATTACATAAAGTAGAATAGTTTATTATTTATATAATGTAAAACCCCATAATATCGTGTAATATTTATAACAATAAATGATATACTACTAATGTGAACCATTTTTTAAAAATTTTTGAGACCAAGCCTTATTGCCTCTTAAATGATGTGTGGATCTTACCAAATAAGGACTTAAGAGGGACAAATGAGTCACTCTTAACCCACATGCTTTAAAATTCAGTTTATTTTATTTACTTTTAGCTAGACATCAGTATGGAAAAAACATGAAATGTCTCCTCATCTTTAAAAAATACTATAAATTACAGACATTCAGATGCAATAGATGAATATCTAAGTTTTTCCCATGTATTGTTCTGCAATAGTTTTCTGAAGCTGGAGGAGACCACAAATAACAGCCCAAAGGCAACTATCAAAAGTACAATAAAGAAATTGAAAACAGTTAAGCGGGCACCATTATGTTCTAGTCCATGAAAGAATTTCCTCTTTTTCTTAAGTTTAACAAGAAAAAGAGACTAAAAATTTTAGTTCATTTAAATTTTCTATTAAATTAATAAAATCTGCTTTATCTAAGTATTGTTAAAATGCATTTAGTAAACAAACATACATACACCATCCTGCTATGAAAATAGTTGTCCTCCATTTGAAAAGAATCCTACATTTTGAAGGTTTTGAACATGTGTTCTGTGCAGCTATTCAGAACAAATCTTGTGACTGACAAAATTTCAACATAAAACTGATGCCACATAGGTTGTTTTTAACATTTCAATTTTCAATGAAAAATGCATAAAGTCACGTATACTTTTAATAAACAAAACTCAACAAGAAAGGAAAATTATAATTATTTTAAAGGAATATAAAGGTAATTTGTCTAGCTGATTACAATTCTGCCATCCTTCAAGGCAGTTTGCAATGAAAAGCCTAAATTTAGACAACATTCCAAGTCCTTAATAGAACCGTGACATCAGTAGTGAAGAAATAAGGATGATCAATATTTGCATTTTACTAAAAAGTTTAAGTTTATTAGGTTTAAATTTTCACACACCATTTAAACCCTTTATCTTATTATGAAGGATAGATTATCTTCATATGATTTCCTGTCATACCAAAATGCTAGATAATTCCAGCAAATGCCTCTATTGCCTGTGATTCACATTGAAATTTATCATCAGCAAACTAGAACTGTATTAATTTCTAAGATGAACATGGATTAAAATTTCTGTTGTTCTGCAAGTTGTTGGATTCTTTGGAATAGAGGGGTCAGCTTATCTGAGAAAGTCTACATAGGTCGTCATTGCCATGGGCTAATCCTGGGCACCAGCTCCTAGGAAAGTGGTTTGAGCTTCACATGCTTAAACGTGAATCTAGTTCAGGTTGTCTTTTTTTTTTTTAATTTTCTCACATTATTCTAAGGCAACTCCCAACTTTAGCTGGTTTTCTTCCAGCAAAATGTGTGAAAATACTAATTCTAGGACCAGAAGACACAAAAATGACCTGAACTTCTGTGCATTTTTTCTCATAGTTGAAAAAAAAAGCCCAAACACCGAAAAATTGCATTAATTTAACTCTCTTAAATCAGTATAAGTGAATTATATTGATTTAGCTTAATTCTATAACAAGCTAAATGAATGCACTCTAATTCAGGATGAACAGAGTTGTACTTATTCAACAAAGCCAATTTAGAAGGAAATTTAGTAAAAGTCAATTCTGTTTGTTTATGTATGTAGAAAAAGTCTATGGGAAAGTAGAGGTTGGATAGCATTAGCAACTGTATATTTCCCGCATGGAACGCAGCACCCATTCCAGGAATAAAAATGTTCAAATAGGAAGTTCTACCAAGTAGTTACTATGAATTAATCTTTTATCATACTATTACAATTCATAAAATGCAAGTGTTTATGTGAGGAGGAATCATTTGGTTCATTAACAGAAGAAATAGTTTTAGCAGTGAAATACAGGTTGTCAGTATCAGTAAGGTTTGAATATTAAGTATGAAAATAATAAGTTTGAATATTAAGTATGAAAATAATTCATGAAGGCGTGAAAAAAATATCTAGGAAAAAGTAAGGCATCTGTAGAATCATAGAACTGTGAAATATGCTGAGTTGGAAGGGATTAACAAGAATCATTGAGTTCAACTCCAACAGCATCAGAAACTACAGAAATCAGGCTTCGGATTTTTTTTCTCCCTTTTAATTTTACTGACAAGAAATAGGTTTTGTTCTAACTTGTTCTAGTAAAAGTTAAAAACTGAATGCAGTACTGTTTGAGAAATTAATTAATTCATAGCATCTAAAATACTGCTTGACATTGCCTAAAGGTTGCTTTACACTTCTTTCCATCGTTTCCCATGGAACACTTGCAGTGAAATAATGGCAGCAGGATCCATCCTGATTTGGCTAAAGAGGAAATTCAGATGTGTATTTCTATTATTCTAATTAAGTGACTCAGCAGGATTTCATTTTTCCAAACAATTATTAAAAAAAAATTAAAAATGTATACAACACTCTTCTGTGAAATACACTCACATCATCTACATCTCACTGATGGAAAGAGGTTCTGTCTTTTTGGAAAACCCTTATACAGAATTTAAGTCCAGATCTTCAGTGTTTTAACACAGATGAAATTTATTGGCCTACTACAGTGATAAAGAAAATAGAGTTTGAACACAATGAAAAAAATGCACACACTTTCAGAACAACCTGCATGATACAGTATTTCAAAAGAAGAGGTTATGCACTTACAGACTTTCAGCTTAGTGCTGTATTTCATGTATGTACACAAATAACTGTGAGTTTTGAGACATAAAATATTTCTGCAGTTTCAAATTATTTCAAAACATTATTGAAGTCTAGGAATATGCATGCATCTGCACATTTCCAGCACCTTCTAAGAGTGCTGATTGTGTGATTCATACCAAAGATACACACTTTAAG
Organism: Myiozetetes cayanensis; assembly: GCF_022539395.1. Lineage (NCBI taxonomy): Eukaryota > Metazoa > Chordata > Aves > Passeriformes > Tyrannidae > Myiozetetes > Myiozetetes cayanensis. The sequence continues at coordinate 76,070,940 of NW_026086604.1, read as the reverse complement.
AGAAGCAAGAAGAGAGCGCTAAAAATTTATTAGCACTTTCAGGGATTTTTGGCAAGCATTAAAGCAGAATTTAGCTATAAAAATAATTTAAGAAACCTACATGCAGAAATGTGCTTATCACAACACTTTCCACCAAGTCATTAAATTCAGTGATGCTGTTTAAATTCTAAAAATTTAAAAGCCCCAAATTCCCATATTCACATCAATCCCTTCAGAACCCAGCTTTCTTTCAAGAGAAAGGACACCATTTTTCATCACAGAAAACTGACAGTGCATGACAGATCATATACCACAAATAGTAGTGGGACTTCTTTGAAATTTCCAACTTGCTGAATACTTAAGCATTTTGCTGGCCTGGGATATGCAGACAATTGCATTAAATGTATTAAGCTTACATGAAGCCTCCAAAAATATAGGATTTATTTTGACACTTCTGTGATTAACAGCCTTAAATAGTAAGTTAAAATACTCAGATGTGCCCTGCATATTGCCACAGTTAGAGAAGGTACTCCCCAACATAAACTTTTGGTTTATGTCAAGATTGAATGATTTGCCTTGGTTTCCTTGGGGGAGGGATATGAGGATTCTATTGAAAACAGTGCCCTTTTTTCAGGACTATATTTATGTTCCTTTATTACTGCGTATAGAAAAGAAGCCTCCTATAGTCCTGCTTATAATAAGCAGAACATAGATCACTAAAAATACAAAATGGGTTGCACGTTACTTGATGTCCAATCCTCCAAAATCTTGCTTGTGGAAGTAACACAATAACTTTGAAAATATTACAGATAAGGCCTACAGTAATGCATTCAGTCAACAAAGGCATACAAAGCTATCAGGTCCTGAGAGGGCAGTCCTGTACCGGTTCTGGGACAGCCACAACATGTCGGATCCCTAGAAGGCAGTTTGGGACTGCTCACTCTGAGACAGAAGGCATTTGGGATACCCTTGGGTTAAATTAAGGCAAAACTACACCAAATGTTCAATTAGAAGGTTTTTTTTATGGCAGCAGTGATTTAAACCTTAAACCTTATGATAGGTTGAATGATCCATGGAGGTAGCAACTTCAACTTTTCTGAACAGCCTGTGGCAACAAGTTCTGAACAGCCCATGGTAGCAGTGATTTAAACTTTTAACCTCATGACAGGTTGAATGACCCACAACAGAATCAATTTAAACTTTCAAGAAGAGGAAGAGAGAAAGAAGGAAATTTCCTTATCACGTTCTCTCCATTCATCAATCAACAGACAAAGGATCCAGCTTAAGGCACAGGTGGGCAATATAAGAAAATATTTATCAAAAAGAGGTAAACATACTTTTCCATTCAGAATGCTCAAGTTAGCTAGAAAGTAGATGCAGGACATCATCTTAGGAATTTTTTGAGTCTTTATGCAATTATTTGCTCTCTACTGTACAAGCAATTTGTAGCTGAAGAATCTTGTGATGGTAGGATTCAGATGAAATAAAAAAAATTTATTATATACTGTGGCAGTGCTTTCTTTGTGACCTTGCCAAATCTTGCTAAATGTAAACCTCTGCAGAGGGATCTGGACAGGCTGGATAGATGGGCCGAGACCAGTGGCATGAGGTTCGACTCGACTAAGTCCTACACTTCAGCCACATCAGTCCCATGCAGTACTACAGGCTGGGGGCACAGTGGTTGCAAAGCTGCCCAGCAGAAAAGAAACTCTGGGTGCTGATCAACAGCCAGCAGAGTGCCTAGGTGCCCAAGAAGGCTAATGTCATCCTGGTCTGTATCAGAAATAGCGTGGCCAGCAGGACCAGGGAAGTGATTCTTGCCCCAGACTCTGCATCAGTGAGATCACACCTCAAGTACTCTGTCCTGTTCTGGGCCCCACAGTTCAGGAAGGCCATTGAGCTGCATGTTCAGAAAAGGGCAGTAAAGCTGGTGAGGGATCTGGAGTGCATGTCCTGTGAGGAGTAGCTGAGGGAACTGGGGTTGTTCAGCCTGGAGAAGAGGAAGCTCACGGGTGAGACCTTATCACTCTCTCCAGCTACCTGAAAGGAGGTTGTAGCCGTGTGGGGGTTGGCCTCTTCTCCCAGGAAACCAGTGACAGGATGAGAGGACATAGTCTTAAGCTGCACCAGGTGAGGTTTAGGTTGGACATTAGGAAGAATTTCTTCACAGAAAGGGTGATTGGGCATTAGAATGGGCTGCTCAAGGATGTGCTGGAGTCACCATCCCTGGAGGTGTTTAAAGAAAGACTGGACGCGTCATTTAGTGCCATGGTCTAGTTAACAAGTCACAGGTTAGACTATCTGATCTCAGAGGTCTTTTCCAACCTAATTTGTTTAGTGATTCAAAAATCTGTCAACACCTCTGGCACAATAGTTTATAAGATATTTTGTATGGGTCCTTACATTACCTTGATTTTCTCAGTCTAAAATAGAAAAAATTAAACCTAAAGAAGATACAGATTTCCTTTAGTTCAGCAAGTTGTCAACTAGGTTGGTGTCAACTTTTGCCCATGCAGTGACTTTGGAACACATCAGTTTCCATCTTCTAGCCTTCCTTCTTGTACATAACCTTTCCATACTTCAGAAGCAACCTCATTATTTCCATAGGGAGAAGAAGTACATCAACAGTATAAACAGAAACCAGAAGTGATAGCTGAAAGTGGTCCCACTCTGTAAAGCCTTTAAAAGACTATTCAAGATGCAGCTGGGAGCTGAGAGAGTACACATAGTCAAGGGAGACTTATTTGGGTTTACAATAGATGACACCAGCAGGCAAGTCTGGTGATACAAACAGCTTTTTGGAGGAGTTGTTTCGGTTTTTCGGTTTGTATGAGTTTTTTTTTTGTTTTGGTTTGGTTTTGGGTTTTTTTTGTTGTTGTTGTTGTTGTTGTTGCTGGTTTGTTTGGAGTTCTTTTTAGGGATGTGTGTGCTGGGTTTTTCTTACACCTACTGCATCATCTTACAACATGAGATTAAAAAAACAATCAAACAAACAATTCTATATTAAAGAAGAAAGCTACGTAACACTGCTAAATGAATAAAAAGTCTGTCCTGTAAAGTATCCCAAGAAATATTAATAAGTATCAAACTCAAACAAGAAGTTTTTACAAAGGAATCTTGGAGTATTACAGGGGATTCTTTTTCTAAAAAGTTTACTGGTGAACTAGAACAAAATCATAATGTAAAGAATAACAGAAGGACTGAAGAACATATTTTATAGTCTTTCAAGAGCTCAATCTATTTAACATGTCAGAATGATTAGAAAGATAATTCACTTACAAGTGGGAAATACCTCCGAGGGAACAGAAGTTTGATTGCAGAGGGTTGGTAGAAAAGAGTAATATTAAGACCCAACAACTGAAAAGTGAAGCTAGACAAGACCATTTTGTCAACAATGCAAAACAGATATTTTGATAATGAAGAGGATTAGGGATACTTGAACATCAGCTAACAATTTTTTTAGCACAGAGAATCAGCAGATATCTTCTCATAATAATAAGACTTCTGAGGCTTGTCTTTAGTAAATCCTCAAATGCAGGATTTGAGACCATGCTAATCATACATCTGTCACTATGATCTATAGCTATACTGTTCTCTCATTTTGTACTTCACAATAATGACATCTGGAGCACCATCTCACTGAACATTTGGGAATAGCATAGATGTTATGCATCATAATCCATTTGATTAATAACAGGTTAAATAGCACTATATAAACAACACAGCTCAGTCAGTACTGCCCTCCTCCCACCATACAGGGATACACCATTCCAGTGCCCTCCCTCCTGTGTGGACGTTCTTTTTGTATCATAAGCCCACAGGAGCAACGCTCTTACTCCTCAGACAGTGACTTCTAAAAGAGTACCAGGAGAAAGACGATACTACCCTTTTTCTCTGTCTCACAGAAGGATAAAATAGGATTCAGATTTTTAAATAATACCTGCTGTAACAGCAGCACTGGAAGGTCTGCAGGGGCAGCCCTTGTGTGGAGCAGCTGGGGCCGCCTTGCCTGGACACAGCTGATTCCAGAGGCTCCAGCAGCCTCCCGTGCAGGGCTTGGCTGAGCCCCTCAGTCATGGATGGGTGCCTTAACCCAGACTGGAATTATGGATAGAAACAGCTAAGAGAATACGTAGCAATGAACATAAAACAAAGGCTAGGTCCTACTGTTATGTTATGCAGTATGAAAAAGTGAGATAATTGAATTTATCCCTAAAATAAGAATGCTTCAACATTCCTTGCTGGGTTGCCTTCAGTTAGCAATTCTGATCATCAGAGTGGTTGTAAGGGCATTTACCAACTAAGACAGCAAGCCTGACCTGCAAGGTCTTGCTCATATTCTTTCTGTAGCTTTCTGCAGTGCCCCTACAATAGGCTTATGTTATCACACTAAAGGAAGGGACAATTTTGACATATATATTAATTTTCCTATTCTGTGCAGCTAATAGCTCTTGTTGTACACCAAAGCTAGACATACACAGGAGATACACAACAGCCAAAAACCCATAAAATTTTTGTGACACAAGGGGGACAAGTGCACTGCTGTACTTACAAGATTTGGCTGACATGGTGTCAGACGTGCTTAAATACAGTAATAAAATTTTTGATATTTACATGGAACTATTGAAAAGAAATTGTAAAAGATACTCTAGAGAAGCAAAGTATTACAGTATGTTGTTACAGAGCATTGGGGTGAAATTAAAGCATTCAGTGGGTTTGGGAGCTCATCATAAACAAAGAATACAAACTTAATGCTAAGCCAATTATCTTCAGAGACTATTAAGTGAAGGGGAAGAATATGAGCTTCAGGGAAAAGTACTATATCTAAAGATAAGCATAACCATTTCCAGTAAATTTAGACTCAGCTCAGCTGCAACATGGCTCCCCTGCTCCAGCACAGACTCTACAGTCCATGCCTGATAAACACATGACTTTGAATGCCAACCGTTCCATGGGTGCATTTAAAAGTAGAGAGATGCAAACTCTGAGTGGGATTCTAGAGAAACATAATTGTCTGATTTGCACAAGTGAAAAATCATAGTTACATATAAATATTCTCCCTTGATAAGGTCTTTCACTACTTCCTAGGCTATTTAAATGAAAAACTTAAACACTCTAAATTAAAACATTCTCTTCCTTGTACTTCTCAGATAACATCCCACATAATCATAAGAATAGCCCATGGAAGAACTTATCACCTATTCCTTGAAATGTCTATATTAGAAAAGAGAAATGTAATCCCTTCATAATTAACATTTCATTTGGGTCAGTGAATTTAGGTAGCTTGCTTTTCCCTTTCTCCTGTATACACCATGATGTTTCTTCACAGCAACACTTTACAGAAAAATTTAGTAATTATACACACTCACCTTCAGATAATCTAGCTCAGCCACAGAACCACTGTTACTAATTTTGCAATGCATTTAGTCCTTGCAGCTGGTGGAAGTAGTGGGATTAATACTGATTTCAAATTTCTCACACAGGTGGTTTCAGGAAAACATCACAAGTATACAAATTAACCTTTTGCTTCTAGTTTGTTTGTTTTTTTTTCCTGCAAGTTTACTATTCAAGTCCTACTGACATCACTGGAACTTCACTAGAAGAATTAACCTGCAAGGAAGGGCAACACTGATGGAAAAACATGTGTAACTAAACAAGAGAGGTCTGCAAAAAGGTAGAAGTTGATATTGAGGAATAACAGATGAAAGGATGAACATATTGGACCTAAATATTGCATAGTTATTATTTAAATATATATGTATGTATATATATATAACCAGAAATCCTAATAATGGAATAATCAAGAGGGAACAAAGCCATTGAAGTGAAATATTCTTTCATAAATCATGACAGTTCCCCTTGAACTAAGCTGATTTACAACACAAAACTAACAAAAAAACAATAATCTGGAAAGCAAAACTGCCATACAATTTAAAAATAAACCACAGGTTGACTAGAAACACAAAAGACTCCTGACAGTCTTTTAAATAGCTACAAGGAGAGCTTCACTCTTCAGAAATTGAAAACTTCAGAGTGAAAATTAAAAACGTAAACCCCGAAAGAAGTAGTTTCTGTATTTAGTAAACAGTTTTTGCCTCCTTCATTTTATGGCAGGAAAATTACTTTTTAAGTAAAAGATGAATCAACTCTTAGATATGCTTTGGAGACCATTTAAGTCAATAACTGGGATGAAAGACTCACATACATTGAAGGATTAAATATGACAAAAGTGAATTCCACCCTAAATATATTTTCTATGTGGAATTTTACTTTTAGTCACACTTGCTATGTTATTAAAAACCAGGAGTATAAAAAGAGATCTTAACTTTTCTGAGAAAAATATTTAAGCATCTGATTAGTCATGGAAGGAAAAAAAAATAACCCAGGTAAGTTTGCTATAAAGATTTTAAGACCTTCTTGGTGAGGGGAGTTGCATGTGTGGAATAAATTTAAGTTAATGACTTTTCACAAGAGTAAAATTTGTGATGCAACTTCATGGTGCAACAGAAATATTTTTTTTTCATCTAATAGCATCTGCAACAGTCCCTGTATGAGTAATTGAGAGGCACAAAATATTCAGCTATGTGGAAAATAATTACATCCAGTTCTAACAGTTCTTCTTGGATTTCAAACAATCAGCTTCTGTCTTCTTCCTCTTAAAAGAAGGTTTCTTAAAAGAACAGGGAACAATAACATGCAACTGAAAGGTATATTCTACTTACATGTATGCTATCGAATAGCTTCTTATTGCTGTTCTCTCCCAAATCTCAATTCCATATAAAACATAATGCACATGAACTAACTCAGTCTTTGTTACTGTCCAGGGGAACTCACTCCCTGCCCCTCTCTCACATAAAAAGGGGAGATTTGCTCAAACCCTCAGTGTTTGATCAGTCTGTCAGTGCCCCAGGAAAGCTGAGACCCTTCCTCCTGACCAGTGTGTCAGCATCTTATTATGGGGACCCTTCTCCGAGCAGTTCACTAGATTGGAGGGCAGTTCAGCTGATTTGTTCAGTGTCACATTACAAACAGAGAGACCCTTCCTGAGTCTCCACACCTTCACCTACTGCCAGTGACCTTACCTGCTGTCAGTACCCTTGAAGAACTCACATTAACAGTTTACAGAATAACACTCTTTATTAATAAAATTGTGAGAGGTTAAGGTTCAAGACGTGTTGATGATCATATCTGACTCCAAAAATGTATTCAAAGTAACATACTAATTCAAAACAAAATGCTAACAAGTCTCTGAAAGACTGTTTTGAATTTTTGACTCTTAGAATTTTATATTCCATTCCTTAAAAGTGCACTAGCAGTGATAGTGCGAGATGAAATAATTTCCTGGTTGCTATTACTCATTTAATACTGACATGTATTCCAAAAAGCCAAAATATATTACTTTGAAATAAGAACCACTAGTTTAGGAGGAATAAGTCTAATTATTTACCAAGGATGGAATTATGAAAACAAGTAATTTTCCATTATAGACGTGGAATAAAGGATCCGAAAGTGCTACCTCTCCTCCACCCCCCAGACCCAAAATGACAAACATTAACTTTTTGTTTGTTTCTTTCTTTCTTCATATCTTCAGAGACATAATTGTTTTAAGTACAAAATTGAGGAGTTAAGCCTATTGGCATAAATGTACAGGTAAACCTCAATTTTCTACTACTATTTCTAAACCAAACTTATTAAAAAAAAAATTCTGGAAGAAAGATTTGGCGTAGTATGAACCTATATTTCCCTTGAGTTCCCAACATCAAAAATACAATATTTTTCTGTGTGGTTTCAGGGATGAGCTCTGTTCAGCCCTTAGGGTAACCTCTACTTTACACTGAAGGAGAAAAAGATTTATCCTATTTCTACTCTATCATGCTCTCCACTAGCAAAAGCAGAGACTTGATTATCCCTCAGTATCATTTTCTTCTTCGAAATTGAAAAAGAAGAACACAATAAAAAGGAGACAACCATGATATATTAATCGAAGGAAGGTGGAAAACTGAAATTTAGGGAGAAGAAAACAACTACTAGCAAAACCAACAGAGCCTTAATGAGCTAGACATTAAAAAAAAAAAAAAAAAATTGAAAAATCAACAGACAAACATTACCATAATATAAATATACATTTATATAGTGGACTTTCACACTCACAGCTGGCAATCCAGATGTACTGGTGGCAAGAATATTTTTTTCCCCCTCAGTCAGTGTAGTCTGGATTAGCAATGTTAAGTAACAACAGAAAGTAATAGCTGCAGAAAAGTGCAGGAATGCACCAGCTATAATCTAGGGAAGCATATTTAAAAACATAAGACCAATAGAGGGCAAACTCACCTGGACATCAGTTAGTATGTTTGTTTATCTCACTCCCTCAGAAATCAGAGTTTTATGATTTCATCATCTGTATCTGCTGATTAGTTATTTATTTGGATTGAATATTTTTTCCCCAAAATAAAACTTGTGGAATGGCAATAAATCAATTTCCAAAAATTCAAGAGCATGCAGTTTTCTTATATGAAATCCAAATATTTCTATTTTAAAATTACTTCAAGGGAGTCCATGAAAGTTCCAGTTTGCATGCTCTGTGTCTGTGGGGGAGCCCAGCTGGTTCTGGGCTCTCAGTAAGCTGAAATACTGAAGATGTAACTTCTTACACCTGGTAGAGGGTTAACCACGCACAGTAGGACTGTAACACAGAGTGGGTTTCCTGTTAGGAATGTCAGCCTATTGTGTTAAGACATGTGTTTATATGTCCAATCATAAGTTGTTATGTTCGTGGTAAACCAATGCTGTGTGTACATGTGTCACCCAGAACTGTATAAAGGTAGCTGTACTGTTGTAATAAAAAAAAAAAGCTGGTATCCTGAAACCCATGTCGCCTCCCGCCTCGACCGCAACGTGTCATATGATGAAATCTTTACAACTACTTTCAGGTCTTCTGATGCTTAAAAAGCTGTATTATGGTAAACGATTTGTACAAGTACTCTTACAAGAATGCCCAGACAGACATGATGGACCAGAAAGATATTTTCTTCCTTTAGAGAAAAGTGTTATCCTAGATAAATGTTATCTCATATCTCTTCATGAAAATACTGCTCATAGCTTAATGGAAAAAAAAAAACTCAAAACCACCCACCCAAAAAAAAACCCAAACCAAAAAAATCCAAAGAACTACAAGAACAAGTAGCTCAAATTCCCTCCTACCAATATTAATGGGCACCATGAACTCCAGCTGGCACAATATTGGGTTCATTCAAGTTGAAGAAAATTTCAAAATGTTTATTTTATAAATGACCTTTGTATTCAGACAGGTTATTTAAAGTTGATAGGATAGGCATATCTAGGGTTTCTGAAGAACTATATCATCAGATGTGTGAAGCCTTTCCAGTAATTCTCTAATGATTAAAAAAAAAAAAAAAAAAAAGTTTCCTGGCCTTATATCTGCAATTTTTTTTTTTGTTTGTTTTGGTTTTTTTTTGTGATAGTATTACAGAAACCTATTTTTCTATGCCTCCCTAAGGAAAATCAGCTAGCCACAAATGGTATTTTAAAGGATTACATAACGGTACATGCTATAGGCTGTTTAATAGCTATAAAACCCACTATGAAATTTTCTGACTTTTGGAGTTCTTTTATATAAAGACAGAGAATTTTACCCCTTTTTAAAGCACTGCATTATTCAGCAAGATGAAACACACAACATAATTCCCATTGAATTAATGGTGAAAAACTATGAAGAGAAGAAAAAGGGAAAGGGAAAGGGAAAGGGAGAGGGAAAGAGAAAGGGAAAAGGAAAAGGAAAAGGAAAAGGGAAATAATAATAATTAGCATCTCTTATCTGGTATTTCCTATATCATCAGGAGGCCTTTCAAGCAACTTTTAACAAAGTAATTTTTCCATTTCACATGCATTATTTCTTCCTTTCCCTCTGCTCACATTTCTTCATACAGACAACTCCTAATTCTGACAAAAACTATACATCATACAGGCTCCATTTAACAATCAGCTTTCACTGTATACTACCCTGAACTTCCTGCACTATTCTAAATGAAAAAATATAATATAAAGAATATAAAATATAAATAGTAATAACATCACTCCTTAGGCATCTTTATTTGGTCATATATCTGACTCTTCAACTTGTTTTTTGAATAGTTTTGTACAGAATCAAGTTGTGAATTAGATAAGCAAGATATATATTCACAACAGACTTAGATTTTAGGGTTATAAGTGTTTTTCACTTGACCCTTATTTTTACCTATTAACAACTTTACCATATGCCAGGCCCACTGGCTTTCAGCTATATGTATGAACTAACATCTATTCTGTCCTTTAGTTTAGCCCAGAGTCTGCCTTCAGAAACCAAAGAGATGTATGTGGTGGATGCCCTAGACCTCTCTGAACAACATTTTCCAAAGGCAAGACGTTTTCTCACAGCTGACTCAGCTGCACAGGAACAAATCCCAGAACACCATGGCACAAAGCAGCAGGGCTTTGCTCTCCTGGGTACACATGTACATTGGTTCAGGGACAGTAACACAGAGAAAGCCTTGCTGTGGGAATACTTATACTCAGGTTAGGCTGACTGGAACACTCTGATTCCAGTACTAATTAGCTCAGATAAGTCTGCAGTGGAGATATTCCCCATATAGATGCTCATACCATCAATGCCTTCCAAGCACTTTTTACATTTCCTTGCTGGGTCTAATGGGTATCGGATGGTCAATGGTCACAAAACTAATTCTAACTGTTGAGAATGAAATATTATGGACCATAAATATATGAATGAAATTGCACAAGGGAACAGATTTTGAATGGAAAAAATAATAGCAAAAATATTAACTTTTAACTTCTGGTGACCAAGAAGGACAGAATACATGAACAGAGGAGGTGGAAAATTCACTACAAAGAATGTAGGGGCCAGGAAGCACCTACCCAGAGCATTGAAAAGGATAACATAGGCAGTAGACAAAAAAATGTTTTTCTGTCCTAAGGTATGGAAATAATATCTAATGAATCTGCTTAGTGGTATAATCCATGAGAGATATTACAGATAGTGCTTTTCTTTCAGACGCATCCTGTTTTGCTCTACAGTTTTGTTCTCCATCTATCATGCCAATTGTATAGAGATAGGATTCCTGGCATTTACCTACAGAACACTCTGTCATATTGTGATGGGATGACCCTGGCTGGAGGCCAGGTACCCACCAAAACTGCTCTATCACTTCACTTCTCAGCTGGGCAGGGAAGAAAAAGTATAACGAAAAGCTCACGGGTCAAGAGAAGCACAGGAAGGGATCACTCAACAGTTGTTTTCATTGGCAAAACACACTCAACTTGGGGAAATTAATTTGTTATATTTATTTTATTATAAATCAAATCAGGGTAGAATAGTGAGAAGTAAACCCAAATCTTAAAAACACCTTCTGCTCACTGCTTCATTCTTATCAGGCATAACTTCACTCCAGAATTCTCTACCTCCTCCCCCTACAATAGCTCAGGGGGATGGGGAATGGGGGCTGCAGTCAGTCCATCACACATTGTCCAGGCCTCTCCTTACTTCTCAGAGGGAGGATAACTCACACTGTTTTCCTGTTCCATCTTGGGATCTCTTCTATGGGAAACAGTTCTCCATGAACTTCTCCAACGTGAGTGCTGCAGTTCTTCACACAGTGTGGGTCCCTTCCGCTGGATGCAGTGCTTCAGGAACAGAGTTCACCAATGTGGGCCCTCCATGGGGTCACAACTCCTGCCAACAAACCTGCTCCAGCGTGGGCTTCTCTTTCCATAAGACCCCAGAGCAGGCAAGAGCCTGCTCCAGCATGAGTTTCCCATAGGGTCGCAGTCTACTTTGGGCATATCAACCTGCTACAGCACAGAGTCCTCCACAGGCTTGTTACAAGTTATCTGTTGATACAAAAAAATGATTTTATTAATTGGTAAAAGATGCAAAGAGGAAAAGGAAAAAATAAGAAAAGATTGGAAAATGCTAAGATTATTTTTCAGAAGCAGAGAAAAGATACCACCGAAAACTGCCTTTCTGCCATGCTGGTGTGAGTGAGGGAGGAGAAACAGTTTTCTACCTTTTTTTTCTCTGTCTTGATGTTATCTCTTTAGCTGCAGGGGGTTTAACAGCTTTAGTTCTCTGGAATGCAGGATGTGTGGTTTCACTGCTCACACCTTGCTGTGTCCCAGGCCGTGCAGGGTCTCAGTTCAGCCACAGCTCCCAGAAATATAGTGAGGCTGGAAGGATAAGATGTAACTCACACATGGTCGCAGTTCTCTCCAGGCTGGCAGAGTCTCAGTCTCCCGTGGCAGGCAGGCAGCATGCAGTGGCGGAGAAAAGGGGAGGGGAGGTGAGGAGAGACTCCTGGGGCAACCAATTCTCTCTCCCTTTCCTCTTCCCTGATTTTCCAAAATTTGTCCTCGAGTTTTATAGTGTTCAAAGGAGGTTGTACATGGCTTCTTGACACATAGCCAGTTCAGATGTCGGAGGAGATATGATAACCTTCAATAATGGCAGGATCTTTTGGCAGGAAAAGTCCCGTGGGAAGTCCTAGTGAGAACTTCTGGCAGAGAGCTGACAGAATTTTTGGTAGGAAGTTTTTGACAGGCGAAACAATGGCTAAACATAATTTTTGGCATTTCTATATTATCTGTGTGTTACAGGACTTCAGATGGATATCTGCTCAACCTCCAAGAGCTGCAGGGAGACAGTTTACCTCATGACAAGCTGCAGGGGCATCTCTGCTCTGGCACCTGGAGCATCTTTCCTTCCTTCTTCACTGATCTTGGTGTCTGCAGGGCTGCTCCTCTCATTCCTCTCTCCCAGCTGCTGATGTGAAGAATGTGGGGATTTTTCCCTTCTTGAATACTTTTGTCCCAGAGGTGTTACTACTGTTGCTAACAGGCTTGGCTTTGGCCTTCAGAGGGTCTATCTTGGAGTCAGTTGCCATGGGCTGCATTGGACATAGGGAAGTTTCTAGCAGCTTCTCACAGAAGCCACACCTGTATCTTCCCCCCTTCCCTGCCTCAACCTGTACTACCAGAACCTTACCATACAAATCCAATGCACATATCCATATGACAGGCAGCTGCAAGCATCATCTCCTTCCATTTTCTAATTTCTATGCAGGTCAAAACCTCTACAGGCTTTCTGCTCAACAAGAAATTTATTCAGTCATGTGGGCTTGGACCCTTCAACCAAAGGTCTCAGACGTGTTAAACAAAGAAACTCTCCCCTAAATCTCTCTCTACATAAAAGCTGTTGTTGTGGAAAATGAACATGTTTGTGCTGGCCCAGCATACAGAGTTTCCATTATATAAATGAAAATCTATCGCTGTCTGACACCAAATATTTTGTTGGTAACTTGCCCTTACCTTTACCTTATCTGATAATTCCTTCTGATAAAACCAGGAAATTCTCCACCTTTTATTTCAAACTCCAAGAGGATGCTGTGTTTTCCATTCACATCTAACTTGTAGATCCCTTGTCAAAAAAATCCACAAAGAATTTCAGTCATGTCGTATTCAGTTTTTGGTGCTATTTGCTTTTTGCTTGCTTACTCATCTACAGTGTACTGTCCTTGCTGACTCTGCAGCTTTAGAGGTACTATGGTAGGATTCTTTGCAATTGCAGAATAAAACTTGAGACCTCTTTTGTCAACATACTATGGAGTGAAATTCTGTAATGAGATAATCCCCTTCAATGCAAGTAGTAGAAATTTAAGCAAAGCAAACATGAAGATGTTAATCTAAAACACAGATTGAGGCTTAGATTCCTTCTGTGCAAATTTACTACTTCAAACTAATTATTGCATCATTAAGTACATACTCTACCCCCTATTATAACACTAATGCTGAAAAAAACCCAAGAAACAAACAACAAAATGGTTGTTATTTGGAAGACATGAACATCTGCTTTCAAATTAGTCTCACAAGTCTCACTTGTCTGGAATAGCACTGCTTTTGATTAGTGCATATAGTAAAGGATGAGTTTTAAGCTTTACTCTGAGCTTAGTACCCAATAGAAAAATGAGACTAATTCTCTATTTTGAAGGCCAGAATTTACCTGCATAGCACTCAGATGCAGAAACAGATTTCTATTTGATGAACACAGTTAAATGAATTAGGAATGAGAACACAACCTGAATATAAGAAAAGCACTAGCATGATTTCACATCATAATACTGAGTCGCTGAAAAATCATACAGTAATTCTGAGCTTACTGAAAGATGGAGCTGCATTTTGCCACTGAAGAATAGGACAACTGCACTGAACAAACATGGACTACTGTTCTAATTTAATGGAGATGCAAGAAGAATGAAAAGCCTTCTTAGCACATTGCACAGTTTTAAAGATTGTGCTACCTCTCTGCTTCCTGAATATTATTAGTTGGGCACAACACAGAATATGATCTTGATAGACCTTGATCAAATTAATAGAGGCTACTACCCCTATTACTAGTGGTAATAGAAACTCCTTTTGTAAATGTCCTCATTAGTGAAGTTAATGGAAGTTTTGTCGCTGTATTCAACTGGAGTAGGATTTCACTGTCAGAATTAAAGCCAAAAGCAAGAGGTCTTGCTCTAAGCACAGGGGTTACAATGAATATACCTGATACGTACTTGATGTCAGAGCCTCGATGAAGCCATTCTTCACCTTCAAATTTTCAACGACTGCTGAAACTTTTACTCTAAAATATTTTAAGGATTCAAGGATTTTTTCTTTTTTTAATTATTTTTACTATGACTTGACAACTCCTGATGGGGAAGAAAAAAAAATGCTAAATTTTAATCACTAATGTTTCTCTTCCTTCAGCTATCACTATGTACATCCTGCTGGGAGGTATGCTCAGGAAGGTGTGCAGATGAGTCACGAAAAACAAGCATGTTGAGCAGTCTGTTTTACTGAAGCATTCAAATTACCTTTTAAGGAAAGAACTCAAAGAACAGAAGTGCAGATACAGTCTTAGCTACCTTTTTTGTCAAAGGTCATGCATTGTTTAGTGGTTGTAAAAACAAATGTAAAAGGAAAATGTAGCTATTCCTAAGGTGCCAGGGAACCTGACTTGTTTTTCACTCCTCCATAAAGCAGGACTGGATTCCTGGGAAGGAACTCCAAAGTGCAAAAAGGAATTTAGAAATTTCAGACCTGGAATAAGAAACATTACCTGACAGTTCTCAGAAGGCAACACAGTTTCTTCCACCTGACTTCAATTCATCTGGCTATAAGATTTCTATGAGGTAAGCATTTTAAATCTGCAAATACATCTCCAATTTGTCCTTCTGATGATTATTTCTCCAAGAGAAAAACGTGATAGCTGTTGGGGTAAGCATTAGAGCCAATGTTAATAGTTTAATTTCAGAAGTGTTCAGAATCCAGAGGCAGTTACAGATTTGAGTGTTATCGCCAACTGAGCAATTCTATTAACCTTTACCCCCAGGTTTTGCATCAAGTAATACCAATAGTGCAGAGGATACAGTAAGAGAAGTGAAATCTGTAGAACGGTAGCACTGCTCTAGGCATATTCAGAAAAAAAACTTGGGGCTTACTTAAGTTTCAGCAAGAAAAGTGCATTTTAGTATCATATCCACTTTTATCCTGCTTTTCTGTGCTTGTGGATTTTGCTTTGGTGTCCACTGCCTGCTCCCAAACAGCTATCCTTAAAAGGGAGTTCTCCACCTAACTAGAGATTTAAACCTGTAGAGTACAATGGATGTTTTACTAAGGCATGTTTTGAAAATTGTTCTACAAAGATTTTTTTTACCAAGATGTTCAGTTGCACCAAGATATTCACCTCCAGAGAAGACAAACCAGGCTGGTGAAGGCATTGGAGCACAAGTCCTATGAGGAGAGGCTGAGGGAGCTGGGGTTGTTTAGCCTGGAGAAGAGGAGGCTCAGGGGACACCTCATCACTCTCTACAGCTGCCTGAAAGGAGGTTGTAGCCAGGTGTGGGTTGGTCTCTTCTCCCAGGCAACCAGTAGTAGGACAAGAGGGTGCGGGCTTAAGCTCTGCCAGGGGAGGTTTAGGTTGGATATTAGAAAGAAATTCTTTACAGAGAGAGTAATCAGACACTGGAATGAGCTGCCCAGAGAAGTGGTGGATTCTCTGTCCCTGGAAGTATTTAAGACAATGTGGCACTTAGTGCCATGGTCTAGTAACCATAGCGGTGTTGGATCAAGGGTTGGACTTGATGATCTCAGAGGTCTTTTCCAACTCAGGGGGTTCTATTATTCTATGATCAGTAGTGGACAAATCTCTCATCTAGAGCTTTTAAATCTCCTGTCTCACACTCAAGTGTAAAACAAAGTGAATGACAAGAACCAAAAAGTTAATCTGAAAACCTTTACTCAGAGGTAAACTCTTCTCACTTTGCAGTAAGTAATGAGAAAATTGCAGGATACTTTCCACATTTAAACAAATTAAAAACCTAATTGTGGTGTAGGGAGGAAGAGAAAGTGGCAATTCTTTACTAATTACTATGTGGAAAATCCAAACACTTCACACTCCACTGTCATGTTAATCCTGGTGAGAAAGTTATCAACCCTATTTCTTATGTATATTGCAGAATGCAACTTCAGTATAATAATAATAATGTATATTTATAGTATATAATAATAATAATATATTTATAGTTATAGATTTATTCTTTATTCATTTTCATGCTGTAGCACTAGCAGGTGGGTTAACCCCAACAGGCAGCTGAGCCCCACCCTGCTGCTCACTCACTCCCTCTCAGTTGGATCAGGCAGAGAATGGGAAGGATAGCAGTGAGAAAAATTGCAAGTTGAGATAAAACCATTTTATAGGGAAAGCAAAACCTGTACACACAAGCAAAGCAAAATAAGGAATTCATTGACTTCTTCCTGTTGGGTGGTAGGTGTTCAACCATCTCCAGGAAAACAGGTTCCGTTATGTGTAATGATTGCTTGGGAAGGCATATGCCATAACTCTATGAGTGTATCGCCCTCCTACATTCCACCACATTTTGTTCCTGAGCATGACATCATATGATGTGGAATATCTCTTTGTTTGATTGGGGTCAGCAGTCCTATTTGTGTCCCTTTCCAACTTCTTATGCACCTACTACTTGGTGGTGGGACACTCTAAGAAACAGAAAAGTGGCCTTGACAGTGTTTAAACACTATTCACAGTCTTTGTATTCCCATATTCCCAATACTGTTTCAGTCACCAATCCAAAACATGGTACTCTTGCAGCAAGTATGAAGTAAATTAACTTCATCTCAGCTAAGGCCAGTACAAGCACCCTTTTTGTTACAGGGAATTTTAAAATTTCCACCAAAGTAGTTCCAGTGCAGTTAAAAAAACTCTCAGTATTGACAGAAGAACCATCTGAAAGGTTAAGAGATAGATTCTAACACTTTAATTGGTTAGTAATTCAATTTGCTTTCACTGTAGCCATTGGCAAACAGCATACTTCAGGGCACTGTCAGCTTGTCCCATTTTTACTACTGTGGAGTCACCTTTGGACAACTCAGGAACAGAGGAGATTCACAGCAAACTGGCTCAGTCCTTCAGCCTTACTACCTACAAAACCATACTGCTGCCTCCCTGGCTGGATGCAGTTATTTGGCTCTTAATTCTCTCCTGATCATAGTAACATGAGTACAAAAGGAGAGAGGAATAATTTATTAGGCTTGTAGGAAGAACAGAGACTGTTAAAAGTTCCCTTCTCTCTGGCTGAAAAGACAGCATACAGGAGAGGAAGGAAACAGAAAGGGACTGCTTTTAGCTGTTGTACTGTCTGGCAACTTTCAGCTCATTCTTTCTTTACACAATGTTTTTATCCTTCAGAAGCAAAAGATAAGGCAAGTGTGGCTACAAACTTCAGTACACACTTGGAGGAAGAAGAGCACACTTTTAGGATTATTTCACTTAGAGAAATATAGTCATTATTTTCTTTTCATTTGATGCATACATTTGGGAGGCAGCAATTTGTTTACAAGGTGAATTGCACATAATGTATATTGAGATCAGGAGTGGTAATAAGTTCTTTGTAGAATGAACTAATCTATGACCTGAGAAAAATGCATGGGACAGCAGGGGCTTTGAAAGTACAGGCACAAAGAGCCAGGGGTGTAAACAACCCACTGATGACTAATTACTGGTGATTAAAGGCATGTATCCTTGAGAGCTGGAGCTTGTTTGGGGTGTAAAAACGGAACAAAGTGATAACCAAGGGAGGAAAATAGTATTCATTAATTCATTCATTTAGAATAACTAGAGAATTGAAGCAGCTCGACTGGGAGGCTCTTGTTATCTGACCCGAGAGGGAATCCATGTGAGATGAGTACAGTGTCTGTGGACCTTCCCCTCACGCCCCCAGGCAGCATGGTCACCCACGGCTGGGCAGGGATTGCTGCTGGGTCACGCTGACCTACTGCTACATATACCCTTACCACAGCTTACTCAAAGTAGGAAAAGCAATGATGGCCATTATGAAACAGTGGAGGACTGAGCATTAATTTCTAGTTGTGATTTATGTATATACCTATGCATATTTGAACTAGCCATATGGGGGTTAACTACTAAACCTTAGTTAAAGGATCTGTGTGGATTGAAAATTCTCTATCATATGCATACACTTTTTTGGATTGAACACTACGTTGTAACCTAGTTTAGATCTCAGATGCAACAAAGGAGCAACACTTTCTTTCCTCTTGTACTTCACAAAGACTCACTGTGCTAAAGCAATATACTTATTAGCTAGCGGAGCCCCTGGTGGTCTAGTGGTAAGGGCGCGGCGCTGTCACCGCCGAGGCCCGGCTTCGATTCCCGGTCAGGGCCACTCCCGGGCAGGTGGGGCTCGTTAGCCCTTAAAGGCAATCCATCTACGTCCTACGACCTTACTGCCACCGTCCAAGCTCGCTTGGCCCCGGCAGATGAACCTTAGGATTAAAGGGTGGGCTCAGTTCCGCGCACACTGTGTCTCACCTAAAAAATCCAATGCGCAGGCTGGAAGGTGTAAAGACCTTCCCTGGATCTTCGCTTGCGAAGACTGGCCATTGTTATTATTAGCTAGCAATCCCTCTGAAAAGGATGGCTGGGGGACTGCACAGCTCCCACAAAGCCATTGTGCCAAGCATTAGCATTCAGATAAACAGCTTCACATGTACTTGTTAAGATTTCATAATATAAATAACACTACGCAAAGAATTGCTGTGGGCTTAATTTTCTGAAAGTAGTCTGGTACTAAACAGATATAATTTGATTCTGAGAAACTTAGCACCAGCTTGTTATTAACTGAAAGGGGAAAAGTGGATTTCTTGAACCCTATAACCTATGCAAGGATTACTAACTAAACAAACAGAAGAAAAAGTAGAAACATCACCAGAGAAAAGTCATATGCATTCACACTAAGTTCTGTGAGTTTATTTCAGCTGTGACTTTGTACAACACCTGGTAGCGCTCATCCTATTACATACTGTTATAAGTTACTAATAAAAGCCGGACTGCAAAAGCTGCAATGAAGAAATAGTTTATTATAAAAGCAATAAAAACAATCAAAAAAGAACGGTGCACCGGGTTGTATGCTCTGTGGCAAAAGCAGCAGCCAAATGTCCGTTTCTCTTCCTTTTGTATCATTTCGACTCCGAATTTTGCAATCCCAAGGTCCGGAGAACGCATGCGTGAAGTTCAGTAGCTGTTCGGGCTGAAGTTTCACTGAGTGATCTTATCTTGTCTCGAGGCGCTGAAGTCAGACGTGAGATGTGTACTGGAATGAGGATTTTACCAGGAAAGTTTATTCTATTCGATTCTTCCTGGAAGAAGGATTACTTTGTCTCGGAGTCCCTTTCCTGAGTTACTGGAAGGGCTATTTACCTACTAGGTAATCCTGTTACCTTAAGAAAGGATTGTATATTCTCCTGTCTGTCTTTGGGATTTACTGGCAAACAGAGTCACATGCTTTACTGGAAAAAAAAAGGGGTTTTGTTACCAAAAAAAGAGAAATATACCATTAATTTTGTTACAGAAAGAAAGAATACAGAAAGTTATGATTACAGAGAAATTACAAGCATTCAATTAATTCATTACACGTACCATGGTGAACAATAGAAGAATATGTGGGGAAAAACAGAAATAGAGTTTATTATCTAGAGTTGTTGTGCAAAACCTTAAATCTCTTGATATATTTCCCCCACTTCTTCATAATTATTTTTATTCCTCCTTTCATGTGTATTCAAACTGGCAATGTTTTCAGCCATAGCTTTGCATGAGCACATAAGACAGAAGTACTTCCAGCATCTCTAAAGCTCACATACCATAAGTGTCAATATCTTTTTGTTAACAGCTACATTCAAACTGCCTCTCAATTTTAACTTGTATATATCTGCTAGGACATTATATTTGTTTAAAAACTAGGTGTGGTGACCAGGTGGGTTAGGGTTTTTAATTTTTTCACAGTTTTCTAGCTGAGTTTGTTTAGTATGAGATAAGGTTTTTAATAAAGTCTCTTTCATGAAGAGCACCTGCAGTTTATTTTAAATAGACTTGGTAACCAAATTTTAATAAAACACATATAAGAAGATTACAATTGTTCAATATAAAATATTTACAATCTTATTTCATGAGGAAGTATAAGACAGTGGAATGAAAACACTGAACTAACAGATTAATTCCTGCAGAGTTTAACATTTATTAAAAAAGTCCAGTACATTAATACATTTTCATACAGCAATGTGAGATATTCATAGAAACATCCTCCAGTGCATTCTTCAAGTATTGATATAGCACTTTAATAGACAGACAAAACATGCAGAAGCCAATAAATATGTTTTTGCTTGCTTGCACTTATATCCACATTCAAAACATAGCAGTAGCAATGTAAGTTAGAAAAATAAATAATAAAAAGTATAAAAATGCAGGAAAACACAGCCTTTTTAATGGAAATTCCATCCAATTTTTATTTTATTCCTTCTTTTTCTTTCTTTAAGACTAATAATCTCATCTTCTACATCTATCTTATGCATCTTTTCACCTAGATATAACTTAAAAATATAAGCTAATAAATCAAATTTTAAGAACAGCAAAGTAGCTGAGGAATTTTTTGGATTTAGTATATCAGCAGTAGGAATTTTTGCTGTTCTAATTACTATTATTTGAGCTGGTTTTTTGTGTAATACAAAGATTCAATCCTTGGTTCCACAACAAGTTTTAATATTGCAGCAAGTTATGTAGCCAGAGTATCCCTCATAAATTATTCCAAATCTCACCCTATTTCAAACTACACAAAGAGAAATGGACCTAAAAGTAAGGAAAAGGTTTACCTTTTTTATTATCCAGAACTTTACTAGTGAAATATGTTCAGTTTAACATATTCAAATCAAATTGTACTCTGTGATTTGTAGATCTTATTATAGTTGGAGTTGCTTCAAAATATCTAATTGACTCTAGAAATTTGGGGGTTTGTGGTGCATGGTTTTCAAGGTGTATTTTTTTTTTTTGCAAGTGAAATCACTGTGTCCCTGCTGTGCTTTTCAAATCTTCAAATCTGACTGTCTTGAAGTCACACAACAGTGGCATGAATCAAGAGAATTTCACAGCTTCAGGTTACTCCTGCAAGTAACCATTACAGAAAAGGATTCCCTTTCCCTGCTTTGTTTTCCTACTTCAAAGAAATCAGTGTCCATGATTTTTTTTAGTTGTTGCAGGAGCAGAGTGGGAAAGATACGCAATTCCATGAAGAAAGGTCAGACAAAAAAGTAACTTAAGATGAAAAGCATCCAGCTCTGATTTTGATGACTCCTTTATTCAAATGCAAGCAAACAAACCTACACAGATGGGACTTCAGTTCTTTTTTCCTCACTTATTTGAGAAGCTCTTTTCAGAATTCAATTCTAAGTGGTCAAGTTACCACTGCAGTTATTTTCTATACAAAATATAAAATTTACTAAATCCTCTGTAAATAAATATTCATCAGCAGAAATTATAAGCTACAGCCTGAAGTGGACAATTTATAGGCGATCACATGATTAGTTAGCACAGTACCACCGACTAGTAACTTCCAAAGCCAACAGCTTGCAACCATTTGACACACTGTCTGATTTGGGTTACTGCCATATAGATGAATTCCCATTCTAATAGATGGAATTATATTACATTTTTAAGATAGTAAATTCCTTGGTGAACAGAATTGTGTCATCTACTGTGAATATCTGCACAGGAGTTAAATTTCCAAGATTTTTTTTTACTTTGAGTTTTTACATAAGCCGTATAGGAATAACTACGTGATGTTTTGGAATTCACCTATAAAATCTCCATTCAGGAAGGATACAACCCTCATGCTGAAAATGTCTCAAAGTGGAGTGCCAAAAAGTAATCCCAATATGGAAATTCTAATAAACCCACAGTTTACTCTGGTTTTTCATCTCCCAGAGAAATGAGGAGCAGTAAGTGGCATCTGTAACTGTCTAACATCTAATTAGGCAGACATTCTGTTGGAACTTATGTGAGATGTTAATTTATCAGGAAATGAATAGAAGCAGCTCTAGAGAGCTGTGGCCAGATATATCACTGATTTATTGGACTAAAAACCTACACTAAGCACCATTTTCACTGGAATTAAACATACATATTGCAGTTAAAAAAAAAAAGAGATTATAGTGGAAAGTAGCTGTCACCTACGTAAAAAACAAAGACTAAATATAAAGAGGAAAACATAATAATAAAAAACATGTAAGATAAATTATTGCACATTTCTCTCCTCATCTTTATAGATTTTAATCTGTTCTTTGAATATTTATTTTTTTTTGGCTATAAACCAATTGGCAGTTTCTGCCAACATCTTCAACATGAAAGTGCTCAACCACAGCAACTTTTCAATAAACCAGGATTCTTCATTGAAATAAAACATGAGTCTAAGCATTGTCTCTTTTCTCAAATGAAAAAAAGCCTTAAATAACTATTAAATTATCTACACAACACAACATAGTGTGCAGTATACATCTTAGATTTTTTTCCAGATATCTTAATTTCTAAGCTAACACACTGAAGAGTTAAATGAAATGAAAATCTTTTCAGAAGCAAAGTGAATATCTTTTGGAGTTCAGTATATTCTTGAAAAGCAAAAAATCTTGTTTTTAGAGTCCATAGTTCATAAATGGATTTTTCTCTCCATCTCAAGTCCATTCTACAAAGGCAAGCTTGAGGGAAAAGAAACAAAACAAAACCAAAGCAACAGATAAAAATACTTCATTTGTTAGTTTTAAAAGTTATAAAATGGGTAAGAATGTTCTCACAGAGAAAATTTCCTTTGTAAGCTACAGAAGCCTTGACAGGTCTTCCTAGGAACATACAGCAAAATAGCACATTTTGTAGAACAGGAATTCAGTGGCTGTAGGAAAATAAACACTATAGATATATAAGATAATTGGATTAATGGATATGAGTAAAAGAGAGGTCACAAGCTGGTTGAATTCCTCTTGCAATCATAAAAATATCACGGTTTAAGCATAAACTTAGCTGAATGAGAGTAGTGACAATGATGAACTTTTAGCGGAGCTTCAGTCCTTCCTGTACATAATAAATTTCCTTCCATGTTATTTGCATTTAGGGAATAGTATTTTCTGGCACATTAAACTGTCATGGTCTCTTCCAGAGGGAATAAAAAGGAGTGTTTATGGTTTGCACACCAAAATTGTGCAGGGCAAGACCACCAAGGCCTTCAGGAATTTCACAGGAAAAATACCATCTTATTCACAACAGTTATGAGTAACTTTCAGAAATCCAGTTTAAGTTTGTATACAAATTTTCAAATGTAATCACCTCTGTAACAGACATGCAATTGCTTGGAAACTTACAGTAGTTGAAATGCATGGGTCAGTGGAGTCAAGGGGCTAGAATTCAATTCGCAAGTATGGTCTAACCTCACAGCGTGTTACGTGAATGCATATACTCAAAAAATCATTGCAACTGACTTCAAATATAACATTAAATATGTCTGATGCATATTAAAAAAAAGTAAAGCAAAACACTTTACAAGTACCTCCATGTCATACTTTGAGATAGCAGTAAGAGGTAGGACAGAGCACACCAGCAGATCAAAAAGACATATATGAACCTATCAGAGTTGCCCAAAAATTAAAACTGAAAAGGCTGCACATCCTGAAATAGAACTTGACAAAACACTTTTTTTTTTTCTCAACAAAATACTAAATCCAACCCCAAAAACTGCTAGAACACTTAAAGGATCTAAAACAAGCATGTCAAAGACATAGTACTATTGATCCTACCTACTCTTGTTAGAGATAAAAAAAGGAAGATGAATCAGAGAAAACTTACAACATAAATGCTTCCACTTATATGCAGATTATGTTTCTGTTTTGATCCAGACACTAAATTCCTAGAAAATTCTTTTATGTACCCATTTCTTCTTTTTCCTGTTCTCACAGGTCGTGCCCCTTCACAACAGGTGAATGTAGCTTTAGTTTCTCATCCTTAGCTATGCAGAATTAGTCTTTCTTCTGCCCTGCCTTGCACCTCTTGATTGTCTTTCTGTGGAGGTCACATATTTACTTTTAGCACAACACAGTCAGTTGTGCTCCATGCTAGATCTCAGGAATCCTTCACAGATCATCACAGAGAAGAAATGGAACAGAAAGAACCATGACTGCTAAGAGCTCCCTTTCCAACTTACTTAATTCATCCATCCATAGTGCACAGAACAGAACGATACCATCACTCATTTTAATATCTGACATTTTCCAGTTTCCCTTAACTCACCCAGAAAGCCACCAAGAGGGAAGAGTTTTTTATCTTTTTACTGACACTGATACAGTGTCCCTTACAGGGCTGATACACTGTCACTGCCACAAGTTCCCACTGTGACCTTGGACACTCTTCCTGAAAAAGAACTAACACAATTATTAGCTTCAATACTCATACCTTTTGACCTGTCTGTAATATCGAATATGAATTCAAAATATAAAAGCAAGTATGGTTCTTATCTAGAAGAAAATATTACCTGAATTATTTACTGTTCTTTCATAATAATAAGAGATTTGGTGCCTTTGTTTCTCATTTTCATCAGGTGGAAGCTGAGCCTAACCATACTCTTCATTTTGGTACTTAACATACATTCATAAAAATTTAGACACGCTTCCAACAGACTGAAGGATTTGTCATAACTATGTTTCATTACATTTCATTGTCCTATTACTGAACAGTTAACACTAGCTCACCTGAAATGAAACATAAATTTTACAAATTCTTGGTAAAATATCACTTAAAAAATAAAAAGAAAAGAAAAAAAGAAAAAAGGAAATATGCTGACAAATACTAGAGTCATGCCAGTTTGTATCATACACATAAAATTCAAAATTCTGATTTTATTCAGCATAAGAATGTGGAAAGTCCAAACAATAGAGATAAAATTTACATGTCAATTGCTATCCTCTAAAGTAAAGTCTTGTGAGATGGAAAGTGTTAATGTTAATATTTCTATCTTTGCATACTTTGAGAAATTTTAAGAGAAATGTTAGTATTGCTATGGTGAAATTTCTATTTAAACTTGGGATTTGTAGTTGCTAGACAGTAAGACCATATGTACATAATACAGTAAAAGTTATGAATTATAAAACTGCTAAAAGTTTCTGAAAGCAAAATAGTTGTGTGACATTCAAATTCATTACTGCATTGTTAATTATTTTCATAAGTATTTAAAAAGTCAGTAGCAAAAGAGAATCATCATAGTACCCGAGTTAATATTTTATATTCATTGCAAAAGCTTGTAAAACAAGGAGCTATGAATATCTGGCATTTTGACTGTCTTTTAAAGCAGCTGATTAAAGCACTTGGAACTGAAAATTGCTGGCTTACCAGCAAAAATGCAAAAATGTTTGCTCATGCATCCCCTAAACCCAAAAGGAACATTGGTAGCACTTTGGACAGAATGCTGTAACCCCTATTCATACACATGATGGGAATTCCTTGCACCACAGATTATGATTATAGGCGGTAAGGACTGGATATACAACACACAGAGACTGCAGTTCCAGGTTCTTTTCCCAGACTGGAATTTTTTAAATTTTTTAAATTGACAGTTACGGAGAGAGAAAGAAAACTGAACTCTCAAAGGATGGGAGTGATATCCTGGTTGTTGTTTAAGAGTAGGATTGTCATTAACAAAGGGTGTTAGATATCCCAGTTTGCCTGAATTAGACACTATTTTTAATTGCCCAGACAAGGGTATCAATAAGAGGTCTTTAAATTAATGGAATACATCTTGTAGGATTACCTCTCTTCACTTATACTTGTCCTTAAGAAAGAACTTAAATAGACAGAAAGAATGAGAAGTTCAATCATTGCTAATTAGATTATTGGTTAGTAATAAACAACACTAACAGACATCTCAATCTGCTGTTTCAAATTTGGTGTTTTATCTAATTCTTTCCCAAATCTGTGGCTCTGCAGATGAATTCTTCCATTCCCCATGCATACATTTGCACAACCTAAAGAGACAGTATGTACTTTATGGATTCTACACTGACACAACTCCAGGCAATGTGGATTTAAGAGAGGAGATGAAGAAGTAGCAATACCTTCCCCTTCTTTTGAGATTAAAAAGAATCTTTAAGCATGACCAGAACAAGTCAAAACATTTTCCTCTGGTTCTTGAGTTTATAGCACACCAATAGAACCTGCCAGGAGGAAGAGTTTTGAATTTCATTGCTACACTCCTTCCACAGTACTACAGTTACAGGAATCCAAAGGAGGATAACAGTTGCTAAAGTACTCTCTGTTTTTAGGAAAGAGGGACACTGCACCAGCAGAATAACACTGTTTGCCAGGGTTCAAAGGGAAAGAGATATACAGATGTGCATTTGGATAAATATAAAAAAGCCTTCTCTGGTTATTAGAAAGCTCTTTTGGAATGCCTCTCATTTTAGTGAAAGCTTTTTGCCCAGGTCTTTATCTTCACCCTTTTTTTGTGTGCTGAGGCAATTCAAAATCTCTTCACCACTTGATGGTAACTTGGATGCCAGTTCCTGTTTAACAACTCTATTCTCAACAGTCATCTTCAGATGGGCTGTGCAATTTTTTAAAGGAAAATGTCACTAAAGAATAGGGTCGACCAGCTGATACTTTCTCAAGCTTTGTTTTCTTCAAACCGCTGTAGAAGTAACACACTTCTGTAGATGAAAATGAACATAAATGAACAAAATAAACACATAAGATATTTTGTCCTCTAGGAAGCTTGTATTTTTGCATCTGTATCATAGAAACAGCTTTATTTTCTATAGCATGAGTTAGGGACATGAAGTTGATTAAGGTCTTGGATTATCTGTCATACATGGAGAGGCTGAGAGAGCTGGGATTGCTTAACATCAGAAGTTTCAAGGAGAATCTCCATGCATTTATGTACTCCAGAAAGAAGCAAGACTGATTTGTCTCATTGGTACCCAGTGAAAGGAAAAGATGTAACAGACACAAACTGAAATAACAGAATTGCATCTAATCTGCTTTTGACATGGTGATCAAATACTAGAACAGGTTGACCAAAGAATTTGTCAAGTCACCATCCTTAGATATATTACAAACCCAATAAGACAAAGTTCTGAACTACAAACTCTTGCTGACCCCAGTGTAGGGGGTTTCTGCAGCAAGGTTTTGGTAGGGAGGGGGGGTCGGGGGGCTACAGGGTTGGCTTCTGTTAGAAGCTGCTAGAATTTTCCCCTGTCTAGTGAAGCCAATGCCAGCTGGCTCCAGGATGGGTTTCCTGTCACTGGCCGAGGCCAAGCCAGTCAAGAGTGATACTAACACCTCCATGGTAACATATTTAAGAGTAGAAAGTTATAGCAGAGGGAAGAATTCCAGCCAGGGAAGAGTGGAGTGAGAACATGGTAACAACATGGTAGATATAAAGGTCAGTGCAGAAGGAGGGGCAGGAGGTGCTCCAGGCACCAGAGCTGCAGCCCGTGGTGCAGACCGTGGTGGGGCAGCTGTGCCCCTGAAGCCCGTGGAGGAACATCGGGATGCACAGACCCCCCTGCAGCCCATGGAGGAGTCTATGCTGGAACAGCTGGATGCATGAAGGAGGCTGTGACCCCGTGGGAGGCCTAAGATGGAGCACAGTCCTTCCAGCCTGTGGAGAGAGGAGCCCTCACTGGATCAGGCCTGGGTAGGACCTGTGACCCCTATGGTAGCTGGTACAGCTCATTGGTGAAGGACTTCACCCCATGGCGAAGTGACGGGACAGCAGTTTCAGGACGAACTGTTGTCTATGTGATGGACTCATGCTGGACGGGGTCCATCAAGGACTGTCTCCTGTGGGAGGAACCCCAGAGGAGCAGGGGAAGGACTCCTGTCCCTGAGCAGCAGTAGAAACAGCAACTGACTGTAACCCCCACTGCCCGTTCGCCTGCACCACAAGGTGGGAAGAAGGAGAACATGGAAGGAAGGAGGGGTTGAGAGAAGGTATTTTAAGATTATTTTACTCCTTGCTCTTTTGCTCTGACCCCGTTAGTAATAAATTCAATTAATATCCCCACTTCGAGTCTGTTTTGCCCATGATGGTGGTCACTAAGTGACCTCTTCCAGCTCTTAACTCATGAATCCTTTGCTGTTTGTTTGTTTGTTTTTTATTTCTACTGTCCAGTTGCAGAGAGGAGTGAGATTGGGTGTAGTGAGTACCTGGCATCCAGCCAGGGTCAACCCACTACACCCTGCCTAGGAGCAGGGGTAAGGATTAGATAAGTTGTTTTCCAGAGATCCCTGTATACCTCAGCCATTTTGTGACTTTGGAAAACATGTTTGAAGATGCTTCCAGAGTAGTAACTTACAAGTGAAGAACAAACTAAATAAATTTAGATGCAGAAGGCTGGTATGGTATCTTACTTTTGTGTATTTTTCTGTCAAAAATATGTTTGGTGCAGTCCAAAATACACTTTATAAATATTTCATAGTAGCATATTCTATTACTCTGTTCATTATTATGATGGTGTTTGGAGAAAGAGCTGATTATAGTCACATTTTTTTGACTTCTTAAATTATACATCCACCAACATCTATGTAAGAGTACAGAAATCTTTTAAAGGAATGAAGAAAACAACGTTTGTTTTCTTTTGATAATCCAAAAAGGTATTTGAAAGGTCTAGCCAGTTTTGTGGAAAAAGTAAGGCACAATGAAATTACATTTTGACTTCTGTTTGTACATGAAAAAAGGAAAAATGTCACTTTGGCTAAGTTAAAAATGGTTTCGCGCATTGTAAAAATGTTATCAAACCAGAAGAATAAAAAAAAGGTCAAGTTCATGACTGGATGCTTCACTGCATCTGTTTCCACATGGACTTGCCATTTTATTGAAAATATCAAGCACATAGATCAAGGTTCCATAGAAGTGAATTACTAGACCTGATAAGAAAAAAACATCTTAAAAAGTTTGAAGGTTGTTGCAGCACAGGTTAATTGTTTCATTATCCATGAAAAAGGGCAAAAACACCCCAAACATTTTCTCCTCAAAAAGCATTTTTGACAGCACTGAAAAACAGGCAACTTGAAAGCCACACAGGGGTGAAGAGAAATACTCAGAAAAACCAAAATAATATAGAACAGTGTCAAATACAGTAGCTGTTTACAAATATCAACCCTTTGGCTTGGGACGTTTAATTAGTGTATCCAGATCTCATTTGATTTTGCTTCTTTGGTTTTTTTTCCTGGCAACATGGCCTGAAGTCAGTGCAAATTAAGTACTCTGAGTGCCCCACGAGATTGGGCTCATAATTATTTCTCACCTTAACATCATCTAGTACAGTCAAAACAACTAGAACGTGAGAAAGAGAAGAACATGTTTTAAACAGTCTCATTTGAATGCATTAAAAGTTGTTAATGGGCATGCCTAAAGTGTCAGACATCTGGCTCGGAAGTTGTTTATAACATATGCTCGCTATGTGTTGTATCAGAAGCACATTTTGAAATGAGGAAGAAAAAAGTTAATTAGCTTGTCAAGGACTTTTCTGTATACTAAGACTATACAAATATTTAAAAATCAGGAAATTTTAGTAAGAGTTGTGTTCTTACAAGAGTGTAAGAGCACTTTTTGGATGGAAGTAATTATTATTATTAATAATAATTATTATTACAAACTGCAGCAAGTTATCATACAGCACAGAATTTAGTAATGACTAAACGATATGAGGGAAGTTTAAATTGTGCATTTCTGTTCCTTAGATCATTAGATCTTGTAAACAGTGCTTTGTGCATACCTTACCCTGTTGGTGCAGAAATGATGCTTCAGTATTTCTTATAGTTCTGCATGTTCTGCTGCAGCCACTATAAATTTAAACATTTTCTATTCCTTTTTTCCTTCAAAAAGTATATAACTTATACAAAATGCTGGGTATACTACCAAGATTAAACATGAATAAAGGACATCAACCTTGTGTTTTATAGGATGGAAGATAACACACTTTTACTTTGCTTCATGAAAACCAACAAAGAATCTCAAGACTATTCCACTCCAAGTTATTCCAAATAGGAACAGCACGGGATTTGTCGCTTGGGAATAAAAAGGTCAAAACTGCAAAAGGATACCCCCTCAGACAAGATGCATTAACAACAACAGAATATGAGGGTGAAATTTAATCCATCTGTTAAGGTGTCTCTAAAACAAATTTATCTACATCAGATACAGTGCTAGGAAAAGAAGTAGAAGAAATGCAATGTATTAGCTGTGGACTTTTAGTCTCTGCAAGGACATACTAGTGAAATTTAGTGTATTGTTGCTGCAAACACTGCTGTTATTTGTTACTAGTTTTCAAGATAACACAGGTAACCATGCTACATCATAGCACACGTGCACAGAACTCCACCCAGAGTCCACAAAATGGCATCCAAAGACTAGCAGCAAGATTATCACACCACATCCCAGCTGATGAAGAAGAGCACTCTAATTTGCTAAATCTTAGTTCGATAACTTGAATAACTGTTTTACAGGAAAAGAGTAAGGGCTTTTTTATTCCCGATAGTCTTGGTTTATCATAATGGGGACAAAACCACAGAAACAAGACCAGAGTTCTTTCTTCAAGAGCAAAATATACTTTAAGTTGCAGGAAACTTGTTGAGAGAATTACAGATGCAACACATGCCTGCATCAATCACAGAAGCATGCAACTTGATGACAAAAGTTTGCATCACTTGAATATTTAAGGTAGGATAAGAAGGGCCTAATACTGAGAGTGGAAGATCCACTAAATTCATTGGGAATCTAAGACAGAACAGCTTACAGGATCAACTCACCACACTTCATATGAATTGCAAGTGTCAATGACAATGTTTTTGGTTACCTTTTCATCTTCTTCAGTTGAGAAAGGTCTCCAAAGGGAAAGGATGCACTACTACGTGAATTTGGTGATTAATGGACACCTATTAATTTTGGCCCAAAAGATTTCAACATTGCAATACAAAGACTTAGCAATCATACAGTTTTGCTAAAGTTGCTGAGCTGGAAAGCTGCCAGTTTGGAAATCTGCTCATAAAAAATTATCAGAATCTTTATTTAATGAGCGCTACAAAAATAGAAAAAAAAATAGCCCAATACACACAACAAAGCTGTAAGCAACTTAGGCTGTGCAGTTCAAAAGCTCTGTTGAAGAATTAACAAAACAGAGGTCAGAGCACTAAGTGGAGTTTCTCTTGAGCATGCATATGGGCACACATTCACACACAGAACTGAAGAACTATGTTACTTACTGAAAATACACAGTGCTTCCCTGAGACTCTCTTAAATTAGTGTGAAGAAAAAGAATTAGTGGATAGAATTCTGGAACCATTTTGAAAATACAAATAATGGCTTTATTTCCTGCTATACAATTTCTCCTATATACAGGATTGCAGAAAACATTAACTCCTTTTGTTGCAAGAAACATCTAGGTGAGGGAGGAGGCAAATTCTTCACCATTATTTCTTCTTTTCCTAAAAAAACAATGAACAAAATATTAAAAATCTCGCCAAGCACATGAGCTAGAAAGTATTTGCTAACACCTTCTTCTGAGAAAAACCCTAATACAAACCCCAAACTAGCAAGAAGACCCCAACAAACAACATGCAGTTTATCCCATCTTTATGAGTTTCTGTCAAAACCTATGATATATTTCTTACATTACAGAGAGTAATGTATGTACAGAAAATTACTTAGATTTCATTTTCACTTCAGTCAACATTAATCTCTAAGGTCTCTGTATAAATCAATAATGGATTGTTATTGGAATAAAAATGTCTCAAGTTATTAGATGTAAAGTTTTATTAGAAATAAAAAGACTTCTTATAAATAAAAAGATGGAAGTCAACAGTAAAAATAAATCTTGAAATCAACAGTAATAATAAATCAGATTGGTGGACCTTTCCACAATTCACAACAAAAAAAATTAATTGAGACCACCAACACTATACACAAGAATCAAGTGAAAAGAAAATTTGTTGGAATTTCCTTGTTTCACATATGAAGCTCTAAGCTCATGTTTGAAATTCAGGTTTTCCTGTAAACTACATGTTATGCAGAGTTAATCTTGAATCTTAAGACTAACTATTAAACACATTCTTCTCAGTGAAATTATGTAAGATAAATATAAATTATAAGGCTATATTCCATGGCACTAAAGTAAGGGAAAAAACCCAACACAACCCCCCCCCCCCCCAAAAAAAAAAGAAACAAAAAATCAGGATAAATTGAGAAAGAGGTTTAGTGGATGCATTTTCACTTTTTTGAAGGAATAGTCTCTGGTTCAGGTTGGAGGCCAAACTCATCCTCCATTTACATCAACTCCCTATGGAAAAACCTCACACATGGGTATGAGAAAAGGCAGGTTTGAATACTGTTATCAGGGAACATAGACTATATTACAGTCAAAAGTGTTCAGAGAAACAGCTATTTACCTATTAAAAATGCAAATAAATAAATCCCTTATTCTTCATGCTTTACATTCTTCTAACATCTGAATAAAAGAACAGAACGGATGGGTTAATTCCAGTGCTAACTGATAATCGTATCATATATGATGGCAATAAAATATTTTTATTTATATTTCTGTATCATAGTTAACAGTAAGAGATTACCAGTCTCTTACAGTAAAAGAGTAATCCAATAAAAGACTGCCAGTATCAGTATCTCATAACTGAGATAAATTAGATACAGCTTTTGATGTGTGGTGTCCAAAGTGAAAAGCTGGAGTCCCTTTATAGGGAAGGAAGGTCAGATCCTCTGCAGGACACTTCAGACCCTCAAGCCAGAAACCTGCCTCCTCCTGCACTGACAGCATATGAAGCTGCGTTGCCTCCTTTAGGCTCCTACACAGGATAGAGAGTAACAATACTTTCTAGCAGTGAGGAGGTAAAATAGTTCAGGGACTTAAATACTCCAGTACTTAAAGTACAGATATATTCACCCTGTGAATTTGTGAAAGATGAGCTGTATTTATTTTTTTTATAGGAAGCAAGAAAACAGTTCTCTTAAATCATGGACCTGCATATTATCTAGTTAGTAATCAAGAAATGCAAGGAAAATCACCTATTTTTACCACTAGTATTTCAGCATCTATGCCTGAAGGCTCTGCTGAGCTCTGACTTGTGAAAGACATATTTTGAAACATAACTACATAGAACCAAAAAATAAGTCAGATACTTTGAAAGTATCCAGTCTTAAATCTGCCAAATGGAATCTGCCAAAACTCAAAATGTCCTTCTAGATAAATGAAATGGAATGTCCTATTCCTAGTCATCTTCTGTCATTAGTCCCCTGAATTTGAATTCAAACAGAAAACTTCCCTTCAAGTGTTCAAAAAAAAATTATTTCTTATGAAGCGATATAGACCATTGCACTAGAGTTTATAGAAGGTATTGTTTACACAGTGACAAATTAGTTGACAAATTGGTGCAAAGTAGAATGACATTTCTCCGATGAAATAAGGGAATACAACAGCCATGCAAAGCATGTAAACACTATGCTTCCTAGCTTCTTAGGCAGTTATTAATGTATTTGAAGATGATGTTATGTGATACTACAACCACTATTTTCTTTTGCAAACATCAAATGAGACTACTGTGTAATAGAATTTTTATCTTAAATCATTAATTTCATTTCAGTCGAGATAAAATAATATTAGACTTGAGAGAAAACTCTGGAGGACTTTCTTATTCTGTTGTTTTTTCCCCAATTTTTGAGTTTAGTGAAACATACTTAATTTGCAACAGGCAAAGTCTGTAACAATACAGAGAAGGAAAAGAGAATAATCTACATTTTAAAATAAAAATAATTCTGTATTTGGTAATAACATCAAAGAACATCTTATCACTGCAGGAGCAAGACATAAAGCTCTGATTTGTTCTTTTGAAGAAGTTTGCAATGTAATGACCTCCATTACAAGACAGAAAAATCAGTGCAGCATAAAATATGTACTGATAGTTATATTCCTCTTGTTAATCTCTTGTTTTAAATCAAATCTCAGTCTTCCAAGAAACTACGGCTTTACTGTAAATACAAAATATATGCAATAATGTTCTAGCTTATGGCCCTTGGTTATAGGCTACTGAGTTTTCTGGGGAGCCAAAAAATAATGGGAAGGTTGTTCTATTTCCAAGATGATAGTTAAATTTAAGCGATAATTTATCAAACAACTCAGTTTTCCAGGATGAATGGCTTTCAATGACATGAATTGTCATTTTCTAGTTGGATAACTACTGGTACAAATAGAATGATATTATTTTAAATAATATTCTACTGAGTTAATTTCTTCCTGCCTTAGTTTAAAATAGACACCAGTCTTTTATTTCTCAAGCTTATAGCTGAAAAAGAAAAACAAAGGAAAGAAATGCTGAAGCCCAAAGTCCTCAAGGAAACAATAACAAATGGTTTGGGATCCACAGTGCTCAGAGGTTTTTATTTTATGGAAATTTACATGTTTAGACACTCATTCACAACAACAGAAGAATAGACAATATGTT
The DNA here is from genome assembly GCF_022539395.1 of Myiozetetes cayanensis. NCBI lineage: Eukaryota > Metazoa > Chordata > Aves > Passeriformes > Tyrannidae > Myiozetetes > Myiozetetes cayanensis. The sequence goes on along the minus strand of NW_026086604.1, from coordinate 76,036,007 downwards.
CCTATATCAGTTCACTTTCACATGCTTCTAGGGCTTTAGTTTCAAGTCTGAGCTATATCTTATACAAATGAACCAAACATGACACCTTTGGTACTAAATCCAGCATTCTCCATTTGTCCTAGAAAGGTGACTTCCCTGTTCATCACGATATCAATTATCTTTAATCTTTTCAATATATCAGGTTCTTAAAAGGCTAACAGCAGTACTATGGGAAAAAAACCAAAACCACACTCATATTTCTGCATAAGAGTAACATGATCACATAGTATATACCATGTGCTCCACAGAAAACACACTCCTATGTATAGTCATTAAACAGAAAAGACATTCATCTTCTTAATTTCTTAGTTCCTTAATTAAGCATCAAAATTTCCACTCCAATTTCCTTCTCATGCTGACTCTTCCTGTTTATTAAACTAATTTTCTTTCCTAATACGAGTGCTATGAAATAGATACTCTTACATTATTTGCCTCCAAAAGAATTGAGTAAAATTTGCAGTATGGAATGCATACCAGATGGCATGCAGGAGGTTTTGAACGCACACAATATATGAGATTGTTGTAGTTAAAAACAAAAAATTCAAACATGCAAATTACATCTTCTTGATGTTAAGAAAATTGTCTGGGTGTTTTTAGTTGTTTTGTGGGGTTTTGTTTTGTTTGTTTGATTGTGTGCAGATTTTGATTTTTTTATGATAAAGGATATACAAAATTGTTCATACCTCAGAACATCACAGTACTTCCCCAAGACATGAAGAAATATTTTAAAAATGCCACTTGGAAAACCTTTTTAGATGTTTTTTTTTAATCTCCTAAAAGGAAACTTGGCTTAACATTGTTTATGTTGCTAAGATAACTTGCAAAAATTAGATAAAAATTACAAAGATTCTTTTATATGTAGAAAATGCTAAGATAAAACTTTTTTTGGATTTTAGTAAAGCTTTCAGTACTATCTCTCACAGTATCCTTATGGACAAAATGTTGTAGTAAATGAGGTTACAGCAGGCAGGTAACTTGTCACTAGTGAAGTTCCATAGGGCTACATTTTAGGGCCAGCTCTCTGCAGTGTCTTAACTGGCAGTGGTTATGGCAACAAGCCTGCAGATTGCAAGAAGCAATGATCTCAGACACATGATGTGATTTCTGGGGTTTTCCTGTGTAGAGCCAGGCTTTGGATCCTAGTGTCCCTGTGGATCTCTTCCAATTCAGAACATTCCATGACTCTGCACTAGGTTATGAGTTACACAAACAAGCTCTGTAACAAAAAACCCATTGATGAATTATTTTGAGCCAAATTCAAAGGTAATGACTCTGCAAATAGTGTGAATGTTTGTTTCTCCTTTTCAATTGTTCCAGTGTAGGGTTATTTTAGCCTCATAGAACTACTCATAATGAGCTTCCATTTCATATTCACCATGTCACTTTGAAGGAAAGATCAACAAAACAACTCAACATATTCTTGGCTCCTCAGCATTCTAAACAACCATCTCTAATTTTTCAACCTGGTTTTATATCACAGTATAGTAAGACAATATTTGTAGTAAAAGTGTAGTCCATGCATAGAACTGCTTTCGTGATTATAGCAAACTTCAGCATTTTGTCACTATTAATACTGATTTATTGCTTCCAGTACTCTCTGGGTGAAGCAATTCATGTAAGAATCATAATGTCACTTCTCAATGTTTTAATCGGCCGTAAAATAGAAATAATAAATTATGTTGTCTTACAAGTTATAAGATTACGTTTGTCCAGTGGTCCATGAAAACTTCTAAGCAATGTATTTGGTTATTACTTTTTGTTAACCATTTACCTCACTTATAATACTAGTAAAGTATTAATACAGGAAAACAAGGCTCTGTTTGCTTTACTGTGTAAAAACCTAGTTATGGCTGTATAAAAATTAAACAGATATAATTAATGGAAACACAAGGTGAATTTTATCAATTAAACAATTTACTCTTCCTTATTCAGAAAAGAATTTGTGGTCCTGAATTTCATCAGGACTGATATTTTGTTAATATTTTGCTCTACTTTCTTCTTAATTTTCCCAGCATTCCAGGAACAATTACACAACAGGAAGATGAGAAAGATAGAGATTTGAATAGTTACAAACCAATGAACATCTAACATCGCAAACCTATCAATATTAACAAACTTTTTGTCTTAGGACAGCTTTTCCATCCACTTCAGAGTAGTCACTAGTGAGTATTTACTGAATCATGTACCCTGCTAATACTATTGTTTACAGGGACTATAAGGATAAAAATCAGAAAAACAGAACACTTTCGCTAGAGAAGTTAAGATTAGTCAAACTCCATAAAACATTAGTAAATATGTAAAATTTCATATTACTTTCAAGTGGTACCTGTTCAGAGGCATACAAGTCATATTCTAACAGCATCATCCACTTAAGACAGATCTTTAATTCTCCTCTACTCTTTTTATGATACCATCTATATTCCCATTCCATCTTTAGTCACAGGACTTTACTCAACTGGTTCTATTCATCACGTTCTACAGATTTTTTCGCTGTGACAGTTTTGCCCAGGAAGTCCTTTCACTGTGATTTTTCTAGCTTACGTGTTTGATCTGCTCAATCAAAAAACCTTCACCTCCCATATCTATTACAATGTCTTAACTATGTTTCCATAACAGAGACAACCACATGCAGCACCAACATTATGAGGACACAACAATGTAGTTATGTGAGAGAGGGAATGATTTTCTTTTAGGCTACAAAGGCTAAGTCTATTTTCAGTGCATGCAAATACACTAAAGTGAAGCTTTTATCTGCAGAAATGACAATGCATATTGAAAACCATCCCTGCATCGCCAGGCCATTTAAAGAATTTAGGATTAAAATTTGTTGCATCGTGCACTCTAAGTATTGCATCTGCTTAAACTAAGCATTTGACAAGACCATAGAAAAATACTTCTGAATTAAATGTGATAACCAGTTTATTCGCATTTTTTTCAGATGGGAAAAAATGAGAATAAATAGTGTGGAAAAGCAGAAAGCGTTTTTCCACACTATAAGATCAAAGATTATCTATAATAAATGTATTTTAGAAATTTGTGTACCATTTACTATGTGTTTTACAACTGCTTGATAACTTTGTTCACAATGAACTGTGAACAACAAAAATATTGTCAATAGCAGATTACCAAGACATTTCAAGTGTATCACACAACAGAGTCTACATTTACTTTTGTGTTCAAGTGACTTCGGTGTGTCAAGATGATTTTGGATTAATTACATAGAGAAAAATATGGCCAAAAACTATGCTCAGGTTCTTATTCAGTAGACTGAAAAGGCTTCTTAATGGTAGCTTATATTTTCCCTATATATCGTAAATATTTAAAGCTACCAAAAATTCCGCTCACCAACACACAGGAGAGTTTAGGTTTATTACTTATATATATATATGTATATACACTCTTCCTTGGCTACTGTTCATGAATGCTTTGGGAATACACTGTGAAATACAGGATGAAAACCATTCATGTAGACTTCCAAGTACTTGGATGTGACTTGCCCTGAATAGTCTCCACTGTATCTGGGATTCTCTTCCTGTATTTGGAACTTACATTTTGCAGGTTTTGGGAATACAGAATGAAATGACACACCTTGAATTTCACTAATACAATTATGTTTGCTAAGCGGCTTAATAAGCATATGCCGAGTATAGTTACATTCCCATCAGGAAATGTAAAACACTATTTAAAACAGTAAAATTACCATAATTGAAAGAACACAGATGCTCTTTAATAATCTAGTAGATTGCACCCTCAATGGAAATGCTCATTAATTCTATTTTAAGACAGTGTGATTCACCTGTATGTCAGATAATTATCATTGAAAGCTAGGTTAGCAGAAAGGTTGCATATTCAGGTTTGATGACTCCATCACAGGATATGCAACATTTTCCATTTGATAGCTATATGCCTATTCACTTATTTCCCCCCACATCGTGTAATTTATAATCAGGGAAAAAAAATACACCAAAATTGTAAGTAGCATTAAATTCCTCTTCCACAAAAAAGAAAATAATTTCTCAGAGTCAGATTGATAATTAATACAGTATCATCTTCAGTCCAAATGAGGAGGTTATGATCCCCATAACTAGATTTCCCAAATCCAATACTGTCTTACCTCAGTAGCAATATGTAAGTGTTGCTAAAATGCTGTAAACTCAAGGAACATAAGAGTAGTAAGTGTGTAGAGAGCAGCATACAAGAGTAGAACTACAACCAGTATTGTCACTGAGATCATTCATGCTATTTTGTACAGGTTTACTATATGACTCTTCAGTAGTCAAGAGCCTCATGCAACATAGTCTAAGTCCCTGTTTCAACGTTGTTTAAGCAATTACTAAATTTCTACCAGAGGCATCCCTTGACTTATATGTGGTTTCCATATCCATGATAATAAAATGTTCAAGTAACACCTTAGTTGTTTACAGAAATTTGTGAGAACTCCTCAAGCAAATTTATTGGAAGGGGTAGCTCAAACTCATTCACTGCTCACTGAGATGGCCAAACAATTTTCAAAGATTAAATCTTTTTCTAACTTGCTTTTGCTTTTCTATATTTCCTATTTTCTAAAAGGAATATCTTAAGCCTCCTTATAAGATGTAGATATATGCAAACCACTTAACAAACAGTGAGTATTCCACTCCACACACAGAGACTATTTGTTGCAATCTACTAAAGCAAGTTAATTGTAAACACAGAAGAAAAAAAGTTTTCCTAAATTTGTTTTGGCAAATTTTTTATAATTTTAAAGTATACTTAAATATGTCTTTTCTGTAGACATAGATCTACAAACCCCTGAACTTGAACATGTTCACAGCTTTCTTTTTGCCTGTAGTTAACATATGCTTTTACAAAATGCCAAAGATGAATGGGATATCTCCATTTACCAAGGAGAGCAAGACTCATTCTTCTGCTATTTCAACAATACAAATGTATGTAATATTGTACTTAATAAACCTTGCCTTAAACGCTCCTAGAGAAGCTGCTCAGGCTGTCTCAAAACAACCTCACACATTCCCACATTTACAAGGACATGTAATGATAGGACAAAGGGTAATGGCTTTACACTGAAGGAGGGGAGGTTTGTGTTAGACATTAGGAAGAAATTCTTTACCACAATTACTGAAACAGTGCCTGGAATTATTCAAGGCCAGGTGGGATGGGGCCCTGTCTAGGGGAAGGTGTCCCAGCCCACAGCAGGGGGGTTGGAACTAGATGATATTTAAGGTCCCTTGCAATCCTAACCATTCTGTGATTCCCATATGTCACTTCAACAAAGGTGGGTTTATACGAGTTTATGCTTTTCTCTTGTAGATCACTGTTCCTTGCTGGTGTGCAAATGAAAGAGAATACCTCCTGAAGGTCAGACATTCAATATACTCTCACAGATTATCTCCCCAGCCTTCTAATGAATCCAGGATAATCCAAAGATTATTCAGGAAATAAAAGCTCGTTTCATTGAGCTCTGACTATTCTTTATCCTCCCCTATAAATGATATTGGCCTGTAGCAACCTAACAAAAGACCCAAGAACACTCAGAATGGAATAAGAATAAGCCTTCTGCATAGCTCAGTCTAATACAAAGCTGGGGATCCAATCATGAAAGCCTTTGCTATAGAAACTCAGTGATATTTTACACTTGGCTTATGATTATAAGCACTCCCAGTAATTTTTATTATAAAAGAGTATTTTTGTTCAGGCATTTCACTGCATCACAAGGTTAATGCTATACTTAAAAGGCATAAGCTATCCAGATTTATTAAATGTGAAAAGACAAAAAATACAGTACAGTTTCATCACTTACACATTACCCTTGTGGGTAAAATTAGAAGTAAGATGAGGTTTAACATATTCAGAAGCTGTAATCTCACTGATTCTGTGAACAACTGGAAATAGGACTCTGGAAAGTTGTTGGTAGGGGGGTTGTTTTATTTTAATTTTTGCAGTAGTACACTAAAACCAAAAGAAGGATAAAAGAGAAATATCTGGTCTTTACATAGCAAAACCAAACAAGCAAGAAAATAGGATGGTTCTATTTTATGCATCCGTGATCACATTCAAAACATCTATAATAACTTATAATGGGTTATGAGGCTGACTAAATATATCTGTGGCAATTGAACGTTTCAAAATTCAACAAAAACCAAGCGAAGGGGAAAAGAGGAAAAAAAAGAGGAAAAATTATTTCTCTAGCAAAATAAAGATATTTGCTAAGATCTAGTGAAGACAGGAACTGCAGAAAAATTCAAAAAATCAATGAAAATGAACCTTGATTCAAACTCAAAACCCTAACCACAAAAAACTTGAGGAGCAGTAATATTAAAGAACAAAAGCTTATACAAAATCTCAAGACTTTTCCACTGGCTTCTAAAAGTGCATATAATAAGCATGTTAAGGCTGGAAAAACTGAAATACTGCAATGAAAATATAATGTGTACTAAAGGTATATCAATTAATAAACCACTTCAAAAGTATAGAGCATTATCATTAGTTTCAATCAAATGAAAACATTTAAATTAAAAAACTAAATTCTAGAAAAATTGTGTAATTTTCATTCATGGTGTAAAAATGCAGTATAGAATTACATGCCTTAAGTGAGTTTCCTTTTGATACCTCCTAGTTTACTAAATATGTTATATGATGTAGAAAAAGTGACTGAGCCAATTTTCCTAGTATTCAGAACAAAGAAATAGCAGTTTTCAGTTTCTTTCAGTGATCATGCATAGCCTAAGCACATTTTGCTACAGGAAAGAAGAACCAGAGAGAGTGTTATACTCTAAGGAAAAGAAGGTACCTCTAGAGTTGCTCAAATACAGCTGAGCATTAGCAAACAGTCTGTAAGCTATTTCCAACCATGTAAATTTTTTTTCAACATCATATCTGAAATACAGAAGGGCAAAAAAACCCACCAAAAACCAAAACGCAGGAAACTCTCTTCTGAAATAAAGAAACCTAAATTCTTGTAACTTGTATTGCATTTATCTTTTCAAGATGCAATGCTAAAATTATTTAGAATCTCGATAAATCTTTGTAGCCTGAAATCTCTTTCTGAGTCTTTTGTTTCCAGAAACAATATATTCAGAATCCATATGTAGAGAACTATAGCCAGCAATACTCCTCTTGCTGCAGCAGCAGGAAGAGAGAGTGTGGGGGGAAACAATCCAATCCAATCCAATCCAATCAAAGAAACCAAAACAAAAAATCCCCAAGCCCCAAACAGACTGAAGATACCTTCCCACCCCCCACCCCTGCCACCCCTTGAGCCTCACAGGTGAAATTCCTCATTTCCATCATTTAAGTAGGAACATGAGACAGAATGAGAACACATGTGCAAATGGTGAGGGTAAAGGACAGATGAGTTTTGAAGTATTACTTTAGTGTAAGTAACCTAGAAAGGATTTTAATTAACAATCAAATACTCTTGTTTCCAAACACAGTACTATTGATGAGTGCAAAACATTCTATTAAATGCCTCCATATAAACACATAACTCAAAAAATGCTATTGATCAAAGAGATTATAAATATGTATTTAAAAAAAAACCCAAACAAATGTTTAGCATTATCTAAAATGAAGTGCAGTTCACATCTTGTAGGCTTCTGTATAATTCCTGTGTGGTCATGAGTTCTAGCAAAATTAACAGAAATAGAATCGATTCTTTTACTCCCAATCCTGCTTTGTTAAAGCAAATGTAAAATTTACCAGTGGATATTAGGATGAAGCTGAAATAGCTTTTGTTCTGCTTATTACACATATTTGGGTATATTGGATTAATTTTAAATTTCCTGGTTTGTTAACAGTGCTATCACTTTATTAGTATAGCTAATTTGCAAAGCAGCCATAAATGTGAAGGCACAGCTGGATTCTCAAAAAAACCCACAAAAACCCAAAAGCCCCACATACAAGACCTTGGTCTTTCAGAAAAGAAAATCTCCTTATGAAAGGGACCTTTGCAATAATACCATGGCCTTATGGGCTCATTAAAAGAATATTTCTCTTTTTCTAGACAAAAGGTATGAACTTTACAAGAAGCAGCAGAAGACTCAGCAGAGACAAAACCACTGGCTTAATATCTCACAGAGATATTAACTGTGTCATCATTAAGATTCCTTAATATTGTTTGTAACTCAAAATGAAACTTGACAAAAGCAGTTACAAGTTTTTCCTTATAAATGCATTTCCTCATTTTACAGAATTCAGCAATGCCCAACAGAGTTTTACCCCTGAAGACTTCTTAGCTCTCCCCGGCCAAATTTTCTTTTGTAGTTGTAGTGGTATCTTAAGCCAAGTTTTACTGCCTGTACTGACCATTACTTTACTTCAGCATAACAGATCCCAGTTGGATAGCAGTGCTCCTTTCCTCAATAAGCTTAAATTGTGCATTTGATCCATTTTAATATATCTCTCAAGATAACCTCATCTGTATGAACATAAACAGTGTTACTGAGATGGCAATGCTGATATAATTTTTGTATAACTTTGTATAACTTTTGGTATAACTTTGTACAATGGAAAATGTTTGAAATCCAATCCTCATGCTTAAATACTCCATAGGGGCACCTGCAACACTGTTTATCAAAACCCTGAAAGGACTGTGAAAGTGTAGAAAAACAGAAGTGAAGGGGCAGCACGCAACACTGACAGCATAATAATCCTTTCTACCAGTACAGCTGAAGAAAGAAGTCAAAAAGGCCATCAGACATAAAAAACAACTAACTGTAATCTTACCTATCTATTCTTATTACCTCCAAGGTGTAAAAAGGTATTTTTCATATAGAACCATCTTTTCTTATAAAATCTTCTTGATGAGTGCTGCACACAACCACATAACTCAAGTTCACCCAATGTATTTTGAGACTAAAGGTTCACTAAAACAGCCAGCCAGGAAATAGTTAATTACATCCATCTGTGTGTTTTTTGGTATTACACCTCTGTTAAGACTTCTGTTAATATCAATTATAATAATAACAATTAATAATAAAAGCTCAATTTCAGACATCTATTGTCTACTAATCTTGAAACTTGCAGTTTCAGGCTGCTTGTTTCAGGAGGAAAGTTAACAACTCTTATATTCTCAGCTATGGACTGACTGAATCACAAGGTGGTTGGGCAATCAAGTTCTTCCCATAAAACAGAAAGCTTACATACTCGTGAAACACCAGGATCTGCTAAATTTCAGGATGAAACTACATAAATGGATTATGCCAGAATTCTATGCCAATGGATTTCTAGCACCTCAGGGTATACACTGCAACATAGTGTAGCCCTCTCAGATAAAAGGTAGCTAATAGAATAAATGAATTTAAAATGAGATTACTCATTTAACAATTTTCTACTATGTGTTCATTTTTTACATAGCAATTATCTGCAACTCTAAAAAGGAGAATTACAGAAAAGTGAATTTAAATTGCACTGCATGGAACAAAATGCTAATTCACTGCTATAAACAAACAGAAGATCTCTAAATAAATTAGCTTTTTCTGTTATATAGAGGAAAACTACCACTATGTATGGAAGAGAAGACCAAGACCTCATGTGTAAACCATTCTGTAAATAACTGACCTCTTCAATTTTAGAAAGACTGTCAAGAAAAGATGAACTAAAATGTGGACTTTAACAAAATGATGACAAATTTAAATAGAAATAGTAACCTGTGATGAGTACTGTATTGCATAAATTAGATGATCTAACAATGCTGAGAACCAAGAGAAGTAAAATTTTGCATAAGCAGCAATGTAAAAACTCTCTACAGTGCTGTTTCAGGATATCTTCAAATAACTTCATACTCTCAACAACATTTTGGTATTTTTAATTAAGAAATTCAGTCATTCTACTATGTGTTAATGATTCACTGCTTCCTGACTGTCAAAACCAATAGTTCCTTAGCATCTTTTAAAGATGTGGGAAAAGGACATGGAAGGTGTCCTTTTATTGGAATAATAATTTCAAATGCTGCTTGGTGTCTCTTTCTATGAATTTTTAAGAGGAATCATGAAAGAAAAATGCAAAGAAGAAGGCTGTTGTATGACAGAGAGGTAAGAAAGCCTACAATGAATAAAGTACTTAAACATGCATGTAATTTAAGGCAGATTAAGGCTTAGACTAGGTTTTTCGGAGTTTTCTCGAAAACCAAGTTAAGCACAGGCTGCAGTTATATGATTTTTATGTGGTTAACAGATTAAAGCATGCTATTAACAGTTTTAAGGCTACTAGTAACATATACTGTAAAGTGTGCACAAAATTTACAAACCGTGCACATGGTTAGTCTTTAAAGATTGATTCTCAAATTATAAAAATGACAATTAGTCACTCTACTGATAATGTTTTTTTCAAAGACTCTCCTGACCCTTCTCTATAAGGATCAGGTTCAAAGGATAATTAGGTATGATCAAAGGAAATGCCAGTAAGGGTGCTGTTATGGTAGGAGATAGATACAGACCACCCATTAGAATGAGAAAGCATAAAATGTCTTCTTTAAACAATTTAAGATCTCTAAATCATAGACCCTGCCTCTTAGGATGGATTTTCATCTTCCTGCAATCTACTAGAATGGCAACACAGCTAGAGCCAAGTATCTGAGCAGAGTTTTGAGGAAGCATCAGAACTCTTTGATGCAAAGCAACGGATAAGGCAATTGCACAGTGGGTCTGCTGTTCACTAAGAGTTATAAACTAACTGGGAAGGTAATAATTGATGGCAGCTTTGGCTGTAGTGACCATGAAATGGAAAAGGTCAAGATCCACAGAGGAGGCAAGTGAAGGCAGCAAGTAGCAGACTATGGATCCAGGAGTCTAGAAGAGGAGAATTTAATTTAATCAAGAAATTCACATGGGTGACCTAATGGGAAGCAGCTCTGGAGGGCAAAAGAGCTTGTAAAAGCTGGGAGGTCTTTAAGAGTAATCTTTTAATTCAGGAATGGTTTCTCACAGTAACCAGAAAAAGAAACAGGCTAAGAGATAAATTTAACAGGGAATTCATGTATTTCAAAGGAAAAACACAGAACACAGGATGGGGAAGCAGGAACAAGCTACAAGGGAGAACTATGGTGATATTGGTCAGGCAATCAGGGATAGTGTGAGGAAAGCCAAGGCCCACCTAGAGCTGATACTTACCAGTGATATCAAACACAACTAGAGCTTCAAGTGCTATGTTAACAGCAAAAACCTGGCAAAGGAAAACATGGCTGTATTATTCTATAGAGCAGTTGGCTGCAGTGAGAGCAGACGCAAATAAGGCTGAACCACGAGCTGCATGGCTTGTAACCAACAAGGTCTCCCAGGCCTCTGCACATTGTGAAAGCGTACAAGGAAGAGAGGAACTGCCAGCAGTGGGTAAGGATCATATGTGGGAATTCAGTGCAGAGAAGTTCTTGAGACCTGACATACTTCTTCCAAGTGTACCAAGAGAGCTACACAATTTCATAGAGAGGCCATTACCATATTGAAAAAGCAGTGAAGATCAGGTAAAGTCAGCAGTGACTGCATGAGCAACAATCAATTGTTGCTGAGCAACAATCAGCAGTATGTCCTGGGTGGTATTCATAGGCGTGTAGCCAGGATATCAAAGGAAGAAATTATTCCCTTCTACTCAGCACTTGTGAGAACACATCTAGTAACTACTTTCAGTTCTGGACCCCTCAGCACAGAAAAGTTGTCAATTAGTTGATGTGAGTTCAGCAGAAACACCCTACAGTGACCAGGAGCTGGAGCATTTATCCTGTGAAGAGTGGTTGAGGGAGTGCAGCTTGTTCAGCATGGAGAAGAGAAGGCTTCAGGGTAACCTAACAGTGGCCTGACCATATTTATGTGTAGGATACTGAGAAGATGGAGGCTGCCTGACGGACGGATAAGAGTCATGGCTGGTAAGGTGTGGACATAAGAGAAAAAAATTTCACCTGAGGAAAGTGGAGTAGGTTGCCCAGAGAGGCTGTGTAGTCTGTCCTAGGAGTTTTGCAAGACTCAGCTGGACAAAGTCCTGAGCATGAGGGTCTGATCTTGTAGGAGACCCTGCTTTGCATGGGAGGTTGGACTAGAGAACTTTTGAGTCCTTTTGAGTTGATATTATTCTGTAATTCTATTAGGGGAAGAAATATGTTCAATAAAGACTTTAAAGGCAGAATGTTGTACAAATAAAACTGTTTTCCTAATTTTAAAAGTTTGTGTGTACACTGCTGGATGAAAGAGGGTTCTGATCAACTCCAGAACTGTGCAAAGAAATGAAATGTGAAGAATCAGAACCCTAAAGGAGTATCTTTTAAAGTACTTTATGGACTGCAATGGGAAACAGTGAATAATTGCATTTAATAATTAGAGTTGTGGTATAACTTTTTAAAAGTTCAATAGATATAATAAATAGCTTAGGAACAACTTGTAAGAGATGATCGCAATTGCCATAATTGATGTGGCTTTCAATCAGAGACTTTTCGATCAGACACCTAAGCATCTACTTCCTCAAACAGATGCAATTTTTCTAATACTCAATCTAAAAATCAATCAATAACTATAAGACCGGGATAAATCATTCTTTCCTCCTCCTTGAAGGCATTGTACACACATATTATTGTGGTAATTGAGACATTTAATAGTATAACACCACTAGGACCTTTCTATGCCTTCAGGAAAAGCTACCATTTCAAAAGGCACTGATGGTGAACTGTTAAGAACACCTAAATAACTTCTAATGACACCAATTTTAAAAAACTTGCTGTAATGACAGGGATAAAACTCTCAGTGACGTTGACCAGAATTATTTGTACACTATTAGTGGTGAACTATTCCAAGAGAAGAGAAGAGGTTGGAAAAACAGGCAAAAGCTCTAAAGTATCATGAAGTAAATAATTGATTGAATCTTACTGAAGACATTAATGCTACATAGGAACACGATAATAAGGTGGAAAAAGGTCTATAACTGAAAGACAATTCATCAAATGTGCAGTTAGCCTAGTGTATATCGTTTATCTAGAGTATATATGATAACAAGAGCCAGGTAGTGGCTGAGTATAGGACATGCCACTACTCTGTGGGTTTGCAAAAGACAGGAAAGGATTGATGGAAGAAGCAATAGCCAGATGTCTAAAGCCTATGTTTTTGGAACTAACAAACCTCCAGTTTCAGTGTCAGTTCCTTATACAAATATGATTTGTTTTTGTTTACGGACAACATTTTAACATTTAAACATTTAAATCAGCATTTTTAATCCTAGGAAAGCTAACTGCCTGTCAGAAGAAAAAAAGAATAAGCAAACTATCCAGGTTCATGGTTTCTCTACTCTGTTCTAACGTAAGAGTAAACTCCTATGGAACAGACAGAGCAGCAGCAGAAATACATATGAATAGGTAAATGTAGAGGGAAGCACAAGGGAAATGTGCACATGTAAGTGATGTACAAATGAAATGATAAACCCTGACCTGATTAGGTGGGCACTGTGGGATTATCATAGCTCTGTAAAATCAGCAGCTCAGTACTCAGAGGCAGTCAAAACCCAAAAAACAACATTAGAAATTATTAGGAAAGGCATATGGAATGAAACAAAAATATTACTATGTTGCTATTTAAGTCCTCCAAAGAAGATCTAATAAGACAGGAAAAGGTCCAGAGCATGTTGGTAAGAACATTCAGTGGCATTGGACTCTTTCTGTGTGAAAAACAACAGACTTCCTTGGCGTCTTCAAAAGACTCTTGTCTCTTGAAAAGAGAGATAGAGATAAAAGAGGACTATAAAATCAAACTGACATAGACACAATAGACATGGAGAAATTGCACACTGTCTCTTCCAATATAAGAACTGGGGGCATAAAATGAAACTAGTATAAGCCAGTTTCATAACAAAGAATGCAGTATTTCAGACAATGTAAGAGTGCCACAAGATATTGCAAATGCTGAGTTTACAGAGCCTCCAGGGTAAACTGAAACATTGTATGGAAGCAAGTCTTGTGAGCCAAAACCAGTTCAAAATTAAGAATAGTTCAAATTAAAACCATTATATGCCCTGTCCTTATAATTAAACATTTGCTCTATAAGATCTGATGGGTATCAGTCAGTAAGCTACAGGAATCTTTGGTCTGACCCACAATAACCTTTATTCTCTGAAATTGAAGTCATTTTCTGAACTTCAGCTAGTGCATCTCCTTCGTGTTCTTAAACTGTAGTCAAACACAATCAACATGGACTATTTAAAGTTCACATTATATCTGCCATGTGAAAATTTCCTGTCTGTACTACTGCATTAATGAAATGAAACAAGAAATCCCCACACACCCAGAGCTCAGAAATTACTGTTTTACTAGATACATTTTCTAATGAGTGTGGGATTGACACAGTGTACTTTTTGAACCTTCAATTTTTTCTTGCTCAAACACAATGGAATCCTATTTTACTATGTAATGTGCATATATATACACCAAAGTATAGTTCCTTACCTGACAGGGTTTGCCACGTGATCTGAAAATAATCAATTTATAGTGACCATGTATACATTGTTTGTACAGGGTTTTTTGCAGTTTTCTCAGTGCAGAGAGTGCTCTAACACACATTGTGATTTAGACAGATGAGAATCACAGAATGGTTAGGGCTGGAAGGGACCTCTGGAGATCATCCAACTCCCCCTGCTAAAGCAGGATCTCCCAGAGTAAGTTGCACAGGATTACATCCAGGTGGGTTTTGAATATCTACAGAGGAGGACATTCCACAACCTCTCTGGGCAGTCTGTTCCAATACTTCATCACTCTCAAAGTAAAGAAGTTATTCCTCATGTTCAAATGGATCTTTTATTGTTTCAATTTGTGTCCATTGTCCCTTGTCCTGTTGCTGGGAGATACATATAAATGAGATATCATATAAGTGATCTAGATACAATATGGAAAGTATTTCAGAAGTGTCCTTGGAAATCAAATTTCAAGGTACATGGTTAAATTGATCTGAATTATTGATCTGTCAGATATATGGAATCTTGACTTAAATAAAGACCATTACTGATACACACAGCGGAAAGGTAAGTTTACTACCAAGAAGATAAACTAAATTGCACTAACTGCAGTTGACTGAGTTCAAATTGAATATCCATTTAGGGATTCAGGTTAAAGGGATACCTACTTTTGCATGGGTATGAATAATCAAAATATCAACAGAAAAAAAAAAAAGGAGTTTGGGAAAATAGTAAATTAATATCTGTGACAAGACTTTTTAAAATAGCTCCTAATCAAAGTTGGACCTGCAATAGTAATTCACCAGGTTTCTCAGTGGCATAGATCTATACTGTTGGTGACTGCAGTTGAATGCCTAGAAGGAATATTTGTTTTAGGAGTTCATTGACCCCACCAACCATTAGACAGTACTTCTCAGCTGTTTGGGAAGAGAGCAGACATCCACTGATGCCTGATGACTTTCGCAATTTCGTGAGATGTATAAATTGCCTCATTTCACTAGTGCATTAAGATTACAGTTCTTTCCAAAGACATTCCTAGTTCTTGGGAAGCGGGTGCACAGAGACCTGAAGATAAGGAACTTAACATGTTATAGACTAATACCTTTCAAACCTCAAATGAAAAGATGTGTTTTCACTTGGCAGCATTAGACCTGTAAAAAAAAGGTCCCTTCCAACCCAAATTATTCTGTGATACTATGATGATGACACAGCATTTACCATATTCTGTTCCTGTTGTATTCTTTTTGGTTTTCATATCTGAATTCAAAATAAACAGTCTTTTGTAATAGCATCTGCACAGACCTATCATATGTTAATTAACATATCACCTATTTAAATCTACCAGGTCTAAAGCTAGTCATTGATACTAGTGACCAAAAGAGAAAATATATTTTTAATTAAAAAAGAGATTAATAATATACAGAATATTATATGACTTAAGACAGTATACAAATGCTAATTATATATATTTCATTTATAACAAATATTCCATGTCAAATGGAAAAGAAAGCTGCAATTTTACTATTAAAATTAAAAGACCAATAAGACAAGTTAACGCTGATAAAGGTTTTTATTCTGCTTACAGACAGAGATGAAAAATATCTAGGGAATTAAATTCTATGCAAGCAAAACAGTGGGGAAAAAATATGCATAGGTAATCTTAATGAATCACAAAACAGAGCAATATACCTTGAGAAGTCATCCAGCTCATATGCTTCCCTAAGACATGATTGTGAGAAAAAGAAGAGAAAAATCTCTCCCAAATTTCTGAAAACTATGAAGATTGACTGGAATGATCAAATATGTTTAATAAAAGACAAAACTATCAAGGTTAACCGTGCTGAGAGAACAAATAGGAAAGCTGAAGAAGAAAGGTGCCAAAGATTTTTGTAAATGGTATTTTTCTCAGCATCTGGAACTAATATCTTGTTTTTGGCGGTGTCTGACTGGATATCAAGCATCACTGAAATAGTATGTCAGAGTTCTGATAGGAAAGCTATTTCTTTTTTCTTTTCCCTGTGCACCACGCAGGTAGGAATATTTGATTTCATACTTCATTTGCAAATTGCTGTGGGGATTCCAGAAAGGCAATTTGACTTTACAAAATTGATGAATGAGAAAAAAATTCTGCTGGTTTTGTGTCTGTTGCTTTTGGAAGCTGCGCGCCTGGCACACTGGGCATTGCTAATGATTCGTTGTCACAGTGCTGCAGTGAAAATGCTGAAGCTTCTTTTAATCCTCATGGAACTTGTTCATCAAAATGCATAAACTATTCACATTTTACACGTTTTTTTACCACTGTTCACCCTTATGAACAACAAAAAAGAAACACTACAAAATTAACCTATTAAAATCTAATAAAGTTTTTAAATTAAAATGCGCAAGTAGAGAAAACTAAGAAAGCATAAAATGCAGGTTGAATAAGGGAAACAAACAGGACTGCAAGAGGGAGTGTGATGTGCAGCTGCTGCTGCATCAGGCATAGAGAGCTGGTTTGCATAGCACTGTACCAAGCACTAATGTGAAAGGACTAGACACACTAGTCTACTTTGTTTTTTAATGATTTTAACAGAGTGATGTTAGATCTAAGTTGAGAAGGAACTTCTAAGATCGTGTGATCTGTTACATCCACAAGACCTGGACCCTAATCCAGTTATATTTTGTTTGAACTGTAGTGATCATCATTTAGCACACTAAATGAAACTGACTCCCATAAAAAAAGTCAATGAAGTACAAAGTAATCATTCACAATTCACAAAAGCAAAAATGATAGGCATCCTAAACCAAAAAAATTTACTTAAAGCTTTCTATGTGCTAAATATACTGAGAGAATTTTTCAAAGCAGAGAGAGAAATATTATTTTATATAAAAGGGTATGTGGTTTTACCATTTTACTATATAGTTACTAATCTATGTTCTACAGACAATAATCTACAGTAACTGATGAAAATAATTAAATGCAAATTAAATATCTGATAGATGTCAGTTTCTTCAACCATAAGCTGAATGAATAAATTTTAAAGCTAATAAAGCCATAGAGAGAGAGACTAGTGGTGATCATTATGAAGTTGCTATTGCTACTTCCAGCTCAGACTAAGCTGGTA
Source organism: Myiozetetes cayanensis (assembly GCF_022539395.1). Classification (NCBI taxonomy): domain Eukaryota; kingdom Metazoa; phylum Chordata; class Aves; order Passeriformes; family Tyrannidae; genus Myiozetetes; species Myiozetetes cayanensis. The sequence continues at coordinate 76,018,446 of NW_026086604.1, read as the reverse complement.
TGGTCCTGCTTGGTGAAATGAGGCAGCTACACATTATGAGGCAGATGCTTCTGAGACTGCTATTTTTCAGTCACACCAAGATGAGAAAGGAACTTCCCTTTTATGCATTCTTGGGGAATTTCATTGCAGGGACCTGAGCACTGGCTGTGATCACGTGGATTACCCAGGATAAAGAAAGGAATCCTTTCCACAGGACATATGGACTACTTCTTAGCCTCCATGGAATGGAGTCAGAAAACTGAGGGTTAAGATCATAAACTGTGAATGTTGAAGTTGGACAGGGAGGGCTCCAGGACCTGGAGTTTTTAGCCCATTTCCTGGAGGGGAAAATGCTCTCTCCCTTTCCTCCACCATGAAGTCCCCATGGGAGCCCACAGAGACCACAGGAGAGGAGGAGCGAGAGAGTTTATTGTTCTGTGCAGGGATATACATAGCTCTAGGGGGGATTGCAAAACGACCAATCAAAAGTTCACGGGGTCTTACAAGCCCACCAATGACAGGCAAGGGTTAAAAACCAATAGAAAAGAAATAAATAAAGTCCAACGAGAAAACTTCAAGCTATCTCCTGGAAATTCCAGACTATAGATAAGGATGCCAGCGGGATTTTGGGAAGAAGAAAGTGAGTTTGCAAAAAGACTGTAAAAAAGCCACTTTGGAAACATGTTCACTTAACATTAAAAACCTCTGTTTTCTCTTATACACTGCAAGCCCACTGCAACAATAAACCTGTATTACCTCAGACATACTGTACCTCAGTCCCAGTATGCAGCATTTAGGACTTACTTCATTGATAGAAGAGAACAAGGCAACAGGGTGCTCAACAACTGGGGCTGAGCTTTCAGTGAAGACTTTGTCAGGTTAAGCAGTCTTGCTGCCTAGCAGAGTGACAGAACAAATACTTCCTGATCACACTTCCTCCCTCATCCCCATTAATTCTGCAGTTTGACTGGGAAGATATCTGGTAGTAAAATAAAATCCTTCAGCATTTACTGGTTAAAATGTATACCTGCTTTTTCAACACATACATCTCTAACTGAAGTCTTCTTACAATGCCAAAAGATAATATCACATTGCTCCTCAAAAGTTGTGCTAGTTTTATTTTAAATTTGGACACTATCTTGATACAAAATATAGGAAGGAGGACCCACACTGGAGCAGGGGAAGAGTGTGATGAGGAAGGCATGGCAGAGACAACATGTGGTGGACTGACTACAATCCCCATTTCCTGTCCACCTGCACCTCTACCTGGGGAGGACATAGAGAAAATCAAGAGTGAAGTTAAGCTCAGGAAGAAGAGAGGGGTGGGAGAAAGCTGTTTTAAGATTTGGTTTTATTTCTTATCTTACTCTGATTTGATTTGCAATAAATTAAATTAATTTGTCTGAGTCAAGTCTTTTTTGCCGAGGATGGTAATTGCTGAGTGATCTCTCCCTGTCCATCTCTCACACTAGGGTTTCACCATATTTTCCTCCCCCTACCCAGTGAGGAAGGGAGTGATAAAGCAGCTTTTTGGACATCTGACATCCAACCAAGGTCAACCCACAACAGAGTGAAAACTAAGTTCCACTTTTAATGACAGGTTAATATAACTGGAACAAATCATTCATACAAATCCTGAGTTTGCATTTCCGGGAACAAAGGTTTCATATGCATAAGAACTCAAGCAATAACTGTTACAGACTAGTACTACACCAATTCCCAGTGCTCAGCAACGAAGAAAAAGGAGTATTCAGCTTCATAAGTCACCTCAACCAGGCATCAAGCATACTTTCCACTTTAAAGTATGACAGAATCAAGAACTAAATTAAAATGAAAACACAATCCACTGATGCGTACCAGCTCACACATGCAATATTTTCCCCCAGACTTAGCAGCAGCAGCTCACACCCCTGCCTAGCAGAGCAAATAACAAAACCCCTTAATGCTCAGTAGGCCAGACTGGCACCTGAAATGTCAACATAGAAGTGTCTGGGAAGAACAAATCTAAGAGAGTAATAAAAATGCTACAGAACCCCACCATGATATTAGCACTGAAATAGACTACCATAGTACAACCAAATATTCACACTTAAGTCCAACCAAATGCAGATTGACCTATCTCAAAATGAGTGAGGACATAACCACACAGAAAATACTGGCTAAATACCTTGTTCTCCTTTCTTAGCATAAATAAAAGTTTATACAGCTTAATATTGCATTATATCCTGAATCACACTGAATAACCTACACTCATAGACCAACAGGAGAGAGACGTGATAGTCCAGTTTCCTCTCCTTTGGGAAGTTGGGTGGACATGTAGCATTTTTCATCTTCAGTATTTTCACTATTAAACAGGCTGGACACAAGAAATTTCACTTCCCAAGAAACTCTAATCTAAACAGAAAAACAGATGCCATGTCAAATTCAACAATAATCAAAGTTTCAGAAAAAGTGTTTTATATAAGTCGATTTCTGCTAATTAAATATCTTTACTTGATTTATTCCACAGTGCTTAAACTAAGTTGCAGTAATTATTAAAATAAATGCCTGCAAAAGTAATTCCATGCTGGAACATTAAAATAACTTTAGTATTTGAATATATCATAGAATCAGAGAATCATAGAATCAACCAGGTTGGAAAAGACCTCCATGATCATCAAGTCCAACCCTTGATCCAACACTGCCGTGGTTACTAGACCATGGCATTCTATTTGACTATATCTTTTTTTTTTAAACTTCTGCCTTCTCAATTCTCTTCTCTGCAGCACAAAAAAAACCCAAACTAAACCAACAAACAAAAACCCCAAGCTAAAGTAAACACACAAACAAAAAAGAAACCTCCACCAGAGACATAAGAGTTTTTTAATACTTTTTTAATTTTAGTGTGCATATTGCAGGATAGCTTACTAATGTCAGTGAAGAAAGGGAACTATATACAAATCTTTATTGGAAAAAAGCTCTTAAATTAAGAATTTCAGGGAAAAAAAGTAGCTATTATTAAGTTACAACTCAGTGTTTGGCACTGATAGTATTCATTACAAAAATATTCAAAGGCTCTTGTCTGAACTTGATGTTACTATAGGTACATATAACTCTGAATATGGCTTTAATTAAATAATTTGTGACAATTTTAAACCATAGCCGTTAATTTAAAATAGAGAGCATGATTCATCAGATTTGTGCAAATTATTAAAATTCTTACATGTATAAATACTGCTCTGTTTTAGCAGTGTGTAAGGAGTTTACAATCCATTGTGTAATCTAGAAGAGTCTCTCTTTTTAAAATTTTGAAATTAAGAAGTGCTGCTATGGTGTACAGTGCACTTTAATTAGCAAGCATATTTTTTCACATCAAAGGTAGCAACAGCTGCATTTTTGAATGAACTGAGGAAAAGAAGCATTTGGATTAAATAATCCAGCAAAATTCTCTCCCTGTCAAATCCTTGTTTCCCTGACTGTTCCTTTCATTTGATTCTATTTGGGCTGTACTTACTGCCTGTTTACATATGCTGAACTTCAAAACTTTGCAAGAAAAGTTTATTTTATTCACTTTTCATCAGAGTTCTTTTCAGCCAGATTTTTGACAATCTTATTGTGTTTGAGAAAGATGACCAAGAAAGACCTTAATATACATAAACTAGCAAATGTAGATCTCAAAACATGTTTTTTGTTTTATTGGGTTTTTTTCCAACAGAAGCCCAAACTGAAATATGTCATCACATTTGTTAAGTAATTGAAATAGGTAATAACAATTGTTTCTGTGCTATGTTGAAATTCAGATTATTAGAACTGTTAATAGACAGAAAATGCAGCCAGAGAATTGTAAAGCCTTTTCTGTCTGTGTTCTTTGAAGATAAAGCTTGCAGGGAGGGGAAGGTGGGGGAAATAACATTTGGGTTTTTTTGGTTACCTTAGAGTGTCCTAGTAATTTGGAGAAATCTACAATAAATAACTTGCAAAAGCAAACAATTTTACAAAAGTTTATCCTCATTGCCCACTTCAAATCCTATTTAGAAAATTAACTACACATTGCAAATCAAAGCTCAGTACTCAAAGCACTCTGAATAGTCAATGAGTTATAAATGCCTAGTCTAGTCTAACCTATTTATTTCTCAAGTATAAGCCTTTTCCATATCTTTGATCACCACTACAGTGCTTCCCTAAATTTTAATACTTTGTATCATTCTTTTCTGTCATGGTAAGAGAAAACCCTACAAAGTATACATCCTCTGGAAAAGCATGCAATTATAAGATAGCTTAATGATTTTTCTGCTCTGATATCTATTGCCTTCCTGATAATCCCAAAAGATTGTTTTGAGACTGCCAGTGATGAGCAGCTTACATTTTTGAGGCTAACTCCTTCCTAACTGAAATCTTCCATCTGAATACAGTGATTGGGCATCTGTTTAAAATGGCAAGTTGGGTTGGTCCACTCTACTTGTCATCAGTATCCCTTTAAATTTATGTACACTGAATTCCATTATATTACCTGGTCATTAAATCTTGTAAGAATTTTCTACAATGCATCACAGTTGGCCCTTGTCTCACAATCCAGGTTTCATTTTAGACAAATTCACGAGTCTTCTGTAGCACACAGGTTGCAATGCACTTCATGTAATCTATGGGATGCAGTGTTATTCACACAGTCCTTCAGTGTCCAAAACACCCCACGCATCAAGTCCCATTTAGTTTATAAAGCATCGAGTAGCTTATAAAGAGCCTTGAGGGGTAAGCAAATTGGAGAGAGTAATGAAATGGTTTGATCTATGTGCATTCAGGAAGGACCTCCAGAACTCAAGAAATAGCATAATAATTTTCAGTCCCCTACATGGTGTGTAAGATTGGATCAGACCTTACCTAACCAGACTGTTATTTGTAACAGATTTTATTTTCACATACATAACATATTCTGTAGCTGCTGGTAATAAACTGCACGTTAGGTGACTAGTGACATAATGAGTCATAGTATTTGTACTTAGGATTGTCATGGAAAACTGGAATAGCTATTCACTGTCATTGCAGGGATTCTTTTTGCTTATCTTGGTTTCATGCAGTTTTCCTTTTTGAAATGGAGTAGAGACACAGTGATTTTTGATTGAATCTGCAGGGACATTGAATATAAACTCATCACAGTTACTGTTATAGTGAGGCTCTATAACTGAAACTTTCAGACCTGTTGCATTTTTTCTCAAGGATACAGAATTTCTGTGATTTCATCAGCAACAGATAACTCTACACAGAACAATGGTCTCTTTCAATGTGGCCGAATTTATGGTGTTCATAAATTTACATATAAGCTAGTCAGCTTTCAGTATCAAAAACCCTAGATCTTAAATCAAATTAAGTGCATCTCTATTGTATATTCCTTCTTTATAATAGAGGCATTTCCAGTTTCTGAGGAATCTGAATTCCTGTTTACTACACCCTCAGCAGCCAGGCACTAAAAAAATCTGCCTTTCTTCCAGTTTCCAAAATGGCACAGAGTACTATGACAATTTCAGAGAATGATACTACAGGTGTCATGGTTTTCAAGAACCTTGCTAAACCCCAATATTATGCTTTCATAGTAAAATGACTTGTGGAGTGAGCTGTAGACAAGGGGGAAAAGTCATGGATGGTAACTGTCTTGACTGTAACAAGGTTTTCAACACTTTCCTACATAAAGGTCTGGATGGTTGAGCTGCTAGATGGTGAAATAAAAAGGTGAATGATTGGACTCAGAGGATCACTGTTAATTAGCTGTACTCTAACTGGAAGCTTGTAACAAGTCAAACACCACTTTATACTATACTGGGGTCTGTGCTGAAACCAAAATATTTGACCAAAATTAAGCATAATTCATTGTAGCTGACTGAGTCTGGGAGACCTTCTCTCTTAATGAACGCCCCAAAAGAAGAAAAGAGAATGTGAAATGAAGAAACTTACTTGACATTTTATGTAAGTGTTCCCATACCTGCTTTTCTCAGATCTTTTTCTTTTACCCTTTAATTATTTGAATTGCATGTACTTTTCTGTGCTTGTAGATTTGTCTCCTGAAGTTAGCTATAATTTCCAGTTTCTCATTCAAGTCTCTCCTCACCCTATTGCTTTCTAAAAAAAAAAAAAAAAAAGTATAATTTGAATCCTTCTTTTAGTGTGAGATAAAATTTCAGTAAAATAATTGGAAAAATGAGCCCATAGCAAAATGATCAATATATGAGGTTTTCTACTAATATCATGCAGTTCAATCACACAGGTTTTATATTACTATAACCTGTATTTCTCATTTGATTTAATTATAATTTCCTATGGCAAGACTGTGTTCAGATTTATTGATCATATAATTATCTTGATGCTGATAAATAGTTATATTGATAAAACTTCAAATGTAACAGTCTTTACCACAGAAAGACTCTCAACTATCTCCATAGCACTGGACTAAATGGAAGGAAGTTCTTCCTGTACAAAAATAAAAGTCTAGTTTCATAATTTGATGATTTGAGAATATGGGTTCATACTTCTGTAAATTTCTACTAGCTACAGTCACATTTTAAAATGTAAATAAACCTTATGAAAAAGAGAAATTGTTCAATTTTCAAGGATTTTAAAAGGTGCAACACAATAGAGTGCTTTGCTGAAACCTTCTGTTTTCTGGGTATTTTTCCATAGTACATTCTGAAAATCCCTCTTGATTTTTACACATTTTAGTGACCAAGCACATGGCTGTACTTACTTGTCAGTTCGATGTTGTGCATTTGACCAGTTATCTGTCTTCTTTTCTGATAAAAACATTTGCAACAAAGTACCTGCAAGGCTTTCACCAACTTTGAGGAAAGTAAATACCTCAAGACTAGTAAAGCAGACCTTTCAGAATTATTTTAGATATTGTGGTGTTTGATTGCTGAACCTTCTCCCCTCCCCACAACTAGTAAGTACATCTATTTTCCAGTTTGCTATATTAATAATACTGATCAATTTTATCTCCTACATAGTGGGTAATAATATGTAGCTACTGTACCGGCTCCCAAAGTAATTTCAAGATGTGGCACACAATTCAGCAACACTTGCAATTTCACAATGAACCTGCACAGCACAGTAGAAATTATTTCTCCTATCTGCTGTGATGCAGTAGAAGAATAAATATTCTCAACCTTATTAGAAATAGGGCTTTGTATGTTTCTAACTTTTAGATGAATTGGATTATATATTATTTTGAAAAAATCACAGAAAATTTAGAAGATTAAAATACAAGATTAAAATAATGTTGCTGACAGACTCTTGATATGGTAGCACAACAGAATAAAGTGTCATTGGTCACAAGAACACAAACAGAAACTAGTTCTCTGTCACTGAAATGAAGTGCCAATCATAGAAGTAAAATCAAACATTTCTCATATTACATGTTCAAATCACAGACTCACCAGCAGCCCTCTACATCGATTTTGAGTCTTCTGGGCTTGCCTTACAAAATTTTGATTTTTCGATAGACAGCCACAAACAGTTTTGGTGCAACTATTCCCAGAAACATTCGTAGTGCAAATAGCCTAAAGATCCATCTAAACTCCTACCATGAATCTTCCTTCCTCTACAGAACCTTTGGGAGGCTGAGCAACTGAAGCAAACTTGGATCATAACTGGCAGCAAAGTGCAAACTCTTGAGAATCACCCTTACCTCACCTGTAAAGTTCTGGAAGGCACACTTTGTAACTTACAGCCATTTGGTTTTGAGTCAGATTTCTATGTGACATTTTCTGCAAGAAGGAACAGGTTTTCTGAAACAGTAGTCCCACCCAACAAGTTGAGTGGGGGCCAGGGCTAGAGCCTGGGGTCATGTTGCTGTGGTAATGAGGCCACAGCAACACAAAAGGTCCTGGTCACTTGGCAGGGCAAGGAAAAATCAAGGCCAGCAAGCCTACAGCATGTCTGTGGTAAAGGCAAGGCAAGAGCCCAAGGCTCAGGACCTGCGAAGGTCACAGCAAGGCTCCTTTGCCTCTTCCACATAGCTGTGTGCACTTCTTCCCAAAGCTGCTGGGAGAAGGTGTTGGCAAAGGAGTCACAGAGCAAAGCCTTCTGGTGCAGTGCGGGGCTAATGGTTGATTTCTATTCAGATGTTTAATTTAGATGAGCTGTTCTAACTAGCTGGTCTCCAGTTTCCTCCATCTGTGAGTCTTTTGGCCATGAGCTGCAGACTTGGACCAACTTGAGGAGGGCTAATCTCATCTGGGAGCTGATGCTTTCTGCTGCCTTCTGTGCTGCCTCCAGCTCTACCTGTTCATCAACATAAAGGTGCTGAAAACAAACTTACCTTGAATGAAACGTTCTTGGTAAAGTGTTCCACTTAAAAAAGCCATGAGACATTCTTGCAACTTCTATCTGAATGTAAAATGGCTCTGTGATCTGCAATACAAGCAAGATTTTTTTTTTCTTACTGAGAAGCATACACTTATTGAGAAGAATTCCTCTTTCAGTGAGGTTTGGTAATTACGTTATAAACTAAATGTGACTTTTCATACCTATATGAAAAATTAACTAAATAATTTCCGGTGAATTCTATTTAAATGAAAAGCTGAAAATATTTCTGTGAGGATATTTTGCAATATTTAAATTTAATCCTTTAGTTGGTTTTTTTTGACATCATGTTTTTAAGGACAAAAAATAAAATAAAAATTTAAAACAGGTTCAATGTTTTATTTCAACTAAAAAATAAACTCTTTCCTCCCAAGATTTGGTCACACACCAGCAAAACCTTTTGTTTCACATCAAACCAACCCAATACTTCTTTCTCTTCAACTATATCCTAATTAACCCTTTGAATAAAAAGAATCTATTACTGCATATATTTACCTACAAGATAGGACTCAATATTTCAGGAAATAAATACATGTAAGTAAAAATCTCTCCTTATTCTTTCATGTCCTTAACATCCATGTTGTTACACAGTCAACATTTCACAGCTATTTTGTCTCCTTTCTCTACAAATTCACAGTCTACTTATATTAAATAACTTAAAACTAATGCTGCTGGCTGCAGTGTTCGTGACTAAGACAGTACAAAACACATATGCTGTTAGCATCAGAGACTGATTATCTGTTGTGTAGGAACTCAAAGTAATTAAACAGATAATTATAATGGCCCTTGCAAACTTTCAGTCTTAAGAGTTTCAAAATAAAGTCTGCATAAATTTTGATGATGTTTCTTAATCACATCCATTTCATGACATTGTGAACAATTAAACACATATTATAATGTAAAGAACAGATTCTATACAAAGCATTTCCGTTGTTGAAGACAGCAAGGGAAATTTTTAAGGCATCACTAAGAGTATTGCCTTTATCTTTAAAAAAATATTTTTAAAAGCAATCGTAACAGATTGTTATATCATTAGCCTTGCATGCCAGGGTTGGTTTTATTTTTACACGAAATTCCCCTAGACTCCCTGAATACTTTGTTATCAGCATTGCCCTTATAAATGAAAAGATCAGCTAAATAAAGTGGGTTTTTTATGAAAGAGTATGCTACATTATTTCATTTTTTGTTGCACTTTCCTAGCAGATTAGAAATCCAAATCCAAATCAAATTTCAGCAGAGATTTTCTGCTCAGTAATCACCCCACTCCATTTGAATATAAAATAGTATCTTTTTAAAATCCTATAAACTTTAATATCAGTAGAAAAATCACACAAACTTTTCATAAATAAATGTCTTTTAGAGTGTTCATATTTTGAGTGTCGATCAAATAGCACAAAGAATGCAATATCCCCACAATGTATGAAGCAAGTTCAATCAATTTACTTCAGTTGCATATAATGTCATTATATTTTTTCAACTATTAGTGGAATAAAGGAGAAATCTAATATATGTCTAGATTAGTGACAAAATTTATTCTGAAATAACTTTGATACAAAACTCACAGTGTTTATATTTTCCTGTAATGCCTTTTAACTCCCAAAGTAATTTTCTTCAGGAGGCTTTATGGAACTCTAGATTAATCTTACTGGTTTTAGGCTTCAGTGATTAAAGTAGGAAATACTGCCCAGTTACTCAACAGCTGAGCTTTTATAAATATGTTCACATCTCTACACCTGAGTAAGGATTTCTAATTTATAATATGTTTTTGCACATCATTACCAAGTTGGAGACAGGTTTAACTCTATGGAATTGATTACAACCTCTAATTATTGTATATAAGCTATGGTTGTCTTCAAAATAACTCCAGGCCCACATCCCTGTTTTAAAGATAAGGAACTAAGAAACAGGGAATTATAGAGATTTTCTCAAGATCCTACATAAACCTATCTAAGAGCACATAACACATTCCATTCCCATGTATTTCCATTTTGCATCACAACCTTAAAAATAGGCTTCCTATTGCTGCTGGAGATAAAACTATAAGGTTTTGAGAAGAAAAATTCTTCAAGGTGTGGAATATAGTCCTGCGAAACAAAATCTAGAAACAAATATTCATTTACAAAAAACACCAAGCTGCAGGGGGAGAAAGAGGAGGAGAAAGAACAAAGGGCAAACCTAATAATTTAATTTAGAAAGAAACATTTTCAGAAACAAATATTCAGTCTGTAAAATCATGCCAAACAAAGCTGAAAAACCTCAGCTTAATCAAGTGATTTTCCACAAATGAAATTCAAACCGGAACAAGCTGCTTTGTCCTCAGAAGACACATAAGGCAGATGATCTTCAGGCCAGAGCACATCTTATAAGCGCATTGAGAAATTCCTGCTAACTCACAGCTCCTTATAGAGAATGCTTCTGCTGAGCCTTGCTGTACAGATGAGACAGCAATCTTTGACATCCTCATGGACAGATACAGGAGAAAAGCAGCCAGGTGCACTTAGGAAATATTCATATCCTGTTCTGAATTCAGACTGGAATCTGTGGAAGTTAATTTTCTGTTTTAAGCATCTTATCTTTCTGTTAAAGTCTAACCTCTATGCTTTTCCCACTTGGTAAAATTAAATCTTCTTGAAGAGTGAGATTGATCAGGTTCCCTGAAGTTGTTTAATATTCAAAGCAAAATTATGCTTTGAAATAGCAATAACTATGTGTTTGCATCAAACACAGAGTACTGTAGTACTGACTTGCCTCAGACAACCTATAAATTACCACACTGCCATCAGAGACTCAGTGGAAAAGCCTGTAAAACAAACTTCCCAAAGCAGGGATGCTCTGAAGACATCTCACTCTATGGCTGGCCACACACAGGCAGTGGTGCCTAGGCTGTCAGCCACACCAGGGTGTCAACAAAGGGCAGCACTGGGAAGGAAATATAGAAAAAACTGCACTCAGAACACCTGTCAGAATAGGACTTTGATTGCTTATTTTTTTTGTTTTGATTCTTTTTGTTATGTTTTTGTTTTAAGGGTAAGATCATGCCTACAATTTTCAGCTTCCCCTTCAAGAGATGCTGAGGTTTTGCTATGTTTCTTCTGAGGTCAGTGTTGGATACTGAGTTTCCCTCAAACAAACATTAAGAACTGTATACTTATTAACAAGGAAGTATAAATAAGTACATAGAGCAAACATGATGACATACACTCATATCTGCACCAATAACATATATTAAACCTTATAGGCTGGTAACACTGGTTTTTATAGCACACTATTAAGATTAATGAGATTTACTAACATAAAATATTTGAAACCAACAAAATACCATGATTAAAATCAACATATATTTCTGAACTGTTTTCCTAGCTGCCTTTCATCTTATTACTGAAAAATATGTAGTACTCAGCTGTGTTTATATTTTCAAGGTTTAAAAATAAGATTTTAAAATCAAGCTTTCTTTAGCAGGCTGCTTTATCCCCAGCACTGTCAAATATACAAATAAATAAATGAATTAAGGGGCACTCAATCTCAATTTGAACACATTCACTATGCAAAACTGAGATGACAAATTTTTTTCTATTAGATGAAAACATAAAATCTGATAGGATCTTTATTCTCCTAAGGACTTAAATTGTACCAAATGTACACAGAAAGGTATCAGCAATTAAGAAGCAGAAACTCCAAACTCAATTCTTCCAGGATACATCACTGACAATAACAAACACAACTTTGATGACAATTACATAATTATCCTAACAGGATAAATGTCATGGCTAACTAATGACCAAGTGTCTGAAAATGCAATAGTAATTGTACAGTTATTACGTATGTAATCTTTTTTAAAAATTTCAAACACATATGATGAACATGATCTTCAGATAAGAAAACAAAATAATTCACTGAGAATGTTCAAGAGGTTTCATATTCTAATAGAAATTTTGCAAGTTTTTCTGTTCACTTATTTTCCCCAAAAGTCTATGAAATAAAACTAGATAGTTAAAATTGAATTGCAACCCCTATTTGTATAATTACTTTTCAATGTAGCATACAGTAATATAGTCAATTGCAAGCATCCAATATGTGATAGGATAGATTAAAAAAAGCGGACTGAGATTGAATAATGGGGAAAGAAGACCATTACCTGATCTGAAAGAACTCAGAAAAGGATGCTGTCATGTAAAACATTTTGAAATTAATCACCAGTAAGTCTGAATCTTACAAAAGATGTCTTGCACAAATAATAAATACAGAAAAACTGCATTCAGAAAAAAGTGTGACAGCAAAAAAGTGGCCATAAATACAAAGACTATGCCTATCAGGAAGGACGTGTAAGTGCTGCTAAGGAAGAGTCCCAAGATATGAATCCTACTTAGTCTTAAGAAAAACCACTTTGAATGAGGAAAAGAGAATACCATTCTGTAACCTTGCATTGGAAAGACAGGGTTGAAATACAGAATCAAATGAAATGCTAGATTTCTCTAATCTAGAAGATGCATAGAGCTTGATTCTGAGGAATTTAAGAGAAAATCCATCGGATACTTCTTTCATTGGGTTTGGTAGATCAACACAATGAACACTTTTTTTGCAATTAAAAAGGAATCCATTCTAGGTAGGAAGAGCCACTCATCAGCATCCTGGCTCTTAGATGATGACAATGATCACTGAAATTCAAGCGAAGTATGAAAAATAAATGTACTTCAATACAGAAATAAATGTACTTCAAGAAATTATTTATCTGTTATGGAGTTAGACATTGCTGTCTTGGTAATGTTTAAAAGACTGATCAGTCAGGTCACTTGAAGCACACTCACACTGACATTCAACAGCACTACATGCTGACAGTGGATAGTTCTTATTACCAATCATTATCAATATGTATTTAAAGCCACTATTCATTTCAAATGGAATTTTAGAGCCAGAAGACATAATGCTTTTGATGGATTCTGATGTGAAGGATGTAATTCCAGAGATATCCTAATCTCAAGGTGTCACTGTCAGGACATTTGTCTGTATGTCATTTACTGGAGTCTACAATAGTTGATATCTGTGGGATGGCTAAAAGTCCAAGAGGCACATTTGGATGATGGATGACATGGCCCACACGCCTGTTCTAAAGAGTGGCTCTTCAGCTGCAATATGAGGGTGCACCTCAGGTACTGCTGCAGTAACAGACAACAGCAACGCTAATGGCCATGGGTGCCTGAAATTGCAATGTCTCAAGGACATGTCCCTGACCAGTCTGAGTTTCTGAACACTACTAACATATGACTGACAAGTCTTCACAGTCCAGAGACCTTGGGCTATACATTCTAACTGTGGTCCCTGCTCAAGTAGGAAAGAATGAAAGGTTATCCTGTAATTGGAGGATATTCCATGAAAGGGCATATTTTCTATATTGTGCTCCCAGTGTATAGATTTATGCATGAATTCACATCTCTAGGGAGCAAATAATCTCAGTAGAGCCAAATTTAAAGGGTCGACTTCCTTCACCAGTGGGTCATGAGACAACATACTGCCATGTGAACCAGAAATATTTTGTCAGTGTATAGTGACTGGTATATACAGAGATGAATCTGACCAGAATCCTAGCTGCTGTAGGCTTTAATAGGGCTCCTAGGAGTTTTATTTGCTGATTGTGCTAGAATGCCAGAGAACTCAGGATTCCTATGGTTTTGTTCGTGCAATTCACTGTTTCCAGGAAAAAAAAAAGACTCATCCTTTATCGATCAGTTACCATGATAGGGATGTAGCTTCAACATCGGATAATTATTACTTTACTCAGTGTATTAATTTGTTCAGGCATTTTTCAAATCATGCAGCAAAACTCTGCTATCAGGTTATATACAGTGTCCCTGGTGGCCAGTCAGTCTCACAAAATGAGGGAAAGCTAGTCTCCTCCTCTTCTGAGAATTGGCTGATCCACATTCTTATCAAATTGCTGTACTCAGGCTCACTGCTTTTTCCTTGGTGTCTCATAGATTATTATTTTCTCTTGAATCCTTGTTCTGCTATCACCATCTCAGCAATTTCAGTTCTGTCTGCATTCTTCCATTTATAGTTGATCACAGCTTTAGCTGACATCCCTTCTCATGTCTTAGCAACAGACTTCATAATAAAATTGAGTCAAGATTACATCATTGTGTTGCACCAAATGAGGTCTGAGGTGACAGGTTGAAGGTTACAGCATGCTATCACTGCAGCTAGAAATGTCATTGAACACCTGATCATTAAATAGACTCAGTGCCATGTGAAAACCGAAGGCCAGAAGTAAGAATGGATAATGATCCTGATCTACTGTGAATCTAAGCCACTTACAGTACACAGAACTGGTAGAGATCTGGAAATAAACTTTACACTGAGAAATGGGAACAAGCCTTTTTTTTTTCAGGAACAAGAGGATTATCCCCACCAAGTCACTATCCTACCATTCAATTTTTCAGAACATGTGGTTCAGGTTCCTCAAATCTGAAAGGGATTTTTAATACTGGGGAAGTAATTAATATAAAGAGTTATACTGAAAACAGTGTTATGCACTGTTATTGGCAAAAAAAGCCCATCCCCACATCTCTTATGTAAAACTAAGATTTAGTTAATTTAACTGAAATCCTAGCTGACTAATAAATTACAGATTTATTTATTCCAGATCTAATTATAGAAAAAAAAACCTGAAATTTTTTTAAAAATACTGTTCTATTAAACTGTACAAATAAAAATAATAGTTTAAACTACACACATATCCCAGTGGCTACCTCTTTTTTTGATGTTGTAGTTATTCTTTTGCTTTCCTGCTAGACCTAAGGTTGATGTCTTCAGTCTGGATTATTAGGGGTAAGGGGATGGGTAAAACCATAACATGTCCTTTGCTGGGAGGTTAATGTTTATTTATCATTTTGATGGTTTCCTCCTCCTCACTCTAGGATCTGTTTGAAGTAATTTTTATTTATTTTCTAACACATTCTACACCTTGTTTTCTTCACTGTCAGCAAGTCCATATCACATTAAAATTTAACATTTGTTCAAGACTTCTGTATGTTAAATACTTGTTCTTCATTGTTACTTGTTCTTCATTGTTACCTGTTGGAGGTGGACCAGCAGAGGCCTACAGAGAATGGAAACAGATGCAGAAAAGCTGCAAAGAAACCTCAGAGGAAGAAGTCTATCTAGAAGTCCTCTGACAACTGCAGCTGCAAAGGGCTGCCTGAGACCCAGCTACAGGATGCAGCCTCACAAACTTCTGTACAAATCCCCTGTTTGTACCCCTCCTTCCCTTCCTTCCCTAACTCCCCCTCTCCCTAGATGGCTGGACATATCCCTACGACCAATCCCTCCATTTCCCCTTATCACTAAACCTTAGGATTTGATGTTCCTAGGAAGAATCCCTCCATTGTTCCAGACTCTTCCATAGTCCCCTGTATATAAACTGATATCTTGTTTTAATGAACGACATTTTGTGGGTCACACTCGTGTGTGTCTCATCTCCCATACAAGATGTACCACTGGGTCTGTCGCGGGACGAAACTCCACCCGTGATAGTTACCCATCTAATTTAATCTTGCTCCCAGATCTGAATTTTTGACCTGATCTTTACTGAAAATTTTACAGTCTCAAGTTCTCCCCTGTAAGCATGGGTCCTTTTTCTTATGATCTTATGATCTGCACACCCCTGTACTATTTCCCTAATTTTAAGACCTCGGCTATTATTTCAAGCATTTATACAGCTACATCACTATGTTGTAAATATCTATCTATTTTCACATGTAAAACTAAGCAAAAGTAAACCAATATTTTATTTGTTGGGCTACGAGTCACAAAGGGCTTTTCACTGTCTTTTCTGTTGGCTTGTCCATAACAGCTTCAGCAGGAAATAAACTTCAGCCGAAGCCAGGGAAGGAGTCCCAAGAGAGGATGGAGTGAGAGACATAGGTATTGTTAACATACACCATTGGTATAGTTAAGAGGTAGGAACTATAATGGCCACTTGGAAATAAGAACAAAGAAGAAATGATCTCAGAAGTGTGATAGTGACAATAGGGAAAGCACAGTGACATTTGGCAACAATGATGACGTAGTTTCTCACCCTCCTCCTGGGGAGGGGAATAGGGAGCAGGAGTAGATTCTGCTGATGTGGTAAAGTTAACAATGCTTGGCCACTAGTTCCTTTGTTTGGATAGATATTCTAGATGTGGTCTTTCAAATTATTATTATTAATGTAGTCATAAATAAAAAAAAAATGGAGAAAGCTAACAGGTTGGTTAAACAAGATTTCCCCTTTATAAATCCTTGCTATCTAGTCCCAGTCACCCTCTTATCCCTCCTTTGAGGGATTGAGGTGAGTCTGACTGGCCTGTAGTTCCCCAGGTTCTCATCCTTGACCTTCTCGTAGATAGAAATGAAGGTTGCTTTCTTCCCATCCCAAGGAACCTTTCTTGAGAACTGTGACCTGTTAGAGATAATTGAAAAAGGTCATCCCATGCACCTATGCAAGTACAATTTGTTTAAATGTTCCCTAACTAGATCTTCTTCCACCAGCTATTTTTCTTTCTCCAGACTGATGCAAAGAAGACATTGCAAACATCAGCCTTTTCTATGTCCTTTGGCACTGTGGCTCCTGCCTCACACAACAGCAATTTTCCTTTGTTTTCCTTTTGCTGTTGATGTACTTGCAGAAGTCCTCCATTTACTCTCCATGTCTCTCATAAGCTTTAATTTCAGTTGTGCTTTGGCTGTCCTAAGGTGATGATGTTGTGACAATAATCACCTTGGAGAAAAGTTTGCAGAAGCAGCTCTTCCTTTTTTTTTTCCTACCCTCACAGTATTTGGAACTGGGGAAAGATTGGTCCCATGTAGACAAAAAAGTACTTGGGAAACTGATTTTCTGTTTTGACCTAGTATAGCTTTTGTCACATTCTCAATAAGTTGGAATGAGTAACCTGTGTGTGAACTCCAAAAAACATGGTGCCCTTGTGAGATGAGGCATTTCTAGAAGCTACTTTAACAGCAAACTGTTTGTAAAAGATACAGTTTAATGCAATGCACACTTTCAATGAAAGAAAAAATAGAAAAAAAATAGAAAGAAAAAAAGTCTAATTTAGTGCTTCAAATCAGAAATATCTGTTGTACAAAATGACCAGAAAGGCAGATTCTGCCCAAACTGGGATGATAGATCAAACTGACAGGAAAAAAATATGATAGCAATAATTGCTATAAGTCTCCAGGGCTCAATAAGGAAACTGGTCAGATATTTGAAACTGACTTATGAAGAAAGAAGTTAAACATTTATCATAGCAAATTTCATTTAGTTTGACAGTCAGAAGCAAAAATGAAATGTGGAAATGTTAAAAGATGGAACATAATTTACTTTCTTCACTGTCCAGAAGAGTATGCAAAACAAGGAGTTCAGCCTTTCTTGTATTTAGTGATAGGGAAACACAGGGATATTTTCGTATAATAAAACAAAGTTCACAAATCTTTGCATTTTAATATTAATTGAAGCTTTAGTTGTATGAAATGCTGGTCACTGTTCAGGGCTTTCAAATGAGAAACTGATTTACAAGACCAGATATATCATCCACATATAACAAAGTTTCCACTGTAAGATGGTTCCTTACATGAAAATCAGGAAAAATACATAAATATATAATTATAGTAAAAGATTTAGGCAGAAATTATAATTTTTGTTTCACTGAATGAAAGGTTCACTTCAATTTATGACAGGATTACTAAAACAATTTTATTTGTGAATGAAATGACTATGCCTGTAAATACTATACTGACTAACAATTTCTTTCAAAAGCTTGTTAAGAAATCCATTTACACTATAAAAACAAAACAAAAAACCCAGCCACATAAAAACTCAGTAGTAGGCAATCTGTGTAACTCTTGGGAAATTCACTGTCAGACAGCAGAAGTAGTATGATTTCTCCCAGGATGATTTTTCTCCATGTTCCTATTGAGAAACAGTAATTATCATTTTTAAACAGAATTCTAAACATTTTTAAAAAGGGGCCAATTGCCCTTGGAATCAATACCTATACATACCTTAAAACCTTTTGTCACTCCTACTTACTGCTAACCAATAATGAAGGTGCTGAATCCAACTGAAGTCCTATCGTACAAGACCAGATATGAAAGAATAGTGAAAGAATAAAGAAAGCAGTCAGATATTAGATCTCTTAGTAAAAAAAAAGAGAGAAAACATACAGGAAGAAACAATACTGTAAGAATTTGGAGAAAGTGCAACTTACATGACATGATAATTTCAGAGGCAATCTAAAACAAGGCAAACACAAAAACGATACAATAAGAAAGGAGCATGAAGATGTAACAAGTTAAAGAGGAGACGAAAAAAGCAAACACTGGAAAAATTATTAAGCAATGAGAAAAAAGGATACACTCTGAGCTACTTAAGAAAAAAGATTGCTGAGGAAACAAAGAAGGAAATACAGGCATACAGAAGATGCAGTAGATCTAGGCTTTGGAACAAAGGTTTTTACCAGAAAACTAAAATGCCAAGGTGCTACAAAGTAGATTCCAATAAAATTATTATAACATTGAAAAAGAAGAAAGGATGGTACAGTGAAAGTGGGGAAAATAATGAAATTCATCTAAGAGAAAATAATACAACAGCTGGTTCTGCAATGGGAAGAAAGAAGAATATTAAAGTATGATTTATGTTTAGTGGGAAAATTCTTGGAATGACATTAGAAAAACCATAAATAAGCTTCTGTGTAGAAAACTAAATTTGATGCATTTTTGTTAATTATCAGACTCAAGATGTTTGAGTCTTCCCAGGCACTGAGTTCCACCTTGATTTAGTTGTTTAATTCAGTATCGTAAGAAAATGGAAGGAACCAGACCCACCTACAGTGACTGAATAGTGAAGCCAGACAAGGGGTAATTGAAAATTTCTGAAAAAAAAATATAAAAATTAAGTCTAAAATACAAAATAGGGACAAAGTATTTCAGATGTTTGGTCAACTCATCTATTTCCCCCAATATTCAAGGATAAAAGAAGGTGTAAGTTTTTCCACACTAAGGACTATTGACAGAAAAAAAAGAAAAAAAAAAGAAAAAAAAGAAAATGTTTTCTTCTGTGATGGAAATAGATAAACGGATTTTGAAAAACAAACAAACAAACAAAAAACAAACAAAAAACCACTCATAATTTTAGTGGTAGTAGTTGTGGTTTTGTTTGTACAAGAATTTAATTTTCTTTCAGTTCATGCAGAAAAAAACCCAAAGAATCATAGAATCATTAAGGCTGGAAAAGACCTCCAAGGTCAAGTCCAGCCTTTGACCAAACACCAACCTATCAATTAAACCATAGCACGATGCCCAGTCATTTCTTGAACATGTCCACCTCCTCCCTGAGCAGCTCATTCCAATGCTTAACCACCCTTTCAGTGAAAAAATTCTTCCTGATGTCCACCCTGAATCTCCCCTGCTGCACTTTGAGGTTGTCCTCCTGTCCTGTAGCTAACTGTCTGGGAGAAGAGGCCTCTACCCCACTGCATTTTCCTTTCAGGTAATTCTAGATAAAGTCTCCTCTGAGACTCTACTTCTTCAGACAACATAATACAACATAGTAAAATTGAAATCTTTTAAAGTTTTATGTACAGTTTCTAATTTGAATGCTAACATGGTTATTCAATGAAACATTCCAATCTCTTGCAAAATCTACTTGTGGAAACCTTGTCCTTCTTACAAGTTTTTTTGTGCAATGTGATTTCTATTAATGGTTAATAATTATTTAGTAATAAAATTCTTCTTTAGGGGAGAAATATTAATCATATCAGATAGGTGAAACACAAGTAAGTAACTGGGCAGCTTAGTGAGTCTTTCTTAATACTCTCGAGTTATGTGTGATATAGGGAACTTTCACTCAAAATTCATGATGTCATTAAAAATTCAGATCTTAGGCTTTGAAAGGCTCAGTAAAATAGGAAAAAACCCCATATATTTTTAATTACTCACTGAAGTTTGTCAAAGTACTCTAGGTAACCTACTAGTAGTTGTAGGAATAAGGTTATGCATTAGATATATATTTCTATATCATTCTGTTTCATAACTCCTCTTTATAAAAAGATAACGAGGCATGGAACAGGATTTCTACCCATAACTGTGTTATTTTTTTTTACCTGTATGTTAATAAAACACTGCTACTACCACGCCTAATTTAATATCTCTTTTAATCAAAACTCTTTGTTCAGGGTATTTCCCATGTCTATGCAATGTGATTTACTCAGACCTTTATATTTTAACAACATGCAACTTATTGTACCTCAGGTGAACCCATCCCTGGATTCTTTACATGGCAGCTGCGTTTTTATCCATTATCATGTTACAGTTTTCAAAAGATGGCTACAAAGGAGACAGACACTCCCTTTCTACAAGGAGTCACATGTAGAAGAAGAGGGGTACAAGACACTACTGGGGTGATTCCTATTAGACACAAGAGGAAAATTTTTCACAATGAGAACAATCAGCCATTGGAATAATCTTCCCAGGGAAGTGGTGGATTCCCCAATGTAGCACACTTCTACGATTCACCTGGACAGGTTGCTGGGCTACCTTGTATGGATAGTGCTTTTACCAAGAAAGGTTGGACCAGATGATCCTTGAGGCCCCCTTCCAACCTGGTATTCTATTATTCTGAGATTAATGAAGTCCTATTCATACTTAAATAAAAAAAAATTAAAAATCTACTTATATTTCTTGGTAGGTTAATTCATAACACTGAACAATAATGTACACCAGTTAACATTTTAAAATGTCAAGATCTGTTTAATTGCATTAGTACCTTTGCAGATAGGACTATATAATTTTGACCTTCTGAATGGTCATATTAATATTTAAGACAAATCTACATATATCAAACTATATAGAATATTTGTTGTAAAGTTCAAAATATTTTGAATCATTTTATGCAAGATTAGATAAGAACATGCAAAAGGCAGAAGGAAGATGGAGAACTGCATGTTCAGCTAATTGTTAATTAGTAGAAATACAGAGCTTTCAATCTGAATTTGAAATCACAAAGAGCAGTTATCTGTTATGTTAAAAATATACATATAAGCATGAAACCGAAAACAAACTGAAACCAAAATTGCTACAAAGAGCAGTTACATCACTCTGTGTGATCTCTTAAAATAATCCAAATTCTTCACATTAGGTGTTTTAAGGATTGCCTTTTGCAAAACAAACCATTAATATCAATATACACTCTTAATTTCTGTATTTTTCCATGAAACTACAAATATATACTCCTTGAAACTGCAAATAATATATGGAATTTTTAGTGAGTTCATTCACCACCAAGTTTCCAAAGAATGTTAAATAGATTTTGAAATTTACAGGGATGGGGAATTAGATAGATGAAGCAATTCATTTAAAACTGAAGAACAAATTTAAATTGAAAATGAAAAGGTAATATGTCACAAATATTCTATTACTAATGTTCGCAAAGAAGTCTATTTGTACCTAAGAACGCATGCGTCATCTCAGTGGTCATGGAATTTCTTATAAGCTTTCACTTCTCCTTTTGCTCTAAAATAAAATTTTAGGAACATATTTTTCTTTCTTCACAACTCAGTAAATGTGAAATTATATGGAAGTGTACTTGGTATATATGCAGCACGTATGAGCACAGAATGCGTCCATCTCATGAAAAATTAAGTCCACTATCATATTGTTCTGGTTTTGGCTGGGATAGGGTTAATTTTCTTCACAATGACTGGTACAGGGTTTTGTTTTGGATTTGTGCTGAACACAGGATTGAAAATAAAGAGATGTTTTTGTTATTGCAATGCTTACACAGAGCCAAGGCCTTTTCTGCTTTCCGTACTGCCACGCTGGCAAGGAAGCTGGGAATGCATGCATGGGAGGCTGGGAGGAGACACAGCTGGGACAAGTGACCTAAAAGTGACCAAAGAGATATTTGACAGCATGATATTGTGCTCAGTGTATAAAGTGGGAAGAAGAAGAAGGAAGAAGGGAGACATTTGCAGTGATTGTGTTTGTCTTCCCACTGTTAGATGTGATGTGGCCCAGGTCTTCTGGACATGGCTGCCAGCCCATGGGAAGCAGTGAATGAATTCTTTGCTTTTGTCTGCTTCTGTACGCGGCTTTTGCTTGACCCCTTAAACTGTCTTTATCTCAACCCACAAGTTTTCTGGCTTTTACCCTTCTGATTCTCTCACTGATCCTTCTGGTGGGATTAAGCCATGCTGGCTGGGGTTAAACCATGGCATACACATACTGTGCAAGCCTCATTATAAGTTATCTTTTATTTTGTAGTATGGTATCCTCAAAGGCTATAAGATTTATTCTGGGTATTTTACACACTAATAAAAAAAAAGTCCTTACCCTACAGTCATTTTGATGTAAAAAACAAGAAAAAATAGAGTAGGAAGAATAGATATAAAATGATTTGCCCATTCACAGGGCTGCAAGTTAAAGATATATTGGGGCACATACACATACACTCATATATCATTCCTGAGGATTATGTGTTCTAATGCCTGTTATTAGAAAAATTATTTTTCTTAAAAGGTGTAAAACTGTTCATATGGTTTATGTTTCCATTTCTGAAAATTTTCTTTCCACCTTAGCATGATTGATTCTGAAGAGCAGATTAAATGCAGATCATAGTGACTATATATATGCCTACAACTGCCTATGCTTCCCATGAATTTGGTTAAAAGCAGAATTTTTCTCTGATTCCTGGAACCCCCATTCTGTTTAAAATCCAATATAATCTTTACACATTTGGAAAAGTGTCAAAAATGAATATTCCATCTTCACTTTTTATACAAAATAATGGCAATTCCAATCTGGCCAGTCCAAAAAAACACACACTACAGGTGATAGCATCTCAATTTGATCTTTTAGAAATAACATTTACAGTGGAGAATTTCTATGTTCACATTATGTTTAAGAGTATTTACTGAGGAATTCAGATTTGCAAAGTGACATACTAAGTAGGCAAGTTATACAGTATTTCAAGTGATGTTTTCTCATTTCTTGTCTTCTCCTTGATTTCACCTATAGGATAAAAACTGTTTAGGGCCTGAGTAGGTCTTCAATTTTACTTTGTATTTACAGCATTCAATATGCACAACCAGACTTTACTATTTTTCACACTGCAAGATCAAGAATAGAATTCATAGTTACTTGATGGGCTTTTTCTTTAGTACTGCTTATTGTTTTATCTAGACAATAATTTAGGGGGTTTAATATTCACAACACATACATTAAGCAAGAAGGGATTATTGTTCACACTTCACAGATGGGGTCTTTCTGTACTTAGTTGAAAATACTTTATTTGAATGCCAGAAAGATTGAATTCCAAATTCAGAAAGTATAGATTTTTTTTCAGAATTATTGGTCATTCACAGGTCTCATTCTCAGTGGAAACTGTGACTGCTCCATACCTATGCTAATTAGATTCCAGCTATTTGTGTCAAGAAAGGTTTTAACTATGTTCTTGCTCAAGTCAGAGAGAAAGTCTGCTTAAATGATGCAGGATTGAGTCCAAAACAAGGGAAGTAAATACTTTCTCCCTGTATTAAATCAGTATTTAAGCAATTTCTTTTAACATTCAATGGAATTATAGAATAATTTAAATTGGAAGGGACCACTAGAAACCATTTAGTGCAATTCCTGTCTTCGTTGTCCAAGGCCTTGTTCCATCAAGCCCATCTCCATGAACAGACAGTCGACTGTCTTTGTTATCAACCTATTCTTTTCATTTGATTACCTTCACATATCTAATGTGAATTCCCCTTGATGCAACTTGTGTTCACTGACTTGCTAACCTGTTACCCTGCACTTCCAAGAAACACACTCTAGCTCTGATATAGAACACTTCTAGAAAAATGTTATACAATCATTTGATGAACAGCAAAGAAGGGGATGAAAGAATTCAAATAAGAAGCTCTGAAGTTGTTTTGCAGATGAAATGAACTGTTTAGTATCTGCTGTGTGAATTCTAACATTCCCTGACTCCTGGTAAATTACTGAGAAGATTTAGATTGCCTGAAAGAACAAAGTTCAAGTTCAGCTGATTACATATCACAATATTTCAAAAGACAAATATACAGTAACTAGATGAGACCAAATTTACCCTTGCAAGTTGTGAGACCTGGTAAACTAGAAGAATTCAGCAGCAGGAGCCAGAACTCCAACCAGCATGTGTTAGCAATCTAGCCAGAACAGAGAATAGAAATAGTTGTCTCTCAGCATGGGAGTACCCATTAATCGCATATTTATGTCATGAAGGTGAAGGGGTTTTATTTATTATTTATTGTATTAGTTAGACACTGGTTTGATTTCAAAATGGCTATGGTTTAACTTCATTATAGTTATGATCACTATAATTATATTAACACAATATCTAGAAAGTCACAAAACAATATAAGTAATAGTCCTTTAGGAGTCAATACACATGAAATACATATACTATTTTGAAACTCAAAATATTGTCAGAAATCACCACTGAGAGTATCTATATGAGAACTTTATCTTGGGAATGGAAAGTTTCAATTTAAATAATTTGGTCTATACTAGAAGAAAATTCAAGTGGGAATATAATTTTTAAATAATTGTTAAGCCAAATGATGTGGAATGGGACATTTTAAATTTTATTATTAAAATTTATGAAAAATTCTTTGCATAATTACTATTTTCCAAACACAGGAAATTTTGCCTTCAACATAATCAACAGATTTTTGTCTTATGGTATGTTTTGTTCACATGGAAATGAACAGTACAGTTATTATTTACATGGTCTGGTTCCCTTTTCTAGCACAATCTACGCTTGCATATTCCTCTTTTTCTCACTTGTGTATCAAGTGTACTTCTGTTGTTTTCAAAACATTCATGTTACATCTCAGAAAATGTCTCTCTTATCAACCATCTTGTTTTGCTTAGCTTTTGTGGTTTTTTAAATGTCCTATTTTAATTGTTTCAGACACAAGTAAAAAAACTTTCAACAGACTCTCCCTGCTTCAGCATTCTGTTTAGAGGGTGACTAGATGGCTGTGTAAACTAGAATTTTAAATCCAATACTCTATTTGAATTCTCTCTGCTCCTCCCTAGACATATGCATATATGCATTGACACCATCACAAAAGAAAACACTCTGAATGAATCTACCACTATCAGAGTCATTCATTTCATAGTTCCTCTTAGGCATGCACCTAGTAGAAAAATCCATTAGAAAGGTAGTGTAATCAAATACCTCCTAACTTTCTCTAGAGTGTCAAGCCAGTCCTACCTACTCACATGCTAGTCTTTTCATTTAGCTGGACAGTTTTTCTCTCTGATATTCTACTTCCTTATCCTTCCCCTGCAATTTAATGACAGAAGACTTTTCCTAGTCTGATGCATTACTGGTATAATATGTCACAGTCTGATATGTTAACTAAAGACATATTTTTAATCTTCTGTTGAGAGAAGACAGAACATGGGGCAACAAGAACACTGGATTTATCCTGTAAAATTGTTATTCATACATACTTATATGCATGTATGTATATGCACACAGTTGTGTTCTATGAACCTTTTTTTTTAAGAATTCATGTCACAAAAAAAATCATTCATAGAATTTCACACCAAACTATTTTAGTTCCTTCTTGTACTGATATTTCCCTGTATCTGTGTAAATGTTTTACACAGATTAAGGCTGTGTTCTTGCAGGGGACCCTGGGGAGAGACTTCATTGTCATCTACAGCTTCCTCACATGGGGAAGCAGAGGTGCAGGTGCTGTTCTCTTCTCTCTGATGACCTGTGAGAGAATCTGAGGGAATGGCATAAAGCTGTCAGGGAATGTTTAGGTTAGATATTGGAAAAAAAATCTTCACCTAGAGGGTGGTTGAACACATGTGACAGGCTCCCCAGGGAAGTGGTCACAGCATCAAGCCTGACAGAGTTCAATTTGTACAACACTCTGAGGCACATGGTGTGACTCTTAAGGTGGTGCAGGGCCAGGATTTGGACTCAATGATCCTTGTGTGTCCCTTCCAACTCAATATGTTATATGATTTGATGATTCTTACACTGTTCATGACATCATCACAGTGATGGACTAGATGGTACAAAAAAATCCTCCTTACTACGCACCTCAAAGTCCCAGTCTTCAGTCAATTCTATTGTTATTCCTCTCTAAGGGCTGTAATGCTCAGTGTTATGCTGAGTATGTATGTACTATCATAATTATTGAGATTATTTAGTTCTTTCTAACTGATACTATTATCTCCCTGCTTTGTTAAAGCTTCTTACCTTTGTGCCTGTAGGCATCTTTAGCCCACTTCTACTTTTCCTACTGTGAAGATTTTAAACTGAAAATACACTTCCCAAAGTGTAAATTTTTAAAACATATTTAGGAAGAACCTTCCCCATTGTTTTCCATTCAGTTACAAACTCTTATTGTCTCATATAGCCAGTTCTTAAAACTGGGACTTGCACAGAAATTGAGTAAGTGTTAATCCTTCAATTTAATCCAGTACTTTACATTTGACATCATACTTCCATTTGACACAAAAGCATTATGGATGATGAGATTGAATCTGTTTAATTTAGCTTGGTCAAAACCAGAAGAAACAGTAGAAGACAGGGAATCTGATGTGATGTCTCAGGTATATTGGATTTGTACCATTAACTTCTACAACCTCCAAGATTTGAGGTCAAATTTATATGTTCCAGTCAATTCAACGAGATCTCAACAATACAGAATTGTGGTGTAAAATCCGAAATGCCCTTTTCTATTTCAACATGAATGCATCCTTGATCTTATACTAAACACTAGATTAAAAACACCTTAAAGTCTTAATCTCCCTTTCCAATGGAAAAAAAAAATTAATTTCCACTTTAGCTTATCCAACCTTTTAAAATAGTCCTTTGTATAAATTTGGTTATCTTTTGAAACCTTGTTCCTTTTAATATCTTCTTAACGTTGTGTAATTGACCAAATGAAGTATCAAAGTCACTTCACTGACTGAATTAATTTCTGCAGATAATACAGTTCAATTTCTTTCACTGTTATCACTATTGTCAGTAGTTATCTATGCCAACAAAATGCATATGATTTATTTCCTTTGTTTTTGCTTCAGGAGGCAGCGAAGAGAGAGATATTGAATATTCAGAATTTAACCTTTTATGTAATGCATTGCAACTTAATGCATCAACAAAGAAGAGAAAACTGCACTTAATCATTGCCAGTCCTATTTTTACATAGTTGTTAATGTATTAACTCAACTTGGCCAAAACATTTGTTGATTCTTGCTGTTAGAGTTTGTGCTTTCCATCAAGAGCAATTCTACAATCTCAAACAAATTCAAGAGAAATGGTGAAGTTGTATGTGGGTAAATCTGAGCTGTAGGTAAACTGAAAAATCCAAATAGAAAGAATCTTAATATCTATAAGCTCTCCATTTTACTTAGTGAATGTTTAAATATATTTAGGATGCCCAAAACACTTCATCAGTTTTCTCTGAAAAAAATTCCACATTACTTGCATCTTCACATTTCTGTATTGGGTCTGTAAACAGAACTTAGTGAAGGCATGACCTATATATTTTGACATTTATATATTCTCCTTTGCGTCTTGGCCAGAGTGAGGACACAACTTTCAGTCTGCTACCCCTAATGATCAGTACAAACTAAATAATTTTCTGGATATAATTTTATAGACCTCACAACTAATATCATTTTATAGACCTGAAAATGTACAGGCACTTAGCGTTAGAGAAATTTCTCTTTTTTTCTGTCCAAATTAAGTTACTATAACTCTAGTTTCTTTGAATCTATACCTTTTTCACTTATTCTACCTCTCATCCCACAGGCCATATACCAGGCTGAACAACAAAATCTATAAATAACAGTCTTGAAGACTGCAGTTGACTACAGTTCAACTCAGTTTCTTTATCTGAATTTTCTGCTCTTGACGCAAAGTGTCCTTTTCATAACATGTTATGTACAATATGAATGTAATTTCCCAGAAAGTCTTTTTACTTCCTTTTGTTCTACTCTTTTCACTTGTTCTTGGATGCTACCAACATGAATGGCTTTAGATTTTGAAATAGTTTTGTTCTATACTTGCTCGTTTACAGAACTTTGGTGTATATTACTCTACAGTCCATTCTTTTTTTTTTTTTTAAATACTTTTTGTGAGTGTTTTTGACAGTTTGCACCAGGTTCAAAAATCATTACTTGAAAAAAGGTGTTCAGTAAAACTACTGCCAGTGCTCAGCTTTACAGAACACAGCTTGGCATAGCTCATTATAACAGTCTAGATTCTTTCTTCTAGTAAACTTTAGACCAAAGTTTCCATCGTAAAATTAATATGTATTCTTTTGGTGGCTTAGATTAGGTCAAGTGACACTTTAATGACTCTATGACTCTTCAATAAGATATAGACTACATTCTTCTCTCTCCCTGAGATTTATTTTTGAAAACTTTTCCAAAAACCCTTTCAGAGACTTTGACAAGACCTGTTCTTTGTAAATCCGTCTTGGCAACTGATTACCTCATTCTCAATTATTTTTCAAACATCTGGTCTTAATATCATTGTGGATTATAAGCCTTCTCTGATATTGAAGTTCTCAGACCATAATTAAAAAGGAAAAACCTTTTGATTTTTACCATTTTTTATTTTTCCACAATACAAATTCCAATAGGTTATAGATTTAAAAAAAAAATTGTTTTGTGGTTCATTATATTAAAACCTTCAATAACTAAACTACATACTCAAAATGTTGCACACATATTAAAGCTGAAAATGCTAACATATTAATTAGAACTCAAATGTCAGTGAGTGGGACTCTTTCACATGAGAGGATGAGGTGGAACCCATGGGTGATCCTAACTCAGATAGTGCCCTCACTAGCCAGGACACCATAGTGCGATATCCAAAAGGTGTGGGCAGAGCAAGGTGCAGGTAACAGGTTACAGTGATAGTCCCAGATAAATCAAAGCAATCAACTGGGTCCAGAGTCCACCTAGTGAGTCTAGGCAGGAAATGGAGTCCAGAAACATGGCTGGAAACAAGACTACGACATAGGTCCAAGGCTCATCCAGAGACAAAACATGAGAGAGCACACCCACCTCCAGCACAGCTCTGAGAAGAAGAGGGTGTCTGGCCTCACCTGAAATGGTATCCTGGGCCCAGAGGCAGAGTGTGAGGGATGGATCCAGAGGAGGCTGCTCAGGACAGTTGAGGTGTCATGGTGTACTCAGGGTCCTGAAACTTAACTAAGAGACTTTTCCTAGGGTATATATCTTTTTTGGCATTGTGGCCAAAATATTCTACTATTCTGGGTTCAGTTAAGATTTGCATTTAGTAAAAGCTTAAACATAATAAGTCTTGTACCTCAAAACTGAATTTTGAAAATATAAATAGAAAACTAAATAAAATATGTACGTGCAGGTACATGACTTTCTCTTGATCTCATTCACCAAATTTTTCTACAAAGGAAGTTTTCATATCACCTTCTAAAAGGTTCTCTGCTATTGCAGTTCTTAACCAACAAACAGAACATAATACTATTAATTTATGCCATTATCAAACTGAGCACTTTTAGTCCCATTTCAATTGAGTTTGCAACTTGAACATTTTTTTTTCCACTGGAAATCTCTGATTTCATCTTATGTTTACAGTTTCTCTTTTAGTTAATTTCTTAAAACTCATAAAAGAATTATCCAAAACTTTCAAATTATACAGCAATCAATGTAACTGCTTTTTTGTGCCCTTAGCTTTCCATTTTTTTAAGTACATTTATCTCACCAGTTTCACATCATTTGGAATTTCACATACAGTCTAGAAAGCTATTAGAAAGGGAAAAGTAGTTGTGGGTTTTTGTTTTGTTGTGTCTTGTTTTGTCCCCCAACCCTCCCCATCCCTCACTTCCCCTCTGCAAAAATCACAAGCATACTTTTGTATGAAGGAAATAATTTGACAGAATTTTAAAACTTATCCTTTTGAAACTATCTACAAGGAGTATTTACTTAATTTATAGGACTGTGGTTTTACTTCTAGGGCTATTTATCCTTTTCCCTGATATTTATTTGAAAAAAAAATTCTCAATTAAAGCAGCGTACAAATTATTTTGTTTACTAACTCTTCAAATTACTCTAGATATCAGGAGGCAAGGATTAGAAGATCAAGTAGTTGTGTATCTTTGTCTCTACACAGCTTCCAAGCCATCTTGTGTCATCAGTTCTAGATATGTCTAGAAGTGAGTGAGGCATCTGGACAGGTTTTTTTCTAAATAGACCGGCTAATATGAAGCATATAGTTTTCCTATACCTAGTCATCTAAACAAAGGCCAAATATATATGAGTACTAGCTAGTTACCTCCCTCACCTTCACAATCTTATGCAAACACTGAGAGAAATCAGGCAGACTTCTATACTCATGTACATGAAGGTATGCTTCCTCTGTACTTTTGAAGGAGGGAAGTTTTTAAGTATAGTAGCTTAAGAATGGATCAGAAACTGGTTTAGAGATAGGAATAATTTAATTACTTTCCACTGGTATTTCATTACTTGCAAAATCGCTGAATCGACTCATTCTCGTGATGTATTCAAAAAGGGGAGAATGAGGCAGTTACTATACTCACATCACTGGAGTTCTGTGACCGGGTAGTAGTCTTTCTCTTGCTATCCAACACCTGTTCTTGACCTTGAGTCATATTGTTCCAATAAAAACTTGATTCATTATTTTAAATAAATACACTTCTTTTTTTTCCGGTCAAACATCACAAATAATAATAATAATAATAATGGCCAGTCTTCGCGAGCGAAGATCCGGGGAAGGTCTTTACGCCTTCCAGCCTGCACATTGGATTTTTTAGGTGAGACACAGTGTGCGCGGAACTGAGCCCACCCTTTAATCCTAAGGTTCATCTGCCGGGGCCAAGCGAGCTTGGACGGTGGCAGCGAGGTCCTTAGGACGTAGATGGATTGCTTTAAGGGCTAACGAGCTCCATCTGCCCGGGAAATGTCACAAATATGCAAGCTTCTTTGATATAAGAGTTCAAGAACTACCACATGGCATCGTTATGAAAATGGAAACAAAGAGACAAGGACAAATAAATTAAATTAAAAATTGTATTATTTAGATGTTAAGGACGTATCATTGCGTGGTTCAGCTGCATCTCAGCCAGATACAATTATTTCTATTATTAACATTCCTCAAAACGGTCACTTTTCTGCTGCTTTTCATGGAGCTGTGTTATCTTCCTTTGGAAACTGACATTCAATTCATGAAAAGAGTTTGCAAAATAATACACTCCTCTATGACTGTTGCAAGCACAAACTTGATAAAAATAATTCAAAATTTCATTTTCCACTACACCTAATAACACACAGTCTCAACTCTTCACCTGCACATAAACTTCTCAACATAAAGACACAGTTAACAGAAATGAACATTTTAAACTATAAATCAGATCAATGTTACAAGGCCCTGTGATTTAAGCAGAGTTGAATCTTAAAGTTCTGCTAAGGAAGCTGTAGAAAAATTAAGAAGAATAAAATATTCCAGAGATTTATAAAAGTAATATAGGAAAATTTGATTTGATTCAAAGTGCAAAGCCTCAAAACACAGTCTAGAAATCATCAGGTTCTATCAAAGAGGGTGTTCACAATGTATTTCTCCTTTACGGTCTTTTCTCAGGAATGATACATCAGTGAGAGAGTATGACCTGGGAGAAACAACGAGCTTTTGGCAGCAGAATCCCTTCATTAGTCACAAACATTCTCCTCATTTAGGACTGCTTGATACCAAGAGGATCTTCAAGAACACATGATAACACTTTAATTTCTTTATCTACCGCCTGGTGAGCAAGCATACAGATAATATAGCAGATGGATGCATACAAAGACAAGCCAAAAACTCAGTGCCCACATCAAGATGAAGCATTGCATGTGCAGTCTGTATTCAAGTATATAAAATGCAGACTTGTGATAAACTACAGCCTTAAGACATATTTAGGATTATTATAGATTAAAATTGGTATAATCACTGACATTTCTAATAATTTAGAACTATGGTTATTTCACTCTCCCCAGGGAAGAGAGCAATTTAATACATTCACACAGAATAGGTCATTTAACATGCATAGAAATATTGTGAAGCTAACAAATGTAGCAAAACCCAATGTAAGATCCTACAGGAGGGGAATGTGAGGGGTTTTTTTAGCACAAAACAGTTTTATTTGCTCATACTCATGCTTTCATACACACCATCAGCCATCAAACCAATGAGTCCACATAGTCTGTCCACCAGCACCAAAACATGTACCCAGTGGTCTAATAAAGATTAACAATGACAGTAAGTGACTAGATCTATCCAGTTCTGTTAATCCATGTACTATCAAAATCCAAACATTCTAAGAATGTTGTCCACCTGCTGATTGTACAACTAGACATAGACATACCTGGTTTTTCTCCATTCATATCAATTTAACAAATTTATCATTCTATTCTATTACAAATATCTACTTAAAACGCTGACACCTGATATATTATAATTATGGTATTCTTAACAGGGCCCTAGCTACCATGGCATGAAATCAACATCATTCTGACACTTGCTCGGTGTCATTCAAGAACATGGATGATCCCAGAATTTTGTATTCTGTACAGCTTATAACCTGACTCGTTATTTCTGAATCACTAATAATTTTAAATTATTATTTTGTTTTATGATGGGTTTAGAATAGCTGTAATTATAAAAAGATCATGCTTATGATAGGCAGTTCTAAGTATTGTCATTAAAAGATTAAATGCAATTAGACTGTGATGTAGTTAATAATGGGACCACGAAAATACACAATCAAAAGGTGCTAATAGTGCCAGTCAGATTATATAGACTGACATATAAATTAAACAAACTCTGTGATCATTTGAGCTCAAAAGAGCATTAGATTGTTATGCTACTACACAGAATTTATGAAAATAAGTGACTGCACTGATGCCAAAAAAACTACATGTACATTATGAAACAAAGAGTGTACTGAAGCTAACTGTGGTCTGAATAGTTCTAATACCCTCTTGGATGCATCCTCCTACTTGTATAATTTTGAGGGTCATAAAAATGAGACTACAATAACCTCCCAACAGAAATAACTATATGAAATTTACTTTCATTTACCAATGACATTACTGACACAAAACGTCAGCAGTGATGTAGCCTATCTTTCAAGAAGCTGGTGAAAACATATGTGCACATTTTCTTTGGGCTTTTTGAAGACATCAGAGGGATCTGTGCAGCCAGAGTGTAGTTATATGACCAAAAAAAAGAGCCTCCAAGGGCAGGTCACTCAAAATGCCAAGTCCTAGAATTCTGTTTACAGTCAATCCATATATTTGGCACAGATGCAGTATTTAATGTCTTTCTAGCATTCATGTCTTATGGCATTAGCTTTGTAAAACCGAGAACCCAGTAGTACAAGGCTGCTGAGGATTTTTGATCTGAACAGTTTTTGTAGAGGGATAAAAAAGGAAACATTTTGAGGGATTAAATGGTTAGATTAACTACTGCATTTGTTAGTGGCATGAGCACTCATCTCTAGTAGGCTAAAGGGTTCTGATGCTTGAATGGCTTCTAACAAAACAAAAAGCTTTAAATCTCTTGCTATAATACATGTTAGTATACACATTTCAAGATCCTTGATTCCTCCCTAAAGATTGCAGGCTGAATGATGAAGCACCTATAGCTCAGGTAGGTAGTGCATTACAGTAAATGTCAAAGCAGAATAGTGAACAGAGCTATTAAATACCGTATTGTTGGAATGCAGCTTGGCTAAGGCTCATTTTGTATTCTGTGTTGAACTACAAAAGTGCACATATTATGATATACAAATTGTTCTGAATAGCTCACTGCATAAATGCAATCCATTAACGCTGTCTGAAAGAGGGTTTATTATAAGCAGTTTCCTTTAAAATACTAATTTAAAAACATCTATGACACTCTTGTTAAGTTTTGACTGTATTACTGTTGATAACCTTCCCTTGTAACTAACTATAGGGGTTATTTCATAATTTAATTCAAGGCATAGTCACAAGAGATCCTAGAAATGCAGTATTGTTTAGTTCTTGATCTTTCCTGAATATTTCAAAAAACTTCAGAGCCAGAAAAAAACTAAATTCTGAAATTATTTCAACAAACACTAAAGAAACAATGTATCTGCCTAGGAGTATAAACAAGCCCTTCCAGGCTCTACACTTGCAGGGCTATAGCTTGTCGCTCAGCAAGAAGCATTAGCTTCTCCTTAGTACTGCATGTAGTAAATTGTAGATTATATGAAGCTTATGTGTTTCACCAGCCAGTTCACCCAGGTTCCATTTGGACAAAACAGAATTGAGTATAATTATAAAAGGGAATACCCTCAAGCTCTTTCTGCACTCTACCCCTAGTTTAAACTTAATAAACATATTAATAGGTTCACTCTTCCCTTTCCCAAAACAATTATCTTTCATTTTTTTGATTTAGGAAAAGTTAGAATAGAAGTTACAGAGGTGCCTAGAAAGACTCAGTCACCTACACCAAGCTGGTTTTGGGGACAAAACCTAGTTCTCCTGCATTTGAGGTGCAGATGAGATTATTTAAGTTTTGTGACCAACAGAATTCTCGCATTAATGAACTCTAATCATGTGGAAGATGCATGAACTAGCCATCAAGCTGCAAGGAAGATATGTAACAATTTTGAAAGAACTTTGTCTTGGTTTCAACTGGGATAGAATTAATTTTCTTCTTAATAGTTGGTACAGTGCTGTTTTGTATTTAGAATGAAAATAATGTTGATCATACAGTGACGTTTTAGTCTTGCTGAGTAGCCCTTACTCTGGATCTTACAATTTTCTGTTTCCCATGCTCTGCCAGTGAGCAGGTGCACAAGAAGTTGGGTGGGAAGCATGGCCAGGACAGCTGACCAGAACTGACCAAAGGGATACTCCGTACCATAGAACGTCATGCCCACTACATAAACAGGGAAGAGCTGGATAGAACCTGCTGATTTCTCTTTGGGGATGGGCTGGACATCAGTCAGCAGGTAATGAGCAATTGTATTGTTCACCATTTATTTCTGTTGGGTTTTATTTCTCTGTTTCATTAAAATTATTATTATAATTACCATTATTATAGTTGTTGTTGTTATTGTTATTATATTTTATTTAATTCCAATTATTAAGTTGGTTTTACCTCAATCCACAAGGTTTATTTTTTGTCTATTATTCTCCCCACTGGGGTGAGTGTAAGGAGAGTGAGCTGCTATGTAATACTTAGTTGTATTAGTTGTACCCAGCTGGGTAACTTTTTGGACAGACTTTCACAATAAAATATTTTAAAATTTATTTAAAAAAAAAATCAAATACTTTCAAAACCATATGTCAAGAGCTCATTTAAAGTCTCACACATTTTAAAAATTCTAACATTTCCAAACTGAAATAGGTTCTTTTTGTGTTAAGAGGAAGTCAATTTTTAACATTAAATTATTATTATAATATAAAATTATTTAACATGAAATTATTTAAGATAAAATTATTTAACATGAAATGATTATTATATAAAAATTATTATTATTATATAAATTGCTAATTACCAGAAATGAAACACTGAGTTTCTTGTCATGGGGTTTAGTAGCCAGAGGGGGCTATAGAGTGATTTCAGTTAGAAGCTGCTAGAAGTTTCACTGTGCTATGAAAGAAACCAGTAACAACCAGCTCCAGGAGCAACTTTCTTGGAGATGGCCAATGAAAATGTGCTTCTGTGATAACATATTTAAGAATAGAGGAAGAGAAGGTTTGTTGCACAGAAGAAATTCCAGCCCAGAGAAGAGTGGAGGAGAACATAGGATAACAAGTACACTCCAAGGTCAGAGGAGCAGGAGGGGGAAGGAAAGGCCTGGGGGTCCTTCCTCTCCCCCTCCAGCAGGGAAAAGACTGAGAATAGAGACCCCTGCCACCTGTGGAAGACTATTGGCGTGCAGAGGTCCCCCTCTGCAGCTCATGGAGGAGCCTATGCTGGGACTGGTGGATGCATAAAGGAGGCTGTGACCCTCTGGGAGGCCTAAGATGGAGCAGAATCCTGCTGGAGACCTGTGGCCCATGGAGAGAGAAACAGCCACGTGGGGTATGTTGTCCCAGATAGGACTTGAGACCCCAGTAAGGGACCCATGTCAGTGCAATTTATTTGTAAAGGACTGCACCCTATGGAAGAGTGAGCCAAGGGACAGCAGATTAAGAAGAACTGTTGCCTGAGGGATGGACTCATGCCAGAAAGGTCTATCAGGGACTGTCTCCTGTGAGAAGGACCCCCACAGGAACCGGGAAAGGACTCAGAGATGTGGTCCCCCTGTAATCCGTGGTGATAACCATGATGAAGCAAGTTGTCCCCTTGCAGGTCATGGAGGAGTCATTCATAGGACAGCAGAATAAAAGCTGCTGCCGAGGGATGGACTCAAACAACAACTGACCCCCCTCCCCATCCTCCACACTGCTGGGGGAAGGAGGGAGAACATGGAGGGAAGGGGCAGGGGGTGGAGGGAAGGTGTTTTGTTTTAAGACTGTTTTATTTCTCACTCTTTAAGTCTTATCCTGTTAGCAATAAATTTAAATTCTATCCCCTTTGAGTCTGTTTTGCCCATGAAAATTAGTCAGTAAGCAAGTCTCCCCATTCTTATCTCTACTAAGGAATTCCTCAGCTATTTTTTTTTTCCTCTCCCAAGTAGCAGAAGGAGGGTGATTTCAATACTGAAGCAGCTTTTGGTGGATATTTGAAATCCAGTCAGAATTAAAACCATGACATTTCTAAAAAGCTGCTTTCAAATCACAGAAACATGACTACAACTATAGTATTAATTTTCTATTAGACGTTCCTATACTATCTCCAAAATTAAAAGAGCCTATATATTACAAACATCAACCTACTTCAAATTATTCATAATAGGTCTTCAGTTATTTCAGTGTTCCATCATACCAAAAACAGTGACAAACACTATATCACATCTATTTAGATTGTATATTTCCACAGGGGTAATGTTACCCTCCATTCAATGGATTTGCTTTCTGTCCTACCACCATCTAAGGTAGAAGACCATCATTTAGTCACAGTAGGGTGCTAAGAGAGATGAAAAATTCCACTCTAGCATTGTTTCACATAAAAATTGCAGTAAATGTTCTCTTATTCTAACAGAGAGAGGTTTTGTCATAAAATCACTTAAATGACAACGGGAGAAAATGGTTTTTTTCAGCTTTTCACATTTCTTATAACACTGAAGAAGTCATTAATCTCTGCTGAGCTAACTGAATTTAGCTATGTGTCACAACATATGTGATATTCTAAAAATGAAAACAATGCAAAAAAATAAAACCTCTAGGTACTTTTTAATACAACGTTCAGTTTGTAGATTACCCGAGACATGACTTCATTGCAATGGATCCTTCTCCAGAATGCCCAGAGGTGTAAGCAAAATAAAAATCTAAATGGGGACAGTTTGAATATATAGATACAGAAATAAAACCTGGAAGAGATTACAAGGAGATATTTACCCCTTTAATGCTGTTCAAAGCCAAATTGAAGTTAACTTGTTGGAAGCTATTGAGAAAATTACACTGACATTAGGAATGAAAATCTCCACCATACTTATCAAAAAATAAGGAGTTTTAATCAAAGTTACTTGAATATGCATACAGAAGTATGTGATACCTGCAATCTTGAAAATTTTCATGGACCTTTATCTTTTTTTGTTTCAGTTCCTCATAATTTTCAATCACACCAAATTATACCCGTAAAATACGTAGGATATTAGTGTTACTATATGAAGTCTGCTTTCTAGTAGCTGAATAAGTCACTCTACAATGGGCCACAAAGTCACTGTTTTTTTGCCTGTTGGTGAAAACTATTCTGTAAATGTTTTTATCTTTTTTTCTGAGCAAGTGCACAGACATCACAGAATAGGTGGCAAAGCAAACTTTGGATATATGACAACACTGAAGTCAGACATTCAGTTTAGTTTCAGAGTAGCTAAATTTCAAGTGCCATTCAACATTACCTGATACAGGCAAATAATTATTTTTAAAAACAAGAACACCATATCACCTGCAGTAAAACACTGTTATAGTCTCACCCAGTAACTACAAAAAGATGGACTGTATAAAACTGTTGTTTCATTTGAAGTACATAGTTTTAACTCCTCTTTGTTGCCTAAATATCTGCCTTAGTATATATAAAGGTAGACATGGATGGCAATACAGATAATTTGTATAATGATACTTGTATTTAACCTAAACCTACTAGCCTCAGAAACATTTGCAGTGAGCACCTAATTTTTCAGTGTTCTCACTTATAAATTTTAATGTTGCAACTTCACAACTTATGTTACATTTAAAATATATTATTTTTGTTTTGCATTCATTTGCAAAGATTAATACCTGAAATCTGTTATTTGCCAGAGGCAGCTAAAAAGGCAACATAAACAGAAACTATTTAAAGACTGTTAAAACAAAGCAAAGCTCTCTCATCTGAAGTAGTCTCATTTTCATGGTAACAGGAACCAATAATATTAGTCATGTCCCATTGCTACATATCAAGTTAGGCCTTTGAGGTATAATGAAACACTCACACTGAAAATTAATATACTGTGAGGTGTCATTTTAATGGCATGAAAATTTAAATATAAAAACTTAGAAAGAAAACTTCATTCCAATTCACCTGATCTTGGTTCTTTTCCAAAGGATTTCTAAAGTTTCTGTGATTTCAATAATATCCTGAAAATGGAGGAACTACAGAAAAGAACTTCAAAGATCCGTGATCAGTCTTTTTGGCATATCTTATTATATGTAACGGGGAAAAAAATATCAGCTTCTTTTCAGATGTAATCTATCAAAACTTCCAAATTATACTCTTGAAAACAGTTTTTAAAAAGAAAACAAATCAATAATTAAACATTACCCATAAAAGGGACTGAATTCTAGCAGTAGGACAGTAAGACAGTGATTCAGTTCTCCTTCTTTTGAAATGTAAGATAGGTTATACTGAATAAACTATTTCTGTGAAGGTATTTCACTATGACTTAACCTTTTCATAGTATACTTAGGTATAATATAGTTTGTGCATTTTCACATCTTTATTCAACTTTTTGACCCACACTTCATTAGATCTCATAGGTCGTGTATGTATGTCTCGGAGCCTCTCTGTCAACAGTAGATTGTCACAACAACAAAAGGCAGACTGTTCACTCCTCCACTCCAGTCCTTACGCATCTCTTCTGAAAGGATCAAACTTGAATAAAAACAAAGTAAAAGTCTGTAAAGTTTTAAAAATAGCCTTTTTTTCAAGTTAAAGTTGCAGTACTTTTCATTCAGTATACTTGGAATACACTTTGTTGCATTACCTGATTTTCTGCCATGAACAATCTATTTAATACTGCCACTCAAGTGCAATGTCTCTTCAAACATTTCTCCTTGAAGCAAACTCATGGCCAAGTTTACAAGCATTCTGTAAACCTTTAGCAGACTGCGTTGTCTCACCTGAAGTGCAGTCCACTGCCAACTAAGAACACTCCTGCACTGTTATTTTTTAGGCCTCAAACAAAACTTTCCTGGATGTTTTCCATTATAGAAGAATAATATGAATATTTTAAAGCGTAAAATTTTGAACTCTTGAAACCTAATATGCTATACACAGTGTTAGCAAACTTTGAAAGAGCTTGTAGACAAGGAATTTTTGGTCACAGAGTCCGTATACTGTGGAAGACACAGTGTTTTCAGAGAAGATTAACAAGTAGGAAGATAAACCTTGTACATATTGAGGTTCCAGATCAGTGCGGAACTTCTGAGAAACTAGAGGTACAAAAGTCTCAAAGTGTGGGACCATTTCTCAAAATCATAGAAAACATAGAATGGTTTGAGTTGGAAGGGACTTTAATGACCATCTAGTTCCAAATCACCTGCCATGGGCAGGACAACTTCCACTAGACCAAGTGTTCAAAGACCCATCTAACCTGACCTTGAACACTTCCAGGAATGGGGCATCCACAGCTTCTCTGGGAAGTATGTTCTAGAGTCACCACTCTCATAAGAAAGAATTTCTTCCTAATATCCTATATAAACCTACCCTCTTTCAGGTAAAAGCCACTCTCCCTTGTCCAATCACTACACGCTCTTGTAAAATGTCCCTCTTCAGCTTTCTTGTAGGTCCTCTTTAGATACTGGAAGACTGCTATAAGGTCTTCCTGGAGCCTTCTATGCTCCAGGCTGAACAATCCCAGCTCTCTCAGCCTGTCTTCATAGGAGTGGTGCTTCAGCCTTGTGATAATGTTTGTCACCCTCCTCTGGACTCACTCCAACAGGTCCATATCCTACTTATGTTTGGGTCCCCAGTGCTGGATAGAGTACTTCTTGGTGAGGTCTCATGAGAGCAAAGTACAGGGGCAGAATCACCTCCCTCACTCTGCTGGCCACGCTTCCTTTGATGCAGCCCAGCATACAGCTGGCTCTCTGGGCTGCAAACACACATTGCCTGCTCATGTACAGCTTTTCATCCATAAGAATGCCCAAGTCCTTCTGTGCAGTGTTGCTCTCAATTTATCCTCTGTCCAGAAGGTATCAGGTATAACAGAGCATCTTTCCCATCAGCTCCCTTATCACCCATGTCAGGAAGTTCCTCATAAGGCCTCCAAACACAAGGTTTCTTCCAGTTTTCTGAAGACGGTCTCATATATTACTTCCTAATCAGGTGTTCTTACAGCTTTTCATGTGTTAGTCTGCCTTTTAATCCTGACCCATCAGGTCTTGTCTGGCTCATCACCAGCACCCAGGTAGAGCCTCATGCACTTCAGCTCACCTCTCACTCAAACAGCAACCAAAGGTATTTCACATTTGGGAAAGGAGCGCGCATACACACACATATATGTAATACAAAAACATCTGCATTGTCCTGTAAAACTAATGCAATATTTTAATAAATCTATGCATTTCCATTTCAATGGATAAAAATTTTATACCATAACCCATTAATTGATGTTTTTGCATTGAACATGCTTTCATAATGAATTATTCCTGAAGAGAAAGATAAAAAAAAAAAAAATCTTTCACTGAATAAGAATTTTTATAACAAAGAGTAAATACAAGTAAAAATCCCATTGTTCTAGCCAACAGTGAATATAATTCTAAAAATAATTTCAATGGTTTCAAAACTTCTGCACAAATGGCTCTACACTGAGAGCCTTTATAATGTCTGTAGCAGGTAGAACAAATTTTCTTTCTGCACCACAAAACACTATTCAAAGATAGTTTTCCAGCTTTGCTGGTTTTGACAAGCAGACTATGAAACAGATTTGCAAGACAATATACAAAATCAGGGAACTGCAGAGTTATTTCAGTATCCCTAATTACAATGCAGAGTTGGAAAGGCAAGGACTGTAGATGCTTTTCTTCACAGCGCTCAACTATCTATCAGCTGGAAAAAAAAGCCTTATTATAGCAAAAGTCAACTGGATAATTACAAGTACCTCCAACACCACTAATAGTAATATATCTCATGTATATTTCATATGAAAATCTACTCAATTATACTATTATTCTTCATAAATCTACGCAAGACAAGGTTTAAATTTCAAATTAAAGGACTGACTTAAAGCATGGAAACACACTGAAACTGATTTAATGTATAGGAACTTGGTGAGGTCCAACAAGCAGATCATATGTTTAAAGAACAACATATTGTTCAATTGTACTGCTTTAATAGCCAAACTTATTCTTATTGTGCTCCTCATAACAGCATTAACACGAGCTTTTATGTTTAGTTATTGCTCCAGGTAGATCTGTGTAGGTCTGTCTCCCAAGAGATATTCTTTATGGTTGTTGAGATCAGACAGCTATGAACTTCTTTCTACATAGCAATGTCATTGCACAAGTCTGGCTATCTGCATTGGGGCTATGTTGGAACAAACCTACTGAGGATTTATAATCTCCATTTTTGCTGACTACTGTCTTGCCTTGAATCTGGGGAAGGAGTTAGTCACAGCACAGTGATGTCAGTTTAAAAGCAAAGTGGTTGAACAAAAGTCAGAAAAATGACATGGTAAAACTTCAGAGAGTCATATAGAGTAATAGAACTATAGCTATCTTGAAATAAGTGAAGGTCTTCAGCTGGGCTCTGTAGTGAATATACAAACATCTTTCCATACTTGTGAGGAATACTAGATCTAGAGGACTTATTATTATTATTATATGTTCACTACTGTGTTCCAAAGTTAATATACAATGTATACATTAATGCCATTTTTCAGAAGACACACTGCTAAATAATTATCAATAGAATTGTTACAAAGAATCCTCAGTTAATTATATAAATAAATAAATAATTTCTGAAAAAATTCTTTGTGTTCATTTGAAAAGCTGATTCTATTGCCATTAATCATGAGATTTTTATGTATGCATGGCTATCAATGAACTGCAAAGGAGACAGAGACACTACAAGAGTGAGTGTGGACAAGTTGGCCTAGGTAAAGTTGAATCTCTCCCACTAGACTTGTCCTCAGTATGAAAGGATAAACTAAACTTTACATAAATATAAAATAATCTTTAACTCCAAACATTGTAAATATTTTCTTGTACTTACTCCATTTCTTCTTTGGTAGTGTCATGAGTGGAGCCCCTGGTGGTCTAGTGGTAAAGGCGCTGCGCTATCACCGCTGAGACCCGGGTTCGATTCCCGGTCAGGGCCACTCCCGGGCAGGTGGAGCTCGTTAGCCCTTAAAAGGCAACCCACCTACGTCCTAAGGACCTCACTGCCACCGTCCAAGCTCGCTTGGCCCCAGCAGATGAACCTTAGGATTAAAGGGTGGGCTCAGTTCCGCGCACACTGTGTCTCACCTAAAAAATCCAATGCGCAGGCTGGAAGGTGTAAAGGCCTTCCCCAGATCTTCGCTCGCGAAGACTGGCCATTACATTACAGTGTCATGAGTTCTTGGAGAATAAACATGATACTAAAGGAAAGCATAAAATTATTAATCTCACTTGAATGCTTCCTAGACTGCTTTTTAGAGTACTTAAAAATAGATTGTGTTTTTGCCTTCATCAGAGTGAAGAAACCTATAGTAAAATTGCTTTAAGCAAAAAAGATCAAGGAGTTGCTCAAATTTAGTTCCATTCTACTAAGCCCTTCCAAATGCAAGGAGTAAGCAGAGAAGAGCTACAGCAAACAAAATAATGCAAAAATGTCCTCTGTTACTTCAGTCTTGAAGAAATAGCAAGGCCAAGTCACTGGCTACTGATACAGTTTGTTTAGAAGAATTCTCCTGCCACATTTCTCTGACACATGTCCCAGTTCCCTGATTTTGCAGTAAAAAAGATGATTAGTAAAGAGAAACCTTAATGCTGTATTTCTCACAACAGTTTAGAACAATTATTACCCCCTTTTCATTCCCAGATACTTGCTACCTTCAGCATCTATAAGCATAAGCCACGAACAGTTTTCTTATACTTTATTATGCAGAGAAAACTTCTGGGATTTACTCAGACCTTCTTCAGTTCTCTATCCAGAGAAGATGCTGAAATGAAGTACTCTTCAATTTGACACAATATTTTTATGTTTGGGGTTTTTTTAATCCATAGAATGGCAACGGAATGACTAACTTTCTGTAAGAGAAGATAGTCTTCTGTTCAAATCTGTGAATTCAGCCTAGGCATTATTGTTCCAGTTTTTGTTTCCATGAGAGTGAGATCCGATGCAGGGTAGGTGAC
Organism: Myiozetetes cayanensis; assembly: GCF_022539395.1. Lineage (NCBI taxonomy): Eukaryota > Metazoa > Chordata > Aves > Passeriformes > Tyrannidae > Myiozetetes > Myiozetetes cayanensis. The sequence goes on along the minus strand of NW_026086604.1, from coordinate 75,974,397 downwards.
ACGTGTTAACCTTGGCTGGATGCTAGGTAAACACTCTATCACTCCTTCTCCTCTGTTGAAAAGAGAAAATATAATGAAAGGCTTGTGGGTTGAGATAAGGACAAGGAGAAATAACTCACCAAGCATTGTCATGGGCAAAACAGACTTGACTTGGGAAAATTAATTTAATTATCAATTCAACCAGAATAGGATAATAGAAATATAAATAAACCTTATAAAACCTTCCTGCCACTTTTCCTTTCTTCCCAGGCTCAACTTAATTCCTGAATCTCTCTACATCCTTCCCCTAAATGGCATAGGGGTTTAGTCAGTTCACTGCATGTTGCCTTGTCCACTTCCCTCCCACAGAAGACAGCCTTCCACAAACTTCTCCAGTGTGGGTCCATAAAACAGGGTACAGTCCTTCAGGAATACCCTGCTCCATTGTGGATCCCCCAGGGGTCACAGGTCCTACCTGTTCCAGCATGAGCTTTTTTCAACCAGTTCACGGGTCCTAACAGAAACCTGATACAGCACAGCCTCCTTCAGGCACAGACACATGCTTCTGTGTGGGGTACTGCATGGGTTGCAGGTGGATCTCTGCTCCCTCATGGACCTCCATGGACTACAGAGGAACAGCCTGCCTCACCATGTTCTTTACTACAGGCTTCAGGGGAATCTTTGCTCTGGTACCTGGAGCACCTCCTGCCTCTACTTCTTTACTGGACTTGGTGTCTGCAGAGCTATTTCTCTCACATATTCTCATTCCTCTCTTCCAACTGCTGTTTTTGCCTTCTAAAATCTAGGGGGACTACTAGCATCATTGATGTGTCAGGTCTGCTTTGGAGCTGGCTGGCTCTAGCTTCATTGGACAGGGGAAGCTTCCGGCACCTTCTCAGAGAAGCCACCCCTGTAACCATCCACTACCAAACCTTGCCAAGCAAGCCCAATACAGTAGGAATGACTATTGTGAAAAAGTCTGATCTTGAATGCCTTATCTTACATCTGAATTATGTAGTTACTGTGGAGTGGTTAGTGCTCTGTAATTCTACAAGCTCTGGTACCTTTGCATGTACTTGAACCCTCTAAGACTAAACAAGTTAATTCGTGTTCGTGTGCCTCTCCTTGTTTCACAAACATGTTCAAGTGTTGAGAGCATATCTCCAATCCTGTTTCAAACTCTCCATTCCTGTCTCAAACTATATATAAAAAACATTCTGAGCAATAATATTAATTTTTAAAGTACTAGCTCGAGCAAAGATAGAGACTTTTTAGAAAAGTTAAGCTTAAAGATAAACATCTGAAATGCATTTTCTTTTTGTTACTTCAAATCTGATTTGAAGACCTTCCCTTTAAGTATCTTGACTTAAGGGAAAAGTGTGCCAAGCTATGCTGAGAAAACATAGGTTGTCCAATACCCATTGCTACTAACTTAGGTACACTGCAGTACCAATTCTACTTCATTCTAGTGCAATATTAATGACAAGTGCTACAGACGCAGAGATGTTGGCCTCTAGCAGGATTCAGATCCTCTATAGCAGACAACTGTACTGACAGAACTATTCCTTGTTTTAAAAAAGTGATAGGCTACAGAGGTCTGGTAACATTTTTTATTGATGTCTGTAAGAAAATTATACTCCTTCTGTTGAGCTTTTCATTCTGTAAAGAAGAAAGGTTTAAACTTCCTCTAATTTATTAAAGTATCATCCCTTGTACCAGTTTTCCTATGATGATCAATCATGTGAAGTATGATAACATTATTTTCTTTTTGTTACCTTGAAAATGTTGTGTAAAATCCATTTAGTTAAATTATCACACAGCACTCCCACAGTGTTTTCCTGATGAAACTAGCAGTTCATGACGTAGACAGCTGTACTCTTCAATGAGTAAAATGAGTAAAAACCCTAGCTGGATGGCCAGGCCTAGTGGAGCACTGGTGAATGGACTTAAATCCAGCTGGTGGCCAGTCACAAGTGGTGTTACCTAGGGCTCAGTATTGTGGCTATTCATGTTTAATAAATTTATCAATTATACGAATGATAGGATAAAGTACATTCTCAGAAAGACAAACATATGAACAGCTAAAAAAATGCAACTTCTTATAGATACCATCTTTCAAAATTATCATGTTGATATACCTCCTGAAATAGCTGAAAATAACCCTGGACTTTGGACACAACTGAAAACATTAGACTCTTTCATCTTATATATACATAATTTTCATCATAACCATCTCAAATTGAATAAAAGTATAATTTAAATGTATACCGAGGGGCACTTACAAGATTAATTACAGAACAGAATACACATCAGTTAAGAATGTTACTTGAAATTATGCCCCTAAAATAGTGTACACCGTGGACTCTTAATACCTGAGACTTTGGATTATTTTGCCCTCATATTAAAAAAATAAAAAGTAGGTATATTCACAAGTTTGGTAACAAACTAGGAAAGAACACTTTTCTTTTTCTCTCTGCTTTTTGAGTCTGTAAGAGAAGAATAAGATATGACAGAAAAAAATGAAATCTGTGTGAAAACAGATTACATAAAATAGCATAAATTTATTAAGAAAACTACCAGAACTTTTTGTTAGTCTCAGTAAATGTCATTTATGACTGAACAGTAAACATACAGAGAAAACCCCATTTTACTGAAACAACACAATGTTATCTACACAATTGTTGTGGTTTAACCCCAAGCAGCAACCAAATCGCTTTGGAGTTCACTCTCCTCAAGTTGTGTGGGGGAAAGAACCAGCAGGGTAAATATGAGAAAACTCTTGGATTGACATAAAGACAGTTTAAAAAGTAAAGCAAAGGCCAAGTATGCAAGCAAAGCAAAACAAGGAATTCATTCACCACTTCCCATGGGCAGGCAGGTGTTCAGCCATCCCCAGGAAAGCAGGGCTCCATCATGCATAGCTGTGACTTGGGAAGGTATACATCATCACTTCATACTTCTCCCTCTTCCTTCCTTTTGCCACAGCTTTATTTACTGAACATGATGTAATACGGTATGGAATATCCCTTTGAATCAGTTGAAGTCACCTGTCCTGGCTGTGTCACTTTCAAATTTCTTGTTCATATGCAACCTCCTTACTGGCAGAGCAGTACAAGAAGCAAAAAAGGTCTTGGCACAGTGTAAGCACTGCTCAGCAATAGCTGTTTCCAGTAAAAATTCAAATCATATCCCCCTACTAGCTACAGTGAAGAAAACCATCCCAGCCAAAACTGGCACAACAATGTGTTATGATAGTACTGCCTACTTATTTATCAAAGTCACTGAATTATTTGGGTTGAAAGCAACCCTAAAGATCATCCAGTTCCAACCCCCTTGCCGTGGGCAGGGACACCTTTCACTAGACCGTGTTTCTTAGAGCCCCATCCAACCTGGTTTTGAATGCTTCCAGGAATGAGGTATCTTCAGCTTCTCTGGGCAACATGTCAGCTTCTACTGCTTTTGGTAAAATGGTCTGTTTTAAAATGCCTGAATACAAATAATTCATAAATAGTGGTCAGATCTTAGAAATGCACTTTTCCCACTCAAACGACTGTTCAAGGGACATACAGAATAAAACAAATATCAAAGCCTAATGAGTTTTGCTACCTTTAAACACATTAACAGATATCATTTCAGAGAGCTCTGTAGAAATTAAAACACACAGTACTGATAGAATATCAGCTTTAAACTTGCAACTATTTTAAGAGCCACTGCAGTACCTATTTATTCTTTGCAACTCTTTATATATGAAAGAGTAAGGAAACATAAGGACTCACTGTTTCTAAACACCAAAAAGTGGGAACAGTGTTGAGCATTCTCCCAACTCTCCCGTTGTCCAGGTGCTTATTTACGTTGCATGAGTTTTAGGGCCTTAATAAATATGTGCCACAATGAGAGATCAAGAAAGGGAGTCCTCTTACTGTAAAGGAATATTAAAAGCTGCTAACATTGTTTTCTTCTGTATTCAGATCTCTGAGAAAAAAAAAATACTGTAATTTGCTCTTGTCTGAAATTCTGCAATTGCATCTCAAGAATTTCAAACAGAGTTATAAGGACATGGGCTTTGTTTACATTTTCCTAATGTAGCATCCATTACTTTGTGACCTTGATTCAAATTAAATACATACAATGCTAATGCTGCAGTAGGAGAACTCAAAATATTTGTTTAACTCATCTTTGTTCCTGGAAAGCATTTGTAGCTTCCCTAATCTGTGACACACTTAAGACAAAATATATTGTTTCTCAGGAGTGTTCTATATAGATTTTAGTCATACAGTGCTCAAATTTTAAATTAGAATAGAGATTTGACAGAAGACTTTTGTGTGGCTGCCATTTTTGATCCATCTCTCAGAAGGAGCAAATCCCCATGAACAATCTTAAGGAATCATTCTCTTGAGTTGCAAAGAAGTATTTGAACATCAGTAGTAAAGCCAAGTCTGTCACTCCAGCTGAGAACAAAGCTTTTCAAGCTCAGAACTGCCACAGGGACATATTTCTTTTGAGGAGCAAATCCAGAGTGGTACTCAAGATTTTATGGCTCCTGTGGAACAGCAGTGATTGCTTTTCCTTTTTTTTTTTTTTTTCTATCCTCCATCTTGTAGGGATGAAGCACTTAAAAAGTTTATTTTTGTATATTTTCATGTGTCATCAGAAATGAGAAATCATGTCATTCTTTTCCTCTTCCCCGCCCTCCCTGCAAATTCAAGCTCTTTTTGTGTTTGAAGAAATTTTTATTTCAACTTCAAAAAGCATAACCAAGTGTAACTGATATCCTTGGGTGGAAGGAAAGTTCTTTCATGAGCAAAGGCAAAAAAAATATTTTATCTATTTAAGAGAACAAGTTGGTGCAGAGATTAAGAGTAGCAATGCCACAAGAGTAAACCTGAAGGATGCACTTAAAAAAAAATGTGTAAGAATATCCAAACACTAAGATTAAAAGATGTCTCTTCTTTGGTTGCATGGCAAGCCATAGCATGCAATAGGAAAAACACCAGCAACATTGTAAGTGAACTTAATCTCTTACATGGCTCTTTTGACTTCAGTCATGTTATAGCAGAATAAATTCCTCTGTCTACTCGGCAATCACTAACGGCTAGTTAAATTAATTCTGATTTTTCTCTAAGATTTACCTAGAAAATAAAGTCAGAGAGGTTTTTTTGGATGCAAGATGTACAATATTTTCATACTTAACCTGTGTGGAAAGAATTACTGTAAATCAGACCCTTTTTTTTATTTTCAATGTAAAGCTACTTTACAGGTCGCTTGCTCAGATAGCAGAAGTCTGATTGCATTTCACAGGTCCCAACTCCCACCCTTGGCAACTATTCCATCAAATTCAGCAGAACTTTCCTGGTTTACATTAATCATAGACTTCATCTCTCTCTTCACTTGTTTCTCCTCATTTTCTGCTACCTTTAATTCAAAGCAAGTGGAAAAGGACTATTTTGCCAGTAATTGATTTTACAGAAGAAATTTCAGCTGCAAGTGATTAACAAAAGAAATTAGTCAGAGTTGATGTGCAACATTTTTAAATATAACAGTAGTAGTGAACATTTATATTCACAAAAATAAAACCAGATCCAGTGTTTTCTACTGAGGCTTGAAAGTTACTAAAAGGTATGAAAGAACTCCTTTTGGCAATCTTCTCATTCACATTGTCCCAGTCACATAACTGGGACACACAAACCTCTCCATTTGTATGCAAGCTAAATGCAGATGTATTCTTCGCTGCGCATGCCCTCAAAAGCGAAAAAACCCCATAGCACTTAACAAATTAAAGTATACTCCAAGAAAGAAAGAAAGAAAGAAAGAAAGAAAGAAAGAAAGAAAGAAAGAAAGAAAGAAAGAAAGAAAGAAAGAAAGAAAGAAAGAAAGAAAGAAAGAAAGAAAGGAAAGAAAGAAAGAAAGAAAAGAAAGAAAGAAAGAAAAGAAAGAAAGAAAGAAAAAGAATGAATACAGTTTCTATATGTATGGTTTTTTTAAATTTAAGCCTACCAATACTCTCAAAACTGAAGCTCAGATATTTTTGAAGACACTCCTTCCTCAATCTTTTTGTAATCTCATAATTTACTATATGTTCTCCAACACCAGAGTGGTTGTCATTTGCTTAATTTGTCATTTCTGACACATATAAACAATGCTGAGTAACTCCTAAAAGTGGCAGAGGCACACTAAATGTACACCAAGTATCGCACTTCTCAGCTTTGATTCTTTTGAGGACTAGGATCTGCGAATGGATTGATTACATTTCCTATTTTCAGTACATTGCTATTGATTTTCTTTCAATATCTTTCTTCCAAGTAGTTTTATCCTTTTCTTTCTACTTGACATTCTATCTCTGTCCAAGATTACCCTAGACTTCAGACTTCTACTCAGGCTATTCAGAGCTTACAATTTTTTTCCCGTTTCATATCCAGAGTTATAGCTCCCATAAGAGGATGAACTCCACCCAAGCCATCATTTGGCTGCATCTAAGAGCACATGGCAGTACACATTTCCTTCAAAAGCTCTATGAGTTGCCACACTCAGAGCTTCTCTGCCTTTGGGCCTAGTAAATGGCTGCCTGAAAAAGGAGTTTCTTATGACTTTGCTCAGAAGTGAGTGACAAAAAAAACAAGAAAGAGACAACTAGGATTTCCATCTTGTAATTGGACTATTGGACATAATTGGAATATTCACGTAGTTACTGTTGCATAACCAGTGATGAGACAACTCACGCTCTAAAGTATTCAAGATATAGTAGACTTAAATGACCCTCTACATTGGGTTTACATGGCAGGATGTTGGCAAAAGAGGGGCTGTAGGATCAGCCTTTGTGAAACATTTTATCTGGAACCCTAGAGCTGCATAGTCAGTGTAGGGATCTTCCATTTCGCCAAAGACATGGCAACCCTTTCCAGGACTTTATTCTACTGTATTGCTGAGTTTATGGGTATAACCAACTCTATTGTTTGACTGCACTTGTCAAGCAGGAATACTGCTGCTTTTTGATTAATTTATTCAGGGAAGAAATACTCCCTAAACAGTCTGTTCTTACACTGTATGGTCATTGATCCAACTTGAAATCTCCCTAAGATGTCTCTATTCAGCTATTCATACTTAATTCTCTGCAGATTCTGTTGACAGACAATCATCCTTGCTGATCAAGTCCATGAGCCATCTTAATCTGCACATATGTTTAATGTGAACTTTGAGATGTTTTATATGCCTGGGGTTATTCATTATTGAAACATGGAGCTAATTGGGCAAATCTTCTCAGATGTACAGGTGGCAGGAGGGATTACGATTGCAAAACCCAGTATATACCTTTTGATGATACTTTTGCTCTCTACTCTTTGTTCAACAGATACCAAAGAATCTCATTTTGGATGTGTGTCTTCTAAGATTGTTTCTACAGTTCTAAATTAACACTGTAATTCACTTAATTTTACAGAAATTCTTACCTTCTGTACAGTGACTTTTTCCTCTATTAATAACATGCTCATCAAAAGTACTCTTCTTAAACCACTAGCATCAGTTTGCAAAAGAATTACATGATATCTGTAAGATAATCTCCCATTATGCTGCAAATGTGGGGATTTTAACTGTGCTTTCTCTTTACTTGAACCCATCTGAATTAGAAAGAAACACATATTCTGTGAACTATGTTTCTCAGAAGTGCATCTCTTTTAGAATCCACTCTTGAACATGTACTTTTTTTTTCACTTCGTGCTTTCTCAGTGAGGTAGTTCTCTCATGATAAAGCTTGCAGCTAGAAGCTGAAAACAATTAAGTACTATGGATTCATTTCCTATCAGAAACTGTGATTTTTAAGGTGCTATAAATAAAAACAGGTGCAGTATTAAAAACAAAAATATTAATCCTAAGTTTTCTTTTCAGCTGTTTCTCTTAAATCAGGATATGAACATTAAATGCATTATACCTTCAACCAAAGGGATCATTATTAAATTTAGATTGTTTAAAAGCTTTTCTTGGGTACTCTTCGCAAAGTAAATTCTACCAAATAGCAAAAACTCATTTCTCAAAATAAAAATATCAAAGACAAGTGCTTGATGAGGCTGTTTGAAATCAAACCTGAAACATAGGAACCAGAGATGGAAAAGGTCAGCTGTCTTGTCTATTTTTAAATGTCTCAAGCAACTGCAATTCTGTATTATTCCTTAGGAGATGAGTACACTGTCATTCAAACATTTTCTTATTAACTCCAACTGTAATCTTATTTTATAATCCTTTAATTATAAAACTTACTGTCAACAAGGCAATGCCATGCATGTGTAACATCCTTCTAAGAAGGACATTAGGGATCAATATTCCTTAATCCACTGCCCCCCCAGAGTGATTAATTATAACCATGCCTGTGTTCTGTCAAGAACCAGTGGTAGGTACACATATTTATCCCATTTATAAACTGAGTCAACTTAACAGACTGATATAGAATGAAAGGCTTCATGCAAGTTTAAAATTCATTTCCCAATGAGGTGTAATATCCTAATGGGGAAGAAGAAAAGCTTTTCAGGACAGAAGCTCAGTGTTAGCCAAGTAAATTGAGCAACTGTTTTTTTCTGTCACAAAGATGCATCTGCATACTCAAGAGGAGCAATTTAAAATAAGCAGGCTGTCTCCTGCAGTAGGACAGAAAATATTAAACTTCAGAAGGAAATGTTCTCTTGAACTCCTGAAAGAATTTACAGGGGGACTGATAGTATGAACTAACATGTTTCATTAAATAAGAGTAATCTGAACCAATCCTAGAGATCAGAAAAGATAACAGAAGGCAAGCTGCAAGGGCTGTTACTGAGTATATCTGGTAGAAACAGTCTTCTGAAAAAAGATTGAGGCTTCCAAGTCAGCTGTCTGCAACAAATGTGACTAAGATTTAAGGTTAGCACACAGACTAAACTGTGGTTCTTCCAAGACTCTTCAATAAAAGCAATGACATATTTTTAATTTTCTTAATATCATAGCCAACATGGAACTGCATTCCAAAATCAAGTTAAAATCAGGAATCTTATACAGTTGCGTGGATATCATTGTCAAAATGCAACTGATCAGAAGAAGAACAACAGTCGTCAAAGTGTGGCAGTAATCCTAGGCTGATGTATCAGTGTACATGAGTGAAAGTAACAGTGAAGTGTGACTATGAGAGGTGTCCACATTAAAATTTTTAGTCTTATGTATTATAAATATCTTCCTTCAAAAAGCTGTAAAGATCACCTGAAAACTCAGATGCTCACACACTTTACATCACATTCTTTCTAGCATTTCAAGTGTCATAGTGCAGATACTTACAATGTCATTTTAACATCAGTTTATAACACTTCTAGTCAGACTAGAAAATTGAGGAGCAGGAACTCTTTGCTGATATCACAGAGCAGTGCAAACAGATCCTCCATAGGTAGTAAAAGCAATAGTATCAGGAGTTTTTTGCACCAGTAATAACAACTCATACAAGCAATTCCCCAGCTGAAACAAAACCAGTCATTTAGTCTAAAAAAAAAAGAATAAAATAAAATAAAATAAAATAAAATAGTGAAATGGTATTTGAAAGCTTAAGCATTTTCAGAGAAATTAAATATCGCGGGTGGGGTTTGTCCCCGCGAACAGACCCTCACGCACATCTTGTATAGGAGACGAGCCCCCAGATAGGTGACTCACAAAATGGCTCTTTATTAAAACAAGGTGTCAGTTTATATAGAGAGGTACATAGAAGGGTCTCGAACAAGGGTGGGATTCTTGCCAGGGGCACGAATCTTAAGGGTCAGAGATAAGGGAAAATGGAGGGATTGGCCGCAGGGATATGTCCAGCCATATAGGGAGATTTGGGAGTTAGGGAAGGAAGGGAAGGAATGGTGAGGGGCACAAATAGGGGGGTCCTGCAGGGGTCTGTGGAAGTGGCGTCTTATCGCTGGATCTCAGGCGCTTCCTGCAGTCACAGCTGTCAAAGCACCTCTAGATCAATTTCTTCCTCCGGGGTTTCTTCGTAGCCTTTCTGTATCTGTCTCCATTCTCTGTAGGCCTCTGCTGGTCCACCCCCGACAATTAAACATTCTTATTTCCCTATTAATATTCCTGTGAGCACCTTCAAAATATGACTTTCAGTATATAAATCCAAATTTTAAACAACTTTACTTTTAGCCTCTCCTCCGTGAATGTTAAATCTTGGACTTGATGACTAACTCAAAATATTACTGTGTTAACAATGGTAAAGGCTAACATGCTCTTACATTGCCTAAGTCAAGAGAATTCGAAAATAATCTCTACACTTTTTTCTCTTGGCAGCTGCTCAAGGCCACTCTTATAAAGGTACTAAGCTATATGAGGATATGGCTTGACACCATAAGGGCATTTGAAGATTCTGGTTAGATGATCTCTCTAATTAGGAAATTGGAATGTATTATAAAAATTATTAACTGACAAAATAGCTGGCATTTTAAAAATTAATCTTTGTAAGGTCAATATGATTGAAACAAAGTTACTTGGGTAACCCCACAGAAGATGCTAACTACAAAGGACATAAACCCCAAAATGATGAAATGAGTACCTTTTACCCAGTACTGCCCATGCTGGAATCAGCAGGAGGAAGACCCTAATAGAACACATGCTTGCTTTCAAGAGTAGCTGCTTTCACAACAGGTAGTCTTGAAAGGTCATATTTGCCAAAGTTCCAAACTTTATATTGAATACAGACAGATGCACAGGTCACTTCTGCCAACCGTATTTTGTAGGAGCAATGCCAACATAATAATAGCTGCAATCTCTGAGATGTATAGCCAAATGTAGGTTTTGCATCTGGATTTCCATCTTAGCCAGTCTGGTCAGTTCCAGTTGCTTATGGTCATACAAACCTAGAAACCAGACATATCCTATATAAATAAAAGCTCTCCTCGAGAGAGCCCTGGCAGGGATTGTCAGTTCCTCAGAAGCAATTGAAATCAATCACACAGCATATGAAACGTGATGCAAAGGAGATGGAGGGTAGGGAGGGGAGGCTCTGAATATTTGAAACAGCCAAAACACAGTGGAATTGCATCATACAATACAGATTAGTACATGGTAACTTAAACTAAAGACTATGAGATCTCCTAAAAACAATGGCCATTTTTGTACTTAATCCTGGATTTAAAGTATGTGTACTATTATATAAAAACACCTTCTGAGGGCAACAGTTTAATAGGTAAGGGAAATCCATTTGATGTATAAAAAGCTTGCTAACTGAGGCATATGTAGTGAGAGTACAGAAACATGAGGAAAACCACATAAGGAAAATACTCTTCCCTAAGCAGGGCAAACATTTAAGGTGCTGCACTGAACCTGTTGGGCTCAGCAACATGACACATTTGCAATTATTTGTGGTGTATTACTGGGGACTGTGACATGGAAGTGGCTACACCCACTTACAGCTACTGATACCAGTTAAGTGCTATAGTTAAAGAAGAGCTATTATGCTATTAACTGTACCTTCTCAATACTGGAAAGGTTTTATACTAGTGTACTTTCTATCTGCAGTAGGGTCATGAACATTTTACAGCCACAGTGTAAAGCCATAGCAAATTCAGACGTTAAACTCACTTTCTCAGTTTCTTAAAGTTTGAGACTGACTTAAACATGACGTGTAACCACGAAAATGAATAGTGTAGGTAGATCTCAGATCTACTGATACTATCATAGTAAGAAAAAACACCTCTCACAAGCACATTTTTGACATCAAACTGCTTACTATGAATTGCTAATTTATGAGAAAAGTTTGGTTCTAAGTAAGATTTCACTTGCTTTGGTGAAAACTCATGGTGCTAAGGGCTCATGCAGGCCTACCTATTATTTTCAATAAGAAAAATCTAAACATTTCAGCTTAACTCTTAAAATTCACTACAGGAAAAAAATCATTGATAGAAAGTACGCAAAATATTACAGCTAGAAAATATTAAAGTAATTGGAATATATTTTAAAAATCCTGTCGACACTTAAACTTAGTCTTAACCTATAGAAGTTATATTTGATATCTGTTTTTTATTAAGGTTTTTCACAGGTTCAACTCCACACACTTAGAAATGTTTCTGACTTCTGTGTATATATAATCTTTACATATGAATTATAAAGAGTTTTAACTGAAATGTATTAAGTTCTTACATTTTCTTACATTTTCTAGTCTTATTTTCCATGTTTCAAAACTGTATTGTACAAGAGAGAAAATTGTACCTTCTGAAAATCATAGTTTCTGACTTCAGTGCTGAAAATTCTGCCATATGGAGCCTGAGTATTAAAATTTCACTTAAATTTCCACCATCATGCATACATGTTCATAAAGACCACTCTTCATCGTTACAAGTTAAAATTGATACCTGGTGATATTAAAAAAATCTATGGTAATAATATTTTTATTTTATTAAGGAATAAATGTTATTAGGTGTCTGAAAATTCCAATACATGTTTAAAACCCCTCTACAAGAATCACGGGTACAAACTATCCAACATGCAGCCCTTTTTCCTCCTTTCCCATCGCACCGGATATATTCACCTTTTGACAGCTTATACCTTTATTACACAGCTCTCCACACAAGATGCTTCAGTCTTCCCATTCATTCACACTGAAATTTGTATATTTAGTGGCATCCAAAGCTAAAGAACTTCAAACTGGTCTCCACTAGGAAAAGGAGTTTTTTCTCTGGCTCAGAGCAAATTTGTACTGAAGCAAATCCAGAAACTCATATGACATTTCAATTACTGCAATTTCAAGAACTCGAACATTATCGAATGAGGCTAAAGTTCCAGACTTAGGCTGGGAATTCTGTGCAAGCTGATGATTGCTGTATTTTTAGGTGTCCAATAAACATTAAGAAGGTCATAATTTTGAAGACAGATCAAAATTTTCTTTTGTACTGTTTTCTTTAAGTGTACTTGTAAAGCAACTAAACAACCATGTTCTTTTCATCCCAATCTTTGGGTTTTTTTAAATAAACAAATGATGATGTGTCAGTAAGAGCAGGGAGGGGTACCTGATTTAAACTGAGTTACTACAATTTTTACAACATATAACAAATAAAATACAGGAGAATTTGTGACCTAGCAATAGCAGCTAAAAACCCAAAGACAGCAGGACTGTGGCTAATACAATGGTTTCAAAGTCCTCATTGTAGACAGCTGCCCAGACTACTTTGTGAGACAAATAGGTATGTTTAGTTACATAACCAAGTAAACATCCCCACCCTAGCCACCGACCCCACAGACTAATTGCTCTAAAATCATTTGTGTATGCAAAGCCTATAAACAGAATCCAGACACTTCAGATGTGAAAGTTTACGATACACCTATCTAAAGTTCATACGTCTTACTTGGAAGAGAAACAGGCTAGACTAATCCTGTAATAGAGGTGAATGATCTTGAAGTTGTTTCCCTCCTTTGTCCTGGATACTAGCTAGGTTTCTTACCCTGACATTCCTCAGTGTAGCCCACTCCCTCTTTGGACCACCAGCATGCTGGAACATAACTTATGCTATTAACCTTCTGGCTTTTGAAGATTTGCTGACCTCTAATACATCTTTCCTGAAGTGAAAAAAAGTTATCTTTTTTTTTTCTCGTTCAGTCTATTCCTTTATTTACACCTTACAGCACTGCTGAATTTGGGTTTATACATTTATGTACAAAGGCTTTTCAAATCAAACATTGTCTCCTAAATTCCAAACTCACCATACATAGTAAGAAATAATTCTATTAATATTCTGGGATTAGAGAAGGGCTAAAGAATGAAGCACAGAAGCCTTGTTTTCAGAACAAGAGTATTTGAAGCATTTATTTTTATTTCCTTAAATCATACCAATGTTTGTAACAGTCCCATTTCTACATACAATGACATTCATCACGTTGTCATACATGTAAGTAAACCCCATAATTCTCAATTGTACTAAAGTACAGTAGAATGAAGCAAATAAATTCTAGTAAACTGATATAAATCATTCCTTATAATTTACAATTTGTATGCAGTCAACAAAGAAAATTAATACTTATTTATCAAATTTGATTAGATGTCTCACATCTGTAATTAAAGGTAGGTGTTTTGGATTTTAAATTTGTATTCCTGTTAATTTTAAAAACCATCTATCAAGGAAGATATAACTTGGCCTGTGAATTTTGAATATTCTCCAGGGTCTTCACAGAGATAGTAAACTTTTGCTTGAGATTGTGTATCAGATCACCTTCCCTTTATCTCCTTCACAGTAAATGGACATGCACGCTTAATTTGGGTGTCAAACCACAATAATTCTGTGTGGATTAAGCCCCGCATGCAGATTAGCCCCCCATGGACACTCACTCACTTTCCCACAGTGGGAGTGGAGAGAAAACAGTGAGAAAACTTCTGGTTCAACATAAAGACACTTTAGCAGGAAAAGCAAAAGCCATGCAAGAGCAAAGCAAAATGAGGCATTCATTCACCATTTCTCATTGCCAGGTAGGTGTTCAGCTGTCCCCAGGAATGCAGGATTTCATCAAGTTCAGCAGTTACTTGGGAAGACACCATCACTCTGAATGTCCCCTCTATCTGTATGTGCTAAGCGTGATGCCATATGGTATGAAATATCCCTTGGGTCAGTTAGGATCAGCTGTCCTAGCTGTGTCCCCTCACAACTTCTTGTAAAACCCCAGCCTATTTGCTGCTGTGGTGGGTTGAAAGACAGAAAAGCGCTCTTCAGAAATGCCTAAAACATCTCTTGTTATCAAGACTTCAGTCACAAATCCAAACCACAGCACCATATGAACTGCTGTGAAAAATATTAACTCTTATCGCAGCCAAAAACCAGCAGAGCATTTATCCAAGTTATATTGCCACAGGCTGCCTGGTTACAGATACTTAGCATCATATGAGATGCCATCAGTATCCAGACAGGGTACTGGAGACTGTTCAAAAGTAGCCTAGGTCTGCTGCAGGTCCTGTAAAATACCAGGCAGCCTGTGGCAATATAACTTGGATACATGATCTGCTGTTTTTTGCTGGAGACCCATCAATCATTAGACTTTACAGTGCAGCACTCTGTCCTGTTCAGGAGTTGATTCTTAAGAACCACTGAATACACACCTATGATAAGCAATTAGGAAAACCAGAGTGAGTCCCATCCTACAACTGGAAAAGCCTTTTGCCAGACGAAAATGTAGCTTGAACAGTTTATTATAAATAATTGCATGTACTTTACTCCTAGGTTCAAAGAGTATTATTTTGCAAGTGCTTTAAGTTATGAGAGTGATTGTGCAAACAGTGACTTTAAAAATGTAATGTGAAATTCACCCAGTGTAATGCAAGTAATCAAAAAAATCCCTTATATCAGCCATCAACTTAGATTTAGTGCCTGCAGAAGCTCCTGGAAGGTACCCTAAGGACCTGAAAGCACCTTTAATTAAAAAAAGAGGAAGACCCAATAAATAAATTACCTGACTAACTCACACATCCTAAAAAACCCAACAAACTGCTAGGAGAGGGTGATGAATAAAAAGCTACTGAAATATCAAAATAAATTTTAAAAAGCCAAACAGAAAAAAAAACAGAAAAGTACTACAAGGTCAAAGTTCAGCATTGCTCCAAATCTGTAATTTCAGAAATAATCAGCACCACACTCAAGTAAGTTATTTCTTCATTTTGACCTCAGTCCCATTGTTATTTGGTGCTCATTTAAAGAGTTTTAGTTGACACTTAGTAGAGTAACCTCATCAAATAATAACAGTGTGGGTTCAGTTGGGTTAAAGTACTTTCAGACATCATTTAATTTAGGCTGTGTTTGTCTTTTACTAAGCACATAGCCTGGTATCTTTCCTGTAATTTTAACAGTTTCCAGGGTGATAAGAAGATCTGGTAGAAATTAAATATATTTTCAGAGTATATAGGTTGAACTGTTACGCAATTATTTTTTTTATTTTTGTCTCATTTTCCTAGAGCTGACTTTAAGTAACATTATTAATAACTCATCTTCAAATATATTTTAAATATGGCAAGCAAAAATCCTGGTATTTAAATTCCTTCTGTGAACAAGCTATGAATATATTCGACATTTTTTCCTTTGAGCAGATTAAATAGTAGTCCATTTCTTACAATCACACTTAAACCTGCACTAATTTCAGTTTTATATTTTCAATATAAGCAATACTATTTATTCAAGTCTGAACATTCTTTCTGCAATTTACCATGAGATTTATCGTTATGAAAGTTTGTGGTAGGCTGTGAAGACATATGTACTCTTTCAGTTTTCTGTGGGACAAAAATATTCAAGACAAACTATCTCATTCACACTAAAACTATTTGTAATGAAATACTGCTTTCTGTCTAGATAGCATTGCAGAGTACCAGAGTTGCAGAGTTGCCAACCACAGAGTTTCTGAAAAATTGTGTCATTTTATAGTTTTCTAGAATATTAAAACAGTTCTGTATAATTGAAAAGCTAATTCTAATGTAGTTAGAATAATCTAGCTGAGCTACAGCTATGAAAAAAACACAATAATTACAGTGAACAGAAAACATGATGAAATTTTATCTTCTGGTTTGCTAGACCTTCATCTGGACTCCACTGGACAAAAAAGCTAAAGCAATTCAAACTTTCTGAAGTTATTTTGACATTTAAAGAGAATGCATATAAAATGTTTCCTTTGGTGCAGATATTTAATTTAATTTAAAATAAAAGTTTAATTTCTATTTTCTATTGCAATTTGTATTGCAAGCTTAGGTATTACAATAAAAATCAAAAAGTTGTGGGGTTTTCTTATACTTTTCATGTGAATCACCCTGTGTTAATTGCTAGAAAGCTTAGAAACAAAGTTTCTTACGAACCACATTTGTTTATATATATGTAAATGATGCTCAGAAATCTCACAGTGGTTTGCTTTACTCCTCCTGCTTTTGGAGAACTGGCCACCTGGTGAACTTACAAGAATATTACTAGTATAGGTTATAGGCCTAGCACCAAGTGAAATGATAAATTCAGTTTTGAGATCATGTTTTGGTCAGACATTATAGAAGTACAGAAATACAGAAAGTAGCCATTTGATATTGTAAGCCTTTTTTTTTTCCCCATAAATTTGCTATTAAGGGCTCATGTAAATTGCTGTTGGTGATACAGTCTTAGTTCTGCTATTACAGACTCAGTATCTACTGCAACAGAATCCACCTGATGCCTTGATTGCTATTTCTTGGTCACCCATGTCAGCAAAGTCTCTAAAGCCATGTAGTACGTCATTATTGCCTGAATAGCTGCAAAAAAAACCCACTTTTTTTCTTATGCCTGCTAACATGAATCTTGCTGACATTTTCAGCCACTGAGGTTGAGTGCAGCTACCACCATGCTTTTACATGTGCAGGATAGGGTGAAGCACTTACCCATGCTATCGTTTCAAAATAAAAATTCAGCCCTCCAAGTCATTGTCCATCCCTTTCTAAGTATTGCACAGGAAGCAAAAAACTTGTCAGCCTTTATTTCCATCAGCACTTGGAGTGAATTACGATCCAATCAAGTTTTCTGAATTCATGTGTCTTTAGGTAAGTTTACTGTTTGACCCACTTTCTTCGGAATAGTTTAGGTAGACATTCTGTATGCACGGGAACATCTTCTGTCCTCAACTGTCAAGATATCGAACATAGCCTAAGGTCTCAGCTGAGCTCTGACCTTTCTAATTGTTAATCCAAATCTGGTGCATTCAAATCTATAACAAAGGTCTACTAAGGCAGACCCACAGGAAATCCTGATCCATTTTTCACTGGAAGGACTTTATGAAAGATATCCAACTGGAATATATGAAGCTTATGTGCCATTCAAAGCTGAAATATAAAATCCAGATGTGTTGGCTTGGCTGAGGTAGAGTTAATTTTCTTCACAGTACCTAATATGGGGCTATGCTTTGGATTTGTGCTGAGAACAGGGTTGATTTTTGTTATTGCTGAGCTGTGCTTGCACAAAATTAAAAAATTTTCTGCTTCTTGTACTGCCCTGTCAGTGAGGAGGCTGGGGGTGTATAAGAAGTTGGGAGGAGACAAAGTTGAGACAGCTGACCCCAACTGACCAAGAGATACTCCATACCATATGGAATCATGCTCAGCATATAAATCTGGGGGAATAAGAAGGAAGGGGTGATATTTGGAGTGATGGCTTTTGTGTTCTCAAGTCACTGTTATGTGTGATGGAGCCCTGGGAGCTTTCATGGAGATGGCTGAACATCTGCCTGTCCACAGGAAGCTGTGAAGGAATTCCTTGTTTTGCTTTACTTGTGTGTGTGGATTTTGCTTTACCTATTAAAGTGTATTTATCTCAACCCATGATTTTTCTCACTTTTACCCTTTTGATTCTCTTCTGCATTTAACTGAGGGGGAATGAGCAAGTGGCTGCATCAGGTCTTTTTGCCAGATGGGTTTAAACCATACAATAACTTTGTATCTATGATTAACTTGAAACAAACTCTCTTCCTTTTATCTCCTGCTTCCTCTGTAGTCTATGAGATTCTCTGTCTCTTCAAAGATGTAAACTCTCAGGGTAGGGGATGTTTCCAAGTATGATTAAACAAAAATGAAACAGAGTTTTCATAATTAGTTAAGACTTTTAATCTCTGTCTTTACTGTAGTAATTATACATGCACACCTACAGATATGAAGAATCAGTACTTCATTGCCAAGAGTGGGATGACAACAAACTTCAACCACTTCAGTATAAATTGCTCACTACATTAAAATTAGTTCATATTAAAAATATTCAGATTTCTGTTTTAGAATGTAAATGTACTAAGACTTTCAGTTTGTTAACATTATGTTGTCATTGAAAATAGTTCTCACTAGCTAACACCATCTGTTTATACACAAATATTTTCCTTCCATTCAGGCAAGATGAAAGTAACAGTAAAAACAGTCTGGTGGGGAAAAGAAATGTGCTAAAAGTGTTGATATACATACATATCAAGACAAGAGAAATTTTTAATACCGCTTTACTCCACAGCCAAACATTGAGCTGTTGCTTTTCAAATTCAATAGAGGAAAAAGTAAAAAATTCTTGTGAACATCTGGAACATCAAAGCCAAAGGAAGAACCTCCATTTACTTCCACATATAAATGTTAAGACCCTGATTCCAATCACTGTAAAAGAAATCTTAGAGAAAGTAGAGAATAATTATTACAGCATACTCATAGAATTCTTCTCTGTGATAGCAACATTTATGTTTCAGAGCTCACCTTCCATGAATTGAAAAGGAAGAGTCATTTGGTGGGTCAGTTCTTTTTCTATTTATCCCAATGTCATTTTTCATTCTCTTTGATTCTTTTTAGAACTTTGTATTCACTTGCATTTAAGAAATAATGTTTCAATTGGTCCCCATTCACTGTTCCGCTTCTGCCCCTGACCCGTCTTCTATTTTCTAGTCATGATTCTCATGAAGCAATAGACATATAAAACAACAACCAGAAGGATGTCTCCAGGAAGGCAAACTCACTATGTTGGTATTTAAATTTTCTATCTTTCTTTGGCAGTGAGAAGCACTTATAAATTCTTCTTTAAAACTATTTACATCAAGAGTCTTAATATATCACTGAGGGGAGGACCTGAAACTCCCTCTGGAACTGTATAGACTCCACTAAAGTCTTTTCACATCACTTTGTTATCTGTATTGATTTTTGGTCTCAGTTGCATTCAGCCTAGAAGACAAACAACCTCAGTCAATCAGCACCTCTTTACGTCAGTTGCCCTTTTACAAAGTCTCATTTCCAGCTGGAACTGTGAAAATTCTTTCACCTGAAGTTTATACAGAGCAACTTATGCAGAGGTGGCTAATAGGAAAAAATAGAAAAATTTATAGCCTGCCTTGTCAAAAAAAAGTGTGTTCTGTGACTAGGTAATTTTCAGATAAATGGTTTGGGATTTATATACATATAAATATATATATATTTGCTTGGTGTTGGAGTGTTCTTCTTAAACATCTGTCTCTTACTCATGTACTGTTAAACTGGTGTCAATAAGGGAAGCTGCAGAGAAAAAATGTCCATATGTTGTATCACTGATCATTAGCTTACCAGTTATATTCCATGAAGCAAGGGTTCTTATACTTTTCTTCCATAAACTGACTTGTCTATCTATTTTAGGCTCAGTGCTTTCTATTAAGTTCAGTGAGAATATATCCATTCAATTTAATGAGCATTGGATTATCTTCTATGTACTAAATCTGTGTTTCAGTGTTGAGAACGTTGATACTGAGAAAAAGTGAACTTTCAGTTTAAAATTATAGGAACATCATTTGAATATGTCATCATTACTCAGAGAAGGGATACTTTTGCTTCAGTGTTACATATGGCTTTCTTTTAGCATCTGTAAATCACAAAGGTCTTTTAAGTGATATGGTTTTGACATTAAGTAATACCATATGAGTGCGTCAAATTAATTAACTACTCAAACTGATATACCCTAATTCAGGTGTATATTAACATGATATTTGCAAATGATAAGATAAAAAAAATTGCAATTATTTTTATTGTCAGATAAAAATATCTTGCATTCTCTGACTAATTAAGGCTTTATAAATAGAAAGAAACAGTAGTTCTGTGTGCTAAACACGGCATCAGCCAATGCTGCAAATTTTTTAAGAAAACAAACCAGAGATACTAAGAGCTTTGGAAAGAAATTCTCTCCTAAGGTGAAAAACCCCACAACAAATAAACACACATTTACATACATATATGTCTTTACATACACATACTTAAATGCATCTCAGCTGAACACCTACTGGGAATATGAAAACTCATACTGACTTCTTGTGCTGTTTGTTTTCTAGTTTTCATACATAGGAATAAACAGATGGAATTTTTTCTACTGGGAGTTTAATCTACTGATAGCAAGGGTTTTGTAAAAAAATATATGGCAGTTTCCCAATTTCCAGCTGATAACCAGATGACTCTTTTTACAGAGGCATACAATGAGCTTCAAGAGACAAAGCTATCAAATAAAAAAATAAGTTGCAAAGTGACAGGACATAGAAAATGGGACCGTTCTCAGCAATGGTATTTATTGACTGACTCACCCAATATGCAGCAACAATTTATCAAATGGTTTGGAGGCCAGAAGGGTATCTATGCAATTCTTTGGTTTAAAAACTTATTTTGTTTCCAGAAAGGTTATTTTTTGCTATGTCACTGGGAATTCCTGGATCACTGCTTGAACATATTTTCAAACACATTTCTGTGTTACCTGAAACTAATGGGGTAATATAGCCAAAAATGGAGCTTGACATCTGCCATTTATAAACAGAGATTTCTAGATGGAATATTTTTGTCCATAACATGTTTAAACCCCAGAAAGGGAGAGAAGCTAACCCAGCTGTGACCTAAGAAGTTACTTTAATAAATAATGCTGTATTGCAAGTATGAGATCACATTTTGTGTGAAGTCTACTATTAAGAAAACTGTGTGTATGGTTGCAGATCTTTTCAGTCACCCTATGGTTATGAATGCCTTAAAATATATTGTGAGAAAAAAAAAAAAAAAAGCAATTAGAATCTGTGAAAATTGCTTTGAAGAGAAAAGCACCACTACTTTAGATGTTACTTGAAAGAAAAACACACATTTTGTAAAACCTCTGCTTCCAGGGATGTACAGATGACACAGACCTTTCACTGAATAACTTATACATTTATTTACATTTTAAATGGCTTAGATAACCTAGATTAAAAAAAAATAGTATTTTTAAAAATCTCTCTATAACAAAATATTTCTTTGTCACAATTCATTCTTAGTGAAAAATAAAACATGTTAAAGGTTTTTGTTTTAGTATTCAGTACTACTGTTCTAAAGTAAGCAGCTATCAATTCTATGTGATTAGCAGTGAAATCAGTCTCCCAAGATGTTACACAAACCTTTGCATCACAGAGACATTGGAGGGTTTTTTTAGGGATGACTGAATCAAGACTGTTCTTAGAAATACAGGGGGTTTTTTCCTTTTTATTTCAAATTAACACTAATATTACAGAAATCTTGCAGACAAATTCTTCATTTTTGCATTGTCTTTATTGTATTTCTTACCAAATATGATTGATTTAAAAAAAAACAAAAAAAAAAAAATAGCCATCTGGTATATTTACAAAAAATCATGTTAATAGGATAACACTCCTTTCTAAATGTCAAAACTGAGGAGCTTCTAAAAATGAACATCCTTTTTTTGAGACAAAAAAAAAAACCAAGGAACCTATGACATTTCTATTCTACATCCAATAGAAGAACAGTAATTTTTGCAAACTGTTAATTCTACTGGACAGAAAATAGAAAAAATACACTTAACTAGCAGAATTGTATATCCAAAAAAATGCTAAAAAATTGTGTTAACATTCATAACTCAAAGTTTCAGTAGTAATTCAGAACATTATTAAGATACAAATTAATTTCAAAGACTTGAAGGCAAAACTTTTTGTTTTTTTAGATGAAGGTATAGAATATCTTCTACAATATTCAAAATATTTAAGTTACTAAATTGGTCCAATAAGGTCCATAAGGGCCCCACTAGACCTTCTGTTCACAAACAGAGAGAGACTGGTGGGACATGTGGTGGTTGGAGGCCATCTGGGGCACAATGACCATGAAATAATAGAGTTTGCAATACTCAGGGATGTAAGAGGGCCATCAATAAAACCTCTACGCTGGACTTCCAGAGGGTAGATTTCAGCCTTTTCAGAAGACTGGTCAGAGGATACCCTGGGAAACTACTCTTGAAAACAAAGGGGTCCAGGAGGGATGGAAATGCTTCAAGAAGGAAGCCTTGAATGCACAAGAGAAGGCTGTCCCAGTCTGCCGAAAGGCAAGCCAAAGGGGAAGATGACCGGTCTGGCTGAACAGGGAGATTTTAAAGGAAATTAGGGTAAAAAAGAGAGCCTACTGATTCTGGAAAGAAGGGCTGGCTACTCAGGAAGAGTTTGGGAATATAGTTAGGTCTTGCCGAAAGAAAATCAGAGAGATGAAGGCAAAATTTGAACTTGATCTTGCTACTTCTGTTGGGGATAACAAAGTCTTTCTATAGATACATCAATAGTAAAAGGAGGGACAAGCAAAACCTCCATTCTTTATTGGACATGGGATCCACCCAAGGGTGATGAGGGAGCTGACAGAAGAGCTTGCCAAGCCACTCTCCATCATTTACCAACAGTCCCGGCTCACTGGGGAGGTCCTAGGCAATTGGAAGTTGGAAAATGTCACACTGATCCAGAAAAAGGGCCAGAAGGAGGACCAAGGAAACTACAGGCCAGTCAGCCCGACCTCTGTGCCTGGTAAGGTTATGGAGCAGACCATCCTAGATGCAATCACACAGCACCTACAGGACGGACAAGGGATCAGACCCAGTCAAGATGGGTTTAGGAAGGGTAGGTCCTGTCTGACCAACCTGATCTCCTTTTATGATCAGGTGACCCACGGGGTGGATGAGGGGAAGGCTGTGGTTGTGTCTATCTGGACTTCAGCAAAGCCTTTGACACTGTCTCCCATAATATACTCCCGGAAAAGCTGGCAGCTCATGGCTTGGACAGGGGCACTCTCTGCTGGGTTAAGAACTGGCTGGAGGGCCGGGCCCAGAGAGTGTTAGGGGATGGGGCTGCATCCAGTTGGTGGCCAGTCACCAGTGGTGTTCCCCAGGGATCAGTGCTGGGCCCAGTCCTATTTAACATCTTTATTGGTGATCTCGATGAAGGGATTGAGTCCACCATTAGAAAATTTGCAGATGACATCAAGCTGGGAGGAGAGCGTCGATCAGCTGGAAGGCAGGAAGGCTCTTCAGAAGGGCCTGGACAGACTGGAGAGTTGGGCTGATTCCTACTGGATGAGGTTCAACAAGGCCAAGTGCCGGATCCTGCGCTTTGGCCACAACAACCCCCTGCAGTGCTACAGGCTGGGGACAGAGTGGCTGGAGAGCAGTAGACAGAAAGCGATCTCAGAAGTTCACAAACAGCTACTAATATTACATATTAATGTCTTTTTGTCTTGGTAACAAAGATGACTAAGAAAAAAAGTCCCATATTTATGGGCATGCTCACAAAGACTTCTGAGGCTCATAGAGAAGTCATGTATTTGAGAGCCATGTACATGTTTTACAATACATCTTTTCTATTTAAACAATACATATTTGCATGTTTTAAAATATATTGTTGTCGTAAAATAATAAGAACAGATTGAACTGTCCCATGAGACTCAAAAGAAGTATTACAAAGGCCATTTTTAGACTGGAGGTAGACCTACAGAGTATGTCCCCTACTTAAGTTCTTGTTCTCCTAGACCCATGAAGACAACACTGTACATCTCCATAAAATGTTAAACAAGTCGGGGTATTCAGTCTTTTGAAACAGCATAATGAGGAAAAAATCCATGTTTTTCTACTTGAAGAATAATTGGTATTTCCCACATATCCAGCTAACCACTGCTTATCAGTGCAGAAGGGAAAAGCTCTCTTGCCCTAGAAAGTGATCATCTTTTGATATGAAGCACAAACTTTCCTTTGTTATTAAATTAAATTAAAAAAACAAGCCTTTATTTTAATAAAGCCTTTATTAAAGCCTTAATTATATTTGCACAACTGTGATATTAGATCCATCACAGGTCAATTGATAGATGTAGTATAGATAGATATAGATAGATAGATATTAGATATATATATAGATAGATATAGATATAGATATAGATACAGACAGATATAGATATCAATATAGGTATAGATATGTAGTTTCCTCCCTCTCCCCTCCAACTGACGCTTTGCTTAAACATTCTTTGTTCTTTTCTGCTGCATGAGAATATAAAGGATTTACCAAAGCCAGTCACTATAAACCTAGTGATTCTGCACATCTAAGTTAGTTGTTCTTAATTTTTTATTTTTGTGCTATCTAGTGACACTAAATTTTATCTAACTTTATATAAAATATAACTTCCATTTCCCTGATCTGTGTCATGTCACATTTTTCTAAATGATTCTTCTTAAAGGTGAGTGAGTAATTAGGTACATTACTGAATAACTGTGTCTGGAAGAAAACATTTAATAATTATATTTATGCATATGTTTCTTTCTAAGTTACCCTAGATAATTCTATTTTTTCTGCAGAAGTACCAGAAATGAAGATATATTCCCAGGCAAAAAGTTAAAAGTGCTATTAAAAAGGTAAGAACTTAGAAAAGCTTCTGCAATAATAAAAGCATAACCAGATATGTTATACAAATTTTCCAAAGCATTCAACACCAAACTAATTCTTTTCCAACTCAGGCCATTGACCATTACCTAGGAGTAAGGTTATGCCATAGCTGAGTGCCCTGAAAAAAAAAAAAAAAATGGAAGAAAAGGAGCTGAAGACTGTTAAAGAGGTATAGATTTTCTGTAGAGAAGTACATTCTACACATTCATCTCTCAGTCTATTCAACACATAATTGAATATTCAACACATAATTTCTTTTTCATTCAATCAAGGAAGGTTCTCGAGGATAAATTTAAGCAAGGTCATACTGTACAATACTGGAAAGCAGAAAAAGGGTCAGAGTCTCAACTAAGTTTAAATGCTTCCTAAAATTTCAAAGAAAAAAGGTCTCTATTACTTTAAATCATCTGGTGATCTATAGCCTTAATTTTAATGTTTGCCCATATCAAGAGTACTTCTTTCTGAATCTTTAGAAGAATAAAGTAAAGTTCGGAGTCTTACAAGAGCACATCTCTGACATGATTTCCTGCAGTTTGTTCAGTTATTCTAAAACATGCCACCGAAATATTTGTCATCATATCATTTACACACTCAACAGCCTATGTAAGTAGGAACTTGTCCTATATCCTCTGTGCTTTACCAAAATTCAAAGGAAATATGGAAATGTGCAGTTATTGTGGTAAGTGTGTAGGTTGAAGCAATCAAATTTAAGATTTACTTTGTATCAATCAAGTCTTTCTAAATTGTTGAAGCTCTATCTGAAAGCTCCTGACAGCCAAAAAGAAATATAAAAGAACCAGGTATCTAGCCCTTTCTTATCTTAGGGTAGTGTCAGAAAAGAAAAAATTACAGCAGAAATCATATGTATTAATTCATAAGCCCATTGTTTCCAAGACAGTATGAAACAATTTTTTTTCTATATATAAAAAAGAAAAAAAAAGAGAACAGCGTTTACACAGCACAAATTTTCACAAAAGAACAAGTTTTCCCTTCAAAAAGGATAAACCTTAATGTGTCAGGTGAAGAGGCAGAAGTTCATTTACTTCAGTAAAATACAAGTACGCTGTGAGATGCAGAACCTGGGACTGAGAATTTGGCAAAATAAAATATTTAACTGCAAGAGACGACAACTCTTAAGAATACATTTACATACAAGGATATGCTCTGGAGAGTCACAAGCCAGAGTTCTTCACTGCAGAATAGCATGACCATCCATCCTCAGTGCATTAGAAGGGCCCTTTATGGATCCTGTGGAGACTGGCCAAGGGAGAAACAAACAAGACAAAGTCGAAACAAGGATCAGAAGCTCATCTGGGCTTTATGCAGCATAGTCACTCTGTACTCAAATATAGTATGTCTAATAGCTAGCAGGGTGGAAAGAAAAATAAAACTCCTGAGAATCTAAGGGTTTTGTTTCCTAGTCCATTATTAATGTTTCAACAGACACATTTCAAGAGACACTTTGAAAAAATAACTGATGAGCCTAAGGCCTGTAATAAAAAGTGAATAACAAATTTAATTTGTATCAGATTCAACGCAAAATCAACTGAGGATCTGTACTGAAGTTCTCCCTAACCTAAAATCTGAAAGAAATGTGTAATAGAGCAGGCAATTGAACCTAGCTTTGAGTTAACAACCTTTTGTTTAGGAAGTGAAATTATGCATCTTAATTATAAGCCGCAATTCAGCTTTTGCAAGTAAAACAGCAGCATCAAGTGTAGAGTGGTAGATGAGGTCAATTTTTTCCTTAAAATCAGTTTAATATCAGCTTTCTTAAACAATTGGAATTCTGAATATTCAGCATTTAGCAAACCAGTGTTGCTGTTAATTCTTCAGAAAGGTCCATTCTATAGCAGAGCAACAATGCACCATCTGTGTATAAGCTTGACACTAATTGCTAGCACAACAAACATTAAAGTTGATTATCCAGACTTACAAATTATAATAAATACAAGTAAAATTGAAGAGAGCTTTTTCATGCCCCCCTCTCCCTGCTACCTAATAAAACACAAAATGTTTAATACATAATGGAATAATCTTTTTTTGGTCACAAGCATCTTGAAGGAACTCAGTGTGTCATTGGTCCATATAATCCCTCCTGATTACATCCAATGAAATTACAGTATTTGAAGGGTAATGGATTTTGTTTCAGGCTATGGGAAATCAAAGCCAGAATATGAAAAATCTTCTTATTTAATTAATAATATTTATTTAATAAAATAGAAATTTTGGAGGCATTTAAAAGACAAAAAAACCCAACAACCACAAAATCTTTAGGTTTTCAAGTCTAACACTATTATTTTTCTAGGGTGATAAAAGCAATAATTAATTTTTTGGATCCTCAGGCTTTGCTTTTTCTAGTAAAGTATACTTGGCCAGGTCCTAGCCTTAAGTGGCAGCACATGATTATATATACTGCCTAACTGCTGGCCTGTGCTTTGACATGGAGCATGCCTAATCAGCACCTTCTCAGAAAACACTTGTACACAGACTGGGGAAAGGCATGGGCCAGGGATGGTTGACAACAGCCTACCTGGAGTAGATTACATGGGTTTTTTAATGGAAGTGAGTTAAACTATGAGGACAGTGTTCCCTGTTGACATGGAAAGGTCTTTGTATGCAATAAGATACAAGGGTTCAAACATCAGCCCAAGGGAATGCCGTGTGGAAAGGGTACACATAAAAATGGTAGCATGCCACTTGTCAGGGGCAGAAAATTAGACAACTTAATTTGTTAAGGGTATTGTAGCCTCAGTAAAGTGGAAAACCACTGAAAAAGCTAGCTAAACAACCATAACTATTGAATAATAAAAAGTATGAAATAGGCCTCAAAATTAAAGGCCCTAAATAGTATTAAACTATCAGGTATTACACTAGTGAAATTTTTAATTATATGGTTTGGTCACTGTCATTAATATTCAACACATTTCATTTGTCATTAATGATATTCAAATATAGATATACATATTTAATCCTAAAGCCTATGTGATGAATACTTTCCACTGACATTGTAAAACAGGGCTGAGAAATACTATAAATTTTGAGTAAAGCACAAGAAAATACCTATTTTAAAAATGTGTGGACTTTGCTAATGTCTGTAGATTCAAGAAATCTGTTTTTGTCTATGTGATCATCTAGAAAAATGAGATATAATTTAGCATCTTCAAATCTTTCAACAGGACATTGTAGATGGGTTATAAAGTCAAAAATAGTTATAGGAGAAGAAAAAGATTTTAAGAGGCACAGTGGGCATTAGAACACTAGTAACCCTCTGCTTACAGCTACACTCACTACTAACTTGTTTTCCCAAGCCTATGCAGAGCAGATCTGATTTTTGTTGTTTGGGGACTATAGTTTATGTTAATGACAGACCACTTAACAAATGTTTCATGGATAAGCTTAATTTTCTAACACAGTATAAGTTCCGTTTTCTTTGAATAATGGTCTTGGTCAAGGACTTAAACTACAGATGAGCCAAAGTCTGCAATCTCACTACACCTAAGCCTATGAAAGCTAAGCTACTTAACCAAATGACATCATACAGAAAAGCTGAACCTTTTAACTACTTTTAACTACTAGGTTCTCAGAAAGAAACGACTAAATGAGCTTAAAACTCTTTGTATCCTTACAATAGGTTAGGTTAGTGGGTACATTGCCAGGTTGCCAGAAAGCCATGATTGCCTGGTATGGGAGAACAGAGTTTGGAGCACAGAGTCTGCGGGAACATGCTGTGGCTCTTTGCGGCCCTGCATGCAAACTCTGCTCCCTTCAGAAATTCCTGGCTGTAACTGTGTTACTGTTGCATTATTAGTAATACTATTCAGAAATCCATTCCCGTGAGTATCTTTGACAAGACCTTTTCTTTGGTCCTATCACTTTCCTGCTTAGTACTTTTGCATAGTTTTGGTCTGCAAATGGAGAGTAGCTCTCGTGTTTTATTCATTAATATGTCATCATGCTTCCAACCTCATGCTCAGTTCATGAAGCAGTGTCCGATGTAGTTCACTCCCCTTTTCTCTTGCCTCCTCTGGTGTAAGGGTAAGGAGTTGCACTGACTCTGTACTCTACACATCAGTTACTAACTCAGAAAAATGTCCCATCACAATGTTGCCAGCATTGTCAATATTCTCAGAAAAAAAAAAAAAAAAAAGAGAAAAAACCCACAAAGAACCCCCTGTCACTTTCTTCCAATTAGCCTTCACATTAGCCTCCAAGTAGAATCAGTGTTTAAATTAGCCCACTCCTCAGTCTTTTAGTGTATCTTGGAATGTTCCATATGGTAAATTTTAAAGTCATCTGGTGTTATTACACTTTCTAGCTCAATAATGACAGAACTGCTTTCCCAAAACTCAAAAAGTGTTTTCTGCAGCAAAGAATAATATCATGTTGCTTCTTTCACATTTGTAGCCACAGGGTTTACAGGAGTGTACTTGAATTAATAGGCAACTTCACCTATTGCAAAATGTTACCAGTAAATGTATAGTCTTGTAACAGATGTAGCCCAAGTGTATAAATGAGTTATGATTTCTGTATACTGCAACTGAACCATCAGTGTCTATTTTTAAAATCTCCGTGGGATGTTGGTTGTTATTGTAATCATTTCATCTTTAGCTATATTTAGCTAAGAGTTAAAGACAACATGGTTGTCTCATCTCTAGCCCATCTACACAATTACCCATTCATTTATAGTGTCTTTAGATTAAGTTAGAAATAAAAGTGTGTTTGAACTAATTATTTATTTATCCAGGTGTTAAAAATCAACAGGAAATCAAAATTGACAAAAATGTCAAACAGTTTCATGGTACTGTCTACATATGGGAGGTGGTGGATGATTTCCAAGCTTCTGAAACAATACTTTCATGAGATCGGGATTGCATCTTACTGCAGTACATGAAAAATACTGACTTTGTTTTTAAGCAAGCTCTTGTGCTAATAAAAGCTAATAGAGCAAAGGCAAATGTATCAGAAATTATTCAACCTGTCACAGCATAAACTTGTTTCAAGGCAACATATTCACGGACTGCAGCAAATCTTTCCGTTTTAATTGGAACTTGTATCACCTTGACCTTTCCTAGCACAGAGCAGAGTGCCCCTCTGAACCAACAGCAGCATCTGCATCCTCATTCCATTTTAATCAGAGCTCAATTTGGATTTCTATGTCTCGGCAATCAGTGCATTGCAGAGCAAGGAAACTGCAGAAATAAATGAGATGTTGCCTTGTTCCAGCTGATTAAAACATGATTCAAGGTGACTTTTAGGTGACACTACAAGTTGTCAGAACAGCAGTGTACTTTTCTTTATGACAGAAAAAAATGTGTGAGGGATGTTTATTTCCCCTATCTGAGATAAGTGACAGAACTAAAATGAGAGCACTGGTGTGTCCATGAAAATACATCAGTGTTTAAAGAATCCTATTATTAGACACAGTGGAAACTATATCTTGGATAAGCCTCCCATACTGTGGGTAATTATCACAAGCCAGAATGCTAATTGCTTTTCGATCTGCTCTGTGCCTCCGATGAGTCTTGTTGAGGGCTACTGGGGCTGTACCAGACACTAACACTTAATGAGACAAAGTTTATCAGAGTACAGCATCTGCTATTACAAAGTGAAGAACAGGAAAAATACGCCTTAAGATGAAAAGAGAAAAAAAATAAAGAGAAATGAAACTATGGGACAAGAAGAAGAAATTAAAAAAAAAGTTTTCATTATATTTTCTTTTCAGGTGTTAAGTAATTATGTCCTCATCACAGACTAAAAAAAGGATTAAAATTTGCTTGCTATGGCCTGGTTACTTGAAAAGGTGAGCACCTGTTCTGTATTTAAAAAGGTTTGTTTTGTTCTTCTACTTACATAACAGAAGTTAAGAATTCTTAAAGCATGTTTCCTTTCTGTTCTAACTATTCTGATTAAGAACACTCAAGGATGGAAGACTATACATTTTCTCACTTTCTTGTAAAAAGTGAGAAAAGAAATTAAATTGGAAACTATCTTCTGGATAATCTACCATGTCTTTGATAGTAGATTTCTGTTTAACCCCTGAGACTCCAGAAAACATGTGGGATGGGCAACGTGCATTTTCCATTAACCCAATAAAAATGACCATTCAGAAGAAAAGTAGGAACACTCCCACATTTCACTGTTTTACCATGTTTGTTCTCCTATAATTAGATCTTTTTCATGAATAAACTAGAGAGGCAATTTCCACAGTAAGTATTCCAAATTTCACTGGAACCAAAGTTCTAGTGAAAATCTTCAGGGAAGTTAGAAAGAACCCAGAGGTCAGTGCTTCCACTCCTATACTGGAGTATATGCAGCAGCGTTCTCCCCTGTAAAACCATCACACAGGTCTAATGCCTTGGCAGAAAGACATCACCAACAGAATCGTAACTGCATCCTGAGTTATTTGTTGAACTGATGCATACTTTGTTTCACTTCTTTATCTAATCTCTGATTTAAAGAGGGTGGGAAGAAATAATTAGAGTGAGGAAACAGAGAAATGGGTCTTTGATTTTGGTTCTGCAAAAGCCTGTCAGTTCTCAGTGCTGACAGTTTCAAGTGTAGAGTTCAAAAGAATGACAACAGAGAACACAAGTAAGACCTGTAAATTAAGAACCTCAGTGGTAGTGATACTAGTCACAGCTGCTGTGAAGATGAAAGTAAAACTGAGTAGATCAAGTGAGCACAAAATTGTATCACAAAATTTTAATGCAGATGCCAGTATTTCTGCATGTATGTGTGTTCCCTCACCTTTAAAAAAAACACTTCACCATTCTTGTTACTTTTTAAAACTGTAAGACAAACTACCACAAAACAATGGTTTTAAACTTACTCTTCATACAGTCTTTAAGTCCTAGGGGCTCACAAAAGCTGAAGAAAAGCTAGTCTATTGCCAGTAGGTTGTTTTGAGTTTACATTTCTCTGTAGTTCAAAAGAAAAACTTTTGAGGATCTAATTCAA
This sequence comes from Myiozetetes cayanensis, assembly GCF_022539395.1. NCBI lineage: Eukaryota > Metazoa > Chordata > Aves > Passeriformes > Tyrannidae > Myiozetetes > Myiozetetes cayanensis. Next base: position 75,942,303 of record NW_026086604.1, on the reverse strand, counting down.
GAGAAAGAGAAAAGCGAATCAAAGAACCCACTGATTTACATATAGAAAATAAGCATTAAGCTCTTAATCTGATTGAATTTTCTGTTTCTCTTGTAATCACAACTAAAATTACATATTATACTTCCTGACCTCTGCTTCTCATAATAGATGCAAACTTTATTTCTAATAAGGATTTTTAACATCTGAATTATTGCCTTAACCTTACATTGCTCCATCTCTAGGGCAATCTCATCCTTCCTCATAAAAGGTGACCTACTTCCAAGATGAGGTCTAACAATTGGGTTGCTCAGTGACAATACTGCTTTTCTTCTCTTTTGACTTTCCTGAGAATAGTCTATTTGCCTTAAAAATCCCTTGCCCTCATTCTCTAACACTTTTTATCCAAGTAAACTTTTGATAGCTTAATATCAAGTATTATGGCAAATAAGACAAATATGCCTCAATAGTGACCACAACACTATTCTCTGAATTCTCAGTAAAATCAGTCAAAAAAAGAGTTTCATTTCATACATCATTTACCACTACTACAGGAATTGTAGACGATGCCACAAATGAATTCTAAAGTGAAAATTTCGCAGTAGCAGTAGATACATGATGCTTGTATAAGATTACCTTCTGCCAGTTCTTCCCACCTCTCATTGTGATCCATACACAATGGGATTAAACTTTGAAATGAAAACTACAGAAAAGCTGTAGAAAGGAGAAAGAAAGCATTCAGAAAGAAAAGATAGCTGCATGGTAGATTTTTGTTCACAACCTTTGTATGGACAAACTCTAATTCATGAAATCATGGCAGTAATTGGATAAAACATTTGAACAGCTAAAAAATGGGGTGGGGGGAAGAAAGTATAAAATAAGGTAAGCTTCCTCTTCTTAGTACAAACACTGCAGTAAGGGTATGACTTCACCCACATTATCTATTATTCTCTACCTGTTGACTCAGTTTCTTCCTCCTTTATTATTGTATGAAATAAAAGGTAACGGGAGTATGGCTGAAAGACGACAGAGTGACCTTTAAGGATGGGTAATACACTGCAACAAGAATCTGTGAGGTTTAGAAAGTCTCTTCCCGAGGGATTAATCTCGAGCTGTTTTTACCTTAGTACTCTCTGGATGTGTTGACCATGGCACCAGGCAAAGAGATGATGAATCTGCTCAAAATGGAAACAAGTCAAAACAAAAAGGCAGTTTTCTCAAGGCAGTTTTTATCTGGTGTTCCTCCCTTATTTTCTAAGAAAAATTTTGAACAGAAGTGGGGCTGCGGTTTGGGTTTTGTTTGTTTGTTTATTTTTGTAGTTACATGGGTAGTTTTGTTTCTTTTCATATATATCGAGTGATATTTATCAGAAAAATACAGTTTTGAAGGCATCTTTTCTTATATTAGACCCTTGTATATACTTGGCTTGGAGACACTCATATTAAAACATAAGTTTTTGGTGGGTTTTTTTAATTTGTTTTTTTGTTTTATTTTCTATTTTTAGACTGTTTTTTGTTCATGCTGTCCTTTTGGTAGTTATGGTGGCAGCTCTGGCTAAGGCTATGGACTTCTAATCTAAATGTTGTGGGTAGTCAGCTCAGCCCCATCCAGCTGTTAACTTGCTCTGTCTCAGTGGGATGGTAAAGAAAATGGAAAGGATAAAAGTGAGAAAATTCATGGGTTGAGATAAACAGCATTTAATAGGTAAAGCAACTGTAAAGATACACAGAAAGTTTGCCCAATTTTACTATTTTGGTCACCTGCTAAATATGATATGATATTATGCCCCTTGGTTAAAGAAGTCAGTGTTTTAAGAACCAGAGAGAGGGAACTGTTTTTGCAAATAGTTCTACCAGATTCAAGTTGAGTTCTGTAGCAGTAAGGGTATTAGCCCACTGCAGTTAATTAAAGTTCAGTGTATTTCTACAGAGTATCCAGGACTTTATAATCAGTAATGTTGTAGAATTCTCTGTCCATTAAGGCATAACATCTCAAGTACCATATAAAGTTTTTTCTGCATTTTAAAAAACATAAAAAAGTGACAAATTAAGAACTAATATGAACAACCATACACAATGATTAAGGTTAAAAGATTAGAAAAGTGAAGGGAAAAGTAAGCTAGCACAACTTTGAACTTTATAGGTCATGAAATCGTTGCTGCTTTCAGAAATGATAACATTTTGAAATGGAAGATTGTATCTCTTTTTACACTCTGCTTTTTTAATTCTCTCCAGTGTCTAAGTTTACAAAGGTTAGATGCCAGTATAATCTAGAATAAGAGCATCTGTGACTGATTTTGAAAGGTTACTGAGAGGGAAATCAGATGCGTGAGAAGCCTCAGGGAATGCAGCTCTGACTCCTATTGTTTTCTAATAGATCTGATATTCCAGTGAAAGATAAAATTGCTGAATTCTTGCCTGGATTTCCAGACAACATATCAGGATATCTATGCAGTCAAATTAAGAACATATTTTACTACCTTCTCCCTCACCTCCTCTGGTATTGTGACAAATTGTTGTAAAAATCTGATGCTTGTCAGAGATGTTGTGAATGCTAGCCGTTTATCATAAACAAAATCAAATAAATACTGTGCATTTATTCTCTATAACGACAAAAAACTGTTTAACCTTCAGAAGTCCTCCTTAATAAAATAGACAGGATATTGCAGTAGAGAAGAAAGGCCAAAATTAACATTCATCACAATATTTCTGCAATTTTCCACCCTTCTATCATCAGGTCACACCAATAATCAGGGTTAACCTGAGGAAGAGAAAATGTTATCCAGTCTGAAATGGCACAGTCTAGTCTCATAAAGAGCTTTGAATATTAAAGCCAAAATTCTCACCAGCGTCCCTGAAGGACACTAAAGCATAATAAAAAGGAACTTCAACCAGCACAGTAACCTTACTTGTTAAACAATGGGGCTGCTGTGCTTTGTACACAGAGGTTTCCCAGGAATGTATATTATTCAAAAGGTATGAAATAAAGTAATTAAACTTAGTATATTTGGATTTCAGGAGTCTAATGCTGTGCAATGTTAGTCAGGATTGGGACCAAATTTTTAGGTGAATAATTTTTTGCTCAAGGTCAAAGTCACCTGACCAGTTTCTGAACAGAGTGATTTACTCACAGAAAAAATAGAGCTGTAAAATATCTGCAAATTTATACATTTCATTTGGGTCAAATGAGATATTCTGTGTGACTTGCAAAATAGAAAAAAAAAAGTATATTTTTTTATTTCAGCCACCAAACCAACAAAACAGCTATCCACACAAGTGCAGCAAAAAAAACCTGTCAAGAACAGATATCTAAAAACCACTGTGCATTCCAGACTAGCAGCGTAACCATCATTTAAAAACAGGAGGGTTTTGACATAGGGATTTTGTGTTAAATTGCTTCTTGCCTTCAAATGCTATGATCTCCACCCTCCCCTCCATTCAGTTTTAGTGAAACTGCAGATTCTAGTATGACTTTGTGAAAACTGGGACGAGATGTACCTATACCTGGTCTAAGGGACACACATGAATGCCATTTGTGCAGAAAACACAGGAACTTGCAGGCTTTTACCACATCTCTCAGTAGTTTTCTATGAATAAGGAACAATAAGGAGGAAGAAGACTGACTTCAAGAAGAAGAAATATTGCCCACATTGAAGTGCAATGCAAGCTTTGCAGAGATCACATGCAGTTTTGAAACTCATAGTTCTAAAAGTTTAAAGAATGTTGTTTCTGCACATTTTCTTTCCTCCATCAAAAGGAAAAGCACTTTACAGTAAAACTTTGAAATAGAGAAACCTTTAATGATAATAGTTGAAACTGATAGAACATAAGAAGTTTTACTGTTAAATCTCAAGTATCAATTTGGGCAGGAAAAAAAAGGTCATGGTACTTCCAGAATCTAGATACATGCTAACTTCTTGACTTAATTACCTTTTCAAAACTTATAAAAATTTTCGTACTTAGATCTATGTCGGGGGTGGACCAGAAGAGGCCTACAGAGAGTGGAGAGAGATGCAAAAGAGCTACAAAGAAGGCTCAGAAGAAGAGATCTCTATCGAAGTCTCCTAGTAACTGCAGCTGCGCAGAACTGCTTGGGACCCAGCTACAAGGCCGCAGCCTTGCAGCTTCTGCAGATTCCCATGTCTCTGCCCCCAGGACAATCCTTCCATTCTTCCCTAAGCTCTCCCTTCCCCCTGCGTGACCAGACATATTCCATGCAGCCTATCCCTCCAAGTTCACTTATCACTGGCTCTTGGGATTCGAGGTTCCCCAGCAAGAAACCCACCTCTGTTCCTGAACCTTCTGTATCCCCCTGTATATAAACTGTCTTCTTGTTTTAATAAATGCCATTTTGTGGGTCACATACACTTGTGCGTGTCCTGTCTCCCATACAAGATGTGCCGCTGGGTCTGTCACGGGACCAAACCCCACCCGCGATAAATGGCGCTCTGAACGTGGAGCTCGAACTCATCTTTCTTATATTAAGAGAGATCTTGGCTCCCGAGAACTACTGATAGATCTTGGATTTCCGGAGTCCGGTCTATCCCAAAGACCCCACTCACAGAAGCCACCAGTGGGCTTTGCCCACTCAGTCTTCAGCCGCTGTTACTGCGAGAAACCAGCTGCGTGAGACCCCGGTGTCAGGACAGCCCACGTCGAGCGAGAGGAACTGGGACCGCACGCCGCCACTACCCAAGCAGTGCAGCTGCCCCCCATCCCCTGCCGCCCGGGCAATAGTAACTGTTCTGGTTATCTAGGAGTATAGACTGGCAAATGCAAGGTTATGTCCAACTTCTCTGGTCAAGCTCCTCTTAGAGCTGTACCAAAATGGTTTTTTGTATTATGCCTGTCAGACTGTTCAGGAGAGAACAAAATACCCAGACTTTTCATTCCTAGTCTTTAAAACTAAATTAATTATATTAACATTTTTAATTATTTTAGATAATCCAAGATTTTGAAAAAGACTAGAGTTTATTGTTATTATCCTTTTTATGAGGAACTTAAAAGTATGGAAATAACCACAGTCTATTTTCATGCTGTTTCTTTTATCAAACTAACCATATCTGAGTTTTCACCTTCTGTCTGCCATTTCAGCAACATAAGAGAGTTGGTGACAAGCCATCTTACTTACAGTTATTTTGGCATTTTATTTAGGCTCAGGGTAAAATAAACATTCTGAATATTTTATTTTGAAGACTGGAAATAATTACTTCATACAAAGTGTGAATAGATACTTCATTCATCCTCCTGAAAGCTGAATTGTACACACAGTTCCAAAAACAGTGACAGTAAATAAAAGAGCAGGGAACTCAATCTCTGGGGTTTTTCTCTGGGGGAAATGTTTCAATTCCATGTCTCTCTTCGACCTGTGCTGATGCCAAGAGAGAGAACAAAATGAAATAAAGAAATATGATTCAACATAGTGTGCTACTATAGGGAACTTACATTTTTACTGACTGATAATTTTTGGTTTTGTTCTGAACAGAATTCCAGGACATACTGCCAAATTCTAGACCATGGAATAACCAAGCTGTATGCAAGCTTGAAAGCTACAGAAAGTTCCAATTGCAGAGAAAAAGTAAAATGTTTTATATGTAAAATGTCTGTGAGTCTATATTCCAGACTCCTAAAGAACTTTAAATAAAGATTGATATAAAACTGCTGCATCTAGGCAAAACATTTTCCCTGCAGTAATATGTTCTGTGAGCTGCAGACATCCTTCTCAACTTGCCTTTTTTGTTTGCCCTGTGAAAGTACACTGATGCTGAAAAAATAAAATTTATCAGATTCTGACATATGATTTCAGAATTTCAGCCAATATATATTTTTAATATATATTTTTCTTTCTGCATTAAACATACTTTTTAAAATATGTTTAAGAAATAAAGTAGAGAATGTTTTCCGGTTTGTTTTTAAAAAGAGATAATGCTTTTATTTGTTTATTTGCTAACTACAGATGTGAAATTTTGAGAGTCTACTTAAAGCATGTTTTGGCCCTTAAGGTCCCTTGCCATTTATTCAGATGCGGATGTGATAGCAATGAAGAATGTAGGACCAAAAAAACCCCAAAAAACATAGTAAACAGAACATTTACACTAAAAATATCAAATAAAGATACAAGATATGCTGTACTTCAGGTGTTTGCTGGAATCACAGGCAGAAAAGAAGCAATACAACTAAGGTTACTTACTTGAAAGAAATAAAGATCAGAAGTATAAGCTCACCAACTGTATCTTCACAGAGATAGAAAATGTTTCTCCCAACAACATGGTGCCTTGACAGGAGCTCATGTCAACACAGCTAAAAAAGCAGTGGTCATGTATACACGAAACAAACAAATGTTAGTCCAGAGTTCTCACTAGCTAAATATTACTTGGTCTACTTTTCCTCACTAGTAATGAGCAAAAGAAAGTGGCAATGTTGATTAGCACACTGAAGGAAAGGGTTTTAGCTTATACCATGTATTTATATTATACAGTTGGCAACATTAATCTAGATATTGTTTGCTAATAAGCTAGGTTCATTCATTAAAATATCCAACTTAATTTAATTTTGTTTGTTTGTTTTTGGTTTGTGGGGTTTTTTTGTGTGATGTGAACACATGAAGGACTGAAGACAAACAGGACTGAAGATAACTGCATCCATGACTCTTACTTTCCAAGGCACCTGCAAGTTGGTGAGGGGTGCTTAAGGTGTATGTCATAGAGATAATAGAAGAACTGCATCTAAGGGAATATTGGTTAAACTTTAATTTTAGTTAGGCTTATTCTGCTTATTTTGAAAACTGTTTATTCAGAACTTAAATGTGCAGATTCCTATTGTAATTTTTTCAAGCAATTAGAAAGATGCCATGATCTGAGATGCACACTACCTAGTGTTTTTCTTTTCACAGTTTAAAAGAACTACTTCAGGTAATGCAGTTATGTAAAAATGAGGATAAGGAAAAGATATTAAGATGCAAAACTACTAATTTTCTGGTTTAGCCATTCCACAGCTGCAAACAACCACATGTTGATGTGCAATGAAGTTGTCATGAAGTCGAGGAAACCTCCACAAATCACTGACAAAAATTAACTAAATAGTTCAGAGGAGTATTCAGTAATATTTTTTTTACTATTTAAAACTTATTTTGGTATCGATTCATGAACTTACTGACTTCCAGTGACAGTCAAAGACAGGATATCTATATGCCTTCCTTTGGTGACTGTTAAAAATAAAGTTGTAGAGACTGGATTCAATCTAAAGCTTATTATAGGACTTTTGAATACATTACCACTCTGTTGTAATTAGTCTTTTAATTGCCTGCTCCTACTTCAGCAGAAAGAGGTGGTCAATTAATGCAGAAGTACATGTCTATGTATACTGTCTGTGCCTGCCAATAGCTTTCTTTTTCACTGCATGAAAAAAATTTTGGTGATTCCTTTTTAGGATATATAATACCTCCATCAAAACACTGTTGTTTTTAGTTAGTATGACTGCTCTATCTTTGTTTTGGTAAAACTTTAGGTTCTCTTTCGTTTTGCTCCTGTGACAGAGGTTAGTTTCTCTTTCTATTTGCCTTTTTGTTTTTGTTTTTTCTCTAGCTCCTTGTACTTAACACACATTCGACATGCATTCCTCAGGCAGTCCTGAGCGCCTGAGACATCAAATCAAGGACTGCAGTGCTCACTCCTTGTGACCTGTGATGTGGACAAATTATTTTCTTAAGAATGCTGTGTATCTGGACCAGTAAAAATTATCCCTACTAAATGCTAAGTCATTGCATGGACTCAAATTCAGTCTGGAAGTAACATATATGAAAAAACATAACAGCAAAGTAACTTATGTCAAAAGGGTATGGTCTCCACTGAAATGGACAGTTAGAGTTTGTAGTAATAAAAAAATAACTAAAATGCTTTCCATCAAATTTGAAATCAGTTTCCAGTTCTGTAAAAATCTGCAGGAAAAAAACCCTAGTACCAAGTTCCCAATAATAGGTGACAATACCAAAAGAAGTATCCAAATTCAAACACACAGTACTCCTCCAAATTTGTTGTATCATTTCAATTTACTTATCAATTGTGAGATTAGGGTATCTATTTGTAGTCACCAATTGGAAATGTGCTTTGGGTTTTATTCAAGGTCAAACTGAAATAAGAATTCTCATCAAATGAAATTATAATAGTATTTTTTAAAAAAGAAACAATGTAAAGAAAGAGGAGGTAAACCAGTTCATTAAAAGATTTCTACCATGGTGCTTGAAAACTCTGATAATCATTGAAACTAAGTGAAACAGGGACACCATGCAATTTGAGGTTTCACTGCAAGAGGAGTAAGTATATGACTTTCGTAACTACTTCAATATTTTTAAATTCAGATGATAAAAGAAATAGAGAGATTTTTGTCCTAACTTGGAAAAAATGCCTGTTAAGAGTGCAATAGATCCCTTTTTATCAAATGGAAAGTTAAATAGAACCAGAGAGTTTGGAAAAATTAAAAATATTACCTTTCAGGCACACAATTTTGCAAGTTTTTACAGTGTTTCGTTTTTACTAAAAGGTTGTTCATAAGAGAAAAAAAAAAGACAGACCCACAAAAAGAGCTTTAATATCAACAGAATCAAGTTATTTCAGTCAAAAAGGCAATCAAATCAAGAATTTGTGTGGTTTGTAGGAAAACAGCTTTTTTTTAGTTGAGATCAGACCAAAGAGTCTCTTCTGATTGCCATTAATGATAGAATGCTATTGGCTGTGAGATGTTTTGTAGCAGGTAACTCTTAGGTCTATGGAGCAGAAACAACCCCCATGACCTTCACCTAGACATTGCCAGGGCCGGTTTAAATTCATGCTGACATTTGCAGATAGTCAACTGGCATACTTGCCCAGCTGTGTTCTCCAAATACACATCAGATTCCACATTACCAGACAATATGCTGAAAACTGACCCAATGAAGCATCAGCGAAACCCCTATGAAATGCACAAAAAATGCTTCTATTTTCCTTTTCCATATTTTAGACAGTCTAAATATACAGACTACTGCAATATTTACTGCAGTAAAGACAAAAGTAAGAAATAAATCTTGGTTTCATGAATACTTGAGGTATGCCTTGGTAATGTACCCATTTTGATCTAGTACAATATTTTTAGGTATCATAAATAAATATGACCTGCCAGGCATTAAGTCTGACACAGGACTGTGACATATGGCTGTCATCCATACATAGTCCTTTGGATTCTTACAAAACCTGACAAAGGTCAAGGAGTACTGTGCCTTCCCTCTCTCATTTATATTTTATGATTCAAGAACACGATGAAGTCCTCTAGACAACTGTTACTGAGTCACACATGAGATGGATATGTTTCAGATCATGAATTATTAGGGTCAAAAGTGGTCTAACTCACCTATATTTTAATACAATTGTCTTCAAAGATACTTAAACTATTAGGAAATAGCTTAAGACAACTTAGTTCAACTTCAGAAATCCATAGTACCCGAAAAGACTTTCACATCTTTTCTTCCACAAGGTGATCATAGTATTAGTAATGCTATTATCGACTCTTTAGGTAGAACACAGCTAATATATTCTGACACATTCATCATGTGCATATTTGTGTTGATATGGCTAAGAGCTGGTTTGGTTTTCTTTATTAGTTGTTTCTTTGCCCAAGACAAAATTATGTCCTGTGCCAATTTTCATTCTTACTGTGATAACACTGAAGTTCTACACCAGGAAAGAAAATTTAATAAAAAGAAAATGCTTTTGATAAATGTGAACTGAATTGTGAGGTATGTTCTTTGTTGTCTTGGAGAATCTAAACCACAGAAATAATGAGATCATCTCTGGCCTCAGGCTTGGATCCTAAAGCTTATGCACCCACATGCCTTCATAAACTTCTACAGTCTCATCAAAATCAATAGTAGTATTCATGAGATGAAAGTAATTTGCATGCTTAGGTCTTTTCAAAGTCAATGCCTTTATTATTTGGATTCAGGCTCAAAGTTTACAGTGACCAACTGTGTGACAAGCTCACTGAAAGTGTAACAGAAAAATTATGCCTTTCATGCTGAGTTCCAGGACAAAATACTTTCTTCTCCTCACCTTCATTTCCTCTTCTGTGTGTTTTGAATATGGTAACAACCTGATGCAACAAATCAGCATGCTAGTGGTTTATGAAAATTCTTAAAGTATGTTTAAATTAGCATTCAGCAAGTATAGATTTTTTTCTACTGTTGTAACATTATTACTGCTGAAGTACAAAAATGTCACAGATTTTATACGTAAATCATGTAAAACCACAAAAATAATACAAATAAAAGAGTTAATGTGATGAAGACATCTAGGGTTCAGATTACAGACAGACATCCAGTAAAATCAATTCCCTTAGCAAAAGGTGGAGGATGTAGAACAGAGAACATGTCTATTAATAGGACCACATGTTCCATACAATGCACAGAAATCATCTAACTGGTCTTGAAAAACAGTCAGCAACAAGATGCTGTATCTGGGTAAAGTAAAACCAGAAATATATCATTGACCCTTGGTTAGAGAGTTAGCTCTAGCAGAACCATTACAGAAACACCAGTGAGATGGCAATGTCTATTTTCTGACTTCCTAGAGATGAAAAGAAGGATGTTCCTTTTACATATCTGTTCTGTAATAAGAAATTGATAGCCCAGTGCTCCTGTCTTCTTCAGTTAGGAGTTTCAGATGAGAGAGAAGGAAGACAGAAAAGTCAATCACTTCGCTTTTTTGAAAGCTTAGTCTACTTGAGACCTTCAATACCTAAAGGGATATATAAGAGAGCTTGAGAGGAACTTCTGACAAGAGCATATAGTGATAGGGCAAGGGGGAATGGCTTCAAACGGAAAGACTATAGGTTTAGAATAGGTATCAGGAAGAAATTCTTCACTGTGAGGGTGGTGAGGCATGGAATAAGTTGCCCAGAGAAGCTGTGGATGCCCACCCATGCAAGTGTTCAAGGCCAGGTTAGATGGTGCTTTGAGTAACTGGGTGGACCTGACACCTTGGAAGGTCTCTTCTCCAAGTAGAACAAACCCAATTTGCTCAGCCTGTCTTCACAGGAGAGGTTCTCCAGCCCAGTGATCAACTTAGTATCTCTCCTCTGGACTTGCTCCAATAGTTCCATGTCCTCCTTATGTTGAAGGCTCCAGAGCTAGATGCAGTACTCCAGCTGGGGTCTCACAAGAGCTGAGAAGAGGCAGAGAATCACCAGCTTCAAACTGCTTTACTGGATATTCTTTGCTCACTATTTTATTGAATTACTCATTAAAATTGTTGATGTTTAATTCTTAGATACCAAAGATAAATACAGCTATTACAGTATTTCTGCATTTTTAAAATTTACCTCCTGACTTGGATGAATTCCTTTTGCAGGTAAAAAACATGGGTATGTGTATTTGTATGCTTAATGAAACCAAGATAGTATTATCTACTAAATTACTTAAATAGCAACTAAGAAATACCATAAAGTTCAATGAGCACATCTTCCCCCTCAGAAACCCCAGAGGAATATACAAAAGGATAGTACATGCTGTGTACTTACCATTAGCAAAACCATAGATTTGAAGTTCCCAAAGGTGAAACAAGGGTGTCTAAGAATACTCTAACAGTTTTGCTGATTTAAGTTCTTTAGGGAAGGTGAATACCAATATTAGTGTTGAAAGAGCAACTGGAGTGAGTCCAAAATATTTCACAATATAGAATGAGATGATCATTTGCACATATAAAGATACAGAATAGCTTTAATTCATATTTTGGTTCACACTGTATAAATCTATTTTTCAGTTTTTACCAAATCCTGGGTTTCAATTAAAAAATTGTATACCTTCTTCTCTAAACTCCAAAATTTTCTATCTGATTAACTGAATCTTCAGATGCACACTTTATTTAGCTACTTTTCACCATCTCACATATACTCTATGACAACATTTGCAACCACCGTAAATCAACAGAATTTTCTTTCAAAGGTTTTCCTTTTATCTTCTTTTTTTATAATTTTTTTTAAATTACAATGTATGCTTTTGAGTTTTCTTTGCAGACCTGTGCTATGCAGTTTTAATCCCCAATCCTCCTTCTCCAGTAAAAAGCAGCATTGCCAGGAAGTAAAAAGAAGAACATGCAATCATTTGGGATTGATAGAGGTTCAGAGGCATAATGTTCTTCAGTCTTCTAAATGTTATGAATGAGGAAACTCCAGCCAAGGAATAGAAAAAACACTATGCAACTTTTCTGAAAAAATTGCAGCTAATCAGGCCTGAAACAACTGCAATTCAATATTCTCTGTGAAATAGACTTGGTCAGTTCCAAGAGACTTTAATAAACCTTGTATGAGTAAGGTAGAGAAATAAATAAAGCAGTAGGCTCAGCTAAATGAATGCAGATGCTAGATAGAGAGGTAGGCAGTTGTTGATATTTTTAGAAAAAATATTTCACTGCAGAAAGCGAAGAAACACAAAGTTAACAGTTCGGAGAGAACTGTACAGTAAGTATGACAGAGGATATATAGCATATGTATATATGTATATATATATGTATATATATATATGTATAGCACATATAGAAACACTTGACTTTGCTTGGGTGATGCTTATACCATGTTCTGAATGTCTCATGGAATTATTTGGTTGTAAAAATATCATTACAATTAACAGATGTTTATTAGATGAATCTAAGCTTTTCTGTGTGGTACCTTTCTAGAAGTCTGCTCAGAAAGCAGGATTAGATTTGGGAAGGATACTGAATAACTTATAATAAAAACAAAACTACTTATTTTAGTGATTGTATAAAGGGAACCCTTTTTTTTTGTAATGAAGTATCAAGGCCTCCGGCTATCTACAGAAGATACTGAATATAAATGCTTTTAATTCTTGACACAAAAAGTAGTATCTTTGTTAAGCATTAACACTGGATAATTGTGAAAGAAATTGTATTACAACCAGACAATCAAAAATTTCTCATATAGCAAAGACCTGAGTGGCAGGTATACAGTCAGAAAGCATCTTACTAATTTGTGTGGAAACTTCTTACAGTTATATGGTTAGGACAAGATAAAAAAGTAATACATTAAACCTTTGGAAATTGGTACTGTGCATAAGCTGAAAGGGTTTTCCACATGTCTGCCTAAAAGCCTAGAATAATGAAAACAGGATCTCAACAAGACTGAGAAGTTGTCTTTAGAGAAAAGAGGTAAAAAATTACTTGTATGTAACACCTGTTGTTCTTCATTTCAAACTGAAAACAAAGCAAATGAGCAGCTCCTTTGAATTGATTGCAAGCTTGTCCTGTTTCTTTCCGATATGCAACATGAGCATGTGTAAAACATAGAATCTCATAGATTTTGCAGCCAAGGAAAAAGGGGATTTAAGGCACCACTACAATATCAGATGCATGTTCTTTATAAATGCAAAGTAGATAATCTCATGGGGAGCTTGCCAAATTGTGATAGGAATAGGCATCGCCAAGAGAACACAACTTGATACAATATACACAGTAGGGCCCACCGTGAAATACAAAAAACTTGGTCCAGTTCCCCATATATGACTACAAAAGTGATTCTAGAAGTACTTTTTCCAGATTTCTGAAGAGAAAAAGAAACCTTATAAAATTCATCAGGACCAACTGCAAAAAACTGTATTCAAGTAGAAAACATCAGCTGCATAATTATAGGATAAGGAACAATATCCTAGGATGCAGCTGTTCATGAAAGAGAAGCCATGAGTGATAGCAAGACATAAGATCAGTTGAATCAGCATTATCATAGTGTTCTAACCAAGACAGATGCTACACTGGGAAAATAAGCAGTATCGTAACCTCATTAAATCCAAAGGTATAATACCATGAATAGTTCTGAACTCTAAACTTGGAGTAAGATAAACCTATTTGAAAAGCATCAATTCAATCATGTTTCTCAGAATGGCCACCAAATAAAAAAACTGAATGAAGCAGCCTTTTGCAGTGAAAACTGTGGTGGACATGCAACAGACAACATGATGATAGTATTCAAATATGTAAAAGTCTGCTGAAGAGAGGAAAGGGAGAAAACAGATACAGAGTACATTATGGTAGGTCCTACAGACCTGTACTGTTACCCAAAAACTTTTTATTAAAGTACTTATAGAAATTGACAAACCATTGTTCAAACTGATTTTCACAACAGGTAACTATAGAATGGTGCTGAATAGTCTTTAAAAATTCTGATCGAATTGCATAGTCCACCTGAATCATGCATCAATAATCATATTTCAAAAATTCTACACATAATATCTAGTATTCCCAAATTAATTGTAGCTGTACACCACCTAGGATGCTTAATTATGTAACTAAAATTTGAGTAGGTCAGGGCATTAGTTCATCTTCTGGAAGGTTTTAAAACAGTTGTAAGAAATACTAGAATTAGCATGCCAAATTTAAAGAGTTTCTTTCCCATTCTTCTTATTTTGATGGTCCTCCTTAGGAAAATGATACATTGCAAATCAGAATTAAGACAATCTTCCCCCTGAAGCCAAAACATGTATTTCCCTGGATTTCTGTCTTTTAGAATTAATCCAGAAAAAAAGGAAAGGATGTGACAGAATACAGCAGAAGCTGTGGAGAAAAGATCTCTCATTAACAATATTGATAGTGTGAAAAACGGTAAAAGAATTATATCAACTTCAGGGAAAATTAACCAAAGTATCTCAGAACATTGAAAAATATATGAAATATATGAAATAAATGAAATGAGCCTCACGGGGCCTAAAAACCAAGAATATAAGGCCAATCTAAATAGAAAGTCTGTCTAGTCATTTAAAGAGAGACATGACAGTATAGCCTTTTCCTTTTTTTTTTTTTTTCATAAGGGAATAATATTTCTAAAGGTCAGAATGTACTCTAATCTTCATGCAGAAATGAAAGAAAACCACTCTTCTTTCAGTTCCCACCTACAGCTTTTTTCCCAGTAGTTTACTGTGTGTTGTATCTGGTTAACAGAAGAGACATAGACTATAGTGAAGATGAATAAATGTGAAGGTGTTGAAAAATAAGAGGTGTAGCGTGGCCCTGTAGCACACAAGGGGTGGTGTTGCCACTGCCAGTAACAGAACTCAAGCCTTTTGTCAGGCTCATGGCCCTCAGGTGGTGTCAGGCCTTGCCTGGACTTATCTTGCTTGTCCGAAGCCAAGTCTTTGCTCTTCTAGCTGTAATAGCAATATATCTAACCACCACTTGATTAGCTTATCCTTCTGTATTTCTAGCTTTTGTTTAGCTTTATCAATTATTTTGTGGCTATTGTTGTACGTACAACTATAGTAACAGCTGTTGGGACAGCTCCAGCGTGACTCCCCAGCACACACTTCTCACAGCTTGTTTGTACAATTAGATCTTTCACCAACAGCCAGATTCAAAATCACAGAATTGCACCAAAACCTGGCCCTGAGCCCAGACTGCAAAAGCCATGGAAGGTGGAGAGAAGAGGTCATGCTCAGGGCACGACAACAGCTTAGTTAATCTGTGTAGAATGAAATATCTATCTATATTACAGCTTGTCTGGGGAGATGGGGACATTCCCTCAGGGAGGCCCAAGACAGGATTGTAGGTTGAACCAGAATGAACACTTTATTAAAACGGCTTCCCCCTTATACAGGGGAAGCAGGGAATCTTCCAGAAGGATGGGTGTGGGTATAACAAATATGGAAAGGGAAGGAGGGGGTTTGACCAAACTAGGAAAACTAGGGGAGGGGTTACAATCACATATGGGCAAAGGGGGAAGGGTCTTTAACCATAAAAGGGACAATTATAATACAGCATTTTTCAGCCAATAGATGAACAGGGAGACCAACAACTTACAGGAATTCCTTTAAGGATTATGGGGTACACTATAAGAACTTTATATTAACAATACTAGAATTCAATTAACAAGGCCTTTAGTTTTTGAATGTCCTTAGTAGATTTGAACCACATCTTCATTTTCAGTTGATTCCTTTAAAATCTCCACAAATCTTCTGTAATGTTCTTCCCTTCCTCTTCATGTCCATCTCCCACATATCTATGATCCTAAAATCAAATGCAAGACAGATAAACAGAGGAGGCTTAATGGCTACGAACAAGTCATCAATGGTCCTTCACTGCTCATGAAAGGAATGTAATCATGAGAGCTCACAAAAACAGTTTTAAGGGTAACAAAACCCCAAAATGTACCCAGCATCCATGTAAGACCTGTTATATAACTAACTGGGACACAAAGGGGAATTGTAAACAAAATAAGAGAGAGAGATATGTTAGTGAATTGATACAAATTACCAAAAGTAGACAAAGGAATGAGGAGGAAGAAACCATCAACCTCACTTTGCTTCTGGTGAAGGACTCTAGATGCTGATGGCTCCTCTAACCCCAAAACCAGAGTGCAGCCACTGACCCTAATGTCCACAGGAGCAGTGGAAGTGGGAGTAGAACATCACACAGAGGGGTATATTTTAATGGCATACAATTTGAATGCTAAGTGTTATCATAATTGCACCTAAACTAATAGTTACTCTTTGATTAACCCTTTAAAATGTTAGTCTTCAACTAAATTCTTGACTTGTAAGTTAGATGTGTTCCTTTGGCACACAGAATGTACAGACTCTAGTGCAATAAACTAAATGAGTGTTCAAGCAACCTCATCTATAAATTGGGTACTAGAGTGGTAGCAGAAGTATTAATTTTTTGCTGACACTATTTCTTAAAGATATTAACAAATGGTAAGTGGGATTTATATGTTTTTTTCTTTCTTTATTATCTAAACATAATGTTTTCCATATGTTGCTCTCCAGCTTAATGGTGAGATAATTCTCCTCTTTTGGTTCATTTGGAAGAATCTTGTGAGGACCATAACTCAGTGGTCCTCGAATGAACATATTTTCTAGCTACACTTGTGGCTACAGAAAATTTATGATAGCTGCCAACTGACTGCTAAATGACTTATGGTTTTTCAGAACAGTGCCATGGTAAGTGCTAAAGCCTCTTTTTTTTTTTTTTTTTTTCAAGTGAGTGTTTACAACAACAACAACAAAACAGCTTTCGATTTGAAATATTTGGTTTGCTTTCATACACATTGAGGTACTGTTTTACTACTACATATTGGTATAGAACATTCAGCATATGCTCACATGTTCATCTTTACAGTATGGGAAAAGAGAAGTATGCTAATATCTGCCACAAGGTTAATATAACCATATACAGGGTTTTTTATTGAGAAATGTATAGAATCCAAGACTGTACAACATGTAGCTGTATTGCTTACAGCAGAGTAGAAATCTACTGGTAGCTTGCTACTGTAATTTCCATTGAATACTACTCCCATTTAAGTTGCATTTTACTGCATGAGTCATTTTCCTTCTTTGGTACCTACAATAGCTGCGTCTGAGAGAAAATACCAGAAAGAAGTTGTTAAGTACCTGGATTAAAACATAACAATACTTGACCACATCTATTCTTCAAAAAAAATCTCTGTTGTGCCTCACAGTTTTGCTATGTGAGCTACTTAGGTAAAGCACTGGAAGCTTTAAGTAAAGCAGTCATGATTCCATATGAAATACAACTGTACAAATATCAACTGTATTTATAATTTTGCTTTGAACACCTGCCTGAATAGTTTATTCTTATGTAACTTTCAAACTTTAACTATAAACATTCTGCATAAGGTGCCTGAAGTCTTCCTTCTGGAAAATGTGCAAAGACTCCAAAGACTCATAATTTAACCTTTTTTTCTTTTTTTTTTTTTTACTTACATAGTCTAACTAATTCTTTCTCATTGAAATATGAAAATAGTGCACGTGTCTCTCAGCTGTTGCAGTAAAGAATAGCTAATCAGAATTTAATATGTTGTCATTAGCAAAGAGATAGAAAAAGTGTAAATATTTGTTCAGTAAATCACTTGACATAATGAGACATTCAAGACACGGCAGCAGAAATAACTGTGCAAAAGCTGTTCTTTTTTTTATGTTTTATCTAGTCTACGCTCCCCCACCCAAAAAAGTGACTGTTCCTTAATTTGTTCATGTTTTCAGAAGGATGTTATAAAGTACCTCGAGACAAAATTCTTAAGATCTCATATTTAAGTTTCTTCACTGATATGTAATCTTTCTGTCTTTTTATTAGTCTAGCATACACAAATGTTTGCAATAGTAAAACAAATTATTTCCTGAAAGCTGTGTTTGATATAATGCAAATCAGAAATTGAGTACATTATCAGAAGTACATGATCAAAAGAATATTTATATTGCAGGAATTATTTACTTTTTATGAGACACTGTTAGTGACTTTCTCACTATCCATGTAGCTGCTGCTAAATTCTTTACTTTCATCATAATTCTTGAAGTATAAGGCTTTACAAAAAGTTGTCGGGGAGTAATGCAAGTTGTAAGGTGTCAGATATTGCAAAGAAGCTCATTGTATTGCAACATAAAGGAGACAGGAAGGTGGCTTTTGTTTCAGATAAACAGCTATCGACGGCTGAGTGGATCAAGGAGTGGTGTAAATGTTTCCTCTTGAGTTCACAAAAAGACTATGAATGCCTTCCTGAGTTAGCCAGACCAGTATGGGAGGAGTGAATGTGTGACTTAGGCCAGCATAGATTGTAAAAGCTAGACAACTAGTAAAAGAATTTTGAATGCAGCAACAGGCTTGAGTAGGCTTCACTCATGTATTTCTCTCTTGCAACTGAAGATGCCCGGTGTCATGACAGTGAACATGTTATAGACACTGGCAATGGGAATCACATTGGTATTGGCACTGAACTTTGTACTGTAATTGCTCTATTTTCCTAAACGTAATTTACATTTGTATTGTGTTCTCACTATATTTTGCACCACTCTGCTAGATCAGAAATCCTATGTAGCATTGTCTTTGAGTAAATTGAACATTAAACATTACATCCTCTAGCATGGAGTATCTAAAAGGACCTTATCAGAGCATATTAGACTCTAACACTGCTGTTCACTTGAACTTCACTTGTACTGCCAAGTACAATGCTGTACCACTCTAATGGCAAGTGATTCACAGGAGGAACAGCTTGGATAGGTCACAGACCAATTGCCCATGTCTCATCGTGCTTCTGCTATTGATTTGCATGACCTCTAGCTAATAATTTCATTGTAGAGGTGGTTACTTGGGACCTGGCTCTGAAATCTTTTTAGCGAGGAGCAAGAGCAGGGTTGCACTTCAAGGAAGGATGAGGCAGTAACCAACTCTGACAGTACAGGCAGTACCTTCACTGTCAGGGCATCATCTTGCATCACCTGAAGAGGTTCATAGGATAGTCCTGTGATCTTCAAACAAAGGCAAATTTAACAAGTCAGGACTGATGTTAATCAATGAAAGTTCAATGCCTGTTCAGGGAGAGCTTGACCCTGGCACAACCATAGCATAACTCAGGCCATGCCTGATCACTCTGACCTGAACTGATATGGAGCCTTTATTGGATTACAGTTTTTAAAAAAAAGACAGGTAATCCAAAAAATGAGCAGAAATCAAATGGATGGAGAGATTGGTTTTGTGGTTTGAACACTTATAAGAACATCTGCATTTGTATTGATACTTTCTGGTAATAAATTGTTCATACTGGGTTTGTTTTCATTCTTTCTCTTTTAACAGAGGAGTGGGTGTTCATTAATGCATTCTATAACTCTATACTGTGGCACAAGCTAAATCCACCATAGAGGACAGAGACAGCTAAACTCTGATCAACATAAAGCTGTCCATCTTCTGAACAGGACATTTCTTGTCTGAGTAAGGCACATTATATCTGGCCTTGTTATCCTTGGTATTTCTCATAACCTGAGCCCACCAAACATTAAACTGCAACACACAGATTTTAGATATAATTAGTGACAGAATATGGATTTTGTATATTAGAGGGCTGGAAATCAGCTAATGGCAGTAAGAGCATCTCTGCAAAGGGTGTTGGAATGGAGCCTCTCCTTGACTTGAGATTTCAGTTTTATAACACATTTTTATGAAGACAGTTCCTTAATATTGCACAAAGTCCCACTAAAATAGATAAGGCTCAACCCTGCAATCCATGCAGAATTCAAGTCTTCACCTGTTGCCATAGGGAACAACAGCGGAGTCACATAAGATTGAGAAATTGCACTGCTAGCATTAGTAAATACTAAAGGTATCATCAGTCCCTTTTTATTTTTAAATGGTAAACCTTTCATTTTCACAGCTCTTTTTAACCATGCCTCTTTTTGTTTGTTTGTTTGTTTTTTATTAAAAGGAAGTGGATGAAGATGGAAATGTTCCCCTGTTAGCAGCCACAAATCAAACTGAGCTTGAAAAACCATACCTGTTGCTTCACTAAAGAGAATAAATTTTCAGCTCAGAGAGAGAAATAACAATACACAATACATTGTCATATGAGAGATCAAGCAATACAAGAAAAAAGATTAAAGTAAAACACAAAGTACCTACAAACACTACAGTTTAGTAATGAACTTAGAACAGCGAGGTAGAACTTTGTAATTGAACCAACACACCACAAAATCATGAGAGAGCTTGTGGAACCAGGCTCATCTCTTACAATTGGAAAAACAACCTTTTAAAAAATGTACTTCTCCAGTTTTATCAGACAGAAAAATAAATTGAATCGAAAATTACCCTACTGTGACCTTATATGCTACATCCTGCCTTTTATCCTCACACACCACTGGATTTGCAGAATATTTTCCTTTCTTTCTATAGCCTGACTATGCCAAGACCCTACTTTTCAGAACAATCTTTTCCCTGCAATTAGTTATGTTGGCTGAGCTTCCAGCAAGCTCTGATGTAGTATATGCATACTTAAAGCAGTCTGTCCTCATCAACTTGCCCAACATTAGAGCATTCTTTCTTCACACCTGGAAGCAAAACTTAAATATTAGGCCATATTTAGCGGAGTTAAATTATAGAGAAGGAATACAAGGAGAAATCTCAGACAGAGACTTCCAGTAGACTCTAGCATTGTAAGCTATAAGGCATATTGTTTCTGTCCTCTAAGCAACAGATTGAAGGAAACATTTGGGTTGTAGTTTTTTGAGCTAAAAATAACTTTATAATTTGAAGTTATTTATAATACAAAACACAGAGTAAGTCTACAGTTAATAAAACTGTCTTTGCAGTTTTTCCCTCAAATAAGTAATTTTAAATATTTTTAATATTTTAATATTTTTATATTATTTAGAATTCTCTCTAAAGAATATGTGGAGCAATAGTGTCGCTAAGCATTTGGCTGTTTAAGCAGGGATGTTCACTCTTTTAAGACATGTTTTACTGAAACTGAATAAGCTTGTTTTTCACTAACCAAGTCACTTCTACTAAAGTAGAACTAAGGGATTAATTTCATAGCCTATATATAATAAGGAAGGATTTTTAAACTAGATTTTGTAGTTACAATAATTGTGTATGAACAGTAGCAATCAATATGTAGGACTGATTGTCAGCCATCACTAAACAATGAGTGAATTACACACACACAAAAATGGCCTATAAGTAGCTACTGTGTCCTTGATGTATACAACGGCCATTACAAATACAAGTTCACATCAGGAAATTTTGCGTATTTTTATATCTATCACTCTCTCTCAGTATCCTGTCTGAGTTGTGATATTTACCCACATCAACCTCAAACTCATTTTTCAGCTTTATTATTTAAGAAGGTTTGGCTGCATCAAGATGTATTGCACAAAAAGATTGAAGTAATTTGGAACTGAGACTGTGCCCTTATCCTGACTTCTGCACAGCTCTTAATCAACAGTAATTCATACTTTGGAGGCTATATCCACTTGATTATTTGGTATTGACTTACATTTGTGACAGCTGAACACTAATTCAACTACAAACTCTTCATAACCTCACACCAAAGAGATGACATTTTTGAAAAATAGCTGGATTTATCGAACTCTATTTCAGGAGCTAAACTTATCCTAAGCATTGCATCTAAGACCCATAAGGCAAAGCAGTGACCAAAGTCTTATTTCTAGTTGTAGGAGGATTACCTTGGTTCAGGCACTGAGGAAAACAGCCACAAGGCAATGCAGTAATGAGCATCTGCAAATCTGGCTACAGGCAGAACTGGCAAACCTCTAACATAGTTGGGGATGAAAAAGATACTGCAGGACACCAGTGCTCTAGCACAGCATACTGGTACATAAAACACGCATTATAGAGTGACTTCCCAGGATTTTCTGCTACTTTTCACAGGCACCAGAGTAGACATGGATCAAAAACCATAAAAGATAGCTTAAAACTGCCTCAACTATTTGCCTTCAAATTCAAGGATTTCTTTCTGCATTAGAGCAGCTGCAAGTCATTTAAGAGATCTGTAAAAGATTATCCAATGAAAAACAACTCCTGCAGATTATTAAAAGCCTTCTCTTGGCATTAGAATGATTGAACTGAGCTTCCAGCATCAGTGGCTGCAAAAAGAAAAACATTTTAATTTTTTCCATTAAAAGTAAGTTCCTCAGCACATTCTGAAATTAAGTTACTTAGATTTGACTTTATGACAACTGAAATTAGCAAACCAAAGAATAGTAAAATTTTAAGGAGAGGTATTAAGGCACACTAGATACAGTTTATCAACAATTTATCTTGCAAAGCTTTTCGGTTAGACATTAGTAGAATAATTTTTTTATATAAAGTGTTGTTCCTGCCTGTCTCAAAGATCCTGTATCTATGAAAGAAATATAAACTATTTCTCATAATGGTATTTCCCCTCCAAAAATCCCACCTGCTTTTCCCCCAAATCTAGGCTGCGCTCTCAAACTAATTTATCAGAAGAGAATACCTGAAGACGATTCATAATATGAAGAAAGATGAACCCAGGAAAAGAGGAAAAACTTCATATCTTCTCAGATATGAACTATGTATTACAAAGAGTTTCAACTCTCTCTTTTATACAGTGTCCAGCTTGAGTGGTATTCCTCTGACTTCACTCTAAGGGATTACTTCTACCTTTTGTTACTTTGCCCTCTGATTTCCACTAGCCAGTTCTATGGTAGAAAAGTCTTGATAATCATTTATATTTGTCTTCATTACTAATTCCTAAGAAGGATCATTCAATTTCTTTCATGAACTAAAACATAATAAAGAGCACATGAGAAAGTATTAAGTTATAATATATGCTATAAGCTTAGCTGAATAATTTAGTGAGAATTTGCCTTATAACTTACAAGCTGGCACCAATACATGCTACCACACACACACACACAAAACGCCTTCAAGGTAGTATAAATGTATAGATACAACACTAAGACTAACAGGGAACACAGGAAAAAGCAAACCTCAAGGAAATGCTATTGAACATGATGACAAAAACCAAACTTTTTAACATACTATTATTTCATTATTAAAATACTTTTGAAACAGAACTTAAATTTTCACTTCCACATAATATGACTGAAATGAAATGTTCTATACAGAAACTACAATACTCTATTCTGCCTCATTTTGATTAAGACAAGAATGTAACATTTCATCCCCACCCTCCCACTGTAAGCTAGTGTCTGACAAGGAGAATGAGCCTGGGATAAGAATTACAGATGAAAATTAAAATAGATCGGATGGAAACCATTTGGAAAAATCAAGATTACGCAGGAGGAAGTTTACCTTCATTGGCACACCTTTTCCTTCTCATACATGAAGTGAAAAAATCCCAAAAAGAATCACTAACAAATTAATTCCCTCAAAACCCTCTGTAACTTCATTAAGTCAAATGGCAGCAGTTTGCACAGTTACTCCCCTGTCTCTGCAGTAGTGTTCCATGCGATGGAGTTTTCAGACAAGACAGAGGGAAAGACGTTGGGAGAAAGAGCAAACTGGAAACCATATGCTTTTTAAAGACTGCATCTAGAGTGAAAAAAGTAAGATTCTAGCCTTAGTTCATTACTTTTAAAATGTATGCTATATTTAAAAACACAAGTACAGACCCATGAGTCATATTTTAACCCCAGTCTGCAATCAAGCACCATGCAGCCACTCACTCCCTTTCCCTCCACTGGTTCTAGGAGGGAGATAATTGGAAGAGTAAAAGTGAAGAAACACATTGATTGAGATAAAGCTAGTTTAATACAGAAAACAAAAGCCATGCACACACAAGTAAAGCAAAACAAGAAATTAATAAACTACTTTCCATGGGCAAGCAAGTGTTCAGCCATTTCCCAAAAACAGAGCTCCATAACGTGTATTGGTTACTCAAGAAGACAAATGCCATCCCTCCAAATGTTCTTCCATTTCTCTTTGTTATTTCAGCTTTATATGCTGTGTATGATGCCACATGGTATGGAATAACCCTTTGGTCAGTTTGGGTCAGCTGTCCTAACCCTGTCCCCTCCCATCTTCTTGTGCACCCCCAGTCTTCACACTGGCAGAGAATACAAGAAGCAGAGAGGGTTCTACATAAGAACTGCTCAGTCAGCACTCACAAAAGCATCACTATATTATCAACACTCTTTCCAGCACAAGTCCAAAACATAGCCTAATACTAGCATCTGTGAAGAAAATTAACTCTACCCCAAAACCAGCATGTCATGTCTTGATTTTCTTCTCTATGAAAGACATACTAGAAAGAAAAGCCATTCACCTTGGCTGTCAGGTCCTTAGACTAAAGCATTCAGTCTTTTCCTGTTATGCACCTCTTTCAAGCTATAGTCTATCTATTTGCCAACTTTCTTTCTGATTAATGTCACAGTTGTTTTGGAAGTAAGTGGATGAGTTCACCTGTGCCATTTTCCCCTTCCAGCTGCTCCTGATAGATCTCAGTGCTCTCATTACACTTAATGCTTAGTCAGCTGTTCACTATCTTCAGGTGACTCTTGTTTGCATTAATTTTTTTTTTTTCATCCAGCAAGGTGGCAAAATATGGCACAAGTGCAGCTGATATACAAACTGCTGATAGAGGCAGCTACCTTCCTGAACATTCTAACTATAAGCATATGGTTTAACAGTACTTGCTTGCTACCTAAGTGGCTGGAAATAAAAATTATTATAGCTTACTTAGCCTATATTTGAATTGCTACACAAGAGAAAAACCAGAAGCTATATCTTGATTTCTCTTACGAACAATAACAGAAGTTCCAACTGCTTATACTTTGACAGCTAAAGAAACTATTATAATAATTTAATGGGATATTCCACTTAACAGAAAAAATGTTCAACTAGTTATACTTTTTGCACCTTCCACTTGAGTCAGAACATGCTGTTTATAAGAAAACCAGTGACAGTTTAAAGAATATGTCAACTTATTAATGTCCTTTCAAGTTCTAATAAGCATCTATGGGTGCATGCTCTGTGTGAACTAGAACTTTGATCCATGGTGTCAAAAACAGTTCTCCTAACTAAAAAGCTGAATAAGATCATGCAGAGACTAGCTGTATTAAAAAGATCTTTACAACTGGAACAGTAGGGCTCCATTGCCTTTTATCAATGTTTAATCTCAGAAATCTATTAGAGCAATAGCTGGGTGAAATATAATGGTTGTGATATACTGTGAAAACAGGTTAATGATCTAATGATTTCTCTCAGCTTTAAAATCTATTTCCTCAGACAATAACTCAATGTAGCATAAAGAGCACCCTAGACTGTCCAGTTTGATTCTCATAGTCATTAGTGTACTGTGGAACAAAGGGATGATTCCAAAGGAAGATTAAAAAAATGCCTCAGACATTCACAAGCACTCACATGGAGACAAACATTGGTCCTGAAGGGGAAGAATAATTTAGCAAGTTGGTTTGGAGAGACAAGAGTGTACTATGCATGCAGGATAGAGGTGATGATTTCATACAGACCTGGGGTGACGCATTCAGAGAAGGTGAACGGCCTTGAGAGGATGCAGATTTCTCAGATATATCTAATTTTAAGGAGTTTGTTTTAATATTTTATGGAAACTACTCTTTTCAACAATAGCTTTAGAAAGCTATTTTTTCTTATTCTAATGATAATTTATCATTACTCTTCAGTGCTCAAAAACTATATGCTTCTGTAAGAAAAATGAAATATCAGGATACTTTGTGATTTTTTGACTGCAACATGTTGTCAAAAAGAAAAAACCTAAAACCTAAAATCAAAGCCAAAACACCCCAAAATTCTTTTAGTGAGAGGGTTTCAGAAAAATAAAATAAATGCAAGAGAAGATTGAGAAAAATCAAGAAAAGAGCAAGACAAATAGTACCTCCTTTTCCTCAGTTCTTTTCCAAAGCATTTAAATGCCTTCCCAACCTGTATTTCTTTTTCCTTTTGACCCCATCATCTATTAAAAACAAATAAACAGGCAAACCAAAAATACAGTAAAGAAAAAAATTAAGAAAACATAAAACCCAGACACAAAGCAAAGGTAGTAAAAATATTACACAAAGAAAGTGTGCATCTGTTATGCATGCACAGTTCACTTTGATCCAATAGAACATCTCACCTCCCAAGATTTGAATTATCTTATCAAGTATTTACATTCTTCATGAAGCTTTAAGAAAATCAAAATTACATACCTCAAAAAGACCTATGAAAATGGACAATCACAGGTTAAACAAGCAAATAAGGAAAAACTTATTTTCCAAATGTATTTCTCATTGGTAAAAGAGATCTTGGTTTTGGTGGTTTGGTTTTTTTTGTTTATTTGTTTGTTTTTCCTCTAACTGATATAAAGATTCTCCTGTAGTGAATGGTGCCCATATGTAAATAGGTATATAAGCAAACACAAAGGTTTTGCGTACGGGCACAGACAGACTTCAAATGAATTACCAGCTTCAACAAAAGCAAGACATTCTGTCACTAAAAAAAATTCTAGATATTTATTTTTTGCTTTAAACCACTACTGCCTCTGCTTGTGACTACAATTCACTCTAAAAGGCCTACAGCTACTGAGGAATATACTATTATCTAAATGTTGTCATACAGTGAAGCTTCCTTCAAATTCTGATACTCTTGGGTTTCACACTAGCCAGAAGGTAATTTCAGTGCAGAGGTGGAGATCACAGAATGTATTTCTACTTCTAGATCTAATATCACCTGGTAATAAATGCCCATACTATATAGCTTCTCTCAAAGATTCTTAACTGAAAGGTACCAATTCTTCTCATATGGCAAAATGATCCATGGAATGTAGTTTAACATATTGCATGCCTGTGTTTGATCCAATGTCAAGCTAGTAATATTGATAAAATTCTCTGTCATTCCCAAACACCAGTCTATTTCATGGAAATGGTCTATGCTGCCCTAATGGAAGCTTTTATATGAATATGATAATTTTTAATACAACCCTTAGATTCTAAATTATGGTTGTCATGCGTAGCAGCTCTGACAAACACCTCGTTGTGGCCTCAGCAGGCAATTATTGCCAGTAGCCTAACTTTAAAGTCCTTCTGAGGTTTTGTATTAGTGTTAGAAGTTGCAGTATTAACCGAGATGCATACAACTAGATCATGTTGCTAAAATATAAGGTAGCTTGGGAACCAACTAAATAATTAAAGCTTGCTCTGTAATGTAATGTGCCACATTTCATGCATCTGTTACTTCTCAGTGATGATGTGGAACAGGACCTTGTCATATATCTCTTTTTTCTATGCCTCTTCTTATTTTACTATCTGTGGACTGGAAACAGATGATGAAGATGAACTTGTTCTGCATACAGGCATATACTGATCTCTGCCCTCTACCCTTTGCTTGTGCCTACCCTATGCTTTGTTCTTCAGCAACTAAATAGATATTATTCTTCTATGTTTACTGATATTTTCTGACAGACTAAAAGATACTGCTTTTAGTATGGTAAAGAGAATTGTTTTAATAGGAAGTGGTAGTAACCTTTAGAACAGTAAAATGACAGTGGCATGCTACCCAGGAGAAGGAATGCAGGAAGAGTGACTGACCAAATCTAAAGATACCTGTGTGTTTTACAGCAATCATCAGAAAGTAGTAAAAGAGGGGATCCTGATAAAGCAGATGATGACTTCATGGATTATTCTAGGAAAAAACTTAGGTTGAGTGTACAAAAGCATACTAAAGTTGGAGCAAAGTCATCAAAGAATTCCTAATTACTTTAGTTGTGAGCTTTTACTGAGAACTGAGAATGGTAAGGTTTTCTTAATACACAACATATTTAAAGCACAACCTTGTAGTTTATTGTTTATTATTTATTATTTGTTCATGCTGTAGGATGATCCTTCAGATTTTTCTTAGGATTCACAAGAGGTTTGTTGTTAAATTAGAAGCAATAACCTACTGATCTCAAAAAAGGGTAGAAGATACACAGATTGACAAAAAACACATCAAAAGGAAGCTAAATCTACAAACTAATTAAAAAGCCTCTGCAGGTCAACAGAGCTGGACTAAAGGATGCTTCAGTAAGAATCTATGTAGTGTGCTCATTACTTGGATATATTTGTTACCTGAATAAATATAACATTCTTCAGATTCCGTTGTTCAGTTCCATTCATCTTCTGTCTGACTAATGAAAGCGCATCCAACAAACTGAGTTAATTATCCTTGCTCCATACAAACCCTGTGAATATCCCAAGGAAGTTATATGAGATTTTCATTCAATGCCTGGATACCACAGAAACAGGATTCTTAGAATAACTGAATTTGATTGCTGTTGGAAATACTTTGACAAATCAAAGCATTAATCCTGCTTATTTCTTTTCCTATCAGGCACCACATTTCACTCCTGGATGAAGATTTGATCCATAGTCTTTTAAAAATCCATTAACTCTAATTAGCAAACTATCATAAAGGTTTTCTGTCTGACCTTTGGTCTTTTAGTAGAAACTTTCTCTACTAGAGAAATTTTGTACCACAAGGTTGCTAATGTAGAAAGAAAATTAGAGTGACAAAGGCACAATTTCAACTCGACCCAGGCACTTCTGATAGGGATAACAAGAAGTGCTTCTACAAATACATCAATAGCAAAAGGAGGGCATGGCAAACCTCTATTCTTTGTTGGACAATGGGGGCAACATAGTAATCTAAGATGAGGAAAACGCTGAGGTACTTAATACCTTCTTTGCCTCAGTTTTCAACAGTAAGACAGGTTGTCCTCAGGCCGAGTGGCCTCTGGAGATGGTAGACAGATACAGGAAACCAAATGGGCCCCCTGTAATCCAGAAGGGAACCTGTTGAATTATTGGATCCCCACAAGTCTTTGGGACCAGATAGGATCCACTCAAGGGTGATGAGGGAGATGGCGGAAGAGCTCACAAAGCCGCTCTCCATCATTTACCAACAGTCTTGGCTCACTGGGGTGAGCCAGGATGATTGGTAGTTGGAAAATGTCACACCAATCCACAAAAAGGGCTGCAGGGAGGGTCCTAGAAACTACAGGTCCATCAGCCTGATCTCAGTTCCAATGTTGTGGAGTAGATCATCCTAAGTGTAATCACACAACAGCTACATGATGGACAAGGGATCAGACCCAGTCAGCACGGGTTTAGAAAGGGCAGGATCTGTCTGACCAACCTGATCTGCTTTTATGATCAGGTGACCCGCCTGCTGGATGAGGGGAAGGCTCTGGATGTGTCTTTCTGGACTTCAGCAAAGATGGTATCGAGACACCCTCTCCCACAGCATACTACAAGAAAAGCTGCAGCCCATGGCTTGGACAGGGGCACTCTGTGCTGGGTTAAGAACTGGCTGGAGGGCTGGGCCCAGAGAGTGCTGGTGAACGGGGCTTCATCCAGTTGGCAGTCGGTCACCAGTGGTGTCCCCCAGGAGTCAGTGCTGGGCCCAGTCCTGTTTAATATCTTTATTGATGATATGGATGAGGGGATTGAGTGTACCATTAGCAAATTTGCAGATGACATCAAGTTGAGGGGGTGTGTTGATCTGCTGGAAGGCAGGAAGGCTCTGCAGAGGGACCTGGACAAGCTGGAGAAATGGTCTGATTCCAACAGGATGAAGTTCAACAAGGCCAAGTGCCGGGTCCTGCACTTTGGCCACAACAACCCCTGCAGCAGCTACAGGCTGGGCACAGAGTGGCTGGAGAACAGCCACGCAGAAAGGGACCTGGGAAGTTCAGATTGACAGGAAGCTGAACATGAGCCAGCAGTGTGCCCAGGTGGCCAAGAAGGCCGATGGCATCCTGGCCTGCATCAAGAACAGTGTGGCCAGCAGGAGCAGGGAAGTGATCCTTCCCCTGTACTCTGCGCTGGTGAGGCCACACCTGGAGTGCTGTGTCCATTTCTGGGCTCCTCAGTTCAGGAAGGACATTGAGGTGCTGGAGCAGGTCCAGAGAAGAGCAATGAGGCTGGTGAAGGGACTTGAACACAAGTCCTATGAGGAGAAGCTGAGGGACTGGGGCTGTTTAGTCTGGAGAAGAGAAGGCTCAGGGGAGACCTCATCACTCTATAACTACCTGAGAGGAGGCTGTAGCCAGATGGGCCTTGGTCTCTTGTCCCAGGCAATCAGCAGTAGGACAAGAGTGCACAGTCTTAAGCTGTGCCAGGGGAGGTTTAGGTTAGATATTAGAAAAAAATGTTTTACAGAGAGAGTAATAAGACATTGGAATGGGTTGCCAAGGGAACTGGTGGATTCTCCATCCCTGGAGGTTTTTAAGATGAGACTGGATGTGGCACTTGGTGCCATAGTCTAGTAACCACAGTGGGGTTGGATCAAGGGTTGGACTTGATGATCTCGGAGGTCTTTTCCAACCTGGTTGATTCTATGATTCTATGATTAAAGGCTTTGGGTCATGCCTCTGTCTGCTAGCAAAAGGATTTTTAAAATTGTATGTTTCTTCAACAAAAGCTATTACTTACATGTACTTAAAGGACTCCAAAAGCTAGGCCTTTAAAGAAAACATAATTCATCACTGCAGTGGTGATAATGTTCCCAAAATCTTCAAATTTAATATTACAATACTTCAAGAAGAGTTACTGTGGCTTTCAGCACAGTTCCTGTATTTTTTCAGAGAAATCGACACAGTAGAAAAGAAGGAAAAATCCTATACATATGGGTAGTTCTTTTCTTTGTTGTTGGTTTTTGTTTGTTTGTTTGCTTGCTTGTTTTCCTTTTTCATTAGTCAGTGACCATTTCCTTAAGACCACTTATTCCCATTTGTAAAAGCTCCCAAGCAACACCTTGGCCATTCAGAGAAAAATTTTGAAGTGTCACTTCTTCCTTACATGGCATGAATTGATAAACCTGATATTTATTTAGAATACAAATATTTTTGGTTATATTGAATACAGTTTCAGTATATGGTATTGAATGCAAACAGAAGACATGGAATGACTACAGATGTAGCATATATTCAGAGATACACAATAGTAAAAAATATTTCTACAGATTCCAAACCTGCTTTGAATGTAGACATGTCTCTTCTTTGTTTAACAATGGAAAAAACTTAAAATAAGTTTAAGGAAAAAAGAAGTGAAATAAAAAATATGAACGTATTCTTAAGCTACTACATAAATTCAACTGTATTTGACTTAAATCTTTAAAGCTATGAACAGTAGAATAGAAAAGTAACCCAATAACAAACAGGTAGTAAAAGCCGAAACAGTGTTGCCAGGTTTTGAAATTACTGAAGTCCAAAAAGATTCCAGGAGACCCTCGATAGGGAAGCCTATGCTGATGAGGAGTAGCAGCAGCAGAGACAAAAACTGTACTCATGGCATGCAGCAGTTAGGCAGCACCTCCATTTCAAAGAAGCTGCCTGAGCATTATTATTCTGATGGAAATGTAATTCTTCATCCTGTGGCTTTCATCCAGCTCCTTCTTAACTATTTCTGTGTTGTTGGCCCCTTAGTTAGTGGACATTTTTGAAGATTGATCACTGATTGCTCTGTACATATTACAGCAGAAAATGAAGGCTGAGTAACACATACTTTTTTTATTTCAACCCTCTCCTTGCAGTTTTGTCCCCAGTTCTAACATACTGGTGTGCACTTTTGTGAATACACTTTATCAAGTATCAATACAGCTTTTTTTAGTTCACACATCCTACTCCTTTCACTTACATGAGTGGTGCTATCTAAATTTACTCCAGCTATGTTCCTGGTTTATAGTAAATACTGTACTATTTTATCATTTTCCTCTATTTTATTGTGTTGAAAAGTCTCTATTGTCTTTCCAGGCTGAGAATTTGCCATGCAATTCTACTGAGAAAACAAGAAAGGAAGCAGACATCCACAGATCTGTACCCATGATGTAATGATGGCATGAAAAAGCCATTCCAGGAGAGTGCTTCAGTTAGTACAGCAAATGATAGAATTGAGTTAAAAAGCATATAGCAACAGATTTTAGTCAATTTAGTAAATTAAGAAAGTATTCATAATGCACATGAAAATACCTGATACTAGAATGAAATTATGGCTATTTCCTCACTGGAAGAACATGAAAAGTATTATAATTTGCACAGTAATGTGCTTCAGTGCATTATACAGTTACATAACCAACAAAAAAGAAAGAAAAGCTAAAATATTTAGCATGTCACATCAAAGATTGGCAAAGAGAAATTTGAATTCCTCTCCCCAAATAGTTAAAATAAATTGCCTTGAATCAAATTAAATTATAATGAAAAAATATTCTAAAATGGTGTCGATAGGTGGTGTCATAAATTGTATTGACTGCAAACTTCACACTTTTGTCCCATCAAGGCAACTAAACAAAATTCTAACTGTCAGTATAGCTGGGATGAAATCTCTCCTACATACAGTAGCACAGGCAGGACAGAAAAAGAGCCCAAATGCAATTTTGTTGAAATATATGAGAGATTCTTCCTTATTCACTTTGATAAGGCCATGATTAAGAACAAAATTCCGTCAGACCCAAAGGAGAACAAAATCTGTAATACTGTTGTGATAAAATGTACTGCCATTGTTTCCCCATTAAATATGTTTCAAACATAACTCTTCCTCTGTGCTATGAAGTTGAAAATTAACTTTTATGTCAGTGGTACTAAGTCAGAGTAGATTTGTAGCAAGCATAGAATGTCCAAAACCTTAATCAGTTCACTCATTATTAATTGAAAAATACCAAAGGAAAAAGCTTTCCAGTGACAGAATTCTAAATTTGCAACATCTTGTATTAACGTCTGGTGTTCTCCTGTATTGACAAGTTCTGCAGAGTTCTGTGGTGCCTCCAGTTCAAAACAATTTCAGATAGAGAGTTAGTTAATGGGCATTCTGGAAGATTTTTCACTGTTTTGCACATATTACAACAGAAAATGAAGACACATGGAAAATTAAGTGATTGGTGACAGCGTGGCTTCACTAAGGAAAAATTACGCCTCAAAAATTTGGTAATCTTCTAGGATGGGTTTAGAGCACTGGAGGATGAAGAAAGAGAAACTGACACCATTTATCTAGACTGGATCAAAGCATTTGATGCTGTCCTATATGACATCCTAGTCTCTGAACTGGAGAGACATCCTAGTCTCTGAACTGGAGAGACATGGGTTTGACAGATGGACCACATAATAAATAAGGAATTGTCTAGATTGTCAATCTCAAAGATTTGCAGTCAATGGCTTGCTATACAAATAGAGAATGGTTATGAGTGGCATTCCTCAGGCAGTGGTATTGGGATTGGTCTTGTTTAACGTTCAACTTCGGCAGTGACATGGAGAGTGGGATTGAGTGCACTCTGAGCAAATTTGCTAAAAACACCAAGCTACCAAGCTGTGTTACACAGTTGACACGGTAGGAGGAAGGGATGCTATCCAGAAGGACTTTGACAAGCTTGAGAGATGGACTTGTGAAAAATCCACAAAGTTCAACAAGGCCAAGTGGAAGATCCTGCACCTGGGTCAGAGCAATCCCAAGCACTGAGGCTAGGCAGAAAGTGGATGGAGAGTCCTGAGGAGAAGGACTTGGGGACGTTCACGAATGAGAAGCTTGACATAACCCAGAAATGTGCACTTGCAGCCTAGAAAGACAACTGAGTCCTGGGCTGCATCAAAAGCAGCGTGACCAGCAGATTGATGAAAGTGATTCTGCCCCTCCACTCTGTTTTTATGAGACCCCAGCTGGAGTACTGCATCTGGGGCCCCCAATTTTAGAAGGACATGAACTGTTGGAGTGAGTCCAGAGGAGAGTGACAAAGATGACCAGAGGGCTGAAACACTCTCCTGTGAAGACATATTTAGAAAGCTGGGATTACTCAGCCTGGAGAAGGCTCTGGGGAGACCTTATAGCAGCCTTCCAATATCTAAAGGGACCTATAGGAAAACTGTAGATGAACTTTATAAAAGGGCAGGTAGTGGTAGAACAAAGAGGAATGGCTTCAAACTGAAAGACCATAGGTTTAGATTAGATATCAAGAAGAAATTCTTTACTGTGAGGGTGGTGAGGCACTGCAACAGGTGCCCAGGGAAGTTGTGGATGCCCTCTCCATGGAAATATTCAAGGACAGGCTAGACAGTGTTTTGAGCAACCTAGTCTAGTGGAAGGAGGCACTGGAACTAGACAATCTTCAAAGTCCCTTCAACCCAAATCATTCTATGATTCTATGATAAAGAGATTTCTTCAGGATAAAACACTAGCTGTGACAGACAACTGCTGTTCAAGTACAGGACCATCATTGACAATTATGTGAGGTCCACTAGCAAAAACAAATGACTTATCAAAAAAATTAAAAAGATTTAGAGAAAGTTGAAAGTATCTTTAACAAAGGCAAGTTTCTTCCCTTGTTTACAGCACAACAATTCATTATGAGAGTACTTCTTCTGAAGCAGTTACCAGTTTGCTGGTAATAATTCTTAAGTGACTAGGAAGCAGAATGATAAATCTACATTAATGGAAAACAGTTGAAAGTGATGCAATGGCAAAATGGTTTAGACTAAAACCCATCAATTTTAACATGAGATAATAAAGCATTGTGTGATCAAAAAAGAGTTGAATGCATTTAAACCTGTTTAAACCACAATTAGCCCATATTAGGATATTTTATATCCTTTCTGAATGCCAGTCTTCCTGTACTATAAATTTAAACTGATGGAAGCAATGAAACAAAGTTGTTTCAGGTGATAGATATTAACAGGCCATTGGAAATGAGATAAGACTTTTCAGCAGTGTTTCAGGAACAGTGTTTCCTTCTCCACCTCCAGCACTCCTCAATATGCTGTAAATTGTAAGTCTTTTAGTTGTTATACAAAAATCTGGAGAGGTTATCAATATTTTCTGTCTCCAACAGGATAAATGTGTACTATCATAGAATCATAGAATTGTCAGGGTTTGAAGGGACCTTAAAAATCATCTAGTTCCAACCCCCTGGCCATAGGCAGGGAACCTTCCACTGGACCAGGCTACTGAAACCCCATCCAACTTGGTCTTGAATGTCTCCAGGGATAGGTAGTCCACAAACTCTCTGGGCACCTGTTCCAGTACCTCACCACCCTTAAAGCAAAAAATAATCTCCCTCTCCAGGTTTCTTATAGGCCACCTTCAGGTACTGGAAGGTTGCTATAAATTCACCCTGAAGCCTCTTTTCCAGGCTGAACAGCCCCAACTCTTTCAGTCTGTCTTTATAGCAGAGGTGTTCTAGCCCTGTGATCAACTTAGCCTTCCTCTAGACTCATTCTAACAGGTCCACATCTTTCTTCTGTTGACCCTAACTGATAATTTAATTTAAACTCGTACTTGTTATTAATCTTCTAAAATCACTCTGAAAATCAGAGAGGTGCAACAGGTGCCTTTGGATAAATATAATGTTAACAAAACAGACATAGCTGAGATACCAGACATGTTCTGAATTAGGTTCTGAGATAAGAAACAAAGATGTCATGGGTCAGTCAATTAAAGCAGTTAAAAGGTCGAATGGCAAACATAAGTTTGTGAGTTATTTTCAATTTTCAGTTCTTTATAGAGTGTTTGTTTGTATTTACTCAAGAATTACACAAGCTATTAGCCCATATCCGATTATTATAATTAATTCACAGCTTATAAAAAGGTATTGATCTCAGTATATTCACTGACTAGACGTTGAGTACCATTTCTCAGGTTCAAGTGTACTGTCAAGTGTTTGGGAATGTTTTCAGAGTACTGTTGCATTCCTTCAAAAGAGAAAACTGTTTTAAAATTCTAACTATGTAGCACTAACATGTATTTATCTTATTTTGAAACAGCATGACCTATAAGAATGCAGTTATTCATCCTTATTACAAGCTATTATCTTTCATCAGGCTATCATGTGTGTATTTCATTTTGATACTAGGAATATGACCCAGGATTCATAATACTCTGAAGTGTTTTCAGCACCATATAGTCTATTTTATCAATTTACCAATGACTACACTTCTGCAAATAAAGTGTATTGTTTGCTTCATGTAAAGCTTAAAGTCTCAAATCAGCAATACTCCTAGAACTCTGGCACCAATTCAACAGCAACAAATTAGAAACTCTCATTTGGGAATATGAAGGGATAAGTAAAGTCCAATTAAACTATGAACAGGGAGTAATTATATTTAAAAGTAGAGCTTAAAATGAAAAAAAAAAAATCCTTAATAACAATATTAGATTATTATTTGCATTTATTTAGGGAAGTATACAGCTTGACTTCAGGGGCTTTTAATTCAAGACATTCAAAAGAAATGTCAATATTTTGATGTCTGTTTATTTCACAGGGCTGAACTGTAGCTCTAAGGAATACTTAGCATTTGGCTGTGATGTCTGAAGGGTAGTTTAGGCCACCTTGGATTATATTATGATTTTGAATCGCTTACTTTGGTTTTCAGTTTCTCCCTTACTGCAAGGCTTGAAAAGTAACATACTGTCCTTAAAAGATCTTCAGCTTGGCAGAAATTAGAGAAGTCCTTTTGCAAGTGTATTGGACATGATACACACACAAAAAAATCACTTTCAGCATTTTCAGTGCCTTCATTTAACTGGAGAATCTGCTCTACTAGCCATGTTGCTATATGGCAAAAATAGTTTGCCTCCTTGCACTAATTCTACATGTTAATCTAATTTTCAGCAGTATTAATCTATTTACTGGTTTTGTAAAGCAAACTGCTTTGTGGTAGTTCTAATCCGAGAAACATTTCTATTTCACATAGAAGCACATAGGTGTTTGGCTTCTACTTCAGGTATTACACAATTTGAATGCAAAGAGGAAAAGCAGGGTCTGTACCAGGAAGAATAGCCAAGTAGTTCCCATTCATGTAAATTACTCAAGATGAAACAGCTCTGCAGTGATGTTGCTTTGAATTCTTTATGGGGCTCTGTCGCGGTCAAGGCGGGATAGCAACACAGTTTCACAATACCAGCTCTCTATTACAACAGTGTATCTACCTTTATACAGTTCTGGATGATGCATGTACACACAGCATTGGTTTACCACTAATATAACAACCCATGATTGGACATAGACACACATGTCCGAACACAACAGGTCAGCATTCCTGACAGGAAACCCATTCTGTGTTACAGTCCTTACTGTCCGTGGCTGACCCTCTACCAGGTGTAGAAATTCCATCTTCAGTATTTTAGCTTACAGAGAGCCCAGAACCAGCTGGGCTCCCCCACAGGGCTCCCAAAAGTGAGATATACTGCTAGGCCTCCAAATTAGACAACCTAGATCTGCTTCTAGAAAAATCACAATTTGTTCCTTCTTGTAGTCTAGTTTCAAGAAAAAATGATGCACACAAACCACAACTACTCAAGTGGAAAGTTGTAGGCTGATCATTAAAGGGCAAGATCAGAGGCTGCAGTGACCACAATGTTGCCTAAAGGTCTCAGCTCCATATTTACCCTTAAAGCTTGCTCTTCTCTTCTTTTTGTCATTCTGTATGTTGAATTAACTGAAACATGTAACATTTCAAAACCACTTTCATTGAATTTGAGATAGACTTAAACATTATTAATGAGTACACCTGGTATATGCAAATTTTTGTATTGTAGGAGATATGCATGAAAATATATTAAGGTCTACTTAAATATTTTTAAGACTGTATGAGGCATAATATCCCATTGCAATTTCTGAAAGTTTGCTTAGACCAACTACAAAGAACTCTTCTTCCTCCGAGCTGTAAGACTGAATCACCAAATTTTGTCTTCAACAAAAAGTGTCCTTGGCTTTGGTCCTGCCCCAGCCACACCACTCATAGCGTACCCTACTGCCTGATTTAAGTCCTTATCAACCTTGTTGCTGCTGCTTCACCTGGGCATCTCTGTCCCACAGGACTCTCAGATCTTGTAACTTCTATGTCTGTGCCTGAAGGACTGAACCCCGTGGAGAAATGACACACCTTGCAGCAGTTTGTGGGGAGGGACCCCATGCTGGAGTAAGTGAAGGACTCCTCTCTCTTAGCAGTGGTAGAAACAACTTGTGATGAACTGACCATAACTCCCATTCCCCATCTCCCTGTTGTTTTCTTAATTTAAAAACTTCCAAGCTATCTTTCCAGCCTTTTTCCAAATGGTGGAAAATATCTCAAAGATCTTTTCTCTGTTAGTGTTTCAAAATGCTGTAGTAAGACTTTTCCATTCTGACCATGTGGTATTATTAATGATTCATTGTAAATGTACTCTCATAAAATGTAGAGATCTAGTGCTAAAGGCACTTTCAAATTCTTTTTACAACAGAATCTACAAGAAGTTAAGTAGGTGGGTAAAAGATGAGGCAACGCGCTTTTGTTTTCCCAGACAGGGTAATGCTAGATTTTAATTTGCCTTTCATTCATTTTACATGTGGACTTCAGATTTATGCTTTAAGAAATCAGGCAGCTGTGCAATGGAACTCTATTTTTCACTGATGTATTATTTTATTCTAACATAGAACTGTAATCAGACACAAAGCCTGGCAGTGGTTTCAAACATAAAGTTTGAACTTTATTGGTAAAAAAACCCCAAACTACCTGAAGCTATTATGCAATAGCTGTAGCTTTTCAGAAAACATGGGTGTTTTAGGAAGCATTTGATGGTTTGATGTATGCTAATTAAGAAGCTTTGGTAACTAGAAAACAAAGTTGTGAAACTGCCAAACATAAAAGAAAACAGTCCATGGAGGTTAAGAGTGGAGCAGATATCCAACTGCAGACCATGGAGAATGCCACCCTGGGGTAGGTGGATGAATGAAGGAGGATGTGGGAAGTTCACGATGGAGCAGACTCCAGATGGGACCTGTGGCCTGGTGGAGAGAGAGGAGCTCACATTAGAGTAAGTTTGCTGGCAGGACTTGTAATCCCATGAGGAACCCATGTTTGATCAGTTTGATCAGAAGAACTGCAATGGATAGGAAGGACTCCTATTAGAGAAGTCCATGGAGATCTCTCTTCCATGAGAGAGCAGGAGCAGAGGAAGAGAATGAGGAAGAAGGAGTGGATGAGATGGCACATACCAAACTGACTGCAATCTGCATTCACCATCTCCATGTGTCGCTTGTACCCATTTGATGGGTAAAAACAGAGAAGTCAGAAGTGAAGTTGAGCCCAGAAAGAAGAGAGGGGTGGGAGGAAAGTGTTTTAAGATTTGATTTTATTCCTTTATTGCCCTGTTTTGGTTTGCTTGGTAATACACTACATTAATTTCACTGAGTTTCTTTTTGTCCCGATGGTAATTGTTGAGCACTGCCTCCTTGTCCTTATCTCAACCACTGAGACTTTTGTTATATTTTATTTCCCCTATGCAGTTTAGGAGGGCAGTGGTACAGGGGCTTTGTTGGGTGCCTGGTGTCCAGTCAGGGCCAACCCACCATGCTCTTTAGAAGATTTCTTTATGGTAATAGCAGTTAGATTTCTATAGGGTGGATAGTTAGATCACATAACAATTTGTGGTATTTGAGACATCTAAATTATTACTGCAGGTTGGTGAACA
This sequence comes from Myiozetetes cayanensis, assembly GCF_022539395.1. NCBI lineage: Eukaryota > Metazoa > Chordata > Aves > Passeriformes > Tyrannidae > Myiozetetes > Myiozetetes cayanensis. Next base: position 75,902,594 of record NW_026086604.1, on the reverse strand, counting down.
GTTAATTTTATTTTTCCATCTGAAATAGCTTTTAAAAATAAATACAGATTCACCTCTAGAGGATAATATGCAATCGTTCAAGGTGTTCCTTAAAGAAAGTATGCAAAATACTGATAAATATTCGTGTAACAGCCTGTTTCTATCCATCCTACAGTTTACAAATAGAGAATCTGCCAATGTACTGATAAATCACTAGTACACACGTCCCTTGTTTTTTTCAGAGACCAGTGCAAAGAGGTGACACTAATGAGGGAATAAGGACAAATTTGTATGGAAGCTGAAAACAAATCATAATTTCTTGTCAGATATATTTATCTTTCCACTGAGGTTTTGTTGTTTTTTTTTTTTTTTTTTTCTTTTAGAATTTAGAGACAGCTTATTATCTGGTATTATTTGTCATAGCTATTTGGTTGCAAGCTTCAATTTAGCACTGCACCACTACTTCATAGTAGCCCTTCAGGAGACATAGTTGACCTCAGATACCAAACTCAACAAATCTATCAGAAACAGTAGAGAAAAAGAGTAACTTTCAGACCACAGTGATCCCTGTCTCAAAGTCTGTGAACAACAAGCTACTCTCAAGAGCCAATGAAAAGCAGTAAGAAGAGAATCAAAGGCAACATAAGAACCAATGTACTGTATTGCCTCCAGTATGACACCTTTCCAGTATTGTTGCCCATGCACTATGGCAGATCGGTAAATGTTGCTTATTCTATTGGAAGAAGTAGTGGACATAAACTTGCACAGTATCTTATAATTTCCCAGCTACTCTGATAGTTTACTGGGATCACAGGAAACCTCCTGACAGCTGTCCTAATTTACATTTAAGGAATCAGCCCTACAGATATTCTATAAAGCTTATTTGACCACCTCCTCCCTAATACTCTTATCGTGTTACCCAGCACTCCTCCACAGCAAAGATGTTAGCTTTTCTGCTATATCCTCCTTGATGATGGAACTGAAATACATAGGTAACAAGGTACAGTACTTCAGAAGTCATATGCCTTGCTACCCTTCATCCAAAATACACATTTTCTCTGAAAATGTTTTATTGTTGAAACAGTTCTTTGTACATGTGCATACATATCAGGCAGTCAGGAAAAGCCTTGGTATTGCTGCATTCAAACATCTAAACATTAAAATCATGTTGAAGATTTCAATTCATCTCAAGAAATAGGCATCTATAAATAGGTATTTTAATATTACATATCACAAAGGAATTTTAAGGAAGATACAAATCAGTGGTGTGACTAAAAGTGAAACAAAATTGCTTTCCCCCATAAATTATAAAGAATTTCTTAAATGTAAGGCAAAAAATAGAATAATCCTGCAATTACAAGAAAATTAATGCATTAATCCAACACGTGACTTATTGTTTGTTTAAACTTTATTGTATTCCATTCTCACCCTCCCACGTTTCATCTTAGAAAGGTCAGAGACCCCGTTCAAGCCTCAGAAACAGACATGAATCATAATAATCCTTTGTATACTGATGATGCACAGCTTTGCATTTCACTTAGGGTAAGCCAATCTGTCTCTTTGTCCTGATATTAATATCTAGTTAGCATTTCTCCTTGTTTAATGAGACCATAAACTTTCTGACAGAAAGAAATATATATAGTGGTATTTTGGGAAAAAAACCCAAAAACGAAAACCTAAACCAAAACCAAAGACAAAAAACAACTCATCTGACCCTGACCAAACCTTTGTATACCGGCCCAGCTTAGATCACAAGAGTTGGACCAGAATGAGCTCTAGAAGTATCTTCAATCCCTTTCGTTCTATGAGTTGTGATTTCATAAGTTTTTTAATAAGGCTCTTACATTCACTAATTTGGTTGGGGTTGCAGCTATGATTTACAAGAACTAACTCAGAATATGATTCCGGTAAAACTTTAAACTACTGCCTTGAGTGGTTTCTCAGCTCCTTCTTTACATAAGGAGAAAATACATTTCCCCCCTTGCTCTTTATCTGCCTTGTCTATGTGGACTCTTATCTTGTAAGTGTAAATATATCTGATTACAATGATACCAAGTGCAAAATCAGATGAACAATGGGACTACACAGACATGAAGTTAATCTGCTGCACAAGTGTTGCTGGGATGCAGGTTTTAGACTGTAAACAGCTTGAGGCAACAATGCTCTCTTGATAAGGTGCATGTTTGCCTATGATAGAAGATTGGATTTAGATTAAGCATTACTACTACCAGTCACTATTGACAATGAATTATAATCACACTTACATGGAACTCAAAACTGTGCGACTGTGTTTGGACAAATCTAATTTATTTGATAATCAACTCTCTTGCTATTATTAAGTAATAGTTTTTTGCAAAGGTCAGGCAGGACATAAATTCATTTAAAAGCCCTACTTACACTAATTTCTTTTATTTCCCCAAAGGCATGTATAAATTGTTTACAATTTTAGCTTTTCATTCTGCTGAATAATACAGAGAAAACTCATGAAAGCATGTTTTATTACTTGTAGAAGTGACCATGAGTCTAATGTTCTCTTACTTGCTACGTTTTTAAAAACATATAAAGCTTTATTTAAGTGAAATACATGTTTTCATTCTTTGATGTTTGGAGTGTATCAGTTAACTACTCCCATTTACTTAAAGTAAATTTTTAAGTATGATGTAAGTTATATTTCACCCATTTGGAGCCCTGCAACTTGTTTTCTCCTGAAATAGAGAATAAATTAGATCATTTTTCCTTCACAGTCATTGTTCTGATGCTTAACTTGTATGCATGCAGGAAAGTTATGTTATTTGTTTCAAGTTTCTTGATGAAACCTGGATATTTAAGGTCCTTAGTATTTGTTCCATGTACTACATTACTCCACATTTTAAGGTCTTTGCCTTTCCTTCCTTTCTATGTAGAAGAGATTTATTTCTCTTTTTGTCAAAACCCGTATTTTGGAAAGTTCTTTCAATAACTTTTACTTTTCTTTTTGACTAAATTGTAATTATACATAATTATTTTTCATATATATATTATTTTATCTGTTAAAATTAAAGAAAATGTCCTTAAAACTTGTGAAAACCAGCAGATTTACAATGGATGTAAAGCAGTTGAATTTATGAGTTTAATCAATATTTTAAATACAGGAATATATCTTCTACCTCAGGCTAAATCAACTCCATCCCTTTTGTACTTCCTTTTTTTTTTTTTTACATATTATTATAAAAACCACGTAGCATCACCAGTGGTCAGAGGAATTATTCCTATTATTTTCTTATAATATTCTGTTTCTTTAATCATTTATTAGTATCCACTAACTTTCTCTTTTACCTTCCATCAGTCTTAGTAAGTGTGGGTTTTTTCCTACTCTCTAAGTCAATTTAACTCTTCTTTTCTGAGTTTCAATTCTTTACACCTCTTCTGCCATTACCTTTTATGTTTGCTTTCGTCCTAGTCCTAGTTTTAATGGTTTGAAAGGCACTTCATAATTTTTCGGCATCTGTGATGAACAGAGTCCCCTGATAATCATATGTATTTATTGATATAGAATGATATAGGCTTTCATTTTAAACCAGTGGTGCATTTTATAATTGACATGTACTCTTTATGGAAATACTACTCCTGTCAGTTGTTTTCAGTTTCTGTTTCTAGTGCAGATAAAACAATTTTCAGTGTAAGGTGCTTTGAAAAGAAGTAGATTGCTATTTTGACCTATGGCTGCTCTGCAGTCCCTAGACACTGGAAGACACAAACACCTATAAAGGATTTTTTTCAGTTTATAATGGTACCAGAGAGTACTCAGTTTGATCAGGCTTCATATGCCATCATCCCTGCCCATTTTTTGTCACTGTTGTCAGTGTAGGTCTCCCACTTCATGGACAACAGGGATTAAGTCAAAGCACAAGGTTTAGAGGGTTGAATGCTATTAGGGAGCTTTTGCCCTGTGTAGGTAATGTGTCCTTAACACCTTCCATGAAGAGCTCTTATTTATATTTTTGCAGGAAAAGACAATGCAGGAAAATATGGGTGCAGCTTTTCCTTTGGGTTTCAGCTATGTCCTTTTATTCAATAATCAAAGCCTGCATCTATGGAGTCTCATCCAGTTCCATGGGATGGTTCTTACTTTCTAGATCAATTAGTCTTCCTCGTTACATTGGTCCCTCTATAATGCTTCCACAGTTCAGCAGTACTTTCCAAGTTAACCTACAGTTTCCTCTGTTTCTCATTATATCTAGGCTGTAGATGTTTCATAACAGCTGTCTGTTTGGTTACATAATAGGAAATACTTAGCTCCTTCACTGATATAGTTGAAATAAGTTTGACCTGGTGACTCGTTTTGTTTGGGCAACCCTTATTTTCCCTTTTTATGTCCATAATACCTGCTTATTTTTTTCACAGAATCACAGAATATGCAAGTTGAAAGATACCCACAAGGATCATTAAGTCCAGCTCTCTGCCCTGCACAGGACATCCCCAAGAGTCACACCATGTGCCCAAGAGTATCATCCAAACATGCCTTGACCTTTGTCAGGCTTAGTGCTGTGACCACTTCCCTGGAGTGCCTGTTCCAGCACCCAATCACCCTCTGGGTGAAGAATATTCAATCTAAACCTCTCCTGATACAACTTCAGGCCATTTCCTTGGGTCCTGTCACTGGTCACCACAGAGGACAGATCAGTGTCTGCTCCTCCTCTTCCCCTCACAAGGAAGGTATAGATTGCAATGTCTCTGCTCAGTCTCCTCCAGGCTGAACAGACCAAGTGACCTCAGCCACTCCTCATACAGCTTCTTCTCATGGCTTCTCACCATCTTCATTGCCCTCCTTTGGAGACTTTTCAATATCTTATTATCTTCCTTATATTGTGGTGCCCCAAACTGCACACAATATTCAGGGTGAGGCTGCACTAGGGCAGAGCAGAGCGGGACTATCTTCCCCCTCAACCAGCTTGAGATACTTTGCGTGATGCCCCCCAGGACACCCAGGACGCCCAGGTCCCTTTGCATGGCACTGCTTTCCAGCACCTTATTTCCCAGTCTGTTTGTACATCCAGGTTTGCCCCATCCCAGGTGCAGAATCCAGCACTTTCCCTTGTTAAACTTCTTTTGTCTCAAATTGGAAAAAAAAGGTCCCAAAATACTGTGTGAAAATTTTCAAGAAATTATATCTACATTTTCAAAATATTTGGGTATTTCAGCATCATTTTGACCATTATTCAGAGTCAAAAGACAAATATTGTCATTTTTATACAGGTGGGAAAAGTGAGTTTACACACCTGTAAACAAAAATCGTATTAGCTATGTCAACAATTTGAAATTGGGATGTACACTTTAAATTGACATGTTGCTTTCAAATTTTATCTGAAGTTATAAATTTAAAATCAAATATCTAGTTCAACTTGAAATAAGAACAAAACAGTTGTGGTCAAGAGAAGCATAACTTCAGAATATCCCACAGAAAATTGTAGTGTTTTAGTGCAATAGAAGAAAGGTACTAGAACATAATTGCATAATTTGAGAAAAGTAATATTTTAGTAGTCTGTTCTGATTATCAAGGCATTTCTTCAGCCAAATGATGAAATGCCATGGCTTCTATGTCAAAAAAAAAAAAAAAAAGAAAAAGAAAAAAAAAGCATAATGTGCATAGTCCTGACTGAATGCTGTTATCCCATATATTAGCAGGGAATTCATGGGAATTCAAGGTATCCAACAGAATAAGACCAGGATTTCATGATAGCAAATAAGAAGAATTTAATAGCCAAATGGCACAATACAATAAATAACCATAAAACCCCAAAGAACATTACAAAACTCATAAAACAAGGCAACTTCTTTTTCTACACTGTTATTTAGGAAACTTATGTGCATGATGATCATATAACCAAAGAATGGTAAAGAAATAATACGGAAAAACTATGGAATTATGATTTTTTGTTGAGAAAAAATAGGCACGGTTATTTATCAAACTAGAAATTTTATCTATTTTAAGTATGTATTTTTAAGAATTTGGGATACTGAAGATGAAAATCTTTTCATTAGCATGAATTTTAAAAATAAAGTAATGCAATTAAAAGGGCTATACCATCTTTTGCTCTTTTACTGGAAGTTATCTTAACCTAAGCAGTATAATCGGACATCATATCCTAATCTATGTGTTACTTTTTCTTATGGAAATTCACAGTATGCTCCAATCTCAGACCAAAGAATCAGGACTGAATTATATACCTATAAAGCTATCTATTATTTTTGACAATGCGACAAATCCAAACTGCTAAAAAAGTCTTATTCAGCCCTAAAGGAAACCAACATCAGTTAACAACAGGATTACAGATTCATACTCTTTCCAGAGCATGAATCTGTTTAACAGCTTGCAGAAGTTGTCATTCTACTTGAACTGATTCAACAACAACAAAAAAACCGCAAACAACAAAAACAAAAGCAAAAACAATATCCAAATGAAAGCAAAACAAAAAAAGAAACAGTGCAAAGTGTTGAAAAGCAATTGCATTACTTATACTGGTATATCTTCAGGGAAACAAAATTTGTATTCCAGTCAGAAGGCCTTCTACATCAAGCCTGCAGCCAAATTCCACCTAAAATATCAATGTTACTAGACACTCTATTTGCAAAAACTACATGACTGGCCAAGCCTGCTACATTCTGAAAAGCTGTCAAAGATCTATGAGTTTCAAATGTTCCTTAAAATTTGCTAGTAGCTATATTATCATATGGGTTTGTATCTTTTTGTCTTAGCCCACAATAAAATTGGATTGACTTGTAAGGTTTTAATTAAAAAATTTGGCAAAGTATGGAACCTTTATTATTATCAGCAGAAATAATGTTTATCTCCTTGTTGTTACAGAAGCTACAGTGGCATTAATATGGAGACAGACAGTGCTGTGCATACAAACATATTTATCCAGCTCAAATGCCAAGTATATGATACAATTTTTTTAAACACATAATGCTCCAGATAGATGAAGGCTGCAAAATTTGGAACTTTGAGAGAAGACTTTCTGGATGTATAAACTTTGGAAGGCAAGATGACATCATATTCTTTCAGCCATCACGACAGCATTATCTACATGCTACTGATTACAGGAATATTTGTCCTGAGATAGATACCACTCACACTCATATGTGAGTCATTGAGAACTCTTTAAGACCTACATAAGACAGGTATATAGAGACATGTCAGATGACATTAAGAAATCCAAGATGTACAACTGAAAGTGAAAATGGAAAAAAACAACAACATAAGAATGAAAAAAAATCTATCAAAATTTCTACATACTCTAACAAACTTCTTTATCAGATTCCCAGTGGAAGGCATGAAAGGTAACAGCAAAAGACAGTCATAGAAAGGTCTGAATCCACATTAAGTGGGATCATTCTCTAAATGTGACTCAAAGGTAATGAAGATGAACAAATGTGTAATTTCAGTGTCTCTAGAAGTGAGGTAGGTGATATCAGTGGTAATAAAATGGTCTTTTCAACCCTCTGGGAAATCAAATGCAGTGATTAGGACAAAGGTAAATTAAATTTGTAAATGTTAAAACTGGAATCCTGGGTAAATAAAACAGACAGAATTACTTCTGTGAGGTATCAGTAAATAGTAAATAATAAATCAGTCATCAGATCAAGTGATGAAATCATAACTGAAGTACAATTATGAAACAAAATATTCATTTTCATATGGGGTGAAAAAAAAACCAAACAAAGCAACGGGGCTAATATTTTTAAGATAGAATTGGGCCATGAGTTTAAAAGGCAACCACAGCAACATCATGTGTTGACCATAAATAAGAATGAGAATTGTGTAATTTTTAAAATCTTTATATTCTCAGATGGAAATAGGGGAAGAAATACTTTGAATAATAATATGGTCCAGTATTAGACATGACTGTCATCATTACTTTACCAGGCAATAAAATAAAACAACAACAACATTGATGCTAATTTATTTATGCTTATTTTGGTACACCATGGAGGTTCAAAAAATGAAAGTCATAGAAAACAATAGGCTGGAGTGAATGGAGCTTTGGAGTAAACTAAAATTACATTAAGTGAAACTGACTTATACATAAGGTGTTTTTAGTATTCTTACATTAAATGGAAGACTGTGAAACTAAGGGAAAACTCAAAGGCTCACTAGCTCTCAGAAAATATCTCTCTCAAATAAGATAAAGTTTTGTACTGCTATCAAAGGGAAAGAAATTCCAGTGACAAGGTCAACAATTAACTATATTTCTCAGAACTTTGAAATCAAATTGCATAAATCTAGTAGGAAAAGATTGAAAACAAAAGCTGTATTTAAAGGGTTAGTCTATGGTCACACAGAGTCTAATATCATATGAGTTAATGGAATCAGAGACACATAACCTTCCTCTCTGGTCTTGCTGTTTCTTGAAAGAACTAATTTAACTCAGCAATCATTTCAGCTGTATTGCTTCTTACACCCAAATTAGTTTATTTAGAACTAGATTGCACATCTTACACGATAACTAACCAGAGATTCTTCAGCTTTCTGTCTACACAGTACCACCCATACAATTTTTTTTTCCACAGAAATCCCACACGAAATAGAGATTTGATCACTGAAAACTGGATTTATCCTAAGATCTGCAGAGTCGTTTGGTAATCCATACCGGTCAGAATCATTCTGAAGAAGTCCAAGGGCCCATTCACCATTTCCTGTTCCACAAGCAGTTTCTCTAAAGCTGTGTTACTAGGAGATGACACAGAACACTGGAACATATTTCTTGGAATCATCCGCAGGAACAACCACAAAGTCCCCATCCAAAGAAAGAAAAAAGCAAACAAACAACACAACAACAACAACAAAAAAACCACAACATTTTTGTTCAAGAAATAATTTTTCCTGATGGTGCTACAAGTATCTCCCCCCCAAATCCAAAGGGAACAAAAATGAAATAGATGCTGTCCATACTAACTTTGCCATGTAACTCATTGAAACTTCAAAACAAAAAATGTATTTCTTATCTGGAGACAAAGGAAGCACATGTGTCATTGCTTCAGAGTCTGCCACCTTCTGTACTGTGCAGATTTCAATTTAAATTTAAAATGACAGTACTTTGGATATTGTCTTTTGGAAGATAAATTAACACAGTTCTTTCAAGTCTCTGTAAGAAATCATCCCCTTACAAGACAAAATATATTTGGGTATTTTTCATCAACTCTGTATGACATGAATGGTCATTCCTGTTAAGGAAGTGCTGGGTCATGTGGTATCCCTGAAAGGAGAGGAAAATACATCATTCGCTACTGTGAAATTTCTCTGTCCCAAGCAGAGAAATTACTAGGAGTCCCAGGGTTTGGTAGTTACAGTAAGGGAGTTATTTCCCTGAAGTTCAGATGGAGACACTTGGCCAGATATCTGGTAAGACAAAATTACAGAAGATCAGAGAGTTTCCATACAACCACAGTCTGCTGAAGGCAGCAGATGGCCAGACTTGGCTGGCATTCCTCCTAAGCACCAGGGAAGGTTCTAGAGGGTTAGCAGAAATTTAGGAAGCCATTGAGCTGACTGAAGAAAAATCTGGAAGCAAAGAATCAGCCCATAAAGAATTCTGCATTAAATCCCTTAACTCCCCTGAAACCCATCAAGTAAAATACTGGTATTGATGAGTCATCATCCTACAAGAGGAGTGAGCATCAATCTCAACAACAGCAAACATCTTCCTATACTGCACAAGGTATCAGTTCCAAAGAACTTAGGTATAAAATATTAAATATCAAACATACTTAATAGTTTTGTATTTCATGTTCATGAAATTTTCTGTAAGAGAGTAAGGTTTTCAGTTTTGTTTTGATGCTGTCCAAGGCATCTCATATATTTCTAAGATGCTGAAGAAGAAAACAACAAAGTCTGCTTGATTTGCACCAAAAGGAATTTAGTTTCAGAATTTATATCTACAAGATATAGTTTAATAAAAGTTACATATTTGGAGAAAAAATACTAAAATAATGAAGATGTGTTCAGGAGATCCATGTTCCTTCATCGTTTTGATCTGTGTGAACTTAGACAAGTTATTTAAGCTGTGTCCTCAGCAGTTCCAAGAGGACAAAATATTTCTGGCCTGGTATGCTCAACTGAAATTGTTGCCTATATTATGCCTCTATATGGGGTTAAAAATGTACACAATATAGTCACCTATGTCATTTGTCAGAATAGGGTATCTTTCCTCTTTCTGAAATATACAAAAAGCTCTCTCTTACCTATTTACCCTGAAAATCAGTTCCTAGCCAGAGACTTTCCTTTGTCCTGATTATGTACATCTCATACAGGGAGAATTTTATTTCATTTGGGATATTTAGATGCCACTACAAAACATAACTAAAACTTATTTCTCTGCTTCTAAAATTTATTTCTTTGCTTATACTTGCATAAGTTATGAAGGGAAGAGTCAATTTGCAATTACTTTTTTGTCCTTTTAAGTATATTTTCTCGCTCTTGTTGCCAAACTTTTATAAAAAATAAATATATGAAGTAAACCCAGAAAAAATTAATGAATTGTAATTTTTATTTTCCTAGTGACACTGTCACTTTTATGGATGCAGAAAAGACAGAATTGGGCATTTACAATTTTCAGTAAAGCTAGTTAAAGTAAATATTTTTTCTGGAAGCAACTTGTTACAAATGTCTTTGTAATACCCAGCATTTGATAAAATATTTGATTTATAGTGTCTGCTACTGAAGGAAGCTCAGGGTCGTAGCAGTAAATTATTTGTCAGTTGAGAGAAAGCCAGATTTTCAGAAATATTCTCTGCTGTTGAAGCTTTTAAGAAATATTTTAGCTATGTACCAGAATTAGCAATTAGTATTCAGTAAGCCACTCTTCAAACACCAGTGGTATAAACGTATTTGCTTTCAAAATTATTCATATACAAGAGAGAGGTGGAAAAACATCAACTAATCCCTAGTGTTATGGAAAAAGCCTTAGTTAGTTAGGCTTTAATTAGCACTTAGCAGTCATTTAATGAATGTGGCCTCAAAGCCTAATCCATCAAACTGTAACTGCCATTATCAGTGGTTTGAAAGCTGTGTATTAACAAAAAAAGGTTTGCAAAAATCCTACAGAACAGAACCAGGGAATTGCGGCACTATGAGTTCCAGGTCTGTGAGTGTGTCAGATCTGGTTACCTTGGGGAATCGAATTCTCTGAATTGTGTGAAGGTGAAGTCTAACTTACTGTAAATAAGCTGGGAGTGGACTCTAATTCTTTTGATTCTGAGAACTGTGAGATGAAATCTTGAGTTATCACAAATAGTTCAAGACACTACAATTAACTGCCTGTTGAAGTTCAAAGAATAATTATGAAGATTACCTGCTAATTGTTTTAAATATTTCAATTGTAATAATTTGTAATTGTCACTCAGAATTTTAGTAAAATCATAATACTGAAATATTAGGTACTAGAATCACTACTACTTTTGAAAACTGAAATTACAGCATGAAGTAATGCAATACAGATCAAAAAATCTGGATTTTACTGAGCAAAATCATGCTTTTCTGGTCTACTAGGATCATTAGAAAAGTCATTAAAGAGAAGCATTACAGAAAAATCTGTATTTGAACAGAATTTTAGGAAAACAGTTAGTGGGTTTGGAACAAAGGAGAGAGATAACATGTGTAAGTTGTAGATAATGCATAGGTATATTGCATCCACAAACTAGAAATTTACTAAGCATAATGTAATTAGTAGTACCTTACCTTGGACATGAGCCATCAATGTGTGTTTGCATCCCATAAAGCCAGTTGTATCCTGGGCTGCATGAAAAGGAACATGACCAGCAGGTGAGGGAGGTGATTCTGCCTCTCTACTCTGCTCTTGTGAGACCCCACTTGAAGTACTGCATCTATCCCTGAGGTACCTATCCCTGAGGGCATGGACCTGCTGGAGCAAGTTCAGTCATCAGAATGTTGGAGCACTTCTCCTGTGAGGAAAAGCTGAGTGAATTGGGATTTTTCAGCATGGAGAAGAGAAGGCTCTTTAGAGACGTTATCTCAGCCTTTCAATTACTGAAGGGAGCCTACAAGAAAGGTAGAGGGGAACTTGTTACAAGGGCATGTACTGATAGGACAAAGGGTAACATCTTTAAACTGAAAGTTGATAGGTTTAGACTGGATATTACTAAGCTATCTTATGCAGCACAGGTGGTGAGGCACTGAAATGGCTTGCCCAGAGAAGCTGTGAATGACCCATCTCTGGAAGTGTTAGAGGCCATATATTTTATGGAGCTCTGGGCAACGTGGTCAAGTAAAAGGTGTCCCTGTTCACAGCAAGGGGGTGGAACTAGAAGATCTTTAAGGTCCCTTACAACCCAAACCATTCTATGATTCCATTATTAAATAAAAATATTGGCCATTTGGCCAATATTTTTCTGTTGATCTTCTCATCTAAAACATGAAAGAAAGTCTTAGAACAAGACACAGGAGACATACCACAAGGAGACTACCACAGCTAGTGCTTTGACAAGATAAAGGTACTGTAGTTAATACAATCAAAACGGTGACATCATTACCTGGAACATAGTAAAGGTAAAATCTAGGAAGAAATCTGTGCTCTCTTCTAAAGACAAAATTAGTAGTAGTCTACAGAGATTACCTGGGTTTACTGGATTTTTTTTTGTTCCATAATACACACAAGGCCCTTAGAAACATTCTGAAAGGTTAATACCTGAAACCTTTAAGGGCTGAGGAATGTGCTGGGCAGGCTGCATTAAAAACTCTTCCCCTCATATCTTTTGTGATATTTTATTTTCACTGTACAGCAGAACATTGTGAACTGAGAATTGGTATTATTCCATAAGTTTAGCTGTTACATTAATTACAAGACATGGTATGTTTTATACTAAGATTTGAGGCCACATAAGTAACTGTTTTCAAGAAAGTGATTGAATATCAAGTTCAAGAAATAAGTTTCCACCTTAGATCTTAATGATAAATGTTGTTACAGCGTTAGTATCTGATAGCTAACATTTTTGTTACTTTGCCTATGTGTGTGATGTGGTTTTTCCCTACACATTTTCTTTCTTTTTCCAACCGAATCCAAAATAATTTAAAAAAGAAATCCACGAACATGCACTATTCATAATTGTATAAAACAGCTATTCAAATGATATATGCTAGTAAAGCTCTTTAAATGTACAGTTAATAGAATACATAGGTTTTTAGCCACTAAACCTATAAATTCTATCAGTCTGTCCATACTTCTCTTTTTATGTAATAATGGATAATGTTTTGTGCAGACCTGTGACACACAGATGCATGAAGAACAACAGATAAGAGTGATATTTGAACTAGAAATGCTGAAATGTGGAATACTTGCCATGTAAAAGATTATATATACCTCACTGCACATTAGTTAATATGTCAATCAACCTCAAACAGAACTGCAAGATCTAACAAACGAAAGCAAAAATACAAAGGATGCCTATACAGTTACTAGTCTCTAACAGGTCACTGGGACTAAATATTACATTTTTTAAATTGCATGAAGAAAAAATGAGATAAATTATCTCATGTTGCCAGTTTCTGCTGAGACATGACAAAGATATACTATGTTGCCTCAGGAAATCCATTCCCTAAATAGGCCACATTCAGAAAGTAAGTAGTTATGTTGGTATTTTTCTCCTAGAAGTGGCACCAGGAAATGACACCAAGCAGATCCACCAAGGCCCGAAGGGCTCCAAGGGCGCCCAAAGGGCACCCCAGGCCTGAGTCAGTGCCGGAGGTGCAGGCACTCGCAGAGGGGGACTCCCTGTCCCCTTCCCCTGGGGAAGCAGCCCTTTGGCGTGGGAGGCAGGACAGATGGGTCCACACAGGACTCACGCAAACGGCCCCGCACCAAAAACAGCCCTGAGCACAGCCTGGGCACCGTCCTCCCACTCTGGGGCTTTAGAAGGCTGCTCCCACTGCTCCCAGCGAGCCCACCATGCCCCCAGTCGTCCCACTGCAGCCTCAAACGGAGCTCCTCCAGGCTGCCCTGGGGCTACACTGGACAGGGGCAGTAAGGGAGCGGGAAGAATGTGCTGGGAACCATATCCAGGGCCTCACAGAAGTCCAGGGAGATGACATCCGTAGAGGTAGCACTTGGAATGCATCGAGCTCTGTCAGGGGATGGACGGCAAGCCACTCAGGAGTTGATGGGTCAGGATCAAAGGGAAGACTGGGAATGGGGACACTGCTGAGGGTACCGCGGGGACACTGCGGGCTTCCCGAGCAGCAGCAGGATGGGGATGAGACCTCAACAGGCAGAGCAAAGCAGCCTCAAAGTCACACAATGCCCCTCTTGAGGGGCATTCAACTACCCCGAGAGCAGCCAGAGAAGCAAACAGTCCAGGAGCCTCCTGGAAAGCCCTGGTGACAACTTCCTGACCCAGACGGTGGAGCCTGCCACTCCACCTCTGTGGAGGTGGAGCACCTGCCCAGCTGCTGCAGCTCAGACTAACACACGGGAAAGGCCTTGTTGGAGATGGGAAGGGAAGGGACAGCCTTGGCTGTCGAGAAATTCCAGGTATTGGGAGACACATAAATACCAGGAGACAGAGGAGATAACTAAGAAGAATAAACTTTTATTCCAATAAAAGGGAGAGTTCACTGAACAAAGCTCAGTGAGGTCTCTCGACTCAGTGGAGGCTGCAGCTCCCTGCTCGTCCCCTTTGCCCGCAGCGCTGCTCCCTCCCCAGCGTTTCTCCACCGGCTGACATACTCAGGGGTTACAGGCTTCCTGCATGCCTGCTCTGCGTCCTCCACTGCGTCCTGAGGAGGGGGCCCTGGCCCATTTCAAACTGGAAACCACAGCAGACTTCAGAAGTGGGGATGAGGCCACCTGAGACCTTCTGCGCTGCTGTCTTGGGGCACCGCTTTGCAATCAACAGTTGAACCACCAGTAGCTGTCTGCTCCGTACCGCAAACTGCGACTACCCTGCAAACTTTGCAAGCACCCTTTCCTCTTCCTCAGAGTGGAGTTGAGGACTGCAGGAGGAGGAAGCAGGGCAGCATGGATGTTTAGTGCCTCAGGAGAGCTGACTCGAGCCTCTTCAGGGATCTTCTTCCTTCTCGCCTGGCATCCTTTTTTTCCTCTCGCTCACTGCTCTAACCCCACAACCTGATTTGCTGCACACCCTGTCTCCTAAAACAACGCGCAGGTAGTCTTTCTCGATGGGCCGAGCTCCTTGTTTCCCTTTTGCCCTTCTCCAAATGCCAGGGAATGGGAACTACCCTCAGTTTTCTGGTTGGGCTCATGCTGCCCAGCCTCACTTTCCGCAACACTTTCACGGTTTTCAATCTGGTTCTGTCCCTGTTTCTTTTACTCCCCAGATTTTCTCCAAAACAGCCAGCTGACATCCATGTAATCCCTCTGCCCAGAACTGCCAGGAGAAGTCCCACCAGTTCAGCGGCTCAGGTGGGCAGAACCTATCTTGTATAGCCTTGCCCATGTTGAACATCAGATTCCATGTGAGGAGCCAGATGCTGAGCGCTCCTGAAGAACCCCCTTTTCCAGACCAAATCCCCAAGTGCAACAGGTCACAGCACACACCTTAAGTGCCCTTGACCTTGACCCGAGAGCCCCCCGTTCTTGTTGTCCACAGTTGTCTTCCCATGGAACGGAGAGCAGAAAAAGATCCTCCAGTGTAAGGCCAGAACTGCCAGGTTTAGGGCACAGGCACAGAAATTGCCCTGTCCTTGCCTGCGGGATGGTGAGCTTGCCCCAGGATCCTTCCACCGGGCACTTTTGGTTGCATTGTTTGCTTTTATGTCAGTGTATATCGCTGTCAGCAGTGTTAACTTCCAGTGGTGAGAAGTCATGAGATTAGTCCCCAGAATGAGGGAATGAGGTGATGACCTCCTGTAACAAGAGTTTGACTTTGAATGGCCAACGTTTTTATTCACCTCCTGCTTTCTGCAGGTTTTTCAGGACTTCTAGACTCCTAGAAGAGTTTGTGTTGGAAGGGACCTTAAAGCTCATCTAGACAACGTGTCTCCACGGCCTGTCCAACCCAGCCTTGAACACTTCTGGGGACTGGGACAGCCACAGCTTCTCTGGACAACCCCTGTGCCAGGGCCTCACCAATCTTGCAGGGATGAATTTTTTTCCTAATATGTAATCTAAACTTTTGTCTTTCAATTCGAAGCCACTTCTCCTTTTCTTTTCACTGTGTGCCATTGTAAACAGTTTCTCTCCATCTGTCTGTTAGGTTCTCTTCAGGTCCTGGAAGTTCACTTAGGTCACCCTCTGTCTTTCTTTCTTTCAAGCTGAACAACCAACCCTAATTCTCTTAGTGCTTCCTTATAGGAGAGGTGCTCCATCCTGTGACTAAACTATATTCAGAGTTACTTGATTCAGTCTTTTAGTTTATTTCCATCAATCTTCCATAAGATTTTATGTTATGTATCAGTGCTCTTCATTGTATAAGCATGAATTTTAATAAACTTATCAGATAATCAGTTTACAGAGCAAAGCCTTATTGATATCTGAGAGATGTGTACGTGTTTAATTTCTATGTACTTTATTGTTTTATAAATTTAAATTTCTTCTCAGGAGAAGTAATATTTTTGTCAATACCAGCAAATATACTATATAGCAAGCAATACATTGCAGTAAACAAGGTTGGTTTAAACAATCTTCAGAGGCAATTTATTGAACATGCAATTTGTATTGTACTTCTCTAACAGTGCCACTGCCACCTCAGTTTCAAATTACAACCTTTATATATAATACCACCACAACATGTATAAATTCCATGGAATAGATTTAAAAATGATGCGAAAAAAATCCAAACGAAAACAATAATAGCCCAACACTTCTGATGTCGACTTAGTTTGGACTTAGCCATAATTAAGTATCAAATTTGATATAACATTTGTTAGCAGAATTTTAAGGAAAACACAATGAAGGCAAAGTATTATTCCCTAGGAAATTTTAACTTACAACCTTACAATTTTCTGCATGCAGGCACATACTTCTGTAAAACTGAGTATAAATAAATGCTGATTGCAATGTTGGTAGAGTTAAAATTAACCTATTGTACATTGAATAACTAAGATGATGATGACAATCTTAGTATCTTTTTCTTCTCTGCCTGCCATTTACATCAAATTGTTATTAAGGAAACGGAAAATTTATACTTTTGATTTCAGAAAAGTTTATCCCAGAGCTCTTGATCAAAGCAAATTGAAAATGTAACAATCTGTTGCACATGTGCAGCAGCTTTCTTCCTTTCTAGCTGCTGACAGGCAAGATGTTTATTTGAAAGAACTTGCTTTTCCATGAGTTACAAGCAGAAAACATATATTATCTAGGGCAGAAAATCTGTTGCAAAAACAGTTAAAATTTCTGCAAATTCATTCTTTCTCTGTGCCTAGGCCAAATCAAAAGTTCATAGAATCATAAAACGGTTTGGGTTGGTGAGGTATTGTATAAAACATGAGTGTCTTCAACACTTTGACTGGAAATAAAGTTAATAAATATTGTAATTATGAATTTAAATTCCAATAGCACACTGAATCCATTCCTGAAGGAATTTTACTTGGGAACAGAATTTAAGAGATTGCAGTACTGTTTGGGAACAGTTGCAGCCATGAGTAATGCTCAGGATATTAGTGAAAGATAATGCAGTGACATTTCACAAGGCATATCCTTCTACAACATAATGGTGAAATCTTGCAATATTGTAGGTTATAGAGGGATTTGATGTAGATTTTAGTGGAGTTAGGATTTCAATTCTTAATCTTAAAACATGAAAAAAGACTGTGTGTTCCTGAACTCAAATATCAGTGAAAAAGACAAAGAATCAGAGGGTATGAAAACAGTTTTTATCTTGCCAATATTCAACATAAGATAATTGGCTTTTTCCCCTGAGATACTGAGTAGTAGGTAGAGAAAAAGCAATCTGTGTAGAAGAAGGATATAAATTTAATGAGGTGTGCAACTAAAGAAATGGTATTGTAGAACAGAATGAACAGAAACATGACTTCCAAAATAGTACATGTAAAAAGAAAAGCATAACGGAGTTGAAAAAAGGACACTTGGACATACTTATCCTTGAAAAGAAACTGTGAGAAAGTATGATCATCATTTAATGGAAATTTGTAAGCATGAGTTTTTCACTATCCTGCTATGCTGAGTAGTCTTTACTGCAGCGCAAGAGATACAGAAAATAAAAAAGAGAAACAGTATTCGTATAAGTAAGTATACTAACTTTGCTGATGATACTAAATTGGGAAGAGCTGTTGACTCCCTTGAAGGCAGGGAGGCCCTGCAGAGAGACATATTAAAATTGGACAGCTGGGCAATCACTAACCCCATGAAGTTTAATAAAGACAAGTGCTGGATTCTGCACCTGTGATGGGGCAACCCTGGATGAAAGGGACCTGGGGGTCCTGTCAATAGCAAGTTGAATATGAGTCAGCAGTGCCCTGGCAGCCAGGAGGGCTAACCACGTCCTGGGGGGGCATCAGGCAAAGCATTGCCAGGTGGCCAAGGAAGGGGATTGTCCCCCTCTGCTCTGCCCTGGTGCAGCCTCACCTTGAATACTGTGTGCAGTTTTGGTCACTGGAACATAAGACAGATATTAAGCTTATAGACAGCATCCAGAGGATGACAACAAAGATGGTGAAGGGCCTTGCAGGGAAGCTGTATGAGAAGCAGTTCAGATCACCTGGTCTTTCAGCCTGGAGAAGAGGAGACTGAGGGGAGACCTCATCACAGTCTACAACTTCCTCATGAGGGGAAGAGGAGGGCCAGGCACTGATCTCTTCTCTGTGGTGAACTTATGAATGAAAATATGACTTATGAATGGAAATGTGACTCACTTTTGAGTGTAACTTAAATAGGGAAAGCCAAGGAGAGGAGTAAGGATGTCAGCACAAACCAGTAGCAGTCTGTATCTGTAGCCCAGAATGATCTAAATGAAAATTAGACTGGAATTATGTATTAACAGAATAACAGATTAAAAAAAACCAAAACACCTAATTGAGAAAATACAGCCCATTTCCAGACATTCTCAAAAATCTGGACAAGATGATTTTGTTGGTAATTAATCACAAATAAAATGACAAATAAAAGGAGAAAAAAAAGTATTTTTTAAACTGTTTTAACAAAAACATACTGATTAATCTAATCAGAAAAAAAGAATTTTTTTAAACAGTGATGAAAAGGAATCAAAATATAGATAAAAGTACCCCCACACCTTCACAGAATCAAGAAGGCCTTACTTTGTCTAGGCCTGATTGAAAAAAGTCATTCATGGGAGAATAAAATATGGCAAGGAAACTGGAACAAAAAATTATGTCAGCAGCCACATCACAGCGCCGCCCAAATTGGAGAGATACCCTCCTTCTATCAGCCTATTCAGGTCTTCAAACTAAAGCTTAAATTTTTCATAGCCCTGAGTCAGAATCAGTGAGGTCAAAAGAGAGCTCTGGATGTCATCTAGTCCAACTCCCCTTCTCAAAGAAGGGCCATTCACAATATGATTTTTGGGCCATGTCCATTTGTGTTTTGAGTATCTCCAAGAAGGTCACAAACTCCTGGCAATCTATTCTACTGTTGGATCATCCTTGCAGTAAAAAAAAAAAAAAAAATATTTAAGTGGAATTTCTTGGTTTTTAATTTGTGCCTATTGTGTCTTATCACAGGACCTGCTGAGAAGAGTCTGGCTTCGTGTTACTTCCTCCCTTCATGTATTTATACACACTGATATGTATCCAGGCCCTCCTTTTCTGCAGGCTGAACAGTTCCAGCTATCCCAGCCTCTCCTAGTTTGACAGATGCTCCTGCCCCTTAATTTTTTATACTCTTTTCTGGCTTTACTCCAGTATGGTCACATACTGTGCTGGGGAGACCAGAACTGGACCCTGCTCTGGGGAGTCTGGACATACTCCAGATGCGTTTTACTAGTGCTGAGTTGAGGTTGCCTCCTTCCACCTGGCAGTGCTTTTCTAAAGGCAGCACAGCATACTGCTGGCTGCCTTTCCCACAAGGACAAAGATTCTTAGTTTATCTGCATGTAGAGGGCCTGAGTATTGTCATGTCATGTTTTCAAGATTTTTTTCACAATGATGATTGATTAAAATAACAATTAAAAAATTCTTTTTCTTCTACAATGAAATAACTCTGTAAACTTGAACCCCAAACAAGGGTACTAAATGACTAGATTTTTAATCCATTGTTGATGAAATTGATGTCTTATAAATATTGTCTGCAAATGTTAGCCTTGCCCATCTCTCTCATCTCTTAAATTTAAATAGTAATTTCATCTTGAAACCTCAAGTCTTTCTGCAATTTATTTTTAAAAAATCTATTACAATAATTGTAGGTTTCCTAGAAAAGACTATTCCCCAAAAACCACTACCTTCAATTTCAAAATACAGTCCTGAAATCTGAAAGCATATTTTTAAAACTTTTTAAGGTGTCTTCCTCTCTTTAAAACATAGAATCTCAGATTGTAACTAGAAAATGGATGGTAATTTGGTTTTTTTTCTCTCAGTGGATGAAAAAATTACCCATTTCCAATCGTATGGTGCTCATTTAATCTGACAAAGAACAAGTAAAAAAAATAATATCCTTTTTTTTTTTTTTTTTGCAGATAGGAACATATATAATTATAAATTTGCAGTTACTCTTAAGCTTGGTGATTTCTTTAGAACCTACTTCAAAGTTGTTTTTGTTAATCAGTTTAGTTATTGCATTAATATTCAAAATTCACAAAATGTTTATCCAATTACCAGAAATGGAGAAAGAGAGATATAAATTTACATTGAATTTATGCTATCCTTCAAACACATGCTCAATGTTGAGCAGAAAAGTTCACGTTGAGAAAGATCTTAAAAGTGGTGAAACATTCAAGGCTGAATTGGAAGTCTAAAAAAAGTAAATGCTTAGATTTGCATCACTACAGAAAACATGAAACTCTGTTTTTTCAAGAAAGTAATTTGTCTTCAAGTATTGAGCCCCAACATAGATTGGTTTGGTCTATGCTCACATCTATACAGACTGTGCAGTGTCATGGTTTCTTACCTGGTTTTCATTTGGGGGGTTTTCTGCTATAAGCTAAAAAGACTATTTGAATTTGACATGCTCCAGGTTTGATCTATTTTTTTGGTAAGAAAATCCTTGTAAGTTCTTCTCAATAAATATAAATAACTATGTTTTTTCTCCCTTTTCCTCTTAAAGTCATGTCTTTTGCAGTCATATCATATTTGATGATTACATTATCAGCAGTATTTGAACTCTTTCCTCAAGAAGATGGAAAGAATAATCATGATTTCTATCCATCAAACTAAATGCCTTTGTTCTCATTCCTGAAGGAGTTTCATGAATAAGTGATCTGGGTATATATGACAATATAGATGCCAAATTATGTCGTTGTTGCGGCAGTCAAGAAAAACAAACAGACAGACAAGCAGCAGGCAATTGTGCAAAAAGACAGCTTTATTGCTTTTTCTCACGCTCCCTTTTATATCATCTCTGGCCTGCCGTGGAGTATTCTCACTGGTCCAAATCTGCCAGCACGGCATCTAAAAACACACTGATAGGGTGACCTTCATCAACAAGGATGTGGTAATGCCATTTCCGTGTCACCACACACTCCATCGCTTTCACTTCCTCCCAGTTGTCCATTCCACCTTCCTACCCACGTATCTGCTCGCTTAAAGATACACCCTCAGTTTGTCAAGGTCAATGCACTCCTCTAACGCCATGGATTCCATAGACCCACTGCAGACCCCGACAAAATTACTGTAACTTTTTCTGATTCAAATGAAGAATTATGCCTAATTTTAAAATTGTTTCAGAGTTCATAAAATCCCCAGAAAACAACAACCAAAAAACCCTATAAAATTCATTAGTATGTGTAAATTAGTCTTTTTAGTATGTGTAAATTAGTCTTTCTAGAATGCATACTGATGAAAAAAATTGCTCTATTGAAGATATTTTGTTTGAAGTATATACTACTATGATTTTAATTCTTCCTATGTTTTAAACCTTGGTATGATTGGTGGGTGTGAGACACTGGATTATTAATTATTGGCTGGGACCAACTCAGGAGTGTGTGTGTGTGGACAAGGAAGGGATAGGTAGAATCTCACGAAGGTTAAGTCAGGCCGTAGTCCACATGCCAGCCCCTGCAGCCCCTTGGGGCAACGCCCAGGGCAGCTGTCAGTGAAAGGCAGCCCGGCACCACTCCTCCACATGACACCCTCTGGAACCCCCAACCCAGACTCAGATTGGCTGGCACAGTGGGAGCACCACCCCTCATCCCACTCCGGAGCACCAGAGTGGCCAGTGGGCCTGGGAGGGGTGGCCCCAGGGAGCCAGAGCAATAAAAGCAGCAACATGTGCTATCCATGTTGTTGGAACCTTCCATCTTCTGTACTCCTGTAGCTGGATCTAAGAATGGTAGCTATATTTCTCCTTTTATCTCTCTTTCTCTGTCATTTCTCTTAATCCTCTTACTTAATTTGTTGGGTTACTTGGGACTGGATGGGCTAGATTTTGCTAAACTGTATGGGTTTGCATATGCCAAGTCAGAGCTTTGTGGAATGCTTTATTTGAGTTCTATGTTATGCTTTAAACTTTTGCCGAGTTCCCTTATTTTGTAAAGTTTACCAGTAAAAATACCCCCTGAAAAAACATGTGCAGCTTTTCTCCTTTTCACTCTCTCTTACAGTGTTAAAAGAACCAAGGGCTCTTCTAAAAATTTGGCAGACAAATTTTTGGAGCCTTGTATATTTTAAAGTAAAACTCCTTTGGTGAGCTCATAGCTCCAAGACTTGAGGTCTTATAGTGTGGTGTACAATTTGAAATCCAGACAGCAAGTAGATAGTAAAAAAGTTAAAATAGTGAAGTACTACTGATACATACAAATTTTAATTTTCTGCTTCTCTATTCTGGTCTTCTAAAAAACCCTGATAAATAGCAAACTAAATCTGCAACATAAGGTAACATAAAAAAGGAATTCATAATTATTTGAGAAAAAAGAAAAACAAATGTGACTTCTTAAATCATATCTTCTTGAAAACATGGGTTTCCACTGTTCTATCAGAAATTAGTATCACACAAAAGATCAAGAGACTGTACACAACCACTTACAGGTTTTAATCAGGATTCCATGGCCATTTTTTCATTCCAGTGTTTGGGAATCCAAACAAAAGCGAACAGGAAAAATACTAAATATTACTAATGTCTTAGTGCACAAATATGAAAATAACACTTGTAATCAAAGCCAATGCTTTTCATTTGAGGGGAAAGAGCTTTTAGTCCATTCAATGGCTTCTGATCATATTTTATCTTAGGAGGATGTATTAATTATGCATTTTACCACCATCCATTCCAGTTAGGAGAGAATTTAACTAAATTGTTATTTGTATTTCCATCTCTGGCCTTCCAAATAGCTTGCAAAGGCATGTGATGTTGCTAGACAGTCCTCTTTTGAACAGCTTCAAGGCAAAGGTTATATCTGCCACATCAAACTTGCTGTCATCTCTAGAGCACTCAGCAGTTTAGGCTTCATATGTGTTGATTTTTTCAGGCTGTGCTGTTGCTGCACTTCTCTCACTGCAGTGCAGCAGCTGTACCCTGGGGTTCAGCCAGCTTTATACTGCAGAACCTCTCCCTGGCTCCTTGCAATGACAATATATTATGAATGCTTAAAACTTGTGTTGCCCCCTGTTTCTAGTTCATATACCTTTTTTGCAACACTTGAAAAAAGAATATGAGTAGTTGCTTCTGTTTAGGTAAATAGGTTACTGCTTCTCTCTCCAGCTCCATGGTTCTATTGATCAACATCAACATACTTATCAAGAAATTCTTGTGTCAGTACTATCCTACCAAAAAACAGCCATAATTTGAGAAGTCTAAGCCAATTTAAACGAACCAGAAAAAGGATACGCTATATCTAGAAGCTACACAATATCCAAAAGTCTTTGAAAGTCTACTTTGCTCAGCTCCTGAAGTAAGCAGCAAGTTCTGTGATAAAGTACAAAGTGAAAGATGTTTCCTGTGTTCGCAGTCACAAAAAAATTATTTCAAAAGTGAAAGTGTTCAATCTTCAACTGAGAAGTTGCACTGTCAAAGCAATTTCTATGAAATAGTTTGCACAAACTTACATTTACTATTAGCCCCAGAACACGTTGCATTGTGTTAATCAAATACTTAAGTCAGACTTTTATTGAATGGGCTTTGCTACACACTCTGTACCAAACCCACTTCTATAAGTGAGTTACTTTTTGTTTACTGAAAAGAACATGATAAAAGTTAACATTGTCAAGTAAGATTTCAAAATATGGCAAGTTGGCAAATGTGTAACTCTCAAATTTAAATTCCTCTTTGCTATTATGTTCTGTTTCCATCCTTATGTCTAACACTGTTTTTCCTTTATTTTTCATTGCATTGCTGAGATGAGATTTCTGAAAGTGAGGGCAGCACTCAACACTCTAATATTTCAATCATAAAACATTGTGAATATAAACAGAATATATCTGGTAAGGACAGAGGAATAAAATAGATTTCTCTTCCCTCCATGGGCTTCCCTAATATTTTTTGCTGGTGGCTATACAATAAAGCACCTGGAGCAAAGTGAAAAGTTCAGAAACTCATACCAGAAAAGTACAAATTCTTAAGTGTTCAACAGAGAGGATCATAGTGGCAGCAAAATTGTTAGCAGCCAAAAGAAAAAGAAAATTACACCCTGCAGCAAAAGAGTTTGAGTTTTTTTTTCAAATTTGCAGTTAACAGTGAAGGAAAAAATAGGTCTGTAGACAATTAAAGCTCAGTAGATTTAACTAAAGTCACTTTCGGAATGGAGAAACCTACTGTACTTTTGGTAAGTAAGTTCTGGTTTAGGAAATGAGTGTGTGTGCACTTTGGCAAGATCAATGTGTTCTTGTGTACCTCGAAGTAATGACTGCTGAAATCAAGGATTCCATGATTTCCGCAATTCAGTAACCTGAAGAGGTTCTATGTATCAGGATATAAGACATGGAAGTATATCTGTTCTGTTTCTGACAGTTCATTTTTAATT
Organism: Myiozetetes cayanensis; assembly: GCF_022539395.1. Taxonomy (NCBI): domain Eukaryota; kingdom Metazoa; phylum Chordata; class Aves; order Passeriformes; family Tyrannidae; genus Myiozetetes; species Myiozetetes cayanensis. Next base: position 75,877,583 of record NW_026086604.1, on the reverse strand, counting down.
TGATGGCCAGGAAAAGCTGGCTCATTTTAATGAAATGTGATAGTTCAGGAAATGAAAGTATAATATGCTCCAAAATAGATAAAATAAATAAACTCACCCTGACTAGATAAAATAAATAAATAGATTAAAATAAACAGATAAAATAAATAAACCCAACTAGCTGACTTAGAATTCTGGACCTACATATCTCACGTTTTCTGGGTAGTTATGGCTATTGATTCTTTATGTGTTCCTGAGGGAGAACTTAGATTTAGCCCAGAATCACTAGAAATACAGAATGACTATATAACAGTAAAATCCTAAATATACAGTAATTCTTGTAAACACTTACTTTAATCTGAGATTTTGTATTTTTCCATTTTTTTTGCTCTCTCCTCTTTTTATTTATTTTTTTTTTTAATTGAAGGGGGATTTCTTCATTCTCCTTGATAGAGAATAATGCTCTTTCCAAATATCAAGTACCCCAGCGTTGCTCTAGTGTTTGTCATTTTCTCAGAGAAGCCATTAGGAAAACTTCAACATGCTGAATTATTTTCCTAAACAAAAACAACAACCACAAAAAAAAAATCCACTTTCTTTTTCTTAAAAGAAAGAGTTTCTTTTTCTTAAAAGAAAGAGATCTGACTCTCAAATTATGGATCCTGACATTACTGTTACCTTTGTGGATACATACAAATTCTACAGTGCTTGGTCCTTTGACAATTTAACTCCAGTGAGGAATGTCAGCAACACTGTCTTCTATTTCTGTTAATCTAAGGGAGAACCCTTTGTACCCTCAAGGTCCTTTAATTACAGACTCTCTGCTGTACCCTCTTCTTGTAGTAGGTAGTGCAAAAATTGCCTGATAAAAATGAGTGTACTATGCTTATCCAACAGCTCCTCTTTAAGAAATTTTAAAAAAACCACTGTAAATCTTACTGTCCTAACCCCATCATACAGAGCCTGCAAAATTATTCTCAATTTTCAGAGTATCTTTCCTTACTCTGCTTTCCCACCTTTCCTTCTTTCCTTGTACCACTCACATAGAAACACATTTTCTTCAAGAGTTCTTGTCAACATTGCCAGTGCTACATATATGTAACACATTGTTCAGAATATGAAAAGGATAGATCCCTCTGACTACTTTTGCATTGTTACTGTCTCATCTCTACCTCTTCTTTTTTTCGCTCTGAAAACTGGCACAATATTATTGCATTATGCATAAAGAGCTGGCCAAACATTTAAGAGGGATCAATTCTAAGGCTGCTATTCTGATCCAATTTTAAGATGAACTCTCTACAGACAATTTTGTTTTTTTCCCAAGAGTGCAGGAGATACTAAGGAATTTCAAAGATACGAAACCACAGAAATAGTTCAAATATTCTTACAAGTATGCTTTTATTTCTATCCTTCTCAATCGGAACACTCTGTGGTTCTTTCATATCACATTTGAAGTACCATCTGCCTAACCATAATCAAATGATTATAAACTATCACTAGTGTAATAGTGTACATGATTCTCATCATCTTAGTATTACAAACTCTCTTTTTTTTTCTGATTATTTTTTCCCTTCATTGTATAAATTGCAGGTAGAGAATTATGCTCTCTCTCTCCCTCTTTTGCACTCAGTTTCTTGTCCCAGTAAAGAACTAATATCTTTCTAATGTCTGAAGGTTATGTTACATTAAAAAAAATATTTTTTTAATCTTTTATTTCTAACATATTTCAATATTTTCAATAACCCTTGAAAGACAGTGTTCAAAGTATTCTTGTTTTCTAAGAGATAATGAAATAACATTTTTTTTCTCTTCTGTAATAATATGTTTAGGCACTTAATATGTCAGTTGCTTCCTTTGATTTCAGAAATAGGATCTTCTTATACTGTAGAGTGGAGAATAGGAATCTTTTCATTTAAAGTGTTTTTCACAATCTGTTGATCTGAATAAAAAGTTTGTGGCTCTGAAGTTCTTTTAAGGAGACATAAACTTATCCAGATGAAGCACCAGTAATAAAAGATGCAATTTTACATTCAAAACCTGATTTTAGAATGTGATTCTTTTGAATAAGTTAGTCCCAGAATAAAATTCTCCTACAAACACTTTATTTTTCCTACCAAATTATGACAAGTAAACAAAAATGTTCCTATAGTGTGAGTGCAAATTCTTCTTACTAGTGTGCTAGTAGGATAAAGACAGAAAAACACATAGGGAATAGAGAGCTTGGAAAAAGACACTGGGAAGATGGGGACCTGGAGACCTTTAAACCTCTACATGAAATGTAGCAAAGGATATGCTTTTTAATGTTTAAAAAAGTAAACCAATTTTGCTGGGATACATTAGACTAGTGTTTAAAATGTTTGCAAAATTCAGACTGCAATGGTAATGCACGGAGAAAAAGTTGAATTTTATTCTATAAAATTCTATAAAATATACTGTACAGTACCTTACAAAATGATGGTAGGTGGAGTTCTGTTTATGAATTTAATTTAAAACAACAAACAAAAACACAAAACAAACAAACAAACAACACAAAAACAACAGTCAGAATGTTGTATGTATGCTTTATGTCAACAGCAATATGGCATGTCTAAAGTAAATGACCCAAAGGGGAAAGTAATTCTTATAGTTAAGAACGATAAGCAAGAGAAGTTTTGACTAGCCCAAACTGAGCTGAGAAAAAGCCATTCTAATGACACCAGCATAAAAATAGTTCTATAAATACTGGAGCATGAAAAACAGTGCAAGATTTTTAATGGTACTGAGATGCTTTTTTTGTCCAAATTTATGAGAGATAATACCATAAACTGTTATTTGTACAGCAAATGTTTTTGCAACCTCTTCATTTATGGCAAACAGCAACAGATTCCTTTCAATGAAAGCTTTCTTCAATAAGTTTAAATAGTGGAAATACTCTGAGAAATTCTCTTGAAAGATGCAGCTCTCTTTCAAGAGATACACCCGAGAGAAATTGCAGTATGTTATAATATCATAGTGAAGTATTCAACTCTGGTCTTCACAGATTCTCAAGTAAATAGGCATTTTCATAAAGAGGTAAAAATTTCCCCATTTTTTCCAATAATTCTCAGAATTCTGGAGTGAATTCAGGAAGTTATAAAGCAAGCACATTGCATCCAATATTTAGACTGGAAGAAGCTGAAGGTAGAATTTCTTTACATAAAGTATAACCATACAAAAACAGGTGGCAGAATTACTCACATGGGTGGTCCAGTAACACCATGTGCTGCAAAGCATCCTGGGAGTTGTAGTTTGTAAGTACTCTGTCACACATGCTCAGTGAAATGCTTGTATAAGATTGGCTGATGATGTCACATGTTGTGACGTATCAGCATTTGAAACTACTATATAAGTTGATGGCTCTTTGAATAAACTGTGCTTTGTTACACACCATATTGGTGTCCTCGTGGTGCCTATGGGACTCACTGCTTATTGTATTAATAACTGCTACACTCACATATAATAAAGACAAAAAACCATACATCCTTCTCACCAAAACGTACCCTTGGTGGAAGACTAGGTCAGGGAATAATTAGGCAAATTTTACAGTCTTAAGTCCACAGGCCCTTATGGGATGCAGACAGGAGTACTGAGGAAGATGGTTGATGCCATTGCAAAGACCACTGTCACTAATATTTTATCTATCACAGTGACTGTATTCATATTTTTCTGTTGAAAAGCTTGCCAAAATCAGTATGATCTCACAAAGATTGTGATTTAAATGCAGGAACTGATCTTTGATAAAAATTTACCAGTGAAATATCAATATTAATTATTACTGTTCAGTCTTAAGTGTTAATGCATAGAATGATGATAACACTGCTGCTTGTACAGCTTCTCCAAACATAACACAGATCAACAGTATAACAGTCAATATTTATTATAGTTGCTGTAAAATTAGGATAGATCTACTTTATTTGCAATGAGAAGATCTGTAGCAATACAGACATGATTATTTGGAAAACATGAGAAATGTTTATCACATGCAAATGGTTACTAAAACCCCGATGAGTGAGGCTCAAGTGTTGTCATCATTAGTTTTGCTGCAGTATATGTTCTCTGTAATAATTTTTCGTTTTTTATCATATTGCTATGTGAAATACTTATTAATTTATAATGCATATAATGTAAAAGGGATAAAATAATTGCTACTCCTACACAAGCAAGTAAATTGGAATCAGACACAGTTTCAGAATTATTTTATTTTATTTTTAAAGCTACTTTTCTTGCACAAAAACAAGTCTGTTGTACTGTGCAGCTCTTACATGAATAGCACATCATTTCACAGAAGTCAATGCACAACCCAACAAATAATTTATCAAGAAGAGTTGATGGTGTAAAGGCTCTGGACAACCAAGCTGCTAGTCTCTAGTCTAGACTCTAGTCTCTGTTAATCAGTCAGCAGGAGATATGAAGAAGATGCTATATCTTCTAGTCTTATTGAACCTTTGTTTAGCACTTAATATATTGTAACTTCATGCAGCTTAGGAAACCTATCACGTTTTCTGTGGTATAACACATACCATCAAACAATAGCTACACACTACCATGTAGTAAACCCTGCCTTTCCAGTAATCAAATACCTGTATAACTCTACCAGTCTTACTGTTAATTTTGGCCATTCTTTAGGATTAAGAGACATGCAAATTAGTATAGTGTGTAAGAAGATATTGAAGAAGGCAGACCCTAGACACAACAGAGCATCAAAGCCAAGTAAATTTATTAATTCAAGAGAAAAGCTTAGCTATTCATATGAATTAATTGTATTTCTTCATTCATCCTACATAATTTTCAACACTGCAAGTTTATGCAAAATCCACTCTGATGTTGTTCTAGATATTTCAGCTCAGCAGTCAAAAGCCACTGACATCTGCAGACATATAGATATTAGCAGAATCATGATGAATGAGACAGGCTTTTCTGAATAAAAAATGCATTAAGTATAAATTAAATTATTTTTAATGCCAAATAATAGGTGGACTGAAAGTCACAACACGCTACTAAAGATTCATATTTTTATTTTACACAGTGCTTTTTTTACTACATTTGGAATTAATTAGAGCAGTTACATAGAGATACATATATTTCTGAAAAACATTACTTCATTTATGTGTATATTGTGCATATGAATGCCATAATTTTTCATGATTTACACAAATGTCCAACTTTATTTAGAGTGTGAAAGCATGCTGATTTCATTTAGTTCACCTAAAAGTACATAAGTATATCATCCTGTCATTGTAGAGGATAATGTAGAAGTCTGCTGAACTATTTCACCTAAGGGAATACTTCCTTTTAGCCAATTGGTACAGAATGGTTTATTTCCAAATGGGTTACAACTAGCTCCTTCCATAGCACCCTGGCTGCATGCAATAGTATGTCATGGAGATCACAATCTGTAAGATATTGTTATCATCATCATCACCCTTTTTTGTCCCCTTGTTCCAACCACCTAAAAGTAAGGGAGGCTTCCACCGCAGCCTGTCAGGATAGTATTTCACATGGCGAGATGTTCACAGAATCACAGAAGGCGTAAGGTCCAACGTCCCTGCTCAAGCAGGGTCCTCCTAGAGCACGTGACGCAGGATTGCATTGACAGAGTTCTGAATATCTCCAGTGAGGAAGACTCCACAACCTCTGTGGGCAGTCTGTTCCAGTGCTCAGTCACACGCACAGTAAAGTTTTTCCCCATATTCAAATAGAACTTGAATAGTAGAACCATCAGTTTCTGTCTGTTGTCTCTTGTCCTATTGCGTGGCACCACTGAGAAGAGCCTGGATTTGTCCTCTTGACAGCCACCCTCCAGATACTTACACATGTTGATAAGCTTGCTTCTTGTCTCTTCTTCCTGAGGCTTTGCAGGCCCAGCTTCCTCAGCCTTTCCTCACAAGAGAGATGCTCCAGTCCCTTTATCATCTTTGTCCTGTGCTAGGCCTGATCCGGGAACTCCACATCTCTGTTGTACTGAGGAGCCCAAAACTGGACACAGCACTCCGGATGTGGCCTCACTAGGGCTGAACAGAGGGGCAGGATCGCCTCCCTGCTGACAACGCTCTTTCTAATGCACTCCATGGTATCACTGGCCATCTTGGCCACAAGAACACCCTGTTGGCTCATGCAGAGCTTGTTGTCCACCAGGAGCCCCAGGTCCTTCTCTGCAGAGCTGCTTTCCAGGAGGTCAGCCCCCAGCCTGTACTGATGCATGGGGTTATTCTTCCCCAGGTGCAAGGGCAGGTGCAGGGTGTTCTATGGTCTGATACAACACAGAGGAATGTTTGAGAGAAATACTCCAAGGAACTCCAGGATAGAGAACTATATACAGTGTAGCAATCATGCATATTGAGACTGATAATTCTTCCACAGTGCAGATGGACGGCCAGGTATTGTACTTTACAGCCATATCTGCATTAAACCAGACTAGTCACTGCAGAGTGTCATTGTATTAGCTAAAAGTAAAACCAAATTATTTTTGAAGCATTTCATTTACTTTCTTTTAGCAGTACTTTATACTATATTGGAGCACTGTGAACAAAAATGTCCCATTTGAAACAGAAAGGTGCTGTCATGAAGGTCACATAGGAAACATTTAACCCTACTTGTGTGTATCATCTTGAAATATAAATAGCGGCCTGGAAGAAGGGAAAGAAATGTGTTGTTTGTCTTTTACAGTGAGAGAATAAAAAGGGAAATCATTAAGTTACCATTGGCATTAAAGAAAAGGGACTATTCTGTGAGACTGAGCATATATCACACAAAGACATACCCTTTCCCTTTCTAACGGACCAACTTATCAATCAGAGTGACTCAACAGCCCTTTTTTATAGGGTATGTAAAATCACAATTAAGCAGAAATAGTTAGTCTTACAAGAGAATCTCAAACACTCTTTTTTCCCTGCCTGAAGGAACACTTTTTAGTGTTAAAACACTAGCTTTTTATTTCCAACCTCCAGGCAAAACAGCAAATTCATGTTTTTCACCATATCCTCCTCAATGAATTCTAAAGGACTACACTGCCTCTTACACAAGAACCAACTGCCTCACCTTAGGGTAAAAGATGCTCCAGTGCAGTCAAATACCCCTTTCTTACCAGTACGATTTCCCTCAAAAGAGACAGGAAGAGTAAACACAAGACACGATTGGCAGACCAATATTTTACCTGCACAACAAGAGTTATAGAGTATATTTTAGTCTGGCAATATATTCATTCTTGCATCTAAAACCACTTTTTAAGAAAACAAAATTGTTTTTCGCTATCCATTATTTATGCTAGGTTGGTGACAACTCAAGATTTTCCAAATCAGGAAGAGAAGCATTATTACTATTTTTCACTCACAAATAGCTTCCGCTGACAGTTTTGGAAGTCTTCTTGTATTATGACTAAAAGCTACTGAGGAAAAACATGAAAAAATAGTGAACAGAGGTCTGGCCCGCGCTCATAAGAGTTGGCTTTAGATGGAGTCACTGTTAGCACACCAAAACATCTCATACAATCTGGAAAGGGAGGACATTATGGGTTAGGTGGGCTATACTGCTTTTGCTTTAATGAAAACATACACGGATAAATGCCAAGTTTCTTTTTACTCTCACGTTGGCTGCATTCGCTGCTCCCTCATCTATTATGTATTTATTTCTCTATTTCTGCAGACTCAAGGTTTGATTTCAACTAGAGCTACCTGTTGAGTGGTTTTGTCTCCACAATTAATATTCGAGGAAGCAACAACTCAAGGATGACTACAAACATATCTATGGGAGGCTATGGAGAGGTGAAGGAATCTGTTTTTCAGGTAGTTGCTAGGGAAGACTTCCAAAGAAATTTGCACTCTGAATTATTTTAAAGGAAAAATCCCAAACAAACTTGCTCCCACTTACTCTCAGCAAAAGGTAATATTCAGTCTATTGTGACTCCTGGGAAATGACAGAGACCTGTGGATATATATGAGCTTCTTCCTCTTCTTTAAGTACATATTTTGCTCTGTTACAAGGAGGTGGTTTTAGTATGTGCACTATCCATGATGCAAACACAGTGTTTGCGGGAAATGAGGCAAATTGGAAATGCTGTACACAACATATGCCTAATCCTCTTATCTACCCTGACAAAACTTTGATTACTTTCAGTAGAAATACTGTCCAAAAGAAACTAGAAAATTAGAATCCAAGTTTATTTGAGAATGGTTTCTCTGTAGATATCACAGTTTAAAAACTGCATCAGACAATTCTCAAGTACTTGTTTAGCATACTACATACCTGATGAGTAAAACACTAAAGCAACAGATAGCATAGTGATTCTATGAATGGAAAAAATATTTTATTCTTAGGTAAGTATGGTTCAATATTACTTTTGTTTAAAGGACATTTCATTACAATGACTCTTGATTTTACATCATTTACTTCTCTATTGCCATGTGGCACTGGAGAGAACTTGCATATTTTCTTTCCTACCTTAAACTTCTGCTGGTCACCTTGGAGGTATGGGGAGGGAGAAGGAGAAAATAAGGAGATGACAAGGCCTTTGAAATTGTTTTCTTCCTTATTTTCTCACTTTGGAGAAAACAAAAACCTATAAAGCAAAACAACAATCTAAAAAACTCCCACCAAAGATGGTACTTTAATACTTTTAAGGTGATCCTAACTAGAAGAACAAAAGATTTTACCAATCTCCATGAGGAAAAATAAATAAAAAATCAAACATAAAAACCATGCCCTTAGAAATTGTAAGGCAAGCTGAAAATGAAAAAAAATAAATCAAATTTAAAAATAATCTTGGCAAACAAAGTATTTATTTCCTACTGTCTCCAGTGAAATGTTGGCATAACACATAGTGTCAGGGCCAGAAATGCACTCTCCCCTTCCACAAGATTACCTTGCTGCACTCAGGGTCAGCTTGCTGATTAAAGTTGTTGCAAAAAGCCAGAACAAACCTCAGTGGGGACTCCCCTCTCCTTTCTGTAGGAGCTGCTTTTAAGCGGAGGTCTTTATTTCTGGCACCCACATGAACTTCCTGTCAAAAAGCAATAAGAAAGGGCTGGTCTGCAGAGGAAGGTAAACCAGAAGCATACAACCAGCAAGGCAGTGACTTCACCAACACAGATGCAGTCCACAGTGCCTGAACAAGGAGAATGGTTCTGTGATAATATGCAGGATCAGGAATCACTCAGTAAGATTACAGAAGGAAGACAAAGTCAAGATTGAATGAGTAAGTCAAGCCTAGGATAGGATCAGTCAGGTATAAAAACATCTGCAGATGCAGTGCCAGTGCAGGGACAGTACAGATTACAAGTCCCAAGCAAAGGTGGTGGAAGGGAACACATGCTTAGGATTCTTCCCATTCTTCACAGCAATTCTTCCTACTTGATAACCTGGCAGTCAGCTAAACTCCTAGAAGGAGGGAAGTGAATTCCAGTTCCTGACACATAACATAAACATTCTCATTAAGCATTCTCATTAAGATAATGCTTCTGCAAGGAAAGAACTCTCCTAGAAAACAAATCATAACCTGCTGAAGGCACAGATGCAGGCAACTGGGAAGCATTTGGTGAGAGAACCTCCAAATCAAATAAAAGTAGGTTCAGTTATTCTCTTTGTCTCCAAATAAAAATGTTCACATACTTTGCATTGCTCTGACTTTTCTATTTTATCCCTACTACTGCTGTGGGTTAGTCATTACTAGTCTGTCTTTCACTGCACAAGAAGAAGCTTTTTTGTTTCTGGTTACATCAAAATTTAAATCCATCATAACTAATTAGGGTTTAGATCCTGGAGAGACTTCTGTGCAGTCTAGAAACTCTAGTAAACTTCAGGTTTCTTGATGGACAATTGTCAATCTTCTGCTGCATATTCCTGATTATGAAAAATAGTTATTTTTGATAATAGATGTACAGGGTGATTAAGATTCAAATTTCATGTATTAAGCAAAATCCTGTGAATCTTGTTCTCACTAATATTAATTGTATTTCAGGTTCAATGTCACAGTCAGTGTGACACAGCAGTCACTGGTTGTGGTTCAGAAATATTTGCGACATTACATTTGTAAGTTTCTCAGTATTAAATACATTTAAAATAAGTATTTACTACTATATTGAAATATATTACACCTTACGTGTTTGGTAGGTAATTTTTACTGTACTTGGGAGGCGGTTCTATTTAAATCATGACTGGTACATTATATTTGTTTGTTTGGCTTTTCTGGTTTTGATTTGGTTTGATTTGATTTGGTTTGCTTGTGGGCTTTTTGATTGTTTTAGTTTTGTTTTCCAGTGAACTTCCAAGGGAAACTTAAACAATCTGGCTTAAATCAGAAAGTTTCTGAATATGACTCCAAAAAGTGAAAAAAACCAGTGACTACTTGCAATGAAGGATGACTGCGGATTAATTTTTCCTTTGTCATTTGGTTACAACCTTCTCTGCTACACAGCACACAAAATTTCTTGCAGTAGGAAATACACCAGGACACTGTGCACATTATCTTTCAACTTCACTACAAATGTGGCATTCACACATTAAACCCTATGCTCAACAGCAGTGTATCTCTGCCCTCCATTAGCAATTCAAGGTAATGTTTCCCTGGGCTTTCTCTGTGCAAGCTAGAGAAATAAATTCAAAACCTATTTTAAAGAATTACATTGGTTTATAGTTTGTATTTACGTCTTTGATTTTTTTGGGCATACACCAGGAAAATCATATGTCATATTCAAATTGGTGGCACAATATAGAGCTCAATTCTGAGTATTAGCTATGTTTTATCAGCTTCTCTGGCATTTGTGCCTGGAGTATTTTCTATTGTCTCCATTGTTCAGTAGAAAAATATTTGTATATTGTGAGTTTAAATATTGGATGACAGGAATCTCACAGGCTAATGTGATAGGCCTGTTTGCCAGAATTTGATCCCCCAGCAAAAAACTCATAGGAGATCTCTTTTTTTCAATAGACATAGGCCAAATTCTGCAGGCCTAATTCAATGGTAAATTGCAATAAATATTTCACGGAACCATAGGGAGAGATATTATTTGTCCTACAACACTAATTACATTTTGTTCCTCATTGTGCAATAAACACATTTTCAATTTAAAAGCATTATTTGGACTGTCCTGTTTTGTGTTGTAATTAATCATTGTACAGTGCATAGCATCTAGACTCCTGTTGCTGCAGTACCCCTAATAATAATGAAAAATAAAGACATTTAAAGCAATACTTTCCACCACATACATTTTCTATTGAAACTTAAGCTTTCCATATGACCCAGAAGAAACAATGACATCAATTTAAAAACAAGTTAAAGTTGTGTACTGGCAGCCACAAAGTCTACAAATACATTAAGAGTTTGTTGTGAAAAGATATGAAAATAGGCATAATGCACTACTCAAAACAAATTAATAGTTCTTACCAAGTCAATCGAAATGAATAAACTTCCTTGGACAACAAAACCCATCATAAAAAGGAGGGGTTGAGAGTGTGCAGGCAAAGAGCACTGATGGCTTGACATGATGTAGGACACAATCCACTAGTGACGACTACTGCAGGAAACACAGCTTTCAAAATTGCCTGCAAAATGAGCATTTTTACTATTGAATTCCATCTTTCAAAGTTCTTACCAGTTTGGTACTTTTAAGCCTTGCAAGACAATGCTGCTTAGCATAACACCATCAAAGGACCCTCCATCTGTTGATCCTTAATGAAAATAGACCACTCTTCATCAGAAGTTTACAGTTTTCTGAGCCAGCTGCACTATGTTTTTGTGTCAGAAAAAGAACTTCTTTTGTGTCTTGCACTTGGGAGAGGGTGTAAAAGACAATGACAGGACAATTAATTTAGTTCTATTTTGCAAGATTTCAGTATCAAGAACATGAAACTACAGAAGTATGGCTTATGAGAAAAATTCTATAACCTGCTGCCCTGTAATACTGTGGTTATTGCTAGAGGCAGGTCTCAGATCTTGATTTATCAAACTTGCTGCTCCTCAGAACTGAGGTTTGTTGGACTTTGTCTAAACCTGAGTTTGGATTTTACTTGGTGGACTACAGCACAGTTACATACAGGAAATACATACAGGATTTTTTTCCCGTCAATAATTTGACTTATTTTGTTAGTGCTACCTTAGTTTTATAGTTTTACAGTTTTATAGGCATAGTACCCACAAACAGTTATTTTGTGTAAAATTAGGTATTTATGACCATGCCATAATGATTGATGTGAGATAGCTCAAGATAGTCTGGCATGATAGCAGAGCCCTTGAGAAAGAGAGACCAAGGAGGCCTTAAAGTACAAGCATAGGATGACAAGAGATGGGGCAAAGACTGACATGAGGAGAGAGCATTTCCTTTTTACCCTTTAACACATTCTGAACTTCAGAAAAAAGTAGCAAACAAACAAACAAAAAACAGCTGTCATTCTGGGAACTGCAGTCACTAGCTGAAGGTCATACTGGTGGATTAAATGTATCTTATTGATGCCTATCTGTTACTGAAATCACTTTCAGACTTCACTACTGTCAGTGTTTTAGGGACAGAAACTGCTTTCAATGAGAATTGGGTCTCCATGCAAATATTTAATTTCTGAAGTTACAGGCCCTACAGCAACTGTGAATATTCATGAAAATCCTCTTATTTTCAAATACAGACATTATTTTTTCTGTGTTTTATCAAAAAAAAAGCTCATAGAAATTTAATTTTATTATACTAGGACTCAGGAATTTTGCATTCAGTAATTGCCTGTATTTTTTAAATGTCTAAGAAAGTTTTGACCTGGACTAACTCTTCTGAACAAGGCTTATGTAACATTTAGAAATTATTACAAACATTTCAAAAAGTAGTTTAGATGTGGCTATGGTGTCTTGAGGAAGGAAAACGTTAAGGTCTATGGATGTGAGCTTTTACATTTCAGCTGGCTTTGAGGACAGCACAGCCCGCTTCCTTCACTAACATCAGTGTGGATCTTTGAAGGTTCTGAAGTCTGTGGCAAAGACCAATTCCTACTGTGTTAAATGGATCATAGACAGACATGAAATTAGAGTAGGTCTGGTAAATTCCAAAAGAAACATTTAGAGTGGATGATCATTGCATGGAGAAGTGGAAGATAAATACAGTCCTAGAAATGCTACACATTTAGTTTTGCAACCTTTTCTAGAGAATTATTTGTCTGACCTAGAAGCATCATAACAATACAAATATTAACAGAGATGCTAATAAATAATTTCATTTATATTGGTTTGCATTTTTATAACAATGTTCACCCTGAAACTCAGTAAAGCATTCAGATAGAAAATAAGGTATGTTGTGTTTTATGGACATGTATTCCATTATATCAGATTCATATACATAACTTCCATAGCTAAAGTCACAGTCTTTAACAAATGGGGATTTACTTCCTCTTACTTTCCAGCATGTTTAATAAAACTAAATTGAGTATCTACAAAACTAAAATACTAGCTTTTGTAGCTTGAAATAGGAAAACATAAAATCAAATACGATTGTAACATATTTGTCTATTCTGTAAGAATCAAGGTTGGAAGGGAGGATAGTGGGTCATCTGGTCCAGCCTCCCTGCTCAAGCAGAGTCATTCTAGAGCACATTGCACAGGACTGCTTTCAGAGAGTTCTTGAATATCTCCAGTGAGGGAGACTCCTCACCTTCTCTGGTCAATCTGTTCCACTGCACGGTAACCCATGCAGTAAAGAAGTTCTTCCTTGAGTTCAGGTAAACTTCCTGTGCATCAGTTTCTGCCCATTGCCTCTTGTCCTATTGCTTGATACACTGAGAAATAATGAGAAATACTATATAGAACACAAGAAACTATGTATTATCTTACTTAACTCTCTGAACTTGTGTCTTGGCTTCTTTCCTAAGCATGCCGTTCCAGATCTGAAAGGGAATTTTTCTAAGGAAAAATGAAATAAAATTGGCAAAATTTATCCTCAGTATTCTTGTATTTACAGTCAAACATTTAAAACAAATTTTAAACACAGTATTGTCCCCCATCTGTGAAAAAAGAGTTTTCTTTAGCATCATTAAAACTGAATAATGTTTTAGGTTTCTACACTGAATAGCTGAGTATGCATTACATAATTTCAAACATGAAATGTCTGAGAATTTTAAGAATACGTAATATTCTTAAATAAAGTCTGAATAAGACTTGAGACTTGAATGATACACTCAGCAATAGCACAGTTAATAGAACCAGTGTTTAGGTTCAATGTAGAAAGCCCGTTTAATTCATTCTTTCCTGTGAAATCTATAAAATGTAGAACCCTGATTTTTTATTTTCATTGAGGGAATCTATCAAAGTCACCTCTATGAATAGGCAAATAATGCTATTGCATTATTAAATGTTCACAAGATACAGTCTTACAGAGCTGCACACTCTGGCTTTTCTTTGATTACTTGGTTACAGAAAAACTATCTTTGTTGTTGGAATCATAAGATAGGAACCACATATATTTTCTCTTTGTTAATTAAATCTGAAATAGTGGAAAAAACAATTTCTCATACAGAAGTAAACCTAATAACATATGAAAACACAAGGCTCATAAACCATGTGAAACAAAATGAAAACCAGGTGGATATCCGGAGCTTCTTAACAGAGTTTATACAGTATACCTTTTACTCTAAATTACTTTGACATTGTTTAGCTTGATGTTTAAATGTTTCAGGCTTAAACACTGGTTTCAATATTAATCCCTGCATTATTAAACATCTATTTATCTAGAGAGCAACCATACATTTTATCTACTGAAGATACATTAGTGAAGTCCTGAATTATCATGCTGTTATATGTTGTATTGATACATTCTTAAAACAGTTTATCCTACTTCACTACAGACATGAAGGCCAAGGAGATACTTCCATATATATTCAATACAAGCACAAATTCCCCACAGCATATGTAGAATCTAAAGCTAACCCGTAGACAAGTGTGTGCTAACATTCGTATTCTCAAAATACAATTAAAATTTCAGTAAATAGTTTTTCGATCATTAATTCAGCGTTTGCAGAAAAGGCCACTTGCTGATTTACAGTGATTGTCTTTTTAAAAATGTGACCCTGACAGTCCTGCCTTCAGCTGAAGAATAAACCCCAAACATTAATGTATCAAACTGCACAATGCACAATTTTATAATAGCACCTCACATACCATTACTGTTTGGTTTGCATGGGGTTTTGCATCAGATTAGATGCAGAAAGAAGTCAGGAAGAAAAGTACCAGAAGAGTACTTGGAAAGTGAGCTGCTTCCACTCCAATACATGCAACAGTGCTCCTCCCATCTGTATTGGGAGCCCTATGGAAAACATTGCACTCTTCACAGTGTTTCTTGATAACCCACACTTGCTCTATTGGGCTCCAGGCTTAGGGCTTGAGTGGCCCGTAGGTTAGTGTGAGCTGCTGTTTTAAGGGAACTTATTGGTATATCCCAGATCAGTTTGTGCTGTGCTGGTTGGTGTTATGACAGAGATAATATTTAAAAATGTCAGGATATGGTATGTGATTGTCTTTGTAACACAAAAACAAAGGGTATACCAGCATGGGAGAGAGAAAAAGTCCTCTCCATGATTAGGATCTGAGTAGAGTGCTTTAGGAAAGTCTACCCATGGTCTGTGCTGCATGAAAGAAGGGTTGTCAGCATACAAGGGATGCAAGTTGTTATATCTATAGTCCTCTTCATATGCTCTTATTAAAACAGCTGTTCTATTACACCATGTGTTATTTGACCTTTTTTACTGAGATCTGCAAAAAACTTTACACTGCCATACACCTCTCTGTTTCCACCCTCCCTTCAAAGGCAGAACACCATCCACCCTAATTGCAGCCATCCAACCGTCTTGCAACATATAGGCCTGTACAGGCGTACACACTTTCACTACCAGATCTACACTCATACAATTGTATGGCCATAATTCTATCCATTTTCACTTTTATTTACCCATGGTAATCTTTTTTTCTCTCAATGAACATCACTTAGCTGATGCAGACCACTCAAAACACTTGAGACATCCATTAAATGTATTAATGAGGTATTCCATATGCAACTGGGAAATTGTAGATTTTTGGTTGATACTGTGATATTTCTCATGAAGAACAGATGATTTGAACTTGCTGCGGATTCTGTGAATTCGTTGGTTGTTGCCTGTAACTTTTTTGTATCTGCGTTAAAAGAGATTCAATTGTCTAAATGTGTCATTTTCTGCCATCACATGACCTTACACATACTCTTTTGTAAACACTCAGAGTAAGCAAAAGTTTCTTCTGATAGCTCTGTATTTCTGAATAGGCTTAGAGGTACCCCTTATTTTTGATGAACACGATATATATTTTCTTCTCATGTTTCAGACTCCAGTTTAATACCTCGTCTTTTTCTTCCTACTGTCTTTCCCTTTCAGTCTTTGACTAGAATTTTTAAGACACTAGTAACATAAAATTGATAACCTATTAGGCCTAGCTTGTGTTTATCCAAGAAGTCTGGATTAGTAGGTAGGTTATGTAAGGCATAAACTATCTGACATGATTTGGTAAATGTGTTTAATGAGATAATTTTTGATAAAGGTAGGGAAAAGGAGCAACCCTTTTTGACCACTCCTCAGAGATTACACAAGAAATCCCATGAGTCAAGTAGAAATCCCTATCAATTACATTGTCACAACAAAACTTAATTTAATTATCAGTGCATCTGCCTATGTCAGAGTCTGATGTTAGAATACAGTGCTCATACTTCAGTAAGAGTTTTGACATTTTTTGACTTTCTAAGGATGCAGTTTTAACCATGGAATAAAGAGCTGGACTTCAGGTTCCAGTTCTCAAGACAGGAACTCAAGTGCAAGGTCTTAGTACAGTAAATGTATTGAGAGATCCTTTGACTGATGGAAAATCTAAACACTGAAGAGGTAGAAAATCAAAGCTCTCAATTTGTTTCTGGATTCAGTTGAATTTCTACAATAGTCATATATGAGGGAGCCACCTAGAATGGGACAGTGTGTTCTGTAAAAAAACAGATGCACTGGACTCATGGTGTTCTTTAGTTACAGTTACTGTTTTGAATTATGAACAGAATACAATAGTGTCAATATGCTGCCATGGGGAAGCATCTGTGACTGATGTAACTACCCTCTGGACTTAGGAGTATGGTACTTTCCTACAGTTTGCTTGAACATGAAAGTTGGTTCATAATTTTCAACTGTATCTAGAATGAAGAGGTCTCAAATCAATGTTCTTATGATTTAGTGTCCCTAAAACATAAAATAAAATTAAATTATAAAAAATGGGAAAAGAATTTCAGTTTGTTGCAATAAAAATACTTAACATTGCACAATATCTTTCCTGAAATTTTGGGTTTACCTACTAAAGAACAGTCTATTTCTTGCATACATTCAAGCACATCTTGAGCACACTGCAAGTGCAAGATAAGATATGCTTATAGTGTACTACAGATATTTGTTGCTATCAGTTAATTCTGACCACAGTTTTAGCAGAAAAAAAGTATCTGCTGAGTAGACATTGTATCTCCAGCTATTCCTTTATCTGAATCTATGATGTTCCTGTATAAATTCTTAAAAAACCCTCCCAAATGACAAAAAAACCACAAACAAGTATAAAAACCAACCAAACATCCAAGCAATAAAACTAAACCCACAACCTCCCCCCAAAACACATAAGGTGAAACATAAACAGTGTAGGAAAAAAGAGAGTTCAAGCTGGCAGGGGTTAGAAGCACAATCTGTGAAGTACAATTCTCCTAATTCTTGGTTTATGCTAATTTCCACAATTGCCATAAACAATTCCAGGTTACAAAACACACTACTGGGTTTTTCAGAACACAAAGCCTGAGGCTTGCCGTGCAGGTTCGTTTCTAGACTGGGGGATGGGGGGAGTGTGTGTGTGTGTGTGTGTGCATGTGTGTGCGCGCGCGTTCAGTTTCTTTTCTTTCTTTTTTAATATGCATTCTAAAACACACAGATTGCGTAAAAATTTGAAAGTGTTCAGAATGCCAGTGCACTGCAATGTTCATGTTTATATAACTGTCACAAAAAGAACACAGAGAAAGATAGCTTTGAACCTGGGCTCTGCTAAACAATTTTTCTTTAAGGGAGATAAAATAATGAAAAATACTTGCTTAAACTGCTGCCCAAACTCTTATTGTTTATACCACTCCTGGAAAAGACCCCAGGGAGCAGCAGCGGAATCTGTGCTATTGATTGGCTGGTTAAATAGAGGCCTATTAGATTCAGACAGGCTAGATTGATTATACAGCAGCAGAAGGAGCTCAGATTCAGAGCTGAGTGAACGTCAGGGTGAGAGAGAGGAAGAGCAAGCGAGAGAAAGCGTGCAATAGAGGGAGACTGTACACACTATAGCATCAGTATGTAACTGCTGGTACCTGATAACACTGATATTGAGCTCCTTCAGTGGAGAACTTGCTGAGCTACGTTTTTTTCATTTGCAAGAGGATGCCAGCTCTAAGCCAGTGCAACTGATGACAGACTGGACGCTGGAATAGTTCATTTTACTTACATCTCTCATGAAATACATCTCTGAAGAAAGGCTTATTACGGAAGACAACAATTCATCCTCTCCCCTTAGCTCACCTAATACTGATGATATACAGAGTTTGATCTTCCAGGTAAGGAAATTATAATTTTCTTTTCTAAGCAGATAAAAAAAGGAATTATTCTTTTGTATCTTGCATGTTAAATACAAGCTTTGGCATCTGTTCACAGAATGCATTTTTTGCACTTGCATTTCTTCCAGTCACAGATTATATGTGTCAAATACTATGTACACTGGAAGACAATTAGCAAGAGGACATGGTTTTGCATTGCATTTATCATGCTTAACTCTTCTAGTAAATGGGAATGAAACAACCATAAAAATTATTTCTAGCTACTTGGGTGATGTTTTAATGTAACTTGTCCCACACATGCTAAGCAGTCTGGACTAATAACGGCATGCAAGAGCTCACATACAATTAATTTATTAGTGTACATGTTCTGAAGCCAGATAGAGAGAACATTTACCTGAAGGATTTTTCAGTGCTTGTCAGGAGTTTGAAATAGTGTCTGTGTTTTGACTGCAAGCTTACCACAGCTGAACAAATATGGTCAGACTTAAATAATATGGTATTAAACTGCCTTTTTTTTTATTTTATAGATATAGTAGTTATTGCTAGCATTCTGTCTGCAAAGCAAAGATCAAGTTTTATACCCTAAGACGTGAAGCCTAGGATGATCTGTTACAGAGTGCTGCACATTTGATGCAGCCATCCCATGGACTGATTGCTTGTTTTGATGTGACATTGACACTACTGTCTCCTAATTACCTATCTCTACATAAAGTTTCTACATATTTACTTCAGGTATACTGTGAATGGTTTTGCTGTGACAGGTTTTGATATATTACTGTGATTTTGAAAGTGATAGGCTAAAACTGAAATAACCTTACTTTTGGTTACGAAGCAAGTCAGGAAGTTGATCAACTTGGGATTTACAAGCCATGGGAACATAATGCTAAGAAGACAGCATTGTCACCACTAGTAGCATATTCCTAACAGATGTGATAATCTGCTCCACCTCCCTCATCAGTTTGTGCATTCTGCTCCTGAAGAGTTTTTCATATACCAGCTATTGTGATTACTCCGAGTGAAGTAGAGGCATCAGTCTATTAATATAAGCATGTAGGTAGACTTGCACCCAGCCAAGTACAACGTTCCAATGCTTTGTCCAACTAAGAAATTACCTATAGCAAGATCTTGGTGTTAGATTGTGCACCTAGCTGTAATCCAATTTATCCAATGACAAAAGCATCACAAATACAAAAAAGAACTTTCTTCTCTACCATGAATTTTTTTATAAATTTCTATAAAACACCATATACTTAATGACTTCTCAAACTCTAAATGTGGAGTTACCAAAATGATTATTTCAAATTTTGTAAAAGAAAGACATTATAAATGTTGACAGCCTTAGGCATACAGAGATTTTGTGGAAAACTAATTTTGAGTGAATATCTAAGTGGTCATGTGAAAAAAAATGTGTAATGCTTAAGAGAAAGCTTCATCTTCTGTAATATATAATATGAATAAGAACAGACAGAAACAAGAACTAAACTGATGAGCCATAATTACAGATATTACTTAAACTGTATAGCATCTGTGCTGCTTTATTTCTGTATATTTTATCTATGAATAATGTTTATGTTGTTTCTTACGTACACAATTGATCCATGTCAGCAATTTCAGTGTTTCCTTCTGAAATTCTTTCCAGGTAGCAAGTAATTCTCTTGGGGTTACATTTTGCCACCGTAGCTTTCATTGAGTGGTATTTTACTCCACAAAATACTGCCAAAGGTGAAGACTGCATACAATGACTACTGAGTCAGAGTGCAGAATCTGACCATAAAAAATGGAGAGAAATCCTTTACATTTTAATCACCTGACTGAAAATTTTAACAATAAGACAACAACATGGATATCAAGAGTTAGAGCTAGCAAATATGTACAATATTTTGTAAGAACCTAAGATAGTTGGATGCCCAATTCACTTTGGATTCTTACAAAGCTTAAGACCTGACTCAATATATTTCATGTGCAGTTCAAATTGTGAAAAATAATCCTTTATGTAAACTCAAAAGCTTTCTTACAGTTCTTATTAATCTCTCTCTTTTCTCTCTGAAAAACCTTGTCCATCTGTGCTCTTTAAATATACCTTACAATTTTTTGTTTGGAAATAAAATCATGGTAATTCTATGATTTCAAAGTCAGCAATATGGTCCCCTCCAGGTTAGTATCTGTTAGTAGTCAACCTTGAAATTCCAAATAAAGCTAAGAAGTGTTTATTTTTGAAAAAAGAATATTACATTTGAACTTTTTTTTAAGCACAAAAGAAAATCAGGAAGCCAAAAAATTAGTTATATGATATTCATTTCCACATTACAGATTCTAAGCATCTTCTTTTGTCAAATTCAGGAAAACAAATGGAATACAAAAAACAAATAAGAAGATTTAAGAGTTTACATACTATGCACTGTGCATTTTCTTTCAAGTCTTGAATGTTGTTAATCTGGACTTTTTGAAACGCTTTAAACTGATTCAGTTGTATTACCTTTTTCTTACAAAGATTAATTTGTTCTTTTTGAAATTAATGTTGCATTCCTTTCCATCTTGAATTGACAGAATGTGAAATTTATTTTTATTTTCCTAGCTAACCTGAAGCCATTAGGGGGCTCTTTCCTCCTGTGATATCACACAGTAAGCTGCAATAGAAAGATATATTTACTTATTAGACTTGGCAGAAAAAGAAGTTCTGCTCGAATTAATTTATTCTGGGTGTAGGGCATTTTAATAATACAGAACAACTTAAAATATCTCATTTGTTTGTTTGTTCGTCTGTCTGTTGGAGAGAGTTCTTCTTGTTTTGGGGTTTTATTGCACATGCTTAAAAAGTGATATATCCTTCACTACCAGTTAGATGGTTATGTTTTGAAGTTACCTTGTGTCCCATAAAGCAGAGGAAGCAGGGAACACAGTCAGCAACAATTTTGAAGTAATCTATGGGATTACTAGATCAAGCTAACAGCCTGGTTAGACTGAATATGAAGCAACACTTAAATCCAAAAAGCTAAAGTTTACTTATTCCAGTAACTGTGACCAACAGTGCATCTAACACTGAAAAAAACCACAATTGATAAGAACCTAGATTATATAGAACTGACATAATCTTTACTTACACAGTTTGCTTTCAGAAGGGCTAAGTATATCACCAGCATTTTTGGATACTCTTTATTTCACAAACTAAGAAAGGTAGTTTCAGTTCTGCAAATATTTACTCATGTGAGCAGCTACACTGAAGTTACTGTGGAGCAAATTCCAATATGCTTTGTTCTACCTGTAATGCCTTTAGCAGTTCCTGTCAATTCATTGAACCACTGCACCTGAAATCAGTACTGTTTGTACAAACTGAAGTAAGTTTATTTTATTTCTTGAGGAATTCCTTCAAATGAACTATAGAATAGCTAGATGCAGACTAAGAAGAAGAAATAGATTTGTTACAAAGCACAGCAAGGTGGTTGCAAACACTGCAGTAGCATGCTGAGGTGAGGCCAGGAGAAACATGAGTGTCAAAAGATGAGCAAAAGAATTGTCCACCTGTTCCAGTTTTGAAGAATTATATTATTCCTGCCAACCTTGAAAGAAAAAATTCCCATATTGGTAAATGACTTCACTCACCCTGACCAACTTGCTACTATACATTGTTTAGCTTGGAGAGATTCTAATACTAGCAACTCCATTCAATAAAAAGAGATGAAGGGAAGGGAAGGGAAGGGAAGGGAAGGGAAGGGAAGGGAAGGGAAGGGAAGGGAAGGGAAGGGAAGGGAAGGGAAGGGAAGGGAAGGGAAGGGAAGGGAAGGGAAGACAGAAAATAACTAATACCCTTTGTGATACTCTACATTCACAACAAAGTAGTATAATCTGGCCAAATTGTTTGTTTGTTTGTTTTTTATTGTTTCAAGATAGAAAATTATATTCTTTCTTGGTTTTACTACACATCTGAATAATGTCTCAAATTTTGCACACCCTCATAGCAACTATCCTATGACACGTCAATGAAGGATTTTTTTCTACTAAACAGTATTTGGAAATTCCAACTCGGATCTGAAGACATTGCGTTTCCTGCTCTGCATAGACAGGAAAATAGTTTCAGGTTCATGCAATGTAATAGAAATTGCCAAAACTGGAATAAATCATTGTTTCTGAGATACATAAGTGATGTTTCAACTCATGGGAGATGGTCTTCATTAGGTGCATTATTAACATTATTATACATTGTAAATTCAGCATCATACAAATTAGCTTCCTGTCAGTGGAAGAGTGTTTTTTTG
Source organism: Myiozetetes cayanensis (assembly GCF_022539395.1). Classification (NCBI taxonomy): domain Eukaryota; kingdom Metazoa; phylum Chordata; class Aves; order Passeriformes; family Tyrannidae; genus Myiozetetes; species Myiozetetes cayanensis. The sequence goes on along the minus strand of NW_026086604.1, from coordinate 75,854,734 downwards.
TTGCTAAAACATGGATAAAGTTAACTGTGACTGGCTTGCATTTCAAGTAAATAATTGTGTATATGTGAAAAGTCACTAAACTTGAGTTGATATTATTATTAGTAATCCATCAGGCACAGTATCTCCAGTCAGTGGGAGGGGATTGTCCCACTCTGCTCTGCACTGGCGCAGCCTTACCTTGAATACTGTACACAGTTTGGGGCACCACAATATAAGAAAGATACTAAGCTGTTAGAGAGCGTCCAAAGGAGGGCAACAAAGCTGGTGACGGGCCTTGAGGAGAAGCTGTATGGGGAGTGGCTGCAGTCACTTGGTCTGTTCTGCTTGGAGAGGAGGAGACTGAGGGGAGACCTCATTGTGGTCTACAGCTTCCTTACGAGGCACAGCAGAGAGGCAAGTACCTCATGACCAGTGACACACTGAAGAAAATGACATGAAGCTGAGTCCAGGGATGTTTAGGTTGGATTTTAGGAAAAGGCTCTTCATCCAAACCGTGGCCAAGCACTGGAACAGGCTACCCAGAAAAGTGGTCACATCTCCAGGCATGATAGAGTTCAAGAAGTGCTTGGACAATACTGTCAGGCACATGGTAGGATTCTTGGGGCTATCCTGTGCAGGGCCAGTAGCTAGACTTCCAGATCCTTGTGGGTTCCTTCCAACTGAAGATATTCTAGGATCTTATGTTATGTAAGGCCCAGATCAGACCAAATTGATGGAAAATGGCAGGAAGTGTTTGGCAGAAGCAAGTAGCAGAGACCGCTTGGAGCTAAGTGCCCCAGCAGTAAGATTCTTTTCTCCTCTATAAAACACAGTTTAATTCTATTGTATGCTCTGCTGCCTTGAAATCAATGAAATTTTATTTAAGACAGAAAAATTAAACCCATATAAGATTCTTGCCACAAAGTTTTTACAGAGCTTCACTCCAGAGGTAACTCTAATTTACTGGTTGGTTAATTTATCCCTTATATAAACACACTATGCAAAGCACTTTGAAATACTTTTGAATAAAAACTGCTGTGAAAATGTAATGTATTATTATGGTAAATAGAAGTCACTCAAACTTCAGCTAATGAAACCTGCAACAGTCTGGGGTGCTATATTAAGCATTAATAAATAATTTATCTCTGATGAATGTTTAACGATTGATAAAAACAATTCTTCAGTCCTAAATAAGAAATAGTTAGCTTTTTTTTTTCCTATTTCATGTTTTCTATATTACGTGAGGGGAATAATTGATATGACTAGATTTTAGAAGTAGAGAAGTTTGTAATAGCAATTCATGTACATATTGTCAGAACATTTTAAGGACAAATAATAACAATGTAGTCTAAAATACACATCAGAATGTAATGAAAAGCAAAATCTCTTGCTCCTTTTTTTTTCTCTATACAGAAAAAAATTACATAACTTAGCAAATGGAATTGCATTGAAACAGCAGCCTGCAGCTTCCTCTTATTTGCATAAAATTGCTGCATTAAACTAAATTCATACATATATATGTATATATTATGGCATCTCTGCCCATAGCAGGGGGGTTGGAACAAGATGATCTTTAGGGTCTCTTCCAACCCAAGTTATTCTATGATATGATTCCATTATATGTGTGCATATATGTCTATATATTCTATACTTACGCTAACCCTTTACTGTCTGCGTTCCACAGAGATGCATATATACCTGTTACAGTGAATTTGCAACTTTTAACAATACAGCCATGTAGAACCAAACACGTTACCTGAATTCTACAAAAGAAGTGGTTTTTTTGGTCATGAAGCTGCTTGAGGGTACAAGTTATCAGAAGTGTGTCATTAAGAAATGCAGATCAGCAGATCATCAGATGCCAGCATCCTAATAACAAAATCTTATTTTCCCTGGTTTGAAAGTATTTTGTTCACATAATCTGTTTTAATGCTGTGAGATAGCAGAAAGGCTTTGCTATGCAACATGTAACAAAATACCGTTGAAATACTGAGTACAGTTTGGAGAAAAGCTCTTTAAATTTTGGGTTTACTTGAATTTCAAAATATTTAGAGCTGAGCCAAAAGCATTGATACTTTGCACAGTACTGATTATGTTTGGCTCTGGAATAAGGCGTGGACAAATCTTGCTCTGATCAGTGACTATTAACTGATTATTCCACTAGTCTGTGGAATACAAAGTGAACAAAGTTCTACAGAGCAGATGATAGTGAGAAGTAACTCACTGTCCTTCTCTGGCAGATCTGTAACACCACAGATTATTGTACTTAAGCAATAACAAAGCTATGGTAACACTTTAATTATTTTTACACCTTCCTCTTTTTTCTCTTAAAAGTTTTTGTAACTGGTTTAGGATATGGGACTCTGAAGGGTTTTTTCCTTCCTCCAGTTATCCAATATTAAACAGAAAAACAAAACAAACAAACAAACAAACTACATCAAAAGACCCTGAAATTCATCTTTAGGCAAGGTGTTAAAGGTGAACACAATCAACTGTTAAAAATTACTATGATAAATTTTTTCATTTAACATAGTGAAACAATAGTTTTGTTCTTAATACTGTGCAGTAATCAGTAAGTAGCAGCTCTTCGTGGCCCAGAATACTCAACAATGACAGTATGAGTATATTGTAGCCTATGGAAATTATGTAAACCAGAAAGAAAAAAAGGAATATATTATATTCCTTTAAATTCCATGAATTTTATTTCTAAAAATCTAGTTTTCATAGTAGTACGCAGACTGCACTGACTTCTAAAAACTACTCAAATTACATTCTAGTGTTTTACTCTTCTTGAATTCCTAAGACCCATTGATAACTCTTAGTTCTGTGCAACATAGCTCTACTGATATATGTGAAGGGACAGTTCTGAAACTAATGTTGCAGCTTTCAAGTGGAAATAAGAACAAACTCATCTGACAATTCCTGCTACTGATGTATTTTATAGAACCAGATTAAATAATAGAAAAATATCCTTCATATTTTTGTAATTTAACTTTTATATTATTACATAGTAATATTATATTTTTTTGTAATTTAACTATACCGTCTGTGTACTTTATGGGGAACCAGCATTTGAAACTATCTTCTTAAATGAAATCATGAGTAAACACCTTACAGGGAAACCTTAAAAATTAGAATTTAAATTACCTTATATTTATATTTGTTTCAGTATATAACTCATGCTTTTTGTCAGTGTACCAATATGGAAAGACATAAAGAATTCTTGTAGGACTTTGTTTTACTCAGAATCAGCTCTTACATTAGGGATAATGGAATGGATCCACCCCAAAACTTTATAAAACTCACTTAAATCATCTGTTATCCACTCTTAATATTGACACATTATGGAGGTATCAGAGAACAGCATTATGCAAAATTATAACATATTTAACAAATTATTCTCTCTTGGTAATACTATCTTGGACCTAAATAAGTTACACAGCTGTTGTTTTATGTGACATTCTTTTAAATCTCTGTTTCATTATAGATGCATATGTATACACAACTGAATCACTACAGAATTTCCTTTAGAGATCTTAATCAACCAATCACTTGATCCACTGCTCCTAGTTTTATTTCAGATAAAACAAAGTATATGATGGAAATTTCATTTCCCCTCCCCCCCCCAAAAAGCATGAACACTCAAAGTCATTGAATAAATTATTTCAGTAAGTCACTGATTCTCATAAACAGTCTACTTCTCTTGAAATCAGATCCTAAGCACGATTTTATTCCAGTGTTCCAAGAACCAGGATGATTATTTCTTCTGAGCCAACAAAACTGTTCTGGCATAAAGCAGCATATAAATTTTGGCTAATGTAGCATATTTCAGATGATATGTTGTCAAACTAATTTCCGTGGCTTTTAATTATTCTTATTTCATTATATTTTAAAGTAATGAAACCAGAAGTAATTTAATTCTGTGATTTTGTATGACACTGAAGTATTTCCAGTATCTTTTTGTCATCCTGAACACAGGGGCTGTTTCTTGTGCCTTACACTGTGCATTATTCACAACTTTATATATACCCACAAATGTATTTTCCTAACAATTCTGAACAAGTTTTTTGACCAAAAAAAAAAAAAAAAAAAAAAAAGTCCCTATAAATTTCCTTGTTTAGGAAATGGAAAGCAAGATGTAATGAAAGCCCACATTTCTATTGCTGTTTGATATTACAACTCTTTCTCAAACAAGAAATTGATTCTTTAACACAAGCCAGACACATAAGATTGTTTATCTTGACAAGGACTAGAGAAATATGACACCACTTTTCAATCCATGTTATATTTTCTGACAAATCTGCATCTTATTATTTTGTATTAACAGACATTTCTGCCCTCTTACTCCCATTCTCTTCTCAGGAAGAAAATAGCCCTAGAGGTATTATGGTTTTAGAAAATAGCTGTAAATACAATTCTTGTAGATATAATTCATAAAATTCAGAAAGCACAGAAACATGTTTTATGACAGCTTAAAACTTCAGAGATGTGAAACAATATTTAGTGTGTCTGTGTCATCAGAGATGCTAGATTTATTTCATACCAATAAGCGAGGATTAAATCAATCAGCAAAACACTCAAAGTCTAAATTTAATACTTTGGAATAATGTAGGGATAGCTATACTTCTCTTTCATTATGCAGTATTGGTTTCTCAAATCAGTAATTTACATTAAAAATTACTCAGAGTAAACCAAAAAAACTTGTTTTAAATTTTCTTTAAATATTGGTGATTTTACCAATTACAGAATGCATGATTCAGAGAAGTTCCAGAATTACAGAGAAAATAATCTTCTCAGTTTACTGTGAAAAAAAAATACTAATAAACTCAATTTTCTAGGTGCCTTAAATCAAACTTTTAAAATGAGCGCATTCAAGGCAAAGAGCAAATCTATTTCTACTCTTGCAGTGACAACACAAATATATTTAATGTGACTTTTGCCTCTACGGTTACCTCTACAACATGAAGTTCTCCATTCCCATAGTTTGATTCAACCAACTACATATGGGCTCAGTGATCCATAATAAATTCTACTGGGTGATTTATGTTTCATCATAAGTAGGTGAATATCCGATTTTCCTATGCATTATCTAGAATGAGCATTGCGTCTGACATGCAAAGATGTAAGCTCCTTGGGAATTACAGCTACAATTTGTTTACATATAATCACACACAAACCAGTGCATATAGATATCTACATCTGTAGAACATGTCCATATAACCACAACCCAGAAGATTCCATTTGAAAAGTGAAAGTTCCCAGTGCTCCAGGACTCTAAAAAATAAAATTTGTCTACCAGGAAAACTGAAATGGAAACAAACTGTGCATCATGATAAAACAGCATGCTTGTTCAGCAGTAATATTTTGCTGTGAATGATCCCCTTACCTGCATTTAGCATGTGTTGATTGCTCAGTTCACTGAAGCACAGGACGCCGAGTAGAGACATCAGTCAATAAAGTAATTTATAATGATCAACCTTCTGGGCAGACTGTGGGATGAACTAGTCATTACTGTTTCCTTCTGGCTGAGGAAGTCTGTTCCACTATTGATAAATATTCTCTAAACAAATTCTCCAGCCTCTCTAACATATTCTCCTTACAGAGAAGTGAGAGGGTAAAGTCAAAACTGATTGCACTTGAACACAGCTTAACAAGAAGCAGCATCTCTTTTTAACCTACAGGACTCTCACAGAGGTATTCATCAATAACATGATTGGTTTAATAATAGAAGCTGATGTCAGGGTGGCCTCAAGTAAAGGAAATGACTTCCCTTAAAAGTGTCAGAAGTAATGCCCAAACTGATGGCCACCATTCCACTGAAGCAGAGAGCAAAATATGGGCATAACATCTGACATGCTTCCACTGACTATAACTGAATGTCCCTTGCAGGTGTGCCAAGGGCCAGGCTCTCCAGGAGTACCCCAATAAATCCTCTCCTGCTGGACTGGAAATGAATTGCTTTGTTTCAGACCCCTGCCAAAGCTCCCTCTGTGGGGTGAGAAGCACCCTGACATGGACTGGGGACCAGGGCCAGGTCTGGGACTGCAGACTGAGGCTGGAGGCCAAAGCCAGGGCTGTCCACAGAACCTTCAGGAAATTTGCTGTTAGTGTGGGAAGGAGACACTCATGCCAGGCACAAGATAGCCAGGGGGTAGGGAGGGCAGTCTTGTGCCATGGTGTGGCTGTGGGAGGTGTCTCCCAGTTAGTGAGAGAAGGGAGTGACGGGGAGTGGGGCTGTGAGGCCAGGTGAGCCCTGTGAGTCAAGTGTTTTTCTCTTGGTCTGTGTGGGACCCTCCCTTAGAGTCCTGTACTGTGGGGGTCTACCTTGTTCTTTGTGTGACCCACTGGGGCTGGGGGACTGGGTTTGCTGCTGGGCTTACTCTAGAGGAGCACTGGTGGTCCTGGCAAGAGGGCAGCCAGGCTTGGAGAGGCCAAGAGTGAGATCTCTGGACAACTGGGGAGTTAAATCTCGGGAAACTCGTCTGAGACACTGCAGCCGAGATGTGTTTGCCAGTGGGTGGTGGTGGGTGAGATGCCAGTCGCTAAGGCTGAATCCTTTAAAATAAGAAGTGGTTTGAGAGAAAAGAAGGGGAATAGGTAGAGGGAGTTCCTGGAGGTGCAGTTCCAGGAGTGCTAGCAGAGAAGATCTGTAGTGTAAGAGGAGTAGACTTGGTATAGGAATCGTGCTTAACATTACTATTTGCGAAAATAGGGCCATATTGTGGATCCTTAGCTAAGGAACTGTGCTATATCCTGGATGCTTTTAAATAAAAGCTAGATAAGGAAATAAAAACTATTCACCTCTGAAGGTTGCGATTGTATAGGTTTGTGTTTAGTTTCACTTTCCTCTTTTTACCAAAATATTGAATCTTATAAACCAGTCTAATTGAAGTAAGGGCGAAGGTGTTTCAAATTTTGTGTGCTTTATCTCTGTTCAGTGTGTAAATCCAAATGAAACAACATCAAGAAAGCCTTAGAGAGATGTGCAACTGATGCATGTTTCAGGGATTCATGTTCTGGGAATTAATTCAGCTAGGCTACTGACAGATGGAGGGAGTCTCTGGCCTTTGCCTTATTTAATCTTGCCATCCCATTGACAGTGGCCAGAGTAGCCCTTGAACAAGCTGTCATTACTCATTGCTGCCAGACCTGTTGCAGGCAATTCCCATAGCACTTCATTAACTATCCATGACCTCCTTGTTTCAGAAGTCTTTAGTTTTCCAAAATTGTTTTTTACGCAAGCTGTCAGTCTGTTACAAAAATGTAGAAAAATGATGGGCAGTTCATGAAATGACAATGGCTCTATGGCATAGGCTCACATTCAGAAATTAATTATGTTCCTAACTCTCAAGCATGATATGTCATACTGATCATAAAATAGGTTATACCTGAACTGGAGAGCCTATGCCATAGAGTTTTCCTACACTTCCCAGGTTCACCATGAGGGATGCTTCTGAATTAATGGACTCATAACTGATGCCATTTGGACTGTTGTTGTGAAAAACTTTCTTTCTTTTCTTCCCCTCTAGGGGGAGTGTAGTGTCTAAGACTCAAATTTAGTTGATTAATTAACTTCCATATTTTATTCAAATGTTTGCTTAATATTACTGAGTGACATCAGCCTAACTGTGATAACTGGAAAAAAAGAAACCTATATTAGACCTCAGCTTTCACTCATAGTACCAAATTCTGCACTCTTCTTCATCAAATGCCATACTGAAAAAATAAATAGCTGGGGATGGTTCTCAGTGGAATTTAAGATTATTTCAGTGGGAAAATACAGTTTTGCCATGTTTCCCTCCCTTTGGAGATTTATGAACTGTTGAAGAAATCACTTAAGACATACCAAGATGTAATACTGTTTTCCTTGCTCTCTGTCTTTATTGAGTCACCCATCAGTATATGTAAGATTTAAAATTGGTTAGTTTCTAAAATTTTTCTTCTGGGTCACTGAAGTTATCTGATTTTTCAGAAAGACCTTATGAATTGATCTAAAAATTAAAAAAAAAAAAAATCTGACTTTTTTTGCTTGGGTTGTGAAAAGAAGTGAGTGATTTCTGGAGATCTTTTGCTGACTTGTGAAACTACTCTGGACATTGCAAGATGAAAAGCAAACTTAGTATAATATTTCTTGGACCTTGGTGATAGTAAAAAGCACTATCTCTTCACTTTGCTACCATTGAGGAGTACATATTGCACATTTCTTCAAGTACACTTGCAAATGGATAACTTTCTGTAACTGTTTTTTCAGATGGACTGAGAATTAGCAGAAAGGAGTATGATATAATAAATAAAAACAAAGAAGATAAATTCCTTGGTTTTTTCTAATGAAGAAAAAGACCCAAAACCAACCAACCAACCAAAACCAAAACCAACAACCAACTGAAATGTCAGGCCTTCTCTCATCTCTTACCTTGGGCCACATGAAAAGTCTGCTATCAGAAGACTCTCTTTCAGTTCAAGTTCTTATAGCAAGGGGTCCATAACTTAAATATAAGTTGTAACTGTTAGGTTTTTATTTGACTAATGAGAGCCAAGCTTTTACTGCATTGTGGTGTTATATTCAGGCTGCTGAAATATTTGCATGGGTTTGGTATTTTTTCAGTAGCAAGTGCTATTATATACAGCCATTTCACTGAATTCAAATAGCACATAGTTTAGGAGGGTTTAGAGAGCCAAATGAAAAAGGACCTTATTCTTAAAAGCATTTAATTTCTCCACTGGATTTTAATACAATGACCAAGAACTCAAATTATAATTAAATAATGTAAACTTAAATATAAATATAAATTACCTTGCAAATTATTACCAAATACTGATGAAATACCGAGTTCTGCCATCAAAATTACAAATGGGACACAACCAGTGTAGGAGCTGTTATTTCTATTCATATTACTTATCTTATTGGACTGCTTGGTGTTTTAATTTTCTTCTGGCCTGAATTCTTGCCTGTACTTGTAACAGAATACTTTCTATCCTTTTCCAGCTAAATTGTGGTGTATTGTGGTAACACTGCACCCCAGGTACTATTTTCTTGTCAAGGATACATGTGGCAGTCAATAAGAGAGAATCCTGAATTTTATTCATAGAAATCTTTATGGAAAATGGACAACAGCTTTCTTTGCAAGTTAGTAGAAAAGATGAGCAAGTATGAGGAAGAGTAGTAATTATTTAGAAACATTACCTCAATTAATCTGATTCTTCGTTTTTTAAATGCTCTTAAAAGAAAGCTTTCTACCTGTGCTTGTGGAATATTCTCTTCTATTGTAAAACCATCAGATAATAGCCTACATTTTCCACAACTATTGGAGTCATTCTGATAGAGTATAAATGCAAAGTTGGTGCAGACCTAGTATTTAAATTCTAATCTATATCAGGGTAAATATAATTCATGAGCCATGCTACATGGATTAAGGAATCTTGAGTAGATGCAACTTTTTAATTAGTATTGATATAGTGAGCTTTTAACATTTGCCAGTTTGCATTGCAAAATTTCCCTTTATCAGAGAGGATTGTAAATTTGACAAATTAACATTGATTCTGAGGCCAAACTGCACTATTATGTCACTGTAGCAGCATTAGTGACATGTACAGCCACATTACTCCATATGCAAAAACCTTGTCTGAGTTGTGCATGGAATACAAATATGGAAACATGTTGATACTGAAACTATGACACTAATTACTATTAATTAACATTAAGATACTTTTCTGTGAAGGACTATTCACATGATGATTTTACATCAAGAATTAATACCTTTCAAGCTTAGTACTTCAGTTTAAGTACATAGGGCGGGGGAGGGGAAAGGGGGCATATGCAGAAAGAGTAGATGAAGTCCTCTGGTGTTATGATTTTTTTGGTTGGTTGGTTGGTTGGGTTGGGTTTTTGTTTTTATACAGTGCAAGAGGATCAGTCAAGGTAATCATGACGATCTTCTCTGTCTCCCTCATAACTAAATAATTTTTTAATGAAAAAATACTCTCATGTCTTCAGAGATTGGTTCCTATGGGGTTTTTTAATGCTTTTTTAATGTCATAGTGTTTTTTTATCAGCCCTATGTCATTCAGGATTTTTAAAAAAGCATCATTGAGCCATACAACTTTTTCACAGACATTTTAGTGCTATTCTGCTGCTTTTCTGCCTGAAGAAAGGAAGAACAGGTATTATCAACAAATGATTGATAAGTAACTCAGGGTATTTGTCCAATGTTGATTTTTTTTTTTAATCATGTCTCTTTTTCTGGGTGGAGAGAATAAACATAAATGTCTACACTGTGCATTGAACATCCCAAAATTTTTGGGGTAAAGCACGTAAAGACAAATACTCCTCAGATCCCTGTGAGTTCTGTTTTCATAGAAGGTATACAATGCAAGGTACGTGCAATATTATTATGTTATACTATTTTCTTAAAGGTAAAGGGGAATTGAAGACATATGAAAAACTACCTTCACAGAATTACAGAATATTCTGGATTGGAAGGGACCCATAAGGATCATTAATTCCTTTATGAAAGTAGGCTTTTACTTGTTTGTGCCTCAAAGGAATTATGTGATGTAGTTTGCAAAGTTTTTTTCTGATTTTCTCCTGAATCATGAGAATATTTGAGAAATACTGTCTCTTGGTGTTTGAGGGACTTCCTGCAAAAATTGTAATTAAAAAAATTACTTACGTGAAGTGTAACATTAGTAGACGTGCAGTGTAACATTAGTAGACATCAAGTATTGATCAGGAAAAAAAGAAATATATATATACTGAGTTGGTTTTTCTTAAATTAGAAGTTTTTCAAATCTAGCCAAGTTCTGAGAGAACACCATAAAATAGTTATTTTTGTCTTTGTAAGGCATATATCATTGAAGTTTATACAGGATTTCAATAAGAAAAGTAAGGAGTTTTCTGCTATTAAATTAGATGTGTTACCTGAATGTTGTGGTAAGTTTAAGGTGCTTGTTGAGCGGCAGGCAGAAAAATATATTTATAGTTATGTAGAAGGGAAACATGATGATGTCCTATGATAATCTTTAGGGTGGAGAAAAGCATCAGCTGTGCCAGATGAATTCTGTAGATTTAGTAGGCTTTCCTTGAAGCACTTCTCCCTCTCAGATGCATTTATGCCACTGGAAGTGACAATGAATGCATGGAGGAAAACTTGTAAGATGTCTTCAGGTGCAGCAGCCTACTCATAAATTTGTTGTTGTGTGTTTCATATCTAATTTTTTTTACTGTTGTGGACTTGCACCATCAGAAGTAATTAAGAGGAAACAAAAGAACTGTACACAAAGAAACAAAAGCTTGAAATTAACTGTATGGCTTTGTACTACAACAATTGTAACTTGCAGAGCTGACCATTTGTGTATTTTAGGAATGCAACATGTATGCTACATCAACTGTTACAAGGGAAAAGGTTTCCGTCCAGGCTACCTTGCCAGCTTTCAACAAAATGATTCACAAGTTGTGGATGAGTAAAGCTGTCCCTTTGTTTATGATCCACAGGTTTTATTTTCTTAGAGAGAAAGTATAGGTTAGAGAGTATAAATTAACAATGTTCTAGTAACAAGGAGCTTCATAGTAATTTCTTGTTTACACTTCTGCCTTAACTAGTGTATAAACATGATCAATTACAAGATACTGTTTCAGTTTCTCTCAAACAGTCTGTACCTTAGAGCTTGACACAGATCTGACAAAGGAGGATATAGAGAAGAGAAAACAGGGAAATCCTCAGATGGCTTCCTTCATTTGTTATGAACTAGCCCTCTGGAGTTTCTGATAACATCTTAGCTGTCATATGGGCCTTGCTGTTTTATCCTGTCCTGCTGTACCACAGGCAAGAATTTAGGAGATGCTCAGCCTAGCAGTGTTATAAATGACAACTGAATACTTTTGAACTGCAATGAAGTGGTAATCAAAAGGAAGATACTGTGAAGGACAGCTCTAGTACTTTGTAGCAGAGTTCAAGCGTAACATGTCCCTGTCTTGGAAAAAATTCTCAGATAATTTCAGGAAATTTATGGTACAGACAAAAATTAAAAATGCTTGAAACACACTAATTGTCAGATTTTGGGAGATTATTTCTTCCTAATGATAAATCTGGCAACAAGTGTAATCATAAATGTTTATCAGGTAATCCAAAGGTTATATATAAACTTAGGCAACTGTTGAATATTTCTGTTGCAACAGCATGTTGTTGTGTTTGCCTCATCTGGTCTTTAGTGACTGTGATTTTGAAAATGTTGAGAAAAGGGATTGGAAAAGCACTTTGAGATCAAATTATTGATGTATTTTATGCTGGAAAACCCACATCTCTGCCCCACCTTTGCAAGTGTTCAGATGATACCATGTTTGTTAAGATGTTTTCAAAGAAACATCTTAATGTTTCAGACTATTCAGTTTTGAATCCTTTGTGAAAGAACATACTAGATAATCAAGATATTTTGATACTTATCACTTGAGCCTTGTCTTGCAAATCTAAACTTTTGTTTTCGGGAATGTCAGTGTTTTGTGATGTGCAGTTACTAGGAAGTCATTAGAAACTCACTGAAGAATTCTTTTTCTTGCAGACTGTGTGATGTTTTCATGTCAGAGATGACACTCCTAAGTTTGAAATAAAGTGCAGAACGATTCTGTTAAGCTCATATTTGCCTGTTGCTCAGTGGAACCATTCAACTGACATAAACATTTTCATGTGGAGAATTTAAATTTACATTGTTAAATAATATTGAATTTCCTTTTTCAGGGAAAGTCCTTCAGAATAGAAAACAGACATCACTGGCATCTCAAATTGCCTGTATTTAATCTGCCTTTAATAATTTGTTTTAGAACTTTTTCTTTCTTTCCCTCTGTATGTGCTTTAGGCTAAGATTTCAGTGATGTAGAAGGAATTCAGAATTTTTTTTTCTTTCTCACATGAAAGTTCTCTTCCCCCATGCCACAACTGAGACTGAAACAGTATCAAAATGGAGCAATAAAACTCAATGTTGAGGAAAAGATGTTAAATGTCTTTTGTCTTTTTTAAAAAAATAGAAAGAAAAAAGAAGATAAATTGTAGGAATTGAAGTAACAATGAAGGACTTTGAGGAAACTGTTAGGAATCATCTGCTTTTTATTCTAAGTAGTTAATGGCAAATTAGCCATAGGTATAATATGTTTACCTAATTGAAATCTCTCTTCAGACCTCATATAAACGTTGCAAAAAGCTAAATATATCGAAGATGTCATCATTAATGCATGAATTTTGATATTTAGTGGTGTAAATCTTTATTGATTTATATGATGAATTTAAATCCATAGAAACTATATACCCAAGAAGTATTTTGTCCTTTCTTTGTTTATAATTGTCTTTTTAGAAACATCTAACAAAGAGAAGAGGACTGCGGTCATCTTAGTCTTGCAGGGTCTTGAGCTAATTCATGAACAACACCTATTCCTGAGAGAAAAAAAAGTGTGGCCTAGTGCCTAAAGACTACTAAACAATTTTAAAGAAGTAGTGATGAGTTTCTGCTGCCATAATTCAGCATAGTTTACTTTTATAAGAGACGAAAACTTTAGGTCTTCTTTTGAACATCTAAACACTGGATTTTTTCTTCCTAGCCAGTTGTCAACAGTAGCACTAGTGCTTAAATTCATCCTGCAAAATTATTTTGAATCCTCCTTCAACTTCTCTCTTAAGGACACTGCTTAGTAAGAAAACAATAGTCGAACCAAGCTGGTCTACTAAGAAAGTAGGCTGTAACTTTGAGAATTTAAAGACAGAAGTCTATATTAAGACAAATGAAATTTGGGACTGAAATATCTGCTACATTTTGAGAGGAATTTCTGGGATATCAGCTCCTCATTTTTTTGCTGAAAAACAGCAGTGTCGCTGATTCCTAGGCCCTACCTGAAATTCATTTGTTTATCTGGAACACAGGTAAACTTGTGGATTGAGAGCATGCTTCTAGGCAAATACAGTATCCAGACGTATTTTCCTAGCTTATAAAATGTATCCAGATGATTATTTGATTATTTATCTCTGTGCATTAGCTGGGAAAAAAAAAACAAAACAAAGCACAAGCCAAATAATAAACACACACCATAGTTCCTACATCCACTCCCCCGACACGTTTTGTGAAGGTGTTTGCAGCACATCTGAAGCTTGCACTTGTCACCATTCATGCAATGTAATTAACAATCATCTTTATGCACACACACAAAAATAACCTTGCCTTCTGTTTTGTACGTTCCACTACACGCTGCATAAAATAAAAACTTTTAAAGGCTAAAATTGAAAGAAACATATTTTTAAAATTGCATGATCATTACAGTATTATGTTTTTTAATACAAAGACAGATCTTATTATTATTTAGAATTATGCCTAATTTCTTTTTTTAAAATAAATTTGTGTATTGGCTTTAAGTTGCAGGAATTGAGGTGGTTGGCAGGGATGAGAAATTGCAAGTTTGGGTTTGAGGGGTTTTTTTGCCTTGCAAAGGTAGCATGTATTTTGTTTCTTTTGTTGTTGATAAAACAGGATAGCAATAGTCATGATGATTTAGTGTCTCTATACAGGCAGTTCACTGTTTCAAGGAGAATGTTGAGACTTCCATTTTTATTCTTCCTTGTCCTCTGTTGCTTATTGTAAGAATGCTCAGGAAGTTACAGTATGTGTTTGTCAACTAGAACATCTTTCTGTTATGACCTGGATATTCATCACTAGTCTTACTTTAGAAGTATGGAATAATGATAAACTTGGGTTTTAGTTGGTCTGATCTGGCTATGATCCAACAACCTTGAGTTGAGATGCTCTTTTATCTTGTCAAACACCCAGGTTCATGAAACATTCAGTCTTTAGGTAAAACCAAGTATTTAACTTTTCTTCCTAGATCACCAACAAGGTGTGTTGGTGTTTTGAACTTAATTTATGCAGTAAACAAACAATGAAGTGTACTTCTGTCAGCACTTCCATCTTGGAAAGAACAATCAAATTTAAAAAAAAAATGTTGTACAGTGATTAATGATTGTGATAAACTCTCTGCAGGTTATGATTTCATGCCCCAGTGATTCTTCTGTCATTATTCTCGATAAGATGCTACATTAAGCACATACACCTTCATCCATACAGCTTGCTAAAACCCTGGAGGTAAACCTTTAGCTTTGTATTTTTCACTAATGCACTTTTAATGCTGAATATGTAACTTGTGGTTTATTCTGTTGAATTCCCCACAGTGCTAATGTATAGGAGCCAAATTTATTTAAAAATATTCATTCAATATGAAAGGAAGAATAAAATGATATTAAAAGAAAGAAACAATTGTACTGTTAAATGCTTCACCATTTTGCAGGTGCTACCATCTCACTTCGAAGTAATTTTAATTTTGTTTACCATCAGCTGTCCAAAGGCATTCTGTAATTGAGTGATACAATACCAGTTGAAACCTGGGAGGTTATGAAGGCTCGAACACTGGATGTATTCAAAGCTGCCTGGACATGACCCTGGGCAACCCACTATAAGTGACCCTGTCTGAGCAGTTGTACCAGGTGTTCTCCACAGGTCACTTCCAAACTCAATCATTCAGTGGTTTTCCCATCCCATTTTGCTCTTTGGCAGGGAGGAAGGAGAAGGAGAGAAGGGGGAGAAAATGTGTTTTAGTTTTCCCTCTTGTTTCTCAGCATCCTACTTACTTTCAGGTGACAGTAAATTAAATTAATTTTCCTTAAGTTGCCCCTTTTTTTTTTTTTCCTGTGATGGTAATCACCAAGTGGTCTTCCTGTCTTTATTGTGAACTATAATAAAGTGGGGTTTGGTTTTATTTACTCCCCTTCTCTTTTGAGGTGGAAGACTATGACAGGAGGTGGGTTGGGTCTGGTGGTCTGCCAAAGTCAACCCACCACAGACATAAATAGGAATAAAAGCTTTTAACGTGATTATAGCTTCTTATATTTCTAATTTTTAAAAATCAATTAGAGTGTATATTAGCACAAAAAATAGAACTGTGATTCACAAAGCAATTACCACAAATGTGTCTAGAGAATTATTATGATTTTTTTTTCATTTTTACATTTACATGAGAGGATTTCTGTTTAAGTTACTCTGTTTAAGAAAGCTCATTTTACATATTATTTTAGTCCTTAGCTACTGTGAAAATCTTTCTTATAAGAATGGTTGAATGGTTTGACTGGGAATGGACCTGTAACGAGCACCCAGTTCCAACCCCTTGCCATGTGCAGGGACACCTTCCACTAGACCAGGTTGCTCAAAGACCCATCCAACCTGGCCTTGAACATTTTCAGGGACTGGGCATTCACAGATCCTCTGGGCAACCTGTTGCAGTGTATCACTACCATTACCTTAAAAGATTTTCTTCCTTGTTTTCAATATAAACAGATTAGAACTCTTGCCCTTTGTACTGTCACTACACGCCTTGATAAAAGTTATCTGTGTAAAAGGTATCTGTGTCTTTATCATGACTCCCTTATACATACTGAAATAAAGGTCTCTCTGAGACCTTCTCCTCAGAACACAGTCACAACTCTACCAGCTTCTCTTCATAGGAGAATTGCTCCAACCAACAACCAAATACCTTGGTTTGTTCCATGTGGAATTGTTCTGCAGTTCATTCTCTATCTTTTTTCCCCCAAAAAATGCATGGGCATTTTATATGCTAATGTAATTTAGTTACTCAATCAAAATGTGGGGAGAACATGTTCTTGTCCTTCTTTGCAATGTTATTGCAATTTTTACATTATTTTACTTTATTAGTACCTCATGTTTCCTAGCTTATTACAAAACCAAGACCATTTTTAATTATAAAAATAATAGCTATTTAGCTAACTAGGTAAATTTTAGGAAGTGAACAGCTTACAATTCCATAACAAAGACATTATCTATCTTAGCTACTGTTCCGAAAATTTGGATTTAAGGTGAAGCACACTCTTTCCTTGACAAGTGAACATATCACTTCTTCACAGCAAAAAGGTGATTTCATGTACTGCTAATCAGGTTATCAAACTCTTCTAGGATACCCTGAAGTATCCTTATTTCCAACATACTGCATCTGCCATTTGTCAGAAGAAAATGGGGTTTGGGTGCTGGTTTTTTTTTGGTACAGTTTTCTCTCTTAAACTATAGACAATGCTTTTGAAATTATATTTCTGTTTATATAATGTTGATCAAATTTGTTTAATATTTAAATTAATAGAACAAACATTATCCAAATGTAGACTTATTATTATAATTCCTACTTTTTAATACACTCAGAGTTTTATAAGACACTCTATAAAAATAATTGTAACAGTGAATACAAATTTAATTCCCCAGTATGAATTTATTATTGAAGTATGTCCTGTCGTTAGAGTTTCAGAGCTTTCATTAATCAACATTATTTTAAGTAAGATGCTCCAGAGGAACCTAATTTTTATAAGAAAGTGAAAACTTCTTGTATTACTTGTTGTTTTCTTTTTCTCTATAGTATAAAACCTTTTTCTCCTCCCACCTTCCTCATCTATTTCATGTTAGTGAATTCTACCACATCTTGTTAAAATCTTGCAAATACATTTTGTGCAATTGTAGCTCCCTTTTTTTACCTACTTGGAAGTAAGGAACACTATTCAGTATTTCCAGGGCCTTACATGGCAGAAAGTTATTCAGGCTTTTTTATCCAAAGGAAAAGGAGGTTGATGCTGGTAGAACTCTCAGAAAAATATCTAGGAGTAAACTTTTAGAAGGGTAAAGTGTATTTCTAAAATTGAATTTCTTCTCACTACCTGGTGACCTGTCAATTTGAGTAAGCCCAGCAAAAAGTAGAATGCAAACCAGGGTGCTTCAATGTGATATTCCAGAAGTTAACATTCAAGTTCAATTTTAATTGCTTAAAGAAGCAATCTTCTATCAGAAGTCATCATCTTCTAGGAACTATCAATAAAAATTAGACCACTTAGTTTCTAATACAGGAGTCTGTATATATGTATCCATCCAAGTGAACTTGGTTAAGTGGTGCCACTTACAGGGAATATCACCTAATTTGCTATACAAGATTGACCTTTTTGACAATAATTTGTTAACATGAATTTGGCACAGTTTTGCAGGGCTAAGTGATTAGACAATCAATACAACTTGACGTGTGACATAATTACTGTGTGTTTCACATTGCTGTGAGGATGAGAATATAGTCTGAACTGTGTTGAACCCTGCTTGGCTCTGTTTGATGCACTTGGTAGGTCACAGTGCAGCATGTAATGCCCCTGGGGTTCATCTGAACTACCCGAGTTAATAAAGATTGGGACAACTTACAGAAAATGCTTTGGCCATGGAAATAGTAAAACCAATTGACTTTCTGAGGGGATACACTAGATATATCACAACTGATAAATCTGGTCAGTAATTAATTTGGAGAAATCTTACTTATCTATAGTATATATGCAAGTTGATCAGATGATGGTCTCTGTGGAAATGTTGCCAGGTTCCTTATGAACTGACACTGATTTAGAAGGCTGTATCCAGTGACAATAAATGCAAAAGTTCATATACAAAGACTCTGATATGAACATTTCCATATGCAACATGAACTTGCAAGTTCAACAGTTTTTATCTATAGTAGAGTAAATTAGGATTTTGGAATATAGGAATGTCCTTTATAATGCACTGTGGACAACTCTGTGTTCATAAATTGGAAATAAGTTTCTTCAAGGTAATTTTAATAACTTGTAAGGATTTTTTAACTTTTTGAAGAAAGCATGGTTAAATATATACATATTTAACTAATTTTATGCCACTGAGTGTTATGGAAAAGTTGGCATTGAAACCTGATAATTTCTTAGTTTCGTACATAGAGCATACAGAGCTTATTCTGTTGTAATTTAGATATTATTAAGGTCAATAGATATGTGACATGAAGAACTTTGGACAAAATTAGATGAAAATTGAAATTGATAATGCTAGACTTTCTTACCCCTCCATTAGAAGGTAGTTATAGAAAGTAATACACTGGAAATATGTTCAGGAAACTTTCCACATCCATCATTTACAGTAATCTTTCAGTATTTCTATAATTTAATAAGTCAGTCATGATAATAACTTAATTTGTGAAATCTTCTCTTTGGTTGTTTGCTCTATTTTATAAGTGCATACAAAAAGTATATTGTCTTTCTATTAGTATTACAATTCACTCTTCAAGTATTCCTTTAAGTCTCTCGTGTTTAAAGAATGTAATAATCTAGAAAGTATATTGTAGGTAACATGGTGTTCTTGATACCTGCTCATATGACTTTACAAAAATAATTTTAGTTCTATCCAATCATTGTGTTCTTAGTTAATAGATACTTTCCACCTGTATGTAGGGAGTTATTTTCCCCATTCTTGACTTTTAGTTCATTTTAGCAATTTCATGTTACTACTGTATTAAACTTTAGTAAAAAAATGTAGTCCTTATAGTTCACACTTGAGAAAAAGAACAGCAATCATAGGAGGGTTTGGAAAACAACTCTTGTTTGTTTGTCTGTTTTTATTGCTGGGGTTTTTCTAGTAGTCTTGAACCACTAGGGTCAAGTTAGGTAGTTCTTTTACACAATAACACTTCTCATACAATAATAGCCCAAAGATGAGGGAATGAGGACTAGAAAATCAAATAAATCTGTTGTAATTAAGCCTGTTATGCCTTAAGGTTATGAGGAAAGAAGGCTTCAAGTGAGAGTTATAAGGTGCTTGTTCCTTCTGGACGGTTACACTGTGGGTGATCCTCAGTGATTCTACAAAAGGATCAAAAGTCACGGAAACTCTTACCCTTGATAGAAATGTGAGAAATTACACTGGGAAGCTTGTGCTGGATGCTAAAAATAGTGGAAACAAAACTTTTTTCCTCTCTGACTTAATAATATTTGTATGAAGTGGATATATTCTAGATTTATAATCATTTTGGGGCTTAATTTTTTATTTTTTCTTGAAAAGAGGGAGATATATGCAATGTGTTATTTCACAACTCAGTGCTAGTTAGCAGTGATATTCTTGCAGGACATCCTGAGGTGAACTCCTGACATTTCCTAATGTTTCTTGAAACAGAAGGCTGCTCTCTTTGAAGGAGCAGATTTTCACCTCAAATACATCTTCACCAAAAACTAGGAAGTAGAGGTGGCCACCCACTCTTTCTCATCTCATTTTAATGGGCACCGGACACCAACTGAGGAATTATCTTTACAAAAATAATGCAAAATATTGACAAGATGATCAAGATAGATGTTATTTGTGATGATCTTGTGATGCAATTAATAAATCCTGGTGTTTAAGTTTGAATTGGTCCTTTAAAATCCAGCCTAACTTGCATCTTAACAAAGGGGAGTAAGTCCTCAAAATTAATGTATTTTGTTTCTGTGTTTTAGTAGCTGTAGAATTTAGAAATTCTTTCTGTGCTATTTAAGTAGAACTTTATATTTTTAATTCAATTTAGTATTGTTACTAACATGGGTATATGATTTTGAAGGTTTTTTCCCCATGGTGCTGTGCTGTGCATTAGTAGCTAGAAAGATGTTGATGACAGATAAGTGTTTTGGCTTCTGATGAGCAGTGCTGGCACTGTATCAGCGCTGTTTCTCCACCAACAATCTGGAGTGGACAAGATCTTGGGTGGGGACATAAGCAGGCCAAACTGACCAGAGGGGATATTCCATATCATATGACATCAGGTCAGACATAAAAGTTAAGGAAAAGGAGGACATAATGGGGCATTCATTATTTACAATATTTGCCATTCAGAGCAACCACTATGCATGCTGAAGCTGTGCTTCCTGGGAATTGGATGGACACTGCTTGCTCCTGGGAAATAGATAGTGTTTTGTGGTTTTTTTCTCTCTTTTCTTGCATACATATGACCTTTGTTTTTGCCTAGTAAATTGCCTTTATCTTGACATGCAAGGGTTTTTTTCCACCTTCTTTTCTCCCACCCCCCACCCTGCATCCTGCTCAGGGGGTGAGTGATAGAGTGGCTTGGTGTGCACTTTGTGCTCTGCAAGATCAACCTACCATCATTGTAATTTTGTTTACTCGCCTTCTACTTTGATGAAGGCAAAAAATTAACCTGAAAAATTGCATGCAGGAATCTTGCAGACAAATAAGGTTGCACCAGTAAGCACACACTAGTATGTTGAAGAAAGAGTTTTTTGGGTTTCATCTCTTTTGCGTGTGAAACGTGAATGTCTGTATTTAAAAAAAAAAAGAAAAAAAAAAAGAAAAAAGTTGTCGTTAAAGCTCTTCTAAGGCAGATTTTTGCACAGCTCATCTGTGGTAGAAAGGAACCTTATTATTCTGTAAACGTAGAAGATTTTCCTCTGTCTGAAATGACTAGGTTTAGAAGAAAAGTTACAAAGTGACTGGATACTGATGGGTGTGAATTTCTGAAATCTATCTCCTTTAACAGTTTCCAGAGTAGCATTAGCCTACTTTGAAACATACTTACCTTGTGGCAGTTGTTGGATCAAGAATGTAGATAGGAGTCCAACACAGTTGATTCCAAAAGATGAATAAAAGAGTTCTAAGTGTATTGAGGAGGGAGTTAGTTGTGTGTCTGGGTCATTGCAGAAATGGTAGGAGTACCTTTATGTTTAGAATTAACCACAGACTTGAAATTATTCACTGAACATGGGATTCTCTGTGGCTTTTCACTAATTATTTCTAAAAAAGCATAGGTACTTCAACTTTCTGAACCACCTGTCAGCTAGATTAATAGCGTCTTGGCAGCTGATTACAACCACTGGTATGTAGTGGCTACCAGAGGAGCATTAATTTAGTTTAATATTAAGCATGCAAAGCAAGTAGAGAAAATATAATCATTTATTATTATAATAGTTCTAAGTTATAACCAGCTGCATGATTTATGCTTCAATTAAACTATGCAGCTTGTACAAAGTCTTCTTCCTGTATTAATCATGCAAACTGGCTCATTATTTATGGCTAAAAAAAGCAGATGAGCCAGGGTTTTCAGTGATGATTGGGAAAGGTTTCATATTTGCAACACCCCACATATTAAGCATGGCAGGGAAGATGAAGCATTTAATACGAAGGAAAAATTTGATAGTGTAGAATTTTCCAGTTTGAATTGAAATACTATCAATCTGCTGTTACTCTGTAAAATGAAGTTAAATGATGCTATCATTTACACCGCTCAAAGCCCTTAGACTGTTGAAAGTCAACGGCTATCGGTGGAAGCAGTTTGATTTTCAGGACTTTTTTTCAAATTTGGTTGTGATTATTAAATTGTTCACTAGGAAACCCAGTGATTCTCGGTGGGCATGACAGCAAAAAGAACTAGTGGCTATCTATGGCTTTACTTTCTAAGTCCATTTTGCACCTCTTAGGTGTACTTGATTGAGCACTGATCTCAAGGAATAGAAAAATTTCAAGATGGAAAATGTTTCTTCCACTTTACATAAGTTTTGTGAATCGCCAAATGTTTTGTGAACTGTTCGGGTGATAAAATTTTTCAAGTTTTTCATGGGAGAAAAGGTAAAGTGTTGGATTACTGGGACTTTGTTAGCTCAAAAGTATTAACTGGCACTAGAACCTGTCCTGTTCTAACTTAGACTTGAGACAACACCAACATACCCTGGCTACTTTGTGAGTGACTGTTTGCTGAAGTATTTCTCCTCCTTTGTTCCTCTTGGATTTATGTTAGCCATAACAAAACTTTTACTGAAACCAGCATGTTATGCCAAAAACAAACAAACAAACAAACAAACAAAACAAAAAAACCAAAAAAAAAACCATCAAAAAACCAAAGGAAACCCCCCCACAAGCCAAACCAACCAAGAAACAAATCAACCAAAAAACAACACACAAGGAAAATAGAAACAAACAAACAAACAAACAAAAACCCAACCAAACTTGAGGATCACAACAGATTACTTAATAGGTAACAGATGGAGCAAATCCATCCAATTTACCTATTTTTTGTAAAATTAAATAATTAAGAGTTTACAAAGTAAAGTATAAGAATGAAGATCACAATTAAGCATAGCCTGATTTCTTCACCTCCCCTAACATGTTTGGGGCTTTTCTCTCCCCTTCCTAATCCTCTATTTTTATTTCTTTACTCGCTTCCAACTTTCATTTCCCTCACTCCCACTCTTCTATCTGGGGTGTCTTAAGCCCAGTCCTGTGATTCCTATGGTGGGCACACTAAGCAATGAAAATGACTAAAAAGAATTAATTTTATATGTTATCAATCTGTAGTAATATATTATTAAATAAATGTGACACATACTCAGAGTTATGATGCCACAAAATGCCTAATTTACTGGTCCAGGGTTTTGTTACAGTAATACAGTTGAATGCACAAACTCTATAACTTAAAGTTGTAAAGCTTTTTTTTTACTAGTTGAAAGAGAATTGACTTTTTCCCCCTATTACAACTAACTGAATATAATCAGGGGAGAAAAAAGCCTTTAGTAAAAAGACAGTAATATTTTCTTTGTTTTTCCAACAGCTAAATATCAATAGGTACTATATTTGGCAACAAATGTTATAGGAACTGATATTAAAAGTAAATTTAAGTTTAACTTGATTATATTACAACAGATCTTTCTAGGGGAGTTAAGAAAAAAAGTAGCATGGAAACACTAGATTACCTCTACAGAATATTAAGCAATTCAAAGTTTTCACTGTAGAATTTCACTGTGTAAGTCTGGGTACACTTCTGGTTTACCCCACACCAAGTTTATTTAAACAAGAAACAGCAAAACTTATAGGTCACCTACCCTTGTGGCATAAGGCAATAGACATTCATTGCAGCAGGTTTTCCTATTGCTGAGAAAACAAACATTGAAACAAGGAATTCCAGGTGTCTAGAAAGCAAATAAGGAACTAAAAGAAATTATATTTTATATTTGAACATGTAGTTATGGAAATACAATGCCCTGTACTCAGAAGAAAATTTGACACCACCTAAGGTTTTGTGTCTGTGATTGTTTCAGTGATTTCTCAAACTTTTTGTGAGATGTGTGAAAGGTATAAAGTCTAAAAAATTGTATATTGGTAGAAGCAATACTAAAACAGTTTTAGATTAATTTTTTAGGGAATTGCATGAAGATAATGACTGTGAACATATATAGAAATAAGTAGCTGTTTTCAAAAGTTAAAGTGGTGCATATTTCTGTGTTAAGACATATATATCCAGTGATAACTTTTTGATATTTTGTGTGTGTGTCTGTGTATACGTCTCCTATAAAATAATGTGTTGTCTCATAATATAGGTACAAATACACTAAACAAATGTTTGGATTAATTAATTGCAGGTTCCTAATATATTGGAACCTGACGTGTTTCAGGTTAGCATATGTGCTGAGTAGGATTCTTGCAACATCAGCTTTGAAGAAAAGAACGTGCATGATCTTGCTTTCTTTTTGTTTGCCTTTCCATTTGAAGTAGATTGAAGAAAACTTGTAAAAAAGCACAATTCATTTATGAAAGAGAAATTATTAAGAATGACTACTAAGAATGACATGTGTTTAATGTAGTGTTAAATCTTGTCTTTTTCCTGTATAGAAATCTATTTTATTCATTAAATTGAACCATAAACAGAAATAATAAAGGTGTTAAATCGCAGTCTAAATTAAAACAAACAAAACACAAGGAAAAAACCTGGCCAAACAACAACAAAACCCTCACCCCAAAACTCAAAAAACAAGCAAACATGAATTTCCTTTTGTCTTTCCTATTTTTTAACTTTTTTTTTCACAGAGTTCTTCTTTCTTGTTTGTTCCTGTTCATGTTTCTAATGAATTTTATTAAATAGTCATTATTTGAATAATGAAGCCAGTTAAGTGTGTTTGGAGTTAGCAATGAGTTTTTACAAGCCATTTTTTTTTTTTTTTCAATTCTGAAATCTATTGAAATGATCAAAGAGCTAGAGGAAACAGCACACTGGTTCTTTCTGATGCGTTTTCTTAGCACAGTATGTAGTATCTGTTATCCTGTGATCAAAGACCACATAGTGAATGCCATAGTTATATGGCAGTCCCATGAGGAGAAAAGTACAAAAGAGTGCTGATAAACTCTGATTTTCATGTCAGCTTTGGGTTACTGAAATTTGTGGTATTTGGACAGAGTAAAACTTGCCTAAGAATGTCCTGACTTGTGATGGAATCTGTTAGGTAAAGAAGGCTTGTAAAGGAAGAATCTGTGACTTTGTTGAACAAAGCAACTGCAAGAACATCATAGTATCTATTGAAAACACGTCAAATAAATCATGTAAGTTGCATACCATGTTCAGTTGTTTTTCTTGTTTCAAATCATAAAGGAAAAGGATGAAATGTGAAAACAATTAATTTAGATGATTCTCGGAGAGTCTTTTGTCTCTTGGAGATATGGAAGCTCTTAGCTAGTTATAGATTGAAAAATGACAGCACCTTTTCTCAAGGTTAAGGACTGTAATAAGAATGTTTCCTCAAAATGTATCAATTCAGTCTTGCTGTCTGTATCTGGAATACCTAATATGTTTTTGGGCAAGACAGGCTATTTTGAGCAAAACAGTAAGCCACTTGTAGTTAGGAAAAAGATCAATAAGGGAACTACCACTATTTCTTTCCATTTTTAGGTAGCTCGTGCTACATTTGAAGATTATCTGTTAGTTAATACAAGTTTTGAATGCATTATCTAGATGTAAATGTCTGCATTTGCATGAATATCTGTTACATATTTTTTAATGTAGTAGTTGATGTTTACTAATTCTAAATATTAAAATATTTAGTATTATGATTTTCTGTAGTTTTAACTCTGCAAAGTTAAGCTGTTGGCCTGATCACTATGCTCCAGTCTTTCTCATCTCTAAGGCCCAAGATCCCTTGATTGCAAAGACTGAGGAGAGGAAGGAATTCAGTACCTCAGTGTTTTCCAGGGACTTTGCCACCAGGTTCCATTGGTCCACTCTGCAGTGGTCTCACATTTTCCCTAGACTTTTGCTCCCTGTTAAAAACAGGGATGTTTTTAACTTCCCTGGACAGATTTAATTTTATTTTAGCTTTTGTTAGCCTTAGGGCATTGCTACCTGACCAGATGGGTTCTCTGTATTCTTCCCAAGTGACCTGTCCTTGCTTCCACTGTCTGTATGGTTCTTAATCTGTGCTTGAGTTCCTTGTTGACTCAGGATTTACGGTATTTTTGTCTGACTTGTTGCTTGTTGGCGTGGACCACTCTTTACCTTGAAAATTAACCAGCAAGTCTTCCCTTTAGGGCTTTATCCCACAGGCTTCTGTAAAACAAATTTTTTTTTTACAGTTTGGTGTATGTATCTAGGTAGCCTACTGCTTAAACTGAAACTTTAGATATTTTTAAATGAGGACGTAACAGGTAAATGTTGCAATACTTCATTATATTTGCAGAAAATTCAGGCAATGGAAACACTGAAGATGCATTTTTACTTCTCTATTCAAAAGAACCTAAGATCTTAATACTCAATTCTATTAAGAAAACATAACTAGATTATTCTGGTTTTTCTCTGTGTTTCTGGCATAATTTTGTTTCTGTTTAGTTCCACTGCACCTTTATTTTATTATGAAATGCAGCATCCATGGGATTCCTTGTCTCAGAATGAACCATCAGCTGTTACATTTAACTTTCCTAAGGTTTTAAAACTTCTTAATAACCCTTTAAATATGTTGGTAGCTTCCTGATCGGAGGAGAAATGTGCTATTTTTATCATATGAATGCCTTACTTCACAGGAATCTCATGTCTTCTGTTTTGTGGAAGTAATATCTAGTCGTGTGAAACACCTGGTAGAATTAATTAATGGGTAGAGCCTTTTTTAGTCTTCTGTTCATGGGATAGCAGATACGATTTTACCATCTACCATACTTATTAGAATATTAATTCACTATATCTGACTGATGAAAAAGAAGAAGGGAGTACATGTTGTAAGCAACCTGACTGGAAGAAACTGAGCAAATGTTACTGTAAGAAGGTACTTTATTAGTTCCTGCAAAGTGATTATGCTAGATAAGGGAAGAAGGTGGGAAGAAACTTAATCATTCAGATTAAATTGTTCACTGACCCTTCAGTTCTGTTATTAAAATCAACCAGAGCTCCTAGTTAAGCCACTGGAAAAGTAAATAAGGCCAAAGCAACATTTATGTCTTTTAGAATACGTGAATAGTAACAGCAGACAAATATTTGAGACAGAAATTTCTGGAAGTGTTCACTAACAAAATGTTGTGTTCAAGAATTGAGATAAGCATTCTTCAATTTAGAGTATTAAAAAAACCACCAAAAAACCAAATAAGCAAACAAACAAACATCCCACATTAAAAGCAGGTTTTTAAAATAACTTATAAAATGTCAGAATTGAAGACTATGTGCTTTACCAAATGATTTTCTGTATGACTTCAGTTTATCATCTTTCCATAGAAAACCCATAAGCTAATTCTGTATGTAGACGTTCAATTGCAAAAGGATATACTAAATAAAGGTATTATAGCAGGTAATACCATCAGAGGTGTCAGCTGTGTCTGTGCCTCTTTTGTGTCAACATTTTTTATCTGAACCCAGTGATGCCATCCAGCAGAGATGCCTTACTGAGCAGCCTGATCTGGTGGGTGGCATCCCTGCCCGTAGCAGTGGGATTGGAATGATCTGCAAGGTCCCTTCCAACCCAAACATTTCTATGATTCTACGATTCTGTGAAATCTGCAAATATATTCAATATAGTTCCTTTTACTTTTTATCTGAATAGGTCTTGAATTTGTGTTGCTCACAGTTTATGTTCTCATAAGGATTGCATTTTTTAAAACTATGTAACAGATAAGTGTTTATTAGAATTACACCAGTAATTCTAGTGTACCCTCCATCTTCAAGGTGAAACCAGCACCCAAAAAGATGCTATACCATTTTGGTTTGAATATTCTTTGAATGATAAAAACTGACTTAGCAAGTGGGAGAAGAGGGTTTGGCTCTCCAGAACTACATGTGATCAGTTGTTCCTCTTTAAACTGTGTATTATCACCTTACTCAGAATCACTAGGGAAGATGTCTTTTCATAGGAAATTGAAGATTACGTTTGCCAGTGTAGTGAAACATTTCTGTAAACTACCAAATAATGATTATGAAGTGAAGTTTCTTTATCTTTTGCTTCCAATTATAAACCATTCAGGTAGGGAAAATATTATGCTTATGCTGCTCTTTCATGTGTTTGTATTGTCAGACAGCATGCTGGTTAATAATTAGCTTTTGTATGTTTGCATGGTATGATAGGCTGCTGTGTGGTGGTGTTTCCCTGGACTTGATGCACTCAGGGGTGCGTGCTTCAGGGAAAATCAGTTGTGAGAGCATAAAGGAAAGCTGTAATTTTGTCAGGGTGGCTGTAACTGGTTGATTCAGTGAAGAAATCGTTGTGGGAAATATTTGGAAAAAAACCCCACGAATTTGAAAGGACACTTTTCTGACCATGTACTTTTACACTGGCATTTGGGATGATGTTTATGATTAATATAATGACTATCTCAGCTATTCTTTGAAGTTTAGGTTCTGTATCATTCTCACTCAGTTCTTCAATCCCAATTATGTGCTGGGTAACAGAAAGAGTGAAAGGTAAATCACTCCAAATGATAGCTTCCTGAAAGGTTCTTCTTTCTTTTGGGGCCTCCTTGGGGTCAGTTTTCAAAGGAGTCTGATTTTTACTGAGCTATACTGTGTATTCTCTGGATACTCTGAAGTGATTTACTGGGGAGCTGAGCAAGTTTATGTTCTGCTGGCCCAGTTGCCAAGGATTTTCACAGTCTGGAAGAGGAAAAAATAGAATCAGAAATCTTTTAGAGATAACAATCTCATCCATTTGTATTAAAGATAAAATTAATTCATTTATTTAAAAGCAAAAAGGAGGATTTTTATAAATATAAACCATTTCAGTATTACTGTTATGATCAACTATAAATATAACTCTCAGTTACATGAGCACAATTTTTTTGTTTCTATTCTTTAGATTGAGCATCTTTGCTCAATAGGAAGGGTGAGACAGGGTAAAATTAAACTATTCTGTACTGTCATAAAATAAAATTCAGCAATCTGATTTACTTTTAATTTCTGTGGTCACCATATAATAACATGTGTGGAGGGTAATAAATTTCCTTTGTTTCCATCTACCTAATGAATATTATTTAACTAAGTTTTTAACTAAATTTTAGCTAAATTAGCATATCCCTGGCCTCAGGTATCTTTTCTGTTACAACCTTTTGCAGCTGCATGTTGGGGTGAGCGGCGGATTCTGCCGAGCCCCTGATGAAAGATATAGAGGTGAAGGATTTTGACTTAGACATTTTGAGGCCATTTCCCTGGGGAAAAGCAGGGACCATGGAGGACTTGAAAAGGTGCCAGTACTGACCAGTAAGGAAAGAATGTAAATAAGGAATGAACATCCAATTATATGTGAAGGCTGGTAATAAATTATAGATAGAGAACTAAGAATAGAATGATATGTAAGGTTCTGTACACAGTGTGTGTGCAGCGTGTGAGAACAAGAAGGTAATATACTTGACGAAGCAATAAAAGCTGACTGGAAAAGACCTCCAAGATTATCAAGTCCAACCATTCACCAGCACCATCTTGTTCACCATTAAACCATATCCTCAGGTGCCACATACATACAATTTTTGAACGCTCCCTGGGATAGTGTTTGTAGAACAGAGTTTTCTACTTTTTTGATTTTTTATCAAAGATGAAGCTCTTGCTGCCATGACTATATGTTCCAACACATATGTTTTTGTATTTTTGTATTCTACTGCTTCTGATGCATATGATCTTGTGGTGAACTGAGTTACAACTAATTCATAAGAAAACCTTTTTTTCCCTAAAGTAGGGTAAATCATACTTTTTGTCTTAATGCATGGAGTGAATTGTAAAGAGCAAATCTGAAAAAGAAACATGAATGGAAACAATGGAAGGATGTGAATAGTGGAGAGCAGGAAAAACAGTTTCATAAAGAAAACATGGATAGTGCATTATGTATTTTATTGTGTAAATAGATAAAGTTTTACAGGCAACAGCCCCTTATTCATTTAGAAGAGATTTCTCCTAGGGTAGTTATTATTCTAAGAAGGAGGTTTGATTATAATATTAATTCTGTAAATAAGGTGAAACTGCAGCACACAGGAGTGAATGTTCTCATTTAGTATTCCCTTAAAGAATAGCATTCTTTCATCAATGATTCAGTTTTACAAATCATTATTATGCTGTAAATTATTAAGATGCATAAATTATTCTTTGTATGTAACGTGTAAATTTGAAGGTAAATAGAATTTTATACTTTCCACTAGATGACAGAAGCCATTCTCCTCTTGTTATTCATTCATTTGGAAAGACTGCAATTCTTATTTTTTTAATTTGTTTTACATAACTGAGTTAAGCTTTGACCTAAGAGTTATTTTGCCATGCAGAACTTACATCAATGGATATCAGGACTTCTAGGAGAATCAATTTTCTGCATACTGGAGGGGGAAAACTATACATCATTAAATATGTATATGTCTTAGAATATATTTGTAAATACTAAAAAATCTGTTGTTCTGGTAATTGTGTTTGATTGCCACCCCCTCAACACCCTCTTTCCCCTGCAAACAAAAACCCTTTTCCCCCCAGCTGAAAACTTTTTAAAACCAGAACAGAATCCCACAACAAAAGAATCCAACCCTTAGGCTGAGTTAACTCTCATACAATTTAATCGTAGATGATATTGTCAATCGTGTTGGAGGCAGGAAGTATGAAAATATGGTCAGTATTTTTAGAAGAAACAAGGAGACTTCTTTTTTTGCTGTTGAAATTTCTCAGCTAAAATCTCAAAGATAATTTATGAATCTTACAGTCTTTCTCTGTGTTATGTCCATTTTCATACAATGCCAGCTAATTTAATGCTTAATTGTCAGACTGTCTTTGGTTTCTAACATATCTATGAGGTGTTTTCTATAACTGAGCTCGCCAATACCATCTTGGAGAATGTAATTTTGTATTAATTAAATCAATTTATTTGATTCATTGTTATATTTTTAAGAGCTGTATTAATGCCAAAATGGAAAAATAATCTCCTACT
Organism: Myiozetetes cayanensis; assembly: GCF_022539395.1. Classification (NCBI taxonomy): domain Eukaryota; kingdom Metazoa; phylum Chordata; class Aves; order Passeriformes; family Tyrannidae; genus Myiozetetes; species Myiozetetes cayanensis. The sequence goes on along the minus strand of NW_026086604.1, from coordinate 75,823,727 downwards.
TAATTGTTTTGTTCACAGATGTTATTTTTATCTTTACTGTTAGAAGTGATATGCTACCTGATGGAACATCTTTTTCTCTTTGTTAAGCAGCAGCAGGCATAAAATTTTACATATACTTAGTTGTTTATTTTCAAAATGGTTATGAAGTATTTTCAAATTATATGAAAGTAATATTGATGGCAAACTAGCACTCTTCTGAGGTGAAGCATGTATGTCATCTTTGTGAGTTATAACTAATTTCTTCTATTAATTCATATTCATTTTACTCTTCTGCATATTCCCATTTTCCATAGTAAGTGCAGTGACCATATTAACTTGAACAAAGGAAAGTTGTAAAATCTTGACTTGTAAAAAACCAATTGCAATTGCTCGTGCATCATTCAGTTTCCAAGCAGCATCTCATTATAGTTATTTTCATTGTAGTCAGCAACACTGCAGTGAAAGGAGTGATGAGAGAAATAGTCCATATCACGCTGGAAGAGTCCACTGGTTTTTGTTCTTATACATAGGAAGAAAAGAAAAAAATGATAGTTCTCTGTATCAATTTTTGAAAATTTGAAATCACCATCATCATGGCTAGGTTTCGCGAATGAAGATTTGAGAAGGGCTCTACCCACGCTTGCTACAAGCGCGCTGATGGCTAAAAAGGCCAATGCGAGATAGACAAGTCCGGTTGCAGAAGGCACAGCAGAAAGACTCCCCAGGTGATATCGACGAGACACGATTCTTTCTGCATTGTCTTTTCTCCTCGAGAGTGATCCTGCGTGTGTTCTCAAAAGCAGCAGCAGCGTTATAGATGGTGTGTCTCCAGGCCTTCCGATTGGAGGCCAGGGTAGACCAATGGTGGTGATCAATGTGGCCAAGGCTGAGGGATTGTTTCAGGCAGTCCTTGTATCTCCTCTTCGGGGCTCCTCTCTTGCGGCAGCCAGTGGCAAGTTCCCCATAGAGCACAATCTTAGGGAGGCGGTAGTCCTGCATCCTGGAGAGGTGCCCTGCCCAGCACAGCTGTGTTCTCAGCAGCATGGCCTCAACACTCGTGACTGCTGCCTGTTCAAGGACAGACGTGTTGGTCACACAATCCGTCCAGTGGATGTTTAGGATTGTACGGAGGCAGCGCTGATGGAAGCGTTCTAAGAGACGCAAGTGGTGGCGGTAAATGACCCATGATTCAGACCCATATAAAAGAGTAGACAGTACAATGGCTCTGTAAATGCAGATCTTTGTACTTCTCTTCAGGTGTTTGTTTCACCACACTCTTTTATGGAGTTTACCAAAAGCTCTGTATGCCTTTGCTAACCTGTTGTCTATTTCTGCATCAATCTTACCGTCTGAGGAGATGATGCTTCCCAGGTAATTAAATTGCTGGACTGATTTAAGCTCTGTTTCACCAATGGTGATATGGGGATGTTGGAAGACATTTGAAATAACCCTGAATGATTTCCCCACGTTATTTTCCAGAAGTGTGAACCCTCTCAAATCCAAGACCCTGACTTGAATATTTACAAACTGAGCAATTAGTTTACTATATGAGCTGAGGCGCAGTTCCAAAATTAAGATGCTCTTACTGAGATTCAGATCTTGGTTTTATTTTTGCTGGCAGTAACACCACAAGCTGGTAGAAATAGTCCAGCACAAAACTGATGTCCTTTTCTGAAGGTTTAGTTTTAGTGAAAGGAAGAAAGAAAAGAAAGAAAAATATTCAAAGAAAAGTTGCTCTAATTAAAGGTGGGCAGCAAATTTAAACTTCATCTTTGTTTTATACCTGTTTGTCTCTGAGTGATTTGCCTACTCCTGACCCTTTTTCCTCATTGGCCATCTTCCTGTCTCTTCACAGGAAGGAAAATGGAAGACATAGGGTAATATTTTTTTTGCCCACTAAGGTTCAAATACTATCCTTGTATAGAATTGTTCTGGAAGCCCCAGCAATCTCCTCCTAGTGAAAAAGAACTTTTTTTTTTTACTGTGTTGTTGTTTTTCAGTACTCCCCACTAAATAGTCTGCATATATCCTGTTAACATTTCTTACCAAATTAAAGAAATGTTGAGGTATTTGGTATTCATTGTGGTCTCTAGGCAGTGTAATGTTTCTTTTATTTATTCTTGGAATTCTCAGAAGTATTCTGAGTTGTTTTCATATGTTGTCTTGTTACACCATATAAAATTGTAGGAATTTAATGAAAACAAATTTGCATTTACTTCAAGACAGTGGTGTTCCTCATTGAGAATACTGGAAGTATAATGCAGCATGCTGTTTTTGAAGCATCCTGAATACCCAGGAAAGATAAGGAGATGAGATTTCTTTGTTTGTTCAGCACTCTTTGTGGATTTGATTTTCTTTTACTGATGTGAAAACTTTTGCAAGGTGCCTCAAATGGAACTATGCCCCATTCCTCTCCGAATTCAAATGAGGACTTTACTTTTTTAGCAGTACCTCAAGCCCCATACCATCAGCAATCCATCTAATTCCATTGGTCTGTCAGAACTGCAAAATGAATTTAGATGAGTTTATAACATGTTAACCCAAGAGGAAGGCCATTCATTAACCCTGTAGGTTTCCCATTAGGCTACTACTTAGTTGCTAAGGATAGTTCTATCAATTTATTCATCAACTGAGGTTACCAGAGAAGGAAGTTTGGATTGTAAAATGACTGCTCTAGATGGACATGTGTTAAACTCTGATCCAATACTGCTTAATTTTTGACATTTAGAGTCTTTCCAATATAAAAATATTTTGGTATATTTTGGATTTCAAGGTACTTCTTCTTGTCTTTACATAACTGAATAAATACATAAATAAATCATACATAAATCATGGTACATTTATGTATGAGAACAAGAAACAATGGACAGCAGACTAAAAAAAGTATTTTGATAAGATTGGTCCCACTTATTACAAAAATTGCTAGCAATGTCATCACCTGTCATGTCTTACGATTGTGAAGTAAGCTAAGTGTTAGGTCAAAGAATTGTGTACTTTAAGGTTCTTCTGTGTTATATATTTCTATAATGTTAGACCCCATTCTGTTTTGATAGCAAATAGTTATTTGTAGAGCTCAGCATAGGAAGCAGCCATTAACATCAAACTCATAATGGCAGCTTGACACAGATTCATATAATCCAGCTGTAGAAGAGGTCTTAGATCACTTCATTGTTTCTTCGTTGGTTTGTTCAAGCAACGTTACTTCAGCCAAGGTTTCTTCATTGGCTTACTGAACCCATGTGATACAGCTTACTGTACCCAAGTATTTATGGAGAGATAGCAATCTGTGTGATTGTGTAACCTAAGCATGAAGTGTGAGGGTGGAAAATGATGCAGTAATTGAGTAATAAACTTGATATTAGAAAAGAAAATAATTCCTGTGTGGTTTCAAGGAAAGGGATATAATCTCTTGGTAAGAAGATGGAAAATCCGTTAGAGACATTGATCAGCCTGTAGTATCATGCCTAAAATTATGTTAGTCTGTAAGAGTCTTGGAAGGTGCTCTTTAATTCCAACTATTTTATAACAAAGGGAAATACTGTTCCCACGTCTTTCCACATCAGTCAAGGCACAAATATATGTTTAGGGATATATAGAAAGAAGTGAAGAACATATATACATATAGATGAAGCAGTATGTGTGCTGGAAATCTTTTAAATATGACTCACTACTTTTTGTTCTTGTCATACACAAATACTCTCTGTATCAGAACCTGAAATAACATTCAGAAGTATTTGATTCACATGTAAGCTTTATAATTCAGTAGTTGTTCTTTTCCTTCTTAAACCCCTGTTTCAGAAGATTCTCATATTTTCATAACATAATATGTTACAAAATGTCATTAACTTTGATTATGTCAAACCATGAAAATCCCAGTTATGCAAATGGTAGGTGATTTTGTTAGTTGTTTGATACTGGAGATATATTTTTTGTTATTAACTGAAGTCCAGAGTTATGTTGGTTTGGAGGTACAGGCAAATCACAATAGGAATCTCCTATGTAGATCTAACTACTACATAATCTGTTACCAGTTAGTGGTATTGTATATGATAGGAACCCATATCTCATGATCTTTCAGAGCTGTGAGCATATTGTACAAAAAAATTTTTCAAGTTCACACAGTTTGAACCCCTATTTTTTCTGACCTTTCCTGTTTTATGAATAGATGGAATACTCCAATACCGATAACTTCACATGTTTTTGGAACTCTAGAAAACCTAAGATTTGATAGTGAAAGTCCGATTGAAAAAAAATTACTTCTTATATCATTTGATGTGCATTCAAATTTCTGCAAAATAAAAAAAAAATTCTCTACTTCTTGAGGGTGCTTCCTAGCCCACTATAATAGAATGGAGAAGTTTAATGACCATAAAGGGTAAAATCTTGAGTTCATTATAAAAGGATTTTAATAGTATGCAGTTCTAATAATACAAACAAGAAAATACATTTTCTCTAAAATTTGATAGAATAAAAAATTTTATATGGTAGGACATAAAAGGTCAAGTGCAACATTATACGGTGAAATCAATTCAGGGAAGGCTTATTTCAGCCCCTGCAGCATTAAAATATCATAATATCCTCTAATGGGTTTGGAAGCCATTAACAGCCACTGATTCAGCACAGGGATGAGGGTTTGCTTGTTTCTGTTGAAAGGTTTCACTAATGCTGTCAAGTATGAATTCTCTGAATAGAGAAAAAGGTTTAAATGACAACAAGTCAAGTTGTCATTGTATGACTTTTTTTCTGATTGTTTTCAAGTGAAGACTAGAAACAGATGAAGTATATAAATCTATTCTAAACCTGGAAGATTTAGCTGAAGGGCAAAAGGTCTGCAAAGGATTTACTTTTACTTGCATGCACTCCAGAGGCATAATTGAATATTTATGTGTATAGCTGTGTGGTAGCCACTATGATTGTTTTTAAAGGGAGGTAGGTTTTAACAGAAAATAAAATAGTCCAGAGTACAAGGGAAGAATATTTTCCTCAGTATAGACTGTAAAAAGGTGGTAGTATTTTAGAAGGCACAATTACTAAACCGTATTTATTCAATCTCAAATCTTCGTTTGCAAAGCCTAGGCATGATGATGATGATGATGATTTATTCAATAATGAAATATAACTATGATACTTGTGCACTAAATCACATTTGTTACCATAAATCTATTATCTCTAAAGTACACAAACTTAATTTTTCCAACTACAAAAGGTAATTTTGAAGTTGTAACATAAGACCCCTTTTTAAGATATTTTGCAGCTAGAGGCAACTCTAGATAAAACTTTAGATTTCTGAAAAGCCTATTCAGCAAATAGAAAGCCTGAAATTAAGGAAAACCATGAGATACATAAAAATTCAGTAACTTTCCAGTTTATGAAACTTCTTTTCCAGCTGAAAACAGAAGTGATTGTATCTAACTTGCTTAAGAAATACCATAGTGTGGAAATTCTCTATATTTGTAAGTGATGTATATCTTACTTGGGTGAGTAATGAGAATGTGTCAAGCAGTCCCCATCAAGGACACACATATATTCTTTTCGTGAAGTTGCACATTTTTACATGTTAAGGCTCTCAGCAGTGATTTGAGGATGACTGCAGCGGGTTTTATGAATTACTTTTTGTAAGACAGTCCTTAAACATGTAATTCTTTCCTTCAGTTATTCTATTACATTATTGCAGTTATTAATTAGAGATTTTTTTTTTACTTTTCTATAAATAGTGTTTTGCATTCCTTCTATTTTTTTTGGAGGGGCTTTTTGCAACATCAGGAAATAGAAATCTGTTTTCTATTTAATCATATATGTTATGCTTGGTAGTCTAAAGGTAGAAGCAACCTTTGTTGCTTTTTTTAAAAATCATTATTATGTTTGTACAAACACTATTATGTTTAATTTTTTTTGTTCTTTAGAGTAGCTGAGGTATAATTAGGTGAAAACTAGTTTTGCTTCAGTTTAAGAAAAAAGTTGGAAAGAAACTTGAAAATTAAATTTGTGGGTTAAACCCCAAAAATGTAAAAAGTTCTTTTCCACTTACATTTTCTTTATTTCTCCTGTAATTATTTATTTTTGAAATAAAAATAAATGGTTACTTGATATATTCAGAATGTGAGAAACTACCTTAGTAGTGTACCTGAAGTATAACTGCTTTGAGGGAAGAATGTCTTATGATTAGCTGCCACAACTGGTGGTCAGGGCTTCTTGATTCTCCCCCACCCCTCAGCTTTTGTGTAATCTTGTATTTTTTATCTATCAAGGAATGGGATGGCAATAACAAAATTGCCTGTTTCACACGGATATCAGTAAAGAGGGCCTTGGATTGAAGACACTGTGTAGCTGTCCTGTACTAATGTGTTTCATGTATGCCCAGAGGTGCTTGTTTTTGAACATATGAACATTTTTGTAGCCTAAAATATTCAGAAAGATCTTTATTAAGATAAAGGATGAACCATATCCTGACATGTTCCATCGTTTCACTGCAATGAGACTGTCCTTCTTTGTGTAGTAGGATCGTGAATAGTTCCCAAAAGGATATGGTACTTTTCCCCAGTTATGATAAAGAATGATGCAATTTATTATTATGTTGTTTTCTGTTTCAAGAGGCTGATAAATCCAACAAATTTATATCTTTTGTTTTTTTTTAAAAAAAAAAAAGCTGAGGATTAATAGGGCTAGTGAAAAAGGGTAGCAAAAGGCCTATTTTTGTGTAGGGTTACACATGTACAAAAAAGGTTGGCTACAAAAGTGTAGGTTTGTAGCTTATTTGATTCAATAGATTAACATTTCCTATTGTCAAATTTTATATGTGTAAATTTTGTGTGTGTGACTTTCGAGGGAAAGCAGCCCTACCAAACTCAGGCTAAATATTGCACTGAGATGAGCTGGGAGCTTTAACAGATAATGAGGCACTTGATCAGGTGTCATGGTTTAAACCCAGATGGCAACCAGGTGCCACACAGCCACTCACTCACTTTCCCCATGAGCAGGATCAGGGAGAGAACTGTAGGAGCATCTCAACCCATGAGTTTTTTTGCTTATAAAAACAGTTTAATAGGTAAAGCAAAAACCTCACACAAGCAAAACAAGGTATTCATTCAGCACTTCCCATGGGGAGGCAGGTGTTCAGCCACCCCTAGGAAAGCAGGGCTCCATCACATGGAATGGTACCATCACTCTAATTGTCCCCCCCCTCCTTCTTCTCCTCAAGTTTTATATACTGTGCATGACACCATGAGGTATGGAATATCTCTTGGGTCAGCTGGCATCAACTGTCCGGGCTGTGTCCCCCACAGCTTCTTGTGTGCCCCCAGCCTACTTGGTGGGGTGATGTGAGAGGCAGAAAAGGCATTCACTCTGTACAAGCCACAATACTTCCATATGTGCTGGATGTGTTTGTCAATAGTGCATTCTTTGCTAATTTTGGAAGTCATATCTCTAGTAACTTTTAAGTCACTATAAGTATAAGCTAAAGGATCTGCTTGAGGACAGTTTTACTTTAACATAAACTCCAAGTAAAGAATGTACTGCAGAACTGCAAATCAAACTTTCTCTCTCTTTTAACTGAGCGTAGATGCATAATTATGTGACTGAGACAATAATTACATTTTTAAAAATAATTAAATATTCAGATTTTTCCTTTGCATATGAAATTTAAAACATTCTGAATGATAGCTATATATTAATGAACAACATGTTTTTTACAGTGCAATGCACCTCTTGATGCTGAGAAATATTGAACTCTGACACTCTTTTGTTTCGTTCCTTAGTAAGAGTAATCACATTTTGTTTGGTTAGGAGAAAACCTTCAAGCTGTTTCTATATCTCTTCATTCTCACTTACGTCTCAGCCAATTATTATTCATCATATTATGCAGCGTGGAAGCAATTTTCCAAAAAAAATGTAGTTTGTTGTTGACAGCATCTAAAATCTAGTCTCATCAGCAATCTGCTATTACAGAGCCTACTTTTTTCTGTTTTGTTTTGGTTTTGGGGGTTTTGTTTGTTTTGTTTTGTTGTTGGGGTTTTTTTTGCTTATTGTATTGATGTCTTGGAAATCTTAATTCTGGAAAACTTCACACTGTTATATATTCAAGGCATAGATCTTAATATTGTTGTCTTAGTATCTGTAAATAAATACTGTTTTCTATGACTTTCAAACTCTATAAAATTAATTTTCTTAGCAATTAATTAAGACATACTGCATTGTTTCTTATTTACTTGCAAGTCATTGGGAATGCTTCAAATATTTATGAACTCTAAGAATTAGTTTTCCTATGAATATTACAATTTTTGTTGTGATGCCATCCAAACTGACCTACTTGATTATTTTGTGGGATTATTCAGTCACTGTATATATGTAACAGAAAAATTTACTAGCTACTATTTATTAATTATATGTAACTCTAAATGTAGATCTGTCAAAGCATAGGATGTTTGGTTTATTTATAAAAGGTAAATAATTTATGTCTTTCAAATAGCTTTTTGCTTCACAGGAAAGATTTTTAGAAAAGAGTGAACAACAGTTAAGTATGTAGTTAGAAATTTTTTTTTTTAAATGTATAAATCATGTTGCAGTGAAATTTTGTTTTAGAAGGAGGAAGAAGAATAAAGCGATGGATTTTTTTTGTCTAACTTTGGCTTGAGTGACATACAGATTCACAGGAGCTACAATTCGAAAAAAGTTTTTGGATTTATGATAGGAAGATATTTAAGAAGTCAGATAGGACAATTAATTAGTACTAGCTCCTTCCATACAATATAATATACTATTGATTTAATGTAGTAATTTTCACTATAATATATTTAAATATCTACCTTGAGCACACTAATGCTTGTTAATGTAACATACGTGTATCTAATCCTTAAATCTCATTTGAAAATTGATTACTGAATTTTGTTCTGTTGGATAAACCAAGCTAGTTCTTCATGGGTGAGATAATTCTATGCAGTTGAGACCTTATGGTATTATTTGGCATATGTTGTTGGCTTTGAGCAGATCTACGCAGCTGAGGGAAGAAATCATTTGTCTGGGAAATGGGAGAAATTAAATGATTACTTTCTTTTTGAGAGGAAATTCGTACAGCTCCTATTAAGGAGCAGCAGTTGATCAATAGAGGCTTTTCAATTCTGAGCAGGATTCTGCATAATGAAACTTAGCTCCTTGCTATAATTATCATCACAGCTCACATCTAGATTTCCATCTCCATCTGTTTCTTTTGGGAGTGGAAGACCTTCTAGGAAGTGATTTGTATATTTTTTTAGATTTCTCCTGTTTTTCTCATGGTAGAGACTGTAGGTGAGGAAGGCAGAAAGAATATTAGGGAAGTATAGCTAGCCAATATTACATGGAGATGAAGAGTGTGCACAGTTTCCAGAGGCAGAAGGGATCTGTGAGGCTGACCAGCCACTGGCCAACTTTATGCCCTGGATATTGGTGGCTCGTGCAAGGTTTTGCTAAATGGCCATTTAAATTTTCAAAATTTAAATTTAATTTAAATTTTGGTGAATTTAAATTGAGAAATTGAGATTTTTGTAGGGCCTTAAATTTTACTTCAGATTAATTCTCTCTGAACATACCTCCAAATTTTGATGGACCTCTGAGGGCCAGCAGTCAGTGTAAGTAAAAGCAGTCTTAATCTGTTCCTCTTGATATCTTCCACAGTGACCCATGTTCACAGTAGGATTGTTGACATGCAACTTCTGCTGTACAGAAACAAACTCTTCCTTTGAAAGAGAAGCTGAGGGTAGACTGAAGAGCTGCAGTTTACCTACTTCTTTCACACTGTCTTAAGGAAGAATGTATGGAGGAACGATTTAAAGGAGCAGAGTACACTTACTCTCTATTATGTGATAATGGTGGTGCTGTAGAAACCCTAGTGTGAGGATGAGGATTTTGGAGAGAAGGGAATAAAATCTTCAAATTCTTGACAATGCCTATTGTCTCAGGTAAAAATACTAGGTATATATTCTGACATTCCTAAACTTTTGAAAGCATTGTGCTGTTTCTCAAGTAGTCTGAAATGCGTGCAAAAGGGTTCTTCTTGATATCTTATTAGCAGGCGGTTACTTGCAGAACCTTGGCAAGTATGATGTGCTTTACCTGTGGAAGTTCTTGAATATATGTAAATTTAAGAGGCTGACAAAAAGCTTCTCTAAATGAAGGCACCTTAAGCTAAACTACCGCACTGGTGATTACCTAATTAGATAACTGGTTTCTAACCCTTGGAGTCATATATACATTGAAAGAGTAGTTCAGTAGGACATTTTCACTTGCTTATATATATCTTTATCCTTTGCATATTACTCTTTGGTCATCGAAGATAAAGGCCTTCGGAAGGCACCCAGAAATGCACTCTCTTTTCAACGTGTTTGTATTTTAATTCGTATAGACAAAAACATGTAGAAAAAGGCAGCCTGTAGTTAGCCTTCAAGTGAGTTATTTACCCTTGAAATCTCACAATAAAAACAGTGATCAGTTGGGCCATAAATTGAGATGTTAGTTTTGTACCAGTGAATGTTTTGCATAACATGTCAGATACATTCATGAAGTTTTGACCTGAAGTTTGAGATTAGCAGGAGCACCTTGTTTTAGTGAACAGCCAACACTGAATGCATGTGTATCATAATAAGTTTTGTGGATTTTTTTCCCCATTAAAAGCTGTGAACACCACATGCCTATGCAGCATTTTTAAAATAATTTAGAGAACACTTAAAAAACACATTTACAGTCATAGGAGAACATAACCTTTTAGTATTTCTTTTATAGAAATTATCCCATGAGCAGTGACAACAGAATCACTGTAACTGGTTCTGTTCTAGAACATGACAGGGAAAGTATTTGTTTTTGATGTCAGACTACAACTATTATTGTGACACATTTTCAGGTTCTAGCATGTTTCTTAATAATAAACAGTGACATAGTAGACTAAAGATATAATAATTCATCAAAAAGGAATGATGGAGAGCATTAGAAAGCTGATCTCTACTTCGTTTTTATTTAAGTTACTTTTCACTAGAAATTATCCTTTTTTATATATATTCAGTCTTCAGTCTCACAGTGATAAGAATGGACAATTTTTTAACACAATTTTCATTCTTCTACATTGGAGAAAAAAGTAAGGCTTTCCTACTGTGAAAACCAGCTTTTTCTTAATATTTACCAGACAAATTTCCACAGTGCTTTGTTGTGGCCGAGTGTATTGGGAAGAGGACAGGAAGAAGGAATGGAGTTGTTGTTATTCTAGGAGACCCTTCTGGCCCCTACCCCCCTTCCTGTATGTGTAACAGGTGAATCTTTGTACTTAATCTTTTTCTGATTACAGATTGGTTTTCAAAGGCTTGGCATCTGGTGAGTCATTCTCTGAGGGGAAAGCAGTTTCAATGGCATTTCAAATTGCATTTGATTGAGATGGGGTAGTCCTTGTATATTGCAGGGATTAGCAGCAAATCCAATATTTGAACTATTAATAGAGTGTTGTGTTCTATCGGCCAACTCCACAGGAGATGGGAGATTTTTTTTTCCTTTGCTTGTGCATTTATGCCCTTTGAGAAGTGGGATAGGTAAGATCAAACTTTTTTTGGCTGTGTGAAGATGGTTGTCTTTAGATTATGTCATAATTTTCAGCTAATGCTGTGCAAATGAAGAGTAACAGTACTGGGAATGAGAAGGCCCCTGATAAGTGAGTACTGCTCAAAAATTCTGTCACACAGAAATGAATCACAGAGTAAAAAGATTTCTCACCATAACAAATCTCATGTTCAATTTAAAACTCTTGCCTTAGATGTGGGGGTAGAATATGTACTTGCTTAAAACCTGTTTGAAGAATGGATTTGAATGCAGAATTGTTATCATCTGAGTAAGCATATGAACCTCTGTATAACTGCTTCTGAGTAAATTTTAAAACATGTTTTTAGAAAGGGGGATTTAATTCTGTACTTGGAGACAACAAGCTTCCAAAGATGGGACTGTTCTGGGGCTCAGAGCCATTTACTTCATGCTGTACTAGCAATGTGAAGGCAGCATCTCCATTTATTTATTTATTTGTTTGGACTGCTGTTCTGAGAAATTGAACTCTTTTCATGCACCAAGGTAATAAAAATTAGCCAATTGATTTGTTGATTTATTTTTTTTTTCAAATTGTGCTGTATTTTTGGAATAAAATATTAGTGTTAGATTTTTCAGTGAGGTAATTTAGGCAGATTTTGTCCTAACCTCTGAGGCACATTATCAAAGACATATAACATAAAGTGGCTTCTAATATGAGACATCACTGGAACTCAAGAGAAACAGAAAGCACCTGAGGTATTCTGGAAGTTATAGGGATAGTAAAACACATCAAATTAGTAAAAATTAGTACTGGTTGAAGTTCTGAGCTTAATTATCTTTGTTTGGGGTAATAAAGTCTGACTAGAATGTCAGGATAGGTTGGGAACAGTTAATAAACAAATATTTTATGTATCTACTATGTGAGATCAAATGCTAAGTATGATAATATTGAAAAAAATAGTGTTGAGGAGGACTTAGAAAAATAACAAAAGATAACAGTGTTTTTGTTATCCAAGGTTGTATTCAGGCTGCTTAATGCAGTCTACTCATAGGAGTAATTAAATCCCTGATATGGCTATAGTCACGTCCTCACACATATTTATACTTTTGTGTTAAAGAGAGATTTGAATCCTCAGTAGAAGAAGTGGGTTTCTATGGCTATGTAAGACTAGAAACAGCAGTGGATGACACTTTAGAACTACTTCCAGAGAAGGGCATGTCTGTTTCATTGCATCTAATTGCTTTATTGCAATTAGATGTGGCCTGAATTTCCTATAGAAAATCATGTAAATTCTGAGATGGTCAATGAATGAATAGCAAGGTGTGCGCTGGTTACAGTTCTCTCTTTTGCCATGCTAAAATTATACTATACTTGCTGCTCAACCTTTCCATTAGAGAAGTCACAGGCACAGCAGTTAATGACCATAGAATGTATGAGAACCTATCTATAACATATCTAGGCTTCACAGGTCTTATAGAGTAAGTACATGTTCTTCTTGTGTAATACCAGTTTAAATAATTTTCTGCAATGTATTTTGTAAGTTAGCTTGGTTTTTTTTTGTTTCCAAGTGTGCAAGAATGGCACTGTACAGGCAGTCTAGAACACTGAAGTTCATAAAATCCTGTGTATTAAACAACTGAAAATTCTTTTCCACACAGGAAAGGAGTGGTATGTGTTTTTATTTTCACCTGGAATGTTGATGAAACTTTTTCTATTCATAGGACTCTGTGTCTAATGTTAGTATCTGTAAGGCAGACACTTAAAATTTGAACAGATTTTTTTTGTGTTGTAAATTTCCTCATTTTTGTGACCTTGCAATGTGATGATGTGCTAGCAGAGTACTTCGATAATAAATGTGTGCTGTTGTGCAGTGGAAATGATGCCTCAGCAGTGCAGCAGAATTTAAAATGGGAGCATCCTGTGGTTTCCATGGCAACAGGGAGTGCCAGGCTGTTTGCATTGAGGAAGGCAGTGGGTAGCACGCACTTTAGTACATGCCAGTATTTATTAAGACTGTTAGGATGGCAATTTCTGTCTACTACATCGCAATTTATGCCTAATTTAAACTTCCAGTATTTTGCCATGTCAGCTACTTTCAACTACCATTCCCTCTGGTGGAAATGAAGATAATTGGCAATGGTTAACAACGGGTCCTCACAGCAGCAGCTCCGAGTGCATCCATTATTCTGGGAGGAGGCATGATGCATAAAGGGAAGGCAAAGAAAACTAACTGATCTGCTGAGGCTACAGTGGTTTTCTGTTTTGTTTGTGTTTTAGCTTTTGATTTTTGTTTGCTTATTTGTGGTTGTGAATTTTGCTGGTTTGTTTTGTGGGTTTTTTTAAACAATGGGAGTGTTTCGTAATTTTGGACAGTTCAGAGAAAGCCACAGTTAAAATCTGTACATTCTAACCAACATATCCATGGGTTGTTCTCTGTAGGAGTTTCAATTTAATGAACTTGAGAATCATCTTAAGACTTCCTCATATGATGAAAATTTACTAGCTAACTACGGAATTTCCTTTTGTGTAGAGCATGCTTGCCTTCTATGATTAGAAATTTTCACTTTATAATCAACTGAGTTTTCAAAACCCCAGTCTGTCATATACTTAGCAATAAAGAATTGGAAAGCAATACATAATGAGATACCAACTTCATCAGTCTCTGTTCATATATACTTGTAATTTGTACCTATTGCCTTAATGGAAGCAGCTATCACATTTGCTTAGATTTATCTCATCTGAAAGATTACTGGAGCTATGCCACTCTGTTTGAAAGAAAAACCTTTTCTGTGCCGTGATGTCTCAATAGTTTTGTGTACATGATTTTTTTAGAGGAGGGTTTGCTGGTGTGCTTCCTGCTAGCTTGGAATGTGAGCAGAGCAAAATAAAAAAATATTCCTAATAGTCTGAGAAGACAGCTCTGTCTGAAAGGGATGCTGGACTCAGGGTTTTTTTCTTGGTTGTTGTCTTACTCAGTGGTCACTCAGACTTTCACTTGCTACCATGGGACAAGTCTAGAGCCACTTCTGTTCTTTGAACCATTCCTCTGTCTCTGAAAGTCCATTCTTTAGCGGTTTCAATAAATATTTTTTAAAACTTAAATACATAAAATCTTAAAAAAGTGATTTTTTTTCTGTTTTATTATCTTTATTAAAATAGTTATTTTTAATTTTCCTAAGTGGATTAAAATCTTATTTATCTAGTCTGATATGACATCAATATTTTGAAGTTTAAAAAGATAAAAGTAAGACTTAAAAAGACTGACTTTTTCTTTGTCATCACACTTTGGTATTGGTGGGCTTTGAATCTGGCTGCTAGTGTAAGTCATTTTACATTGACTCTAGAACAACCTTACTTTTCATTAGAGTATGAATCTTGAGTGATTTTGTTAAAATCTGTTAATTTTTAAAATTCTTGTAATGTAAGCAGGCGTTATGTCTTGGTAAAGTGCTGAGTATGAAAAGTCAGCAAATGAAGCAAGAGGATGGCAGTTGTCCAAAGATGATTTTTGGAAGGTTGATTCATTCAGGAAACGTATACACTTAGAGTGGGTTTCTTATGGGACAAAAAACATTTCTCATATTAGTAACTTCTCTGTTTCCACCTGCTTTAAACCAGTCCTACATCTCCCATAACTGCTGTGTGTATGTATTATCTTTTCCTCATCTCTCTTTCAGTTTATTTTAATATGAATGTATATTAACCCATTAGAATCAATTGCTTGGTTATATAATTTGGTCATTGTTTTTCTGACAAGAGTAACCTGTATTTTTAGTGATCTTCTGATATCGTGTATTAAATTAAATGTGTTTGTATGAATTGTTTTAGAGTAGGATGAAAAACTCCATAGGTTTAAACCAGATTTCTTTACTCCAAAAGTCTTGATTCTGCGTGTATACAGTAATGTGAAAACCTTCTACTTCACTGACGTTTCCAAATTCCTAGAAACTGGATGAGTAGATGTTAAATATAGGTCAAGGTTCTCCCCCAGTACATTATGTACATATCACTATACCCCCTTTTCAGTAAAGCATTTCACTGTCAGTTCTGATGCTGAATTGCATAAAGTAATGAAATATTATAAATTCTTAGTTTTCTGTATTATAATATTGTTTTCTTCTAATCTCTTTCTCCAGGAAAAAGAAAAATTGCTTTCTTCTCAATGTATCTTTATCATGTAAAAAATAACCTCCCTGTTATCTAAAGATATCTCTAGAAAAAAGGTATTGTTATGATAAAATTCAGTATGAGATACTCATTAGCTGGCAACCTAGCAAACATTTTCAGGCAAGAAAACAAGTATGAAATGGATAAGGGGGTTGAACTTTGTTGCTTTGATTTTGCTGACATTGATGTTCAACATCAGGTTAGGAGAATTTGGGGTATATGGAGTTTGTAGGATTATTTCATTTTGAATGCCATTCTTGTGCCACTGTTATTTTGAAAATCTTTTGTCAGTAAACCTGTCTCAAATAGAATGCAGAAATTATTTGATTATTTCAAAATGCAAAGAATCATTTTGGCTTGTTCCTAGAATTGAGATAATACAATCACAGAATCAATTAGGTAAAAGATCTCTGAGATTATCGAGTCCAACCTAAGACTGAACACCACCTTGTCAACTAGACCATGGCATTAGGTGCCACATTCAGTCTTCTTACACACCTTCAGGGATGGTGACTCCACCACCTCCCTGGGCAGCCCATTCCAATGCCCAAACACTTGTTCTTCCTAATGTATGTCTTAAATCTCTGGTACAACTGAAGACTGTGTCTTCTTGTCCTATTGCTAATTGGTTGGGAGAAGAGAGCAACTCCCACCTGGCTTCAGTCTCCTTTCCTGTAGTTGTAGAGAGCAATAAGGTCTCCCCTGAGCCTCCTCTTCTACAGGCTAAACAACCCCTCAGCTCCCTCAGCTGCTCCTCATTGGACTTGTGCTCCAGACCCTTCACCAGCCTCATTGCCCTTCTCCGGACCTGGTCCAGCACCTCAACATCCTTCCTAAATTGAGGGGCCCAGAACTGAACATAGTACTCCAGCCTAACTAGTGCCAAGCACAGAGGCAGAATTACTTCCCTGATTTTGTTGGCCACCCTATTCCTGACACAGACCAGGATGTTATAGGCCTTGGCACACTGTTGGCTCGTGTTCAGCTAGCTGTCAGTCAGAACCTTCAGGTCCCTTTCTTCCTGGCTGCTGTCCACCCTGTCCCCAGCTTGTAATGCTCCATGGAGTTGTTGTGGCCAAAGTGCAGGACCTGGCACTTGGCCTTGATGAACCTCATACTATTGGATTCGGCCCATTAGTCCAACCTGTCCAGGTCCCTCTGAGGAGCCCTCCTAACCTCCAGCAGATCAACACCCCCATCCCCAACTTGCTGTTATCTGCAAAATTGCTAATGGTACACTCAATCCCCTCATCCAGATAATCAATAAAGATATTAAACAGGACTGGGCGCGACACTGATCCCTGGGCGTCACTACTGGCCACCACCTGGATGCGACACCATTCACCATGACTCTCTGGGCCCGGCCATGCAGCCAGTCCTTAATCCAGCAGAGAGTGCCCCTGTCCAAGCCATGGACTGCCAGCTTTTTCAGGAGTATGCTGAGGGAGATAGTGTCAAAAACTTTGCTGAAGTCCAGGTAGACCACATCCAGAGCCTTCCCTCATCCACGAGGTGTGTCATCTGATCATAAAAGGAGATCAGGCTGGTCAAGCAGGACCTGCCACTCCTAAATCCATGCTGGCTGGGCCTAATTCCCTGTCCATCCTGTAGGTGTAGTGTGATCACACTCAAGATGCTCCTGTTTTCATATCAGATTTTTCAGACAGAGGTACTTCAATTTACCTTCCCTTTTCTAAACCAGTTGAAAAGAAATTCAGAAACTCAAGCAGGCTGTGGATCCATGTGTATCTCTACTGCATTCCTCTGAGGAAACTTGTGGTAATCTAAGATAGTGTATATTATAGCATCTGGTTACAGAGGTCGTATAGCTGAAATATTAGTAGCTCTAGTTTAGAAGGTACTGCATTAGAGTCAAGTATACCTTTTGGCAAGGGCAATGGGAAAATAAAGAAATTAAAATAAAATATGTTAATATGATGATCATATGATATAGAATAATAACAAACTTTTCTTTGTGTCAAAGCTAATTGAAATTTCCCCAAATTCTGGATTTGGGAAATTTATTTTGCCAAACTTCTGCTTTTAAATAGAAACACATTTTCAAGTGGAATTTTTCCATTCTGTCCATTTATTTGCAGTTTTTCATTAATTAAGTAATATTGGAATCTTTAAAATTTGGAAAAGGAAAAAAAAATTTCTGGCAAATATGCCCATTATTTGGAAAGTGATAGGTAGAAACCATACTTGGTCTGTGAGGAGCTTCTTCCGTTGTGAGTGGTGTTGCTCCAAGACAACTGGCCAATTGATCCTTCTCTAACAGCCCTGAAGGAGCCAGGTAAGAGGAAACGGGCTGCTCTGACTGGGTTGCTGAAGTTCCTCAGTCTGTTGCTGTTCCTTTGTGCTTCTTTGTGCATATGGAGATCAATTAGCCTCAAGCAACATGGCAAAGCCTTCTGCAATAAATGCAATAACCATGCTGAATATGACAACATGTAACAGCTTATGACATTGATCTGGAGAGTTTGGTACACACCATAAGGCTAGCACCTCTTTCTGACAATTATTCCTTGTACATATAATGTACACAAGTGTAAGTCAATGGGGTTTTGGTGTAGAAAGTGTATAAAAATGCATGAAACAGTATTTCAGGCTTTTGTTTGAAGGCAAGTATAAATAAGGGCTGAACACAGCTCTACTGTTTTTTCCTGGAAGCACCACAGATGTTCATTTATAGTAAGCTGTTTGCTATAAAGTCTCCTAATGTGAAGCTCACTTCAGATGTATTTGCATTACTAGATCTGAGACACTTCCTAGAAGTATATGAGGTTAGGGAGCGGCAAATACTTTAAAAGAAAACCAAGAGCAAAAGGTCTTTTAAGATCTAGAAGCATTAACATTTCATTCTTAACATAAATTTTAAGAACAAAGTGCAAATGCATCTGTTAACAACAGACACCAAAATTAAGCAGTACAATGTTAGTTTCAGTAACCTGAAGATATTTTGCATTTATTAAACAGCATGCAAACGTGCTACTCCACCGAAGACAAAATTATATGTAATTACCATATTACTGACAAGCATTTTATATGGTATTAGAGTACTGAAATTTACCCATCTTAATAGACTGCATATTCTTATTGATTCTATGATAAAGCAACTACACGTGTTGAATAACAATGGCAATCATATACTGAGTGGTATAAAATCAGAGACTAATCCAGTTTACTTTCTAGTAATTACCTGTGGACTTTCAAATTATTACCTAGCTTTTGATGTTCATTAGTCACTGGAAACGAAAATGACAAGGAAACCAGTAGCGCATAGTCTGGAACATTTTAAATATTTATGGATTTCTTAGCATTACTAGAAAATGTAAGTGGTACTGCTCTTTCAGATCCATAGAGGCACATATTAAGTACTATAATAATTGCCCTCCCAAGGACAACGATTTGACACTGCTGGAAGTGATGCTGAGACTACTGATTTCTTACACCTTCATTAGTGTGCAGTGAAAACTGCAGGTTAAAAAGAAAAAAAACAACTAGTTTTGTTTTGTTTTTTAATTAGAGTACTCTTGACACAGTTAATTGTCAATTTAGTAGAATTGTCTAATGATATTTAATAATGTTGTTTTGAGGTTTCAACTGTCCCTGAACTTCAGTTATTGTCATGTCACTAGTTGTGAAAAATATCAACCAAGAGCAGTATATAAAACAGCTTTGATAGAAGTTCTTTCCCTCTAAAACTGAAATTTCATAAATAAATGTTGATTCCCTCTGCCTGAGTAAACTTATCATGTCCTTGGCTTGACATACTAATCTGCAGAAATTCATTAAAATGCAAATTCATATATTTCAGCCCTTGAACTGTTTCATTCCATCCTTAAAAAAAAAAAAAAAAAAAAAAAAAAAAAAAAAAAAAAAAAAAAGAAGAGAGAGAGAGAAAATCTTAATATTCTACCAGGTATTAAAACCAGTACTCAGTCATTTAAGAATAATCAGATTGAGCCTGCTTGGTTTTCAATTTTAACAGAGCTTAAAGTATTGCTTATTAAATGTATAATTTAAAGCTTAGAACATAGGGTTTTTTAAGTAAAGTTAAAAGGGAAAATAATTTAATTGTAGGTTTAAATTGAAGTTTTAATAGGACAGGTCTTTTATGTATTTTTTTAATTTATATATTTTTTTATATGAACACTTTCACAATATATATACATTCCTGCAAATGAATTGACGTAAAAATATGGTAAGTCTACTAGATGAGAATATACTGTTAAGATGTTTCTGATGTATTTAGCAAGAGAAGTAAAGATGCAAGACTTTAGATAATGTAGGTTCTAGAGCTGTTCCTCAGAATAATATACATACATTTGAATTCTCACAACCTTGATATTGCATATACTTTTATGAGACAGCAAACAAAAAGAGGATAGACTAAGAGGGAAGAAGTCATAGCTCTCAAAAGAAGCATTAATTTTGTTAAGTCTGAAATGGATTAGGGGGAAGGATGATCCAGCAAAGAGAACAGGTTGATAGTTGTCTATAGGGTTGACAAGTAGAGCACAGTTTGCTTCAGAACATATAATTTCAGTTAATTATATTTATATTCAAGCCATTACTTAAATTTAATTGTAATAATTATGCAAAAGAGCTCTATGTCAAAGCGGACACTTCAGTGAAGGAGTAGACAGGAAATATTAGGGTGGACACAGAAGATTCTGGAAAGCAGTTGTGAAAGTAAATGTCATAGAGCTGATGAAATTACTTCACTTTGAATATCATGTTTATGTCAGAACTCTTTTTGAATTATGAGTGTACTATGTAACAGAGATAACTTATAAGACATGGAAAAGATCATTATGTGAAAGAATACCATGCACCCAGTCACTTGTTCTGTTTAGCTTGGAAAAGAAAGAAGTAGACCAAAGTGCATTTTAAGCTTGGCACAATTTCTCATGGAGTTCTGTGGTATTGACATTCTTGAGCCAAAATTTTAGGAAAGGAATAAGTGGAGACATTTAACTTTTGCATATGTACTGTTCCTGTTGACTGCATTGGTTTGATTTCAACTGATCTTAGAAACTAAGCAGTTTTGGATCTGTCTAGCAGAGTCCTGGGAAACCATCTGGAAGTCCCAGAAAACTGACAAACAAACCAAGGTACCCTAATATGGAAGAGAATACACAAAGCAAAGGAGATAAAAGGCTTTGTTGTCACTCCTGAGCCGAGAGAAAGGTAGGCTGGAGTACCTATATAGATAGATAGAGGGTGTGACCTGCAGAAATACTCAGTAAACAGAAACTTGCCATTGTTAGTAGGGGTGGGGATTCCCCAAGAAATTACTATCAGGAGAAGTGGTGCTTCTATGTCATCGTCCACCTTTACCATGGGAGGATAAAAATGGGGAAAGAAGAAGGTATGCTGAAATAGTTCTTCTTTAGTGGGATATTCATACATGTATAATTACTGATAAAGCTTACTTGAACTTAGTTTCTGGAGTTTTATTCTGTAAGAAAAAGCATATAACACTGTGGATTACAGTCTTAGATCCTGCGCTGTGTACCTTTCAGATATAAATCCCAGAAAAACCCTATGATTTGCTAAACATTGTGGTTATATAGTAGAAAACTGAATCTAGAATAATATTTTGAATCGCTATAAGGTATCAGAAGAAAACAATTAAATTTAATAGTCAATGAACATTTAGATATGATACACTTGGAAGGAAAAAATCCATCTCTTTTTAACTTGATCTGTTTATGCATTTCAAATGTAAACCAATATGAGTAAAAGACCTGCAGTACTGCTAGAAAAAGAGATCCAATGTCTGAGCTAGTCTCTCCTGTGCTCTCTCAGCTAATTCCTATTTCTTTTTAAGATATAAACAATGTTTTCTCTTAAGATAAAAATGCAGATAAAGTTCCTGATGCATTACCTCAAACATTTAATTGGATTCCAAGTTTTATGATTAAGCCTACAAGTTGTGACCATTCATTTATTTTCAGTGGCCAACATTTAGTGTTTTGGATATTCTTCATTTAAGGATTTTGTTTCCATATAAGTCAGTATGCCTACTATGTTTTTTAAAAACATGACTGCTTCTACTAGAACAGATGTCATATGCATTGTAAAATAACAGTGTTTTATGGGAAGCTTTTAAGCAAAACCGCCGTAATTTATTTTGCTTAATGTCAGACATGAGCCCACACTACAACAGAAGTGCTCTAAATGTCAAAACAAATCAATTTTGCAAATGTCATACCAACATTAATGAAAGCTCGGCTCTTTCACTAAGGATGCTTTCCTAATTCATAATAAGTGCTACAACACTTTCTACTGTGGTCGCGTATAACAGAAGATATACATAAAGTTACCAACGTTGTTGTGCATTTTCATTCCTCAGTTCAGGTATGTACTTTAGAACCCTCTCTGTTATAGTGACAGAAGGTTCTAATCACAGAATAATCTGATTGGGAAGGGACCTCAGAAAGTTAGCTGGTCTGCTCAAAGCAGGGCCCACTTCAAAATTTTGGTCAGGTTTCTCAGGACTATTCAGTCAAACTTTCACTGCCGGCAACTATGAAGATTCCACAGTCTTTATGGGTGAGCTGTTTCAGTGTGTAGCAAAAGAAAAAAACAAAAAAAAACCCAAACCCACCAGCAAACCCCCCAAAACCAAAAGAAAAAACAAACAGCAATCACACTCCCTCCTTCCAAACTGAAACCTTACACCTCTGAGAAGAGTTTGGTTCATTGTTGTTTATGGACCACCTTTTGGTAGCAGTATATTGCAGTTAGATCCAGAGATAGTCGTATTTTCTTGAGGTGAAAAAAGAGATTCCATAACCTCTCCTTTTAGTTCCATTGCTCCACTCTCTCATCATCTTTATGTCCTCCATTTGATTGTCTCCAGTTTTTTGATCTTTTACTTGCATTAGAGAACCCCAAACTGGGCATAATGTACATAATATTCCACATGTCACCATGTGTTTTACGTAGAGAAGAATTATGGCTCTTGACCGGTAACTGTGCTTTTGGTAATGCAGCCCAGTAAGTGGGTAATCATCATTGCTGCAAGGTTACACTGGTGACATATGTTGAATTCATGGTCAGCTGGAGCTCTGAATCACTTTCTAAAGGGTTGCTACTTATCCTGTTGTATATATTGCTGTGGTTTCTTGTTTTGGTTTGGTTTTGTCATAGGTGTAGAACTTGCATTTACCTCTTTTTTTTTTTTTTTTTAATTATGTTAATAAGCTTTTTCCTGCCCTTTCCTTCTTCTTGTTGAGGTTCCTTTGAACCCTACCTTGCAACAACTGGATCACATCCTCACATTTGGTGTCAGTAGAAAACTTTTTGAAAATGCATTCCCTCATCCGGGTTTTAAGGAAGGCATAGAATTTTGGCTTTAGTAACAACCTCTGAGGAGGACTACTAGTAATTAGCTGCCACTGATCATTATTCTTTTAGCTCAATAATCTAATTGATTTTCTACCCAATCTTCCATTGGTCCATTTCTTCCCATACTGTGATTCTATAGGCGATGACATCAAAGACCTGCATAGACTTAAGGTATACAACATCCAGTGCTCTTCCCCTGCTGGCAGTGATTTGAAAAAAGAAGTCAAGCTAGTCAAGAGTGATTTGCCTTGGTAAATTCACATGCTTGTTTCCAACCACCATTTGTTCAAGTGCCTAAAATTAACTTCCCATAAATGGCCTTGCTCTATCACTTTCACAGGGACTGAGGTGAGCCTGACCAGCCTGAGTTCCCTGGATTCAATTCCCCTCCACCAATGATCTTCCCCCACCCAAGGATGCGCAAGCCCTTTAATTGCTGACCTTTTGTTAAAATGACCTTTTGAAGTTGTTAAAGATTGACCTCACCTAACTGAGTGGCTTCCTCAGCAGCTGCGGGTGCATCCCATCTGGTCTCACAACCTTGTATACACTGGTTCTTAAATTACTTGACTCATCCTAGCAAAGTACTTTTGCCCCTGGAGCTCAGCATCCTGGTGTGGTAACCTGGGGGACCTGAGGAAAATGCAAAAAGGCAGTGAGTGGATACCCTCCTTCAGTAATGGGGCCACATTTTGGAAATCTTCCTTTTGTTCATGTTAATATAATATGTATGCAAATGTAAATTTATAAATCTACTTTATATTACATGGAAAGCTGTATATTTAGCTATTAACAACTTGACTATTTTAAGCAAATTACTCCTGTCACTAAAGTGAAAACTGTAAGTGCTTTGATGAATTAGGAAAGAGAACCAGTGCCATGTGACTTAGTAAACCAAATGCAGCTAAATGCCACAGCTGCTGTTTTGAATATCTGTGGCTCATTCTTCAAAAAGATTGTATGTGAAGAAATTTGAGATAGTGAAGAAATTTCAGACCACCAAAAAACCACAAATTCTACAACATGGAAAAAAAAAATCATGATTATTGCTGTTTAATCGCTCAGTTGCAGTAAAGTATATAAAACAAATGCCTGTTATATGATTAGAGAAGGAATAGTCAGTTACTTGTAAATGAACACTGATTATACTTCTTGCAAGCAGAATGCACAGTTGTGCTTAGGCACTGTCTATGTACATTCCCCCTTGACCTATTGTCGGATACTGAATGAAAGGTAATTACTTAGAGAAAGCGTACAATGTTTACAGATGATATTTATACCATTAGGTATGCTGTTAGGGGATTACACTTTTTTCCTATAAATACATAATGAATGGCTCACTAACCTTACAATTACATCATGAAAACTGACACTTACTTTTCAGAGAATTTTGTAGAAGAAAGCTGTGTGACAGTTTTCTAGAAGTCAAAAGCAACTTTAAGTGCTGTAGTCCCAGACTGTGTGGCTTCATCTAGACTTTTAGACTGGGGAGTGCTCTCCAGTTGCTGAGTTTGACTTTGTCCCAGCATGCTGGCAAAAGAGCTGAAAAGCCCTCACCTCCCACCCCCTTTCCCACTATCTTTGGAAAAACTCTGAGCATGAAAGCTGGAGGGGTATCGTAGAAGGCCAGGGCTTTTTGCAGAGTCTACAGGACATAGATGTCCTTGAGAACATACAACTATGAAGTAGCTAGTTTACTTGGTGTCTGCTGCATTATACTTCATGCAAGTTGTCATTCATATTGAAGAAAGTATAATACAAAGGCTCAATAAATGGAAGCAGTCTTTTTTAGGGAATAGTCATATCTGTCTTTCATACTAATTTGCAAACGAGAAAGAACTGCAGGAAGTAGAGGTCATGCAGTTTTGACTAAAACAAGTTTGATAGTTTGGCTAAAATAATGTTGTGAACTTTCATGCTTAGTTCACTGAAATTATTTTCAAGGAACGATGATACATAAATGTACAGCAAAACTTTGTAGGATAACAACAGCTGAAAAAATAATTTATTACATTATTACTGTATGAATTCAACTAGGTATATTTTTCAAAACTAAACAAGAATTAATCTGAAAGAAAGGCTGTATTTACAGCAGATATCAATAATCAAAAATACACATAGGCTACATGGTCAATATTTATCTTTCTTCAAGGATCTTCTTTATTTTCCTGGTCTTTTCCAGGATAAATATGCCGGAAGACAGGAAAATTCACATATTTCAGTAGTGAAACAAACCTAATGTTGAATTTTATGTTGAGACTGGCTTTGATACTGTTTTTCAGAAAGTACTCTTTGCTCTTCCTGTTTTATCAAGTAGGACCATATTTGCACTGACCTGTTAATTATCCTAGGGTTTTGTTAGGCAGATAGGCTCTTTACTCTATAATGACTACATGGTTTTCTTAACATTCTTTGCTCTTCATTTTAAAAGCATGATGAAAATCTGTGCTGTCTTAAAACTTTCTGCCATTTTGTCTAATGAATTTTTCTCTGTATGTTTGGATATTTGTAAATTTAGAAAATGCCTTTCACTATGCTGCCTGTTGCTCAGCTGGTAAGATAAGGCTTGAAAGGAATTACCCAGCATGCAATTAGGATGTACATGTTTAGTTAAAAGTCAAAATTCAACGTAACTTTTAAATGCTTTTTTTTTTTCATCTGGGATAAATAATATTATAATAATCGTATCAAACCAATTGTTTTGGGATTGAAACCATCAATTATATTTCAGTTATTTAAATAGTGTGCTACAAAGTCAACAGAGAACAGAGTTGTGTTTTTAAGATTATTCCCTTCATTGGTTTAAGAATCTGAAACATTCACCTCTGCAAGTTTCCTTTCCTTTTTAACACAGTATAGAATGTGATTTTTTTAAGCCACCTCATTTGATGTAGGGCTCAATGCAGACAAAAAAGTCAAACTTTTTCAAAATGTTAAATTTTGAAAAAATTTTTTGACCATAATCTTCTTTGAAAATAATTCAGCCTTTTATGAATACCTCACCAATTTCTGGGTGTCTCATAACGATATGTGGAAGCCTCTAGTTCTGACTGAGCAAGATATTCTCAGGTGAAAAGTTTCAAGAGGACTATTTTGGACTAGGTGGGACTATTCAGTATGCTTCCTTAAAGGCAGTGCAAAGTCTAACAGGGCCTGTCTCACTTTTATGATTATGTGCCATTCCACTCCTCTTCTGTTTTCTCCAGTTTTTAATGCACATTTTTTAAAATGTCTGATAAACAGGAAAAGACGTATTTCACAATACTTTCTATTTTAAGAAGTACATAGTCTTGAGAGTGGGAAAACTCTTTTGAAAATTAGCAATCACTTCTGAAGGACTCATTTTTCTTGGAGTGTTTATCAGCATGAATACCTGTCAAATCTCAGTAATAAGAATGGAAAAATCCTGCCTTGCAAAACAGAGCACTTTGCTTATTGTCCAAATGTAAAAAAATTCTAGGATATTTTGTTTAAACCTTATTTTATCTTGTTGATGTATTTCAAGGTTGCCAGATCTTTAAAGTTCAGAGGATACACACTCTCTCAGTGTTTAGTCCTGGGGCAATCTCAGCTCACCATTGGAAGGTTTTAAATCCTTGTCAGAGTTATCATTTCCACATCTCACTTACTTGTGCCAATGTAATGACTTTAGAGTAATTTTAACTGAAATAGTTTGTTTCTAACATTTTATTCTACCTATTCAAACCAAAAATTATATTCATAAACACAGACTACTTGAAATGTAACTCCTTATTCTTCCAAAACAGTACATTTATTTCCAAATCTGTCATGTATTGTAGTACTGAATGACAATATAATATATATCCCCTTGACCTAGTGATAATGCTTTTGTTCCCATAGCTTTAACAAGGGTTGCATAGGAATTTAAAAATCTAATGAAATTATTTTTAATGGTTTTACCCAAGCAGGAAGTTCACCCAAAGTGAAGTCTGGCACTGTAATTTTGCAATTGTGGGATTTGTCTCTTGCAAACTACTGTAAAGAACATATTTCAGTGCACCGGGCACAAAACAAGTGTATCACTCATTTTTATTGTGCTTGTACTAATGCTAGTGGGGCATACAGGTTGTAGGCAATATAATGCGCATGCAGTTCAGAATTGGTGTTATGTCCAGCGATGTTTGTAACACATCTATCCCCTCTGTTTCAATGGTCCTAAAATACACAGAGGAGTAACTTGGCTGGGAAACATCAGAAGTTTAAAATGGATATATTATTCCTACCTAATCAGTAGCATGTATGGCAGTAATTGTAACACTATTATGGGATTGACTTCTCTTTGTTATTCAGTGATAGAGCCTTATGTGGCCACATGGGCAAAATAAATTTTATACTACACACCAGAAGGTTTTACTTTGTTGTTCTAATCCATATCTGCATCTGTACTGCTGGTGTTAGAGCTTCAAGGCTCATTCGGTATCCAGTCCATGCAGTCTGATACCATACCCTTGCAAAAATCACTCTGCTGTGAGGGATTGAAGGGGTTATAGTCATAGGGTCTCTGACCTCTCTCTATGTGGTCAGAAAGGTAGCCACACGTGAGACAGAATTGCTAGCTGAAGTTTACTGGCCTTGAAATAAATGCTTTTATATTAAGCAAAACACTGATCTTTCAATTTTGATTACATTGCCCCAGGTTTCCCATAGCACTGATGACGTTCAGATACTTCAAATTGTTTAATCTTGCTGCAATAACTAAATAACAAAATAACAGTTTGAGCTGGTACCTCCAAGGACGATCCTCAAAGAAAAGACATCCTGGGCTTTTATACCCTCACAATGTAAGTGCAGGGGTCAGGATCATCAACTCCTACCCTGTGTCTGAGTGTCCAGTCCCCTGGCTGGCCGCAGGTCCCCAGGCCCTTTGTTATGCAGAGGGGTGACTTTCATGACCTTGTGCCTCAGGCTTGGGCTCCTGCCCCACAGAGCAGCTCTCAACCTGCAGCTCCCACTGCGGCTACACACCAAGCTACCTGCACTGAATGTGTTCCTCATCAAGAAGTCTATGTGTGTTCCTCACAGAATTTTGTTTCTGTATAAAACATAAGGAGTTCTTTCGGTTGACTACTTTCACGGGTTCTGCCAGCTTACTGCAACCTTTTCATATATTGATGAGTGTAAAAATCTGTCTTATTACAATACATATTCAAATGCAGTTTAAATAAGAATATCTGTATTTTTACATATATAATGCATTTACTATACATATAGTATAATGCCTATACTGTATATTAAAAAGTATAAATTTTTAAATGTACACTTGTATTAGTAACTGACAAATAACTTTTTAGGTTTTGTTTGATTACTGGTAAAAGAGAAAATAAGAACAGAAATTACCTCAATATATACTACAGATAGTTTATAGAACCAGAAGGAATATGTGCATGTGTCTTTTTGGTTTTTTGGTGTGTTGAATTTTTTACCTTTTTTTTTTAATTCTTTTTTAATGTAATATGTTTATTGCTTTATAGATACAGAAATTCTGGCAAATGTATTTAGAAATATTTGCAGTGCTTTGAAAAACTGAAACTGCAGATGGCTGGATTTTTGAGTTTTAAGTGTTTTGGATATGAATTATAGTACATATTATGCAAAAGAACTTCAAAACCACTAAGGTTTGCAGATGATGACTGTAAAACAGAGAGTGAAATATAACACAGAAAATGTAATTTACTTTCTGTAATACCAGTTTAAAATGGGGAGGGCCAAAAACACAGAATGCTCTATGAAGACATTGGCACTGGGAGTATAGTAGGATGCTTTGGGAAGAGTAGGCTCTTAATAGCAAAAGAATTTTACTCACAGTTTTTTATTTTGTAAATATTTAGGATTTATTCCAAACCAGCTCAGATCTCCAAATACAATTCTTACTGTTCAGTTTGATCAGCTGGAACATTTCTATCTGTGCATTTGTTTAATCTCACTAATTTTAATCAATCAAACATTAAATAATTAGAAGAATGTAACTTCTTTGGTAGTGATAGTGTTTGGAGAAAGAGAGAGAAAATTAGAAAAATTTCTCCCTTCCTTCTTCCCAGATTTATCCTGTGTAAGATATGCCATTTATATGCTTTTCACTAAAGCATGTCAAATAGTAAGCTGTGTTCTGTCTGGAAATTAAGCAAGATTCTCTTACAAATATGGTAGGCACATCAGAACTGAGTCTTCTTTACAGAACACGGTCTGCTCGTTATTGTACTCATTTGAGCATAACATGCCACCACTTGACAGGGTGCCTTGCTTGTGCTCTTTCATGTGCCACATCTTTGCTGAGCCCAGTCATGTGCTACGTTGCTGAAACTTCACCTCAACTTTTGCCAAAATGCTCTGTTTCAGGTCACTGTGCAGCTATTCTTTTCTTCCTCGTGTACAGATTTCCTCCCTTGTTGCCTGTAGCACCTGCTTATTGCTGGGCCTGAACTGCTAATTTGCTGTTCCTTTTACAGGATCTGATTTCCACTATGTCCCAGAAAGATGCTGTGTTTTTAAGGAGGCCCTCTCGGTCTACTCTGGGAGTGGTATGCCCAGGACATGGCATTCAGGCTCACAGGCTACAATTTTAACTTCAGCTATGTTGCTTGTCTCCCTGTCCATGAACCGTATCTCTTTGATTTCTTTGGTACTCCCTTGTAATTGTTTTGTCGTCTCTCTGTGCTACAAAACCCATCAGAAAAAAAAACAAAAACAGCACAACAGGCAGTCCTAAGCCTGCATACAGGTAACTGGCAAGATCAGTTCAACTTCATTTAAGTCTGTTTCACTTAAGTAAAAGTATAGGGAATAACAGCTGAGCAAGTGGAATTGCTTTGTGCATGGCAGCACAGTGGACCTCTATGTTTTCTTGGTGCTTTCAGTCTCCTTATATATACATACAATTGCAGACACATTTCTTTTTTTTTTTTTTTTTTTTGTTTTTTAAATCCTGGGAGAGAAACTTTGGAAAGATGAAGATCAGAACTAAGCTGCTGTACTGCCACATGAATTATTATGGTGATAATAGGCCCCACTCTTTTTGAATATTCATGAAACAATTTAGGATTACAAAAATACTCCAAGGGACGGAGATTGGACCAACAAGCAATGTGCAAATGGAACTCCTATGAAATTGAAAATAAATTAAGAACGTTTACTTGCAAAATCTGATGCAATTTCCTCCAATTTATAACTGTTTCAGTTTTAGGATACATTTTACCATTTCTCTTATTGTATGCTTTGCTGGTTATATGTTAATATTTTCAGAAGCTGGTCACTTGATATGATGAAAGGTGTAACTTACAAACTACGGCTTTGTGAGGAAAATTTGTGCCTTCTATTCTGAGCTTTACTGTAATCTGTGGCTTTGACTTAAATTTTCCTGCACTGCCTGGTTAACTTTTCTCTTTAATGCTAAGAGTTGCTACACAACATTATTTTTTTTTCTATTGTGGATTTTTGTCTCAGCTTTCTGCACAGACAGCATCTCTGATTAATTACAGAAGATTATAATGTGGTTAATAGGACAGATACCACTGGATTGTGATACATCCTGATGAGACTGCTCTTTAAGATGGGCAGGCACTGTTAGTATGAAAGGCTTATCTAAAAAAGGCCAGCTAGGGAAATATAGCGTGTAGGATGCAGTGTGGATCATGTTTCAGCCCTCTTGAGAGAGGGATAAGAATGGTGAGAGAAATGTTTACAAATTGCTTTCCTATAATTGTATGCTATAAATCTGTATAGAGCAAAATAACTCCTGAGGTGATTTGGAGTTCATGTACGTCTGTTGGGCTCTGTGCCACAACAGCTGCAATCACTTAATATCAATCATTAAATAAATGTCTGCTGAAAAACTAGCAAATTTTTTTTCTGAATTGAATTATATTTTAGTATGTGTATACTTGATAAAACACAACAAAATGTTTTAAAATCCTATTCTCAAAGTATAGGAAAATTACCAGAAAATTCTCATTAGCTAGAAGAACATCTTTTATTAGGTACATTGAGATCTTGCAAAATATGGTTTTGTTAGCATGTCATCAAGTGCTGCTTAAACCAGCACTTTTTAAAGACACAACTTGGTCTCATTCAGTTTCAAGGCGTGGGACAGCACAAGTATAATAAATTGTATTATTTCAAATGTCTTTGTTGTACTGAAAAATTCAGTGGGACCATGTCACTTGGTATACTTAGAGAAATTATTCTGATTTGTTCCTTTACAACAAACTTTCCTTACTTTGTGCTCAAGCCTTCTACATTTCATTATAGATTGGCAATTGAAAGAGGAAAAGGAAATTTCCTGGAGAGATCTAGATCCCATTTCACCATTGTAAGTAGAAGAGACAGGGCATGTACTTAAACAAATATTACATATTCTGGTCCTGATTTTCCTGCATAAACTAAGAGCTGTAGCTGTGAAATGTGTTGTTGGGTTTCTTTACAACCTAGATTGTATCAGACAATGAATTTTATACTTCATGACAGCAGGCCCTTTTTTATTTTTCCATGTGATAAAAGGAAAATTAAAGTTTGATTCCTTTAGTGCGTAGAGATGCCAGGAAATGCATTTTTATTGTGCCAGCTACATAATAAGTGAATTTTTGTGTTACCTGTTCCATATCTCAGTACAAATAAAGGGAAGAAACAACTGTATTTGTAATGGTGAGAAGTCACGGTTATTTTATTATCCTCTACACCTTCTGTAGTTACAGGTAAAGAGGAAAAAATGCTGCAACAGAAAAAAATGCCTTTGTAGATGTACACAGATAGGTTATGTTGTTGGATTTGTTTATCAGAATGCAGAAGGCTGAATGATAATGAAATAGAAGTGGACCTTATGTTGTCTTTTATTATTTTGTTGTTGAGAAGCTACTCAATAATTTTCACTGCAGTGATTTAACCATGTACAAACAAAGCCCCTCCCACCTTCCAAGCTAAAGCAAACAAACTCTTGAGATAAATGTGCAAAGGACAAGAAGTATTTTTGGAGGAAGTGGGGTATGTGTGTATGTATGTGGTTTTTTATTTGGTTTGGTTTTTTTTTTTTTTTTTTTTTTGGTTGAGTTTTTTTACAGTAATAGCTTTTTTTTCCCTCAATGTGACAGTTAAATGAAGATGACCTCTGCAAAAACTAATGGAACTTCTTTTGGTACAGATTGACTTCATTTCACCTCTATCCTGTGTTGCATCAACTCCATAATCACCCATGTGTCTTGTGATGTCTTCACTGGGAAAAAGATATAATATTGAGACTTTTGGGGAGCTAAGCATGTACTATATGTCAGGCTGACTTTTAGCCAGAGCCTAACTCATTTAGCCAGATCCTAAGAGCATAAAAAATTTGTGGTTTTCCTACCTTTCCTCAGTAAAGACAGTAAGCTGTATCTCTCTTCAATATGTAACTTCCAAGTGTTTTTGCAGACAAGTTGTGGGATTTGAATTATTTGTCCACACTTAAAGTTGACTGATAATCATATGAAGGATCAAAAACTACTGAGTAATTTAGCAATCTTATATATTTAATTTACTTGAGAATCTAGAATAAGAGGAAGATAATACTCTATCTTCTTACACCACTGCACACTAGAAATAACAATCAGATCTGGGTTTTTCATCTTTAATTATACCTGTCCTGGCACTGACAATAATTTTTTATGTCAGGAAAAGAAGATCTGGTAAAGCAGTAGACTGCAGCTTTCATTTGCATGTTCAGTGTGAAGCAGGAGTATTATATTATACTCACGTAAGTGAAACTTAATTGATCTCACAGATTTGTGCTTTACTGATGCATATACCATTACTTTTTTTTTTTTCAGAAAATCTTTGTAATACACTTTTATAGTGGTATTTATAGTGCAAATCTGACTCCATTAAGCTGACTAAGTCTGTTAAAAGTAACATAAAGATATGGGATTTGAATAATACGTAGTTGATAGCCCATCAGTGTAAGAAGCAGAGACAAGAAACAGGATAAGTGAAAAATTATATACTCCATAAGGGAGAGGAAATGACAGAGATACAAAGATTGTATCTCTCTGGTCACTGATCAGTGGACAACTGAAAGAAGCACATGGAACTTTGAAGAAGTTCAACCAGAAATGTTGTAATTGAGAAGAAACTAAGGAAACAAGACTATTATTGGGCCTCCTGTGAAAGAATATTTATGGTAATTTTCAGGGCATCTGTGGGATTCTATAGATCTTGTAGGGGTATTCTGAGGGCGTTGTGTGCATGTGTAAAAACTATTATGGGATCTTTAGGAGAAGGGCCAAAAGCAGTGAAAGATGGAGACTGAGTTGAATCGGAGAAGAGCCAGCATAAGAGAGCAGAGAGATGAGATAAAAAGTGCCAGCTGCATGTAAACAACTGATCAGTATACTTGTGGGGCCACGTTCTATGCCTGATTACTGCATTTTGTCCTCCTTTCTTACTATTTTCTTCCTATCTGTTTTCTGTATGACCTTGTTCTTTATTCTGTATCTGTCAGAGACAGGACTTGCTAATAAATTTCAAGCCCCACTAGCTAGAGAGGAGGAGGGCAGGGTGGAATCTTCAAAGACCCAAGATCTGAACTAGTGACTGGATAAGGTATGTTGGATCCAGACAGGGATGTTTGACTAAGTTAGCCCATGTTAGTATTCAGTGGATCTATGAATAACAGTGTGCTTATGAGGTGAAAGTGTGTGTCCTGCTAAATAGGCTTTCATACAAGTATTTACATTCATCTTGAATGTATTTGGAACAATTATTTTTTTATTCAGGTATTTATAATCAAAAGTTTTATACTTGCAATTACTTTTATTTGTGTTTACTGAGTTTTGTAAAAGAGAAAAGATATGTATGTAGTTTTCCAAAACTGATGATAAAATTTTGTCAGCTTTACCAAATGCCAGAAAAAAGACATTTATAATTTATAATATTTTGTAGCAATATAATAGCTAGTAAATCCCTGGGAACACTAATGTTGAAAACACACATTGGAATCTTGTTGATAACGCTTGCTTAAGAGATGTTCATGTTGAGCTTTTGGGTTTGTTTTGCATTTTAATTCAAACTTCTTATTCAGTAAATGAGCTGTAGTATTTGAGACTTATGAATAACATTGTATCAGAGGTCGTTGGTGTTAGTCACTAAAAATCAATTCTGAGCAGCTAGGTTACATGATGAAAGGCAGTGGGGCAACAAGGTCTGCTCTCAGGGGCTGCCTGCAACAGCCTGATGTCACACTACATTGAAGAGAAAGGAGCAGTACTCGTCCTAACCCCTGGGAAAGGCACTTAATTTAAGATTTCTGTTTGAGAAGTGGTAATGAGAAATTGGATATTGTGTTCCTAGGGGGAAAAGGGAGTCTGTGTGAAATAAACAGTAATGTGAATTTTGCTGGTAAGTTCAATCTTTCATTTCAAAGTTCAGGGTGTTGTTTGGTTTTTGTTGGGTTTTGTGTTTTGGTTTTTTTGGGGGAGGTTGTTTTTTTGGGTGAGTGGGTGTTTGGGGGTTTTCTGGGTTGGCTTTGGTTGTTTTTTTCCCTCCTGTTGCTGTCATTACTAAAGGTCTCAAGCTGCTATCATATTTGGCTTGATTATCCTCTCAGTTAATAATTTGATGGTAATGGGTGACTTCTTCCTTTTGTTTGTTTGTTGGTTTGGGGTTTTTTTAAGCCGCATTATACTGTTAGTATAAATACATCTTTTATGGTTCAAACTTGAATATTACTACTTTTTTTTGTGCTATTTTTTTTCCAGATGTCTCCAAAAATAGAAAAGAACTGGCCCATATATTAAACTGTTATACTTAGGATTTTTTAGCATGAAATGAAGGCAAGAAATAAAAAGGATCATTAGCCCTTCTTTTCCATAGTGAACAGCCATATGATGCCATGTCCCTCTCTGGAGACATTCAAAACCCACCTGGATGCTTTTTTGTATCACCTGCTCTTCCTGACCCTGCCTTGGCATGGGGGTTGAACTAGATGATCTCAAGAGGTCCCTTCCAACCCCAACTATTCTGTGATAATTAAATAGAACTACTATTTATGCGTATTCCTCTGTATCCCACTAGTACTGCCTATGCACTATGGTTGTTACAGCCTTCGTGAATAAATATGATACCTGCTTGTTTCGCATCTGGAGAGGCTGGTTCAGTATCATCCAAGTGAAAAAGGCATTTAGGCTCCGTGAAAGTATTGGTTAAAATGCCATTTATTAGAGACAAAACTACAAAGACAGAATAGTATTAATGATCTAACATTCCTTCAGATGCTGGTAACCCCAACTTGTGCCACCTTGAATGGGCTTTTCATCCAAAAACAGAATTGCTGGTGCTACCAGGGAGCTGCTGACAGGCTCCTCTGTTATCATCAAAGGTGAAGTTTATACTGTGATCATGGAATATGTGCAGCACTGGTCTCAATGACAGGCTGTGCATGTAGCACAGCGTAAGCCAGGGCAAACTCAAGTGTTACGTTAATCATCAGCTTCTTGGTGTGCAGTGGTCTTCCAGCCAGGGTCACTGTGCTGGTCAAAAAGAAAGACACTCAGGGTAACTGTAGCTTTCCCACTAACCCAGAAGCCGTTGTCTTGGGAGAGCATGAAGGGACAATTAATGTAATAAAAACCAACAGGAGATTTCTTCACCACCACCCTGTCTAACTAAAGACAATTAAAAGAGATTAACTAAAACATACTCTTGCTAGAAGAGCAAGTGATGGTAGTGTCTTGCATGTTATGCCAAATAACTTATTTTTGGTACTTTTTAAAAAATTGGGAGGGGAATCTAAATTAATAATGTTGTAGACTTGATAGAGTGGATGCTGTTTTTATATCAAAACTTCAAAAGATGCTTATGCTTGTTGACAGATAAAAGTATTTGTTCTTACAATTCCCTGCTACCATATAGTTGGTGCGTCAGCAAAAAGTGATTGTTTCTGGACAAGCATAGTTCTCAGTAGTGTGAGGTCAGAGTGAGAGTCATCTTCTTTTTTTTTTATTATTTTCCTAACTTCTTACCTTCTCTGGAGACTCAGCTACAGTCTATCCTGTGAGGTGAGGGTTCACAGCTTATTAATTATTACAATTAACAGACTTGTGCTGACTCAGTTGAAGAAGTCTGTTACAAAGAGATGAATTCAGCAGGATTCCAAAGTTAAACTTTCATTGTATTAATATTAAACTGGCAGTGTCCAGCTACCTTATAAGTAATACTAAACTTATAAGGAATGGAAATGGAAATTCTCAAAGTTACAAGTCTTTTTGAATGAAAGGGAAAAATCAAATTTTTGAATATACCTATGCAAAGCTTTATGGTCACTCAGCATATATAAATGAAAAAAAATGTTCAGGCTAAGATAAAAACACTGTTAGCAAAATATCAAACATAAAATTAAACAGCTATCTTTAAAGAGAAGGAGTTTTTGTTTTGTTTCATTTTTTCTGTTTTGACTTTTAAGTTTTTTACTTGTTGGACGAGGAGGAAATAAGAATAGAGGTTTGGATTTTGTGGGGGTTTTTTGGTTGGTTTGGTTTGGGGTTTTGTTTTGTTGGGGTTTTTTTGGTTGGTTGGTTTTGGGGGAGTTGTTTGTTTGTTTGGGGTTTGTTGTTGTTGTTCTTTTGTTGTGTTTTTTTTGGTTTTTTTTTTTGTGGGGTTTTTCCCCAAAAATCAGATTTTAAAATCAGTAACACCACAGTCTAGGGTAAAGCCTTATTCTTATAACTAAAAAATAGGTCTGCAAAAGATAAGGTAGAAATAATGGAGCTTAAATTTCCAGAACTCTTTGGACTTTTCGTATGAGTATTTAGAAACAACAGGAAGGATGTTACAGTGTTAATGCA
Organism: Myiozetetes cayanensis; assembly: GCF_022539395.1. Lineage (NCBI taxonomy): Eukaryota > Metazoa > Chordata > Aves > Passeriformes > Tyrannidae > Myiozetetes > Myiozetetes cayanensis. The sequence continues at coordinate 75,786,860 of NW_026086604.1, read as the reverse complement.
AAGTGTTGCAATGTAGCCCATTTAATCTGTGTTCATTTAAGCATTATTGTTAACTTAAAGTTAGCAAATACTTCTTAAAAAATGTCTCACTGGTTGTAAGGGTGGAAATTACAAATTACAAATTTACAAATTACAAATTATCTTTCTGTAGTGAATCCAGTATCATAAGGCAAAACCATGTAAAATGTTTCTGATACTGAACTGAGATGAAATGTTAGACTTGAACATGGTAAATGTGTAGAAATTTTCCTGATAACAGAGAAGAACCCTTCTTAGGAAAGAAATCTTTAAGGTCCAGTGCTGGTGGATTGTAATAAATACAAGCTTGATATCATTACTGTGCAGTGGAGGAGAAGGCAAGGGGTAGGCATTCATCCAGCCTTCAGTCTGATAGCACATTTAAAATTTAAGTCTAACAACACTTGAAATTTTGAGCAGAAATAGAGAAGATTTCCTGTTGGCAATATATGCTGGTGTCTTCTGCCTCAGGTAATGCCACAGTATTGTTAACTGGTCCAATTTTATGAACATGAGGGTAAACAAAATTTTAAAACCAATGGTAAACACTATTTGTTTTGCCTTCTATTCTAGTGTATATCAGGTGTGAACTTAGGACTTCACATAAAATCCAAGCAGAGCCTGATAAGTGAATTGTATTTCTGCTGTCACAGTAACAGACTGGTAGATAGTTCTACTCTGAAATGCCTGCAGTGAGAATTCTCTTCTCCCCTATGCTTTTTTTCTGTCTGATTTCATTTTACCATGAAAAGTTAACATTGATTTTCTTGTTGAAGATAAATTGTGGTCATTATCATCATCTCCAAAAGTAAATACCATAGTTTTTTGCCAGGTTTTATACCCAGTGTTAATACTGAGCTGTGCAAAAAAAATCCAAATTCCAACAAAAAATCTGGAAGTTGTAATAATGTTTTTGGGGTTTAGTTTGTTTTTTTAGAGAGAAAATGAGCAAATTTGTCCATTGTGGGCTAATTTAGTTTAGTTTTGATTTTTGTATTTTTGTAAATGAAAAATCTTAATGTACAGCTGAATCTGGAATGCAAAATCTAGCAAAGTATTTATCCATGTATATGCTGGTTCATGAACAAGTTGTTGTCCACCAGGACCCCCAGGTCCTTCTGTGCAGAGCTGCTTTCCAGCAGGTTGGCCCACAACCTCTACTGGTGCATGGGTTTATTCTTTGAGATGCAGGACTGTGTATTTGCCTTTGTTGAATTTCTGGCAGTCCTTCTCTGCCTATCTTTGCAGACTGATCAAGATGCTTCTGAAGGTCTGCACAACCCTCTTGGGTTTGGACACTCCTCTCAGCTTTGTGTCATCAGTGAACTTGCTCTAGCCCTTCATCCAAGTAATTGATGGATAAGTTAAATGATACTGGGCCTAGCATTGAACCTTGGGGGACACCACTAGTGACAGACCTCCACCACTAGTGACTAGACCCTGTCTGATCCCTTTTGGATCTACTATTCAGCCAGTTCTTAATGCACCTCCCTGTTCTCTCACCCAATTCACACTTCCTGAGTTTACCTATGAGGATGTTATGAGAGGCAACATCAAAAGCCTTGCTGAAGTTGAGGTAGACAAAATCTACTGCTCTCCCCTCATCCATCCAGGCAGTTGTGTAATTGTAAAAGGCAATCAGGTTGGTCAAGCATGATTTACTTGTAATGAATCCAGGCTGACTACTCCTGATCACCTCCTTGTCATTCATCTGATTAGAGATGGCCTGCAGAATGAGGTGTTTTGTCGCCTTTCCAGGAATTCAGATGAGGCTGACTGGCTGGTAGTTCCTTCTTGCCCTTTTTTGAAAAGTGAGGTGGCATTTGCTTTCTTCTACTCCTCAGGCACTTACCCTGATTATCTCGGCTTTTCAAAGATGATCATGAGAAGACTCACTATGGAGTCTTCCAGTTCTGTCAGAACTTATGGATACAACCTGTCAGGGCCCATGAGTTGTGGGTGTCAAGTTTGCCTTGGTATTCTCTTACCCAATCCTCTTTGAACAAGGGGAAGTCTTCCTTCCAACATTCTTTTACCCTGGTCTCCTGGGTCAGAAATTCCTGAGGACTGATCTCGTCAGTAAAGAATGATTTGATGAAGGTGTAACTTTGTCTTCTCTACCTCTCTTTTTTTACCAGGATCTCCCCTCCGTTTACGAACAGGCCCGCATTATCCTTTGTTTTCCTTTTGTTATTTGATGTATTGTCCTTGACATCCTTGGTCAGATTTAATTCCAGAGGTGTTCTGGCCTTCTTTGTTTTATTTCTACTTACTCTGACAACTTCTATTCATTCCAAGTGGTCTGACCTTGCTTCCATCTTCTGTGAATTGCCCACTTATGCTTGAGTAATGACAGGAATTCCTTGTTTGTCCATGCAACATCCTTGTTCTTTTCCCCTTTGCCTGATTTCTTGCTCATTGGGATGAATCATTCTTGAGTCTGGAGGAAGTGACACCAACTTTCTTGGACCCCTCTTCCCTGCAGGGCCTGTTCCCATGGGATTCTTCCAAGAAATCCCTGAAGAGGTTAAAACTAGCTCTCCTGAAATCCAGATTTATTATATATTGTAAGATAAGCATATGGCTGTTCCTAACAGCCTCACAGATTTTTTTTCTCCAGGGCAATGTTTACCCATAAAATTAAGTAGTACTAGTAGCTGTATTTAAATGAATCTAGTATTTCTTCTAATAATACAGGAATATGCCTACTGAGAAATAGACCCAATATAAATATAGGCTCAATATAAAATGAAGGCACATTGAAATGAGCCTAATTTCTCCTGTGGTCTTTGTTATATCTTTAGTTCTTTGCCTTCTAAGACATCAGATACTTTAAGGACAGAAAAACTACAAAAAAATTTATTGTTTCTAGGGTGGAATAAAGAGGAAGATACATGCAATGAGAATGAAAGGTCACATTCATCTAGAAAGTCTCCTAAATGCTTAGGCAAGTGTCAGCTTCTGTCATCTTGTCCTATTTGAAGAAAAATGCTAACAAGGTATTGCCTCTTTTCACTCTCTTAAGTTACAGAAGCAACTAAAGGATAGCCTTACATCTTGAGACATGTTAGAAGGCGATTTAAAAAAAAAAAAAAAGATTATTACACTGTTTTAAGGACAAAGTTGTAGTTGCCTTGCCACAGATTAGGCTCAACAAAGCATTGCAAACAAACCAACCAATCAAACAACAAAATCCATAAAGCCTATCTAGTTTGACCAGAGTGGAAAGAGCCATGTGTGATAAGAAAACTAAGTAGTAGAGTGCATTGGATTAAAAAAGTAGAAAATTCTGATTTGAAGTTTACATGTAAAAAGGCAGTTTTAGATTTGAATTAAGTTTAAAAGAAATCTGTTGAGAGAGCTGTTGAGAAGAGTGAAACAGAGGCACTCTTAGCTTCACTTTAATGAGGTAGTTGATCATATACAACATCAAAGGATCTTGATTTAAACCTCTGAGAGAGTCTTCAGGTGAAACAGGAGAACTGTTTTAAGGGTATTCAGTGGCTATTCAGTGGAATTGAAAAAAATATTTTCTCACTATGATACTGTATTTTGCTTCACCATTTAATTTACTTTACAGTGTATCTTTGTGCATGAATTGTTAGTCTGAAATCACACAATTATGTGGTAAATAGTTGTGCTTTGAGGTTTCTTCTAAACCGTCAGTAAGAATATTGATTGTTTTTACATGATTTGAGCTTTTTCTATATTAACAGTGAAACTGAAAGCAAAAAAAGAAACCTTTCATAAAAAGAGGAAAAATATGCCACTTTGCACTAAGATTAAATAACTAATTTATTTATTTTGACCTAGAAATGTTATATCATCTAGAAAGTAGAAAACTGCCATGAACCTGAGCCAAAGGCCGCTTGAATCAGTAAGACTGTTTCTATTGTCCTCAGCTGGCTTTCATTGCAACTCAATTGGACTAATAGGTATTTTAAAATTTAGTCTTCTTGCAAGAATAATCTTAACCTAATGGTTTATTAAACTTCTTATAAAAGCTTTAATTTAGTTTTTGTGAAAAAACTGTTTTTAAAGAACAAGGGGTGCTAACCAATTCTGTCTTTCCCTATCCATGTGAACTCTTTTTTTCTTTTCCGCTAGGTGAGGCAGCTCCTTCTCAGGAGTACCAGAAAAAAAGCACCTTTGTCATGATGCCCTTGTAGGAAGTTGAGAGTGGAGATTATAAAACAAAGCCCTTGAGAACGGAGGTTGATAAATTGAAAATCTGTAGTAGGAAAATAGAGGCAGAAAAACCTGAAAAGGTCTGTGAAAATTTTCTTGGCTGCTTCCCCGTTCCTAGAGAGGATTTCAAACTAGACATAACTTCATTGGCCTTAAACTGCAGGATGCATTTGTTAAATATTTTTGGCCAGTGTTGAAATTTACTGATATGCAGTTATGTCAGGTTATCTGTCTTCCAAAAAATGAAGCCAAGAGTAAAGTTTCATCACTGATTCTCAAGTAAATCTCTTATATCTCGGGGTCCTACTGGAAGTACCCTCAAGTAGGTGAGTTTGTGTATCAGAATCTGTTGGTTCAGTATCAGAACACTGTGTGATTTCTTTCTCAGCAGTGAGATGTTGCTTTCTGCTTGATTCTGTATTAGCCTCTGATTTTGTGGGACTGCTGAAGATTCTGTTTTCTGTCTGGCTTTTCTTTCATTGAAGTCAATAAGAAATTATCACTAGCTTTAAACAATAAATATATATCTGTTTCATACTTAGTTTTCCTGAGCATATTCTTCATAGTTAAATGTTGGGCTGCTTCATACTAGATATTTCTAATTCTGCCTTTCTACCATTATCTCTGGATTATTTTAAATTTACTTTCTCAAAGTGTGTTGAATTGCTGTCAAATACAATTTGTCAGTATGACACCCTTGTCACAATGGTAGTTCTAGTGAAAATACTTTTATATTAGTTGAAGAGAGTGCAATTACCTGAAAGTCATTTTGCATAAAAGATAAATGGAAAGTGTCTATGACATGCTTGATGGAGGTTAGCAACCCTTTCAGATCTAATGAAATGTTGTGGATATTTTCATTCTTAATGGAATTTCCTTTACTTCTAATTAGAAGGAAACAGATGTTTAAATGCAAGTAATACAATTAAATTGGCTATCCGGGTATACATGCCATTGTTCCAGGCTTGTTCACACTGTGTATTCTTGGTATATACATGCATCTAACCTGTGTGCCAGCTGGAGTGAAGGAATTCAAGATTTGGGTTTTTTTCAGGGGGCTGTGACTGTGTTAAGGCCTTTTCAAGTTGGTGAGAAGCATGAAATCAGACTGATAGTGACTACAGTTCATTTATACTTTAGGTTAGCTTTTAAATGTTTATTCATTTACTGATGTGTCTCCTTGACAACATATAGAGGAAGGATGACCTGTTGATTAACTTGTTATCTGGCATTTTAAAGTCAGTTCTCTGTTCTGCTTGCATGTAGTCTCTGGGAAATAGTATAAAATACATTTTCAAATTGTAAAATACAGTTTTTAGTACTGCCACATTTTAGATCGCTTTTGCAGAGACTTGTTTATTGCTGTGAGATGTTTAAGTCCCAAAGAAGAAGGGGTCATGTAAAAGGCTAAAATACATAAGACAAAATAATCCTGATTAATGGGCAGAAATAAACTAGTCAACATACAAATTTGATCCCATTTGCTCTCTAGTTCATTCCTTTAAATAGGGAATGAGCATAATATTTCTGCTTATTTTGTAGAACATACTCCTACTACACATTTTATTTAGCTTGAGGCTATAACTGGAAAATTTAACAAAGCTACTAATTTTGTCTTGTCCCTACTCCCCTTTCACACTGTTCCCTACCACTCCTTCCCTTTAGTGAGACTGCTGTCTTCCCATTTTTTAAACTGGATTAATGTGGGTTACTTTTCTCTTTACACATTGAAAAAGTCCAGTTGTAGTTTGTATGTGGAACTTAAAGTGTTAGTTTATTATTAAATAAAAAGACAATTAAAATGTATTAGAAATTAAAAAAAAAAACAAACACCTGAAGCCAGGAGTAAAAATAATGTTTATCAACTCTGTGTTCTGAGACTAACCTAGATTTTATTCCCTAATCCAGATTCAATGAATGATTCCTGCTCAAATGTGTGTTCTTAATCATTGTGGCAGGTGGTTGAGTTCCAGGGTGGAGTTAAAAACAACATCTCCTATTCTGTAAAACTACTTGACTGTTCTAATAGCAACCAGTGGGAGCAACACTGTTCCAAACTTGAGCAGTGATAGCAAGACTGGATGTGTGCTCTGAACATTGCGCATGTGGTTGAAATCAGCTGTGGGATAGGACATGCATAGCTAGTTCTTTACAGAGCTTAATCAAGATATAAAAATACATATATATGAATATGTATATGTGTATGTATATATGTGTATATATATATAATGTTTTTCCTTAATGGGGTAGGGAGTAGGAGTTAGGGGAGGTCAGATTACAACTGATAATTCTATGAACATTTTTTGTTTGTGAAGCTGCTTCTATCAGTGGAGTCAAGCTGTCATAAACAATATAAGTAGTCACACCATAATCATTTAAAACGTTTGCTCACACATTAGCTAATGGGGCAACAGTTGAAAGATTTGCTGCATACTCTGAAGAAAACTGTTGGGCTGAGGTAGACAAGATTGGACCTAGAAGCCACCAGTGGCTTCTGAGGTACATATTCATGAAGACCCTAATTCAATCCTTTATTTCATCATAATCCTGTAGTCTTTATATGCATATAAAGGCTAACACCCTCCTGAAAGTGATCTGAGCTACTCGACCTGTTGTTGGTACGGGGTGTGCTGTGGGCCACTAGGGATTCAGCAGGTTCTCAGTGCCAGATTATTGATACATGTAGAATCAACAGTTCTGTTACCCTGCAGAATTTACCAGTCCTTTGTCAACTAAGTCTTCAGAATGTATTTTTCGTAGGGAGACTTTTCCACTCAAACGTATTGGAACCCATTCATAAGACATTCACACTAATGGGACCTTTCAGCACCACCACTCTGCCCATCTTTATTGAAGTTCATTTTACAGTATTTTCCACTTACATGATCACTGGCATTTCATTAGATCCGTAATAATTACATTTACTTGTAAGCATAAGCTTTTTATGCTACACTGTGACTGTGCTTGTCATAATTAATAAAGCAATACATACAAATGTACTTAGGCACATTCAAGGTACAGTAAGAGGGGTACAATAAAATTCACCTTTGAGTTCTATTCCTTAAAAGTGCAACTCTGATATCTCCCCATGAAACAGTGGTAATGGTAAGATGTTTTCAAGTCTTCATGCAATTTTTCTGTTATCCAGAAGGTTCTCTTTTCTCTATGAATGTGCAGAAGATTAGTACATGTACAACAGAGATGTCCAGTTCTTTTATATAAGTAGCTCTTACCCTGATGTTAAATATCATGGTATCATTGTCCTCTAACTTTGTACAGGAAAATTACTGGCCATTACTGGCAATGGTGATATACAGTAATGATTATCAAAGCATTCTTGTACCACTCTCATTTTTCAGTATTGATGACTTGATCTGAAATGCCTCAACTAAGCAAAACTGCTTTCAAGGAAATATCTACTTCAAATGTTTTAAACAAACATTACCAGGTCATTTTTTCCCAAAATACAGGAAATGCACATTTGCAAATGAAAAAAAAAAAAACACCTTTAAAAAAACCAAAAGGAAAACAAAAAAAAACCCAAACCAAAACAACACCAAACAAACAACCCATTTTCAAATTAAGCTCTATTTTACGAGAATTGTATTACTAGATTCAATGACTGTAACTGTTTTGTGTATTACATAATGACCTAGAAATAACACTTTACTTCAGAGGAAACAGACTTGTCGAGTATGAAAAGAGATAGTGCCATATTGATCTCCTCTATCTTAAGGCCAGCTGTGGCTAATTTATTTGGTCACTGGTGCCAAAATTAGTTAAGGAACACTGTAATTTACTTCCTTTTTGTACCGGTCTAAATTTATGTCACTGTCAGAGCTGGTGCTACTATGGAGGGATCACCATCGTTGCTGCAGTCATTTATGAGGTGCTTAACTCAGAAGTTTAACTATCCTATATTCATTACAGGAATATATCCCTTCTTGTAATAATTGTGTCGTGGTTTTGCTCTGGGTCAATTTGCTCACACTCCCCACACAATTAATATAAGTTGAGAGAAAGTTTATGCAGACAAAAGAGACTTGATTGGGGAAAAATAATATTAACATTTATTACTAATAAGACAAAAACTAAAGAACTATATTTACAACTATTCTAATTATGTAAGAAGTACTACATATTTACAGAAAATACTTCTCCCCCCTTTATATCAGTCCAAGGAGGAGAAGCAGTCTTCTTCTCCATTCTCAGAGCTCCAGGTCTCTTCAATAACTTTGCACCACTCTAAAGCTCTTTATTATCTCAGGACGACAACTCCGATTCATCGTAGCTGAAACTCTTTTCTTCTCTCTCTCTTTCTTCTATATCAGCCTCAGGGTCTGCTTCCAGATCTGGGTCTACCCCCCTCCTGGGCTAAGACCGGAGGCTGGGGGTTACCCCACACCCTGAAGGTCTTCTCTTCCATGGGCTACAAGGGGACGCTTGCCTACCATGGATCTTCTTCACCACAGACTCACAGGGGATAATGGCTTATGAGTCCACCCGTTTCCTGTGAGGTCCCTCCCCATGGGATAACAGTCCTTGATAGACCTCTCCAACATGGGTCTAGCATGGATCCCACACACGATCCCAACATCCCTACCTGAGCCATTCTTGCTTCAGCATAGGTTCTCTCAGGGTTTTCAGGAGATTCCTATGTCTTACCTTAGACTGTAAAAAGAATTCACTGTATTTAGGATGCAAACAAATTTTCAAAAATCCTGTGGAAACACATCCAATTGTTTACACGTGTTCTCTTACAAATTGAAAATCAGATTTTTTTTCCACTGTGAGTGTCTGATCAATTAATTTGTTAGCAAAAATGCTCTACCTCTATTGTAGTACATTACACAGCATAACAAATTTTAACTCTTATTATGAAGAAAAGTTTAGCTGGTATTACCTCAGGCCAACACTTTTAATTTTTTATGAGTAATGCCCTGAGTTAGAATATCTATTTTGTATGAGTTTGGTTAGTGGTTAATGAAGTTGAAAAGTAATGTGTAGGTAGTACTACCATGTGAACACTTGACAATTAGAACAATGAAGAGAAAGTTCAGCAATACAGGAACAATCAAAATGAGTGTACCTGATTATTTTTTTCCTGGCAAAAGAGAAGACAAAGGAATCGGTAATTCATCTTATTTTGTGCTAGGTCTTTCAGAAAATTTTGTAAGCATTTTAGAGAAGTGAGACCCAGTGATCTAATAGGAACAGTAGACATATCTGAGTAACCCAGTCTAGTGAAAGTTGTCCCTACCTATGTCAGGGAGTTGGAATGAGATGATCTTTAAAATCCCTTCCAACCCAAACCATTCTATAGTTCTATCATTTATACAGTACAAATCCATTGTGATCCAATCCTCTGCCTTGCTGTAAAAGAACGGCTTATTTACTTAACACTATGGTGGTTTGTCCCTGGCTCTATTAATCCCCTCCTGAGCTGTACAGGGAAGAAAAAATATAACAAAAGGCTCGTGGGTCAAGATAAGGACACAGAGAGATCATTCACCCATTACCATCACAGGCAAAACAGACTCAACCTGAGTTTACTGGTAATTAAATTAACTAGGATAATGAGAAGTAAAACCAAATCTTGAAAACACACCTACACCTCTCTTCTTCACAGGCTTTTCTTTGCATGTGATTCTTTATCTTCCTTTCAGTGTCTCAAGGAGGACTGGGGACTGTGGTCAATGTATCACATGTTATTTCTTCTACTCCTTCCTTCTCAGAAGGAGGACTCCTCACAGTCTTCCACTGCTCCAGTCTGGGATCCCTCCTACAGGAGACAGAACTCTACGGACCTCTCCAACGTGGGTCCTCCCCATTGGCTGTAGGGCAGGGGTATGCTCCTGCCACAAAAGTACATTATTTTCTCTTTCATGGCTCTGGTGTACCAATATTGACCTGCTTTTGTCTTATTAGATTGTTTTAGCTCAACATGTTAACTCAGCGTTAGCAATGCATGTTTTGTAGCATCAACTCAACTGTAGTTCCAATGGGTTATACAGATGTGGGTGATCACACAGTTCAGTGTGAACCTGAACTGTTTTTGAAAGCAACATACAGTCCAGGGATGTACAATGTATCTTAAAAAAAGGTATAGTCTCTCTGCAGACAGTTGATGGACAGAAAAATTGTAATTTTTTCAAGAGTCTTTTTTTTTTTTTTTTTTTTCCCTGGCACTGCTTTGGATTTGAAACATTTACAATGTAGTGCTGAGGTACCTTAATAAATTATTGACTGTTTGCATCCAGCTGAACTCTTCCCCACGGTATTCTGAAGCTGTAGACAGCAAGAAAAACTAAAGAAACAGAATAAGAAACACTGTATGTTCCTGGTACATGTTTTAAATTTAGAATGTGCCATGCACATTCATTTATTTTGGATTGTTTGTTTGTTTGTTTTGTATGTTTTTGTGGTTTTTTCCCTTTGGTTTGTTTTTAAATACAGTGAATATAGAAAAAAATTATTCATCCTTTTCCCACAAATGAATTTCTCATTTTTAAATTAGAGTAGTCACACTGGGACCTCAGAGTTACTGTCATTCATTTAGAGAACAGGCTTCCCATGTGAACTTTTATCCAGACAAAACCCCCTTGAATTAGAAAGTCAGTGTTCAAAATGAGTTTTAGTCAAGGAATTATTGCAGAGAGAAGACACTAACAAAAATTATGGCTATAGCTAATTTGCTAGCAGATAAAAAGAAAGATTTGTTCCATAACATATAATGAATTAATTTTTAGCCTCCTGTATTAACATGAGCTTAATTATACTTCTTTACTCAATATGAGTAATAACTAAACCTATTTTATAAATCAAATTTAGCTTTCAACTCAGTGTGAGCCAGTTACTCTTCTTGTTTGTCATCTTCACTGAATTGAAACAATAGCAAGCTAAATTAAATTCTTCCATTTCCAATTTAGGCATTTTAATGCAAGAAAACAGAATGAATAGTTATGTTGGTATACTACCTGTGAGACTGGGAATGAAGGTTTATGTGGTTGTTGGGATTTTTTTTGTTTGTGGTTTTTTTGGTTTTGTTTTTGGTGTGTTTTTTTTTTTTTGGGGGGGTGTTGTTGTTGTGTTTTGGTTTTTTGTGCAGGTTTTTTGGTGTTTTTTTCCCTTTTTATTTAATTTTAGGATTTAGAATCTCAGTAAACTGTGAAAACTAGTTTACTTTTCCTCCCTGTTGGACTTTAAACCCACATCCAGTCCTCACTCCAATTTAGATGCTGTAAGTGATCGTTTTCTGTGTCTTGGTCCCTTAGGAACAAAAGGAGGGGTTGAAATCAGATTTGCACCTCATTGACACTGATCTAACATTTGGTCGTCTCTCTCTCTTTCTCTACATTCATTGTACACAATCTGACCCACAAAACGGTATGCTGTTTCTTGTTGCGTGTATTTATGTTTTTGTATTTGTATACACAAAATACCTTTATACTCTACCCTTAAGGTATGCAAAATTGTAAAGCAAAGGAAGAAGAGTTTCCACATGAAATCTCTAATGTGATGACCCTGGAATTACTCAAAATAAATTGGTTAGAGCATGTTAGGCTGAGATGTAAATTTGGTTCCCTTTAAGGACATGAAAAGGTCTACGTGATTGATTAGTAATTTTCATGACTGTCTGATAGCAGGAAAGATGTTATACATTCTTATCAAGTTGGACTCTTTGGCAAGTGGCCTGCTACTAGCTGCACTGGTGCCTTGTATCTGCTACTTTTTTTTTCATTTTTTTCTTTTTCTTTTAGACATGCTTGCTTCACAAAACACCCAAAACAAAACAGAAACAAAAAGCCACCAAACCAAACCAAAAACCCCAAACAGTGAAGGTCTGCTGGAAAAGGCACTGGGGCTAGCAAGCTGATTTTCTCCATCCTCATCAAACCTTTCAAAATAACCTCAAAATAAATTGTGTTTAAAATAAACACACTAAAATTAGTAATTGAACTTGAAATCTTTACAGTTTTGGAACCGTGTACGCACTGGAAATATACAATTGCTCAGTGTGGTTAGAAAAATATGAAAATGCACAGTAGCTGTTACAGAGGTTGAATTCATTCTAAGTCATTGAAGACCTGAGACACTGTTGATTTTGAACTTGGAAAAGCAGGCTAAGTGTGCTAATCACCTTTTTTCTAGAATGCCTGTGAGGCTGCCTGAGATGATGCCCCTCTTTGTGTGCTGCGATGGTATTGTATTCTTAGAGATATAAAAAGAGAATGGGTAGCAGGTGTAGTTGTGAAGGAACGTTTGAGTGAACCAGAACACTAATCTTGCAAAGTGACTAGATGAATGCTTCAGGCATTGTTTTGGCCCACGATCATTTTCAGTACCAAAAGAAAAGTAGGAATTGCTGATATGTAATACAAGGACAGAACTACCGCCTGGCTGCATTCACACTTTTCTGCTATTGTTTGTGATTTAGTGAGACAATGATTAATACAATTAAAGCACACCTCCTGCATTTAGTAAACCCGCAGGCTGTTTGAATATATTGCAATCCATATGAGACAATTTGCTAGACGTTGGAAAGTGTGTCTGCTAAAAAGGTGATATTTATGCAAATGTATTGATGGAATTTACTGTGACCTGTTTAAGCTGTAAAAGGTGAAAAATCATTGGCATGAAGTTATGTATGTTAAACAATAAGATCTTATACTGTCTTGTAAGAATTACAGTGCATCTGTCTCTCTTTCACTCCTAAGAGATACTCTGTATCAGTTCTACAGGATCTGAAGAATAAAAGGGAAAACCAAATACCTGGGAAGATGGGCAACATTTTCTTCATATATAAATTTGCTATAATTTATTTATTTTAATGTGCAGAAAAAGTAGGTGTTGTCTGTGCCTTTTCAATAAAGGCTTTTGTTTTCTTCAGCCTATCATTAACAATGCTTTCTGCTTCTTATCCTCACTAGTGATGTGAGTGTGTAGTATATACATACTTTGGGGTATTTGTAAAACCAGACTGATGTTTCTTTCCTGTAGGTTCATATAGGGGGGGCATGGCACAACTTCAGAACATTTAAGGTCACCCTGATTGAAAAGGTACACATAAATTTCACCAGTTCTATCTCTAGACAGGAAACAGATGCATGCATACATTATTCTTCCACTTTTCTTATTCCCGTCTTTAGCTCTTAAATTCAGTGTGAACACTGAAGCTTTTTAATGCACCATATGAGTCACATAATTTGAATAGTCTAGAGCCCACAGAAAACAGGGCAGTTTAAATAGGGATGTATATGAAGAGTGGCTCTATGCTGTGTAGAGCAGCTAAAGCTGAGTAAACAGGTATAAACTGAAATAAGGACTGTGGTTTATTTGATTTTGGTTCCTTTTCTTCATTTGAAACCAAAAAAAAGAATCTTTTGTATTTGAATAATAAGACATATTAAGAAAAAACTGATGAAGTATCTGCAAGGGAGTAACTACTGTGACAATATATACCTATATTCACTCAATAAATAATTTTTATTTTTGAGTATTTGGTGCACGTTTATCTCAAAGTTGCTATTTTACTCAACTTCCTGTTTAAATCAGAAAAGACTTGCACTTGCTTCAGAGGGAGCTGTGTCAGGACCACAGTTAATTACTAACAGCACTTGATATACTATAATTTGACCTTAATGTCTTAATATAGATGTGCAGATATGCACATAATAGCTAGTTTTAGTTTAAAGGGACTGTGATACCTCTGGGGTGCTGTACAAATTTGCTAAAGAATCAAGAATTATTTTATTCAGGAGCTAAATCTTGAATTAATGTTTAATGAGAAATTTAACCTTGTTCTTCCCTGTTATGGAACAGTTCTTAAGAGAACTTGCAACACAGCAGGAAACTAGGGAAAAAAATTTATTTTTCATTCTTTTGAAAAGCTAGAGAACAGTTCAGCACATAGATTACAGCTCTATGTCTGGAAATTGATATGTCCCCATTAAAAATAAAAACTTTTTTAAAAAAATCTTATTCCTGAAGCATGAATGAAAATTTATTTTCCTCCTAAAATGAGAGATGTTGCAAAAATGGGAGCTTGCTGCAGAACAAGCGTTGAAATTCACTGCTACAAGTAAAAGATACATTTCTTATATACCCACACACTAAAGGAACATTTGGATTTAGATGACTAAATTTAAAAGCCAGTTTGACACTGACTAGCTTGAAAACTACATTCTCTCTTGCATGCAAATTGTGTCCTTATAGTGTTCTCATGATGAGTTCTCTTATCTCTGCAGCTATTTGGAAGTCCTAAACATATCTACTGAGTTATACTGGTAGTATGGCAACATTTCCCTTTACTCTGGAAAAGTAAATGTAGCAATGACATTCTGCTCTTCTTGCTATCAAAAATTAAATTAAGTATTTGTGCTTTAGACATCAACAAAAAGTGAAGACGCTGGGAGGACATATGCAGTCATTCAGTCTATGGAGTATGTTCCTGAATTAAAATACTGTCCTGGTTTAAAGATGCTGGATTTGCTGTGTGCCTCTGCACTGCATGCATCGCTTCCTATGTGACACAATGAAACCTGAAGAAAAAATTATAGTCTGAGGTCAAGTTATTAAATAACAAAGACCCTGGTTGAAGAAGGTACATGTCTATGTTCTGATTCCTGATGAAGACAATCTGAGCACATGCTCACACTATCTTTGATGTTAAAGGGGTAAAAGTGATGAAAAAATGTTTCACTGTATGACTTGAGTAGAAATATTTAAATTGGGACTCACATCTTTGTAAGCAATCTGTCTTCATTTACATTTAAAATTTAAAGCCCATACTTGATTTTTAAGGGTTCTTTTTTGATGCTGAGGTAAAATTGATGAAGAATACTAAAGTTTGTGGAATGGTATTCTTTTTGATACATGACAGTTGGATAATTTAACAAAGAAGGGGGAGGTTAATCTAGTCCTACTGAAGTCTTTTGCATGAAATCCTAACTTTACTGAAGAGGTGGCATTCCATTGTGTCAGATTTCATACTTTGCAAAGCCTTGCATTTCTTGTTATTCCTGGAACCACGTGCTGAAATTCTGCTGTTCTGATCTGTTACAGATTAGATGGAGATGAGACACTGGGCTTTTAGGTGTGTACAGGTACTCACGGCAAAAGCAACTTTGGAGATTTTAGCATGAAGTATCTAGTTTAAACTTATCTTTACCTCATCTTGATAAGCTGTTTGCCATTCAATAGACCCACAAAGTGGAATCTTTTGTCACCTGCGGACTAACGTTGAGGGTGGATAGGGAGGGGAACTCCAGTCTAGAGGCTTTCCTTTTACCCCTAGTCCTGGAGGGGAGCGGTGCTCCCTCCCTTCTCCCTCCCCATATGGAGCCCCATGGCCCCCAGAGAGACCACAGGACACCAGCAGCAAGCAGGGAGAGCAGGCAGAGAGAGCTTTATTGTTCTGGTCACTGTTTAAATAGCTCTTGGGGGCATTACAGTATAACCAGTGGGAGTCCAGGAGGTCTTACAAACCAACCAATTACAAGAAAGGGTTAACAACCAATAGATGAGCTTTCAGTTATCTCTCAGGACATTCCAAAGATACAGGTAAGAGTGAGGAATCTTGGGAAGGAGGAAGGTTTACACAAAGAGCTACAACACCGTTTTGCATGTTCACTTTAACAACATTAAAACTTCTGCATTCTTTTATATACTGCAACAACCTGCTGGTGGAGATAGACTTTAGTGTGCAGTAGCCATGTGACTCAGTGAGAAATTTTATGAGAGAAGATGTTGTTAGCAGTAATAATATTTTTATTTATTCTGGAAAGTGACACCAAAACTTACCTGACTTTGTCCTGAACCCAACCCTGAACTAAAGAATGTCAGTGTCTCATACACTTAGATTTATGTGACAGGTGCATGTTTTCTTGTACTTTGGAGAAATATGAAAAAAATTTTACACAAATATTTGAAAAGCAAGTGCTTTTTTCACTGTTTAAAAATGGATATAAGTTCCCAAACCAGTATTTGGATCAGTATTTGTATTTTGTTCCTCAAATACTCTGGAATGCTAGAATTGTAGAGCAGCCTAATTCTCGGTATTTTTAATGAGATATATGAAATATATAATTTTTCTGTTTTCTTTGTACTTTCAGTCTCATCAATTGAAAAATACACTTATTTTTAACTTTTGCATAGTAAAAAAATATCCAATGTTTGCTATCTTGAGTGCTAGCTCATGTGACATTTTCATGTTTTGCAAGATCAGATCTAAATGTAATGCATTTTCTCTGTAACTACAGTAGGATAACATTTGGATGAGATCCTCAGCTACGTATTGTCCTTTACTTATGTGTCAGTGTCTCTTTTTGTAGGTTTTGCTCTGCATTTTGTCTGCGATCCAAGACAGGATTTCTCTCCAAGTAGCTCAGCACATATTTAAATGCCTCCATAACTGGCACTGCACTATGCTCTGTTTGCACAAACGTGTTCTATATAATGATAACATGCTTGGCATGAATTTTAGTTCAATTATAAGAATCCTTTAAGTTCTGTTTGCTTTACCAGATATATGTTGGAGGTTTTGGCTTTGAATACATAACTAAATTTCAACTCTGTAAATTCTTATTTATTAGAGTCATCTCTTAAAGATCTTGAAATTCAGTCTTTGCCTCACTTGTGTGTTATTGTATTAAGAAAGACACTGAGTGTGCATCACCTCTATCATATCTAAGTCTATTTTGTTTCTAGAAATCAAGTAGGAAAAAAATGCATTACTGTCTTCCAGTTCAGTCACTGTTTATTCATAAGTGAAATCATTCAAAACATTCAAAGCAATTTTCCATGAAGAGAAACATTCTTAAATGAATGTCATTACTGACTTGTCATCTTGTTTTGCTGTAGGCATCAATCTTCAGGGTTTTTCAGAATGCCCTGGAGAAAGGGAGAACCAAATGTGTTTTTTTGTTTTCACCAATGTGTTGTCCTAAATAGAGATGGCAACATTAGTTCAGGAGGAGTCAAGAGGACCTAAATAGCTGGGCTAAGAAGACCTTAACTGTGGGATAGGCACAGTACATTGAAAATTTGAGATTTAGTTTCAGTTTAAGAATGCATGAATCCAAAACATGTCTTATTTTGCAGCACAGCTGAGTAACAGAGACTATCTGGAACAGAGGCTATCTAAACACAGCCACACAACTAAAGTGATCAATAATGGCAATTAACAACAAGTGGTTTATGACAATTTGAAATGTTGCTTCACTTTGTGGAAGTGAAATGAAATTGATCTTTTTCTGCCTTTTACTTCACCTTACCTAGTTTTAACTTTCTTGTAAATGCTTCACAGCAAGAGAGAACCATCTCTGAGCTAACTTGTTCTCCCAATAATTTTATTGCCTTATTTATTTTAGTGCTCCAACTGCTTTCATAAACTGTTTGTTATTTTCTACTCTGTGTGGTCCTCCTTATTCATCCAGAGATTTACATGATGTTTCTCTTTGATCCCCATCTATAATCTCATGGTTCAAATTTTTTTGTATTCACTATACCTGCAATTAAGTGTGCCTTTCTTGTACCTTATGTCTTATTTCAAATCTCTACAAGAATGATGATGTTGGGATTATCTACATGCTGCAGAATTATAGGAAATAATTGGAAAAAAAAAGATAACGATTTGAACTAATTCATACCTCTAAGAAGAAATATAGTTAAGGTCTTTAAAGTGAAAATGCCCTGCAATATTTCAAACTCGACACTTGTAATTATGAACTGTTTAGCTAGTCTCAATGCCAAGAGCAGTTAAGGAAACACCATTTCAAACAGGCACAAGGCATTCCTGGCAGGTCTCCTTGGCACAAAGGCAGTCCAGGAAAGGAGGCTACAGGGAAAAGAAAGGAGACTGTTCATACCGTTAATTGGTGTCACAGTTTTTATTGTTTGTTATATTGCAAATCCAGGTGCTTTCAGGTTTCTGAAGAAGAGCATCATAGCATGCTCTGGTAGTATGTAGGTGTAATGGGGAGGCTGGATATAGGAAAGCTGCTGGTTTTCAATGCAGCCATCAGAAAATGTAACGGACAGAATTGCCTTTTGGTTTTGCAAACTCAGTGAATGGACTCTTGGGTATGTCTCTGAGATTTGTTTTATTTGGTGCAGTTGTAAGAGAATTGCTGTCCACTGGATATACCTGCATTTTGTTCCCAAAATAGCTTCTCATTGTCTTTATTATGGATTTTGTGACAGGAGAGTTGTGGCTGACAAAGTCACAGATTACCAAGATGAATTGCTGATATCCTGTGGGCTCAGGTTTTGTTGGTGGGGAATATATTCAGATTTGAAAGCACTAGGGATCACAGTGACATGTAGTCTCTTTTTGGAGACCTGCACACCACATAATCTGTAATTGCAGGAGTATTTCCAGTTCTCTTTGCCTCTGCATACTGAAGACATCTCCTCATTGTGTAAGATGACCCAATATTAGCTGGACTCTGTGGGTGCATGAAAGAAAGAATAAGCCTTGCATTTTTTCTAATGAAACTAGAATCAGTCTTGTGTAAGTAATAAGCTTAACAGAAAAGTAGGTTTATTTGATTTGTTGAGTTGTGCTGTGTTCTTTCCTGACATTTATATGCAGTTTTTGTGTAAGTGTTTTGGTTTGTGTTTTTTGGGTTGGGGTTTTTGTGTGGTTTTGTTTGTTTTGGTTTTTTACTAATTATTCATCAAGAGTCTATCAGGTCAGGAAGATTGCACAGACTTGTTATGTTGGCAAAATTGGAAAGGTCTCCAGTAAGTGCTTGAAATGTTTTACTTGATGTTGTCAGCTGATGTTGTTCAAAACTGTGACTATTAGTATATTATCAAAGTTAAATGTTACACAAGAAGTTTTTATAACAATTAGGACTTCAGTGCTCAAATTTCGAGTTTTGAAACTTTTTTGGTGATGATTTAATCTCAATATACTGCAGTCTCTGATATGCTTATCTTCAAATTATGTTAACAACAGAATTCTATAGTTATTTTTACTCTTTTTTTTGTTTTATTTCACAAACTAAAAGCAGTTTTCTTTAAAAGTTGCTTTAGAAGTTTTAAAGACTTGTTACTTTTTTTTTTTTTTAAATCAAGTCATGTTTTATGGTATTAAATCAAGAAACTGACCCAACTATTCAATTCATCTTCCATTCCTGCATTTTCAGGGGAAAATTCAGATAAACTTGCTCATCATGAAACTTTGAAATTTCCAATGTTATATTCAACACTAAACTGTTGTTGTGATGCAATTATTCAACTCTGTCTTTAATCCAGTGATGATACCATGAGACATTCCTATTCTCTAACCTCTTCTGATGGTTTCTTCCTTTCTTTTCTGTTTTGTGAACGAATCTATTAATTCACATTACTGCTCAGTGAACTAAATTGGGATTAATTTATAGCAGTTAGGAAAAAATTGTTTTCCCCCACAGTTGAGAGGGTGATTAGAGGAAAAGTTTATGTATTAATTTTACAGCAAGTTTTACCTAAAACCTGCCCAGTCTGGTTTATCATGTGTATCACACATAATTACATTAGCTTAAATGGGAGAGCACTATGGGCATCACTTCAAAGTTCAAATTGAGACAGAAAAAAAGAGGGGCAGTTATTCTCGTTGACATCACTTTAAACTGATCAGATAATTGTGATAAAATACATTGCAATAAATTAATTTCAGGATATTACAGGTCTTTAGGTAGTACCTTTCATAGCAAAGGATCCCAAAACTGCCACATAAGGGTGTTATTTTATGTGCTCCCTGTAATAAAATGCAGAAAAGCAGGGGGAAAATGTAATGATGTAATTTGTTAAACCACTAATTGATGCTGAGTAATAGATAATATTTCAGGAGCTGATTATATTTTCCATGTCTAGTTAAAAGTTTAATCATATTATTCCAAAGAGATTTTTAATCCAAACATTAATATTGGTGTTTAGTAGCTTACCGTAAGGTGACATGATGGCTACTTGAAAGAGAAGTAGAATAGGCAAGGCCTTCAGAGCCTCTACATAACAAGAAATTACACAGTTTGGACATAGACATTTTAGTATGCAGTTTAGAAGCAGGCACTCCATTTAACTTAGACTTTGTTGTCTCATTAGTATGATGCCTGAAGAGACCACAGACAGTAAACATATAGGTTCCTCTCAGCAAAGTTTTATAAAACTTCAGTATGAATTGTCAGGTGAGCTGTATGAAGAATCCCAGGCAAGAACGACAAAGGTGGTTTTGAGGAGGAAGAGAAGTCCAAAGGGTGCTGCATGGTAGATGAGAGTTTCACATATAGGAAAGAAATCAGCCGTTGTAAAAATAAAGAGTTTATCTGCTGCAGCATTTTCTTTGTTAAATAATTAGAATTATTTTGTAAATAGTTTCTTTGTATTCATTTATGGAAAAGAAAATTAGTAAATGGAGTATAGGTGCCCAGTTTTTTGGTTTAACTCAATGAAATTGAAATTGTTAACACTGGGAAGCAATGGCTTACTTGTGAGCATCCTGGCATTTGGGAAGAGCTCTGATGTGACTTTAATTTGCTTGGCCTCCTGTCTCAGACCTGAATCTCCCACTAGCACTGATTGTTGGGAGTACCACATATGAAAGATGGTCTCCTGAGGCAAATAAAAACTGTACAGGGAATAAACTGAAGACATAGAAGTGTTTCCCGTTGAGATACAATATGTAGGAAATACAACCAGCATGTCCATTAAAACCTGTCCCCTATATGTATGTAGGTCAATAAATTGCTTTTGCTTTCTTTTTCCAGTTTTGTTGTTGTTGTTTTGGTTTGGTTTTGTTTTTGTTTCTTTTTGTTTGTTTGTTTGTGTTTTTTTTTGTTTTGGAATTATGAACACATACTTATGAATTTATTGCTGAATCATAAGCATTCAAGATACCCCATATTTCAAAAATCATGTTGATGAAGAGAGGAGAATAAGCTGCAATTTCAGGAGGACTGCTAGCAGATTTCAAGCCTGGTTGACCAGCAGCTTATGGCACCAACAATCAATAAGCTTCTGTACATTTTGTAGCAGAAAGGCACCAGAAGTTGTCCATCCTGATGGTCACAATGAAAATTAGAAGCCAAGATAGTCTGAAAGGAACACTGTGTGGCTGGGATAGATTTTGGTACCACCCAGCACTCTCCCTAGGCTTTGAAATACAGTCTGCCACAGAGATCAGACCAGGTGAGGACCTCTGGGAACCTTGTGTGTGCTGATGAAGCTGCTGCCTCAGCAGCTGTGAAACAGCTGTGGGTCTATATAAGGAAAGATCAGCCAGTGGATATGCATATGCTTGCAGTGTGGGTATGATCTTCCAGATGGCTCTTCAGTTGTTATAGAGATGAGTTAGCATTTTCTCTGTGAAGAAGGTGTAATATGTTTTCTGCAGTATTTTAAAGTTAATAGTATTAAAACCGATGCTAAATTGAAATTTTATTTGTCTAATTGTAAGTGGAACTGAACGATGCTAGTTCCCAGTAAAGTCACATGTGGGACAACCTTCTTGTCTCATTTTCTAATAATTTTCATACCCTACATCTTAGTTTTATAATTCTTTTACATATCATAGTCTCTATGCTGGTGGACTTGTCTGCGTGCTACACAAAGGGACTGTTTTCTATGTATGTATCAGTGAACTGAACATTTACAAAGCAAGACTGAAGGAGAATTAGGGACCTGTTGGGTTGAGGCAGGAGTGGGCCAGCTGATGGCAATTTGAGGAGTTTCAAGGGCTAAGTGTTTTGAGAACACGACAAGGACTGGACACCTGCAGAAAGGAGAAAAACAACATCTGCAGGTAAGAGGATGAACTGGACCTGCCAGGAGGCATTTAAATAGTGTTGTGGTTAGATTTAGAAGATGAATTTAGAAAAATAAGATATGTTGACTAGCCAATAATAATGTAGCTTAATTATGTGAACAACATGTGTTTTGTGTGTGACCAATGACAAGTTAAGTGGTCAAATATGTGGTAGTTGTTGAACTGTATAAAAGTAAGTATAATTTCCAATAAAGATGAAGCTTCCAAAAATTGAGGCTCGCACGAAGCAACACAAGACAAGGAGTGGTCATTGGAATCTCATCAGTTAGAGAAATAAATGTCTAAATTATAAAGAAGTTTCAGGTTAAAATCAATTAAAACAAACAAAACACACACACACACACAAAAACAACCAACCAATCAAAAAAAGAACAACAACAAAAAAAACCACACCAGTTTATAACTAACCTGAAACTCCTTTAGATAATTGTCATAGCCAGCATGGTAATGGATGAGGAAAAGCAAGATCTTGTATTACTCTAGATTCAGGTTAAATGGAATCTTGTGTTATTAAACTTCATTGTAGAATTATTCAGGTTGCTTTCTACTTTATGAGTTTCTAAACAATAATATTTAAAGTGTAATTTTAGTTTACTGAGTCTTGACATTTAATTAGTACTAGTTTTGATTTACCTAATCAGATTTGCATAACACCATCTGAACAATATATGGATTTGCATTTAAAAAGTGAACACTTCTCCATTTTCTTCTTTGAGAATTACACATGTGTGTATGTAAGGTACAGACAATAGGACTTTAGTCTTTTAGCTACAGTCACTGAGAGAAAAGTATTTCAAATACTGTTTTGTCTGAGGAAGCTTAGGTTACCTAAAGTTACAGGAATTTTTTCCCCAATTATTAATATTTTATGAAAGCTTAATAGGATATAATAAACTTTCATTCTAAGTATTTGATAGTGTAATAATAACACTGTGGAAAATTATTGGTTTGGTTTGGTTTCATTTTTTACCTCTGTGGTATAGAAAAATATATTTCATATCAAACAATGTGATCCCTGAAGGTACAGTGTTCTGTTCTGGAATGATCATAGCCTGAAATCAGTGTTATTAACCTCATTGAATTGAAAGAAAGCAGACCTTACTTAGGAAACTCCATTTTCAACCCATACTGCCAACGTGAAGCTTTTTACTTTTTTCACCTGAGCCATTACACTATATTAGCAACTCTTCAAGGTTTTCTGGATATTTTTTTTCCATATGCCATTCTAATGACTTGTTTTATCTAATGTTTTAATGTATTAATGACAATTCTTTTTATACTACAAAGAACTTGTAAACAACTATAAATTTTAAAGTAAATGGTTGTATGTATGGAATTGAAAGCAAAGTCATATTTTTTGACATAGAGCAAACCTGAAATTTTCTTGACATTGAACAAGGATATATGTTGCTAATTTTACTTCAAATGTGGTGTTTTGGCAGTTTTTTTGAATAATTGAAAATTGCTTAATCAGGAAACACTATACTGCATGTTAAAATATGGAGGGCAACCAGAAGCTGTTCCTGTTTCAACTCACAGGCACAAAACTATTTTCCTTGTATGGTAAATCAGAGAAAAGGCCATACTTTTTCCAATAGGAAGAACTTTGTAAACTCTAACAGTCTTAAGCAATTTAGGTTACTTTAGTTTGTAACCTATATTAGTGAATTAAATAAGTAATTTATTTGTGAGGGTATCAAGCCCCTTGCTTACTCATATTACTCATCTAAGTTTTTATGGCCTGTTGGCCATAAAGACTCACATCATTAATGTGAGCATTATGTGAACAAGGAGTGTTCACTCAGACTCTCATTGCTACTGTTTTCTCCTTATAAAAATAGGTTGTAGTTTATCCACCTGCCTACTGGAAACTGAGCACTTGTACAAACTGTACACAGTCAGTGTTGAGGAGGGACCTGTTGGGCATGAGTTAAAAATACTCTGAGAAGAGTGCCAATGATTAAACAATGTGGGCTGTTGGGTAGCATTGCCTACTCCTATGCACTGCCCCTATTAGGTTCACAGGTGCAGATGTAACCACATGTAGGCAAACCCACCAATTTCAAAAGCAGAATTTTCTGGTAACTAGATCCACTCTATTTGTTTTCCTTTTTGCACAGAAATATACAGTGATCATAACACCAAAAGAAACAGAGAGAGGGAGAAAAAGACCAATCCCCTGGCTCTCTTCTGCAATAAAATGGTGTCACATGTAGGAATCAATATTAAAGTTCTGCTTCTATAAACTAACAGCTCTAAAAGCAATTACTCCCTCATATGTTACTATTTGGTTAGTCTAGCAAACAATGAAAAATATTCTTGGAGAACCATGTTTTGGTTTTTGAATAACACCAAGCTTCATCACATTTTTGGCTATTCCTTCACTTCTGTATACTGTCCAATTCCTGAGATTCCTCTCTTTTGCTATTGAGAGCATTTGATAGGGCAAATTTTTCAAGGTTTCATATTAAATGACAAAAGTAATAAAAGTAGTGTGTTGTTCAGAGACTGTGGAGAGAATTTTTTTCTTTTTTTTTTCTTTTTTTTTTTAATGAAGCAGTTATATTTATGTTCTTTTAGGAAACAATTTTTGGAAATTTCAAAAACCTGAATGTTTCTGTGTACATGGAAATACACAGATCCAGGTGATGAAAAAAATATATAAAGATAATATATTTTGTAACTTAGATCATTCACCTTTGCTGCTTACTGAAAGTCTGCATTCTGATCTGAGTGACTAAGACTAAGAACTGTAAAACCACCAAATGATCTTAGGTTTTTAAGAAGACACTTCTGTACTTTTTCAGGTAATATGTTTGCTAGTAAGGTATATTGATGCTACTCTCTGATGCAAATTTGAGTCTGAAACATTTTAAAAGATATACGTTTAATGGGCAAATATTCTCCTCCTTCAACTTTTACCTCATTTGTCCTTGAGCAAGTGCTACAGGTGTTTATTGCTGTTCCTTTGTAGTTGAGATTAATATTGATTTTAGATATAAAATTAAGTAGACTTTTTTTGTAACATAATATGGTAATGAAAATTAATCACAAGCCAGCTTTGCTGTTAATCCTAACTAAAAATTTTAACAGGTACTGTTAACACTGCAATATTGAAATAAAAGGATGATGACTGACCAAATTTTTGGTTGTCCCAAGTAATTTAATCCTGGAACAGCAAAAGATATTTAATAAAATAGCTATGTCAGGCTGGTATAGTATCCCTTTTGAAGGTTTTTTTCCAAGTCTGATTTGTGTTGCAAAGGCATATGAAGTGAAAAATGCTGTTGACAGGTCTCCCCAAGAAAACACACCTGTCATATTACCTATCTGAGTACCTGTGTAGCCTGTGTAGCTTTGTGGATAAAATGTCATAATTCTGGAGAAATTTCATTGCTGGACAAAGAACAGCGTTGTTTTGGTATAGAGATACTACAAAGTGTGAGTAAGCCCTTGGGGATATATGGTAGAAATGTAGATAGGATTTGTAGAGGTGTTGTAAGCCAGTTCCTTTTTGGTTTTTGTTCTGATGTAAGAGTGTCAAAATGAAGATAAAACAATGAGAAAAACTAGAAAGTCTGTACTGGAAAATCTGTACTAGAAAGGAGTTTAATTTTTTTTTCAAGGTTGTATAGTTCTCCAGGTATGATATTGAAGTCCTCTGGCAGTAACTCCTAAATATATCATATTTTTCATTAAAACTGCTTTTCATTAAGAAATCCTGATTTTTGAGCCAAGGTTAATGAAAAATACAAATCCCAACAGAAGTCCTTGAGGAACTCTAGTAGGAATTTTTCTCTAACCCTAATTTTGACCACTAATCCATTCTTCTTTTTTTAATGGTTTCTTACTAATTTTAAAATTCTTGCACTGATTCACATATTCTCCCATTTAAGTAGAAATTTCTAATTCCATATTGTATCACAGTAATCACTGAAATCTAGATAGGTGAGAACAATTGTATTTTTCCACTTAAAAAATCCATTGCCTTATCAAAGAAGGCTATCAAGATAAAATAACAAAATCTACTTTTGTTGTATACTATTTCTTTCAGAAGTCTGGAATGGTAGTGGAGAGTCTCGATAATTTTAGCGTTCCTTTCATCTTGCAAAGTTTCTGCTAGTTCCTATTACTTATGTTACCCTGTTGTCATTAATTGCATTCAAATATACACAGTGCAACCTAGTTTTGGGGACACATAGATGGTTTTTAATTTGGACTCTGCTGTGATTATTGATAAGGCTCAAGTTTTTTCTCTTAATCTTCATGTATGAAAATGTTTTGCTTTTATTTCAGCTACAAAATTTATCTCTCTCTCTCTCTTTTTTTTTTTTTTTTTTTTTAATGCTTATGTTAGACCTGTGATTTATGATGCCAGAGATGGATTTTTTTCAAATGTAATTTGCAGTTAAGCTTTAATTAAGTTAGTGTCTCTCTACACAAGTACGTAGTTGTTGCATGAGATCATGGAATCACAAAAATCACAGAATCACAATGTGGGTAGGGTCAGAAGGGACCTCTGGAGACCACCTAGTCCAACCCCTCTGCCAAGGCAGGGTCGTGTAGAGCAGGTTACACATAGAGGGAGACTCCACATCCTCTCTGGACAGCCTGTTTCCAGTACTCTGCCACCCTCAAAGTAAAGTTCCTCCTCGTGTTGAGGTGAAACTTCTTGTGTTTTAGTTTATGGTCATTACTCCTTGTCATGGTACTAGGTACCACTGAAAAGAGTCTGACATCCTCTTGACACCCACTTTTGAGCTATATAGGAACGTTTGACTTAGAGATTGAGACTAGGTCTCTGACAATGTACCTAACAATGTTAGTCTCTTCAAATTCTCCACGCTGTTCTGGAATTGTTTTCTATAATCAGGTCTTCTTTCAAAATCATTTAAGAAATAAGTTCCTATTTACTCAGTGACTTCCAGGTAAATAAAACGTTAGTTGTTTTTTCAGAAACAAAGTGTATTTATGATGTATTTCAAGGAATGTTGTTTCCTGGGAAAGGTTAGTACTGATTGGAAAAAATTTCAAATAAGTGTTCTGATTTTTAGTGTAACCATTAAAGATACAGTGAAGTCTAAACTATCCCAGTGAGTAAACTAGTGCTGGGCTCAGTACTTGGGCCTTGCTTGTTTTGGCAAGATGACTCTCAGCAGATGTCCCAGCCTCCAGAGTGGGTGGCTGCATCTGTGTGAGGCTATACTACCTCCTGCACAATGCAGGAGGAAAGCATGGGGAGAACACTCAGTCATCTAATGCAAAAGTGCTCAAGGAAGGGTTTCAACAATTCAGCTGCCAGTAAAATGCCTTTTTTTTTTTCTTCCCCATCTTTTTTTTTTAATTATTCTGAATTTATTTTGATTCACTTGACTCTTCTGTCCATATGAACATTTCTCATATTTATAATCCATATATCTACATGATCTCTTCTTATTTTATAATAATTGCTTACATTTATTCTCCCTTTCCTTAAGGTGTTTATTGTTCAATAACTATGCTGTAGTAACATTACCATCGTACCATGGTTTTAATTGCTATTCTTAATTTTTTCTCTTTCTTCTTTTTTTTTTCCCTCTATGTGTGTGTCTTGCACAAATATTTAAAGCCTCTATATTGTATTGTCTAAGCTACTGGCATACAAAACTCTTTAGTTATTTCTCTTGACAATATCTTTTTTCCTAGAGAGATTCACTTCAATATTTTCCCTAAGTGTACGATGACCTAAATCCTTATTTCAGTACTAGTACTTTCTTCCTCACTACTGGCAATTAATTCAGTTCTAGATCCTCTACTTTTCCCATTGAGCTTGTTAAACTGCCTTTCTTCTTCTAGTGATTAAAACTTCATATTCAGATCATTTCAGACTGTCAAAATTTTATCTTTATTTGTTGAATTAGTGTTTCTACTACTTATCTTACTACTTGCTTCCTCAATCTCTGGTGGAATCTGTTTGTGAAAAAATCCTCTTTTGGTGATTGCTTTCTGTTGGTTGGTGAATTTTAGAAATTCTCCTATAGATGATATTTCACTTCTTTGTTTATTACATTGTGTGTCTCATTTGTATTGAAAGTACTAGAATTCCACCAAAGTTCACTTTTATTTCTTTAGCTCCTTCTTTAGGTAAGCATATTGATCTTTGATTTCTGTGTTGTACACAATCACAGAATCATTAAGATTGGAAAAGACCACCAAGATCACTGAGTTAACTGATCACCATCTTGTCAACTAGACCATGCCACAAAGTGCCATGTCTAGTCTTGAACAGTTCCGGGATGGTGACTCCACTACCTCCCTGGGCAGTTCATTCAAATGTCTAACAACACTTTCTGTGAAGAAATTCCTCCTGATGTCCAAGCTGAACTGCCCCTCCTCCTGGTGCAACTTGAGGCTATATCCTCTCATCCTGTCGTTGGTTGTCTGGGAGAAGAGGCTGATCCCCACTTTGCTACTGCCTCCTTTAAGTAGTTGTAGAGATCAATAAGGACACCCCTGAGCATTCTTTTTCTCCATGCTAGACAATCCCCAGCTCCCTCAGCTGTTCTGCATAAGACTCTGGACACATTAGTCACTTAGGCAAAATTCTTGCCTGTGTTATGGTTCTGCTATAACAGTCTTGAAAACTGTTATTATACTGTCGTTGGTTGTACCATTTTACTGTATCTATATTCCAGTTTAAGGAACTTTTTAATTAATTTTTCTTTCCTCAATACACTTACAATTTATAGGACAATTTAAAAGTGCTAGACCTTTTTTCTTTGATTTTTAAATTATTTTACACATTGCTAGTAAAGCACGTGCCCTTCTGCTCTCTGGATTTACTGTGTAGATTGTCCCATTGCTACCTTCTAAATAGCACTTACTTTTTCAGGAACTGCTGTGTGTCTGCAGACACCTCCCTTCTGAGCCTGTGTACATGCATGATCATATGGACTGTGCTTTTGCAGTTTGTTGGGTTTTGTTTTACAATATTCCTGTCCTGTTTGGAGTCTTTTTTCCCAACCATTTTGGGCTAATTCTTTCTCCTCTCCTCCTCAGTTTTCAAATCCCTATCTGAAATAATATTGTGTTAAGATTGTTGTAATCATATCTGGTGTGTAGGCTCAGTTAGGTTCAATTCCATTCCTAAATAATTTCTATTAGGTATCCCTGGGACACATTTGTGTGTGTATTGTAGATAGACACAAAGTCTGCTCCAACTTCTGTCATTTTCTCCACTTTTAGGGCAAATTTTTCTCTCACTCAGTAATCTTTTTCTGTTCTTATAAAACTTTTAAAAACAAGGAAAACAAACAAACCAAAAAAATTCCAGGTATCCCAGCAAACTTTCTGACCTCTACTGCTTTGCCGTATTCTGATTGTTGAGTTGTCAAATGCTCTCAACCACACCATTTCTTAACTATTTAAGACGTTAAAACAGTATTGCCCATATAAAAGAATTATCTTGAAGGAAAGTTAAAAGGTAATGCATGTGGAAATCCATTACAGAGTTAGTTTGCTTTAGTAAACCTTTAACATTGAAGATTTGTAAAATGGCAGTAGGCATTTTGTACAAACTGTTAATGCCAGAGAGTTACTGAGAATTCCTTCACGTGCCCTGCAGATAGAGCAGCTTGTTCTGGTCTGTTCAGATCTCAGCTCTAAAGACCTATAAATGAGATCTGAGTTCTATTGTGGACTTAATAGATGACTCACTTCTGAGACAGCAGAAGTAAAAGCCCTAGCAAAGCATTAGTAGATGTAGCTGTCAATAACTTCTGTTATTTTTGTCCTTACTTTTTCATAGTGATATGAAATAACACATGATATAGAATTGAGATCAGCAGCATTTGAAATGTTTCGTGATATTACTCAGAAGGTGACACCTCTGCTTTCTAGTCAAATCCCCTAATATAAACCTCCTTTTAAACATAAAACTTCTGAATCATCTACTGTTGAAACCAAGTTCACCCCATAGCTAATGCCAAGTATGCTAGCATTCTCTCTTGTGCTAGGCACCCATACAGGATCATAGAATTTTTAAGGTTGGAAAAGACCTCTAAGATTATTGAGTCTAATCATTAACCTAGCACCACCACGTTCACCATTAAACTGGGTCCCTAAGTGCTAAATCCACACATCTTTTGAACACTTCTAGGGATGTTCACACACTGCTTCCCTGGGCAGCCTATTCCTATGGGTGACCAACCTTTCAGTGAAAAATGTTTCCCTAACACTTAATCTAAACCTGCCCTGGTGCAACTTGAGGCTATTTCCTCTGGTCCTATCCCTTGTTACCTGAAAGACAAGACCACCACACTACACCTTTCTTTCAGATGATTGTAGAGAGCAACAAGGTCTTCCCTAGTCTCCTTTTCTGCAGGCTAAACCACCCCAGTTTCCTCAGCCAGTCTTCATAAGGCTTGTGCTCCAGACCCTTCACCAGCTCTGTTGCCTTTCTCTGGACACGCTAGAGCACCTCAATGTCCTTCTTGTAGTGTGGGGTCCAAAACTGAACACAGCATTTGAGATGCAGCCTCACCATTGCTGATGAGTAGTTTTGCAAGAGGATGAGAGTAGCTTTGTTTGTGAGAGGTAAGGGCCAAAGTAATTTTTCTTCAAAAGTCTGATAGGTGTTTTTCAGAACAACCAAAAAAAATCTGTTGTGTGTTCTTTAGTATTAATCTCGGTTACTTTGAGAATAATGTTCTACAATCC
The DNA here is from genome assembly GCF_022539395.1 of Myiozetetes cayanensis. Taxonomy (NCBI): domain Eukaryota; kingdom Metazoa; phylum Chordata; class Aves; order Passeriformes; family Tyrannidae; genus Myiozetetes; species Myiozetetes cayanensis. The sequence continues at coordinate 75,756,148 of NW_026086604.1, read as the reverse complement.
TGGAATCTGAGTTCTCTGTAATTAAACTATCTTCTCCATTTAAGTACCTGGTTTAAGATTAAGAACTCTGGAAGAAAAAAAATCTTCAAATATGTATCACTTCAAAGCAAATGAAGAGGGAGTTTTTACAAAGTCTGTGATTCCATACATCCTCTCAGGTCACCAGTTGTTTTGTGTATGTGACTGAACTCTGATATACCTAAGATAGTCTTATTGTGTGCCATACTCTTTAAGGGGTGAAAGCAGCTCACTCTAAAGCTGGAGAGTCATCATCTAAAAAAGGCAGATAGACTTCTAGTTATTTCATTTCACTATTCCTGGCATACACAGGACTGATCTCAAATCTTGTTTGAAAATATCACAGCATAGTCAAGCAGAATTTAACTGCCTTAAGGTCATGTTGGATGTTCTGTGATATTTAATCATGTCCAGAGGACCACTTCAAAAGGTCTACTGTAGAATCCAATTTTATATCTGACTGTCCTATTTGGATGCCATTAGATACCTATATTTAGCCAGACTCAGCTATGATGTTTTCTGGTCCTGAATGTCTGTCTTAAAGAAGATGGTGGCTGACCACTAATGTCCCTTTGCCTTTTCAACCAAAACTTAGTAATTTCCCATGTACCAAGAGCTTTTTTTCTATTATGATACTTTTCAGAGTTTTTAACCCCTATTGGGCTTATTTTTTATGCCTTTGAGCTGAACACTTGCAAACCCAGAAAAAAATTGGACTCTTACAGATAACAACCAGTCTAATATCAGGTAACTAATTATGCATCACATTGAGAAGAAAAATTTGGTCTTGAATTTCCAAGAAGTAACATAGGAATAAGAAAAGCTCTTGGGCAAATTTGGCTTCTTAAGAAAACACACTAACAGAAACAAACAAACAAACAAATAAATAAATTTTACACAATGATTTAATGTATTGTTTTGTGTTCCACTCCTTGTAAATTCTGTAGCTTAGAGGAAACAAGCTCTAAAATTAATTAATAATGACAACAATAATTGAGGATTAGTATGATAATACTATTATTATTAATAATAATAATAATGAAGAATTCTACGCATCTCAGTGTATAAACAGAACCTTAATACTAGGAGAAAACACATCAAGATTACGTATACAAAGAACAACACAGCTTTGATTCGTAATAAAACTATAATTCATAAAGCTATCAATAACAGTTTCTGTAAGACTAGCCAGAGACCAGTTATCCCAGTGGGATAAAAAAGCAAATCTATCTTCTTCTGGGACTACAGGAGAATTCTTAAAGGGGAGATCAGTGGAAGTGAGTCAGGAAAAGTTAGCAAATGTGAAACTAGTCAATTTAGCAATGAAATTTCCTAATTCTGAAAAAGAGAATGTAAGAAAAGAACAGGTAGGACTGTGAATTTTACAATATTTTTAAAGGGTAAACTGAGCAAAAATGACACTTCTTCAGTTGTATGGAAGAGTTACAGGCCTGTGCCCAATAAGTCATGTCACTGATGACATGTCTTAGATGTCACCAAGAATCAGCACCTAGTTCTGGGGTAGTTGACACTTTATTTGTAAGTGGCTTGCGCTGTGCAACGTAGGTACTGCTGGTATCCTAACTTTTACTGTCTGTAGTTCCTCTGGGATGACTAGAGATCTCTGATACTTACTAATTGTATTACAAGGAGGCAAATGAAGGGCAGTAAAAATTCTGTAACTTCTGCTGATACCTTGACCTAAATTCTTGCAGAAGAACTTTGGGGTATTTTTGAGGACTTGCTGGTCTATACCAAGGTTTCTTGACTTACAAGATGATGTCTTGTTGCGGGTCAAAAAATCCTCACTTACATACAGAACAGAGGGCTAGCCTTGCCTGTGATTTTTCTATTTCTTATCGTGAATGATTCATGAGTATGTTAAAGCAAGAAGTGCATTTTAAGAAAGCTAACAAAGTTTCTATGTAAATGAAGTTCAAATATTTTACTGGTAGAATTGACAGCACACTGAGTAATACTCTATCTCATATGGTTTTTTAAAGCTAATTTGTCTTCCATTTAAGGCATACTCTTTCAGTGTCATAAATCTACAGACATTAAAGCTGATGAAGCAAAAGAAAAAAAAAAGAATTGAATTGATAAGTTTATTTTAGTTTTTATGTGGTATACCTTGATTCTCTATATGGTTTCACATTAATTAGGAATCTACAGAAATGTCAGTGTATTTTCTGATAGGGTGCTTGCAGGAATAATGCAACAATAATTTCTTGGTTATTCAATATATCTCTAAATTTTTCTTCTTTGGTTATTAGCGTTTATTAGTATCATACACTGTGAGATTAGTTAAGTGATAATAGCAAAGACAAGTCAAAGTGTTTAATGAGATTATATTGATATAGTGCATATTTGAGAGGGATTGGTAAGCAATGTATATAAATGAAGAAAACAGTTCTCTAAAACATATTCAGTTCTAAATTTGTGAAAAATCAGGACTAGATTTTTTTTTGTTTGAGTATTTTTTGTGGTTTCTGAACAGTTTCAGAACCAATGCTTCTGTATTTCTCTATGAAAGTAACTAATTTGACTTTAATCAGAGGGTTTTCAAATTAGCTCATTTTCCTAAATTTAGTGTGAGATAAGAATTCACGTATTACTCCCAAGCTGCTTACAAATCCTAAAAATACCATTGCTGTGCATTTAGTAATTTCTATTAGATTTCCAATTTTGAACAAATGCTTACAAATAAAAAATTGTACACTGCTGTAGTACTGACTCTATAGATTTACCATGGTAAAAAACACCTTAATGTCTTCATGTTCTGCTGCAATGGGCAATCCAATGCCTATGCTGTTGTCTGTTTACATAAGTATCATGGAAGACATTATTTTCTGATCATGCTAAAAATTTTGTTATTCTGTTTCAGTGAAAGCTGCTGAGTTGTCAGGTTTCTGTTATCTACAGTGGAGGCTCCCAAGACTATTTGACAGAAAACATATTTTCTAAGCTCTTGGTTAGTCATCAAGTAAGTAGTTTCTCATGTTTTTATATAATTTTCATTCACCTCCAATGAAGTGTTTGTGTTGTCTTAGGTATTTCTTTTTTTAATTACATCACTGTTATTTTGACTTTCTTTTATATAAAAACGTTTTTCTCTAATGTTTGATGTTCCTTTACAGTCTGTAACACATTTAGGTGAGTTTCTGAGTATTTTAGAAGGACAAAAAAAAAAGGCATTTTCTTAGTATTCACTTTCAGCACCTAACAGAATGGTGTTCAGTGACCTGTATTACTCCCAAACTATGAAGCATAAGTAGGAATAAGAATTGAACAAATCATCTAAAAATGTGGCTCCATTAGCATGGTAAGGTGATCAAAAATGGTGTAGGTAAATGTAGGTAAATCTTAATCGTAACCCTTAAGAAATGGTTAAACGGTTACAAAACCACTAGGTTCTACTACTGTCATCCACCTGTTTGATTTTCAGATTTTCTTATTTTGCTTACTATTTCACATACTTTGTTCTTCATACCAATATCGTCTTAAATTTTTTTAATTCCTTTAGACAAATGGTAAACCAGCCATTAAAAGCAGATTCTCTTGTGGTCTTGTTATACCTGTTGGTTTTTTTCAGTTCCATTCTTTTACTTTGTTTCTAATCCTAAAGATGAAAATTGGGTTGATGGGAAAGCATTTGAAGTAGGGAAATTATAGGAAAAGCCTCAAATCATAAAACTGTAAAATGAGGTGAATTAACTGTTACATTTAAGCGGTATTTACAGATTCTACTCAGATAACAGACTTAACCTTTTAAAAATTATGCTGGTGGAGATTAAAGAATTCATGCACTGTCCAAGTCACTTCTCATCAAAATGTAGTGATTTTTATTTTTTTCCCCATCACAGAATACATAAATGTTATTTTAATTTTCAGTTCAAGAAATTGATTCAGTCTGAGTGGCAGTATTTAAAGTGGTCTCAAAAATATGTATCTGAATCTGTTTACAAAATATTCTTGTATTCTTAAACAATTACAGCCCATGAAAACTAGCAATCTTTATTTCTTTATTTGTTAACTGGTGAAATAGAAAATACAGTTTTAGTGCTGGAAATAATTTCTAATTAGTCAGTTCAACAATATAATCTTATTTCACCACTTGTCAGAATAAAAAAATAAAGGTGTATTTATCTTTAGGGAACAAGTACCAAGATTATTTATTCTAGAATTTTATAACTCAAATTGATGATGCCATTCATTTCTGTTTAACTTACAAAATAACAGAGTGAGAATTACGTGCCCTTTTTAATGCTGTTTTTATGAATTTAGGCCTAAAAAAAATTATGTTGATTGAACTGATGGAATTGTCAGCAAGAATGGTGACATTCCAATGTTTAATTCAGTTAGTTCTCATAGAGGAAGGCAGTATCTAACTTTAAACTGGGAAGAAAAATTAGGCTTCAACTTGGGGAAAAATAAACTAGGAATCAAGTATTAAAAATCAGAGAATTAAAAGTTAAGTTTTTAATCAGATTAGCTGTCTAGCAAATTTGTACAGATATTCTCACTCTAGAATAATTTGGGATGCTTGGGGTTTTGTATACCTCTAAGACTCTAAATGAAGTCTAAATGTACAGAGGTTTGTAAATGAGGCTTACAAGTGCAGAAATCATTATGTTCAAGTGTGTCTGTGTCACTCAGAAGTTGACATGTAAATACAAAATGTTTACATGTTCTCTGTCTTCCAAGATATACAAGAAGGGAACATATTCAGTCATACACCTGCTCATAGACTGAGAAAGTTAATATAAATAATATTAATTTTTTCATACGACATTTCATAATTTTGTTCATACTACATTCAAGTAACTTCAGTGTGCATTGTGTCAGTCATCTATGACCAAGTTAGAGAATAATATTTTAAGGATAGGAATGCCACAGGTGTTTTTTCAATGTCATTGAATGTCACGAAGTTTTTTCAGCTCTTTACTATTTAATAATTTTGGATTGCTTCTGTACTTTCTTTTATCACATTAACATAAAAGTGAAGAAGCTCTTATAGGGAACAAAGCCAGTTTTTCTTCTGGTGTGCTAAAAAAGCAAGAGAGTAATTGATGTCAGTGAGTCATAGTTAAAGATGTTGCTGCTTCAGTGGCATGACACTGGTGTGATCTCATTGAGTAGGTTAAACTGTAACACAGAGAGGTGGAATAAAGACATTCAGTTATAAGGGACTCATCAGATGACACACACACAAATTCATGATCTCTTTGACTAATATTACAATGCTGCGCATCTTCAAAGCCTTTGAAGAGCTGTAGCTGTGCAGTTCCCTTTTATGTCAGCAGGAAACAAGCTTTGCTGCAATAAGATTTAGATGACTTCCTTTCACATACTTTGTTACTGAACAAAACAGACCATCACTTTTATTATGACATGCTATACATTCTGAAAGTATGTTTAGGCAAGTAGTAGATTAATTAATTAATGCAGCATATGATAAGTAACTAGTGTAAGTCTTCTATTGTGTTCACAGTTTTTTCATCTATAGTTTTCTATAATATTAGTCCCTGAACACTTAACATACGTTTTGAATATCTCCTTGATCCTATTTTATCCTTGGTTCATATTTCCTTTTCCTTTTACTTAAATGAAAGTAAGGAAATTTGGGGTTGGGACCTTGAATTGCCAGTTGCAAAAGGAACAAAACTATTTCCATAAGAGTTGTTGTAAAAATTCCTATTTAAATTAATTATTAGTTTTAGAACTGAATTCTAGGACTAAATACAGATTTGGTATTCAGGGAACTGAGAATAGGTTTTACATGCTCAGTAAATACCTGTCATAATGCTTTTAGGAAATAAATAAATAATTAGTCTCTCACAAATATCTGTTGTTTTACTAAAAGCACACTTGCATACAAGTAAAAGGTGATACTAAATTATGAGAAAAGAAATGATCAGCTGCACCACAGCAGAACTAGAATTTCCAGAACTTTTTGGCCAGCATTCACTCATTTTAGTTTGAAAGCAAATGAACCACGAAAGAAAATAAGATTTGTTTCTGTGGTTCAAGTTTCTGGTAACATCAGAAAAATTGTTGAGGTTCTTATATAGGTCACATCATCTCTGTTTGAAGAACCTCCGCTGGCCAGAGAGGATGAGTTACTCTGGAGACAGCTATATTGTCTTTACAATATTGAATCAGGATAGTTTGAGATTCTCTTAACATGCATTGGCATGAACTGGTGTGTAGCGCAGCTGCTCTGTTGCATCCTGAAGAAATGTAAACATTCTAAAAAGCAAGATACAAAATAAAAATGCATGTGTAAATTATAATAGGTGAAAGAACTCCTAACAAGAGTTTTCAATTAAATTTGTCATAGGAGTGTCATAGGATACTAGATTATGGACTGGCACCTTGTATATGAAAACAAATGAGATGAAGAGGCATATGTCCAGAAATAAATGGAGTATTTTCACAGAAACATGATGTGTGAAGACTTAGTTGACTGATACGTGTAACAGTGACAGAAGGCAATTAACTCTGACCAAGACTGCTCAATCAGTTAGGCTTAAGGGATGCAGGAAGAAGAGATTTTTTGGTTTGCTTCTTTCTGATGATGCAAGATCCAGGCACAGTCTAAAACTCGTCAGTTGATTTTACTAAGTATATTCAGAAAATGAACTTTTGAAGAAAAGTAGCTAGTAGAAATGTATTGAAGCTTTGAAGAAATATACCCAGCTAACATTTTGTATACAATTCTAAATAGGAAAGGGATTTGAGGTAGACATGTTATGAGAACTGGAGATTTTGGTTGCAATATGAAGACAAACTGTGCAGGTGACTAATATTCAGTGAGGCCAATGAAAATTTAATTTAACTAATTTAGGTAACAGAGCATCTCATTTTCTTTTGCACTCCCAATATAAATGCTGTTTTCATCTCTGTGGTGGTTCATATTAGCTCATTCCTGCTTAACTACAGTTGCTGACAGTGGGTAAAACATTGTCTTTGCTCTTACAAGTACTCTTTGAAGTCTACAGAGCAACACCGACTCAGATTGTTAGTAATAATTTAAATTACTTTTCTGAAAGTAACTTACTTATCTCATCCTAACACACCTTATATTTCTGTCTGCTGTAATTTTTCTTCCTGTGTTCCTTTCTGGATATACAAAGAAAGCCATGGCATATAAGTATAGAGTGCAGGATTCATTAAAAACTGTTTGAATTCTGTGCAGAGGATGTGCTGGTAAAACCACACAAAATTAATATTGATTTGTAATGTGTGTTGGGAGTGGGAAAATGATGTATTTCACAAGAAGCTTACTTTTGGTTATTTAAAACATTCCTTCTGTCTTTACTGACAAAAAAAAAAATAAATCTGTCTAGAACTGTGTTCCTACACAGAAATGTGAAGAATACTTTTTATTTTTAAACAATTGTTAGGAATATATTAGTAGGAATCTGTGTATTTATTAAAGGATGATAGCTATATTGTCTTTGAAGTTAGGGGACAGCAAGCAGATTTCTGGATTTTCTGGGGGGCTTTGAGGGTTTTGTTTCAATTTGTTTTTGCGTAAGATTAAAAATTTAATGTTCCTGTTAGAATGCATATTCAAGAGAAGAGGAATTACAGCACTTAAAAAAACGGAGAAGCAAAGTAGGTGAATAAGATACAAAATCTGCTATTGTGGCACAAGGTGCAACTGCTGCTCCATTGCTGGGTCTTTTGGAACGTTGTGAGAAGTCCAATTAGAAGAATGGAACTGAGCCAGGTTGCTCTAATTTTAACTAACTAGTATTGACTGGGGACTATCCCACTACCACCGTCATATTATCATGGATTCTTTTTTTTCAATGTTTATTGCTTCTAAAAGGAGTACTTAGTATAAGAAATCATGGTAAAATTCTGTTACTTTCTCAGGCTCTTCATGCTATTTTTACATAACTAGATGATAAAGATGAGTTGCACAGTAGAGATTAATGAGAGACAGCTATTTGCAGATTTTGTTTATTTTTAATTATGTGCAGTTGTTATGATTAGATTATTATTTAAAAACAATTAAGTAATCCTTGATGGACTCCTGAATTGTACCTAGTTATGATAATTGCTGAAAATATTCTTGCAAAATTGTTTCAACTCACTGTGATATGTGCTTAGCCTTGTCTAAACATTGTAAAAAGAAAACAATTAATCCTTAGTCATATACGTATTAAAGATGGTATGCTTCCATAAAGTAAATTGGCCCATCCAGTGTTTAAATACGGGATGTGGATTTGAAGAAATAATCTAACTTTGCTCTGTGGACAGTAATTACAGCATGTGTCTGGTAAAATTACTTTTCTGATTTAGAATAAGAAGCACTCTGGTTATTGCAAAGTGAGGAACAGTTATGAGGCACTGAGAGACAGAGAACACATATAGACGGAAGTACCAGGATTATATCATTGTGTTGATGTGCTTTTTAGTTACAGATGTATACATCCCACAAAATAATTTTTAAACAGCATGTGATTTACTAAGAGAGGCACTCACTTCAGGCTGTATATACAAGCATTTTTGTAGGAATATTTCCTAACCAGAGTCCTCTTGGACAAATCATTGGATATCTGCTTTTCTTCAGAGTCCTGTTTCTCTGCAGAGATTGCCTTTTGAAATCAACATTCAACTTTAAGGCTGTGACCTAATTTCAAACATAATGTATTTTCATTAACCTTCTATACTTAGTTTCTCCCAAACGTATGTTAAAATTGCTTTTCTTCCCATGTTCTTAATAGTATGTTTTAAGAGATGTTCTGTGGTAAGATGTTGATCCTGAGCAGTAGAACTTGAGATAGTGTGGTGTCCCTCCCTGAAAGGGAAGGGAGAACCTAAGATTTGTAGATGTCTGAAGTCACTCAAAAAAGGGACAAAAAAAGTCAGTGGATCCACAAAAATTTACAATGTTTTATTAGTAAATTATAAACACAACATGGAAATAGTTATAAGCTAGTCACTTATCTTATAGTACAAATTCAAGACAGTGGATATTAAATAAAGGGAAGGGTAAAAGAAAAGAGAAGGAGGGAGGTAGGCAGGCAGGAAGGAAGGAAGATAGGAAAGAAGGAAGGAAGGAAGTCATGGCTTCGGTGTTGATGCAGCTGATGGGGTGTTTAGGGTCCTGGGGTACACCATCTCAACTTTGTGGGAGTGCCTTAATAAATAAATTCCCTCTGCCCCTCACCCTGAGAGAAGTTTCTGGCTTCCTATGTGAATTAGTTATCATGCACAGTTCATTCTTCCAGACCTTCAGACCTTTCTGGAAGTGGGTCAGAGGCCTTCAGCTGTCTTCAATGTTCTTATTCCCTCTCTACTATGTTGGTCTTTGGTTGACAGTCCATGCCTACTTCTCAACTTTATTCCTGCACTTCCTCTGTGCTGTGTTGTGCTTATCTCCAGGAGCTAAAACAAAACCTTTGTCCCAGAAGAGTACTGTCCTACCTCCGTATGGCCCCCTTCTCCAGCTGTATCCTGTTCTTTCTTGCCAATTCACATGGTGTGTTCTTATCAACAATACTTGTTTTGCTCCATGGCTAACCAGCTATCTATTTATGAGACATGTGCATTAACCTCTTATCTTCTGGACTTATACAGACAGTGACAAATGTACTTGGCTTTTTGGCATTATTTATCATATATTATTTTTTAAAGATTACTATGTAAAGTCAGTGGTCCTTTTAGTTTTCTTTCATTAGTCATGTAAGGCTCTGCTTGTTTATCCTTGCTCTGTATGAGAAACGCTTCTACATGCTTCCATTTTTAGTACTAGCCAAAATGCAAATGTGAATTATAAAGGCTGAGATCTGTACTACCTTAGTCTTGCTTGGACATTAATTCCTAAACAAACCATAGAAAAGTTGTACTAAATAAGAATGATAACCTTTTGTTTCCCATTTGTACGAAAGTAGTTTAGAAGGTGCTCTGTGGTGTAGAGTCATTAGGGAAATACAGACCTTCTTAGCACTGATGAGCCCATGTTTAGACTCCCAGAAGCAGAAATTGATCTAAATAATCTGTCATAGTATTAACAGTAGTAATGGTTTCTTCTTCAGTGCTCTGAGAATTGTTTGGGTTTTGAGTATGAAATGCAATGAAGTAGAAACAGTGTAAAACGGCAGTATGTGTTTTTAGGCAATGAAAATGGTGTGTCAGCAGATAACGACTGCAGAACAAATTCTGCCAAAACCATTCTAGTAGGTTTATTCATGTTTTTTTCCTAGCTGTCACTGTGCCCTTATAATTTGGTTTTGCCTCAGTTGTGCACACCTTCACTATCAAGAAGTAATTTAACCTCTTTTGTATTCTCCCTCCCCCTCCCCCCCATTTAATCGCAGTTACACTAATTCAGTTTATTGGCTGTTTTTGTCTGGAAGATGTCAAGACAGAAGCAGTGAAAATAGTTCAGGAGATTTGTCATCATCATACTCTCACAGAATCAAACAGTCCACATTGATTAAAATAGAAATTTTATATATAAGGACGAAAAAGCACATGGCTTACCCCATAAACTACCATGTACTCTCTGAAACTGTAACTTTTGATGTAATGTCACTGGTGGATTCAGACCTATTTGTGAACATTGTAACCAAAAATTTTTCAAGCAGATTCCTGCCTATTTTGTTTTCCATAGTTTTTGCTTAATCAACCTGTTTTGAGACCCTGCATTTCTAAGATGTTTGGAAATCTGTTTGCTGATCTCAGTCTAATTACACAGACATGAAAGAATTCAGAATGGCAAATTCATTTATGGAAACACTAATACTCAGATGTGTTCTCTGAAGAATGCACCTCATCTCTGGAAAAGAATTTATTTTCTAATGTTATTTTCTGCCATATTTTACTTGCAAGTTGTTCTACTATATTGATACTTTTTTATTTATATTTCTTCTCACCAAAAGTGGTTATTTTTATTCTCTACTGTGCTACTGCAACAAAGCTTACAGGTAACAGGACTTTTGTTTTTCATTACTACTTTTCAGATATTACTTTCTGAAACATACTTTCTAAGTGTGCTAACTGAGATGTTCATGTCAGTGGTTTATAAGCAGCAAAAAAAGTGATTTTGGTAGAAAGTGAAAGCCTGGCGTATTGTTCATGTTGCTTACCATAAATACTCTAAGGAAAATGTCCAGTCCACTTGTGAATGAGAACAGTACCCACACAGCAGATGGCTGTGAGTGTAAGCATACAGACAACCATGTCCTTGCACTAAATATGTTTACTGAGGGCAGAATTCCCAGGCTAAAATTTCATATATCTGCAACTTTTATGCTGGTGACTGGGAGAATATGCTACTATTAGTCTTCTAAAGAAGTATAACTTTGAGTAATAGTAATATTTTTCTGCCTAAAAAGTCTAAATAAGAAGTCTTCCATGAGATAAAGGAATATTTTTTCTTTTTTTTTTTTTTTATATGGGATTAAAACAATTTTTAAGTTTTCTTTTTAAAACTTTAAATGAGAAAAAAATTTTAAATAAGACCAAAAAGAAGTAAATATATTATTGTTGAGCAGCAACAATACAGGAAATTAGCATAGCTGTTTGTGCCAAATTATCACAGAGTCATTAGCTAAAAGTGAAATCTGTTGCTTCCCCAGATTTTTTTTCTTCTGTTGAAAGATTATTTTATAATCAGATTCTTTAATGTTTATCTCTATCATTGATTACTGCAGACAAATTTTCTGTCACAGATACAACTGCAGGATGTCACCATTGGTTTGCTTCTTTGAAGTCTTCCTCTGTTGCTTCTTACAGAACAGACTTATCAGTCTCATTTATTTCAAAATACCATTGTGTCTATTGATAAAATCAGTGAACAGTTCCAGGGTAATCTGTTCTAGATACTTGATTTTGACTCACATTTTTCTTATCAGCTGCACAGGAATGTATAATTTGAAATAAATAGATATTAAATCTACGTAGAATCCTGGTCAAGTGAAGTAATCAATAGGTGGGCTTAAAGAACTTAAGTACAGGAAAAACAATGGAAAGTGACTACAGTGTTTGAATGAGTACAGAATATTAATTTTAGTGGGTTTTTTTTAATGAGTTGATCTAGTGTGCTTATAGTTTCTACTACATGATAAGTATAGCTAGGATGATTACTGAAATTTATTATCAGACTATTACTGAGGCCAAAGTTATACTATTTGAATAGCAGCATTACTGAAAGCATTATTAAAATATTTTCACTATTAGCACACATTTAATAGAAAGAAATAATTCTTTACGACTTAATATTGCTAATCAGATGTTCTGTATTTTAGAACTTTTTAAACTTAGGCTGTTGTAATTTTTAAATATACACTTAAATACATTTATTATTGTTATTCAAAAGATTAGATATTAAAGGCTGTTTGATGGATTGAAGTCTGGAGAAAAAAAACAAAATATGAAAATATGATGTTCATTTATTCCTTTGTCAGCTAATTCCTTATATATTCACTATTATCCATCTTCACTCTTCTTTATACTGGGAAGAATGTAATCTTTTGGGAAAAAGGAAATCTCATTGCTTCTTTAAGTCCTATACTCTTTGCAAAAAAATCAAATAGTAATGCTGACAGTCAAAAAAACCTTGCTTCCTACCAGAAGATTATTGTATAAATTAAGGTAATCTGTGGGAGTCATTTTTTGAAAAGCCCACTCAAATCACAGACTTGTTTTATTTTGAATTACAGAAATATTTGCAAATATTCCTCTGAGCAGAATATTTGATTAAAGCTGTCATGTTTTGGGGGGTCTGTTAGAGACTCAGCAGAGATTGGTAGACTTCAGAATCCAGGTCAGTAGGCATAAGGGACAACAATCTGAGTAAATAATCTAAGTAAATATATGAGTAAATATATCTGAGTAAAAATCTAAAAGATAGATAAGTCAAACTACCTTAGGGAATACATTATTTGCTTTAAGAGAGTGAGTTTTATAACCTTAATTGAACTTTGATGCTAAAAAACCATGCTTATTGTTTGAGTTTTGCAGAATAGTGGATGGTATCTTCAGAGGTAAGAGAGATGTGATTTCAGGTACATAGAAATTCCATTTTAGGCAGGATCCAGAATCAAGTACTTCTGACTTGATTTTCAAATTTTTTTCCTTCTTCTGCTTGCAGCATATATACATTGTGAACTGTTTCCATCCTCCTCTCCCCTCCAGAAAATGTTTGTTTTAAAAAGGTCTTGCCAATGACTTTTTTTTAGTATGTTAATCGCTAGCATTTGATTACATTATATGATGTGTGGTCTGGACAGAATTATTTTGCTTCAAGTAAGACCTTATCAGTTTAGCAGGCTATGTATATTTTTGACTGGGTCTAATAAATTAGCCACCACTTCTTCTTTTTTTTATTATATTTACTCACAAATCTTTGTCTAAGCAGTGAATTAAAATATCACTGATTAAGGTGTTAACAGCATTCAACATTAATAAAATGAACAATGCTTAGTACAACTATTACAGCCTAAAGCAATTTGAATAATTGAATACTACTTTGGCTAGCGAAAGCATTTGTTAGCAGCACTTGTGTTTCCAAATGAAAGCAGAGTGAAAGCTCCAAATGTTATGTTGATAAATGTTTTGTAAAACCTGCTGATCCTATTGCATGTATGTGGGTAAGGCATCTAGACACTGACATTCTCTTAACATTATTTATAGCTGCAGCAAAAAGCAAATGGTAAGTGCACTCAAGTGCACAGAATGTTAAGTGTATAAGATGGCAGCTTAAAAAGAGATCTGTGTACTCAGAGGAGAAATAGCCTTTAGGGTGTTCACAGCGGGAAAAACCTCTGAGAGCAGATGAAAGCAGGTGTAAAAATGACAGAGTAATTCTTCTTTCCATTGAGATGCTGAGAGTTTAGTTCAAGGGATTGCAGTTTCAATATACTAATTTTTTTTTGTTTTCTTTCTTTGACTTCTGCAGTGATTAGAAAGGATTGTAATAAAATATTTAGTAGGAGAATCTACCATAATCACCTTGGAAATCTGATGCAAACTTCGAAGAAAATACCCAACAGAGGGGGGAAAAAAAAGCAAACTGCAATTATAGGCTTAGGGGGAGGGGACAGCCAGGAGTGAAAATTAAAACCAAACAGAAGCCTAGAATATCCCTCAAAACAATGCACTTAAACTAGACCCTGACACTTTGATGAAAGGTTAGTAAAATGTAAAAAAACACATGGGAAAAGAAGACCTTTATGTACCATATACAATGACAAAAAATAGCTATCGAATTTATTTGCCTGAAGAAAACCAAGCTGAGTGGTGCATATCACACACCTGAGAGATGGGATGCCATCCAGAGTGACCTGGGCAAGTTTGAGAAGTGGGCCCATGTGAACCTCCTGAGGTTTAACAAGGTGCTGCACCTGGGTAAGGGCAACCTGCAATACTAATATAAACTGGAGGATGAACGGATTGAGAGCAGCCCTGTGGAGGACTTGGAGTGCTTGGCTGATGAGAAGTTCAACATGAGTTGGCAGTGTACGCTCGCAGCCTAGAAAGCCAATTGTATCCCGGGCTGTACAAAACAAAGTGTGACAAGCAAGTCAAGGGAGGTGATTCTTGCCCTCTACTCTGCCCTATTGAAGAGGGAGGCATGGACCTGTTGTAGCAGGTCCAGAGGAGGGCCATGAAAATGATCAGAGGGGATGGGGCAATTCTCCCGTGAGGACAGGCTGAGAGAATTTGATTTGTTCAGCCTGGAGAAGAGAAGACTTCAGGAAGACATAATTACAGTCTTTCAGTACTTAAGGGAGGCTTATAAGAAAGATGGAGACAAACTTTCAAGCAGATCCATTTGTGATAGAACAAGGCCTAAATGTTTAAAACTAAAAGAAGGTAGATTCAGACTTCATGCAAGGAAAAAATTTTTTATGAAACACTAGAACAGATTGTTCAGAGAGGTAGTAGAGATAATAGATGCCCCATCCCTGGAAACATTCAAGGTCAGGTTGGACAGGGCTCTGAGCAACCTGATCTATTTGAAGATACTCTTGCTTATGGTAGGGGGGTTGGACTAGATGACTTTAAAGCTCCCTTCCAGCTCAAATCATTCCATGTTTTTATTCTATGATGAAATTAATCTCTCCATCAGCTTCTTTAACCATCTCACGTTAATCATAATGGGCTTAGAAGTTAAGCTTTATCTAATCTACCATTTCAGTTTCTAGGATATGTTACACTACTAGTAGTATATTCTAGCTAATGTTTTGACTCCTAAGACTTACATTAGGGCTCCTTTGGGGGAATGAAGAGAAGAAAACTTTTCAGTACAGTTCTATTCTAAATATTTAAATGTATTTAAAGTAAATGTAGTCTCATTAATTGCTCTGTATGCATATGCAAATTTTAACATAACTGAACTACCAGTATGTAGTATGCCAGCAGAAATTCTCCTGACTGATACTTTCAGAGATACTTTAAAATCATCATATCCTTTGTCTCACATTAATTTTAATATAAAAAAGATGTGGTTAAATGATATTATGCATGCATTTTTTGCTAATCTCACTATTAGTTGGAAAAAACATATGCATAGGAGAGGTGGTATTCATGTGTTGGGAGAGATCGCTGTTCTAGTTACAAAAAGAACACCTAAAGCTAGTTTTACTTCTCCTTTGCCAACTAATAAGAATTTTGTGAGAAATAACCCGATCTTGGTGCTGCAATATCTTATCAAGGTTGCTTGTGCAAATGTGTGATACTGCCTTGAATCTGCTGTAAAAAAAGAGTGAAGTTATTTGGTCAGTGAATTAATTAATCTTCTAATGGTGTGTAATAATAACATTTTTTGAAGTGTCGCAGAGTTCCAGATTATCTCCTCATATGTGTTTGCTATAATTGGAATATTTGTTATTGTTGGCATCTCAGAGATTTCCTACATCAGTCTGTTCAACCCTGGCAAAATCCCATTTCTCTGTGTTTTCAGCCACACTAGCAAACGCCATACACTTTGTTGAAAAAGAACTTGCATTTCCTAAGATCGGTCTGAATGCTTCCCTACACTGTAATAGCAAACAGAGAATCATCATCCACACTGCAGGGATCAGGCAAATCAGTAACAGGAGGAGGATATAATTTACTGTAAGGGAAGGAACAAAATTACCTGACAGGTGTTAAGGTTATATCTTACAAGTACGAGAAGAAAAGAACATGGCTTGGTTGTTCTTATTTTTTGTATAACTTGTATAAAATACAGAAAAAAACTACGTTGTAAGAATAGGTTGGTAGGGTTGGGTTAATAATTGGGTTCAATCTTAGAAGTCTTTTCTAACCTAAATGATCCTATGATTCTAATAGATTACTACAATTATTAATAATCTTGTGCCAGAGCTTAATAAAATCAGTAAAACCCTAATGTTACTTTTTTATCTTCCTGCTTACAGAGGTAATCAGATCTCAGTTTTCTACTTAGTATTCACCCATAGAACAAGGCTGACTGAGTAAAAAAAATCCTCATCCAAGCTAGTGTGGGAAGAGTTGTCTCTACATCCCATATGGCTGCTATGAAGGGCTTACAAGCCAGCATGCAGTGTTGTAACAACTTCTTGGGTTATATTATTATTATTATTATTATTATTACATTCTCACTGTCAAAACATTGAAGCTCATTCATATGTGGATGGCCTTTATTAATTAGCCTAGTAATTTCTGAGCTGCAGGTGTCAGAGCTTTGCCCTTGAGGATTTAGCAGCAAGTCAACTGCCTCCAGAAGTGACTGATCATGCTCATCTTGATTGTAGCTTAAAGTTTAGACACTGTTTTACAGGAATTCTGTAATATATATATATATAGGCAGAAACATTATTGTTGAAGGCATGAGAAATATGCACTGATTTTGTTTACTAATGCAGTTAACTGTGTCAAGGCAAAAGCACTAAAAGTGTAAACAGTAACAGCTCTGAAATCCAAATAAGAAAGGAGGGGGATTTGTATTTGAGATGGTAAAAGAGGAAGGGCAAGAGGAAGAAAGAGAGGGCTTAATGGTTACCACTTACTGCTTTTAAAGGCAGAGAGTAGGAAATATATGTTAATGACTAGGAACAGTGAAAAATTAAATGTGAATGGCTGTAAAAACTGTTCCTTAAATTTGCCCAAGAACCCATGTGGAAGGGAAGAGCTTGGGAGGGAAGAGGTAAAAGAATGATCACAATGGTAAGAGAAAGGGAAACTGAGCAGCTATTAGCATGTACTTACAGAATAGAAAGGTGAGCCTCAGGTAAATGATAGAAGTAGAACACAAGACAAAATATTCATACCTGTAAGAATACAAATTTATGGAACAGAAGCTTCTTTTTCTGAAGATGAATGGTAGAAGAGCATAGTCAGCGAACAGCTGCATGTATTATATTTGAGAAGTAAGATATGGGATACCAACCAGATTGCTTCCTGCAGGGTGTTTTGGATATTAGAAAAGTATGGTTCCACATTATCAGTACATGTATAAACTCTTTGTGTGTGTATGTCTGTGTGTGTGTACATATATGCAGATATATATATACGCATAGGGAGAGTTGGATATGGGTCCAAATCTGCTGCAAATGTTCATTTTTTGGAGAGAGACATATGTACACATATATATATTCTTTTAAATCATGCACATTTTTTTATTTGCCATAACTTTACTTCATTAATTTACTTGTCTTTTTTATGTCCTTATTTTGATTAAGTTTTTAGAAAAATGAGGGACACAAAATCTGTGAAGTTTAAATCATTCTTTTGAAGAAATTATGTACTGTAATGCTAAAACAAATAGAGGTGCAGCCTGGAAAGCCAAAGAACTCTTTCCAATCTTGGATATTTTTTCAGTTTCATCATAGGACTCTACTGGTTCTTACAGCCTTCTTTCCAACATTAAACTGGCAGGAATGTAGTCATGATATTTTTACTCTGTTTCCTTTGAGAAAGTAAGCTATCATCTCTCAGATTATACACATGTAGCTACTGTGATTTAATCACGTTGAGATTTCTAATCAATGCCTGATAGCGAATCTTTTACAAATAGGCAATTGCTCAAATGAATAATAAGTCTAATGTCAACAACTGTGCAATAGCTGTATGCTGGATGTAGCTTTGCTGTGTCAGAAGGTATCTCCACTAATTTCAGTAGAACTGAAATAAAGCTGTTGTGTACTGGGTCCATATAGTGTAGGTGGTGACATTTCTCAACTTCACAATTTTTAGGTCTTCAGACAGAAAACTGTGCTGAGAGATTTCCTTCTGTTTTGCATGCTAGAGAGAATCATTAAAGGAGAACAATGAAATTCAATGGTATTCGTTAGCAGATAATGTCAGAAAAAATATTTTGAGACTAGTGCAATATAATTATTGCACTAGTTTATTCTGCCTCTTGACCCTCTGTTGTAAGATTAAAAAAATAAATAATTCATACATGAAGATGTGTGTCATAGCTTTCAAATCTTGTATTATTTGTTGTTCATGGCTTTTCTGTTAAATATATTGCCTCTTCAGAACTTCACATTCTCTGTGCAGTCTGTGTAAGGCAATAGTCGTCTTTTACCTTTGCTGTTGTCTTAACTATGGACCAGTGCTATATTTTATTCCTGTCTTTCTTTTCCAGAGTGGCTTCTGCCTCTGTTTTTTGAAGAATTCAGAGGGAATTTATAACCTTTTAATACAGATTTACAAACAACCTTTACTACTATGTTGTTAGAACATAATTCTGTGTGGGTTTCATGTTTGCTTATTTGTTTTCCTGTGGAATGACTTTCAAATCCTGCATATAAAACACTAGTTTTTCTCCGTGAAAGAAGCAATAGGGGATTTGTCTGCATAAAATGCTGGCTAGTGTTGTCCACAAGAAAATGACCTTTGTGTCCTGTACAGAAGCCAGGATGATTTCTTGCAGTCTTTTATTTCTCCTGTGTGACTTCTCACTGACTAGATGCAATCCACCATAAATGCATTCTCATCAGAGTGTGTTTATGCATAACAGTGTTGGAAGTAATAAGCTCTTGGTTTTTCTAGCATATGAGTCAGTAAATACATAAACAAGTACAGATTTATGACTTTGCACTTCAGAGTATGATGGTGCATGATATACAGTGCAGTCAACTTTATCTGAATGTCACAGAGGATGGTGAATATATCTGTAATACCAAGGTCATTTTTGATGTAATTAATAGGTTGGGATTTCTTTTGTAGCATAATTTCAAATAACTTGATTTCCTCTAATCAGGATTATTTGCTATGGAATGGGCATCCTTGAAATACGTAAATTATCCTGCGAAATACAGGCATGCAGATATTAAGCATAGGTGGATGGCATTTTACCACTGTGAATATTTTAGCAGATAGCATTTCTCTTGGAGATATATTGACTCTTTAGCAAGTGATTTCAAGATGTTTATTCACGTTACAAGTGTTGGTGAAGCCTTCTTTGGTGCAGTTAATGGAGGAACTCTTACTGCTCTCAGTGGATTAAATATTTCAATCTTGAAAACCTGCCAGCTATCACTGCTCACAAGGTAACTACACTTTATCTCACCTTCCCTATTCTCCATCTTACAGTTTTGCTAGGCACACGTGAGGTACACTTCATTATTTTGTAGTGCTTTGTTTTGTGTCAGAGAAATGTGCCATGACAGTAACAGCTACAGTAGCTGACCGATACTTTTTTTTCCTCTTTTCAAATGGGAGTGATAAACTTAGATAATATTCCAAGAGCCTAATCTACATTTTTTTAAATGTAAAAGCAATCTTCTCAGTTATGTCTTACTTCTAGAACTAGAAAAAAATAGTGACTCATACTGTTTCTTATCAGGAAGAAAGCCTTGTTCTGTTGCGTGTGTGGAGCTAAGGCATTGAAAGAGATGCCTTTAATAAGCAGGCATTATTTTTAGCATTCAGTTTAAGCTAGAATAAAACTGGCTATGTAACACATGTGAAAGAAAGTAAGAGGAAGGTCCATCAAGGGACAGGGTGTGCTACTGTTTCTATTAGTTATATAAAAAAAGTCTGATACCCACCAAAACATTTCAACTGTCCTTGCATTTCAGAATTTTACTTAGTGCTATTGATTGTGATCAGACTTCAGCTGCTCACATACCAGGTGAATCCTTACAAGCTGTTTTAGGTGTGAACTCTTACAATTCAAAGTCTTGATATGCTGTGGTAATCTAAGCTTGATTTGGGAATTTTAACAGAAATAAATTTTACTGGAGAAAAGATTAATTCTATGTCATTTAAATGTTAAGTAAACCTTGGATTGTGTGTAGTTAATTAGATTTTATTATTTTTAAGCACATACAAGAGAAGCTTTAGTGAATAGATGATCATCTCCTCTCTCCATCATGCTTGGATCTCCTGGGGAAAATTCTTTAATGCTTTGTGATTTGCAAATTATTCAACTTCCAATGTATTTTTCTTTTTTTTAAGCAAATAATTACAGTCCATCTAAGCAAATGCATCCCCATATGATTTTTTTTTTCTATTCACTGGAGGTTCTGTCTGAACACAGGGAAAATTTCTTTACTTGTGAGGGTAACCAAGTACTTGCACAGTTTGGCCAGAGCAGTTGTAGACTCTCCATCCTTGGAAACAATCTAAAGCTGACTTGACATGGTGCTAAGCAAGTTGCTCCAGGTGAGTAAGACGGAGCAGAGAGTTGGACCAAATAACCTCCAGAGGTTCCTTCCAACCTCAGCCATTTTCTGATTTCACAGTACTAGAACTGTGTAAAAAAGGGAATTATTTTTCATGTTTGGATTATTTCTATTTCTTGGTGAAAATGTTTATGTTGTTGTCATCTCTAAAAAGAAATTTCCTGATTCAGCTTTTGCAGTCCCTAGTAGAACTGCCTTTCACTGTCACGAACTTTAAGTAACTAAGCTGTATTAGCAATAGCTGTTTGGCTACATATTAGTAGAAGTAACAATTTACATAAGGTGGCAGAGTTTGAATTGTCAGTCAACAAAATCTTTTCTCAAAGAATTTTTTATCATATATCTTTTTGTTTTCTACTTTCTAAATAGTAAACAATAGTTTTAGTGGAGACTTTCCTCTTTCAGCATCCTGCTTGTTTGCAAGCCACACATCTTCAGCAGCTTTGTTTTTACTAGCTCTCCCACTCTTAAGCTGTAATGCAGACTAGAGTTTACTAGGGGGATTTGTAGTCACTGTTATTTCCTCAGGCACAGAAATACTATTTTGTAGATATGAGTGAGCCTGTAACTCCTAGCTACGAGGGTGCAGCAGGATACCAGAAACAACATATCCCTATATATGGCAGGTAGTTTGGCTTACAAGCAACTACAGAAACTTTCATTTTTATACTTCGACTATTTATGCATCATACTAAGCAACAGAATGTAGTGTGGCTTCCAGTCAATCACAACAGAACATAAAGAAAGAAGCATGTATCTGTGTAAATTGGTTAGCAATGTATGGGTGGTTCCAGGTGGATGCAGCAGCATCAGGGTAAGGTGCCATCTGCAGAAGCATGAAAGGCACTGAAGAACATGTAATTTCCTGCCACTTTGCCAGAGAGTCTGAGAGCTGATGCTGTATCAGAAGCAATGGGGTTCATCAGAAGTATTGTGAAGGGTTAGATTCCTTCCATTCTCCTCTTGAATGAAAAGATTCTTAAATTTTGAACATGGTTCCAAGAAGAGCTGGAAGATCAAATAATGACCGATCAAGTTGAAAGGCTCCACAGTCAACAGTGTACTGTGTACCACAAACCATGATTTCACAGCCAGATTTGTATTTCACTAAACTATAACAAATGATGCACTTAGCCTACATAAGGTTGTAAATCCTACACTGGGTGATTACAGCAGTAGTGTCTAATGCTTCCTACCTTGTTGGAGTATCACCCAGCTAATCAACTGGAGTAAGAATGTACCACTAGAATTTAACTTACTTAGGGGTGGAAGATTTTGATGATTTCCTAACTTAATTATATTTATAATGTATATTTATAGCTAAAATTATGTATTTATAGCTAAAATTAGTAACTTCCATTAGTGGGTGTTGATTTAGGAAGGAGCAAGCTATCTATCACTTGAAAATTTTTGAGATATGTCTGAATACTGGCATAAAAACTGGTAAAACCAGTTGAGTATGAAAAGATAAAGTTATGACCACATATTACCAAACTTAAAAGAAACTATATAAATTGAATAAAAATTACTGATTCACTCCATGCAGAATGGTTTTTTCCAAAATAAGGACCTTTTTTGGTTTTTTGTTTGTTTGTTTGTTTGTTTTTTTGTTTGTTTTTTTTGTTGGTTTTTTTTTTGTTTTTTTTTTGTTTTTTATCTTGGTTTATTTTGATGCCACTGGACATTCTACCTTTATGTCATCTGTATACAGGATGATCCAGTGGGAGCTGACAAACTCTATTGTAAAAAGATAAGAATTCAGAGTTACCTTTCTGTTGACTGTAATCATAATTGGGTGGTTCATCCAACTAAGCAAAATCTATAAATCAGAAGAGGCGTTACATGTTAATGGTTAATCTGAGTGAATAACTCAGCATTTGAAGTCAGTCACAACTTTAAAAGGAGTATATTTGGAATTTTAATGATATAGCAGAAATATTCTGATGAATCTTTTTTTTTTGTTTTGCTATAGACTTTACTGAGATTTTCTGGGAAGTTTTTTAGTATATACATGACAATTGCAGCACAGAATCTATCTTTTTAGGATATGAAAATGCAGAATATTCTTGTGTATGAACACTTTTGTCTTGTAGTAATTAGGGCAAAGCATATATATGCACACATATGGAAAAGTGTAAAAAACAAACCACCCAATAAGTAAATTTTTTAAATTGAGCCCAAATGTCTTTTCTTCCTTGAGTTAGGAGTCACTGAGAACAGAAATTTCTTATCTATCCCCTATACTACATTTGCTACTTTATCTATCAGTCTTATTTTTATTAATTTCTTTCCAAAGGGAAAAAAATTAATTATTTTCAGTGTCTGTTCAAATAAACATTTTACTTTTCGGTAAGGGTACATAATTTTTTTAAGATATTCATTTCCATTTGCTGTGCATATTAGTTGCAAAACAAACAAGATTCCCCAAATCACTGAAGTCAATATTCTTGGGTCATGTTTCATTTTTTTTGTTTCAGTTATTCAGTTATACAAAGTAGTCCTACACTTCATACTTTTAATGGCTTTTGATTAAATGCCATAAAGATTTAGTGCATATATGTGTTTTGAAAAGGAGGTAAATAAAATTCATCATTTTTCAGTTCAATCTTGTCTACACAATAACCAAACTAAAAATATTTAATAAGAATGTTTACTGTGGCATTACTTTTACTAAATATAGGTCAGCTAATTCTTTTTAAAAAGTTAGTAAATAGTTTGAGGTAAAGATTAGGCATCTGACATTTGTTTTGTTGTTTTGTAGTGTTTGGGGGGCTTTTTCTGCCCTTATTTTTTTTTCTTCTTTCCTCAATGAGGAATTCTGTTTGGGAAAGGGTATATCATTATCCAAGAAACACTACTAACCTCTACCTACTTGCATGAGTTCCTGTGTTCACATAGTCAGGTTCTGGTGATCCCATGTTTCATTGATGGGAACAGTCTGAAAAACAAAGCTGTTATTGGAAGGTGTTTAGCTTGGGTGGGTTTTTTTGGGTTTTTTTTGGTTGTGGGTTTTTTTGTTTTTTTTTTTTTTTAAATAGAACAGATTATTGCCTTGGAATTATATTATTCTTAGTAAAATGAAAATAACACTAAGATCATTTTGCTCTTTCTTTTCTTTGGTTGATTCTCTCCACTTTGTTTTTCTTGATAGCTGGGCTATTCCTCTGAGACAGCAAAGTAATATTTGATTAAGTCAGAGAATGCTAGCCAAAGGCTTTGCTTAATTTAAATCTTTGGATTTCTAAGATTAATTACTCTGTCTTCATACAAAATAAGACCATATTCCCTCAAAAGTTTCTGCTGCAACATCTGCTTAATTTGTAAGTTATATGGATCATCTTCAGTGTGATGCTGATTGGATTGCAGCTGAGAATAGTGATTTTTCAGATAAAATGTCCAGAGGCACATTCATGATTTGTGACTTTTAAATGTTTTGACTAAAAAACTCTTGACTAATTGTGCAGTTTGTAACAATTGAATGACACCTCAAGAGTAATGAGAAATAAAAGCCTTAGTAATTGCATCATTTTAACAAACAGTACATGCAATGCTAACTACAGTTTTGAAAGCCTCCTACTAGTTATTATCACTGGATGAGGAAGAAGGCAGGAGTCTTACGGTGTGGTGAACCATTAGTTTAAGTGCCATGAATAACACAGATATAGATTTCTTTTGGTAAGGTTGTTAATCCAAATCCTCTTGTCCTTGATTTGACAGGTTCTCCATCATGACATATAGGTAATGACGAATGAACAGATGTTATCTCTTATTCTTTGCACTCAGGTTTGTTTTGTTATTTGGGTAGGCTATGAAGAGTAGAGCTATATAGAGAAGTGAGCACTACAAATACCAAACTCACGAATGCATGTATATTTATACATAATTTTCCTGAATGATGTCCTAAACTATATGTAGATGTAGAATTCCCTCTGAGACGTAGAGGAATCTAGTAAGATTGTCTTTCTGTAACTCTGTTTATTTTACTGATTAATATACTAATGGCAGTTCAATTGCCATGCTGGTTTCTTTTGAAATAGAATTGACATCTGACCCACTCACTGTTTTTTGTGGGGGGTTTTTTGGTGGTGGGTTTTCTTGTTTTGTTTTCGGGTTTTTGTTTGTTTGTTTTGTGTTTTTTGTTTGTTTTGTGTTTTTGTTGTTTGTTTTTGTTGTTGTTGTTGTTTGGGGGGGTGGTTTTTTTTATGGGCTTTTTGGTTTTTTATCTTTTCTGGAAAGTGAGTTAATTTTGACTTAGTGAGGCTCCAAGTTATTTCCTCGATCTGCTCAGAATAACAAGTTTATACAATTTATTTCAGATAACAATATTTTTAGCTAGTAATTCTGGAATAGATAGACAGATAGGTAGATATACAGTCTATTGATTCTTCTTGACACCAAAGGTTGTTCACGGACAAAAAGTTCTACACAATGACACAGAGTCAAACAACTCACAATAATGGATAAACACACTTACTTACTGGTTTATTTTTGCAGAACCCTTAAGAACTTCTACATCTATAGCTGTGACTATAATAAATCCCATCTCAAAATTAATCCCCTACCTAACAATAAATGAAAGAAATTGCATTGTGACAGAGTATTTGTAGTTGCCTGGGTGGTGAGGGGGGTTTGTTTATTTGTTTTTAAACCTATATTTAATAATAGTAGTTTGAGCATCCTGAGGAGTTAGTTACTTTCTTTTCTTCCTATTGGGAAGCACAATGATAATGAACAGGCTCAGAGAATAGAGGTGTTATATATGTATTTTGGGTGAGTATGAGCAACTTTGTAATACTTTAAAAAAATCTTTTTTTCCCCTGAAAACTAAGAACAGTGGATAGTGTTGTATTACCCTTGTAAAACTGCATTCTCATTTTTTATTCTTCACAGAAAAAAAGGTATCTCTTGCCAAGGTTCAATTACTTTCAAAACCTGGAAAATAGCTTTTACTTGTAACTCTAACAGTACATAAAGTGCCAGTATCTTGGAAATTTTTTGAGTACTTTATTAAGGCTAGATTTGCAACATTACCTCTCTAGCTGATCTCTTACTGCTGATAACCCAGAACATCACATGCTTCTTCCAGACAACCATTCAGAGAAGAGCTTTACTTGGGATTTAGGTGTTTCACCCTTGAATTTTGAGATTGACTGGGAGCCTCACTCTTCAGTGTCTGTTCTGTTTGTGGAGGGGCTAGGGTTCATTAAATTCTATCTTTTGTAGTCTTTCAAGAATTTTATGTTTTTACTATGCCACCAATGTGTCTTACCAACATCCACTGTTCTAGACTCAAAAGAACACACAACTCTGCTTTCTCCACTTATTTTACAGAGGATCTTTGCAGCAGCACTCTCAGACAGGTATAGTCTCCTCCCAGTGATTTTGGGTTCCAATTGAAAACTTCCTTTGCTTTAAAAAAAATTCTGTTGACTTTACTGAAATTTTTCTTTTTGATTCAAGTCAAATTCAGCAAGCAGCTGCATGGTGCTTGGTTGCCAGCTGGGATGAAAACATGAGAGCATAAGTAGATATAATTTTACGGACAGCGATAGAGTGAGGTACAGTAGTGGCCTAGATATTTTCATGCAAAATGTAGGCCCTAAAACACTACCATTTAAAATGAAACTTAGCATTACAGAATTTGTTTGTTATACTGAAATTGTTTTTCTCTTTTTTATTTTATTTTATTTTCCTTATGCTACAAACAGTATGACAACTTATTTAACTGAAAGTGTTCTCTAAAAACTCATGGTGCCATTTCTAGATTGCCTATAGTCTAAATGATCTTTCTTTATTCTTATGTCATCAACCCTGAATCATTTTATTCTAGTAAGAAGTGATGTGCTCTTAGATTATTGTCACAGCAACAGAAAATGATTGAGCTTCAAGATGACCTCAGGTCACTGCCTCAGGCAACCCTCCTTGTTCAAATAGGGTTGGTTAGAACAGGTTGCCCAGGACCAAGCTGGGATTTGCATATCCCCAGGGAGACTTCACAGACTCTCTGAGGAACCTGTTTCAGTGTTTGACTCCTGTCAAAGCACTTGTGTTTAGATGGATGTCATGGATGGATTTTCCATTTCTACCCACTGCCTCTTGTCACTGGGCACCACTGAGAAGAGTGTGTCTGTGCATATGTATAGTGAGATGGTATTGATGGAAGTACAGCAGTTTTTTATTCAAGGCGAAATCATGCAATCATAGAATAATAAAAAGTCTCGAGTTGGAAGAGACCTTAAAGATTGTCTAGTTCCAACTCCTCTGCCATGGTCCAGGACACTTTTCACCAGACCAGTTTGCACAGAGCTCCATTCAACCTGGCCTTGAACACTTCCAGGGATGGAGCATCCACATCTCTAGGCAACCTGTTCCAGGGCCTTACCACCCTTACAGTAAAGATTTTTTTCCTAATATCTAATCTAAACCTACCTTCCTTTTGTTTGAAACTATTTCCCCCTTATCCTGTCACTAGATGCCCTTGTCAAAAGTCCCTCTCCAGACTTCTTGTAGGCTCCCTTCAGGTACTTGAAGACCACAATTTGATAACCCTCCAGCCTTCTCTTTTCCAGGCTTAGCAATCCCAACTCTCAGTTTTCCTCATAGGAGAGATGCACCATCCCTCTAATCAACTTTGTGGCCTTCCTCTGGACTCTCTCCAACATGTCAATGTCCTTCCTCTGCTGGACACCCCAGAGCTGGATGCATTATTCCAGGTGGGATCTCATACGAGTAATGTAGATGGGCAGAAACACTTCCCACATCCTGCAGGCCTCTATTCTTTTGATGCAGCCCAGAATATGTCTGGCTTTCTGAGCTGTGAGTGCACATTGTTAGCCTGTGTCCAGGCTCTCATCCAGCTTCACCACTAAGTCCTTCTGGGCAGAGCTGCTCTCGATCTGTTGATCCCCCAGCCTGTATTTATACCAGGGGTTATTCTGACCCATGTGCAGCATCTTGCACTTGGTCTTATCAAACCACATAAGATTGACACTTCTCAAGCTTATCCAGGCCCCTCTGGATGGCATCCTGTCCTTCAGGCGTGTCAACTGCACTGCTCAGCTTGGTACCATCTGCAAATTAGCTGAAGGTGCACTCAACACATTCACCTATGTCATTAATGAAGATATTAAATATCACTGGTCCCAATACAGGCCCACAAGGGACACCACTTGTCACTGATGTCAGTTGAGACTCTGAGCCACTGACCCCCATCCTCTGGATTCCTTACCCCCAAACAGTTCACTAATCAAACTCATCTTTGTCTAACTGAGAGAAAAAGATGTTGGGGGGGCATGTCAAAGGCTTTACAGATGTAGTCACCCCATCATAGAAGGCCACTAGGTTGGTCAAGCCCCTGGTGAAGCCACGGTGGTTTTCTCAAATCACCTCCCTCTTCTCCATGTGTCTTAGCATAACTTCCAAGAGGATCCATTCCGTGACCTTCCCAGACAAAGAGGTGATGCTGACAAGCTGGTAGTTCCCAGAGTCTTCCCTTCTACCCTTTTTAAACATGGGTATAAAGTTTCCCCTCTTCCAGTTACCTGGGACTTCACTTGACTACTGTGACTTTTCAAATATCCTAGAGAGTGGCCACATAACTACATTAGCCAATTTTCTCAGGACTCTGAGATGCATTTTGTCAGGCTGCATAGATTTATGTATCTTCAGGTTCTTCAGGTGGTCATGAACCTGACCTTTGCTTACAGTGGGAAGCACTTTCTTCTCTTCAGGACAAACAGGATTTTTCTTGAATGAGTTGGCTTTTCCCCCTAATAGACAAATCAATGAGTGAGATTTCTAATTAGCTAGAAGAGAATTTTGGATACAAATTTATTTTAATATTCAATCCAGTAGTAATATTTTATTACTGTTTGAAAATTAAGCATTAGTGTGACTAAAATATTGTCCCCTCTTCTTCACTATCATCTGCTATAAAAGCTGTCCCTAAGGAGCAGTCTGCAGGAGTTGCCTGTGTTATTCTTTTTAATATGATACATAATTTCTTTTACCTTTCCTTTAACAGTGAAGGAATTAACAAGGTTAATGATGTTGGCATTTAAAATATCATAATTGGCATCTGATTTAGTGTCCATTAACATGAATGAGTCCTGTTACTTGAAATTATTCAGTCATTTACTCTGCAAATATAGATAAATTACTGTGTCTAAACTAAGCATGTTTAGGTTTTCAGTGTTTCTTTATAATCTTAATTCATACAGATTGCTTGTATATCAGATACTAAAAATGATATGTGAATGTTTCAGATGTCTACCTGCATGTATTTACCTCACAATAAATGTGGGTTTTTTCATATATGCAATGATTCATACACTTAACAAAATTACTGATACCAATTTACCATTCTGGTAAAATTTTACCATTTATGAGTATATTTTGTCATTTTTGTTTTCTTTTATATAGTTGAGTTCCGTTTTACCTAAATATTCCAAAAATACTTATGGTATAGCAGCAGTTTTGATTTTCGGACTGTTCAACCGGCACCTGTACCTTCCAGAATGAACTCAAAAAGCCAGTGTGACAGACAAATATAGTGAAGCCCTTTAGACTATTTAGGTGCCTGCAGTCAGGGAATTCTTATGTTGATAAATGATTACTGTAGTTCTGTCATGAGACCAGATGAATGAAAGTGTGCAGCAAGAACATAACTTATCGTTTTTGGTCAATCTGATGCCAGATCAGTCTGTCACCTATTTAATCAGCCAGCTGATTAGCCAACACAGAGCAGCTGCCTTGCTGCACCACTTACACTACTTGCCTCCTCATGGTCAGTGGAGAAGGGAGAGTCTGAAGGAAGCCAGAAAACCAGGTATGGGGAATGCAGGAGATGATCTGGTAGGGTGGTGACTGTAGAGATGTGGAACAAAAATTTGTAGAAAATTAAGCTTTATTAATTTATAAAATAACCTCATTTTCTTCGGAACCATTTTTGTTATATAATATTCAACGTTAATTAAAACCTTGGGTGTCTGATTTAGTATGAAACAGTTGTTATAACGTGTGAGAAGTTTTAGAAGAAGAAAAAGATATGTATTGAAGATGGGGTTTGAGTAATAATAAAAAAGTAGGTAAACTAGTCTTTGTTTGAAATTGCATGAAATATATTTGCCAAGGATCCATATTTTGCTCTACTTTAAAACAATAAAAATTATTAATTAATTTGCAGTAAAAAGGCTTTGATTTCTATTCAGATTTGCAGACTAAATATGTTTATCTAGCAAAAATATATTTGCCTATGAAAACCAGCAAAATGTTCTTTGTGGCAAGTTTTTTACATAAATGACTTTGGTTTCAAAGTAAACTTTTTGCTTATCACTATGATGCAAACCATGGCAATCAATGTTGTTTTACACAAATATACATACTAATATCTAGTATAACTTTCTCTGATTTCCCCTTTATTAAAACCTCTGCATGATAATCCTTTGTTACATTTCAGACTTTCTTGGAAAGAGGGACACAAGAAAAAAAGAGGGGAGCAGCAA
Organism: Myiozetetes cayanensis; assembly: GCF_022539395.1. Taxonomy (NCBI): domain Eukaryota; kingdom Metazoa; phylum Chordata; class Aves; order Passeriformes; family Tyrannidae; genus Myiozetetes; species Myiozetetes cayanensis. The sequence continues at coordinate 75,726,006 of NW_026086604.1, read as the reverse complement.
TAAAATGCTTACATCTAATTCAGTGCAATATTAACAAATGAAAAGGAAAGATTTGCTTTGCACAGAAGAGCTTTAAATATTACAAATACAAAACTATTTCTAAATTTGAAATTCATTTTATGTCATCTGATTGCTATAATGCATTCTAATTTCTCTGTAAAAAATAGACTAAGTGTAGGGTGTTTTTTGGGAACTAAAAATAATAGTATTATACAGATCTTATTTATGGGAGAGCTTTTAAGTTCAGAAAATGCTTATTTGGAAAAAGATATAATGAAAATCTTTAATGTCTTAACATATCCATTGAGACAGAGTAAGAGTCAAAACAATATTATTCAGTCATTATCTTCTGCTAATGAAAACCTGAATAGAAAAATTTATGCCAATAACTATCTGGAAATGGCTTGTGTTATATAATGCATGGACACACAGTGGACAAAAGATAGATACAAACAGGCTTAAGAAAGTTTTATCTTAATGATCCTGAACAGTGTGATTCAGACCTTTGATTTCCATTCTTCCTGGGACAGCTTCACATGCACTGACTTTTATCATGGGATAAAAGATATGAAGAGCAGGTAAAATGTTATCAACGAACTGGCATTATATGCTCCTAGAAACTCTCTTACTGCTGTGCTGAGGCAGGTGGGGAGAGTGTGTGTGTGTGTAGATGTATACCAGGAGAAGGGGAAGGAGTCCTGCTGAGTACAACCATCTCAGTCTCAGGGTGATGCTGTATCCTTTGCCTGACAGATAGAAATGATTGATGGATCAAATGGACCACCTGCATATATCTTGGTGAGAGTAACAGAATGGCACAGCCACCATTACGCTGAAAATGTGGCTCTGGGGAATAACTTCCGTAAGTTTCTGCAAATGGAAAAAAATGGATATGATTTGCAAACAAGTATGAAGAAAATAATTTTCCCTGATCACACAGTGAAATAATATTTGTAGATATGTCAGCGTCTCTGCCTCAGTAATACAGATATTAATTCCATGTTATAATTTGAATATTAATATTCTAATTATACATTAATATTATCTTATTTTTTTTGTTTGACAGGCATTCTCAAAACACTTCTACTGTACCCTAAACCAGATTTTTAAGTAGAACACATAAATAGGACAAAGTAGGAGTTGGTTCTCAAATTGAAACTACTCTGGCTAGAGCTGCCATATCATTCTTGCAAAGATAAATTACTCCTTTTGTGTATTTCAAATGCACAAAATCTTTCAGAAGAAAATACAAACTTGGTACACAAATTCTAACTTCACTTAATAGTTTTAGAATAAGAAAACCTACCGGTTGTTATATGCTTTGTTTTCAGAATATATAATTTTTTTCAATGATAATTTTGTCATTTAGTGTGTAACTAACAGAAAACAGAGGAAAATATAAAACAAATCAGAAGTAATTATTATATAAATTTAAATGAATATATTTATTTCTGTCCTTCATCATATGTTGTGCATAGATCAAAGCCTCAGTTTGTATCATAACACTTTTCTTTCCATATGATAGAATTTCAAAGCCCAGGCTATGATACCTGTCATCTTTTATACTTAACATTTCAGTTCCTTAGAATTAAAGTCAAGTCAATTTGCCTCCCTGATGTGTTACATGTATCATGTAAAAGAAGTCGACTTAAAAATGAGGGAGTTTTAGCTGCATTTTCTGAACCATGACTCATCAGCCAATCCTATAAAGAGATTTAGTCCTGTTTGTTTTTCAGTTAGGGGATGCATGGGCATCAGTCTTGTTTGGGAAAAGTTATTGGGGGAGAGTTTGTAGCTGATAGAAGAGAACATGATAGAATAACTCATGGAGGTGTACACTTCAATTACACGGGATAGATTCTAATGTATAATTAATGATATTAATGAAATTAACATCTCCTGTGTTGATACTGAGATGTTTAAAGTTACCACAGTTATTAAAGGATCTATGTTTTTGTAATATTGGTTTTGGTTTTTTTGTTGTTTTGTTTGGGTTTTTATAAAAGAAGGAAATAAAACCAAAGAGACCTAGTACGTTTTGTTTCAGGCACATTGGACTTTTAAATATATTACCATTGTCTTAGATAGTTTTTATAATTTTTCTAGTAAAGGAGACCATGTTTTCAAGGCCCTTGTGGTGTGTGTAAAGTCTCTAGAAGTGGCAGAATGTTATTTATTGAAAAATGTAATAAATGAACAGTGCTATGTGCTTGATATTAACTGTTTCTGAGATAGTCTTTCATCAGTAATTGTTCCTTGAACGAGTCAAATCACTTACATTTTAAAACTGTATACTCCACAGTATATATAGTGCATAATATTGGCATTTTATAGAAAGAACACAACCTTGAATTTAAAACTGTGATTATGAAGTATTTGACTTTTTCATAAAGTATCATCATTTCACCATGATGAAAATGTGAACTGAATTTTTAGGCTAGGTGTCATCCGTTAAAATAGGTGTGATTCCAGTGGAAACCAACTTTTCATCTAGTCTACTCTCTTCTGGTAACTATTGAGAAACTACTAATTTTACTGGAGATTTTTTGTTTTGGTTTGGTTTTGTTAGCTTTATATATGTTATTATTAATTAATTATAAATATTGGAGCCCCTGGTGGTCTAGTGGTTAAGGGCGCGGCGCTGTCACCGCCGAGGCCCGGGTTCGATTCCCGGTCAGGGCCACTCCCGGGCAGGTGGGGCTCGTTAGCCCTTAAAGGCAACCCACCTACGTCCTAAGGACCTCGCTGCCACCGTCCAAGCTCACTTGGCCCCGGCAGATGAACCTTAGGATTAAAGGGTGGGCTCAGTTCCGCGCACACTGTGTCTCACCTAAAAAATCCAATGCGCAGGCTGGAAGGTGGAAAGACCTTCCCCCGATCTTTGCTTGCGAAGACTGGCCATTATTATTATTAATTAATTACTTAAAGATATGAAACCTTACTCTTCCAAAGTAAGTAGATCAAGTTGTAAATGATGGAAGTTGACACAAAAGGCCTAGAATAAGTTTCTATAGTAGAGAATCACAAGAACTGTTAACTAACTTAGCAAAGATTAAGAAATGTTAGGTATGCATATAAGTGCTATTTTTAACAGCATAAAGGCTTTTCATATTGTGATCAGTGTAGAGTGCAAAAACGTAAGAAGAAAGCAAGACTGGGCAAATATTTATTTTCAGTATTGCTAATCTGTATTCTCTTACAGTAATTTAATTATGTATTGCAAAAATATTTATCCAACTATACCAGGTAATAGCTTGAGAAAGGTCAGGTAGAAAATTTCTGTCTATTTATAATGATGAATGGCTGACTCTACAAAGATAAAGTGTTCTGTGGAAATATACTGATTTCATCAGTGTATTTCTGCAATATATTGTCTTAAGAACAGAAAATCTAGGGACTTAATAACATAAATAAAATAAAAACAAAATAAAAACTAAGCTGAAAAATCAGTCACTTCTCGCATGCAGTAAGTTAAGACTTTGCAAAGCATCATGCTCCTTGATGAGATTTTTTGCAGAGCTAACAAGTGAAAAAATGCAATGCAATACAAATTAAATGCAATTCAATATGTTTTACAGCAGATACACACTTTCCTGAAATTTCTTATTATCTTGTATTTTTTGTATCTCATGTTTTCTACTCAAACACTTTAAAGAAGGTATTAGTAATTACTGAAGAGGACCGAATGAAAGGGGGAAAGGATTATCAGCACTAGGTGGACCCAAAGAAGAATGCATTTTTTTCCAAAAGCTTGCTTTTGGCATATTGACAAAAATGTAAGTACATTTAAAGTTCATCAGGTGCTACTATTTTAGTATGAAGAAAAAGATATTGTTTCTTTTAGTTTATACTTCTGTCAACACCACAAAGTTCAAAGAGCTCGATATCCTGCGCTCAGAATTGCCCATAAACAAATGTTTAGGAAAGAAATGTATAAATAGGTCAGACCTATATGAAAATTTTTCTAATATTTTCTCACTCTTAAGGTGTTCTAAGACATTAGATATGATATCTATGCACTTTGTAATCATCAGTGGATCTCTCTTCTATGATGTGTCCTTTATCTCTGTGGAATACAGGTGATTTTTATGTATCCATGGAAATTTTTTTTAAAACATTTTGTTCTAGTCCAACTGCACGTAGCATCTACTTACATTTGTTTGAAGTCTGGTTCCTACAAGTCTTATTTCATAATCCCTCATTCTTGGAAGTCCATGAATAATCAGTCATTATCTATCCTCTACACACCTTGCATTATTACACAGTGTGATATATCTTTCTTAACTCATTTGACTTTTCTCCAAAGGATTGTTCTTTGTGTGTAAAGTTTTATATAACTTTGAATATCTTTTTCATTTTTCTGTCTTATTCTACTACATTCTATGACTATTTTAAGATAGAGGACCAGAACTGAATACCATAGTCTTACGAAACCTAGCTTCTTTTTTTTTTCCCCTCTAAATCATCCTCATATTTCTTAATATTTGATTAGCTTGGTGGATTACTGTTAAAAAGAAAGCTAACTTTTTCCTGAAAATTTTTCTATGAAAAACTTATGAACTTGGTTTTAAATTTGTAATGAATAACTGAGAATCCACTATTTTATTTGTAAAGCTGGGTTATCCTCATTCACTTTTGGATGATGTTTTATTTATAATCACAGTGGTTTTATAGAGTTTTTCTGCATTTCTCTGCAGTCAATAGTTGTCCCAATTATGTGAGTAACTTAGTGTCGACAGTAGACTTTCTCGCTGTGCTGTACATTTTCTTTTCTATCTTGTTCTTTAATTTATGGAATTTAATGATTTAGTTTATACTGTCAGTATTACAGAAGAATACAATTTGTAAACTTTTCCTGAAACAGTTATTAAAGAAAAAGCAAATTGTTCTTTTTAAGGTAAAATACATCCTAAACAGAACTTGCATTCCCAATTTCATTACTTAAATTGTACACAATTACTCTCAATAAAATATGGCAAATTATAAGTGAAGAAAAATACATCTTTATGCAATGAATAAAACACTTTTTTCTCGTATGGTTTTGTTTATCAAATATATACTAGCAGGCATTTGAACACCGTAGTGTCAAATATTTTAAAAACTGTCATTGTACATAAATGTTAAGAGGATATAAAAATGGCTTTCATTATCACAAGTAGCTATTCCTTGTTCCAACCATGTAAGGCTGGTGATTCTCTTTGTGATTCTGGTTATGTACCATGCAACATATAATTCCATTTCCATTGTCAGATAGTAATTTTATGACATTTATTTACTACATCATTTGTGTTCAACTGGCATTTTTTTCTTCATATTGCAGTGAAAAAAACCAAACCAAAACAAAACAAACCTTAAAATCTTGTGAGAGTGCACCAGTCCTAGGGGAAAATATTTGAGTTTTACAAAGTGTGCAGTATACAGCTTCACAAAATTTTCTTTTGCTGCATTTCAGATTGAATGATACATTAGTTAATCATAAATTTGTACTTATTATTTAGAAACATGATTATCAGCCATTTAACTTATATAGAATTTCATGGTTGTCTCACAAACATGCAATTAATATGGAATGGTGGATAAATTTTACTAGGTCTTGGTTTGCGTGGGAAGGAAAATTATTTTTTACCCTGCTCTGTGCCATCTGCAGGATGTCAGTGAACTTGATCATAACTTCTATAGCGATGGCAATATTTTTATCCAGTTAATTTTAAAGCGTTTGCTTTGATTCTGAAGTTACATGTGTATGCTTGTTTCGGTTTTCATCATCCCAAGGTGTTACATAAAGCTTTAAGCCAATTTTTGCTTGTTTGGGTATTTCTGCTGTTCATTGCAAGGTAAATACACATCTTGGTACTGCAGCTCTGAAATTTCAGGAATATACATGAACCACTCCTATGACATTTTAAAAATTTCAGATCCTAGGCTCATCTCACTTGTATTTAAGATAAAAGGTCTCAGTTTCTAGCTGCCTGAAAGTATGAACTAATACTAGTTAAGGAAAAAAACAAAGCACAGTTCAAGAGGAAGAAGGTACCTTTGTTTCAAATCTAATATTTTAAATTAAAGCTTGTGATTTGTCTTTTAATTTCTGAAAGCTTGTAGTGGTCAATATTGAATGCTGAATCAAATTATTACTGCAATTAAAAAATAGCAAAAATACTAATAGGTTATTTGCAATAAATCTGGTTTTTTTTAGTTATACAATCACGACAATTTTATGAAATCAATGTATCTGCTGGGGAACTACAAATGTATCATGTATGTCCTGCAAAGGTTACTTCTAAAATCACTTTGAATCTTTCTGAAATGTGTGTTTCTCATTGACCAACTGGGAACAATGAAGAGCATCAGCCTAAAATTTATTTTAATTCTGTTCCGTGATCATTCTTTGACAAACTTCTGCAGAACTCTTAAGGTTTCCCATGCTGACATTTACTAGGCAAGTGTAAAAATAATAGCAATGAACAATCAGTAATGACATCCTAGATAGAACAGAATTTTGAATAACTTTTATCTGCCTAAAAATAAATTTTCTTCAGTTAGTTTTGAACTTTAAGCCAAGAAAAATACAGGCTGCTGCTAAAAGGGAATGTTCACCACTCTCAACTATTTTTCTACCTCCTTCCTGACCAGCACTAGTGGCACTGTACAGCTGAATGAGGGGACTGCCATTCCTGAATGCTGATCCTTTATTTTGGTGCTGGTTGGGAAAGGAGGTGGAGAGTTATTAGCTCAACAGCATCTGGCACTTAACTTAGCTCAGAGAAATTGGATTCTTTCCAGGAGCTGTGCTTTTCTAAAATATCAGTATGTGAATAGCCAGGTGACAGTAAGTGCTCTTATTCTTGTTCCTGATGTCCATGGACTTTAGTGTCTGAACCTGCTATAATAATTTTACTTCCTGAAATTTCTAAAGCAAAATTTTCAAGTGCCTAATTAGCTCCTGTCTATCTAATGTGTGGAAAGAAATACGTATGGTGGAGAGACTGTGTGCTTGGAATCTTCGTAACGCTGTATGTGCTGGTCTTTCCTAGCAGATAGATTTTTGAGGTGCAGCAGCAATTTTTAAGAACTCAGATCGTTTCAAGTAAGTTTTTATTGTTGCTGTTTACTTGACTTGAATTTTCATATGTTTTTTCTATTCCGATGCATTTGTTTCTGCTGCATAGTGTTCTCTGCATTGGAGACCGCTAAGAACTAAAGAAGTAAAGATCTTACTAGTTCAAAAGAGGGAGGGAAGTAGTCAGGTTCCTTTAAGGGTCTCACACTCAACTGGCAATTCTAAAAAAACTTCATGCAGTTTTCTTAATGAATAGGGCAGCTTTCGTGATGAGTGTGGACAGGAATTGCTCTTTGACAAGAGGAGCATAAAGTTAAATTTTTCTGCTATTCCTAATAGGGCAGAACTCCTCATTCTTTTGTTTCTCAGAAAAATGAAAGACTGACTGTGAAACTGCGCATTCATGTCCCTCTAGTATTCATTATATTAGAAGTCAGAAACTACCAGACTTCAGCAGAAACTTCAGTTTTCTTTTGTATTTAAAGAAATCATAACAGATAACATTGCAATAAACCCAGGTTTTACTGCTGTCAATTTAATATCCTTTAATAGGAATCAGAAGTATTTTCTTCAAGGCTATTAATACAGTAACATAATCCAATTATCTCTTGGTTCAAGAATTATGTAGATTAGTAATGAGTCTCAAACTCTACTTTAGTCTTAGCTACTTAAATTCAGCTTCTCCAGACTAATAATTTGTCACACATACAAATCAGGTTGTAGATCCAGGTTCCTATGTAACTTGCTAAAATGGTGATGAAAATGTACGCATAAAAAAAATTGTTTAGAATGTTTGGGGCATTTTATGGAATTGTTAGTAATAATGTTTGACAAATTTATCTTTCAGCTAACTACGCTAAATTGAATAGGATTACAAAATTGCAGAAGTTGGAAGGGACCTCTGGCAATCCCCTAGTTCATCTTCCTTCTTTAAGTAGATTTAGCTGCAGCCAGGTGATCAGGACTCTGTCACATCAGGTTTTGAATATCTCTCATGCTGTTCTCTGTGCTCTTTGCCTCTTGGTACCATTAAGAAGTCTGGTTCCATCTTCTTTACTCTTCCTACATCAGGTATTTATTGTTATTATATACTTTGCTATCATACGCATATATATATATTTTTTTTAAGTACGGTGATTTGTGATTATTAGGTTGTATTTCAAAATGTTAACTCCTATTTAATACAATCCAATGATCAAGTCAGCAAACTTACTAGGGTTTGGACTGAACATATACTTGCTGAACAACCAACTTGAAAGAATGGATCTAAGCCAGACAAATTAGAAGATTTAAAGTAAATTGTTAAACATAAACCATAATTGTGGTGGTCTAAAAAACAAAACTAACACGATCCCAGTATGGGGTAAAACTGGAATGCTTTATGATAGAAAACACATTTTTAAGGGTCTTGGGGGCTGAACATATTAATGGAAGGATGGGTTATGATAATTAAGCAGTTACACAAGTTTTTACTATAGTTTCCAAATAGGTTAATTTTTCTTCAAGCAGGATCAAAGGAATTAAGGGGGTTTAGGCATAGTTTAATAACATAATCTCAAAAAGTCCTTTCTTGATTCTGCTGGAGCCAACTAAATCCATAAGGTTATACTTTGATAGATCTTGTGACAGGGGTCCAGCTTCTTAGATCATGGGATGTTTGTCTACCTCTATTTTCCAAGGTTTGCCACTCAAACCCTGCAAGCTTCTTTCTGCTGACAGTTTGATTTGGACTGCTACACATAATAGTTTCTTTGAACTACTGGATAAGCATCTTAACTGGAAATAATTTTTCATATTACTTCACAGCTCTCTTGATTCACTTGATAAAATACATAAAAGTAAAATACCTTCTCTCCTTCTAAAAGATAAGGAAATATAAAAGACTACTAGATATTTCCATTTTCCTCCCAGGACATTTACCAATGAAGATTTTTTATAAACTTTCATAGGGTTTCTGATGTTAATTTTAAAAAAAAGGGTTACCATATAACTACTCTGATATGTGCTCTATTTCCTTCATAACCTGGTGTCAAATATATGTATTTTCAATTATTCTCAGTGTCTTACCACTTATATTAGTCTTCAGTGTAATGGACAGTAACAAAATACAACTGATCAAAGTATTTTTAATCATTATTTATGCATAGTAACATACTCTGATGAGCATAAATGAGTAATCAGTGTGGCTTATGTGAAGGGAATTACTTTCTTTGTAAAATCTTTCTTTTACAACTTTTTAATATACACAATCTTCATATAACAAACTGAGTAATGCACAGTTGGAGTGCATGAGGAGAATAAATATTGAAGTGAGGAACATGTGTAATGTTAATTAGAGTGGGGTTTTTTTAGTAGCGTTAGAAAAAATATTTGTAGAGAAAACTACCATTGAATTGCAACTTTGGTCTGATATTAGGGAATGTAGCTTTTCATGAGGCTGTAATACATTCACCATTTCTTTTTCTAGTAACAGAGAAAACAGTTAGTTATGTTGTTTTGGTTTCCACAGAACATAAATTCTATATTTTTTGTTTTTCAGATTGTGAATGAAACTAATTACTGTCACAATCAATGTCAAATAAGATTACAAAGTTTTTGGCTACCATTACTATGTATTTTTGCTACACTTTCATAAGCAACACCACTGCAGACCAACCACTAGAGAAATGCAAAGTGTTTATGATTTGAATATGACTGGTGTCAAGAAGCTGAGTGTAAGAAATGGTTTTGTTTTAAATTAGGAGTCTTGTTGTTGTTGTTTATTCTGACATATCTTTGTTAGCTTAAGAAATAACAAGTCTTGATTGCCATGGGCAAGTTAAATTTCTTTCTCTGGCAATATTGTTAAACCCTTTATATTTCATAACATCCCACCGATGAGTAAGTATGTTCTTATTTTATCTAATTTTTTATGGCTAGTTTTCTCCAAGCATCCTGGTTTTACAAGAATAAATAATGCAGGATTGTGATACATTCGGCTTCATAGACAATACTAGGCTTTGATGTGTGCCCTTTAGTCTTTGGAAATTATTAAACTGTTTAATGGCCTTTTTTTCCTTGTGCCTCCCTGAATGCCCACAGCACTAAGGGGACATCTACAAATCTTTTCTGAGTCAAGTTTTATCTTCTATATTGCAATTGCTTTACTTAACATAGGAACAAAACTCTGTTGTAATAGTATTTTTGGAATTGCAAATAATTTGCTAAAAATATTCATTTTATGCTTCTTAATTTTTTTAAAACACTTCTTTGACCCTTTTCTTCCAAGTAATGGTTCCAGTCAGATTATCATAAGTGCAGTTATGATCCTATGATTCTCATTACTGGTCACAGTATAATAATTTCCAATACATTGACTATTGGACTAAAAGAGAATTATGACATTTTATGTTGTAGGAGTAAAACTAGCTGTGATGACGGATCTACATAAGTATCCTTTTTTTTTTTTTTGTGAGAGGATTATGCATAAAAACTCTAATGGTATTCTGGAATGTTCTCTCAAAAATTATTCTGAAAATGTTAAAGAAAACGCTATAGAAAGTTTAATTAAATGAAGATGTTAAGCAGAGATGAGGTGTGCAATCACTCTAGGTACAATTTCTTTGATCTCCAGGGAGTAGTCAGTGACTAATTCAGACATCTTTTTCTACACTGAAATAATACTGTTTAACCTCATCAGATTCTTAATTTATTTGCTACTTAAATGCTGGTTTCTTCATATCCTTAGTATAATTTAAAAAAATAATTATACTATGAGAAAATGACAAAATAAGTGCTATCTTTACCTCACACATTGTAAATAGTCAGAACTCAGAGTCTGATAAAGCACAACCTGCAAATGGAATCAACTTAGAATTTAGTGTGATGAACTCATAGGGATACACTGATTCTTTGTGAAAGCAGGTGACAGAGTAGGCTTGTGAAATGTGTAGCTATGAGCTCGTATCTGGTGCTGAAGTATGTCCTCTCCCCTCTTAAATGTACCTACCTACTCAGCATGATGACTTGAAGCACACTCTCTTCTGAAGTCTCATGACAGAGACAGGGCAGTGATACAGGATTTTAAGCAAGAGACAAGCAGTTGTCAGCTACTGAGTGCTACCTCCTTCTCTTTAGTAACTTGCATGTCAGGTACTATTCTGGTGGAATGACAAACTGCAGTTAGGGGCATAAATGTGGTCAGGGACCTGGAAGAACTGTACAGCGATGTGCTGATTATTCATGTGTTCAGTGATGATAATTTATTGGAGGAATCTCTGAATTTGATTGGTAGAAAAGGTCATATTACTGACTATGCTATTAACAAATATAGTTTCATTACTGGTTCCTGATCAGTTAATACTTGTGGTTGTATGATACAGAGCTACATACATATATATAAACTCTTTCTTCATTTAATCATCATAGGAATTTTCTAATGATAATAATGATGCTTTAGAAGATAAAATGCTTATGATTTCTTTACTGTTTTCAAGCTTCTCTTGTAAAAAAAACAACCGGGTGTGACGAGGACAGAGAAAAATAATGTCTGAACTTTCACTTCAAGTTTTGGGATTTTTTGCAATAAATATTTTAGTGCCTTGCATTGGTTTATAATAACTTACATCGAATGTGTGATGTTAATACTGTTTTGAATAACCTTTGGAATTAGGTGTGTGTAAATTGACTTTTTTTTTAAAAAAAAGTATCAGTTCTGTGGCTTATTAAGAATTAGGCTTTACTTGTTTGCTAAAAGAAACATGAAAAGAATATCCTACTAAAAGCATTTTTGTTTTAATTTTCAATTGGTTTTAGATTAACTGTCTCAATTTTTATTATGCAGTTGAGTTTGCATTGACAATTTGTAACTTTTTTTTATGTAGGAACTGCAGAGAAAGGGAAAATTAATATCTGGCAAATGTAAAGTTTGAGCATCCAGTGAAGTCTGGAAAAAAATATTCTATAGGAAGCAGCAAATGGGTATATTTATGTGCAAATGAGCACAAATTAGTATATTCAATAATTAAAACAATTCATATAAATATAAATCAAATATTAGGATGGAATAGACCACTGGTGGCATCATTGTTGCATCTGCAGATGAAATAACTGCTATCCAGGTTTTACTTCCATTTACTAAAATATCTTTAAAAATATGGCTGAAAAATAATACACAGTGAAAGTTTTAAAAGTTCAGGTAGTAAGGAGAAGTAGCTTTCTGCACAGCAGAGCTAATAGTTCAATAACTGGAAGGTTGTGTAGTTGTTTTGCTTATGTTTTTTTTTGGGTTTTTAAACATGGCTTCAACCTCTTCTATATGAATCAAGGAAAAGATCGAGTTATCAAAGGCTTGAGGCTGCTGTAAGACTGAAAATGTCCCAGAATTTTGTTGTGGTGCGGAGAAGATAAGTTTCCTTTCCAAAATATGAGCACAAAGGTGTGCATGCATTTCTCTCCCTCAACAGAAAATGTGGGGAACACAGAGATGAGAAACTGCTGCTCTTTTATCTGGAAGGCCCCTGGTTGTATTTAAAAATTGAGGTTGCTCTCAGACACTGTTCCTTTGAACTCAATTAAAGATTAAAATTTTGGATATTGCAAGGTTAAATGTATGGGAAAACAGTTCAGAGAAGACTTTAGCTTTAAAAATATGTGGGTTTCAAAATAAAATACATTTAAAGCTACCAATAGCAGGAGCATCTATGTTACTGCAGCATACTGAGGTGAAAAAAAAGTGTAAACATTTATGGAGTAATTAAATACATAGTTCCTTTTTTTTTTTTTTTCCCCTCAGGGCAGAAAGGAAGCAATCAATAGGATCTCACCTGCTATGAATAAATAAAGTCACTGTATTTTCTCAAATGGGAAAAAGCAGATGAGTATTTACCTTCATCCCAGTATCAACATGAAAAAATCGTGTAACTCAGTTAATTAAATTTGTAGCAAATAAAGGAAAGCATATTTTTCCATAGCTTTAAATGTTGTAATAAATATAATATTTAATAAAATAATAAATTAAAAAATAAAGATAAAATATATGTAGGAGTAGTATGTAATATCCTTTTACTTAAATGATTTATCAGGTCTCTTGTCTTGCAAAACATAAAACATTTTGTCCAAAACTGCTTCATAATAGATTTTTTGAATAGTATGAAGTACTTAACAGAGAAAATATATCTAGAATATTATTCTAAATCAAGTATGAATGAAGGAAACAAAATTTGGGGCATGATCAAGGAAGAATACAAGAGAGGAAGGAGCATGTTTAGAAGCAAGGCAACACCCTTTTCATCTGTTTCAGATTTGGTAGTTTACCATCATAACTATAATGTGCAGTTGTGGACTGCTTCTGAAGAATCAAGTAGTAGAGTTAGAGCACCAAACTTAGAACAGAGCTGGCAAGAGCATGGGGGTAAAAGAGAGTGTATCAGAGTCCCATTTTCCAACCTGAAAGGAAGATGAACGTCCTTTACTTTCTGGAGAGGAAAGAAAATATGATGGCAAGAACAGAGGAAGAGGAGAGGAGAGAAGTCCATACTCTTTTCAAACATGAAAAAGGAGAGAATAGTCTCTTTGCTGAAATAGCAAGTATCTCTCAATCTGAAAGAGTAAGTACTCTACTGCTAAAACCTTAATGATGGTTAAATGATGTAATTCACTATTCACGGTTTAATAATGTATATTCATGGTTACACATGACAAAAGTTTGTGATTATTCATATTTAGTTGGCTCCTAGCAGAGAAATTTGAAAACAATAATGTTTAATTCATATGAGAAACACAAGAACTATTATGAAAATCTATATAGTGGCAGTCTGGAGTCTTACAGTCTTCTTCATTTCACCTACTCAAAGTAAAACTTTTTTTTTTTTTTTTTACATTTTGCAAGGTATTGATAATTCATGGGGTTTTTTAACACTTTGTAACTTGTGGATCTTTCTGTAACAATCAAGAAGCATGTTGTTGAGCATAATCTCAGATATAAATAAAAAAATATCCTTCTGTATCCTTTTTTTTTCTGTGCCTACTCTAATGAATGTAGAACTCCTACCAGTTTTTATATACTTTTCTCCTTTTGATACTTCATCATTAATATTATGTGAAGGGAGAGGCATGTTTGATCTACAAATATCCACTGTGCTAGAGGATGAAACTTAGGGCTCTTCATTTCTGTGGTGCTTTTTTAATTATCTGGACTAGTCTTGTTGTTGCATGCTGTGAAAATAACACAGAGTGTGAGTATATTTAGCTGAGCATAACTAACAAAGGATAATGTTGAGCTCTATGGTCTATGACAAGCATAATGCACTCAAGAGTCTTAATTTTTTCTAGTTCATAGTTGGCCTTTGAGATTTATTACTGTTGTGATGTTTAAGTAGCAAACACTACTGAACATTCAGAACCAAATAAGAGCATTGAAGGAATTCAATAATGGAAATAATTACCAAAATTAATGAAGTGCTTAGAATAAAATATAAGTTCATTTGGACATTTAATTCAGGAGGAAAAAGTAAACCTTCTTCTTGTAATGTTTTGTTAAGTAAAGTAATTACACTGTTGTACCATAAATGTGCTACATTCATCATTTTGTTTTTCCTGCATATTTTGTCCCTGTTGAAAACAATGATTATTTCCATTGAAAGAAATGCTGCAAGTCAGTTATTTTTCTGAGAAGGTGGTAAACATGTTATATTGTCTGTAATATTAGACAATTTTAATTAACGTGTTTTGTAATTAATTAAAAATTAGAAGGATTAATACAAAGGACAATAAGTGTCATTCAGATGCAGTCAGTTTACACACAAAATAAGAGTCGAGCACTGTAGTAGAAAAAAAATAAAAATAACATAGCTCTAATAAAATAATTTTTCTTCTATATAGCTGAATGTTCACTGGAAGTGTAATATGCTTTCTTTAAACTAATTAATTTTTATTAATTGTCAAATCACATGTCCAACACCATAACATAGATCATATTAATATTAATCTCTGTGGTTTCCCTATGACTGCCCAGTTAGATGATGAACTGTGTGCATTACTTTAGGACCCATTTCCTTTCACAAAAACACTTGGCAGATAGTCAAGAATTGTGAGTGGCCCATAAAGATGACGAGAAAATGCTACAATCTGACAGAATTTTTTAAGTTTGCTTTTAAATAAAGAACATATAGATGCCAAGTATTTTTGCTATTGATGTACGTGCTGTCTTCCGACATTCAAAGATCATGGGAAAATTCTAGCACACATTGTGATTTCAATTTGATAAAAGTTTGCGGGTATCAAGTGATGAACAGTCACACGTAGCACCATAACTTCTGATCCTAGTTTCCAAAGGCCTTTCCTTCCACTGTTTCTGGACCTGACTGGTAGCACATGTTAAGTATCAAAAGTCTACATCTCTGGGGACTTGCATCATACCCTGAGCTATGTGTGGATCACCAAAGTCTCCATTGCTTAGGGAAGGATGATTCTTCTTCCTTTTAGTAATTAGTCAACAGACTGGGTTTTTTCCTCCCCTGTGGAAATCAGTCTGTGATTATTCATGAAATATATTTTTCTTCAAGGAGTTTGGTTTCAGTTTATTTGAATAGTAATGGCACTTTACCCACTACAGCTTTCTCTCTCAATGAATAATTTTCATATTACCTTCTAAAGCTGCTTCTCATTTCAAACTCTGTTTATGCAGACAACAACCCTGTTGGGTTACTTATCCCCCTAGGTACGTACCTCTCAAAGAGGAGTACCAAAGCAATATTGGTTTGATGAACTTAAGCTTATATTTCAGGCTATTATAGTCAGACTTTGGGTGTTACAATAATGAAGAATCTAGTGTTTCCATACAGTCTATGAAGTAGATTTGACCCATAATGCTCCATTTTTTAATAAGCAATTATAGATGAAATATATATTTATGTAGGAATAACGTAATTAAAATGTACTCAACATAAAGCAATATAATCTTAAATTCATGCAGTGACCTAGAACTTCTGTCAAAAAGATCACAGAGTTGTAAGAGACCCACAAAGGGTCATCAAGTACAGCTCTTAGGCCTGCACAGGACCATCCAGAGAAGTCATACTATTGTTACTGAGAGCACTGTCCAGACACTTGCTGAACTCTGGCAGGCTTGGTGCTGTGACCACTTCCCTGAGAAGTCTGTTCAGCCACTCTCTGGTTGAAAAGCCTTGTCTTGATATCTAACCTAGACCTCTGTTGACTCAGCTTCATACCACAATGAAGGAACTGCAGATCTTGGAAAATAATGGAGAAAAAAATAATTCCTAACTATGCAGAAAATTCTGCTGTGGAGAGGACAGGAGTTAGTTTGTGTTTAGGGATGCAGATTATCCAAGTAGCTGTGCTGATAATAATTTAATGGGTTTTTAATGGTTGGACTTGATGATCTTAGAGGTCTTTTCCAACCCTAACGATTCCCTGATTCTATAACTTGGCACTATGGAGTAAAACCTAATGAAATAAAGAGATAGTAGATCTTTTATCTTTTTCCTGTGCCTAAAGTTAGCAAACTCTTTTCAGTAATGAAAATGGTGACAAGTTATTTTCATTTATTTGCCACTATTTATTTTCCAAGTATTAAATGTCCATGGTCTTTTGGATGCTCTTCCTTCATGTTGCACTTTGGTTTGAATTTGGACTTTGCACAGCATTGAGTAAATTCCCTAAAGCAGGAAAACACCAAGGGCTGAGGACATTGTGAATGTACCTGATGTACTAGACCTGCACTACCAGAAGATTTGTTAAATGCAAAAAAAGGTAAAAATCATCCACACATCTCTAAAAATTGCATGTGCAAGAGGACTTCCTTTCTAACATCCAATTGTCAGAGATGATGTTTAACTTTAGGAGGAAAGAAATGTGGTAACAAAATACTGGGGTTTTTGTTAGAAGTACCTCTAGGAGTTAATTTAACTCAATAGAGAGTAAAATTTGTTCCAGATTCAAAAATAAGAGCAATGGAAGCCATTCATCCTTGTGTAATACAAATGCAGGACATTGTGCTCAACATTAAATTCAGCAATTGGATAATATAGCCAAGTATTTACCCCTTAAGTTTTTGGTGGGTCAATAGTACGATTTGAATCTCATTAAGTATCTCTGAAGAAATCATACAGTGCTCACCTATTTTTTTTTTCGTTCTAATGCTCAGATACAAATTAACCTGAAATTCAATCTGTGTGTATTTTGGTATACAGGTGAAGATGGACAAGTATGTAAATTAGGGAATGGGGAATGTTTGGGATTTTTTTTACCACAGTGATAAGAATCCCTACTTAAAAGAGCTCTCAATGGCAATCCTAAAATTACTTGGCAAAAAATTCTGTCTTTATTGAAAGCTATACCAGAATATCATTGTATATTTTTTTGTGAAAGCATTGTATATATATTTCTTGAATCTAATGTCACTACTTTTTAGAGATATATGAGTTGTGTATTCTGGGGGTGAATAATTTAAATACTGGTTAAAACACTCTTGGAACTGTTCCACAGTACAAGCTGATTATTGACCAAGAATTTCCTTTTTGTAAGCAGCAAATTGTATTTTTAAATATGATAAGCAGTGAGTGTAAGTCATATGAGATTTTATTCTTGAATAAACCTGAGAGATAAGTATTTGACTCTTCTTATTTCCAGTAATATTTCATGTGGAGTATTATGAAGACAGTAAGGATTACTATTGCTAATAGCTGGATTGCAGCCTTTTATGTGAAGTTTGCAAGGTCTCCAGACTAGGACTTGCAGGTTTGCTTTGCCTGGACTTGCTTCAGTCTTGTCTGGAAATGGATTTAATTATATTAGATATTGCCTAACAATAGTCAGATAACTGTACCTAAGTTGCTCAGTTTTAATTTAACATTACATACTCATATGGTATAACAATGTTATAATATATTTATATTTCTGTATTTAATAAACAATTGTAAAAAGTACTTATTTTACGCAGAATATCTTTTCTATGCCCTGTGAATAAAAATTCAGGATAAAGGAGTACAGGTGTAAAATTATGAGTCTCCAAGGCTCTGAAAATCTCACTAGTGGGCCATTACTGATCATTTAAGGAACATAGCCTTGGAAAAATAGTTTTGGAAATCAGAGATGTAACGTAGAAAAGTAACAAGTATATGTAAAATATGTTTTAAAGTAGCATTTGGGTGTACTAGAGAACTGTGGATCAGTGAAGACATCAAGGTGTATAGAGTATATGAAGTCATACAGAAATAATCCCTAGAGGGTCCTAGAGTGAGGAGGAAG
Source organism: Myiozetetes cayanensis (assembly GCF_022539395.1). Lineage (NCBI taxonomy): Eukaryota > Metazoa > Chordata > Aves > Passeriformes > Tyrannidae > Myiozetetes > Myiozetetes cayanensis. Next base: position 75,707,696 of record NW_026086604.1, on the reverse strand, counting down.
TAGCCATTCTCATAATTCCAAGAGAGGCAGAGGAAGAATGAGCTTAATATCAAAAACTAAGGGATAGAATGAGAGGAAGTGTCTGTATGTTAAGTTTCATTGTGTAATTATATTATTGTTTTGGAGTCTTTTTATTTGACAGAAGTCTTTTCTTCATAATAGTAATGAAATCTGAGCTAGTAATAGTTGGGTGGTCAGACTATTAAGGTTTCTATTCATATATTATTAAATTCTTGCTTTGCACAGAGAGAGGGTTTCTTTGGCCCACATACATTGCAAAAGTCAGAGTGCAACAAATCTGTGGGGAATGCAGCAAAATTAGACCATAAAATTTATATGGAACAGAGTATTGCACTTCAAACAGTTGAGAGCAATTTAGAGATCATACAGAAGAACACAGTGAGAACAATATTTAAAACCTATCAGTTGCTAAGGAAGAGTTAGAGGAACTGCATTTGTTCAGTCTAAAGTAAAAAACCCTGAAATCTGGACATCATACAGAGGTTTTGAAATGTAGGTTTGAAATGAGTATTTCCACTGTTGTTATGACTGGTTGTCTGTACTTGTGCTCGCAGTCAGAGCATGGTGGCATATAGCAACCTACTGAGAACTGCTGGTGCAGAAGAAATAATGATCAGGAATCTGCCTATTTACTGATAACAGGACAAGAAAAATGAACTCAAATTTCAAGGGAAAAAAATTATTTTGACATTAGGGAAAACTTTCTAAGTATGATAATAGTGAACATTCATTCACATCATCTAGAAGCTGGAGGGAATCCTCTTTGCTGGAGGTCAAAATCTACCAAGTAAGCTTACTTGTCATAAGTAGCATGTTGGCTACTTTAATTCACTTCCAGTCATATATATTTTTTAGATTTAATAAATGCATCTCCTTTGTCTCTGATTCACTGAATTTTATAGTTGATTATAAGTAGTGTTAGGGTTATATGGGCACTTTCTTTTTAAATGGAATTTTAAATACTAGACTTTTTTGTTGGTGTTCAAAATGTTACTTTACAGACAGTACCTAAGTCTCCTAGGAAAAGAAATTTAAAACTCTTCAAGTCAAATGTGCATCCAAGTAAACAATAAAAATGTTTGTTTTTCTTCATATTGTTTGATGATAGACTACTAATGCCAGAGTTTCATATGTGTTACCTTGTATTTTCTAGACCTGTAAAACTTCAAAAAGTAAATTCTACCCTTAACTTATAAACTTGTTTTGAAATAAGTCAACCTGAAAACACATTTACTTCCTGAAATAAGACAATATTGTCAAAACAGTACAGTGTTGATCTCTACTTACCTGAGCAAAAAGGGAAGGAAAAATTATTTTATCTTTTTTTCCGACTGTCTGTAATGTGATTCTAGGTTATCCTGGTTTAAATAGTTAATTTACTCATAGTTTTTAGGCTGTTCTCCAGTGCACTCCTGAAGCCAGTAGTCTGTTCAATGATTTCCTATTGCAACTCAAGTTCAGCAGAACTTACTTTAATGTAGATGGTCGTCTTTAATTTTTATTGATTCCAAAGGTACTATGCAACATAAACCATCTGGTATATTCTGATTCATTTAAATACGTTGGTTTTTAAAATGTAAGAGAAAAGAAATACGGTGGAGGAATATAAAAAAATATACTAGTAGCATCCAGTAAATCTCATTCAATGACACAATCAAACTACAGTGGTAGTATTCATATGAACTGAAGTAAGCTGTTCTGATACTTTAAAAGTGTTTCTTTGTTTTTTGCATAAAAATATCTAGTGACTTATCACAGTGATTCATGCTGTCAGAGAGGTTTGAGCAGTTACCAAACAGATTATAGAGAAATGTACATTCCATAAGTAGAATGGATCGGTTCAACTGTGTGAGAAAGAAGGAGTCAGTGTCTTTGCCTATTAATACATGCTGGATGTTTTGTCCCAAAGGATCCTGTGAGAGACAGTATTGAAAGCTTTACTGAAATTCAAAAAGTTTATGTCAACTGGCTTCCCTTGATCAACTAGGTGAGTTACCTTGTCATAAAAGGAAATGAGGTTTGATAAGCAGGACTTGCCTCTCATGAAACCATGCTGGCTATGACCAATGACTGCATTCTCTTTCAGATGTTTTTCTGTACCTCCCAGAATAATGTTCTCTATAACTTTACGAGGCACTGAAATGAGACGGACAGTCCTGTAGTTTCCAGGGTCCTCCTTGCTTTTCTTAAAAATCAGGACAATGTTCTTCCAGCTGGGACCTCTCCAGATTCCCAAGACCACTGAAAAATCATTGAGAGAGGGTTTGTGATACCATTAGCTAGTTCTTTGAGGATTCTTGGATGAATACCATCAGGCCCCATAAATGTGTAGGGATCGAGCTATTGTCACTAATTCTTTTAGAAAAAGAAAAAAATATTTCTTTCATACCTTTCATTTCTCACATAGCTGTCAGTGGCAGACACATTCACAGAGTTTGCACCAGAACTGTGCATCAACACCCACACAGTAGTTTTTTATTCTTCTTCATGATACTTTAAAAAAAGCCAAACAAACCTACTACACATAAATGTGAGAATTCATGTCACATCATTTGCTTTTTTATAAAGATTTTGTTCCAGGTCAGGGAGCACTATGCAGTGAATAAAAAAAGTACTTCCCTTTTTATTCCTGAAAAGGTTCCTCTTTTAATTATTTATTTAACTATTTGTTCTCCCTGGTGACTATTAATGTTATTCCTGATAATGATACCTCTTGAGAAATGCAGTGGTGCAACCAACCTTCCATGATACTGTGAAATCTTCTGTGTGTATGTCTAAAATGGCAAAAAACCTTCCTATGTGATGTGGGTGGACGGAGATTTTACCACAGGAAAAGCTGATCATTCCTAGCACATAGGGTCCAGTTGGGACAAATACGAAGGATCTATTTCTACAAATGGGAGCACCAAATTTAAACAAAAATAATTTGGGAGAAAATGAGAAATGTATGAATGTATATATATGTGTGTGTATATATATATATATATATATAAATATGAAAGCATGTTAAATTATTTATTACTTTTATGGTTGTTCCTGGATAAATTGCACTGATTGATCTCTGTCGCATTTTGGCAATGTATCTGGCCCAGAAAGAAATACATTTTTTTAAAAGCGAAACAAGATCCACATAACCCACATAACAATAACACCATCCTTGAAACCCCACCACAACACTAGTTTAAAATTTTCCCTGTTTTTGAAAGTAAAAAATTTAGTCGTAGTTCACACTTTGTTGTGTGATGTTAGCCAACAATACCAATGTGTATAGTGTAAAGAGATGGTAGATGAGAATCAGGTGGATGGAAGGGAAAAATTCCACAGTTACTAAATCTAGGTATAATATGAATGGGTGCATACCATAGAGTTGCACAGATTGTAATTTTGTTAGGAAGATGGCTGTTTTGTTGTTTGTTTGTTTTTTAATATGAAAAAATTATTTAAGTTATTTTATAAAGAATTATGAGAAAAATGGAAGAAAAATAAATTTTGCTTTTGGTACCTCTCTGTTTTCAGGGATTCTTTTCCCCTTTACTTTTTAGTTTTATATTTTACTGTGATGTCTCCTTTTAGTCCATTGCTAGATATGATTATCATTTCTGTCAGATGTGTACCTTTCCATCTGATTCTGAAATGTCAAGCAGGTTAGAAAGAAATCCCAAGTGTTTATTGTGGTCTAAAATTTATATACGTACATTCATTACTACTAACTATACAGAGGCTGCAGGTTTATAGCAAAAAAAAATGATGACATTTTTTTTAAAAAAGATTAAGTATACTCTTCTTTTATCAGAATACATATTCCTAACCATATCAATTGACCTTTTGTGATTGAGACTGGTATGCAATCGTAAGAAAACAAGGAGTGAAAACGATGTTGTTCACACAGTGAATAACAGGCAATACAACCAGAAATGATTGACTCCACACATATAAATTCAAAGTGTTATTGCAACATCCAGAAGATAGTTGCAATGGGTCATGACTGTATAAAAGTTGTAAAATTGTTAAAACTGTCTAAGTTCTAAAATCAAATTAAGATGCAACTTCACATGTTTTTCAAATGGGTAACACTGTCTGTGGTTATATAGAAGCAGTAGTAGACCCTACAAATAGGATAAAGTGAGTTGGACCCTTTATTTGTTAAATAATAATAATAATAATAATAATAATAATAATAATTGTTCCCTTGTACATTGGGAGTACTAAGGAGGATTTTCGTGACCACATGAAATAAATATTTGAAGTAACAAGACACTTTGCAATCACTCCAGTCTTCACTGCTCCAGGAATTATTTGGGAACAGACATTCAGATCCCTTTTAAAGGTAGTTCAGATAATTTGCCTAATTTCTGGGATGCTACCTGCAATCAGAATATTTTCTTGATATGCCATGTCCATGACAAAAAAAAAAAAGTATCTTTACAGTCTTTCCTGTAGTTAGATCTCTCTGTCCTGAAGGTCATATTTTGCAGAAACTACAGGTAGTCAGTAAAGACAGATAAACTTTATTGCATTATTATAGTCTCCATTGCTTCAGATTATGGAATTTCTCTACACTGCAGCTTTTTTTTTCCCCATCGTTTCATTTATATGAACAAGTTTTAAATTATCAACTGGAAAGGTAATTATTATCGTAAAGAAATGAGTACATACTTTCAGACTGTGTACTCAATTGTGGTGAATATTGTATTTCATTTTACTCAAGTCAAGTATTTGTCTTAACTTATTCAAAATTAATGTATTTTGTGTTATTTTACAATGATTTGCTACTCCAAATAGTAATAACATTTGCACTTGAATTATGTACATGGAATATTTTTTTGGGCTTTTCCCTGGAAGACACAGATTAGCTATACATTTCATATATTGATAAAAGTAATTTCTTCTTTTATTTATTTTTTTTTAAATCTTAGTTGTTTGGGGTTTGTTTTAGCAGAATTGAAAATAAATTAGATCTTAGTGTGATTTTAAACATCTTCCAAAATCTATCAGGTGTTGAACAAGTACCTCTTTTCTGGAGGTTTATTAATTAATAGGGTTTGGTTTGTTTAATAGTGAGTCTGGAGTTTTTTGAAATATTTATAATGTTATAATATACTTAAATATTTATAATGCAATAATGAAAAAGACAGCAATTATAAAATTAGAAGTGCTGTTTGAAATGTTTTACATCTTTTGCTCAGTTGATTGTTTCAGTGCCTTTTGCTCTGGACATTATGCTAGACCATTTCACAACTGAGCATAGAAATTTTGGGTATTTGCTTAAATGCCTAGAATAAAAAAATAAATGGGTAAGACACTCCTCTGCAAAGAAGTCAAATTTTGTTTTCCCTTTTTTCCAAATTTGAGGAGCTACTATTATTTTGTGGGTTTTTGGTGGGATCAGTGTCAAAATAAGTATTATCAACATACCTGTTCCTTGTTAATTTTGTATGTTTTGTTTTGGTTTTTTTTTTAATTGAGTAATAATGTAATTTTTCTTGACTTAGTATTATGCTAAAACTTTTTCAAACCTTTGCCCAGATTTGAGAAAAATGAGCAAAATTTGTTCAAAGTAATTACTTTTGCGTGCAAATTAGTTTGTTTTGTTTAGAAAAATTTATTTAGCTCTATTTCTAGTGGAAGGTCATTTAATGATGTCTGTTACCAAACAAAAGTATTTTTGCTGTTCAGCAAGATCTGTAAGGTATAACAAAGATGAAAAGCAAAACTGACTGAAGAGGACACATTATACTTTGATCCATCAGCTTATACTTGTTTACTTTTATCTTCCAATTTAAGGGATGTTTCGGAACTCAGTGGTTTGACCATCAACTGGGAAACTTCTAAGGGAATCCAAATGGATACATATTCCCACAAATTACCTATTACCTCTTCAGAATTTTTCACTCTTTCTGAGCATCTTGTGTCTGTGCCAAGCTTCATTGCAATGCTCAATTGCTGCCTAATAATCCCAATTGGACATTCCCTATTCAAGCTCAAATATCCCTTTATGTGACACTGGCAAAGTTAACTTACAGATCTAAATAAATATAAGTATTTAAATATTTTATCTTTAAGTTGGACTTGAATTTGATAGTTTCATTTACGTAGCAACCACAGTCATGAAGTGAAAAGATTTTTTTAGGCCTTGCAAGATACAACTATGAAAGAACTGAAAGCAACTTTAACTCTCTTCTAGAAATTTCTTATTGCAAATGACAGATATTCAATATGAAAACATTTTCTCTTATGTTTAGTAGTTCAGTGGTTTTCTGTGACAAAATTTTGAAGACTATGGGAAAAAAAAAACATTAGTTCCAAACTGTTCAGAAAGACACGTTTCATAAGTTTAATTTTTTTTCACATTCCCATGAATATGAATACACATAAAAATGTCATCTTTAACTGGGTGCAATAAAATGGACTATTGGCAGGCAATGTAGCAAGGATTTACACAAGGTTGACTTCTTTTCTGATAACTAAGTGGAAATTCTAGGGATCCATGTCTCTATATCACCAGTGCACTTGATACAGTGCACCATATTAAACAATTAGTAACAAAAATAATAATTACATAGGGTTATAAAACAGATAAAAGTTGTTAAAAGTGAGGCAATATGTCATGCTTAAAAAAGAACTTCTTCTCCGGAGAGAAGTTACTAGCATTGTTCTTTATTTAGGATATCATTAATATTTTATTTAATGACTGCCTCCAAAACAAGAAGTGTGAACAAATGCTGACACAGAATTTTTCAGGTATTTTGGCAAGATATGTGGCCTGAGATATCATTTGAAATGTGATGACCCTGAGGTTTTGAACAATTGCAGTGTAATGAATAAGGGAAAAAGGAAAAAAAAGTTCTGCTTTTTGAAATTAGAAGCAATCACATTTTTAAAAAGACAACTTTATCAGCAGAAAAGGTGGAGAAAGACAATGCTTACCTCCCTGTCCACCTTAGGTGTTGCTATCTCCATATTCAAATGTAAAGATGATTATCAAATGAATTGAACTTCTTCCTTTCCAGTTGAGCCTTAAATTATACTGCCTAGAAAAATGATGGTAAAACGGCCAGAATAATCACTCTCACATCTTGAGTGTAACCAGCTGTTTTAGTGTTATTTTCTTCCTCTGTTCTGTTGAGCAGGGGTAGTGAGAGAGAGGTTGTGTGAGTGTCTAGTAGCCAGCCAAGGTCAACCCATCACAGGTCATCAAGATAGAAAAATATCTGATTGATTTTTTTACAGCTTTGGCAAGACTTTGAAATATAAATAAACTCAGTAATATAAACAGAAATGTTATGCATTGTGATAAACCTAATGACCATCAAAGTCCAACTTAAGTTTCCTTTGTTAAACATGTGAAGGAAGCACAATTAATCTCTTTGTTCTTTCAACTCACTGCTACCTTTTGGTCTGAAAGATCAGACAGTTAAATTCTTATCAATACTAATGATGACAGAGCAAATTAAATCTTCCAGCCTTTTACAATGTAGTTGTCTGGGAATAGCACATGGCTTTAGAAGCTGCTTTTTCTAAGGAAAGTACAGTGAATAACCCATTGAGAACCACTGGAAAGTCTGCTGAGTGAAGCAGTGCTGCTCCTGCAGGCAGGTGCCAATTTGTGATCTCTGCAGGATTTCCTAATTTGTGTAAATGATCTATGTAACTTTGCAATTGAGAAAGAAACTACATGGGAATCTACTATTGGAAATTGCTTTTATACATAACAAAAGATCATTCACATAAGAATCAGGAAGCAACAATTATGACCTGAAATATGGCTTAACTGATATGCATGAGTAGAAATTAAACTAACTTTCACAGGGCACAGAAGCTAATCCTAAACGTGATGAGTTTATCATCAGTGACAAATGAGAATAGATACTATTCTCTGCCTTAAGTAAGCAGAAGGAATATGATAATAATATTGACTTGCTCTGTGTTTTTATACCCATTTTTTGAAAATACTTTAGTCAAAGGCTGAAAGAATTTTCCAAGCAAGTTGTCCACATTGATTGAGTTGTATCATAACCTACCATTACACATGAGGGACATAGACCTTTTGGAGTGAGTTCGGAGGATGGCCATGAAGACGATCAGAGGACTTGGAGGACTTTTCCTATGAAGACAGGCTGAGAGAGTTTGGGCTGTTCAGCCTGGAGAAGAGAAGGCTTCAGGGAGACCTCACTGCAGCCCTCCAGTATCTAAAGGAGGTCAACAAGAAAGCTGGAGAGGGACTTTTGATGAGGGCACGTAGTAACAAGACAAGGGACAATGGCTTTGAAATGAAACAAGGTAAATTTAAATTAAACATCAGGAAAAAATTCTTTACTGTGAGAATGATGAGGCACTGGAACAAGTTGTCCAGAGAAGTTGTGGATGCCTCATCCTTGGAAGTGTTCAATGCCAGGTTGAATGGGACTCTGAGCACTAGAATCTGGTCTAGTGGAAGGTGTCCCTTCCCATGGTGGGGCGGGGTGGGAACTAGATAACCATTAAAGTCATTTTCAAGCCAAATCATTATCTATGATTACTTTAAATGTTATTTAATGAATATTTTAACATGTAAATTCCTTTTTTTTTTAATTTTTCTATTGTTTTAAAAGTTGATGTGAATAGTATAAGGATATTAACTGTCACCAAGTAATCTAGTCTTATTGCCTAAACATTTGTTAAAGACTATTCATTTTCTTAACGTAACAAATGTTGTACTTTACTGTATTTGAAAAAAGTTACTTTGTATACAAAGTTCTATAACAGACTTGCCTGTACACCCACTATACATTAATGTCATATACAACCATATTAGTACCAGTATAGTGGAATAAAGTTGGTTTTGAAACCTTTTTGCTTTTTACAATTAAGGTAAACACTTTAAAAATGGACCGTGTTTTCCTTCTGTAGTTGTCCTTCTTAATATTGTAATGAGCAGCATAAATATCTCTTGTCATAATTCTAACCCTGCAAGAGTTACATTTCATTTAGCTGTCAGCTCTTATTGTTGAGGAGCAAGAATATTCTGAAAGAAGCTTTTCAAATCCCAGCTACACAGAAGAAGATAAAATCAATAGCAAGAAAATGTGGATGTAAATGAGACAGGGCATAGTAAGGTGAGAATATCTGGTCTGTTGGCCTTTGGAAAGAAATAAATAATTTGTATTGGACAATACTAATATCAAAAATTGAGTTGTATCAGATTTATCTGGGAAATTGTAAAGAACACTAAATACCATCAATTAGTTGTGTGAGTTGGAAGGAAGAAAAATTGAGAACTCATTAAGTAGATTTTATTAAATGAGAACAGCAGTCTAAGACTATATATGAGAAGATGGAAAAATTGAAGTGTTAGGTGATTTTGCTATTTTCTTCTATTAGTCAATTGAGGAATACATTCTGACATTTTCCTTTCATTCCAGACCTAAAATTTGCTGAAACAATACTTTTCTGTCTGATATCTGAAATGGTTGCTAAATTCTTTAATTCTGATAAGTGTCTTTTATTTTTGAAGATAATCCTTATTTCATTCATCCATTGCACAAACAAGGGAAAGCTGTATTGATAATCAAATCTTTGATTAGTGACATGAGCACTGTAATTATTGATTGAAAAAGATTTTTGGCATGTGATTATGTCTGAAGTAACTTCTTTTTAACAAAACATGCAATTCACAAAGTGTAAAGAGGAAAAAAAAGAAAAGAAAAAACTTAAGAGAAAGAAGGTTCTCATTTAGCCTTCCAAACCCCAGAAATTTATACATCTCAAATAAAATGTTGGCAGTGTTTTATGTTTTACTCTTTTTCTTTTAAAATGCACTTTTTCTTCTGAGTGCCTTCTTTTGCTTTAGAAGGACATGTTTGAAAGATTAATACATATGTAACCAACAAATATTCTTCTACATAAGGACAGTACACTCAGTGAATAGTGTGTGCATGAGTGGAATTCTAAATGTGCGTAGCAAGTCAACTCTTCAAACCAGACCCTGGAATTTTCTAGGTGAAGGTCTTATCAGAGTCCTTTTAAATTTCTTTCAGGCTCAGCAGCATATCAGTGAAGAAGGACACTACCCTGCATCACTTACGTGATCTGAATGTTTTCTTGTTCTTTATATAGAAGAGGGTTAAAGCCATAGAGTAGAACTGAGAAGTGAGATTTCTTTGAGCTTAAGACGTGTTGAAAGCATCAAAGAGAGAGTTGAGGACTCTCCAAAATTGGTGGAGATTGATTCATGCTCTAAACCAGGCACATTGCTTGTAAACTGAAAGGGCTAGGTCATGAAGAACTAGGAATAATGGAGGAAAATACTAGCAATTTTTTTACCAGTTCTGAATGACTTTTGAATAAATAAGTCTGAACTGCTTTGCTCTTTTCCAAGAATGATTTGATGTTTAAATCACCTTACTTCCCAGACCTCAAATAGTGTTTACAAAGTAGCTTTAAAACCAAAGATCCCTTTGTGTCGTCATATACTTCAAGGAGAAATGTTTTCAACCATTAAATGAAATGAAAAATTAATTTGAAGTACATTTTTCCGTTTATTTATTCCATCGAGAAGAATAGTAATTGGGATTGCTTTTAATGATCAGGCTTTTATTTTATACTGCATGTTCTGCACAGATTTGTGTGATGAAATACAAACACATGAAATGCTTTGTATTATCCTACACATAAAAGATGTTCAGCACTGTTATTCTAAACTAAAGTTAAATTGTATTTGATTAAGTTTTATTTCCATGTGACCATTCCTTCCCCATCTTCCTTTCCATCTGTTTTCCCTCTCTTTCATCTATTTTTATCTCCTAAAATGTAGCAATGAGAAACTTTGCTTTAAGGAAAGAAAAACAAAACAAAACAAACCATAACAAAAGTGAAAAAAAGACTGTGAATGGATCAGTTAAGAAGACAGTAGCTTCTGTAAGGATTTTTCTGTGCTTTTCCTGAAGAAGTCAGTATTGTGGAATCTAATACAGAATTAGGTAATAAAAGTTTCTGGTGAGTTTTTAAAGATGAAAAATGGTGAAAGTTGTAGTTGTTTCTAAGAAATGTGAAAATGAAGAAAAATAAGATATTTTCTGCAGTCACAATTAAACCATGTGACAGTGTGATCCTGGTCACTGAAACAGACTGTTGGGTTAAGGTGGAAAAATCAATTAGTTTTGTTTGCTGACATTCACCTATGAAAGAAATACCTTCTGGTGGTGCTGGATGTGAAAGAAATGGCTTTGTATATTACCAACAATGTGTTAACACCTCTTTTAGTTCCAAAGGATATAACAGACTTGGCTGAAAAAGAGCATACTTTTCTTTCACATCACTGAAGCTTCCAACAAATGTATCAAAATATTTAGAGACTTATTTATGTTGAAACATAGTTGAAAAATTTCAAGACAGCAGTGGAAGCACGGAGAAAATATGAAAAAGAGTTATGATCAAAGTATCAAACTGATATGTTTAACTTTGTGAGAAATTACTCCATATATAAATTACTGGAGAATTATAATGAATGTCTGCTTACAGTTAATTGCTCAATTTCTATACTGCACAATACAGGGTAGTATGAAAGAGATAACTCATCATTTGATCTTGAAGGTTGTGTAACCAAAGTTTTCAATCGTTTTTCCACACTTGCCAAAACAGTTTAAGATTTGTCAATTTGTCAGCACCGAATACTAGGAAATAAAGAGGCATGACCCCCCCCCCTCCCCAATGATTGCATTTTGCAGATGAAAAGATCTTAATATTTATTTCATATATTGGAAGCTATATTTTTGTATTAAAATGGTACTTGACCAGAGAGAGTTTTGGCAATGGAGTAAATGTCTTCTGTCTCTCTCTCAGTAGAGCTTGTAGCCATGATTCAGAAGGTCATGTATTACCAAAAAAGACTCCACAAAGCAATCCCCCTTTTTTACACTTTATAGATAAGGTACTTTCCAATAAATATATCACATTTCAAATGAATGAAAATATTTCATTAGGCAGCATGTAAAATAGTCTGGGTGAGTCACTGACACAGGTAATAGCACCTAGTAAATTTCTAAGTAGACATTTATATGAGGACATGTACACTAGCTAAAACAAAAAAAGCTCTGCCAGTCTTTGTAAGAAGAGTGGTAAATTCATGCATCACTGATATCTGGAAGAGATTACAACTGTAGAACCACGTATGGCTGTTAGATGCATTATGGGCTTCTCCCAAGCATTACCTTCTGAAACCATCCTGTATTATTAATTTTTACAGCACTATATGCATTATTGATCTTTCCTATATTGCAGGTCTTACATCCCAGCTTTTATGGAAATAAGTGTTAGGATTGCTGCTGCTACTGCATGAATTAGACAGTATCTTACATGAAATGGGTTGTTGCTCTGTTGGTTTATTAACAGATTGAAGTTCTTATAAACAGAATAAAAAATGCCCTCTAAACCAGATCCTACATCTGACAGTAGTTATTACTTGCTCTAGTCTTATACAGATGAAAAAGGATATTTTTAAGAGAATTAGCTGGTTTTTGTTCCTTAACTGACAAGTTAGTTGTCACAGCAGAAAATCTAGGAATGAGATTTCAACACAATATGATGCAAAAAAAAAACAACCAGAAAATATTTTTTGTATTTTAAGAATTCTTCATCATATCATGTGGGGTTTTTTTCTTGTTTTGGAGTCTGTCAGATACCTAAATTTGAAAGAAATCCAGTATCTACCTTGTGCCATAAGGTACAAGGATGACTTTGTGAACATTAAGTTGAGATTTAGTGAATTTCATGTTTACACTTGATTAAAAACCCAAGAGAAAAATTTACCAAATATATCTCTCTAATTAATTGATTTTAGAAAGATTTGCTTTCTGCCTATCATTAATTTATCTAACTTAAAAATATACAAGGTATCTGATTACTTGGTTTTGTTTAGTGATAGATGTTGCACTGAAGACAACAAAAATACTTTAATAGATAAAATTATACAGTCTCCAACTTTTGAGGCACCCCTTTTTTTTTTTTTTTTGTTGGGGTGGGGCTCATGACCAGAGATGAATTTGAAGTTAAGTGCTTCCTGCTTTGAAAAAACCCAAACCATCACACACTCAGTAAATGCAGAGTATTCACTTTCTTCTGCATTAATGGCCACGTGGCAGATGACACCTGACCATTGTGACACCAAGACCCATGGATCACTGTACATTCATATGTTGCATTTACGTGACCTTCTGAGACATGTAAGATGCCAGAGCATGAATGTACAGTTGAGAAACACTCATTTTATGGGACTATGAGCCAACAACCTTGTGGACGTGCTGATGTCTGCAGTGCAGCACCGGGGTCACTGGGGCATGCCTGGTTCCAGCACAGCAGGTTTGCAGGCTGCGGTCACTTCATCCAACACCGTCCAACATGCTGGGCTCTGGGACGGAGGGGTGCAGAAGTCAAATGGGGTATGCTTGAATTTTATTTCTATTTAGTTGAAAATCTGTGAAAAATCTCATTTCTTCCAGTTTCACCACCCTGTTTGACATCACTTCATATACAGCTTGATCTTTGTGTCTCTTGTTCTTCTCTTTCATTAAGTAATAGAGTGGTAGGTAAATAAGAAATTATTTTAAGAAATGGAAAAAAGTTAACCTCTGAGGGGTTACCTTTGAAGTTCAGCGAGCACCTGACTGTCTTCTGGTGAAACACCTCTACCAACAGCTCAGTTTCCACTGCTGTGAGATTTGTCAGCTTCTTCAAAGTGCTAGATATGCTGGCCTTACAATGTCTCTAGATAAACTTGTTCATTTGCACTTTCTCTCATTCTCCAACACTGTCCTGCCCAACTGTCTTCAGTTGGACTTGGTTTTGCTTACTTCTACAGTTAGCTGCTCTAACTTTACAAAAGATTACTTTGTCTCTGTTGACCATGAACTACTTGTACCAGGCATGCATACATGTCATTTGCACAAGGAAAATTGTTCTCATGTGTGAACATTTGGAAATACTCCCTTTACTATTTTATCGTATATCTCTGAGACTGTGCTATGTTCTGCATTAATTTTCCAAATGTAAGTTGAATAATACAGGTGCTTCACAATGTAACAATACAGTATTATTCCAGTCTCTTCTTTGAATAACTGCATTTTATTAAATACAACAAAAAATGTAAAATGTCTTTTTTCTTTGCTCAATAAAAGTAATATCAGAAGAGTTTATTTTATTGGACTTCAAAGGATTTTATTCAGAGCTTCAAATAATTCTAATTTAAAATATGAATGTAAGCCTTTAAAACCATTTTGTGATGTTAGTATTTAAATACAATTATGAAAAGATTTTGTTGGTCATTCTATAGTATAGTAATAAAAAGAGCAGTATATTCACAGTGCATATGTCAAGCCTTAATAAAGTGTTCATGAAGCTTTTGATAGACAGCAAAAGCAATTTCTTTTTTTAATTAGAGAGTAGGAATTGGTGTCATAACTCTATATTGTTCTGACTGATTATTGACATATTTACCGTCTCATGAAAATATGATAATAATAAGTTTAAAAGAAAAAGTTCTCAAGTGATTGAGAAGAGGACCTTGAGAATGCTGCCTTCAAACAAGTAGTACTGAACCATAAATTCAGTTGATTTCAGCTTCAGCTAAAATCAGGAGTTAACTCTATATTAAGTTCCGTGAAGAATTCATGATCAAACTGAATATAGGGACAGAATTCTAATTTGCTTCATTTGTGTTCGAGTCCCCTTTTCCTTCCTGCATATCAATTGAAAGAGAATGTAATATAGTCATCATTTATTTCTAGATTACTATTTCTGCAGTACAGATATTGCTCTTCAATTCAGTGCAATGTTAGAGTAAGTAATATGAAACTTGGTTTATTGGGTGGGGGGTTTCTGTTTTAAGACAAACATTCAGAATTAACACTTGTGTTTTATTGCAAGAAGTCTTGTTCAAACTTTGTCTTTAAAAAAAACACAAACATATGGGGTTTTAGGTTATACCTAAATATATACCTCCTTAATTAATTAATTAATACAGGAATTTCAAAAACATAGTTTCAGATTTTTTACTCTGAGTCAGAGAGAATGAGGATTACAACCTGGGTTTCTTTCAACAGTTCATAATTTTTTTTTTCCTCGTATTCTTGTTTTTATATTGTATGCTCTTTCTGTCAAACTGTTCTTGCTTTTGGCCTTTTCATTTTGTATAGCATTCTAATAATTACACTAAACAATAATCAGAAAAAAGAAGTAACTTAATATTCTAGTGATTAGGAAATTCCCATAGGTATGGAAATGATTGTTCAAACTGGCATACCAAAACAGGCAGACAACTCTTTGAAATGAAAGTCCCTTGCAGAACAGTTTACTGTCTCAACCCCTGTTAATTTCCAAAGTTGTTTCATTTTTGTACTGATTACAAATATAAAGTTGGAATCTCTTTTTTTTTTTTTTTTTTTAAATTTTATTCCTTATTCTCACTTTTGAAATAAAAGTCTTGGATTTTAGAGCTACCTCAGGATAAGGCCAATGGGTGTTCTAGATGTACTTGTTGTTTCCTGTGGTCAGGAACTGCTTTATGTTACAACATGTTGTACTTAAAACAAAAAAAGAAACCACTAAACCCTGTAATATGCCTACTTTGAATGGTCTTCCTGTCTAGCAAAATGTCCTTTATCCTTTTCATACTTTTCCTTAAAAACAATTCTTCTCTGACTTGCACAGTATATCTGAAAATGGCTATGAAAACAAAAGGATTGGACTGGACTTGATGATCTCAAAGGTCCTTTCCAACCCAGCTGATTCTATGATTCTATGAAAATCAGTGTGGGAGTAATCATTGCTTACCTGTGCTTCTGCTGTCATGAGATAGTGTGTCATACTCACCCATCCATGTTTCCCTAACTGCTGAATTCTTTTATTTATCCCCAGAGACCTAAGAATGATAAATCAGCTAGTTTACTAATCATGATTGCGAAATATGAATGAGGTCTCAGTGAATTAAAGGTCACTAGTAATAAACAACTCATCTTGAGTTGTTAAATATTTCCATTTTTTCATGATGACACCTGAATAATGAGAACAACAAATACATTCCAATAATCCAGAAGCCTTATTTTTCAGATTTTCTTTTTGAAAAAAATATTGAAATTCTTTTCACCTTCATCTGCATTGTTATGTCAATGTGCCTGCCCTTCAGGGCAGCAAGAAAACAAGCATATAAGGAGCAATGAAAAACAGCTTCCAGAGCAGCAGCCATTGGAAAGAAAATGGCTTATGCTGCCAGAGGGAAGTGTTTGGATTACTTGGTTCTTCATTGTTGGGAGTTGGGGTATTTTGCTTGGGTTTTGTTTTGTTATGTTTTGCTTTTGAGAAAAGTACTTGCACTCGAGAATGAACAGATTATACGAATATAGCACCTGCTGGCAAGCTGACAGTGGGTAGTAGCTCTACAGGCAGAGCTCAGATAAGGAGAAAAAAATGCATAAGACTTTCTGTTGAGATGTTTTTGTTTGCTTAGAATTCTGTGCATGTCTGGTTTTGTTTCAGTTTGTAGGAGGCTTATTTTATGTAACAGAACTTCTGCCCGAGGAATCAAAGATCATAGAGTAATGAAACTTATAGATCATTTGTGATAGGAAGAAAAATCACTGAGTTCAGAGCCTCAAATTGCCTTGTTTTCCAAGCTGTGGGTGGAAAACAATAGGCATTTCTAACCTTTCTTTATCAGCAAAATGAAGAGATGAAAATAAGCTTCTGACAGCATTGAGGAAAGCCATTTAGTGGTTTGGCTCTCCAATTCCTGTAGGGTATTTCATCTTGCTGTTGCTGCAAAAACCTCAGTCTTCCTGGAAAACTAAAAATAGTTTGTGGGTTGTTGGTTTTAAGATACTTAATTTAATTTTTTATTCAAATTTTTGCTTTCTTCACTACATGATCAAACTGGAGTTACTAAAACTAATTGTCTTCCAGGTATCAACCATTTTATGGTTCATCACTGTCTTGCTATCCTGCCTCACATGAACTGTTCCTTTTTTTTTCCAATTCATGTAGTTTAAAGTAGCTTTAAAGTGTTCTTTTTTTACCTGTTCACTCAAATCAGCAATATGTTTCTTCTCTAAATGAAATTTACCATCAGAACAGAGACTCAGGCAGCTGAAATCATCATCAATATGCAGAAACAGTTGGGCACACAGAAAAAGCCTCTGCACTGAGTGGGACAGGTCAGTAGCATGGAGGGCTGTGATAAGGAATAACTATTGCGAGGAAATGGAGACGCACCTGTAAGTTGCTCCAGTGCAGCCTCTTACCTTCCTGCTGCATGAAATGAGGACAAATTGTGTATGATGCTGAGGGCTGAGGGATCAGTGAGGGGCACCAGGGTACACGCTGTAGAGCTGTAAGAAGATAGCTGCTTAGACTTCACTTTCTTGTTCAAAGTAATGGAATTTGAAGATGAAGGCCATCTGGAAGGCTGATGCAGAGTGATGGTATACGGTAGTAGGATGCAGGATTACCTCTAGAAAGGGAAATATTGTGGAATTCAGGGCTCCATGAAATTAATAGTGTCCTATTTTATCATGTCAATGTTATCTTGAGTTGCTGTTGACACAGTTTGATAGCTATTTAGACTCTCAAGCCCACAGAATTACATTTTCAAAGCAACACAGATCCCCGAAATTCTGAAAGAATCTATGCATAATCCACCCTAAAGATACTCTTACTTTCTATAATGCACTTGGATTTAGAATAAAAGCTTGTATATTCTCTGAAATTTAATGAAAAATACCTAGAGTATTCATAGCTCCTTGTCAAAAAAAAGGTATTTGTGTGTTGATTTGACTGGATTTTTCTGGATTTTTGCTAACATCTGTGTTTTCTAAACCACTCAAAATAACTGAAGAAAAGAAAGGGAGGAATAGAAAAAAAAGGCAAACTTTTTTTGTCATAAATGTTACTTTTTTATCCATGCTTAGAAAAAGTATTTATGCTTTTCAGGAACCACTGAAACAGTGGAATATTGGAAACTGTTCTACAGAAGAAGAGTTTTCCATTCTGTTTGGTAATTTTTCTTCTGTTTTTCTTTTCCCTGACAGACTGCCAGTGCATGACCTTTGCCTGAAAAAAAGTTATGTCTTAGTCAGAATTAATAGATTGCATTCGATCATGTTGTCTCCTCTCTCATGATAAAATCCTAGTTCTCCAGAGATATCTCCTTCATCCTATAGAACTATAGAAGTTTAGTGCTTTGTGGCAGTGACTGTCTTACTCCCTGTGAGGATTTGTGGAGCAAACGGTACTCTGATTGCAAACACAGTATTTTGAAAGTTTACTGAAGACCTTTGTAAGAGCAAATTTTACTTATGTTCTTCATCTGATTTAGCTAGCACTTCATATTCCTTTCTTGAAAAAACAAGAACAACGTGTTATGGAGATACAGAATATTTTTTTGTAGACATTCCATGAAATTTGTACGTTAGTATATTTCTGGGAGTTGGTGTTGACTAGCAATGAGATGGCAGCAACTTTTAGTCTGCTGTTTTAATCAGGTTTATGTAAGTATATTAGAATTCTGATTCCATTGTCCTGCACTGTTAAAAGAACTTTTCTCTTAGGAAATGTTCTTTCTCCAACAGGACACTCAGTCTTGCCAGTTCTGTGAGTCTTTACTTTCTACAAGTAGGCTTATGGTAATATTCTCTATAAGTTGCATGTTGTTTGGCACCAGTAATCAAGCTTTGGTATTTCCATGTTGAAATATGAGAGTTTTAGATATAGATGCTCAACATTTGTGAATCATTCTTCCAATTATTGAGCAGGGAGTTTTTATAACTATTAATTAAACTTTCATCCTTAAAAAAAATTACAGTAGTTTAGACATATTTTTTCCTCTCTCTACTCTATTAGTATCATGATATGGTAATTGTAGGGTATCTGAATCAAAAGTCATCAATTAAACAGCACCATGAAAATGCTTCATCTGAGTAAATAATATGTTCATGTTGCTAATACATTGTTCTCTGTGTTTCAGACTGTTAATTACATTAATTACCAAAGATCAGTTTGCAGTTGAAATCCCGATTGTCAAATCTAATTTGATATTAACTGCTGACAGCTCTGATGGTATAGTCTGGTAACTGCAAATAATGTTTTTACTTTCTTTCTATAATAGGACATTTTAACAATATCATTGGATGTCTGTTGTAAAGTATATAGATTGAGTATTGCATCAGTGATATTAACTGTTCTGCGTTGCTCGCAAAATCTGTGGATTTATTCTCTAAACATTGGGTACTTTAATATTAACATTTACTCATCACAGAACATCTAATACTGACAATTTTTCTGGAGTAATAATCTTATTTTTGTAGAGTTGGATTGTGATTACCTTTTCAATGTTGTTGATGAGCACTGAAAACTGTTTTTCAGGAAAAAAACAAAACATATCTCTTGACTGATTCTAGGGATCTGTCTGATTCCCTGTGAATGTGTCTCTCTCTGCAAAGTCAAAATACCTTTTCACCATGTCTCTCTTGTGTAATGGGCTTCCTTCAGAGATCTCTGAAACACTGGAGACACACAAACTTATTAACCTGGGGAAGACCTAAAACGAGTTAACATGTATCCCTATGGTTGTCTCTCATTTGAAAAGTAAAAGTATATGGGACTATCTCTCCTCCTTTGGCATGGAAATACACTTTGAACTTCAAATTAAAATGTATTCCTGCAAGAACAGATTTTGTCATTATGGACTGAGTGCCTAAAACAAAGATTTTACTGAATAACATTTGTGAGAACAACATGATATAAACACAGGAGTAGGAATACAACATAAGACTTGCCAGCCAGTGTCAAATCAATATTACATATAGTTAACTACTGTATCTCTGGCAGTGACAAGCAACTAGTGATTATGGAGGAATATAAGAAAAGAGCACGGACAAAGGGATCTTCCTCATACATTGTCACAACTTCTTCATACACCGTTAGGTTTCTATGAAAAAATTCCATCATATTAGTAGTCACTGATATTGTTGTCCCTGTGAATTTGAACACATTTCTATTTTGGCCTCCAAAACATCTTGTGGCAATGAGACCTATATTAGCAATCTCAAATTTTATCTGTGTCTGCTGAAGTAGCTTCATTGTTTCAGTGCTTTCTATTTCAGCTTCACAACTAGGATAAACCCAATATGGGACTGATCTGCTTTTGTGAGATTGTGAAATCCATTTTTTAAATTACAGGATTTGATATATATAGTTTAGCATATGTGTTATAACAGCACAACTATTTAGGATGATCTAGTACTTAATAAATCAGAGGCATGAATAAATAATTTTCTGAAGTTGAAATATCTTTAAAACAGAAAGGGGATAGTTTTATAACAGGTAGTAGTTAGGACCTTAGATTCTCATAAAATGTTTTTTCTCCTTCTTGACACAAGTGTGTGTTCTCTGAGTATATTACAACATTTGTATATATTTTCTTCTTTTTCTTTTAGAAAAATATTTCTAAGTATTGAACACTTAATAAGTATAAAAAAAGACAGGAAGGTCTGTAGAGTATTGCATAACTTCCATGCTGTATGTTTGGAAAGGTGTTACTGAATGAAAATGAATCTGCTGGAAAAGAAGTCTTACACCTCAAAGTGAGCTTTGGTAAAAAAAAAAAGAAGCAAGAAACCTAGATGAAAGTGAATCCGTTATATTCATTCATTCAGTGTTTCATATTGAAAAGAAAAAGCAAAAGTATTTTTTGCTATAACTAAAAACTTGTACAATTGCATTGCTTTAGCTATGAATAATTGTGTTTTCATCTTGTATTCTGTATACTTGCTCTTGAAGGAAGTAAATAAACACAGCATATATGAACATATCCCTAAGGGTATGGCACATGCATTTGAGGTTAAATTCCCTCTGTTGATGATGTGGTTAGTTTTATTCCACTGTGATTTTCATGGGGCAGCAGGGCACCTACCCAAATTTCTGAGCTGCTCTCAGTGTTAACAGCAGAAATGCTATTCATCCTTTCCAATGTTGTATGTAACTCTGCACAGGTGAACTTTTCATGAAAGATTGATGTGTTTGTGTGTGTGTGTGTAACAATATCATCCCCTGAATTTCAAACTAATCATATAAAATTATCTCAGTTTTAGTACCTAGTTTTTTCTTACAATTTGTGAGGGTTTTTTCCAAACATCTTTTTTGAATACTAGATTATAATAGATGAATAAAAAAGAGTTTGGAGAGCTTCTTACAGACTCACACAAACAAAGCATAAAATTCATCTAGTCCGTTCAGGGAGGAATTTATCAAAAACCTGTTCAGGACCTCTGGCTCATGTCTGTGTTAATCCACTCCTTTCTGAGTATTTCATAGATCAAGGCTGGGTTTTGTATTCTTGGAATATATTATCACTGTTGTTATTATGTTTAGATTCTAATTCTAATTAGAGATTGCAACAGCAGAAAGGAATTGGAATAATTCCTTATTTTATTGCTTTGAGGACAGATTATCTCATTTTTAAATGGAAAGCCACTTACATGAATACATGGTTCTAAGAAAAATAAAAGACTAATTTTAACGCAGTATGTTTTAGGGGTTTTCTAAGTCAAGATGAGATCTTTTTAAACTAAAGTTCAGCTTTAAATAGCTATCAAAATTTATTTAAAAGATTCCGTCAAATACAGCATATAATTGCTATCATAGAATAATAGTTGATAAGTAGTAAAATGAAAATATTTTGTCCACCTGTCACCAGGTTCTTTGGCTTCCTATCAATTTAGGCTGAAAACCATCTTTGCATAGGTTCAAAAGAAGACTTAAGCTCTGTGAAGTGTTAGTTGTGATTTCATGTCTTATTACTGGCAGTATGCATTGTTTTTGAGTTCTTGTTGAACATGACACTGCATGTACAGAAAAGGAGCTTCTTTCAGGCACAGCAGCAGCACAACTGAGATGTCCTCCACCTTAAATTTTATTAAACATCATACATGTGCAATTCCATGGTTGTAATGCCATTCTGTGGATACTATTTTCATAATTTCTTTTTCATCTTTTCATGTGCTTTTTATCTTTTACTTTTTATTCCTTCAGTTATATTTCAACATGAAGAAGAGTTGATTGAATATTCTTCAACAAAAAAAAAAAAATTCTAGTACTAAATTATCCTAAAATCAAGCCTCTATAAAGAAAAGAACTATCATCTGAACTAGCTCATATCAGAGAATTGCTCTTCTCTGGAGCAGAAAAAAATGTAATAAGCACTATTGTTTCTGTTACAGGAAAAAACCTCAAAGATTACTATTTCAATGGAACCACAAATGGAGAATAATGGGAATACCATTAGCCATAAAAATACCTATTACTGATAACATTTCAAGCTGGACAGGATATTTTAAAGATTAATTCCCAAATCTACATGCTCTTCATTTTGTCTAACTCCATTAGCACAATCAAATATATTCCTGAGAGTTCTGAACAGGGAGGAAAACTAAAATTGTTACGGTATGTTGCAGTAAAAAGATACTGAAAAGTTTTTTCATGAATGTCATGGGTTCACGTAGCTGAATTTTTGGTAATAGGGGGCCATTGAGATGATTTCAATTAGAAGCTACTAGAAGCTTTTGCTGTTCTATGAAAAAGCCAATGATAGCCAGCTCCAGGATGGACTTCCTACTACTAGGCAATGATATTCACTTCTGTGATAACATATTTAAAAAACAGAGGAAGAGAAAGAGTGTGGAGCAGAAGAAATTGCAGCCCAGAGGACAGCAGAGGAAAACATGAGATAGCAATGTAGACTCCAAGGTCCGGGTAGCAGGAAGAGGGGAGGAAAAGGCCCGGAGTCCTCCCTCTCCCCCTTGTGCAGGGTGAAGACTGAAAGCCGAGACCCCTGCCGCCTATGGAAGACAGCTGGGGTGCAGAGATTCCCCTCTGCAGCTCATGAAGGAGCTCACACCAGATCAGAGGAGTGCATGAAGATGTGACTCTGTGGGAGGCCTAAGATAAGGCAGAGTCCTATTGGAGACCTGTGGCCCATGGAGAGAGAAACCTACACTGGAGCAAGTTGTCCTGGATAGGACTTGTGGTCCTGTGGGGGAATTCATGCTAGTGCAACTCATTCGTGACCCAAGAGACAGCAGATTATGGAAGAACTGTGGCCCAAGGGATGGACCCACACAGGAGAGGTCTTTCAAGGACTGTCTTCTGTGGGAAGGGACCCCACAAGAAACAGGGAAAGGACTCAAAGCCATTACCCCCTGTAATTGTGGTGATGACCGTGGTGAAGCAAATTGTCCCCTTGCAGTCCATGGAGGCCATAAGAGCTCAGAGAGAGAGAGACCTCTGCATCCGATGGGAAAGTGCCCCCCCAGGACAGTGAACTGGAAAGAGTTCCTGTCTAAGAGATGGATTTTAACAGCAGAAGAAGCAGCCGCTGGCTGTGACTTTCCCCCTTTTCTCATCTCCCTGCGTGGCTGAGGGAAGAGGGGAATGGAAGGAAGGTGGTGTGTTTTAAGACTGTTTTATTCTTTTACTCTTTTAGTTCTTATTCTATTAGCAATAATTTAGTTTTTTGTTTAAGTTTATTAGCAGTAAATTTAAGTTCTATTCACTTTGAGTCTGTTTGCCTATGAAAATTAACTAGTAAGCAAGTCTCCCAGTTCTTACCCCTACTCAGGAATTCTCTAACTGTTTTTCTTTTCCTCTTTCCTCTGAGAAGAGCAGGGAGGGAGGAGGGGGGAAAGCAGTTTTCAGTAAGTGTTTAAAATCCGTCCAGGGTCAAAATCCTGACAATGAATTATACTGAAAATAACATCTTGAAATAAATAAAGTTTGCCCTAATTTTTTTAAAAACTGGATTTGATTTAGAAGTAACTGTTTTATACCAAGTATATAGGTAGTAAAGTATTTATTTTAAATATATCACAGCTAATTTACTGCAAACCTTATTTTTTTAAGTTTATTATATTTTTATTAGTAAATTTATTGTTATTTTCCACTAGAAATTGTGACTTCTGGGGCCTGAAACAAATTTCTTGTTCCTTTTGAAAGAGTTACTGAGAGTGTCTTACTTTATAATTGTAATAAAAATATTAACACATAAAAAAGACAAAAATAACTGCTATCTGTTCCAACCCTGAGATTATCTCAGATAGTTAGAGCATGTTGCTAATAACACCAAGGTCTTGGGTTTGATCCTGATATGGGCCATCCACTTAAGGTTTGGACTTGATGATCCTTGTGGGTCCCTTCCAACTCAGAATATTCTGTGAATATTCTATGAATTAATAATACAATCTCCCTTTCTATAATATATACTTCAAAAGTATTAAAAAAAAAAAAGATAATTTGTCTGGATTTGAGGATTGTCAATTTAGCTTTGTACATTTCAAACATGTAAAAAAGGCAGAGGAAAAACCTAAACTTTAGAACCCAACTACTTAAATCAGTTAAAGGAATAGGTCAGGAAGGAAAGAAGCATCTCCATGAAGAAATCATATAACATTTAAATGGAGAAATATATTTCTATTGGGACAGGGGAAAAAACCCAACATTGCAACACAAACTTTTTAAATCTCATGCCTACACATGTGTATAGTAAAATAAACTGCCTAATTCGATAGATATGAAAGAGTCACAGCTCCTGAGGGGTACTGATGCATTGCTTTAGTTGCAGATTTATTGAAGTTTCTAATGGGAGGCCAATCTCAAGGGAAAAAAGAAACCTTATGAGGTACCAGTTCGGAAGATGTGTGGATTTATGGAGTTACATTGAGTAGAACATGTAAGCAAAACATTAATTGGTTTTCACTTTGCTTTTTTTAGGGTTTGCTTGTTTGTTTTAAATCCATAATAGGAATCCAGCAAATTTTATTCCACAGTGAAAAAGTCTGATTTTTCATAGTAACCAAAGAAAATTCCTTATCATGTTATCATTTCAAGGGGCTGCAGTGTTTGCTACCACAAAAACAGGTTGCAGCTACTTCATTATGTCCCTGTTCCTATGGTGCACAACCATTACAAATTCTATTTGAAGAAGATAACTTATAATACTGCCTCATGAACCTAAAGCACAGTGTTTGGCATAATGATTTTTTATTGCTTAAATTTTTGGTCTTTAATTGTAAATGTAGTTTTAGAGAATTTTAGATAAACACCTGCTTAACACCTGGGTTTCTCTACATAGAGATGGAGACTGAGGGTGGAAAACCTGTATCTCTAATAAGGCCTTTCAATAACTGGTGTAACTGAAGGATTAACATGGCACACACATCCTTTGGCTTCAACCACCTTTCTTAGCCATCTATAATTTGAACAGTCTGGTTCTCACATTAAAGTTCTTCACTTTGAAGCACTGAATCTCTTGTTTTTTAGTAAATGGGAGCTATTTCTAAAAGTTAATCATGTCTCCAGGCTGTGAAATTTTATGAACTTTTATCCCTTGACACTGAAATTTGCCTGATATATTCATGAGTGTTTTCATATTTTCATATGAAGCAGTGTGTTTGGTGTTTTTGCTGTTAGACATTGCTGAGTTAGTTTGGATGTTTTATAGTAGTATAAAAATACAGGAATCTCCCCCAGTGAAAAATGAAAGCATTTGTTGAGATAAATTGTCTTTTGGTAGTAGTCTGATTGTTTCTGTATGAAAAAAAAAAAGAGATTTTTTGCTCATATGCAGTTGTAAGCTAAACTAAACAAAATGTACTAAATGCCAGATAAAAAGTTTGACTTCATTGAACACGGATAATAGCCTTCTTTAAATATAATAACAACAGATTAAATGAAACTTGACTGTATATGTAGTGTGTATATATATATATATATATATATACTTACAGTGTTTGAACTGCAGCCACATCATCCTTTTTCCCAGTGTTTTGGTTTACTTTGGCTGTGGTTTGGGTTTTTTGGTTTTTTGGGGTTTTTTTCTGAATTTTAAGCATGACTGAAAATTGTTCTGGGTGGGTTTTTTGTTTCTTTCCATAAGCAAAAATAACCTACTCATTGTGAATGTTGGAACTCAACAACAAGTGTTGCTTCTATGAAGTTCCTGCAAATGCTGAAGGGAAGTCTTGTTCAAAGCAGGCTGGTTGAGCTGTAATATTTGGTAATGATCATCAGTGGGGGGAACTCTAGAACAAAACCTAAAATTTCTGAAGGTTGTCTGACTTGTAGGAAAGGCAGTTTCTCCATCTGACTATTGTCAAGAGCATCCCTGTTATCTCACTAAGAATTCCTTGCTTCTGTCAGGAAGGGGTTCTTGGCTGTACACTACCCTGATGATTTCTGAATTCAATAATGTTTGGATACACCTACCCCATTTCAAGCTTTTGCTTCAGTTTTTTCCATTTGGCTTATGAGCAGTATGCTTCCCCTATATAAGTCAGTTTTGAAACCAAATCCTGACTTTCTCCACCTCCCAGGATAAACATATTTAGTTCCCTAAGTGATTGGAGCAGCTGTGGAAAAAATATGCATGAGTGACTGCAAGATAAAACAGTTAGTAATGATCAACATTTTAAAAGTATTTAAATTAATTTGCTTATTTCAAGCTATAATAAATCAAATATGTCCTTAGCTTATCATAAGGCAAGGGTCTTCATTAGAATAGCATTGATATAGGAAAGTAATGCAAGACAAAAGGAGGAGTTATCAGATATAGATAAAGCATTTCAGTATTGTTATGTTATTACTTAGTTTAATTATTTTTTTATCTCTGTAAGACAATTGAGTGGGAAGTGAAAGTGATAAGTACAAAATTATTATGAATTTTTTGCATCCAAGTTTCAGATTAGTTTGCTTGAATTCCTGTCAATTTGAGACAGTCTTGTTGAGTGCTGTAGTCTAACTTTTAATTTAAAAGAATATTATTATTAATCCAGTTACAATAATGCTAAAACTTGCAGTTTAGTTCACTCTATTCAGTTAAATGGAGATAAATACAAACTTTCAAAGGATTTACCCCTTTTTCTGATGTTCTTATCACCCTTGCCTTGCCCTTTGGTCTCCAAAGGCTCACTCTGAAGGACTGAAAAAGCTCTGCAAGCCAAGAGGACTTCCTTTGTGATTTTCTCCAGGGATGAAATTCACGTTCACAGGCCTGTAGGTTTCACTGATTATTCTTCTGACCATTTCTGAAGATGGTTGCAACAGAAATCTTTCTTTTATGATTTCTATATGTCTGGCTTTTGTGGCCACGTCAGGGATGGCTCCCTTGCCTTAATCACTGTCTAGATTCCACAGTTATCCCAGAGCACTTCATGCTCAGCGAGACAGAATGGATGTTTGACTGCGGAGCTGGAGGCAGCATGCAGCAATGCCTGTGTGCCAGGGCCAGTGGTAAGAGAGGAAAGAAATGCTGAGGAAAAGAGTGCTTCATTACTGTATTGCCATGGACAAGTTACCGGTTGATGAGCAACACACTCAGTTAAGCACTTGGCCAAAACTCTGTGAAGTCAGTATTCATATCTAAATTACAGGTGGCTTCAGGTAGATGTGTTTAATCAAGCACATTAATATGTTATTTGTAGGTGTCCAAGTGGCTTCCATAGCCAGTGGATTCCTTAAAATGTCCCGTTATGGTGAGATACTTAACATTAAAGATTGCAGCTACTGGCCAGAAACTGTCCATGTGGAAGACGTGGAGATTCTTTTTGTGAGAGACTAGGAGTTTAAAATCTATTTTTAAAGTTCCCTTTAACTAACTTTATTTTATTTTAAATAATTTTCTGTCCCAAATCTGTAGCACATAATGAATTTCTGGAGAGCAATCACTTTCCCCTTGGTCTTAATTTTGTTAAGCTCCCTTAGTTTTCTTGTGTGAAAAGTCCCTGCAATTCTATTACTGTGTTACTAGCTTTTCTGGGCTCCTATTCGAGTTTAAATACATTGAGCAGATTGACCAGCACTGCACAGGTTATTCTAGATAAAAGACTAATGAATGATCATCAGTGTTTTGTATAGAGACTTTGATATTTTTTTTCTTTTTTCTTTCTTACTGGTATACTTCATTCTTTTTTTAAAGAATATCTTTTAAATAAAAACTACAGATAAGATGAAAATTGATTGTGATGACAGTAGAAGGAAATTGTAAATGAATGACCAATGAGAGTATTCTCAGGTTATACTCAGGTAGACTAATCTGTTATTCCTTTGTACACAGAGAAGATTACACAGTTTTATTTCTCTTCCAAATCATTACTGAAATGAGGCTTAAAATACTTCTAGATAGTTGCCAGGTTTTTGTTCAGTTCATATCAGAAGAAGAAAGTAAAGAATGACCTGCTTTGGTGTGGCTGGTTTCTACTTAATGGTCTGGGTTTGTCTCTCTTTTTCTGTGTATTAAACTTATTTCCTCAGAATTTCAGCTTAGGTATCAGAACAAGCAGTGTGATTATTGATTTGATACTCTGCTGATATGTAACGGTGTGTTGTCGTCAAGACCAACAGCTTTGCATATGTGCATCTCAAAAGACTGTAAATTTCAAGACAGTTTGTTGTGTATTGGAATAGTGTATATCAGCTTGAAAGAAGATTAGTCATTTCAGCAAATTATTTACTTTCCACAGTCAGACCACTATCCTACCTTATAGATACACTTAAATATTCTGTAGTGTCTGAATAATTATGTCTGAAACTCTGAATATAGGAGGAAGTAAAAGGCTTTAGGTTCTATTTTCATTATTCTTGTTCTTTTCTCAGAAATTTCTAGATTACTTGAGCTGATTGTATGTGAACTGTAAAAAAATCTGTATTTGGCTAAGGACAGTCATGCAAGACAATTATTTTTTTCTGTTTACATAAATGAACTACAGACTTATTCAAAGTCTTGGTCCTGGCTCTGTTGTGTATCTTTTTGTTACAATTTGACAGTTTTGTGATTTTTTGAATAAAACACAGACCTTTCCTTTCCTTTCAGTAATGGCATTTCTTTTG
The DNA here is from genome assembly GCF_022539395.1 of Myiozetetes cayanensis. Lineage (NCBI taxonomy): Eukaryota > Metazoa > Chordata > Aves > Passeriformes > Tyrannidae > Myiozetetes > Myiozetetes cayanensis. Next base: position 75,678,776 of record NW_026086604.1, on the reverse strand, counting down.
CAAAAAGAAATCAGGACCTTTTGAAATCAATACCACTCTGTCCTATGAACATAGTAACATTTAGCTATAGCATCTCTATTTGTAAATAGTGGTTGCTTTTTGTAATTAGGCAGATAAAAAAGGAATGCTAGTTACACTAGAAGGCTACGCTGTACAACACTGTTGATTTAGAAGAACTTCAGTACCACTGCCTTTAGAAAATGAAGCAGCTGCAATGAGCAAATAGTTATTTGAAGAGAAATTGGGACTAATGAATAGAACAGATTGCTTAGGGCATATTCAAAAAGTCTACAGGTGTTAAATTTAGAATTAATTAAACCTTGAAGTAATATCTAAAGAAGTTCTTTGGACTTTCTCCTAATCAAGTGATAACTACTCTAATCCTGTTGTGGTTCAAAAGTTACCTTTAACAGGTTCAAAATTTCTGTCCCTAAAATACTTAGAAAAAGAACTTTAGATGTGATAAATTGTCAAGTGAAAGACACTTAAAGATTGGGAGAAGGTAAGCCACACTTCTTTTGGCTATAGAAATAAAATTTGTTTCAAACTTTAATTGTCTTCAAATATCTATGAATGTGTAAACCAGATATTTTATTAATGGACTTGACAGGGAATTAATTTAGGTTATTAAGTTTCATAAAATGGGTTGTGTTGTTTATTTATTTTTTTTACTTTATATTTGACTTAATTTTTTAAAATTATTAATTCTAGATTATGTCGAAGATCATTTAACAGCCATCTAAATTAACCTGTTAATGAAAATGCATTATGGTTAGGGTTCAGAGAGGCACTCACAGGACCTAAGCATCAGATGCACCTCAGCCTCACATCCAAGCTGCCATTAGGTTTAGGGTCAAGAGACCCCCAAATCCTACAGCTCCAGGGACTCCAGTAAAAAATACATTTTTACATTTGAAGCTTAGGTGCTGTGGGTTGCACAGATGAAAAAGGTTTGGAGGGAGCAATGTTGGTACAGTGCCACTGTCCCTTTGGCATGCCTTCTGCAGCCCCAGTGTCCCATGCGATGGCAAAAACAGCTGCTACAATATCCCCTCCCTTTCATCCCACACAGAGAGTATCAAAGAATGTAGCTCAGGAGCGTTTCTTGCTTTGGAGATGCCCTAACTCCTGGGAGAATTCTATATGAGCTTTATCTTACTGGATTGGGTTTGGAAGTGTATTAAAGTAGCCATTAGTGTCTGTTGAATATGTAAGAAAATACTGGTATTCAGATTAACCTGCTTTGCAGATGTAGACTGCCAGTATTTTTGAATAGATGAAAGAAACTGTGACACTCAAAAAGACAGTTATATGAACACAACGTTTCTTGAGTTATACTATTTTTATAACTAGAGAAAAATTAAGGATACTGAAAATATAGATTTGGGACCAGTTAACAGCACATTATTTCTTTCAGCCTTCAGATTTTGGCTGGAAAGGTGAGTCTTCTTAGGTAAATAGAGGTTGTCTTAAACAAAGCTTCAGATATAAAATAGTTATTAATAAAGTTGAGGTCATAGTTCCAGAAACTGGTTTGAGATTATGTTTTAAAAAAATAAATCTGTCTTAGGTAGAAAGAATTTCATTGGGTTACATGTGATTTTTTTGTTTGTTTATTTCTTTCCTAAGGGAAGAAATAAATTAGTCGGACGGATCTAAAATTATCAATTGATTTATTTGTGCAGTAGCCAGTATTTGTTACATAAGACTCTATGAAAGAATTTTTACACATCTAAATCTTGTGTCTAAGGAGCTTTGGAGTAACGATAATCTGCTCTGTGTACAAACTAGTTCTATGTTTAGTCAAGCAGGTGAAGAGCTGACAACTGCCAATGAAACCTGTTAATCGGAAGTTAAGAATAGGAATACTTACCAAAACTTACCATTGTGTTTTTATCCCTTTGTATCAAAATTGGAAATAAAATAAAAAAATAAGTATAAATTACTGATTTTCAACAAATATTCTTCAGTGATGAGTCACAAAATTTAAAAGTGATCAGAACCGAGCAAAGCAACAGCAATAAATCCAACAGCAATTTTTGCAGTTATTCTCAGAAAGGGGGACTTTGCTGCTATTCCATTAATTTTTTTCATAAGATTTTGGTTTTTGGTTAGTAGTTTGGGGTTTTTGTGTGGGTTTTTTTTGTTTGTTTGGTTGGTTGGTTGGTTTTATCCCCCTTTTTTTTTCTTTTTATCAATAGTGTTTTCTAGCAAAGAACACTTCTAAAAAAAATTATCTCACCCAGTAAACTACTTTTCTACTAAGTAATGATCCAGGCAAAGTAATTCATTAGTTCTGCTCTGACTCAGCCTTACATATAATCAGATGAATCATAGGTATTGATGAGAATGTCTTGCATGTCTTTTTCAAAGGCCATGATGTTACTTGAAATTCAGTCATTCACAAATTGGGATCATTGATATTTTCTTCATGAGTTCAAAATGTAGAATGCAAGCTATTGAGGTTAATACTCTGGCTTCTTTCACTTAGTTAACTATTGTTGTATTTTAAGCTTATAAGTGCCAGTCAAGAATACAGGAACACACACTCTGCTAAAAACTTTAGAAAATGAAATTTAGGCCATGTGTAGTACAAAATAAAGAATCTAACTGTTGCAGCTGCTTAGATTGCAAGTATAATTCATCTGGAAGACAAAGTAAAATCGTGTTCTGCACCAGTTTAGTTGCAGCTGTTACTAATTCTATTGCCAGCTGTGTATCACTTGTAGGATAATTGAGGGTATGCTTTCCACACCTTGAATGTTGTTATTTACCTAAGCCACAGATTTGAAGTTGTCTGCACTTGGATATGCACATGTGTATCACATTTTAGAAAATGGAGTACTTGGATGGATAACAAGGTGGTTTAATTGCATTCATTATCCTTATCATAGTTTGTCTCTGGGGAAAATGCTACTCTAAATTTTCCAGATTGGCTTCAAGATACAGGTGGGTTTTATTTGTGGGTTTATGTTTGTTTTGGGGTTTGGTTTTGGGGTTTTTTTGAACTTCAGTTATTTTTAATAGTTGTGATACTTCTTTTATTTATTTTTCATTTCACCACTCTGAATTGCTTATTCATTTAAAAATTGTGAGATAGTTGTGTATGAAATATTCCACCAACAGAAAAGACAATTATGTTTGACTGACCAAGAAACATCTGAGATAGTTTTTGTTTGAGGGATGCTACAATATTGACACATAACAAGTTGATATAAATGTGTTTGTAAATGGGATCGAAAGTCTGCTTAAGTGATAAAGTCAAGTACATTAAGAGTGTTTGAAAAACTGTAATTTTTATTACAGTACCAGAAGGTTACCTAGGATATTTTGGTTGTTTCAGTGAATTGGTTAGTCAGTGTAAGGGGGTAAATAGCTTGGAGTATCTTTTGGAAGAGCTGTAAAACTGAAGGAGAAGAAAATAAGTCAGTATTTCACCTTTGTTGGTCTAATGACAAGAAGTTGGGAACAGTTTAAAGAGATTTTATTTTACAAGAAGAGACCAAGAAAAAAAAATACAGTTCTACCTTTTTTTTTTTCCAGAATAGGACTGCTGTCATCACATAGAACTTAAATCTAGTAGTTCTTACTATTTTCTGAAATAAGCTGGTTACTCAGTGGTTCTGAACAGTAATTTTCATTATTTGTTATTCATAGGATAAGCTCTTTAAGGCAATAAACCAGCACACTGATAATTATATGTAATTTTTTAAACAGTTCAGTGTGATGTTATGTGCACACATAATATATCAATAATTAATTGGCATTTATTTCACTACTGTCAGTGAAAATATTTGTGTGGTCTCAAAAGCAGTATTTTTTTATTCAGAAAAAGAAGGAAAAGTGGGTTGCTTAAGAGTTTATAATGTATCTTGAAAACATTTTTTGCATTTATATATTTAATTCCAATTTACTTTTGAATAATCAAGATTTTTCTTTCTAGGTTTGTATTTTAGATCAGTCATAGTTTCAGCTCAGTCATTTCTTTAGTTTCATTTTTATTATCATAAGTAAGGTTATAATGATAATTATCTTCTCCAGATAATTTAACATAATTTTGTTCTTTATTAATTTTTAATTAAAAACTTAACATTCCAACTCAATTTTTTATATTTTATCTATTTTTCTCCAATAATGGATCAAATATATATATATAAAATCTTTTACTACTAGAAAAGAAAATTAACAGAAAGGGATACATATTTATTATTGAAGAATTCAGACAAGGTGAAACTATAGTCACTTCAGATGGTGCACTTGATATTGGCTTAAAGGAAGACAATCATTTGGAAACTATTCAAACGGAGAAAGCATCACCTCTTTTCACTTACTATGTGTTTCTTACCTTGTACTTTGAATTATAAAATGAGAATGCTCTTCCACAAAATTAATCTCACATTATTTGAAATAACTTATTTTACTTAAAATGTTTATGAAGGAATAAAATTCAGCCAAAGTTTGTGATGGGGAAAATAAACTTTAAATAGATGACTTCAGGATAATCATGATGCAGAAAGGTAGATTTTTTTTTTTCTTTTAGACCTTTGTGCTTTATTAGTTTTTCTTTGAGGGACATTTAGATCTTTCCTTGGGTGTTTTGGGGATTTTATTTTGTTACTTAGGACATTATTATAGGATTATTATTATTGGGACATTATTATTGGGTGTATTATATTACACATGAGGTACTTCATAAAAAAAGATACTGACTGATTAAAATTCAAATGAGAAGTGATTAAATTCATTTTTTAAACTAATGTTACAGTTCTGGGAAAAATTTTGGACTACCTATTGCACATACTCCCTGTATGTTCCATGGTTATGACCATATGGTCTTACGGATGCAATCGTAGGCTTTGAATTTGCATTCTGTTTTCAAGTGTGCTAAAATTGTACTGACACCTCAGATAGTTTATTTAAGCAAAAGGCCTGTACATATGGCAAGCATAGTGTGAAGAACAATTTTGTAACTAGTTCTCACGCACAATGCTGCACTGAGCTCAGTCAATCAACACCGTCTTGGCGCAGCGGCAGAACAGAATCTGCATAGCTATTATAGACCATCCGTATGTATTTTCCTACAATTGATAATTACTTTTTTACTACTTTTATGTAGAATGATTTCTTTATCTACATCTTCACTGCATGCTTAGGGTGCTCTTGGCTTGTTTTCCTTTCTAAACCTCATTTAACAAGGCTGTCTGCTTCTATTTACAAGTCCCTCCTGAACTGGTTTGCCAGTATGTAGCGAAGGTGAAAGTACAGAAGAAATCTCAAAAGTCATTAGGTTTGTACTTTATTTGTGTGGAAACTGCTTAAAGAGTTGAATGGGGGAGCAACATCAGTGTTCCCTTGAGGGGAGGACAGACAGGACAGGACTTGAATATCACCCACACTGTTTGTAGCAGCTCATCAACCAGTCATCGTATTTTTTCTAACTCTCCTTTCAGCGCACAACTAACTGCAGGCACAGCATGTGCAATCTTGTTTACTAGGAGTGTTATAGGGATGTTGAGGAGCTGATGTCATTGTCATAAAAACAAGAACAAAGGATGATTTCCTGTTTTTGAAACAACTTTTTCGTATTGTGTTTTTACTGATAGCTGCTAATAAAAGGTATTAAAAAGCCTTCTGTACTTTCATTGAACACACCAATTAATTTTTAAAGAAAAAAGGCCTATAGGATTGACATGCTATGGCAAATTTTGTATTTCCATCTAAAATAATGGACTGGTGACCTACTTTTTCTTCTGAAAGACCTTCTAAGTATGCATGCAAGACTTTTGGAATGAGATGTGTTTTCTCAAAATTAAAAAAAGTACGTAACGGAACATAATGTTAGCGAGAGAAAGATTGGAGAGAGAGATCAGCGCTCCTGAAAACCTCTAGGAATATGTGTCATTCAGAGACAAGGCAAGAGGTGCGATATTGGGGGAGCAATTTGTCTTATGTATGGTTTGCCTTCCAAGGCTGACTTCAGTTGCACTAAAGCATATCTGAGATAATAAGTTTCAACTACTCAGTTCTGGAACCTTTTCGACTGTTGTGAGGCAATACAGAATACCAGAACAGTAGGTGTAAAATTGTTCTTCTGTTTTTGGGAGGCAGATCTAGAACTTAAGATTCAGAGTTAAAAATTCCCTGGGGTCCAGCATGAGGAACAAAATATTTATTTAAAAATCATTTTTGTTAGTGAGTCTGGACATAGCTTTTATAATTGAAAGAAAGTCTGAGCCGTTACCAGACACCTGTTTTCCTCCACTGACCCTAAAGAAGGTCAAAATGACTAGCTGATGAAGATATTTTAAAGGTTTAAATTTTGGCAGATTAATCTATCTTCAATCTGTTAAATTACTTTATGGAGACTAAAAGTGTCTGTGTAAATGTAACCCCTCTTGGTTCCATTGTCCAAACCCTTTGAATGTGCTAATAATTGTAGTAATGTTGTGAGTAAATTCAGATACCTAATAAGACTACATTTAAAAAGTACCTTTCTAAGATGAACGCAGTACAAAATATGGGAATTATGATGGCATAAAAACGAATTATTAAAAGAATCTGATAAATTCACTCACGTTTATTTTTGGTTAAGATTTGTACAGATATTTTTGATCATTTCAGTACCAAAGAGAACTTTGAGACAACACTGCTTCTAAGAAGTCTTTATGGTGCTGAGTATGTGAAGGACCCAGTTAACCCATAAACAGGGGGTACTGTAATGTAGCCTAGGAGTTCTACAGCCTTAGTAACACCAGAATGAATCTAGACTTTGATCTTAATTTTTTTTAACAGATACACAATTTTTAATTTTTTTTTTGAGATTTTGGTTGCTTTTTTATGTTCTGGTTGCTTTCAGGGTCTTGGGATAAGAGGAGGACTGCTAGTATATTACTTTTCATATGTTGCTCAATATCTTTGCAGTCATTAAGATGAATAGTGTCCCCTTTACCCTGAAAATGAAAGTTACTCTGCATTGTTGTATTCCTCCCCAAAAGGTCCTTACTCCATTATAAAAAATAAAAGAGGAAAATAGTACCAAATTCCTTGCCTATAATTTCTATGTTCTTCCATAGAAAAGGAAGAAGTACTTCAGCAAGAACATATTTGTTTCTACCTACTAGTAGCTTTGCAGGAGCAAAGGAGGAGAAAGACAGGAGAGATCCTAAATGGCAATTCTTACAACTCAGACTGCTAATTGAAAGGGATAACCAAATATGTTATCTCTCTACTGTCATCATCTCTGCAGAATTATCTGAAATAATTGTGAGTGAAAATTGTGTACTCTTATTTCAGAGAAGATAGAACTAACTTACAGAGTGCACAATAGGGAGACTATGCAAAAATGTCATTTTGGATGTCAACAATGGCAGATAAATTTTGGACTAGAAAGAGGACATATAAGTAGCTAATCTAAGTATTAATTTAAATGCCTGTTAGAAGAAATAATTTTTTAAATGGGAGAGTCCAGTGCAGCAGGTGGTGGTGATGATAATTTTTTTTCCATGCTTTTTCCCAAGTGTTTATATTTTTCATTTTGCACAAGATTTTTAATAAAGCTGGCTTTGGTAAAGTTGTCCATATTATCTACCAAAATGAAAGAATGTTGAGCACAACAGCTCGACAAAATTATCAGCGTGCTGTCTGTGTAAGTGTGGGAGTGCATAGTATAAAACATGTGTGGGTGTGTTTATATAGAAAACAGTCTGTTTGGCTTATTTATGTTTGTTACATGATTTCACATGGGCACCAAGAAAAGAAATATTAAAATTTAAAAAGTGCTATCTGCTAGAAGACAGTCACTGGCTGTATTCTGTGCCCCTCTTGTACACATATCCATCGCAAACCAGATTCTGGTCTGGCTGAGGTGATAATTTTACTTCACTATTTTTTTTTACCCTGAGGAGTAGGTCACATAATTGGCTTGAAACAGAGTAATCTGGGTAACTGCAATTGTTGCAAAACTTAATATATAATTAAAAATACTTAATGAATACTGAAGGCTTGATGGTTTATTTCTTCCTTACATTGTGCAGTTCTGGCACTTTTGCAAAATGTGTGTAAAATGTCACAGGAATTGAGAAGTGTCAGTAACTAGCTGGGTACAGAAAAGTTCTTTATGCTTTGAAGTTCCCTGAGTGCTGGTGCAGCACTTTGAAAAATTCCTTAACGACTGAGTAACAGTTCTTAAACTAGTGATTTGGGAGTCCCCTGTTAGCACACTAATGATTCAGACAGCAGCATTAAATCAGTTGCTTCAGTTTAAGTACTTCTTGAATGTACATAAAGTCTCACTTTATTGGGAATTGAACTAACTACCTGCAGTCTGAAAGGCAATAAGTTATGCACTTAAGCAAAGGTGAATTACTAGTAAAGAGAAAAAATTTTCTCCTGCATGTGCTTTCTGAAAGCTCTTAGCTGTTTGGGTAGAAGAGTTGTACAGCAGTTGTTGAAGCCTCACATACTGAACCTTAGCTGTCCTTGGAGAGATCTTTTTTAACAATCCTCAGAAAATAAAGTCACATACAGAGATATCATAATAAAGGCTTTTGGAAGACAGAAGAGACAACACTTCAACACTGTTTCACAGATTCATTAAATTCCCCTAATCTGTTTAGCAACTGCACTCTTTTATTCTCTGACAGGGACTTTACAATAAATTGAGAACAGTACTATCAGAGTAGAGTCTACCTTCTGACTGTGTTGATTTCCTGCAAGTTATGTTTAAATATTAAAAGCCTCTTTGTATGCATAATTTTGTGAATTTGCCTCCCATGGGTTACACTTATAAGAAGACCATTTGATAAATACTTTAACAATTTTAGATTTTATTGTTCTCAGTCCATCTCTAAGAGCAGAAGCTCAGCCAAAAATATCAGGATCACTGCATAAATGAGCTAGGATGTCCTGAGCAAATCTGTACACAAAAAGGAAGCATACAGAAGGTGGAAGCAGGGACAGCTGATCTGGGTGGGATATAGAGGCATTATTTGAGCCGGTGGAGATGTCAGGAGGGACAAACCCATATGGAACAGAATCTCGCAGGGGATGTCAAAAGACATTGAGGAGGATTTCTGTATGTATATAGGTGATAAAAGGAAGAATTGGGTAAATGTGGGCTCTCTGCTGAATAAGGTATGGGACCTGGTGGCATGGGACATGGAAAAAAGGTTGAAGTTCTGAATTTGTCTTAGTTTTAATTGTCAAAACCAGCCTTCATAAATCTCGAACCCTGAAGACATGGGAAAGCCTGGAGCACAGAAGGTATACTCATTGTGTAAGAGGATTAGGTATTTAATGCCTGAATATTTATCAAACTCAATATAGATAAGTCCATGAGCCATGACAGAACATCATATTTGACCAAACTGATCACCTTACATGAGAAAATTAGTATCTTGGTAGATGAGCATAGAGCAGTGGGGAGTCAGCGAGGTTACCTAAGTTTCAAGGGTTTTGACACTCTTTCCTGAATGATCCTCGTAAAGAAACTAATGAAGTAAGTATTGGATGAACACACATTGAAGTGTACTTTGAACTGGCTAAAGGGTGGACCCATACTGTAGTGGTCAGTGGTATTAAGTCTAGTTGGAGGTCAGTAAATAGCTGTGTACCCTAGGGGTCAACACTGACTCCAGTTCTTCTTAGCATCTTCATTAATGATCTGGATGATGAGGCAGAGTTTACCCTCAGCAAGTTTGTTGATGACACAACACTGGGAGGAGTGACTGCCAGGTCAGTGGTTGTGATGCCATCCAGAGGAACATGGACAGGCTGGAGAAATGGACAGGAACTTCATGAAGTTCAACAAGGTCATGCACCTGGGGAGGAACAAACTGAGGCACCACTGTATGAGAGGGGCTTACTAGCTGGAAAGTGAGCCACTCAGAAATCTGATGGTGTCTGGGGCTGCTTTAGAAGCCCAGCAGATTTGGACAACCCAAATATAAAGAAGTATGTACAGATAGATACAAAACAATATAAAGCCAGCAGATGAAAGGATAAAGACATAACAAATAAAGCCTCTTTGGGAGAAATGAATACACAGAAGAGACAATACTATCTTAAATTTAAAGAAAAATAAGACTTTTCTCTTTAAAAATACTTAATTTGGTGTGTTTTTTCTCTTTTTTTTATTTTTTATTTACATTGGTATAAATAACTTTGTTTCAACATTTTATGTATATGAATAAATTTTTTTTCTCTTGATATAAGACTAGTATCCTCCTAAAATTTAAATATTGCTTCTCATATTTCTGACTCTGTTCTAAAACACCATAGTGGTATGGAGAATGCTTTCTTGACAATCAATTTAATTTTCTTGAAAAGAATTCAGAGCAAAGACTGATTTTGTGCCTGCAGATGCTGATGGATGCTGTCCCAAAATGAAAAGAGAAAAGATAGGCTAGAAGAGGTAGAATCTCTGTTTCTGTTCCTTTTCCATGGGCAGCTGATGAAATCAGAGAGTGTACATTTGTCCAATAATATTATCAAAATGAAGAAAAGTCTTTCATTCCACATGCCTCTTCAGTGAGTGCTGTGTTCCAGGTTTATTAAAGGAGGCATTTGTAAACTTCAGAAATCCAAAATCATCCAACACTATTCAGATCTTCTAAATAGTGTGCACCTCCTTTGCTGTAAAGAAGAGAAAGAAAATTCCAAGAAAAACAAGTGAAGCAAGGGAATACTTTGTGCTTCCTTAGGGGAAATTTTGTGTTTCACCTGGATTTCTTCCAAATAAGACAAGAGCACTTGCCAATACAGGCAGGATGGTGTGCTCACTAAAATACAAGAATCTTGTTGGTTCTCATTCTCTTTCTCCCATAATGAAACACTGTATCTATTACTTCAGGCTTGCAGTTTCTATCTTCTTTGGATATATCAGATTGAAGGAGAACATTATTTCTAATAAATTTTCTGATTTTTTCATAATAGATATTTAAACCTTGAATAAAGTCTTTTTATCTGTCATGATAGGCAGTCATTCTTTGTTTGTAGCGTATTTCTGATTGTGGTATGCTGACATTCCAAGATAGTTCTTTAGTATCACATTATACAAGCCCCAGCGAGAGTCTGACCCACTCATGAGCCAAAGAAAGGGAATAAAAGACAAGGGAAACAAATGTTGGTATTCATATCTGATAGGTTAGAAAACTGAAGCAAAATCTCCCCAAACAGCTCATGATCATACAGCAGTAAATGATTTATCAGACTATTAATCAGTGAGTTTTCTCACCTCAAAATTGTATTCCAGTTGACAGACAAGTCTTTTCTTTTTTTCTTTAAGTTTTTACTTACTGTATTTTTGGAATTTAAAGAACATTTTAGTCAGAACTAAAACTCAGCTGAGGAAAACAAAGTATTTTTCTGATGTTCTACTGCAAGCACTGTTGTATTCCCAATCTCTTTCTTTTTGCTCCTAAGACAGAGGAGGAGGCTGCTCTGCTCTCCTGATACACAGACAACTGCAGCATACACTAAATAAAGCCTTCAGTTGTTTCAAGTAGTTTTCTTTCCTTCAAGACAAAGATTGTTTTCAACATCGAGTCAGTTTGTGGGAAATGAAAAATTGCTTTGTAACCTCACTGAGCAGACCAAGACCCAGTTATACTTTATGAAGAAGAGACGTATGTCAGTGTGTAATTTAAAATATACTGTGAGACCTTCTGTGGGCTCAGAAATTATCTTCTAAGTCATAGCTTAAAAAAGTTGTTTGCTTCCTTTATCTTTGGATGTCTCTTTTCATGTGACTTTTCATCATCATCATCAGACTTCAAGCAATCTGAAGGAAAGCAGACCTTTTGCTTCTGTATATCCAAGGCAAGCTAAATGCTATCAGTCTTGATCGTTTGACAGGAAAATAAGCTCATACCAGTTTTTGCTCTCACTATTGCTCTCTGAAGAAAATTTATGATACTGCTATGGTGAATCTAAAGTTGTTTCTCTGTGTTCTATTTTGTCCTGTTTCTGCTTAATACAATTGTACTCCTCTTTCTTGTGTATTTGCCTTTTAGTAAGTCTGAGGTTTTTTTCTCCTTGTGCTAGACATTTAGTTTTGTCCTTTTGGTAATATAGATTAAAATGTCACTGCAGACAGAAGTCTCAGACTGAATTGAGAGTAAGTAATAGTTAGACTCATCCTGAATTTTAACAACAGAATATATTTGAGTCAGAAAATGCAATTTTTCTAAAGCAAGCTCCACTGAATTTGATCAAATTTTGTTTTGGGAAGCTGTGAAATGCTCTGATGAGCAATTATAGCAATAATTGAATGTTCTTACTTTTATCTGACTTTGTTATCAAATGTCTAGAGGGACTAGATTAAATCCAAGGGTTTCTTCCTGTCTGACATAATGAAAAAAACATAAATAAATAAATAAATTTAAATATTTTACTAGTATAGATACATGTGGTACTGAAATGGTGTCTCTTAAAGCACAGTACAGTAGAAAACATCAGCTTTCAAAGTTTTGAACAAATACGTGAACAACAAAGGTGCCGACTTAATGGGAGCCTTTAAAATACCAAAACAGATAAACAGCAACCAACCAAAGTGATGAGAAAATAAAACAGAAAAAAATTTAGCAGAGTGAAAGAACCGGGCATTTTCTTAATCTCAGCAAACACCATAAAATCAATAAATCTGATATAAATACTCCAACTAATGTAACAATACAAAGTTGTAAGGATGTCTGAGAGACTAAAAACTACTTTTAAATGTGTGCTCTTGCTCCATGAAACAATACTTTTGAAGACTTTTACTTAATGTATTTATATAGGAAAAAGAAGGATGTAAACATGAAAGAAAGGATCTGCTTTGTTACCACTTTTCACCAAAACATTGATTAAAAAATACATAATTCAAGCAAGAGTTATTTTTACCACTGTCACTCCATTATCTTGTTTCTGACATACCATGAAAATATTACAGCATTTTGATGACAATAGCCTATGGATGAAGAGACATCAATTATCTCGAAACTTGCAAGTCTCAAAAATTGTTGTCAAAAGGAGAAATAAGAAAAATTACATGAGACTCCATTATATTATAATTTGAAAAAGTAATAGAAAACCCTCAAGTCAAGGCCACTCTGATTTATAGATATTTATAAATCAAGATTTTGCTTTAGTGGGAGCAGTATGATCATTTTAATTTTGTGAATCTGAAGTAAACAGTCCCATAGCTCTCAAAAAATATTAAATGATAGCATAATGTGTTCTACTTCTTCACATTGTCAATGCTGGATGCCTTGTTTTAGTTTCTGTAGCGTACATTGGCTTTCATGTATCCAAACACGCGTGTGTGATTATACACTTTTGGTTTTGAGAAATACTGAAGTAAAAGACTTAAAATCAGCTATTGTCAGAAATTCGTTTCCTGACTTCTTTCTAACTAGCTACATTGCTGGCTTGTGGGTATGACTGAAGCTCTGATGAACCCTTTTTAGTTGTTTTTCATTTCTATTTTGGCTTTGTGTAGCTTTTATTACTTTCATTTGAATACTGTCTTCATTAGTTTCTTCCACATTGTACTAATGTTTCATATGACACAATCACCTTCCTAAGCTGAGTTCACTTAGTCTTGTTATGCATGCATACACTTCAAGCAAGCTGTGTTTTTCCCAAGGGTTTGATAACCCATGTTTTCTATTTCTAACTAATATATCAACAAATGCTTAAAATTGGTAAAAATTTTCTAAGAAAACTTAAAACATTCTAACAATGCTATTTATTGTAGTAGTTTGTTTCTGATTTCACTTTATTGCATGTGCTGTTTTTTCACTGCTTATACACTCCACGTGCACTTCTAGAAATGTGCAATGAGTGTTAAGATGCACCTAGGAGCTATGCCTCCTGATTTTTACATGGTTATGGAAATAAAATAAAAACATAATAACCTTACTTGTTTTCTACTTTCTTTTCAATTCTTTTCAGCAAATAAAAAATTATAATGACATGAAGGAGTAGGAAGTATGACAATCCACTAGCTACTCTTGCTACATTTTTCATAGAACCATAGAATCATAGAATGGTAAGGGGTTGGAAGGGACCTTAAAAATCATTTTGTCCCAACTCCCACTGCCATGGACAGGAATGGCTTCCACTAGACCAGGTCGCCGAAGGCCTTTATCCAATCTGCTTTTGAACACTGCCAGGTTGGGGCATCCATAACTTCCCTGGGCAACCTATTCCAGTGTCTCACCATTCCCACAGTAAAGAATTTCTTCTTAATATCTTACCTAAATTTCTCCTTTTTCGATTTGTACCCATTACTCCTTGACCCATTGCTACAGTTCCTGACAAACAGTCCATCTCTGGCTTCCCTGCACACCTCCTTCATATACTGGAAGGTTGCTATGTGGTCTCCACTCAATCTTCTCTTTTCCAAGCTGAACAACCCCAACTTTCTCACCCTGTCTTTGTAGGGGAGGTGATCCAGTCTTATCAGTTTTGTGACCCTTTGTTGAACTTCATGAAATTTGCATCTGCCCACCTCTCAGCATGTCAAGGTCCCTCTGAATGGCATCCCTTCCCTGTAGTATGTGAACTGCACCACACAGCTTGGCATCATTGGTGAGCTTGCTGAGGGTGCACTTGATCCATGTTACTCACAAAATTGTTGAACAGTATCGGCCCCAGTACCAACCCCTGAGGGACACCACTCATCACTGGTCTCCATATGGACAATGAGACATCGACTGCAACTCCGTGCATGCAACCATCCAGCCAGCTCTTTATCCACTGAGTGGTCCATCCATCAGATACATGTCTCTCCAACTGAGAGGCAAGGATGTCATGTGGGACAGTATGAAATGCTTTGTATAAGTCCAAGTAGATGATGTCAGTTGGTCTGACCCTATCTATCAGCTCTGTAGCCCCATCATAGAAGGTCAAATTCGTCAGGTGTAATTTTCCCTTTGTAAAGCCATATTGCCTGTTACCAATTACCCCTTTGTCTTCCATGTGCCTTACCATAGTTTCTAGGAGAATCCATTCCATGATCTAGCCTGGCCCAGAGGTGAGACTGACTGGTTTGTAGTTCCTCAAGTGTTCTGCTTTCCCTTTTTTAAAATTAGAGGTTATATTTCCATTTTTCCAGTCATCAGAGATCTTACTTAACTGTCATGATTTTTCAAAAATGATGGATAGTGGCTTAGCAACTCCACCTGCCAGCTCCCCCAGGACTCACAAATGAATCTGATTATGTCCCATGGACTTGTGCACATTTAGGTTCCTTAGATGGTCTCAAGCCTGATCCTCTGCAACAGTGGGCTTAGAGTCCTCATTCTTCCACTCTCTGCATCTGCCTTTCTTGACTTGGACAGCGTGGTTAGAGCACTTGCATTGAAGATATATAAAGAATGTATCTTTATGATATTGTTCTTTCTCTAGAATCTAAATGAGCACATTTTTTTAGACTCTAGAAAGTTTGCGGTAAACTATGTCGACACATTTTATTTTAGGAATTTGTGAAATCATAGTTACATACACATCTGTTGAAAATCTGCTAAGGATTGCCTGATAGGAACATTTTTATATAGTGCCCTATTTATGAGCTTCCTTGCTGATTGCATTTTAAGAGAATGTCTCCCTGCACAGATGACATTCAGTTTTCTAATTTGCTCTTAAAAAGACAATCCTTTTTAGAGATTTATTTGCTTAAGATAATGAGGTAGGATTACAGAGGAATTAACATCAATGCTATTAAGTGGGTTGTGTTTTTTTTTTTTCCCTTGGGTCTAGCCTTATGCTTTCTGTTTGAAAGTAAGCTGAGATTTATTTTTCCTAGGCTACAAAACAAATTCAAGACCAGAAGACAAAAAGGCAGCTGAAGTAATAATTCTTCAGAAGAATTAAGACACCAGTGTCTTTGAGGTATGTTTGTTTTGGAAATGTTGTTAATTATTTATTAATCTTGCTGCTTTCTGTATGAGAGTAATGGTGAGTGCTTTTGAACACTAGTGACTATTTCACATCTTCAGATGCAGTTGATTTGAAAGGAAACTCCAAAATGCACTTTTTTCTTTTTTTTTTTTTTAATATATGTGTGAGGCATTAGTTTTAAATGTTCTTCTCTTCTATCTGACACTATTTTTTTGTCTATAAAACTAGATATAGCCAGATGCAAAGTAAAAAAGCTAGATGTCCTATGTTCTTTCTGACTTAACAATCAGCTTTCTACATGTGCCATAGTTACCGTAAAAAATTTACAAATAATAAAAAACGGGAAAAGTTGTAAAAATTTTCCATTTTGTGTACAATATAGATTGCTGTGTTTTAAATAGGTACAAGACATATTTCTATCAGCTAGATGTTAAAGAGCATGATATAGAAATAAATTGTGAATAGAAAGTCATCAGTAGGTAGGTTGAGTAATGGAGGGTAAACTAAGGAAAATCATCACTGCCTTACCACAGGTGTAAAAATAGCCTTTAACATTATTTTTTAGTTACAAAATGTTTGAGCTCAGTAAGTGGGATTTCACTTTTGTAAATGTACAAGCCAGGCTTGTGGGGAACTAAGTAAATGTAGTTGATGTTAATTTCATTTTATGTCTAGTTATCATTTAGCATGTTAAACAGAGCTTAAACAGAGCAAATTATGTCTTACATTCCAAAAATGCTGGAGATCAGAAAGCATAATTTCTATTACATTTAGGAAATATTTGTGTGTAGCTTAATTTTCATGGTACTCCTATGAACCCTAGTTTTCTCTTTCATTCAATATATTTAGTTTCAAAGATTAAGGTTTTTTTTTTTTAGAGAAGGCATTTTCTCATAACAGTAATACTGAAACTCTGCTATCTTTGATTGCTTCTATCCTCACCTGAAGCTGCCTTCTTTGCAGGAGATGTATGTCACCAGTATAGACTGTTGTCTCTTATATTTCCATCAGATATGTGCAATTTTTTTCATGTTTGACCAGATAGTAAGACCGTGTAGAACTTTTGGCTAGTGACACAGACATCTTGTGGCTTGTTAAGTAATGCAAGTCTATAGCGTGGTAGGCAGATTTTGTCAAAAAATATATTGTCCACTTAAAACAAAACAAAACAAAACAAAACAAAACAAAAACCAACCAAACACAAACTGTTAGTTTTCTCCTCCCTCAAAGACTACAATGCTTTCTTTCTAAACTGCATACCTGCACAAGACTGCTGACCTCTAGGATTATTTCCTTTACTTTAGATGTTTAATAACAATTTTGCAGCCTTAGGGGTTGGGAAGTTGAGTTCTGTAAAATATCTTTCTATAATATTATTCACAATGAATAGATTCAGAGCACCTTCTTTCCTCCTAGGATTTGTAACCACAAATACCTCTCTTTTATTGTCAGTCTTGTTTCCCTGAGGAAACAATATTTGAAGCACTGTAATATGCAACAAGAGAGAAATCATCAAATATATTTTCACATATTTAACCTATTATTCTCTTACTTGGCAGAATACCTAAATTTTTTATTGGAAAAATGACTTTAAAACTGTTGTTGAACTTTTGATGGTACTCTACACATGTGCCAATGACATCTGGGAATAACGTTTTCTGATAAATGAAAAGTCTCCGTTGCCTTTTCCTGACTCCCATTGAGACACATATTTGTTCCTTGGGGCACAATTTGTCTTGCAGATTGTATTTGATTTGCAGTCTAAGGATAGAGGCTTATTTTATCAGTGTTAAATACATGTCGCTGTCAGAAGCATTGTAAGGCAATATTTTTATATTCAATCATTAGGAAAAATGTGTAAATTAAAACAGTGTAATAGTCAGGTTACCCAAGTTACTTCAAATCACTTGATTGTGGTAGTTCCCATAGTAAACATCATCAGAGAGGACTCTGACATGTGTGAACCTTTATGTTATACAATAATCAGAACAAGGGAGAGATAACTTTTGTAGTAAATAATTGCTCTCCAAATATGTCCTTCCTCAAAGTCTTCACATTGGAGTTTAAAAAATGATTTTATGTTTGTCTGACATCATACTTTAATATCTTCTCCCAGTGATATAGGCCTTCAGTGCAAGGAATTACCAACAATGTTCATGATGCTGCTTTTGAAATAGTCTGCCTTACTGATTTAATAAACCCTAATGCAATAAATAAATGGAATAGGCTCTGTACCAGATAAGTGAAAATCCTACATGTAGCTTGTGTATCCATGTTAGGTTGTTCCATGCCTAATAGTCCAACATTCCTCTGTTCCAAACCCAGTGATCTAGTTTTGCTTCTCTGATTTAAAATGAAGTTACCTTGTCTGACCAGTGCTCCTATGCATATTTTGTCTTTATATATGGTTATACACGCAGGAAGTACGTGTATAATTTTGTCTAATGTACTAATGCTTGCTGCATTTTTTTGATGCATTTACCTTTTAAAATTGCTACATGAAAATAATTTATACATGGAGCACTCTGAATTTTTATAACCTTCTTCATGGCTGTATGAAAACCTGACTTGATAAATGCAAATGGAAGTTTCAGAGCTACCTTGTCCAGAATATATATTTATGATTGGGCTAAAAGAACTCTCAGCCTTCTTACAAGCTTGAAATGCAGAACTGTTATTCAGTGTTCCTAAATGTTGACCTTACTTTTCAAGATATAAACTGAGAAATTAATTGCCTAAAGTAATGTATTTTTAGTCAGCACTGGATTTTAGCCTACCTAAGTACTGCAAGGCTAATTGGTATTTTACTTCCCTGAAAATTCAGAAATGTTGCAGAATGTTTTGAGTGCTTTTTCAAATGGAGTTGAAAAACATTTTAAAGAAAAAGTTGATTGAAGCTTACAATAAAGAACCAACTTAGACTTTGAATATATGAAAAATATATTCTGAGCTTTTCAAGGTTATCTACTTTAAAAGTAATTTTAAAAATTGCAATTATTTTGTAAAAAAAATTCACAAAAATCATTTCTTGCTTCAAAATCAGTATAAACAGATCAACATTTTTCTCAGGCTTAAGAGGATTTGATTACATTTGAAACAATGATGCAAAAGGCAAAGACACTTGATCAGAAATTTATCACCCTGTGTGTTTTGAAAAAAGAAAAAATATTTTGAGACCATTTCAGATTGATCATGAGGGTCAGAAATTTTTAATAGTTTAATTGTATAACAACCACAATACACAAGCATTCTTGGAAATCATGAAAATAGCAGACATTCAACCATCTCATTCAAATATGTTAGAAATGTTTCAAGACAATTTTCTAAACATAAGGTCAAAACTTGGTAAAGAGTCTGTCATTATTAACACTAGTCTGAACTAGAAGCTGATTTAGTTGGAACCTGTCTGCAGTTTTCTTTAAAAGTAAAAACCTAGGTATTTTTTATCTCTTTTGTGAAATCAAGCTCAGCTTCAAGTAGCTTGTGTTCTCCCTTTTGGGGTTGTGAAGAAAATCACTGAATATTCATCAGATTGTTTTCCATTGTAAATTCAGGGGCAGGTATTTCCTACTCTAGGACTAAAGCAGTGAAGTACAGCTGAGGATTGCACGTGAAATGAAACAGCATGAGTAATCAGGAAGAAGGGAAAGAATTAATTGTATTTATCACTTCAATTGAGGAAAGTCGCAGAAGATTCCCAATTGAGATGGCCAGGCTGCTAACCTGCCTGTGCAGAGGAGGTGTATCTCTGTGAAGAGGTAGTGGGGAACAGCTCCACCCTTGGGGCTGAAATAGCTCCCAAGAGCAGCGGGTGGTGAACCAGGGTCCTGGCACTTGGCCATGGTGCACTGCTTTGATGTGGGCTCTGCTGCAGAAGCCATACATACCCTTTGAAACAGCTTGGGAGTGAAAGGCAGGTTTGTTTCTCACCTGCAAAGCACGTATTAGGTGTGATCTGATCAGGAGGGGGTCAGTCATTTTGTATACAGCAGTTTAATTATAATTGGCTGGTTCTGACTCTCGCTAATCTGCTATCTGCATTTGCACGCTGTTTGGTTTTGTTTATAAGACTTGATTTAAAATCTAACGGACCCAAAAAGACACTGAAATTCCAACTTCTATTATAAGTTTTTACTGGATATATATAATTCAAAGTGATTATTGATTTTTAGCCATTCCAGTGGAATTGCAGGAAGTGAAGAAAAAAACACATATATGTATTTTTTCTTTCAGAACACATGGAAGCTGCTTAGCACATGTAACTAACAGCACCTGAAATATAGGGCTTACAAGTGCACAAATGTCAGTTTTACCCAAAATGTTATTATTTCTGTGTTCTCCTAGTTCTATGGGTTTCCTAGCAATATGAATTATTTTTTTTCCCAACAAACATTTGCTTATCCTTGTGATTCTTGGTGTTTAGTTCTTATAGTTATGGTTGATTGGGGGGTGGGGTTGTGTGGTTTTGGGTTTTTTGTTTTGTTTTGTTTTGTTTCGGTTTTGTTTTTGTTTTTGTTTTGTTTTTCAAACTGCTTCCTTATGAAAGAGCATAAAATAACTCTTTCAAAATATGGATTAAGAAAGAATATCTCTTCCACAGGAAAATGTAGTTGGTCCTGTTTCCTACAAGGAAATGAGTTTAATTTTAAAAGACATTCAAGTTCAAACAAAATAGTGTTTAAATTAACCTATAGGGTTGCCTCAAGAGGAATATGGACTAGCTTTCTTTTTTTCCTAAAGTTCTGGAATCACAGTACCCAGATTTGGTCCACACTCAAGGAAATTTTTTCTATTTGTTTTTAATGGATCAGTTTTTGAACACTGAAGCTGGTCAATCTCTGCTCTTGAGATAACATTCCAGCCATCTATAGACAGCACAAAATTAACTTGAGGCAAAAGAGGGGAAACCAGAAAGAAAATACATACAATACACAGAGCATCTCTCTATCTTCTGTATTCTATGTCAATTTTAATGGGTCTGTAATTAGGTTACAGAACTGATTGATAACAGCACTTAGCTTCCTAGGTGACATCACCCTCTGCTTCATTACCTGTTAGAGATTAAGATGTTGACACATAGAAAATTCTGCTTCCTGGCCTGAGAAAAGTAAGTAATTAGACAGCTGTAGACTTGACACTGTCTGAATTATTTACCAGTACAGCTGCAAAGTGGAGACTAATAGGAAGGAAGAGCACAGACAGGATGAGGAAAGTGCACAGACATGCTTGCAACCCATGTGTGCGAAGGAGTTTAATTTAAAGAAACTATTTCAGAAGTAGCCTGGGACGGGACCAATGGTGAGTAAAATGATGGTGCATTTAAAATCTTTTAGTAGAAAAACTAAATCAAAATACTGGCAAAAAGCTTTGAGATGAAACAAGAAGACAGCTTTTACAAGGAATGGCCAAATGCACAGAGATCTTGGTATGACAGAAGAGCAGTAGGTATCCAAAGAGCATACAATTCAAAGAGAGAGTATCATAAAGAAAAAATGAGAAGGGTATCTTATATATCTGGACATAGAAGACTCATAAATGCAGCAAAGGATACAGCTTGGAATGTTTCTTAGTTTAAAAATATCTACTGTGTTTCAGACTGAACATACAAGGATATCTGTGTGGAAAACTGTACAACCCAGTAGGAACTTTTCACTCATCTTTATAAAATGTATTAAGACTGAGCAGCTGTACAGTCAAGCTGAAAGACCTTGATGCCATCATTAGTGTTTTTTATTATTTTGTTGTTAGAGAGTCTCTTCCTTTTTTCAGATTTTCTTTTACTTTTTCTAGGAAGTATTTGCCAAACACTGATTTTCATTTATAAGATTAAATATTTAAAACCTGACTTTTGAGATTTTAGGAATTCTGTTGTTAAGAATGGAAAAGTGATGAAGTGTATTTTGCTGATTTTTGTGTGTTAAGATATATTTGTATTTGAGAGAGACTGCTGGTTGGTATAGGATGATCTTTATTTTTGAGAGGACTACAAGGAACATGGTTAGACATGGCTGTAAGAACTCACACCTGATAGAAGGAGCAGGCTGCAGAATGAATATAAATTCCTGGCTATGAGAACAGAAGAAAATAAATTTGTAAACTTTTGTAGTAGATAATACACTAGAGCAAGAGTTAAGGCTTGGAGATTTCCATAACAACTGTGAGCTGAAACTTAGTGTTTGCTTGAAACATAATGTGTGCTACATGTAAAAGGGTTGCTTGTGTTTTTGTTGTTTGGCAGGAATCCCCACATGTACATCAGCAGGAAATAGCAATTGGCTATTATATATATGTTTTCAAATAAATCAGGAAAGGTTATGTAAATAACATTTTGATGCTGTTTCGTACAGACTTTCATCTTGTATCTATTTGCCATTTGTAATTTCTGAGCTTCATGAAATGCACTGACAATTTGTTTTAACAGCTGTGTTAGTTTTGAAGTTGTTTCTGTTGAGAGGCCTCAGTGTCATGTTTGATGTAGGAAATAGTAGGGATGTCCTATGAAATTCTGCTACAGTATTGCTCCTGAAAAGAAAGAAAATCAAATACACTGATTTAGAAGCACTAAGAATAGGCTTAATCCAAGTCTGAAAGCTCTAATCCAAAGTGATACAGCAGCTGTGATGAACGTCTTACTAGCACCCGATGTGACAGGGGAAGAAGTAGAAATTAGATACAACGCATCTAAAAAAAAAAAAAAAAAGTCAACCCTTGACACATCATCTTACTAGTCGTTGGCCAGAGGTTTTATCTTATTTGCCTCCAGAGTTAAAACTGTGAGCAGAAATTGAGTTGTGAGAAGAGAGCTGCTGACCAGAGTTTCCTGCCATAGAGTAATTTGAATGGATAAAACAGAGATAAGTTTGAAACTTCATAGAGTCTAATGAGATGAATATCAATATCTGGACGTATCTATTTTATGCTGTCTGTGAAGACATATTCCCATGAAGAACTTTAAAACTTATGAATGAGAGATTTCTCACTCTCTCATCTTTCTTCCCTCTTGAAGCACATATGTGAACTAATGGAGCTTTTACTCACAGGCTTTTACTCTTCTGTTTCAAACCTTCTATTCAAGACACCTTGTACCAGTATTACAGAAATAAATGAGCTTTGCTGCGGTGTCATACAGGTGTGTGTCTGTATGTGATTGTCACTTTTAAACCACTTTCTACAGCAACAGAATGATTTTTAAAGGTATCTCAATGTTTTTTTCATCATTGCTGACTGTGGCTGATATCAGGACAGCTCTCCAAAGTGCAAGTCCTGCCACAGAGTTTTAGGTCCTTAGCAGTTCTTAGCTTTTCTAGACTCTCCTTGACTGACAGCAAACTTTCCAGTATTTGGGAATATTTCTCCATATTGGTTGTTGTGGTTTTTTTCATGTAAGGTTATATTTTGAAATAATATATGACCCCACAGTCTTTGCTTCTATTAAGGTATTCATCCAAGTTAATTCCTCTCTCCTTGTTGTAACAAAGAATTTTAAGTTGAGAAAAATTGCATGCCAAAATTTTCAATGAATATTTTAATAACGTTTTGTAATTGAATGAAAACAGTGATCTATTCATGAGCAATTTGATTTACTTTTTCTGTAGATAATTGCAGTGAGGAGCTCCTTATTTTCATTCATGTCAAAACTTTTTCAAAGTATGTGTTGAGTTTTGATTCTTTGTGTTTTAGTTCCTAAAATTCCTTGGGTGTTTGAATTAGGAGACTATGTTCATCCCTACAATATACTATATTGCACAAGTGAAACAGTTCTTGATGTTTGAAAGGTAAAAGCCTATTGCATAAATTTTTGCCCCTCTTCTTAGTCTCACTTCAATTCAACCAGACTTCATGTTTCAAGATGAACAAGTAGATGCACAAAAGTAATTGTTTTCAAAAGCAGGCTTATACATCATCCAAATTTGAAAAAGAAATGTATTATGCATAAAGAGTTTAATATTCTGTTCTGCCATTGATAAACATATAATCCCTATTAAAAAGATTTATGCTGAACATAGGTAGCTGATGTGATCCTGTAGTGTAAATCTGAATTGATAAATTTCACAATAAATAATTCTTCTTAGGATGTTTCCTAATATGATGCAAAATTGTTTTTTCACTCTTTATGTTTACAGTAAATTAAAGAAATAAAAATAATACAATGTATCTAAAAATTCTTCAGTGTGATACTTTTCAATTGCCTGCATATTTTACATTTTGCTACATTATGTGCTCAACCATTTACCTCTCAGAGAAGAACAAGAAATTTTTTTGATCGCAGTCTCATAGTCTTCCAAATCTTAACAGTGTTTCATTGTGTTTCTTCTTAATAGAGTGACTCTAGCAGTTCCAGAGGAAGAAAGTTTAAGCTTTGAACACTTATTATTCATCTTTGACATCTATGGTTTTCAAGCAGTGTTCAGGTTAAATGAGAGTTCATTTATGGTCTATTTGATTTAATAAGTGCTCTCATAATTAAATGCAGATCTGTGTAATTTAGTGGTACAAAGAGAAATTCGTTAAGACTCCCGAGTAGGAAAAAGTGTTAACAGAACTGCAAAGGTTATAGAAATTTAGCTCCTGCTTAAGGTAAATTAAGCACAAACCACATTCCTGTAATGTGAAAGATATTGTTTAAACTGTAACAGACAAAAAAATTCAGAATTCGTTTTCATCATCTGTGAACACCAAGAGCAAAAGTAAACGTGGATTTAATAAATCAACACAGTTCATATAGCTTTCATACATTTTGTAATATATTTTCTTGTATTAGGTATAATGGTTAATATTATTGCAAATACTCATTGACTCTAGGTCATTTAAAATTTTATTTTTTTAATTAATATTCTGAAAATGAACTGAATTAAAATGCATTTGCCTAGTATCTCTGGAAAAACAGGTAGACTTTTATTGTTTCTGGTGCCTAAAGTTGCATTTTATCTAAACTGTTACTTTCAGGAAGTTATAAAAATGAAAGGGCCAGCAAGCTTTATCTTTGACTTCAGTAGAGTTGAAGTTCAACTTTAATTTTAATATTATTTGGAAAGTATAATAATCTAATACTAGGGAAAGGCCTGTTTACTATTAGAAAGTTAAAAATACTTTGGTTTTGGTTTAAACATTTACTTAGATACACCTGCATGACAGCAACATGCTTTCACCTAACCCTTGAACCCTAGCATTTTTCTCATTATGGCAATCAAGAATATTTTGACAAAGAATTAATTCCTGAAATATCTGATGCTTCTTCTGTAAGGTGAAAAAAGATTTTGAAAATCTGTACTAGTATTCTTCTTGAGCTTCTATAAACTTTCTGTTCAATTATGCCAGTCTAAATCTAGGATACTTTTTTATGCTCTTCTTACATCCCAAATATCTATGCCTTCAGTTAACTGTTTCTCTTCATCATTTTTACATTAGTTCGGTTTGTAAGTTTTTCTTTAATACAAAATTGCTGTTCCATACATGTGGTACTGAAAGCTGTAGACTTAGAGCTCTGCTGAATTGTCTCAAGTGACCTGTTCCACAACAATGCACCTGTGCCCATATGCCTGTGCATAGGTGTTTTTTGCCCTTTGGCTATTATGATGCAGATTTGGGGTTGGGGGTGTGAGGGAGAGAGCAGTAGTGGTTGGACTAGGTGGACCTCTGAGGGTCCCTTCCAGATTCCATGGAGGTTAACCTCTGCACAGTAGCACTCTCTTACAGTGTGTGTGGTGTAAAGTACATTATACTAGAGCATCAGAGGAGCAGTGGAGCATTCCCTGCTCCCTCTGCTGTGGTCTGGACTGTGTCCAGCTCTGAATGCAATGGCACTGAAAAAAATCTTGCCTTTCTGTTCACCACGACTGTCCTCAAGTTACCTATCATTATAGCAACCTTCCATTTCTCACTGTAAAAAATAAATAAAAACAAGCAATCAACAAAACAAAACAAACAAACAGAAAATTGTAGTTTCATTTCAGCGCTTCATTTTTTTAGAAAATCTACCACATAATGGAAAATATTCCAAAAAGTGATGACATGTTTTCCTCCCCTCCATTCCAAACTTTTCTGTGTTGTTTGGTCTGTAAGGCACCTTCCAATTTAGATATGTGAATCTCATTAGCATGTTCTTTATACTTTTTTTCAGATTAATGAGGAATTTAATTAAAATATGACCTAACACTCATCCCATCAGCATTCAACAGGCACTTCCTTTTGACATGATACATTGCTGTTTTTCAACGATCCACATTTTAAACACTAGTCAGTTTGCAAAGCAGCAGAGAAGAGTTGGCATACCATATTATTAGGGAAAAGTTATTGAATCAGAAAAATAATGAAAATTAAAAAAGGTTTTCACTGAAGGAGAAGACACAGAGTAACATTCTACCTCTCTTTGAGCAATGGCCTCTCTAATAAGCTACCTAAACCTATTGCCTCCTAACTCAGCTTCAAAACAATGACACTTTATTTCTTGTAGTAGGGAGATAAAGATTAAAGACAAATATTAACTGACAAATTCTTGTCATATTTTTAAATTCTTGTCATCAAGGCCTAAATTTACAGCTCTTTACTCTGAAGAATATTATGTGGTAGCAGTGCTTGAAAATTTGTGTAGAAGTGCTTAAGCGTTGTTTCACTAGTTTGACCAGGTCCTCTGATAATATAACTAAGTTGCCTAATGTTCATATACTGCTTCAGGAGTTCTTACTATGCAAAGAGAAGAAATTCTTTGGATTTAGTTCAAGTACATTTATTTGAGATAAAAAAGATTTTGTGTTCACAAGTATATTTAGAAATGCTGTGATTCTTCCCTCTTCATCCTGTTTCTAAAATAAGTAGGTTGTCACCTTGACTACAATGTCTAAACATCAATTTCCTTAGAAAAGACAAAGTTTGTGATACTAACTCTAATATAATATATATACATATATTATATATATATTCATGTGTATGTATGTATTCAGTGGCATAACCCATCAGTTTGGTTTGAAACAGAAGATATTTTATTTCAAGTCAGTAGAAGTGCTAGTGTCAGTCCTAACCATGTTTGTTTTCTATTTCCTCTGCCATGAATGTTAAAAATATATAATTACCTAGAGTTGTGGGGTTTTTTCCCCCCAGGGATTCTTCAAATAATCAGCATATTGGTTCTAATTGTATGTGTGTTTGTTCTGAGAACTAATTTGATCTTAAGTATTTCACTTATGTGTGTAACACTGTGCCATCTTTGCATCACATGAGACATAGTGAATGGTAGAGGAGATCGAAAACATTGACTCAGTTATGTTTATCATATGCAGTGTATAAGCTCTATTGCATCTCATTAAAATCTCCTTAAAATGCCAGTTCAAATGTACCATAAGAATGGCTGATACTTATGTTATCAAAACACAGATAAAAAGAGAAAATGTGGTTCACAAAGATACTTTTCAGCATTTTGAAAGATATTTATGTGGAAAAGTGGCTAACAGAAATAAGAGGACTTTGCCATTTACCATAAACTCAGTGTTGTGGTCCTCACCAATATATAGTGGACTACTTGAGGTAAACTTTCTTCAGGAAGGCTGAGAAGGTCCAGTCATGTTCCTGCACAAGCAAAACACTGCAACTGCCATCAGTCTTTTCCTCTTGCACTCTAAAAATCACAGTGACTGATAACTCTTAAAGTGAGTCTTCCCAGTATTCTTTTGTGATGTTCACTTGGCTTTCACACACCGGCTTCATTGGAAAGTAACACAGTGAAGACACATAGCTTATTACTTATGTTGCTTTGATAAAAAAAACTTTACACTTGATTTTACTGGACTTAAGAAAGTAACTTGATCATTATTCCTGGGGGAAAATATTAAATAAAAGAGCAGTGTTGAGTGTAAACTTTCAGTCAAACTAGACTATATCTGTTGACAATGGGTTTCTTAGAATTTTGTTTGATTTGTTTGAGTTTTTGTTTAATTTGGGGGGTTTTTTGGTTTTTTTTTGTTTGTTTGTTTGGTTTTTGTTTGGGTGTTGTTGTTGTGGGTTTTTTTGTTGGTTTTTTTTTTTTGGTAAGTCTATAGTTCCTAGTTCCCACCTCAGGAACAGACCCTGTTCTACTGATATTATAGCAATGATTATTAGGAACCATTTCTGAGAATAGAACTACCTAATACCAGTTACAAGTGGGGTTCTGCAGGGCTCCATCCTCAGCCCAGTTCTCTTCAACATCCCCATTTAAGTCTTGTACACAGGATTAGAAGGAATACTAAGTTTGCCAACAACACTAAATTGGGAGGAGCTGTTGACTCCCTTGAGGTCATAGAGGCCCTGTAGAGAGATCTCAAGAAATTAGAGAGATGGGCAATCACCAACTGTAGGAAGTTTAACAAGGGTAAGTGCCAAATTCTGCACTTAAGATGGGACAAACCTGGTTGTGTGTGGACTGGGGAATGGAAGCTGGAGAACAGTGTGCAGAGAGGGTCCTGAGGAGCCTGGTTGATGGCAAGTTTAATATGACTCAGCAGTGCCCTGGCAGCCAGGAGGGCCAACCATGTCCTGGGGGGGGGCATCAGGCCAAGCATCACCAGCTGGTTGAGGGAGGGCACTGTCCCACTCTGCTCTGCACTGGTGTGGTCTCACCTTGAATGCTGTGTGCAGTTCTGGGCACCACGATATGAAAAAGACATTAAGCTATTAGAGATCATCCAAAGAACAGCCATGAGCATGGTGAAGGGCCTTGAGGCAAAGCGTATGAGGAGCAGCTGTCACTCAATTTGTTCAGCCTGGAGAAGAGGAGACTGAGGGGAGACTTCATTGCAGTCTACAATTTCCTCATGAGGGGAAGAGGAGGGACAGGTACTGATCTCTTCACTCTCATGACCAGTGACAGGAAATGGCCTGAAGCTGAGTCAGAGGAGGTTTGTTAGATATCAGGAAAAAGTTCTTCACCCAGACAGTGGCCAAGCACTGGAACAGGCTCCCCAAGGAAATGGTCATAGCACCAAGCCTGACAGACTCTAAGAACCATTTGCACAACATTCTCAGGCACATGGTGTGATTCTCGTGGTAATCCTGGGCAGGGCCAGGAGCTGGACTTTGATGATCCTTGTGGGTGCCTTCCAACTCAGCATATTCTATGATTAATTAAAAAAAACATTTCATTCTGGATCAATGAGCCAAATTTAAAGGAGTTATGTGCTGATTTTATATAAGATGGCACATTTTGAGGATGGGTAATGAAATGGAGCCAATTAATATAATCTGGTATGGCAGAATCATTACTGAGTCAACAATATTAGTTCATGTAAGGTTTTCTTGCAAGATTTTAATTATTTCTTGGTGCTTTATGATCCATAAAAGGGAAAAAAAGTAAAGATTGGAGAAACTTACATGAGAAGCTAGATTTCATTTCTGTTGTAATTTTAGGAGTCCTCTCAATGGATATTGTATCTTACAAAATATTTCAAAAATAAATCAGCAAATTCTTTAGACATGCATTATTTATTACAAGTGCGTGACTTGTCCACTTTTTTTCATATTTTTACATTTTACAGGTTTCAAAATAGTTTCAGGACTTGGTTTATGAACAATATTGGTAAATACTATAATTAGTAATTTTATTAGTAAATAATTAACCAAGACTAAAAGTTAAAATTGAAGCTCATTAATAAGTAACACTAGGATATGACCCACTTCTCTTTCTGTTGCCAGGTGAGATTACAAGAAATATTTTTCTCCTCCAAACCCAGTGGGTTTCAATGTTACTACAACTTTTCATCTGAAACATGTGGCTCATTGACAGTCTGTGCTGAAATCTGTTTTCGCAATATCTGCAGTACTATGCTGTTAACCAAGCTCTTACCTGCTGTGACTAAAAGATTACATTTCTATTACATGAAAAAATTATTTTATCATTCCCTCCTACTAACCTGCTGCCCAAAAATGACTTCTACAAAAATTGTTTTTACTGGAGATTAGACTTAGAAAATGTGTGAAAGAGTACCTGTCTGTCTTAGGCAATGAACACAGTGGATGTGTGCAAGTAGTAAGTTAGTTGGAAGTAAAGAATTTCTCTTCATCATTCACATACTTAAATTGTTTGAAAAGTCATTCTACCAATAATTTACCACTCATATTAAGACAGAGGATATAACCTATTAGCTGGTGCAGCCTCATTTACTTCTCTATTATCACACCATTTCAGCTTGTGTCAACTCTTCACATAAGATATATGAGATCGTGTAAAGAGATGTAGTAGCTACGATTATTGAGCTCAGATGGCACACCTTTAGTTTTACATGGGTGCAGTTTGCCTAAGCTTACCTTGGTATCACAGAATCATAGAATGGTTTAGGTTGGATAAGACCTCTAAGATCAAGTCCAAGCATTAACCCAGCACTGACAAGTTCACCACTAAACCATCTCCCTGAGTGCCACATCTACACATCTTTTAAATACCTCCAGAGATGGTGACTCCACCATTTCCCTGAACAGCCTGTTCCAATGCTTGACAACCCCTTTGGGAAGGAATATTTCCTAACATCTAATCTGAATCTCCCCTGAGGCAACTTGAGGCCATTTCTTCTGGTTCATCCACCTCTTTACAAGTTATTTCAAAGTGGCCTGAATTTTCAGGGTGGATGTTCTTCATCATGTTTTAAAATATGTAAAACAAAGATAAAGAAAAATAAAGAAATAATCAGAATATTGTGAGTTTTTTTTTTTTTTAAATTTTGATATTCTAGACAAAATTAATATTTTGTGAATATTAGAGCTATATGTGAATTATTTACCTAGGAATGACTAATATGTGATCCTTGGTAATGTAAGTATATACAAATTCTTCTAAGAGTAAAATTAATTTATACTGTCAGAAGTCTTTCCTACATGATACGCAAACAAAAAAGGAAATAATACAGTTATAAAGGTACAACCAGCTCTTCGGCTTCCTAAAAATCCTTGTACAGCCATTTTAATACTATGACTTATTTCAAGAGGATGGTTGACACTGTGTCAGGTGATACGTAGGTAACAATTTAAGTAACAAATATGTTTGGTACAGGACCACAGAGTTGAATATGAGCTATGCAAATATTAGAATGTCATGTTTTGAGGTTCTTGTAGCATGTGCATGCTTCTTAGGGCTTTATATATTTTCTACTACTTATTATTGTGATGGGGACTTATTTTGTAGATGATGCAGAAAACATTGTGTGTTATAACATGGAACTCTTACTTTCATGTTAGCTTGACTGACTTCTGATTACAGTCACTATATGCTTATGGAGTAGCATCTATTTTCTTTCTAATGTATGCCCAATGTGTGTCAAGTTAGTCATCACAGATTATAAGATAATCAAAATACTCTAATTTCTATGAATTGCTCTTATTTCTATGAATAGCATGCAAACTATTCAGCATACTTAATTTTTAAATATAAAATATTTAATATTTTAAATATTTAAACATTTTAAAATATTTAAATATAAAATATTTAATGATGCATTTAAATTTCAATTTAATACTGAACTTATATAAGCAATGTTTTTTCTAATATTAAATTACTCTAAAAGGTTTAGAATTTTTTTTTTATTCTATGTAAAAAAGCTAGAGTAGATTACTACATGCAGTACAACTAGAAAAATCTGTATTGTTTACCTATTTGGGTTTTGGTCCTTAAAGATTTATTCATGTATTTTAACCACAAAGAGACTTATGTAGATGTTGTTAGAATGCAACTTTAAAGATAAAATCAAACTTATAGAAGTGCTTTTGTTTTATTTTAATGGGTAAGTTCTTTAGTGACCACTTTTTGATTTGGTCTAGTAGTGTGCAAAACAACTTTTAAACCTTCTTCTTCCCTTTTTAAACCATAAACTTTATGTGGACTTGGAAGCTTATTTCTATGTTTGGAAAACAGAGGCAACGGGTAGTACAGGTGTGTGGTAAATACTGGATAAACTGTCCACACCACTTTGGAGCCTGAGATCAGTGGCTTTCTGCCCAGGTGGATGACCTTGGCTTGAAAACAGTGTGTCTGAGTTGTAACCTTTTTGTGTTATTAGTTAACCTGCATAAGCGTTTTAAATATACACAGAAGACACATGTATATGTATGTGTGTGCATGTACATCTATTTGCATATGTATAAATATACAGTGAATTTGTCAATTGTAGTGATAGAAACTTAGCAGAACTGAGAACTAAGTTCTCACTTAGAGATACTTGTTTTCATTATCTCTTCTATAAAAAGCAGGGGTTTTTTACCTACACCACTAACTGGAACTGCAGCTCATTTCAGTGTCATTCTACTTCAGTATCTTTTTGCTCTAGTGCCAACCTATGCCAGGAGAAGATTAATTTAGTTGGTGGAATACTTGAAATCCTATCTGAGTGCCAGGGTGCTTCTGTAGTTCTGGGGCTTGGGACTCCCATCACCAGGGTTGGTTCTAGCAGCTGAGTGACATATTTAATATTTTGAAATTTGTTAACATCAATTTTAATCTTTTGAGAGCTTACTCTTCTTAGTGAGAAAATATGCTTATTCTCTGAAAATTTTAAAATACCTTAAGGACTGTAATTTAAAAATAAAGAATGAGCAGAAAATGAGTCTTGCTTGTCTTAGTTTCACTGTGTTGGAACTATTTATATTACACAGTGCATGGAAAATAGATAGAAGACATAAAGGTTTATATCCTTTTTTCCTAATCTCAGTATAACTCCTCAATATGCAGTGTGTCAAATTATATTTGGCCCTTGAATAAAATTTTTTATAAGACTTCTTTTAATCTTACAGTTATATTTCTAGCAGTTTCAGCATAGCAAGTTAAAAGTGTGACATGGAGTACTCCTGAGATTATGCCTATGATAGACAGAGTTTTTATTTCCTAATCTAAACATGATTCAGTTCATAATTACCTTTAGGGTACATATCAACTCTTGACATTCAATCTTGCCATTTGTCTAACGTCTTATTCCCCAGAAATCTTCCTCTCAGATGAGAGTTGTTTTTGTATAAAGCATGTGTCTGGATAATGCAGTGTGTTTATCTATGATTTCAAAAATCTATTTATATTTTAAAAGCTTTCTAATATTTGTGCCAACTTACATAAATTTTGAGAAATATCGAAATTTTTTAAATTATAGAAATAAATGACATATCTCAACCCATTTTAAAAGTCTATTCATTTTATCACTGTTTCTGAGTTGCTTGTACTATAAACACCTATGTACTTCAGCTTGCTTTTCTGAGCAAAGTTAATCAGAAGGAATAATAATTTTATGGATACAAAAAACCACTGAATTATCAACTGTTAAAATAATTTCCCAAATTATAGGCAGTACATGTCAGCACTTAATTTTAAAATTATGAAAGCACTCACCAAGAGCTACTCTAGAGTTATTAATTACTCTGAATCCATACTTGTGTTTTTTAAAAACTAATTAGAGTTTTCTTGGTGTTTTTTTTTAATGATTTTGTTGGGGTTTTTTTTTTGCATTCAAATGAATGCAAATGTGAATCATTATTTAACATTATTACTTGCTCATTCTTATATAGTACCAATTAACTATTTCCAGTGTCTAAAACAATAAGAGTTTAGAGTAGTACTTATAAACTGAAAATAAAATTTTGTAGGCTACACTGTTCTTTTTAATGATGGTCATGAATATTTTTTAAATTGTTTGATAAGCACTTACACAGGTAATCAGAGGCATTAAATAAATGGAGATTCAGCCTAAATAAATAAAGTTTAAAGCTGTTAATTAAAACTGAATCTAAACCATTTTGCACAGAGACTGCATAAGTCTCAGATATTGCAAGAGTAAAATGTACTTGTGGAGAACTGAATCTAACTTCCCTGTGGTGATTCATTTGAAAATTAGTTTTCATTTTGCTTGTTTCAATGGAAGACATTATTTTAACGTTGCTTGTTGAACAACTTGAAGAACTATTTTCATCTGTAAATGTCAAACTTTATTTATGGGACTTGGTATCATTCTTAGGGGGAAAAAAATTAATGTCCCTTGGGAAAAAATATTCCTATTTTGGCAAGAGAAAAAGTCCATAGTACACAAGATGGCACTGTTTCACTTGTGAAAATGCCTATTTTTACAGATAACTATGAAAAACATGTCATGAGAGTGTAGAAGGTTTTATATTTTTGTGTAATTGAAATGAAAATAAGATGTTTGCATAGTTGGATATGGTGGGGTTTTTTATTATTATTGCTGGTAAACCAAAATATAGCTATATAGATGCAAACCCACATAACTGAGGCAAGTGGAAATGCCTCCAAAGTCATTCTTGACAAAACTGAATGATTAAGGAACTGGAAACTACATATGAGTTAAAATTCTGTGTGACTTACTCTTTTGCTTCCAAGAATTCTGGAGAATTTTGAATTTAGCTTTTAAATGGTCGTTTTTCCCTGAATCTTCTTCGAACTCCTCTGACATTCATAATAAACTTACCATCTCTGCATCCTTCTTTTAAAGTTAGCTTGTAAAGGTATGTGCTAAAGTAAAAGTGTGAAAGAATTTCCTGTAGTGTAGAAGACTTAATTTTTTAAGTAAGTCTTAAAGTGTAATGTAGGTTTTAACTTATCATTGAAAAAAAATTCATCATAAAAAGTACACAGAATATTTTCAAAGATTTTTTTTCCTGCTGTAGACATCTTTGATCTTACAATATTCACATATTCAGTTTTTGTGAAAACCCAACTACATCTATTAATGTGCCAAGGTATAATATAGGAAGATAGTTTTTAATACTTCTTAATATTTCTCCAGGATTTGTTAAATAAATTGACATATTATATCATTCTTCTCAGAGATTGAGTAGAGAACCTGCAAAACCTTTCACCAAGTTAGACGCAGTCACTGCAATAACATTTCATCATATCAGTCTCAGATGTCTAAATTTAAGTAGATGTGTACCGATATGTTGGTAATCCTTGAACTGTTCTTAGAGACGATAAACTTCCTTAGATGTTTTGGCATAGAAAGGTGTGAAATTTTTTGTTCTTAAGAAAATTCAGTTCCTCTAATTTTAGATAAATTTTTTAAGGTAGACATCAGGTTCCTTTTCACAGATTTGAGCTCCATTTAAAGATATACAGAAGTCAGTCAGTGAAGGTACCATTCTTACCTGCTTATATATTTTATAAGTCTTAAATAAGTTACCTCTGAAATTTACAAGATTTACATATGTTTATTCAGGAAGGTCACCTGCTGGTTATTTGCAAAATATCAGTGGGAGTGTGTTTGAAGCAGGTCTGTTTTTTTGATAACTGTCAGTTTTTGCCTTGCATCACTGAGCAATTTCAACATTTTTCCCTGTTAGAGAAAAACAAACTGGAAGATGTTCCCTGGAAGCATATGACCCCATGTTTTATAGCTGTTATGTGGTACTTCATTACAGGACCAGATTACAAGTAGATTCCATGAAAAGTCTATGTTGTGGTTATAGGGTCCACAGTGCTTACAGCTTCACTCTGTAATCTGTTTCTATTCTACTTTTTAATGTAGCCAGTATCCATAGCTATTGCTATTGTGCCCTCCAAGCAGAACGGATTAGAATGTAATTAAGAATCTAGTCTGCAGTCTGTAAATGAATCTGCATAACTCTGAAAAGCTGACTGATTGTTTCCTTTTTATAACATTTGTGAATTTTCATTGTCCTGAACATTCATGTTTCCGTGACATAACCACCCTATTGCTAAATTGCTATAGAAAATGGTTCTGATTTACAGATCTCAAAGTGCTTTATAAACACAATGTATGTGTAATTTGATATAGTTTTATTCTTGTTTCCTGGATACAAGAATTTGAGTATGAAAGGGCATTGTGCTTTAAGAAACAAGACAGTGATGTGGTTTTGTAAAAGGACTGCCTGTGGTAACTACATTTTGTAGACCTTGACCATCTGCTGATAGTAAGGGACATTGTACAAGTGCATTGCAGTAAAGTACTAGGGACCAAGTTTCTCTGAATTTGCTTATGTGTTTAACCGTTTCATATCAAAATCTAAAAGACTTGTGTTCTTCTCCATTTAAAGGTCTTTGGAGTGATGAACTTTCTTTTGATACTACTGCTTGATAACAAAGGTATCTGTGATCCCCAACTAGAGATGCAAATGTCTGTGCTACATTAAAAATTAACCTCTTCAACGTAATCACTCAATGAAGGTTTTAATTAAGAATAGTAACAAATAGCTGTGGTTAGCCTTCTACATTAAATAAAATGGTAAAAAAAAATCTTCAACAATTTCTTCAGAGAAACATTGTCTAGAGACTAATTTCAAACTAAAAAATGATGTTTTGTTGATTTTATTTTGTTTGCAAATGTTAGTTGCATATTACTGTCTTCAAAGCATAATTTTAGTACAGCTTTGCCACTAGCAAGTTTATACTGCAAGTGATAATTGTTCATTTGCTAGAGAATAATAAAGTCTTTTAAATTTTATATTTTGAATTTCTCCTGTTAAAATTTCAAGGGGGGTTTGGTGGTGGTGGTTCGTGTTTTTACTTTTTGTTTTCTCAACAACTGTTTTGGACACTAAGAATGGTCACATTCCAATTTTGCTGTGATGTTGTATGCAGTTGGGATCGGAGATATTTTAAAGAGTAAATCTCTGGAAAGTTTCTCTGTTCTGAGTATCATTGTACTAATGAATGCAAATAGTGTTTGATAAACACTTATAATCTAAACTTTTTTTTTTTTCCTAAAACACCCTATTTTTTTTCCTGAACTTGTTCAACATTTTGTATAAAAATTTGGAATTTAAATTTGCTTTCATCTTGTTTTAAATTGCATTATGAAGTAACAGAAGGCAATTTTTCAGTAAGTGAAATGAGCTTGGAAGGATATCAGCAAGAGAGCCAGTGTCTTAGCACTTACCATATTTAAGAACTTTAATGAATAGAAACATAATGAAGGAACCCAAGCATTAGCTGCCTCAAAACCTCCAATTGAGACTGGAGTGTCTCTTAATTGTTGGTAGTCATATACCAATTTAGTATTGTTTATTAGTGAGGAATTTATGCTTTTGGTTTTTTAAAAAAAACTATTCATTAACTGTTACAATGCTTTAATTAAAATTGTCCAGCAATAGATACTATATCAGAAATCAAAAGCAGTCTGAGCTGGGAATCATGCATAAATACCAAAAGGGCAATGAGAACTTAATTTCCAGTGGGATTATCTTCCTTTGTTTAACTGGCTCTGGTACTCCAAGGAATAGTCAGATCCACTCTCCATTCAGTTCTGCTGAAGATGCAGAATGCAGTGTATTTTCTGCTTTTCCACTCAGGATTAACTAGTTAATGAAATAAAGATAGGAGTTTTATTTCCTGCTTCAATAAACAAGATGAATT
This sequence comes from Myiozetetes cayanensis, assembly GCF_022539395.1. Lineage (NCBI taxonomy): Eukaryota > Metazoa > Chordata > Aves > Passeriformes > Tyrannidae > Myiozetetes > Myiozetetes cayanensis. The sequence continues at coordinate 75,641,569 of NW_026086604.1, read as the reverse complement.
TTACATTTCTATTATTATTTTAGGTTAGTGGAATACAGCATTTTTAAGATATAAGTCTAAATGCTGTGTTTCCTCCATTTTTTTAATAATTGTGATTGAGTGGGGATGTTGGATTTGATGAGGTCTCTTCCAACTGGCACTGTTTAATGATTTTCTGCATCTAGTGACTGTGTGAAAATTGTGTCCTGCTTTCCAGACTGGTACAATGTGAAACTGCTTTTCATTCTGTAGTTTTTCCATTAATGGGTGTTGAGGATACTATTTATGGTAATGACTGCACAAGTTTTTTCTGACACTTGCTGGTCAGCTTGACTTTGGAACATTAAGTTCTCTTGCTGCTGTACAGTGTCATTTTGACGTTTAAAGCTATGGAGACTAAAAATAGAAAGAAGCTCTTAGGCTTTATAGTGCTATGACTAAGTTAAAAACCTAGAGAATTCTGAGAAACTTTGCAGAACAAATCATGCTTTGATTCTCTTCTTTTTGGAGGTGGTATTGGAACACTCTTGCAGAAGTTCATCAACAATTCTAAATATGAAAGGAAAGTAAGGAAAGGCAGAAAAAATTGAATGTCGAAGAAAAAAAGAGTAGTTAAGAGGACTTTTTTTCCACTCTCTTCTGCTTTTTCATACACTTGCTCAGGTTGGAAAAGACCTCTGAGATCACTGAGCCCAACTGTTAACCCAGCACTACCAAGTCCACCACTAAACCATCTCCCCAAGTGCCTCATCTACATGTCTTTCAAATACCTCCAGGGATGGTGACTCCATTACTTCTCTCAGCAGTCTGTTCCAACGCCTGACAACCCTTTTAGTGAAGGAATTTTTTCTAATATCCTATCTAAACCTTCCTTGGTGCAATTTGAAGATGCTTCCTCTTGTCCTATCACTAGTTAGAGAAGTGACTGCCCCTCACCTGGCAAACAACCTCCTTTCTGGTAGTTCTAGAGGGTGATAAGGTTTCCCTTTGAGCCTCCTTTTCTCCAGGCTAAACAACCCTAGTTCCTTCAGCAGATCCTCATGGGACTTGTGCTCCAGATCCTTCAACAGCTTTGCTATCCTTCTCTACAATCACTCCAGCAACACAATATTTTTCTCGGGGTGAGGGGTCCAAAACTTAACACAGGATTTGAGGTGCAGCCCCAGTTGTGGCTAGTACAGGGGGACATTCACTGCCCTGGTCCTCCTGGCCACATTATTACTGATACAAGTTAAGATGCCATTGGTCTTCTTGGCCACCTAGGCACATTTCTGGGTCATGTTCAGCCAGCTGTTGACCAGCACACCCAGGCCCTTTTCCACAAGGCATTTTTCCAGCCTCTCTAACATAAAAGCCTCTAGTGCTGCTTGGGGCTGTTGTTACCCAAGTGCAGAACCCAGCAGTTTGCCTTGTTGAACCTTATTGAATAAGCCTCAGCCCATCAATCCAGCCTGTGTAGAGCCTTCCTAACCCTCCAATTGATCAATACTCCAGTCCAACCCAGTGTCATCTGCAAATTGACTCAGAATGAACTGAGACCACTGATAAAGATATTAAACAGAACTGACCCCTTACCTGAGCCCTAGGGAATAACACTTGTGACCAGCTGCCAACTGGACCTAACTACATTCACCACCACTCTTTAGACCCTGCCATCCAGTAACTTTTTTACCCAGTGAAGAGTATACCCATACAAGTAACGTGTAGCCAGCTTCTCCAAAAGAACATTGGGGGAAACAGTGTCAAAGGCTTTGCTGAAGTCCATGGCCTTTTTATCATCCACTAAGTGGGTCACTTCCTCATAGAAAGAGATCACATTGATCAAGAGGATCAATTGACAGGTCTATAGCTCCCCAGATCCTACTTTTGACCCTTCTTATTGTGACCCTTCTTATTGTGACCCTTCTTATTGTTTCCTCCCAGTCATACTGACAGTCCTTGCACTTCCTTAACTTCTTTATTCTAACATAACACTACCCACACCAAAGAAGAAGAAAGAAATAACAGGGATTGATGCTTCAAGCTGTAAATGTGGGAGTCCCGAGACTTCTATTTCAGAGCTACAAAATTCAGTTGCTTGTAGTGGCTTCATGCAGAATTATGGTTTGGGTTTTTAAGTCACAATGATTAATTTCCAGTCCACTTGGACCTCCCCAGTTAGCCAAGACTGATACTAAATGATGGAAATTGGTTCAGTGAGTACTTCCACCACCTTCCTGAGTACCCTTGGGTGGATTCCACCTGGCCCCTAAACTTATAAGTGGTGTATCAAGTCACTGACAACTTCCCCTTGGATTATGAAAGCTTCATTCAGATCTCTGTTCCTGTCTTCCAGCTCAGGAGTCTGGGCACTCTGAGAACCACTGTTTTACTATTATTATTACTATTACTGACAAAAAAAAAAGGCATTAAGTACCTCAGTCTTTTCCTCTTTGTTTGTCATTATGTTTTCTTCCACATCCACTAAGAAGGAAAACTGGTACCTTCCCTGGTTGTTTCACTCACTGGCTGTGTCAGGAATTTATCTGCCACACACTCCAGAACTATTTCCTTTCTGCTTTGTTGTATGTCCAGCAGACGTACAACACAGTAAGTTGGTAACTTCTGGTAAGTTGAAGTTCCTCATGAAAAAGTGGCTGCTGATGGTGAGACTTCTCCTAGCTGCTTATAGAATATTTCATCTGCCTTTTCATCCTGGTTGACTGGCTTATAACAGACTCCCATAAAAATATCTGCCTTGTTGGTCTTCCCTCTGACTCTTATCCATAAGCACTCAACCCTGTTGGCACCATCATTAAGCTTCAGACATTGGAGACACTCCCTAACATACAGGGCTACCCCACTGCCTCTCCTTCCTTGCCTGTCCCTTCTGAAGAATTTACAGCCATCCATTTACAGCCATCACTTTAGTTGTATGTCATCTCACCATGTTTCCTCCCAGTCATACTGACAGTCCTTGCACTTCCTTAACTTCTTTATTCTAACATAACACTACCCACACCAAAGTAGAAGAAAGAAATAAAAGGGATTGATGCTTCAAGCTGTAAATGCGGGAGTCCCAAGACTTCTATTTCAGAGCTACAAAATTCAGTTGCTTGTAGTGGCTTCATGTAGAATTGTGGTTTGGGTTTTTAAGTATGAAACTATGGCACAACCTGAGAAAGGGTGATGTCTTTATTCAGGTGCTTTCTACCCTCTCCATTTATCTTATTTTTGATTGAGATTCCTAAAGAATTACTACTGAAATTCTGATTGAATAGCAATAAACCTACTGAAGTGTATTAGGATGGTAATGGATATCACTTAATTGGAATTTTGCAGCCCAACAGGGTGGGTGATATTCTTTTTCAAGTCCTCTAGAACACTCTTTATACCTACAAAGGCAGTAAATAGAAACTAGGTACCTACTTGCTCACTGTACATTCAGAGATGTTGCTTACCATTAACACAAAGTATAATTCAAATAACTGCACATTTTTATATGCTAATTAAATCTTACCAAAATTTTACAACCCCTGGCATACTAAGCATGCCTGTTTGTAAAGAAAACCCTCAAGTATTTAGAAATCTGTGAAAACATAAGTAGACCATAAAACATAATATTTTCCTAGAGTCTTATATGTATTTCTTCATTAGTGTGTAGAGATAGCGAAGATGCTCCACTTATGTCCTCCCAAAAAATGTAAACTTCAAAGTACATACATCTCGCATATGATGTATCTTTTGCCTGCTTAGCACATGCTGCCCTTTTTTCTGCAGATATGAAAATTTTATTGTGTGGTATTGCCTGTCTGTCCAAAGTCACATCTATAAGTTCACCGGTGTTCTGACTGCACTGAGAAATTACCTGGAGAAGTTGAAGACAGTGTCTTCCAAAAATTGATCCCTGCCTTTTGCTTTCAATAAAGTATCCAGAGAACCATCTGGATGTGTTAGGAAAATTTGTACAAGGTACAATAACATCAAGTTTGAACACTTTTAATCCATATTTTCCCTTCTCCATCTGTTTCTGGTAACCTTTCTATGAAAGGATTGGGTTTTCTTAAGAGTTAAATTTGACTCATTCTTTGAAAATATATTTATGTGGACTATATTGTCTTGGCTGTAAGGTGACATTAAATACTTGCAATAAACAAAACTAGAACATGAGCAGTTCTCAAAGTTAATAAATATTAATAGTATTTCCTTTCTTCCACTAGAGCTCTATTCATGACAAAATTAGTTCGAAAGCTAAAATGTAGATGTTCTTAAACTACCTATAAACATGCAAACATAAAAAAAAAAAAAACTAAGATTGTATAATTCTTTGTAGTTTCTATGCAGTTGACATGAAAACCTTGCACATTTAACGCACGTTTGCACAAGGTCACCAATAACTTACAATATCTTTTCATTTTGGATTTATGTGAAAATAACCTAAAATCTCTTTTGCAATTTCAAAGGGTTTAAATATAATATTTTACTGGAATGTACTGTCATTAATATTTTATGTAAAGTGAGGATGAAAAGCATATTTTAACAAATCAAACACTTTGAAAAAAATGTATATTTTCCTTTCTTTTTCTGAAAGGATTTTTTTTTTTTTTTCACATGAAAAGGTGAATAAGGATCTCAATATCAAGAAAGGTCACAATGATATTGTGATACATAATAAGACTATTTATACTGTAAGGACAGATACATCTGTGTTCTTCAAAATGGCTTTGGAGCTGGTCCACAAGAGTGGGGAGAGGAGTGAATCCTCACTGGTGGACAGGTAGGACCATCTAGCAGTCAGCAATCCAACAAAAGATGAAGTAACAAGTCAGGTTTGAAGCTAGTCTGGGAAATCCCAATGACAGGGCAGTAACAACCAAGAGAAGGAGTGGGAAGAGGTGTACCTCCAAGAGGTGCACCTGGCTTGGTCCTTGTCTAGGTGCTTCCAGATCCATGTGGGTTAGTACATGCATTAAGGCATCAGGTTGTGAACTGACAAAGTTCTGTGGATCACAAAACAGCAATGAAGGCATGGGTTGCTGCTGGCATCAAACTGTTTTACATTCAAGCATGCAGGATGCTGGTTTTGTCACTAGTCATATAATTTCCTGGGAGAATACTGTCATTGCAGAAGATCCTATATCAAAAACCATATCTAAAAAAATCAGTTTTATGATTTGGACAGAAGAGGTAGAAGAAAATGGAAAGTACTGGACACTTTAGTCCTCCCAATGGTATTAGATTCATGCTTATTATGTTGTGTAGGATATTTTTTTGCCAAAGATGGCTGCTGTGATCATATCCCTTAGGATCACATTCTAATCCTGTTGCTTTAATACAACTTTAAAGAAATTCCATTGACAAAAGTTTTTTTCTCATCTCCATTACATTGGTTTAAATTTCTTTGATAGTCAGAATCACTGCATTGATGGAAATTGGATAGTTGCCTTTACAGATCAGCAAGAACAGACTTTGGCAGGTACATCAGAATTCAGTGCTCTCAGTTTAATTAAAATATTCACCAAAATGTTATAAAATTTTGAAAATATATTTTTTATGCCATTAACTATGTCAGATCACTAGGTTGTGTTTTGTTAATGATTAAGAAGGAACCAAAACTATGAAGTGGTTGGAGGCAATCTTGTGGGTTATTTGTTGATAAAAAGCCCTTCTTTATTTTGATGCTTGAACTTAAATCTTTTTGGACATCTTTAAGCATAGTTTTTAAGCGCATAAATAGTAGTGGCAATAAACCTCTGGTTTCTCTAATTTATTTAAACATGTGGGAATATAATTTTGTATATTTTGGTCATTTTTTTCAAATTTGTTTTGTTTAAAACCAGTGCAGATGAATCGGCATATCTGCTGTATAGGCAGCCATACTGCTGAATTTATTAGTAAATTTTTGTTTAATTGCTTATTCTTTATGCTATGGTGCGCTGTGTGTCACTCCTCCCTTTACCTCCCTGCACTCACTCCCCTCCTCACAGACTAATGGAGGTGCAAGATAGATATGAATACCTCCATTTCTATTATGCTATTATTGATGTTACCTTGGGACATATAGCAATGGAGACATATTTTTCTGTATGGGTTAACCTTATGTAGAAGAATACGACCTGCTTCAATTATATCTTCTAGACCTTTTCTTTGGGCTTCATGGTTTCCCAGAGTATTTTCTTGAGCACTACAATTCACTGCAGCACAATGACGAGGGAGAAGAAAATATATACAGAAAGAAGGTTCAGATGTTCAGCTATCATTTATGCTGATTACTTTCATCTCATGAGTACTATTTATGACACAGTTTGATTGTCATAGTTTCTATGGTTTCATAGAAATTTGCATGTTGCAACTCATGCAAGAAGTGTACTCTATAAAACAATGTTAAGGATTAGCTACAGAAATAATTCTTAACCTACAGTAGAGTCCTTGAGATTTGCAGATTTGGAGATAGACTTTATAAATATCAATATCACTGGAGAAGAAGGAATGGGGAAAATTTTCAGTGGGCATACTGCATCAACACTTCAGAAAGCATGGAAACTACATTCTGGTTATTGCCTGGTCTAAATTCATATTGCTAAGTGCTCCTAATAGTTATGAAATTTAATTAATTTAATTAAAGATATCATTATTTTTGAAGGAGTCAATTGTGGCACAAAAACATAATTTGGCATTCTATGGTTACACTGAAAATGTTGTTTCAGAATTTTTACTTTTGTAATATATTGTAAATTGAAAAGGATACAGACAATCAATGTAGAATACTACTTTTAAGAAACAAAAATTTAGCTGTGTTTTCTTTAGCCAAGTATTTTAGGAATTAGGAAATAAGAAAAACATGATTAAACAAATGGATAGTAACTCTTTCACCTTTCCTTGTCTTTTTTGTCAGAACAAAAAAAATTTATTGATATCACTTCTGCACTGCAGACCCCTGTTATAATCATTATGTTCAGGTCCTGCAGTTGTTAAGAATTTCCTAGACTAAGTGGAAAAAATTTCAGATGATTTCAGGGTCCTTTTTTTAACCCTAAACTTTCCATTTTCTCTTTACCTTTGATAAATAACTGGCTTTTTAAAAAATGATTAATTCTAACAAAGAACAGCAATAAATGTGCCTTAGAAAACAGTGTTCACATTTCTGAGTATATCTGGAAGATGTAGAAAAGTATCCTGTGGAAAAAATGTTGGACATTTCTATTTGTATATAGAAGGAATTTGGAAGAATGTGTTTAGATCAGAATGAAATGTATGCGTATTGAATCACTCTTAGGACAAAAATTAGAAGTAGAAAACACTTAATTTTTAGCAACTGGAATTACCTAGTGATTCATCTAGGAGTTTTACTAAATCAGTTGCTTCAAAGGCATCTTAAATTCAGTAGAGGACAGGTATCTGCCATTTTAAAATACCCCCCTCTGGAATATAACAACATATGCTGTTCCACAAAACAAATATAGCTCATTCTCCATTGAAAAGTCCCACAAATATAAATAGACATATCTATTTTGTAAATATATAAATATTCTCCAGCTTTTCATGATCTAATAGAAAAACACTAGTGAATGAATAGTACTGTTCAAAAAATATATATGTATCAGCCTTGAAAGATGAGTAAATTATGTATGTCTGTAAATAGTAATGGTGTTCTAGGTTTGTATTTTAGGTGCTATCTTATCTTACAGCAGTGGAAGAGCATATTGGTTTGGGGCACGGCACTGCAGTGAAAAACACAAGGTTGTAACAGTACATAATTTAGCAGTCTATATAATTGTCTTATCAATGAATGAAGGTAGGAAATTATTTAAATTAATGCAAAGAGGAACATATGCAGATGTGCTCTCAACTTTGCAATGAAAAGTTCAAATTTTATTTTTAATTTAAAAATCAATGCAGTTGATCTTTATTTTTTTCTCTGTTCTGTCACATCTCAAAAAATTCACTCATTATGCAAAATAATTAAAAATTAAGGAGAAATTCAGTGCTGTGGCAAGCACCACAGGACAAGATGAGAAGGCAGGATGTCTGTGCTATGTCAGAGGAGTTCTCCCTTGTCCCCAGGGCTTTGCCTCCTGAGGTTGGGACCATGACCAGCTGGAAGTGCCAAAGCTCTCTCCTGCACCACTGCTCTCCCAAGTGATGGTAGAAGATATTTGAAAAGCAAGAGGGGAAGGCAGGTAAACCTGGCCACTTCCTTTGGGCTAGTCCTCTCCTGGTATCAACACTTGTTGACTTTATCTGTCAGTTCTGTTGGACAGACTTTTGTTTGAGCTTGCCCATACGGCTTGCTATCAGGGTCTCCCACAGTTTCAAATTTCAGTCTCTCTGTGTCTGCTTTGTAGAGTGGTGTGTTCTTCCCTTTCTTGAAAGCTCTCTCTAACCAGTTTGTCAGGTACCATGTACTTTTTCTATCAGGATAGGATAAGTAACAGTGGAGTGTTCAGCTTATCACTGTATGCATGAGTTGTGCCCGCTAGAGTACTTGGAAGCTGAAGAATCATAGGTTGCTTACTCTTTCCTCACAAGGCAGATGTTTCATCTTATTTATGATGAAATTTTTCTTCTTTGAATGTCATATCAATCAATTAATAGGGAACATTAAGTATTGACATATCTAGCACCATATGAAGCACTTTAGTAAGAGACCTCCTTTAAGTCAGTTGTACTTGGGCCTCAGTACTCAGAGCAGTTAGAATTTATTTAGCATGAAGTAGTTAAACAGTAATATAGATAATGTCATGTTTTTAATACCATGAGTATTTGAAAAACTAAAATTAAATTACTAATACAAAGATGTGGAAGTCTAGTGATGAAAATTCAAATAAATATACAACAAAATGTGGCAAAATGAAATATTGTAAGCATGGGAATTAACATGAAAGGGTTCTTAATGCTTACTCTTTGTGTGTCTCTTGGTACTTGGCCGTTCTCTGGTGTACTTTTACGGAACAGCTGAGAGCAAAATGTGGGCTGTTGCTGAAAAAGAGTGGTTTACTGTTCTCCTTCTCTCATACACTTTCTTGTGTTGCTTTCCTCATTGCTGCCATTGGTATTCCTCTGGCACCACAATGGAATAGTTTAAAAAGCTGAACAGAAAACAAATTAAACTCTGTCAACCCCACCCCCATCTTTGTTCTTTTTTTCTTGATTATTTCTGTAAACTAGGTCACTGTGGTTCAGATAGTGTCTGTTGGGTGTTATGCAAGAACAGAGAGAGAACTGGATAGCAGGAACCACTCAACAGCAGCAGAAACAGCCCAACAATAAGTTTCCTGGCTAGAAAAAAATTCATGCATCTGATTATGGACTGGCAGTAAAGGACTTTACTAAATCTTGACCATTTATATTAACCTATCAAATGACAGCTTAGAGTGATCATCTGTGTATTGTATCTCAATTACAAAATTGCTGCTTTGAGTTTATTTCCATATTTTCTTACATTGGAACAGGCTTTTATTTTTCTGAGCTGAAAATGAGTAGGCAGTGGGGCTGCCTTAGAGCTCTAAGCAATTGAAATGGCTCAACTGTTATTTGAAGTTCAGCACAGCTTCACATTATGATATCTCTGAAGAGCATGTCATAAGTTTAATATGTGGAAATTTAAAGGCATATTTCACATCTACTTCTTAATTTTGCACTTGTGGCACTGTATCCGGAATTCATGATGCTGCTATTTATTCAATCAATATCTAAAAAAATTCATGCCAGTACTATTGCTTTTCTTGATATTGGAAATTATTGTTGTATCTCAAAGGGTATACACTGATTTTTAATTATTTATTTTTTATTATCCAGTCTTACAGATTAAAAATGTTTTTATTTGGTTTAATAAACACACTGGCAAGAAAAATGTAAAGAAAATTATTGTGTAGTATCTTCAGAAGCCACTATGGAGGTAATCACTCTACACCATAAAAATAGATGTTTTGAAAAATATATTGTGATTTTTGACATACATAATTGTCTGAATTTTATTATTTCTTGTAATTTTTTCTGACTCTTTTTATATAAACACTGACTGATGATCAAAATCTCTTTATTTAAATGTGATTAAACCAGCTAAACTGGTCCACTGGATGGAGATTTTGTTACTCTGTAATTTTATCATTTAACATGCCAACTTCTTTGTCTTTATTTAATATGATATTTAAGGTTGTCAGTATATGTAATTAGAGTTGGATCAGGGGTTGGACTTGATGATCTTGGAGGTCTTTTCCAACCCAATCTATTCTATGATTCTATGATTCTATATATCTAACCATAATACCACAGGAAGTTCAGGGGATCATCTGTGTGAAACTACATTATTGGTTTTAATAATAATTCCTTCACTTATAATTGCTGATGGCTATTTTTTTTTGGGTTTTCTGAGATTTGAGAATTGAGGGGGATAAATATTTTTTTTTATCCACCATACCAATTGTGTGGTAAATTACTATTTCTTGTTTGAAAGGCTTCCTGAGCAGATTTCTTAGGATAATGCTTGGGATTACAAATTTCATTTTCTACAGATGTCTGCCATGATTAATACTAAATTTTGTTGTCTATGTAAACATTTTTAATGATGCACAGTTTTGCAAGATAATAGTAAAATGAGTTATAAGATATGATATCTGGGAAATTTTACTGGTGGATCATTTTTAAAAGCTGTGATTGGTTCAGTGCTCTGTTAAATTTACAGAATTTTGAGAATAAGGTTTGCCACATACAAACACAGTTTTACTGCCTCCTATAGGTATCTTCTGAACTATAAGCATATGCAGCTTGATCCTTCTTCCCATCCTTCTTTGATCAGTGTCTTTAGTATGGAAAATACGCATAAGAAGACTAATGTTAGTTAAGATTATAAATAACTGGAAGATAATAGGAAGAATCAGATGGTCTGTAGGGGCAGGAGATTTATTAGGCCATCCTAGTACATATAAGAAGGTTACTTCTTGAAAGAGAGATCTCTCTTCCAATGCTACCTGAAACTCATGCAGGGAACACTGTTGCAGGTGACTTGCATAGGAATTCAGTGAGTTGATTTCTTGTTTGCAGCTGTTCATTTGCACTAAGGGAAACTAAACATAAGTAACTTTTCTAGGTGAGGAACTATAGTTGCCACAGCAATGCTATACAAGCGGAGAGAGACAGTAGTCTTGTGGGTGGGTAGGGAGCTAACGATAATTAAATACATCTTTCTATTAAGCCCAAAATATTTAAAAATTCAAAAAGTCATAGTCAAAGGCAACTGCCATGGTGTTTCCTTTTTCTCAGTAGTTTTAGCAGCACCGCACTAGGTGTTTGACTTAACACAAACAAGTGATAGGAAGTATCACTAGAATTTGGTTTTCACAATGGGCAATGCAGGGCTGTGTATCTAAAGTGGAGAGGGCAGGCATGTGGTTAATAGATGGACTTAGAGTAGCTATACTCACACACCTGCCATTGCTAAATAATCAGTAAATATAACTGAATTATTTTGTACTTTATTGGGTTATATGATAGATCTGATATCACAGCGAGGTGTGGCATGCTGGAGACAATCTTACTGAAGTAGTATTATTCAGGATATGTAAGGATAGTTGCTAGTAGTGAAATTAAGCAAAATAACTGAGCTCACCTCTGAAGTGGAGACGAAAATCAGCAAGCATAATTTGCTTAATTAAATTGGTAGACAGGGTTCGCTTTTAATTGGATATTCTCCTTAATCTTGAAAGTTGACTGTTAATATCTAAAGCCTATTGTAAATTAGTATTCCTTTCTCAAACTGAAAAATACCTGTAAAGTTACTTGATTTTAGAAAGAAGCTCTTAGTAGTCATAAATAATTCCATTTGCATTTTTATGATGATATCAGAAGAGTATCATAGTTACACTAGTTTGAAAAGATTGTTAAACTTATTTGGAAAACACTACAGTAGGCTTAGTGTTTTAGAAACTTCGAGTGCACTTACAGGAGTGGAGGGGGTAAAAGAAAGGAACAGTGGAATAGAATGAATGAGGAAAAGAGAGATGCAAAGATATGGTTCCTGTTGCATCAGTTTCTCAGGGAAAAAAATGAAGAATATGGGTAATTAGAAACTTCATTAAAAGCTACAGTGTCTGATGCAAATTTTATGGACTAGAGTAGCCCCTAGCTCTAATAGTAATTGCAGTTCTGGATACTCCATCACTTTACAGCTGTGGTTCTAATTAAACACTGTAATAGTTTTTGCCTGAATCTAGAGCATAATTGTAAAAATAGTGGTAGAGTTGTATGCTTAAATTTCTTATCAGAAAAATAAATAATAAAAGGAAGCCTCTTTTCGGCTCTTGTTGAGATGGGCCTGAGCCCTGTGTAAATGTTACATTTTGTATGGCTATTTATACACAGGAGATAATATAGATACTTTCTTGGTCAAGAGTTATTTATTTGGGTTTAGAAAAAAAAATTGCTTTAATATGATCTACAGAATCAGAAAACATGATTCTGTCCTCTGCAGAGGAGTTAAACAGGATAGTTACAATTTACCTAAATGAAAAGTCACTTCCTACCCATAAGTTTTTTTTAGTCTGTTTAATATTTATGCACACACATACACATGCACAGACACACACACATAAAATACTTGACTACGTGTTAGCCAACTGAATATAACCTCTTGATATTATTTTGCTCTTTCTATATAACTGACAGTCTGTGACAACACTAAGATGCTTTCATCTTCAGGTGTGAAGGTTGTTGGGTTTTTCTAACTGCCATTTTAAAGTTCTGTATATTTCTGTTATTATCAACATAAAAAGAAATCCCACAACTGTTTTCCTCCCACCCTCAGAAGAAAGAAAATCTCTCTCACAGCACAATTCTAGGGGTAGGAGTGGAGGAGAAGAGAGTTTTATTATAGTTACAGAAGTTAGTTTTGTCTTATTTGGAGCATAATAAGAACTTCATCATCATTCTGCTTGACTGGCACATTTTTAATGCTGCCTTGGGCTGTCAATGGGTTATTGTGAACTTCCAGTTATTCTGTTTGACCTTAAAATAGAAAGTCAAATCCAGAATAAATTTCAGTATCTTTGCATCTCTTTGGGGAAAAAAAAAAGCAAAAAGGAAATTCGAATACTTTCACCTCCTCTTAATCATTAATTCTAATAGAAATTTTTTGAATATGATAACAACGTGGTAAGAAATTTCAAGTTTTCTTCTCATCATATTGGGGAGATCAAAACATTACAGGTAACAGTTTTGTAAGGGGAGCAGAATATGGAGATCTTCTAAACTTCAGAGCAAGTTAACGTGGCTTTGGTCATAAAAACCACTCATATTCAAGATACAGGGGGATTTATAGACCTTCAGCAGAGTAGGTAGATGTTGCAAGCAGCAGTGCTCTCCACACTGCAGAACTGGCTCTGTCCCATTAATAAGCCATAGTTATGAGAGTTGCCAGGCAGTGCAAGAAATCTGGATAGAAATCGAAGGCAAGAAAGACACAGCACCTCTGAAGGCACCTTCCTCAGGCCTTGGTCTTCCTTCCTCTGAGCAAGGAACGAAACCTCTTCAAACCTCTGAGACCTTTCCTTTAAAATGTGCTGAGGAAAACTGAGCTCTGAAATCTGTCAACTTTACACCAGATATTAAACTTGCATTTATATTTCCTCTTCACATACAGTTTTCATATATAGAGTAGTTTTGTCTTGAAATGTAAATGGAATCCCCCGGTAACTAAGAAAGAACAGTGTGTGTATGTGTGTGTGTGCATATCTTTAAAGACAGAACTTGCACTAAGAATACTAAGAGTTAATTTCAAACCAGCTGCCTGTTTTCACCATTTGTATCAAACATCAAAAAATCTCTTCCTTTCTTTAAGACATTAGAAAACAGAAGAGTGATTTGAGATCACAATTTTCCTCTCTAACAGATAAGGTGGTAAAAAAACAACAGCAGAAAGACAGATTTCAAAAAGGGAAGGCAATTTCAGCCTTCCTGGGTGCACCCCAAGGGGAGATAATGGAGTGTATTGAGTTAGTGTGCTTCCCTTCTTTCTTTTCCTCTTGCCAGCTCTGACCAAAGCACGCCAACAGTGCAGGGAGTCATCTCTGGGAAAGCAGGTCTACCTACACAACAGCAATACCAAAGCAGTCTGAGACAAGTTAAAAGGGGTAATAAACATTTATCTTCATTTTCTTGCAAAGAGTGCTCCTGAGAAAGTTGTTTACATGAAAACAATTTGTGGTTCAGCACACTGATGCCATTTAAATAAATGTAAAGATGATACATCAGTAGGGTTTAGAGTGATACCTATAGCTTGCAAGAGTTTTTCCACTGAACAACTTTTTTGACTTGTTGGAGTAGCACTACCACTTTATTTTGAGAATTGGATAGAATAGGAATTTGGGACAAATTCTGAACCTCAGTCTTCAACATGTAGCCACTTTTCAATGAGGCCATCAATAAGTGATGCCCACAAAGTGTTTTGGGAGCTCTTCCCTCAAGTGCTTCTGAAGTAGGACTGGTAAAACCTGGATCTTGTGTCCTGGGAATAAAACACTCTTCAGTTTCCCTTATAAAACGGCAGCTGAAGGATTGTTGTAAAAATTATCCTGTGGACAGCATTGAACAGAAAAAGGACAAAAATAGTTAAAATTAACCTCTGTAATCTCCTTCCAAAATGATGATGGCAAACTGAATCTGTTTAAATTATGACAGATTTCAGTGCTCATAGAGACCATTTAATAAATTATGCATCTAATTCACTTAACACTGACAGTGACCCAGTCATGCAGGAAGAAAAAGATCATTACCACTGATTTGATTCAGATAGTTTGCATCTTTAAATGTATTTGGTATTCACCTTAAAAAAATGAAAGTAGTCCTTTCCAGCTTTTGGCACAGGTTAAGTTTCAGTTTTCCCGAAAGATAGCAGAAACAGGCTCAGTCCAGTGAAGAAGTTTCTGCACAAGCAGACATCACATCTTGCACATACTGTTTTTTATTACTTGATTTGTATCTTATGGCATTGGTATTTCTGAGTATTAGTTGTGCTTAAGTGTACTGAGTGTGTACATTACAAGGAATAAATCAACTGGGATGTCTCTATGAACTTCAGGACTAGAAAAATAGCAAGAAAATAGCAAGAGGATGGAAAAATATTTTTACAATTATTCTAATTCAGATTCTTAGAAAAATCTGTTACTTTCTTTGAATTCTTACCAAAATCATATTATTCAGGCATAATTTATGGTTTTCAGTAGCTTTGAGAAAAAAATTATGGGAAAAGAACAGAGATTTAACTTGTACGTGTTAGATTTGCTAAAGTCCTCTACGCTCTAGGGAAAGAATATGGCATTTGTCTGGTGTCGATCTCAGGAGTGTTTAGGAGCAAACCTGGGTAACATGATATGAATTTATTCTTCATTTTCTTGTGTTTGAGGTCTTGTGTGCAGATGTACATTTACTGAACAAGATAATTTAGGAAGGAGTTGTAGGGATTTTAGCCTCCCACTTCTACCTCTGAGCTGAACATCAGCAGCCCATTTATTCCCAACACAGTTCAGCAGTCTTCTTTAAATTCCTTAATCCCAACCATCACATGCCACCTGTCTCCTCAACTGCACCATAACTGTATCAAAGCACAGGGGTTTGCATCTTTATCATGTGAAGGGGAGAATTTTGTGCTAAACATTTACATAACTGAGGGACAGAGATCAGCATGCACTGATATTTCATTTATTGAATGTGCTGTGCATATAGCAAGTTAATGAGGCATCCTTGTATTTTAACACAATAAAATTGTTAGGATTTAGAGTCACTTCCTAATTTAGTGGTATAAAATAATCTACATGAAATAATGTACATGACTATCAATCACGTTTTGCTTCTTCTTTTTTTTTTTTTTTTTTAATTCTCAACTAAAAATCAAAAGTTATCAGTCAGACAGAGCAAGAGAGGCTTAAGGTTAAATTGATTCTGGATAGTGCCCGAGGAACACTAAAGCCCTGGCTTTTCTTCAGGAGAAGAAAAACATTTGCTTGCAGAATTCTGTTTTTTAACGGGAACCTGGCATTTTTGAAATGTAGAGGATATTTACCAAACAGAACAGAAAGTTAGCACTAGGGACTGGTTATACTTTAAAGAAAACTTTAAGTCCAAGCTAACATTTCTACAGCCATCTGTCTTGGGAGGTTCTTAACAGTCTCTGCTAAAAACTGGACAGCTGGTGACTTGTGGGCTTGCTGAGGGAGGGATTGATGGAAAAGGTTTTCCTTAGATTTTATTTTTGACCTCTGGGAAAATACTTCACTTTCCTTCACTCCTCTGTGATCTAGTTCCCTCCATATCAAATAGAACAGGCAAATCTTCATAGGAGGAATCTCATTCAAATATGGGTACATAGAGTACTCTAAAGCTTATAGATACCACATGAAAATATTGACCACATACACATTAAGACAGATGTGTCCGATGTCAGCGGATACTTGGCATATCTACAAACTAAGATATAAGTACCTAATTGTATGGTCATGTTATGGTCATGATAGCCAGGAATGGAGTCTCAGTTCCAGTGGAATTTGTGTCAGAAATTACATTGACCTGAATATACACTATAATTTTGGCTGTAAACCCTTGGCATCCTCTTGCTTTCCTAAACTCTTTCATTTGCTGACTTCTTCAAATTCCTAATCTTCAGGATGTTAAGAATCTGTAGGAAGCAAATCAGTTCTTCATGGTTTACTCCAGAACATAAGGCTGGACTAGTCAGACATGAGCATAGCGAAGTTTATGAGCTGAAGTCATTACATCTGAATTTTATCCTCCTTACGAGGCATGTACCCTGGAGCTGAATGCAACTCCTTTCACTCAGCCTTAGCAACTTAGCAGGAGAGGTTGTTAGTAAGTTTGAACTCTGTGTTTGAGATCAGGGATCAATTTATAAGCCTACTGGATGACTTCTCTGGTTATCTAAAGGTTTTTTGTGTCTTTCTAGATGTCTGAATCATGGGGGTTATTTTTTGAATTTTTTTATTTAATTGTGAACTAGTGCTGTTTAGCTGAGTTGCAGTGCTTGGGCAGACTTTGTCTTTTGTTCTTACTTTTTGGTGTCTCCACCAGTGCAATATTTATCACAGCTTAGACAGATTGTACTGTTTCTGTGAATATAAGTAGTATCAGCATTGTTTTTTGCTGAAAAAAAATGCCTAAAAGGTAGTAATTATTCTGCTTGGATTTATTTCCAAAATCATATTCGCTTTGGCTGTGCTTTGATTTTAACTGCTTCCAAGGAAATATGTGCTGAGCTGTTAGAAATTAGAAAAATTTTACTCCATAATAAGAAAGTGGGAGTAACAAATGTAATGTGCTATCAAAATCCTTTTCAAACAAAATCCTTTCTTTGTCATTTTAGTAATTAACAGATCAAAACCAAAGAACCTGTGCTCCACCATTTAGCAGTTTTTTGACATGGAACACAATCCAAATCAATCCAGAGTAGCATAATTAAAAACCAGCACACTCCAGTCTCTTTCCACACTACCATATTTTTACTGCTGTTGTATTAGCAACAGATTTTGCTTTGAGATGATACTTTTTCCTCACCTCTTCCTATGTTTCTGAGACAACAGAAGGAAGGGTGTCCAGGAATTTGGGAGAGGAAGAGAAGGTATAAACTTATATTAAGAATGTTAGGAAGTCAATTGGGCTTGTAGGATACAGATTCACATGTGGAATATGATGGATTTCCATTGTTATTACTGGAGCTGGAAAGACTATATTACCTAATTTGTTTTTTCCTCCCTTTTCTGTTTATTCTTAATCTTTAAATCATTGTTGTCACTGTGCAGCAAGATATCCCTTTCCTCTTGGATCAGAACATTTTAGTAAAAACATTCTGCAGACTTTATGGAAATTTCATCATATCTTTTTTCCACCTAAATGGGATAGTTTGAATCATAGTGTGATTGCTTGTATGAAGCTAGACACTGCAGTGGTAGACAGAGACAGTCCTTGTGCTTCCTCAAGAATCAGGCCTGCTAATAACTTCTCACTTGTCTACCAACACAAAAGTCAGCTGCCATCTGGTATTTAACGATGTATAACAACCACCCTCATGTCTACTGAGAGATAATTAGCCTGCCCTCTATTGCTTTTTCACATTAATAATAATAATAAACATTCAATCACTGGATTGCTATAATGAAAACCTACAGGGTTTAAAGAGCTCTAAAAAGTCATCTCATATATCTGAGTTTTCTATTCTTAAATGGAAAGAAAAAAAAATGTAAAAATTAAAAAGAAAAAAAACATGGCACTGAAGAGGTATGAAAGGTAAAGACGTTTCAGATCATAAAAATTGAAGTTCAATCTACAGAAGAAATCTCACAAGCTACTGAACAGTTAGTATTAGGAACCCACACCATTGTTCAACTATTGGTGTAAATCTTACCATATGGAATAAACAGAATTGGCCCGAAAGTATTTATTCCTTACAAGACACAGAAAATCAAAATAAATCTAAAGCTAAAATGTTAGATATTACCAAGAAAATAAATTATGGGAAAGGACTAATGTGCCTTAAGAAGTGCTGGAATAAAAAAGAGCTGTAGCTAAAATCCAAGTTCACACACGTTTTTCTTTTAAAGTTTGAGTTTCTCTAACAAATGAGCCTGTACTTAGGAATATCTAAGCCAGCGCTCTTCTTGAGATCTCTGCCATGTATCACCATTTGGATTTGGTTGCTTTATATTTTGCAGGCAGAAACTGGTCTATAGGAGTTGAATAGAGAGAAGAGAAACCCTAACAGTTCAGTCCAATACATACAATTTTTATAGTGTTTTTGTAATTATAGTACAAATTTCAATATTTAATTTCTTTCAGAATTGGTACATACAACCATTATTATGTGAAACTTAATTGTAATTTTAAAATTACTGCATATCCTGCCTTTATATGTAATTTGATTGACTGAAGTCTGAATTGAATTCTACTTCAAAAAATGTCAGAACTCTCCATATCAAAAATATTTTGCTTTCTGTTACTAGCATGGGGGGAGACTCATGACTTCAGTAAATTTCATTTCAGCTTCTTACATCTCTTCTTACATCTTTTGCATTACTTCAGGAGCCTAAGGAAGAAAGATTCTATAAAGCGAATTTTGGATTGAAGTACATTTTACCTAAATGTAGCTTTTATGGAGATTTCAATTTCGTAATTTGGACATCCAAAATGTCAACACATGTTGAAAACAAATGTACCATTCATAAAATTTATCCTAACTGTATATGGTAATTACATTGTTTCATTGCCTACTTAATTTTGTATAAAACTGTGTTCTCAACTTTGTATGATGGTTCTTCTTAAAAATTATAGCCCATATTCTTGGAACAGAAACATATTTGAGTAGCATATTTTTATAGCAGTCTTCTTCAAACAGAAGAGGAACTGACTCCCACTTAGAAACACTTATTTCATGTCTGTACTGACAGCAGGTCTTCTTCTCTGCCTTAAGGCCAGGATTAATTTTTCCATTACCCCACTGACACTGGACAGACCAAGAAAAACCCAGAGCTTGCTCTGATTTTGCTATGTAGACTATGTGATCAAAGATAGACTATTCCCCGTGCTCATTCGTTTAGGTAGAAGCATACATGAACAGAAGCACAGGCATCCTCTTTCTCATATGACTGAAGAGTTTCATCTATAGTGAAGGAGGACATGAAGTAACACCAGCTGAAATTAAAGCTATTCAGAATAGGAACCCACAAGAAACTTGAGATGATATATCTTCAAGGAGTGTTTTAAATGTTGTTAAACTGCCAGTATTAATTTTTTGAACAAAAATAAATACTTAAAAAATGGGGGAGTATAGAAAGATATAAAGCTTTGGAATCTGTATAGACTAGCTAGTCTGATGCAGATCGTAGGAAATAATTTATGTGTCATAATACAATTAAGGAAATACCGTATGTCATCAGTGTGAACCCACCATAATTGCATAAATTGAGTCTTCATAAACAAGACATTCTGGTAGCCATCTCAAACATCTGATTGATATATGTGTTTGAGTTCATATGCCATACTCAATTCTCTAAATTATCTACTTTATTGGCTGTATTTTGATTTAAGAAACACTGTTTTATATAAAGTTATTGTCTCAGACAGATTCAAAAATGAAATAGGAAAGGGTGTTCATTAAAGAGATGACTTCAGGATTACCTGAGGGAAAAGAAAAATATCTACCTAAGAATCAAAGCAACTTTATAACACTTATTAGAAGTTTGAGTAATTAAGATTTGTCCATAATCTTGTATTGATAGTCTGTAGGTCAAATAAATACTGGGACAGTATGCAGGTGAAATATCTTAGTTATATAGTAAATTATGAGCAAGGTAAGACACAGCTTGTAGAGTCATCTTCTAGTCTATCTCCTAATGAAAGTAGAGCAATTCAACAGGATGAAATTTAATATTACAAAATTAAGTTCTTTTATGATCCAGTTTTCTCGTACGATGGCAGACCTTTTTCTGAAAATTACTCTGTCAGGAAACTGATAAAGAATCATTGCAGAAAATTACCTTAAAAAGAATTTTCAATACTCTAATACGGAAAAAAAGCCCCAATCCTGAACTGGTCCTTGGATGTGAAGGAATGGGACAAAAGAAAAGAAACGAGTAAGTTCACTTATGTCTGTGCACACACATAAAGGCCACTATTAAAACACAGTGGATACCTCCGGTAGTTTTGTTGCTAAAAAGATGTGAAGAGAGCTGTGCAGTACTTCTAAAAAGAAGGTAAAAGAATTATCCAAGATGAGAAAATTAAGTCTCCTGAAATGAGAATGGAAGAGTTCAATTTATTCCAGCATGATCTTTAGATATAAATACAGTATCAATAGACAAGATAGGTGAAAATTACACAGTTTATCAGCCTGGGTGACAAAGTGTAATAATATGCTTGATTGAAACTTGTCCAAAATTACCATTTTATTAACATATGCATTCTAGCTGTCATGATAATTAATGAAGTTCAATTAATAAAGGTATGGAAAATAGCATATCACTACCGTAAAGATGAAATAGGTTTCAAAAAGAGAAGTCTTAATCCCTTTTTTTGTGTGTTTGATTGGTGTGGGAATTTGGGGAAAGTTCTGAGTGGTTTGTTTGTTTGTTTGCTTTTTTGGTTTTCCTGTGTTTTTCCTTATCAGACTGAATGGTGCAGATAGTTGGGTTTGGTAGTGCTGTTAATCCTTCTAACCTTGGAACTTTTCAATATACTTCAAAAGTCCCAGTGAAAGTAGGATCACTCCATTCTGCCACCACATGCTTACCAAAACACTTGTGGTGGTGGAATACTTTCTGAAGGTTTTGCCTCACATATTTGAGAAAGAGGGAAGATAGTATCAGAGCAAGGAAGGGAAACAGACACAGACCACACCAGAGAGCCTGGGACCGTCCAAGATGAAGATAATCTTTAATGTGCTAATGTCTGAAATTCATTCAATAAATACAGCATGAAAACTGATTAGAGTGGCTAAACCAAACATAATTGTAGATCAAAGGAACAGAATCTTAGAATCACAGAAGAGTTGAGGTTGGAGGGGACCTCTGGATGTCATCTGGTCCAAACCCCCTGCTCAAGCAGGCACACCTGGGTCCTGTTCCCCAAGACCATGTTCAGTCAACTTTTACATATCTGCAAGGATGGAGACTCCACCACCTTTCTGGGTAGCCTGTGGCAGTTGCTGGTCAGTTAACAAAGTGTTTACTGATATTCAGAAGGAACGTCCTGTGTTTCAATTTGTGCTCATTGCCTCTGGTCCTGTATCTGGGCACCACTGAAGATAGCCTGGCTCCCTCCTCCTTGCACCCTCCCTTGAGGAGGATATATGTGTTTATAAGACAACCTTGGGCTCCAGTGCTTTGGAAACAAGGAAACAAGGGGATCTACTTACAAAAGTACAACAGTATCATCTTACTGATCACTGTATCATTTCTACTTGTGACTAACTAGTAGTGAATTAACACTCATTTTGATGAAGAAACTTCTTGTAGATTACTTTTCCTTCTCTGTTTTTTTCCCTTATATGTTTTTAAAAAGATATATAAATGTATATTCATTAAAGAATTTAAATAAACACTTAGATCCCATTTATTTCAAGAAATGAGCTTTAGTATTATCCTCCAGAAACAAGAGGTAATAAATATTCCAAACATCTGCATGCTTTCATCTGAAGAACAGGGTAAGCCACAGTGTCAAAGGTCACACTCCTCAGTTATTCCATTCACATTGGAATGGTTTGTTATACTGTAAACTTTTGATCTTTTTTGTTATATCTGTGTAAAATGGGCAACAGATACTTAAGTCTGAGTGGTCAGTCAGGGTCAGTTAATGTGAATGCAATAAGAAACTGCTTGAGGGGGCTGAGATCTTTGTTTTTCTGGGGTTTTTTAAAGAATATTTCATATGTGATGACTTAATCTGTTTCTATCTTCTTAGATCATACTAAACAAATTTTCTTTGTTTCCTGTAAAACAAAGATATATAATTCCTGCCTCATCAGTCAGTTATTTCCCTTGAAAATTTTATTTTAATGTATTTTGAATTCATGGAAATTTTTCTATGCCTTTATGCTAGGCCATTTCCCAAAGACCAGTTGCCCTAAACCAATTTCGGGAGCATTTATATTTGTATTAGCCTGCACTTATGCCAAAAAGAGCACTCATTCTTGCTGTTTTGTCACTCATTATCTTGAAAGCATTTGTGTGATGTAGTACTTCGTATAGAAAGGCAAATGTAAATTTAGTTTTATGTTTATGCTTATATTAGAGAAGATGCAGCTAAAGAAATAGATCTTGCATTTGAAGTGCAATGTAATGAAAATAGTAGCTCACTTTATGGTCCCCATCAATTCTCAAGGAAGCTCTGCACAGACCACAGAGAACCTCCTGTACTTTGGCAATAGAAAGGGCCATTGTGTTTGAGGATTAAAGTTGTCAATCACATTCTTTTCCACTTCAGGATAGGCAACTTTAAAGAATCTTGGTATTCAGCAACAATTGTTTGAAGCAAAAATTACTAAGAGGGAAAAGGGATAGAGCCTTTTTCTTTTAACTTTTAAATATACTCATTCCTTTGAAAAGGAAGAACATATATAAGAAGCTCAAAACATGAATTTTATTCCAACACAGCTCTTAAAGCTAAAAGACGTCTCTTCTTGGTCTTCAAGGAATAAGATGATGCTGCAGTAACCTTACTCAGCCACAAAAAAATAAAAAGGTAAAAAATGTACCAGCAATAAAAATGCATGTAAGAAATTATGTATTTTTTTTAAAATGTGAGACCTAATGAAATAAATGTCCACAGCAAAAAACAGTACATATTTTTAAACTGGCAATTGCTATGCTGAGAACAAAGGGAAAAATGCAAACAGGGAAGAATGAAAAACAACAATACAGAAGAAAAATCAAATAATTTTAAATTGACACTGAAAATAGGGAAAGAAGGTACAGTATGAATAAACACAATACCTGCTAACTCTGAATCTAACTTTATTTAGCATATACTAAAGACATCAAACCTGAAAGATGTAGATGAAGTTCTAGTGCTAAGGGCTTATGTAGTTCACTATAATTCTGCAAGAGATGATGGCAGAAAAAAAGGCTTAAAAATAAGGTTTTACTATTTCTGTCAAAAAGAAGTTAGTATAAGAAAGGTTAAGGAATTGAATGGGATAATTTTTCAAGGGGATAAAGTACAAATGTATCTCTGTTTCAACCCTAGAAATAAGAGAGAAATAATTAAAAAAAATGAAATAGCAAATCCTGAGAGCAGTTTGAGCTTAACTGTTAGGATGAAAAAACCCCGAAATATTTTCTATTTGATAAGATCCTTTGACAGAAATAGAGAAAAGTGCCTCAAATCCTTTCAGTGAGTCACTTATGTGAGTGCATATCTTCTTTTTAGCATGGTGTGGTGCCCAAGTATCTTTTTCTTGATTTGGCAGTCAGATGTATACACATATATCCTTGTACAGCTACAGTGACTGATTGTTGTTTACTCCTAGAACATGCAGAACATGGTAATACTTTTCACATACAGAAAATAAGTCTCCACAGTAGGAGTACTTTACATCCACATTGTAGGCTGAAGACGTGTTATTTTGTTTATCTTTAATATGCTAACACATTTCTATCTTTCTGTAGTGATCCAACTGCTAGATGGCCATCAGCTGTAATGTATACTAGTAAATGGTATGTTGAAACAGTAGTGAAATTTGTTAACAGTAACAGAATTTAATTCCCAATTCACATTCCATTAATCTCTGTATTTTTAAGAGGTCCCACTAATGAGTTCTTTATGTAATTAATCATGTTGACGCAGTTCAAAGTAGATGACTTAAATCTTGGATGAAAAGTAAAGAACTAGCAAACTCTTGCTTATTGTTGATTTACTGGGGTGTAATGGTGAACTGAATGTTCTATGGGGTTCCTCAGTGTAGTGTCTTACAGGACTTGATGTGAAGTTTGTAAAACATTTACCTTAATTTATTTTAATATATCTCTAGTGTTCACTGCTAAATGATCTCCAAATTGCTGCTGGAGATTTTTCTTTATGCATTGTAGAAAATAAAGATTCCAACAAAAACTTCTCTTTTTTCACAATTAATTCCTACTAAATATGAAAACATTATTTTAAGTAATTAAGAAATAGTGATGTATTTCTGGAAGTTAAAGTATGTGATAATATTTGTAAAATCTAAATTCTATAAATGTTCTAAAGGTGTATTATTGCAAGCATATAAGCAGAAATATTTTAAAGACCCTGCAAGCACATGGAGACCTACTGTAATCATGGAAACTGTTCACTGTAAAATAGTTAGACCATACATATGAATGTTTTCAGAATTGAGGGACTAATCTGGTATTATGATGACAAAAACTAAAATTGCACAAAGTCTTGTAAAATTATGTGTCTCTTTGGTCATGCATGATGGCATTCAGTGGAACGTAAAGAAATTTGTAAAGCAACAAAGCAAAAAGAAAATCTCTATGAAGGGATAAAAATAATGGCTATGTGCTCTATCAAAAAATTTGATATTGAAGCTCACATTTGATATTAAGCAACATAGTACAGGAGATAGCAAAGATAGTCAGTGTCATATGAAAATGGGAGATTCCCTCCAACCCTTTGTGTCTGATTAGTCTGTCAGTACCCCAGGAAAGCCCAGGCCCTTGTGCCTGACCAGACTACCAGTGTCCTGTTTTGGACACTCTTCACTGAGCAGTCCACTGGATCAGAGAGTGATTTGACTGACTTGATCAGGGTCACAAGCCAAACAGAGAGACTCCTTCCCAGGCCTCCACATCTTTATTCGAATCTGTTACCTGCTGCCAGTGACAGCCAGTACCCTAACAGTTTATGGAATAACTAACACTTTTTATTAATAAAACTGTGACAGGTTCAAGGATTCCTGGTGATAGTATCTGACTGCAAAAACGGATTCAAAGCAATATAGTAACAAGCCCTCATCCCTAACAAGAGCAAGCTCAAGATAGTCGTTTAGTGTGCATAAGAGCTTGGTTCTCACCAGTAGGAGTCCCTACAGGGAAGAAGACAGATTCAGCCCATTGGCTGATACTAGAAGGTACTATGGAGTCTTCCCTAACTTCTTCCCATTCTTAACTTACTTTTGTACTATTTCTTTATGTTTATGTGGAGCTTGAGTGACTAGTCACGCATACCTTTATCACTGATTGGTGTAAAATTCCAAGATATAGTCAATAAAATAGAGAATACGTGCTCCCTCAGGGGTGGTTGTACCTTCAAGGCAGGTAGTTTAAGGATGGAGGTGTGTGTCAGCATTACATAACCTTCAGGATAAAGGTGAACATCAGTATTACATCTGTGATCTCACCATGGTTGCTGGTTCAATAGCAAGACATTTTTTTTTCTCCCTTGGTTGACAGCTGCTACCTGGTTTATCAGCTACAAGGCACCACCAAGTTCCCTCCCTTGCTAGGATTTCAGCAGACCCTGACTGCAGTGTTTCCACTCCACTACAATCTCTATTTTGTTCCCTTTTGCAGGTACAGTGTGTGGGAAGTCAGGCATGCTGACCACATCCTATACAGGTGTAGCAATTGCATTTCACCCTATAATCTCTGTAATTATAACTTCTGTTAGAACATGACTATAATTTCACAGTTTTCTCTAATTTGACCCCCAGTCATTTTCCTACACTCTGATACTCTGATAAATGAAAGAATGGAGAAGGGGGGAAGAAAGAAAGGGTCATAATGAAGATGCAGATACCATATAAATAAGAATTCCATAATTTGGTGGTTTGTTTTACCTGCTTCCTTAATCAGAGGAAAGAAACTGATTTTAACTGATGACTGTCTCAGTAAGAAAGAGCAGAAGTGTATATGATGATTATCATGCATCTTTCACCTGGCAGCTATGAAACATAGGGGAGAGTGTCTTCAATTTTGAGGATGTCATCTTTGACACTGACTAAATGTTGTTCTATTGGTAGTTCTATCCAATTTATCGTGCAAGCCAAGAGTGTTATCTCTGTAATCATCTCAGTTTTGTTCTTTAAAACATCGTCATTTTGATATGGTTTGTCTCTAGAGTCTCTCACTCAAAATATTAGTTCAACATGCTAGTCTTCACAGAAAATGTGCTAGCTGAAAAGACACACTAGTGCTTAAAACACTGATACCTGCAACATGTTATAAAGACATTTTATCTACTTTAAGGTAAGCCAGAAATGTCTTTGAAGAAATGTTTGTTCTTTACCGAAGAACCACATGGGATGTAACTTCAGTGCGCACAAAAATGATGGCATCTCTGAGGCATTAATGAGATTTGAATTTCTAAAAATAACCTGTCATCCCTGCTTCTTGGTATTTCCTTGACATTATGAAATTCTATCTATTTCACAAGTCAATAAACAATTTTTCATCACAATAGACTGACATGAGTCATCAGTTTAACAGTCCTAAATTTTGACATATTATGCATCAATAAACATTGTTTCTTACTCAGGTTTTTCATAGTTTGGTCTAGTCTATAAATTTTTTTGATAACTTACAAGATTGCATTGGCAGTGAAGACATGAGATATCTATTTTGATAAACCATGTGACATTGAAGACATTATATCAATAGAACACTAAAAATAGAAGATAGATAAGGAGATTGTAAATTCAAAACCAGAACCAATTTCACTATATAGATGATTGGCTTTCTTTTCATTGTAGAATACAATTAACATTTGTGTTGAGTATAGCTATGATGGAAATCTCTTTTTCAGGTATTAGTGTGAATTTCTGTAGGAAAAAAATTCTTCACTGCTCTGAATGCCAGATGTCTTTGCCTTCTGTTATATTCACCCTTCCAGAACTGTTCACCCTTCGAGGAGGCCAAGGGCTGCATGTTTCCCTGTCCTGTTGTAGCGCTGAACTCACTGGGTAAATCTAACCCAGCAAGAAGCAAACCCTACTCATGGGAGGAAGAAGTGTGACCAGGTTAAAAAACAGAGAAAAAAAAAGCTGAAGAAAACTTCTGTGTATCAGCTATTGTCTTTCAAGTATAAGCTTTCCACATGGGCTAAAGCTATTAAAGTGTCTTTCCCTTGTGTGTATCTACTCCTGGGTTAGCTTGTGGTGTCTGGTGTAACGCATGCCATGCTAGCAGTTTGATTCCTGCCTACCCTGCTGTCCTCAGGCTTGAAGTGCCCCTTGGGATCACATCAGTACAGTGGAGTGGCACACTTTGCACATCATCTGGCTTCCCCCTCTAGGCTTGGGAAGGGCTTTGGACAGCCTTAAAAGGCATCTGCTCTCAAGCAGTGTTTCTGTTTCTGGATTCTTCTTCCTTCCCCTTAGCAGTATAAAGACTTTAGAGAAATTCTGCTCTTTCCATACAGTAAAGTCTGAGCTGTCCCCTAATTAGTTTTGAAAATGCATGTTCTGTAACAGGCTCTTTGGACTTAACGTTTCCATAAAAGTAACAGAAGCATATAAATAACTAACACCAGATAAAAACTGATTTATCTTCCAACTTTGATGATACTTATGAACCGTTTACAATAGATAGGCTTAAAAAACATGCACTGCAGCACAAGCAATGAAATTAGAAAATACATTATTATTTAAAAGACTTAGGTCTTGGACATGGAAATAAAATCCTAAATTTAATAATGTCCATGTTGGAATTTAATAATGTCTGTTTATTAATACTGATATTGTATTGGGAAAAAAAAGAACAATGCTGAAAATTGATTTTGGCTATTCATTTAGGTTATGGTGATGTACTGATTCCATTAAATTCCACTGATAAAAATATTTTTAGATATAGTAAAATGTAGCATGCAAGTAAGGTAAAAATCAAATTAATATTAAATGAAATTAATATAAAATAGAATAAGCTTAAAACCTATGAAATACAACAGTCCACATACTGCAAGTATTACAAGCAGTGAAATGCTGTAGACATATATTTTTGTATACTATACACTGAGTTTTTATTTACAACAATGAAATTTCAGTTTTATTGAAGCATTTAGAAGAATGAGAAAGGATCAGTGATCTATAGTCCTATTTTAAAAAGGACTGAAAGGAAGTAATAAATAAACTTTTAGCTTTGAAAAACTTGTTATTAAATGTTTCTATATTATTTTTTTTAAAGATCAACTGGTTAATTATTCCTTATTAATCATAATTTTAAATAGTGTTATGGGTCTAGATCATGCTTTTCTGGTACACTAAAAATAAATACTGTAAACCCAGTACATTTTTTATTGCATAGTCTATTCTTTGAATCCATATAGCTAAGTCTAGTCCTTTTATTTTTTTCCTCATTGCTGATCCCATAAAGCTAAGAATTTGACTTGATAGTCTTTAGCACAGCTAACTGAGAATAGAATTTTGTACCACATGAGAAATGATACTGACTGTTTCATTGTTTGACTCTGGCATGCTGAGCTATTGTAGGTGACTAACTTGGAAAATATTTTTATTATTGTCAATATAAGGAAGGAAAAAGAAAGAACTGGTCTGTTTTTAAGATACGTAGCTTAGTTTTGCAGGTTGGAAAAAAAAATAGATTTAAAGACCTCCTCAAGGCATGTCTTACTCAAAATTAAGTTGAATTGCTTAGGACTTTGGCCAGTTAAGTTTTGAAAATCTTGAAATCTATTGAAAATCATACTGTAGTAAATCTCTGAGCAACCTGTTCAAGTACTTAACCTCACTCCCTGTGAAAAGCCATCTCCTTGTGTCCAATGGCAGTGTCCTTTATTGCCCCTTGTGACCACTGTCCCATTCTGTTACTGTACACCTCCCAGGAGAGCCTGGCTCTGTCTCTGCTACTACTTCATTTCTGGCACTGGTACACTGTGATTAGATCTCTGCTGTGTCTTCTTTCTCTTCTTCAGGCAAAACAGGCAAAAGTCATGCAGTCTCTCTAATCTTGCATCATCCAAGCCACCTCAGTGGCCATGCCTCAGCTTGTTGGAATTCCTTTGAATGTCATCCCATCCTGACAGTGCATTAACCACTTCCTCCAATGTGGTTTCATCTGTCATCTCGCATACTGTCCTACTGTTCATGTAGTTGACAAAGATGCTAAATAGTATCTAGACCACTCATGAGAAATGTGGTTCTTAAGAGTCTTATAGTCAAGCCAGACTTTTACTACCTTATGTTCCATCCAAACCATAAGCCCTTAGTTTGGCTATGAGGCTACTGTTGAGAGAAAATGTCAAAAGCCTTACTAAGGTCAGGGAAAGATATTTGCACTGCTATGTTGGTCTATATTCAGTTGTTTCACCAGAGAAGACAAGCTGATCATGCAAGATTGGTAAATCCATACTTACTATTCAAGTCAGGTTGCTGTCCACGAGCCTGGACAGTCTTTCTAGGATTTTCCCTATAAATTTGGTAGGGATTCAAGTAAGGCTGACGAGGCATTCTGTGGATCTTCCTTCTTACCATTTTGGAAGATGGACATGATTTGCATTTTACAGTTGCAAGGGAATTCCTCTGCTTGTTTAATAGATAACAGTGTGCACTTGCAGCCCAGTCAGTCAACTCTATCCTGAACTGCATCAAAAGAAGCATGACAAGCAGGTTGAGGAAGGTGATTCCACCCCTTTACTCTGCTCTTGTGAGATCACATCTGGACTACTGCATCCAGCTCTGGGGCCCCCAACAAAAGGACATGGACTTGTTGGAGCGAGTTCAGAGGAGGGTGATATAAATGATCAAAGGGCTGAAACACTTGCCCTGTTAAAACAGGCAGAGAGTTGGGGTTGTTAAGCCTGGAGAAGAGGAGGCTACAGGGAGATTTTATTGTGACCTTCCAGTATCTAAAGGAACCTACAAGTTACGATAAGGGCATGTAGTAATAGGACAGAGGGTAATTAAGTTGAAAGAGGTTAGATTTAGATTAGTTTTTCACTGCAAGGGTGGTGAGGCACTGGTACAGGTTGTCCAGAGAAGTTGTGCATACCCACTGCCTGGAAGTGCTCAAATCCAGGTTGAAAACCTGATCTAGCAGAAAGTGTCCCTGCCCATGGCAGTGGGGTTGGAACTAATGACCTTTAAAGGTTCCTTCCAACCCAATCCACTCTATGATTCTACAGCAGAGAGTATCTCCCCAGGGATGACAGTCACTCCACTCAACACTGCTGGATGCATCCTGTCCCATTTTGTATTTCTCCAGTTTACTTACATACCACTAACATGCCTGAAAGAATGGGATATTTTATTAATAGATGGAACAGATTTCCTCAAAAACTACTGAAAGCCAGTAAATTAGGTTACCAAATACAGGAGTCATTAACCATTAGGAAAAAAAAAATTACAAAGGGAAGTGGCTGATAATCCATTTCTTCAGTTTCTTACACAAAAATTAGTACCCTCCTGGACTATATGTATCAATCAAAGCTCAGTTGTTAGGCTTACTACTAGAGAAAGCGAGTGGAGTCTCTTGTCTTGTCTTGCACATTACTGTTATTTAATGTTCCTTCTTGGCTAGAATCTATAGAATTGCCATTGCAATAATTTCCTCAGGGGGAGCCACTCTTCAGGAGTTTTGATTTAATGGCAGAAAGAAACAGAAAACAGTAACAACAGTTCATCTAATGTTATATCGAAAGATAACTGACAGATTCTACTTTGTGAAACACTTCTTTCATTTGGAAGATATGGGATTAAAAAATAAAATACTTTAGCAAGCCTTTTTAAGGGAATAAGGCTTTATATGATGTGTCTTTCCTACACCTTTAGTGAACAGATGGGTAGTAATCGATTATGTGTACAATTGGGGCACTAAAGAAAATGTTGTCATTTTTTCCCCTGCTAGCCATTTATCTGTTTAATTCTTTGACATAACAGAGGAAATGTAACTAAATGCTCTGTTTTAATTAAAATGAAAGTAAATTTATTAGTGAGGGAAACTGTGTTCTGTTTATGCTTGGGGAACAGAACAAACATATGTCTCTGCTTCATTGTTTGTCACCATCTAACATGAGGTTATTTCTTGTTGCTTATTTGGCCTATTAAACAGATCATACTAGTCATAAACGTAATTTTTCCTAATTCTAACTACTTGTAGTGAGCAATAATAATTAAATGGCAAAAGAAAAGCACATCTGAGAAGCACTCTGGTAGGTGGTGCTTTTTTAAAAATAGCTAAATAAATAACAGTCATGACATTACCTACATGGAGATGTAGTTGGCTGGTGGAACTGCAGTGTTTCTTCAAGTGAAAAAGAAAGAGAATAAGACTCTCATTTCTATTTCTTCAGTTGTCTTATTGTCTAGCTAGAGGAGTGTAACAGAGGAGCAGCAGGGAGGGTCTTTTGCTTTGGTGATACCAGAGATTTATCTCCAGTGGAATTTTAGAACCTTCAGTAAAATCTTATGACTTCTCACTTGTGCTAAGCACACTGGAGGGTGGTATGCAAATGCAAGGCCAGGCACTGCTGAATAGGAAGGACGCTGTGCCTACACATTAGCCTTTACAGGAGAGATTCCCCACCAGCTGCAGTGCATTAAGGGTGACCCTGTGGACTGTGCTTATATGTTTTTGAATCTTGTTTTCTCATTTGACACTTCTAAATGAAAGTGTTGTTCATCTAAGATTTCAGAATTTGGAAGTGACCAAGAAGTTTACCTTTTGTTTCACCTCCCCTCAGTTTCTTCCTCTTTCACAAATCTACTCAGATTTATCCTTTTTCCAGTTCTAATTGGAAACTAGATTAATCCAGTTAATAGAAGCACCAGAATTAGACATTAACTGATACTACAACTCTATACTAAACACAGTTGTCCCACAAGGTGTAGGCAATTCAGCAATTAAGAACTCTAATAAATGGTTCAGTAATTTTCAAAATTCAGCTTTGGTCTTATGTTGGTGCTCAATATAATTATGAAATGTGACTACTACAAATATAGTGCAAATTTGTACCAATGAGAGAAAGAAGGCCAACAGTATCCTGGGTTACATTAGAAGAACATCAAAAGCAGGTTAAGGGAGGTTGTCCATTGCCTCAGCCCTGGTGAGACTCATCTCAAGTGCTGAGTGCAGTTCTCAGCTCCGCACTACAAGACACACAAGCATGTACTAGAGGAAGTCCAGAAAACAGTCATGTACATCATTAATGAATCACAACAAACACCATATCAGGTGAAGCAGAGAGCTGGTGCTGTTTGGCCTGGAGAGGAGAAAGCTCTGGGGAGGTCTTACGATAAAAATACCCACTGAAGCAGTGAAGGTAAAGAAGAGTAAAGCAGACTCTTCTCAGTGCTGCCCACTAACAGGGCATGAAACTATGAGCACATATTGCTATATTTAAACATGCCATTGGTCCTATACCTCTTTGGAAGGAGCAAAACAATATCTGTATTTACCCTCATATTGGCAAGAAGTACTAAAAAAAAACAGCTGTAACAACACACAGATATGATACAAGGAGTATAGGATACAGTACAGCATGGAGGACTGCTAAGCTTCAGTGAAGATTCTATATCCAAAAATTACCCTGTTTTTCCTTAACATACCTTCATGCTCCAGCATTATGGTTTCAATGGAAAAGATATCCTCACTTCAATAAAAGTCTCATCATTGTCTTGCAATATTTTTACATTTCTCTTTTTTTTTCGATCTCCTGTTAGCCTCTTAAATGTTGAGTTTAAGAAAGGCAATTTCTTTATCTTAGTAAACATAAAAGGTACATAATATGCCCCAGAAATAATGTCCTTTAGGATGATATTATGAAAACCTGTCTTTATAACGTCCCAGGAGCCTTTGCTTGTTAGTGTTTTCCTAACTCTAAGCAAAAATTTATTAAAGCTCCTGTCACGGTGGGAAAGAACTCTGTATCACTTTAAGCTGAAAGAGTAAAACTCCACCAAATATAATACTCATAATAAAAAATAGGACATATTTGTATCAGATATTTTATATAAATATAGAATATCTAAATAACCATTTGCAATGATCCAGAGAGAACTTTGACGAGGATTTAATAGCAGTCTGTGAATGAAAAAAAAGTTTAGTTTTGCCTACACTAGTTTCAGGAACATCAGGATATTTTATTACCAGAGTTAAACTTACAAAAATGCAGCCTTTTAAACATAAACATTTGTTACCAGGAAGCATCCCATTTTATACTGGTCACTGCATGATCTACAGTTACAGAGTTATATTAGTTTCCTAGGAAACATCCCAATTAAGCAAGTTTCTTGATTGAGTGGTGTGTATTACATATGCTGGTGTGAAATTCCACAGGATGGGCAGAAAGATCTACTGATGTCTGAGTCAATCACTTCAATGCCTTCAGCTGAGTCTTCTTTCCTGTCTTTCCCTTGCTGTTGTGATGCAGAGACTGAGAGACTGACACACCATGCAATTTTTTTTTGGCCCTTTATATATTTTTCTGTGTTTTCCTGCATTCAGAGAAGGACTGATTAGCTCAGTTTTATGGTAACAGGTAGCAAAATGCCAGTTATTACATTGCTTTCTTCAAGTCCTGTCAGTATATTTTACCTGCCATTTCATGCAATACTAAAGACAAGCAACTATATTATCACAAGTTTTCTGTGACTGGCAACCGTTATTGGCATCATATATCTAGGAACAGCTGTTGTTGTTTCATTAGAAAATACTCCAGTGATGCTTAGTGTAGAAGGAGCCAAGGCAGTATCAGTTGTGCCGTTCCCTTTGCAATTAGTATTGTGTAGAATTTGCTAACCTATATTAAAAATTTACTTTTTCTAATCAACCATTTAAATTTTTTAGAAGAAATGCACGCCTTATAGAATATTCTGAAAGACCATACACAAAACAAATTGTCTTAAACCTATTCCCTCTGTATATCTCTGCCAATTACCAAATTTAAAAAAAAAAAATAAAATAAAAATACAGTAGAGGCATTATCTGTGAACCCTCCATAGACTCTTCATTAGAAACATGAAGATGGCTCAGTTGTGCTTTCATCCAATAGAATAGTTAAAAATTTCTGTCCCACCATTTTGTATCAGAAAATGAAAAATTTGATTGCTGTGATCTACTTCAGTATGATTTTCTGTTAGAAATCCAAAGATAGAAATGCAACAGTATTGTGAATGCATTTGATTTCAAAATTATTTTTGCCATTTTATATTTTACTACTTTTAGTAAAATTGCTAATTCCAATTATTGATATACATTTTTAGATGATAGTTTCTAAATAACTGTCATTAGAGGATCACATACAAACTTTTAGGACAATTCATTTCTGCATATAGTGGTAGTTGTAAGAATATTTATTAATATGGCAAATAAAAAGTGTTTATCTAATAAGAGGAGAAACAGAGATTGGAGGGAGTGTCAATGTTCTTAGACATATTGCTGGGACTGGTTGTTATGCACTGTGGTTGAGAACAAAAATAATGATTTGTGAATGTAAAATTGGTGGCAGGCATTGGTAGAATCCTTTGTTTTTACCCTTTCAATCTAGGAAAAAGGGAAGCAGTTTATAATTTGTTTGTAAGACTGGAAATTTGCTGCTGGCAGTGGGGGTAACTGTGTTATTCCCTGGTGCTTTTGAATAAGAGCATAAAAATTCCCAGTATGATTTCTCTCAGTGTGTGAGCAGAGGTTCTTGGCAGCAACTGAGCTAATTCTCTTCAACTGCAGCTATTAGAGTACACGTGCCTAAGAACAAGGAATAGTTGGACTTGAACTTGGACACATCCTTATCCCAATATGATCTTAGCCATTCCTAATGTATCCATCTCAGGTACAGGAACTTTGTAATCTATAAATGACCTGGAATCTTCATTACGTTATGTATTAATGAACCACTTAGTCTTTTTATAGCTGGTTGAATGTTAGCTGGATAATTAGTTCTCTAGCAGTTACCTGCAAGACAATCAATACATGTTTAGCATATTAAGCACCAACAAAGAGAGACTGGTTTTGTGGGCATATCCTTTAAATTATTAACTGAAACAGCAGAATAATATATATTTTTTTTTAATCTGTAGAAACTAGTTTCTTTTTGGTACAGCTATATGTGCTCCTTCCTTACTAGTCTACCTCTTCAGTACTGCTCTTAAACATATAGCAAGTCCATAAGTTAGAATGTACAAAAAGAGCCCTTTCTCTTTTTTTTGCCCCTCTAATAATTGTCACAAGCTCTCAGGTATAGGAAGGGGACTTAGTGAATGTGATTGGCAAAGTTCCGTGTTTTGATACACTGCTAGAATTGTGTAAATCTGATGGATTCCCACGGTAAAACCTATGCACACAAAAGGTTATATCCAAATTTCCCTGGAATTCCTTTGGCCCTACTGCTGCAGTCCCAGACAGTAACTTCATTTTGAGGTTCTTTTCACGAGTCTTACTGTCCCCATGACAAATTCAGATTATTTTAGCATTCGAACTGATGAAAGGATCGACCTAACATCAGTAACACCAAATCTCAGTATTTAGTCTTAAAATGTAGGCTTAAAAGAAATGTCAGAGTTCATTGAGGCTAATGTTTTCAAACTGTCAGCTTTTTCCTTGAAATAGCATAATTTTGAATTCTTAAGAAAATCTTTGATCATTGTATATCAAATTAGCCTGCAATACCGGTTATAATCTTTTTACACGGATACTCTCCTGCTGGTGAGAAGTCTCTGAAATGCATCAATACAAATGTATAGGCATGTTTGTTTATATATATATATATATATACACATATATAAGAAGAAAGAACTGTAGATTTTCACTTTTTAAATGGTTTTCTGGAGCATCAAGGCTTCCCTCTACTTGTCATATTTCTTATTGCAGAAACAAATGAGTTGATGACTTATACTCTATCTGGTGAATATTCATAAATTACTGAGAAAAGACCTTTAAATAAAACACGTTTTCATCTGTATCCTTGGGTTATTACACCTAAGCAGCATGTCATCTAATGGTAGGCAGGCTGAAAGGCAACCCTATATTTTCTCTCTTTTATATCATGCACTGACGAGGGAATCTTTGGAGGATGGTGTGACATGAATTCTTTATCACGTGAAATTGTCTGGACCCTAAGAGAATGAAAGGGAAGGTGTGCCTTTTCATTCCTTTTTTCCCTCCCTTTTCTCCCCTTCACGTTACTAACGTAACTATGTCCCTGAAAGGGAGATTTGAAATTTACTTCTGCCATAGTGCAGTAAAACAGTGAAAGCATCTGGATAAAAGCAGCCCATCCCCCGGATTATGAGATCTGAATCTGGAGCTTTGCACAACCTAACAGAAGTTGCATGAGAAAGAACATTCTGAAGACTGTGTATTAAAGCATTGATTCATATGTGCTGCAGTTGCAAGCCAGAGGACGTATAAATAGCAAATTGAAACAGCTTCTATTTCATTCCCTCCAAGAGCTTACATCCCCCAAATTCAAACAACTTGCTGCTTTTGCCTCCAGTCCCCTACCCTGCTAGAGAAATCATTTTTAATGTATATCGCTGAGCAGCTCAGAGCAATTTTGTTTGAAAAGTTCTCAAAATCCAGCAGTCTAAGTCATCTCAGTGAGCAGTGTTGTTCTTTCCATCCGATTTGGTGTAACAGCTTCCCTCTTGGTTACGTTAAATTGTAGAATTACTCTTTTAAGCTCTCCTTTTCAAATGTAGATCATTGTACATACATGAGGTACCTGTCGTTTATACTTCAGATGCGGCTTCTGACCTTTAATACACACACCAAAAAAAAAAAAAAAAAAAAAAAAAAGAGGAGCTTTCTTTTCTTCCACCCTGCCATTTCCTACCAGAGCTTTGGGACTCACACATGCTCTGGTTTCATGGTTTACTCCAGGGTACACATTCTGCTCGCTGGAAGCAAGGTTTCTTTGCACCAGGAGGGTGGGTATGTGCCAGGGCTTTCACTTACATGTTAATTGCATTTTTTTATACACTGCCTTAGCAGATTGGATAAGCAGAGTCTGACACGACTGCCCCATTGCTGAAACCCTGAATCAGGAGACTGCCATTAGTCTTAATTCATAATAAGGTGTGTTCAGAATAAAGATGTTATACAAGATTTTTGAATGACTTTTGCATCAGCCATCCTGCCTTGATCCAGACCAGCCTGAAAGGGCACAAATTAGCCATCAACTTACAACCAGTGGTGTAGTAATATGAATATAGGGGTGTTAGAGGGCAGGAAATCTTTAAAGGAGTGGGGCTGATCTGGAAGGGGCCAGCTTGCCAATGTGACGCCTCCTGTGACCCATCAGGACTGGAAAGAGGCATTAAAGGGCACAATTCAATCTGAATCTTACAGCCACCGCCGGACCATGTGGACGGCTGATGAACGAGCTGGCAGTGGAATGTTTAGCAGGCTGTGACGACTTTGCACAGAAATCGGAAAATTTATCGCCGGCTTGCCACAGCAGTGCCGTACTGCCCGCTTTCGGTTGTTCGCCCCTTCCCTGCACTCCCGCCCGCTCGGCAGCGCAGCCCTCCCGGCCCCCGGCCCCCCTTCCCGGCACCGAATTTAAGGGCTCGCTGTCACCAAGCCGGAGCCGTCCTTCTTCTGCAGCTCAAGCACGAAAGGGGGGTTTTCGCAGCCGCTGCGCAGTTGCCGGACAAAGATATTCCTGTGCCCGAACACGGTGGTTAGATCGGTATGGGAGGATGGGTGGAAGGATGAATGAACCGACGGACGGATGGTTGGATGGATGGATGGATGGATATGCCTCTGTCCGAGTGCCGGGGCTGGCCGGGGTCTGCCATTGCGCGCAGGAGGCTGCGTGCGGCCCTGAAGTGCTGGGGAAGGGGAAAACAGGGCAGGGAGGGGAGAAGCACGGGGGCGGGCGGGGAGGCGAGGCGGCGGGCGGGCGCGGAGCGGAGCGGGGCGGGGGCGGGCGGCGCGGCCAATCGCCCGGGCTGCCGGCGCTGCAGGATCCGCGGCGCGGGGCTGGGGGCTCCGTGGGACGCGGAGCTGGGGCCGGGTGCCTCTCTGAGGACGGCGAGCAGCTGTGCCGCCAGCACTGCGAAAAGTCCCCATTTGCTTCTTATAAATTAAGAGTGCCTTGTCACCAGTTAGGGCAAGTCAGCCAAGGTAAGGCTTAAATAA
Organism: Myiozetetes cayanensis; assembly: GCF_022539395.1. NCBI lineage: Eukaryota > Metazoa > Chordata > Aves > Passeriformes > Tyrannidae > Myiozetetes > Myiozetetes cayanensis. The sequence continues at coordinate 75,603,047 of NW_026086604.1, read as the reverse complement.
AATGACACTTTAATATGTGGCAACATGGATATTTCTGAACAGCGGTACTGCTAACACAGCCTTTTAAGCAGCGCAAAATATTTCGTGCAGTAATGCTATCATAGCGGGTCCACAACCTGTAATTTGTCTGTGTTAAAGTTACCGCTGGTAGGTAAGCCTTACCCTTGTGGTGCTCTAGAAACGTGTGTGCTTATCCGAGGCAGTTGCAAAGGGACCTGCAAAATACAGGCATAGAAGGGTAGCGGCGCTCTGTGTATGTGTTTGTGTGTGACCGTGTTTGTAATACCTACAGTTCTGCTCCTTAACTTACGGGGATAATGTGCAGATGCATTTTAATGGGGACGTTAGGCAGATTCTTTAGCTCAACTCACATATGTGAGCATTTATTTACAATAAAAAAGCATGCCATGTCGAACTGTATGTGAAGAATGTTAATCTTCGTATTTGAATAGCAGTTTCAGGTTGGCTTTTGGCTTTGATTTTTTTTTTTTTTTAACATGATTGTAGTATTATGTGATAAGTGAAGATTGAAATTGCAGCAAAAGACCTCCTGCAGATACCCAACTTTACTTTTTGTAAAGGGCACTGTAAATAATGCACAGCCAGAAATAAATCCTATCTTAATTTCCCCCTAGCCCACCCCAACAATACCTTTCTTAATGAGCAAAAGCTACTATGTGCTATTATGTTCACATTTTGACCAATTGAACTGTCAGTCCTCTGGAACTGAGTACTTTGGCAAGCAAAGAGTTCCTCTGGATGACTTCACTAATGTGTATCTTTGAAAACAACATAGTGCTAAACCCGTGTGTGTGTGTTTGTGTGTGTGTCAGTTGTGCCTGGGAGAGTCAGTTTTGTGTACATGAGTGACAAGATACAAGAAGGACAGGGTACAGAAACCAATGAAACATGGCAAATGTAGATGCCTGTATGTTTTTCTCTCAGTGGATCTCAGTAAAGCAGTCTGAACATTTCTTATATTTTAATGTAGTTCATCATTCAGGTTAGGGTTTGGGGTAAATTCAATTTCATGTGCATCAATGCCCCATTAGTTTTTCATGATCAAAAGAAATACAATGGAAAACACAAGTAAAATTATGACTTCAGTTAGCACAGGTAATAAAACCACTGCCTCTATTCAAGGTACAGAATTACTTTTCATTCCAAGACACTAAACATAGCTTCTACATTTCCAGATCTTCACTTCTGTACTGCAGTCAACCATACACAGTGGTGTGAAAACACTGAAGCCTTCCTTCTGCATTAATTATCCTTCTACTGAATGATAGTAACTGTTTGTTGTCGGGAAAAATATAAAATTAATTTAAAAGTTTGGCATATATTTGAAATTTTGCCTAACTGTAAAGGTAAGAAGACTGATTTAGAGAAGTAACTGAAAGGCTTCCTTACCTTCTCCACTGCCTTTGACAGAACATTTAATTTCAGATACTTCTGAAGAAGACATGGGATGGTGTAGTTACCTAATGCAAATTAAGGTGTGGCTGTTTTTGTTTTTTTTTAATAAAAACAATCAAACAGGAAAAAAATAATCCCACAAACAAACCCATTCATTGATACCTGCTTTTTCTAAAAGATGACAATAGAAATAGTGTGTCAAACAGCACTTTCCTTTAAATAGGAGCAAATCTGGTGCCCAAGCATGGCTTAGGGGGCACTATGTTTCTGGCTGAACAATTTACAGATGAGATTGAAAACCAGATTCCTTCTCTTACAGCTGCTGAGGATCCTATAGGGCTTCTCTAGGACAGGGTTGTTGACTCTGCTGTTAGGACAAAATGCCAGTCAGAGTTGTTGTACTTTGTCCAGTTTAATTCCTGAAGTAACTTAATTTGAGAGCACTGTTCTTTACTACCCACATTAAAAGTGTTGTTTGGTGGTTTTGTCCTGCAATGCAGAGACTGTAACTCGACCACTTTGTTCGTTCATGCTATGCTAATTCATAGTAATAGTTCTGGTGAACATATGCAAAGTTATAAAACAATGGGGGATAAATGTCTTCAACATCCAAAATTAGTGTACCAGAGTGCATGTGTGCATGCCAGAGAAGCACAGTTGTTACTGCACCAGTACTGACATTCCTGTGACATTTCAACCTTTATCTCAGACTGATAAATGAGACTTGAAAGGTATGAAAAATTCTGTTAAGCAGAGCTCCTGCTCCTGGTTAAGAACTACATTTCTGCTAATACAATTAGCACCAAGAATTATCAGTCTTAACAGATTGAACAAAACCAGCAAAATACCAGTGAGTCATCTGTACCATGCAGATGAACATGAGCTCGTATTTGGACAGATAACAGCTAGTTAGCCCTGGCAGACCTGTCCTCTAAAAGGACCTAAGCTAAATCAGCCATCATGACACCATGGGCCACAGTTGGCTTACAGGCAATGCAAAATAAAGGTGGCAACTGACACAGCAGGAAGGGGAGGAAATGCATAGCAAAAACCACTCGATGATATAAAATGATTGTATTAATAGAAGAGATTCTATTCATCTTCTCCTAGAGGAAGGATTTACATATGCAAAGACCACAAGAGGAAACCATATCAAAACCCCAACATTGCCTACAAAGTTTATATATAATCTAACATGTATATCTCGCTAGCATTAATTATAGTAGAAAACTGATTTTCCTTGATCAATAGTGCTGTAGTTTAAAAAGTGTGTATATAAGGAGTGATAAATCAGGGTGAAGTGTTTCAAGTTAACCATATACTTGATGGGCAGTCTTAGACAAGTCCCTAAAGCACTCTGTAACTTCATATATGACACATTGCATGATAAATATAGAATGAATATTGCATGATACTGTTTTAAGGAAATATTGCAGAACCCAATACTGAAGTGTTGGTTCTCTGTTACTCTATTACTTGGTTTTGATTGATACAAAGTTTTGCTATCCATTTCCAGCAAACAAAACTCCATGGAATTTGAAATTTCAAAGAATGGAAGTAGAATTTTTACCAAGCTTCTGAACTGGGAGCAAAAAACCCCTTGTAAGGGAGAGCAAAGACTGACAGAATAAGATTTTTTTCCTCCAAAAACAGCTTTTATCAGACAAACTGGTAATACTGAGGTGCTTTAAATAATTTTCCATTACCTTTTTTTGGACTGGTTTTAATATGCACATGAAGAATCAACAGATATTTAGAAGAAACCAGTTTGGGATTTGAAAGGAGTGCATAAGACTAATCTCCTATTTGGGGAATGGTTTTTATGGGGAGAGTGAGTTTTTTTTTCAGGTTTGTTTTTTTGTTTGTTTGTTTATTTGGTTTTTTTTTAATCATGTCTTTGTTCATTAAACACAACCAGAAGAACACAGTTGTGTAAATTTATAAGTCTTGACAACAACTTGGTAATATTTGCACATCTGCAGTTCTTATATAATGAAAATACATTTAGCAGATGTTTGAGGCCTGTAAGGAACATGATTTTGCTTGATGGCAACTGTCATTTATATTTTTGTGGAATTAGTTCAAACCTGAGCAGAGTTAATGTGGGGGAGCCCAACTGGTTCTAGGCTCTCAGTATGCTCAAATCCTGAAGATGGAACTTCTTACACCTGGCAGAGGGTTAACCACGGACAGTGGGGACTGTGACACAGTGGGTTTCCTGTGAGGAATGTCAGCCTATTGTGTTAGGACATGTGGCTGTATGTCCAATCATGAGTTGTTATGAAGTGGTAAACCAATGCTGTGTGTACATGTGTCACCTCAGAACTGTATAAAGGTAGCTGCACTGTTGCAATAAATAAGCTGCTGGTATCCTGAAACCCATGTCGCCTTCCCGCCTTGACCACGACAAGTTAAGACTGGGTTTGTTATCACAGAAATAACAAAGCACTATTTTACAGTTATAAACTTTACTCCCCAGTCCTTACGAAATTGTTTTCTTCTTTTAAGCTGATATTCTTGCAAAGGAGCATGTATTTTGGTCACAGACATATTTTTCCATTCTCACTTCACCTTACCTAGGTTTCCATATAATTTATCAAGTGCTTACATGGACAAATTTTAAAGGCTGTTTGTGAAATGTGGTGTAAAAATACCCAAGCTTGCTAAGGTACTAGCTGCACTTCTACCATAAGATTTTAGCAAACTGTGAGATTTTTTAGGTTTTGTGATACTGTACAGTCTGTAATATTGAACACTGAGATTACTTTACAAGAGGGATCAGTTGCATTGTCTTGACTTAGCAGATGGGCAGAGTGAGGCAGTAGGTCTATCAGGCTTTTCCTTAAGACAATCTGTTGGATGTGGAAGTGGGGGCTGCAGTGTCCCCATTCAGGTCCTCTGTCAGATGAGAGCAGTGGACTAGGCACTGTAAATCAGATGTCTTCAGGTTTTTCATGCGCTTGGGCAGTCTTGCACTTTGATTGTTTTGACCTGTTCTTTGGAGAAACCTACCTCTCCCTGCTACTGATACTGAAGTACATGCTTAAGTGTAGGTGGTCTAAATACTGCTCATCATGTGGGCACTACGCCTATTGAAAACAACCAACTCTGTATTTGGTATTTACGGGTATATCATAGAATCATAGTATGGTTTGGGTAGAGAAGGACTTCTAAAGATCATCTAATCCAATACCCCCTGTCCTGTCATGGGCACAGCTATCTTTCACCAGACCAGGTTGCTCAAAACCTTGAGCCTTGAACACTGCCAGGGACAGGACATCCCTAATTTCTCTGGGCAGCCTGTTTCAGTGTCTCCATTATGCACTGTATTGTTTCATAATTTATTGCCACTGAACCCTTACAGTCACAGTTTTGGGTGTGTATATGGTTACATATGCACACATATATTCTTTAAGAAGGTACAAAGAAATGAATATGAACTTTAAAAAAAAAATAAAATACAATGCTTGGTACTGTTAAAAGCATGTAAAAATCATTGGTCACATTGTTTGGCATTAGACTGAGCTAAGTCTTCTTATGTTCACAGATGGGAATGTGCATTTTCATAATTATATTAAATTATTTATTTGAATTCTATGATTAGTCAACTTTACCAAATTAGTAATATATTGTTACACAAAAGTTATAAATTTGGATGTGAATTCTGTTTATTCCACATCTCACTCTTGTTGCATGCTGGAAAAGCTGTGAATGATAATCTTTTTGTTGAAGAGGTTATGAAATGTCTTTCATTTTCAATAATTATACCTTGTCCAGGAGAAATACTCTTGTTCTGTCTTGTACTTGTTAACAACATTTCTGTATTGGGCAGTTGTTAGAACAAGGCTTAAGCTGACGCTTCACATTGGAGTGGGGTGAAATTTCTCAGGCTTGCATTTGGTTGAACTTTCAGTCATGTTTTGTTGTTGATGGTATGAAAATTGACAGAATAAATAAAAAAAATGGCAGTATGGAGACAATCTGTATAGTTGTAGGGCAAGCATTTGAGATATTCAGAGCAAGGTTTGAAGCTCTGTCTCAGTGAATCCTGTACTATTTGTAAAGTATAAGTGTTCCTTCAGTAGAGAGCCTTCCTATCATTAGTAAAAATTTAATAGTTTAGCAGTGGTGGCAGGACAATAGTGGTTTTAATAATTGTGAGGGTGTTGGAGTTCATATGCATGTGTTTTTGCATATTTGAAGGAAAAAGTAGTTGCTAAAAAGGAAGTAGCTCCTTTAGTTTGTTCAATAGTGAGAAAGATTTCATTTGACTGTTAGAAGGTATTTTTAACACTGATATATTGTATTAGCACCTGGGAACTGCTGACTCTTCTAAGTGTAAAACCTTGGCTTTCAGGAGAGGTGAAATAAAACTAGGGCATATGAGCAGCACTGTAGCATGGCAGCTATTAACTGCTCATGGAACTGCCAATATTTAAAAATAAAAAGGAAACTAATTTATGTCTGGATTACAGTCCTCAATCACTATTTATTTTATGTTTTACATTTGGTCTTTCAATAAATAATAAGCCTTCTTACTGGAGTAATAAAAAAAAAAGGAAGAAAGCTACACATCATTTATTACATGCAATTTCCACACACTTTCCTGATGAAGAACATTTCTTATATATTTGCTGTTCATTAAAGCATGAATTCTTGCATTCATATTAGGGAATTTGAGCTCAGAGTTATTATCTTGCTTATTCAACCTAGAGATATCTTAAATATTTTTGTATTTGCATGGGAGAAGGTATAAAATAATTGGTTCATTTAGCATTGTATGTTAAGTTTGGGTTTTGTTTTGCTTTGTGGTTTTTTTTTTTTAAGTTATGAACCATCTAAGGTTTCTTTTAGAAAACTGCTGAAGTGTAGCATTCATTCTTATTAATTTTCAAAGAATGCACAACTAACACTTTGAAATCCAATGTAACTTTGTACTAGACACCCTTCTAAGTGTTTTTGGAAAATGGCAAGGCAATCAGCAAGCTAACGTTTTCAAGTGGTGCTCTACATTTCTAGCTGGTTGAGCTTCTTTCAGTGTCAGGTAAAGACTGTCAGCGTATTCACAGTAACAATTGATTCATACAAGGTCTAGTGTTTCCTAAACTAGATTTGTCTGTTATTCTGTGTATTCTCAGGACAGCTATTCTAGGTATAAGTTTCACAGCACATTAACACAGTGAGTGCACCAGAGTTGTCTCATGCAGCAGCGTGGTGGGAAGGTAGTTACTGTTCCTGGAGCAGATGATGTGACCTGCTGCCACAAGTCCCTTCAAGCAGCAGGTGCCTCATCCTAGGTGTTGACCAGACATATTATGGGCATGCAGACTACACATGGCTTTTATATAAGGAGTGGATCCCCAGTGCCGGTGGACTTCTGTGGTTCAATCCTGAGCTTACCCGGGGATGTAAGTGCAGTGGTTTGATGGTGCATGTCACTTTTGTGCTATAAATTGGGCACCTTGTTTAGAGGGCTTAGGGGGAGTGATCTTGTTATATGAATATTGTCTTGTAGGAGGCCTTTGTGTTTCTCAGATCCCACTCAAATCATCAAATCATTCAAATACCAAATCACGTCATTCAAATACCAAACGTGTTTTATACTATCAGGGAAAAACATAATGTCAGAGACCTCTCGGTTTGTTAAGAAGGATGTAGTACATGGATGGATATGTGTTACTAGAGAATCTAACCTCAGAGAGCATAGAGGAGCTTATGGAGAATGTATGCAAGATTATTTAGCTTTTCTGAATAGTCAGTTCTTTTCAGTAGGAAAGCTTCAGGTCACTGCTTTCCTGTAGGACTTGTTGGTTTGTTGGTTGTTTTTTTTTTCTTGGGTTAATTTTCTGCTGGATTAGAGTGCTATGGTGTTTTATATAAAGTTTTAGCAAGTTCTGGATCTAAAACAGTGAAAACTGGGAGAGCAATAGGCTGGATGTGAGGAAAGAAAAATAGGGCACTATTATTTTGATAATCTTTCTTTAACAATGGGGCAGATGAATGGAAAAGATGACCAAAGGGATGGTCCTTTGTACAGACGTTTGTAAAGTGGCCTGCTAGGTGGAAACCTATTTAGGAGGTTTATAAATACTTCCTGGATATAAATATAAGGAGAGCCAGCAGGAAGACTGTTGTTGACTGTGTAGCCTTACATTGTGACTTGAAGGCCAAGGAACTTGAGCTCTTGCAGACTATATATACAGGTCAGATGATGATTGATTTCCTAAAGCTATTAATGGCTACTGTGTTACTGAAGTCAGTTTTACCTATGTTGTTACATTATGGTAGTGTGTTTGGTTAAATATACTATGTCATGTCAACATGTCTATAAGTTTCTTAATTCTGAACCAAGACAGGAGAAGCTCCCATTTATGTTTGTTTGGAAAATTTTGTTTGTTTACTTGATTTTAAGAAAAAAAAAAGGTATTACGTTCTTGGAATGCGGTGGGTTTACTCCACAGGACCATTATGAGATAATTTTGATCATTGTATTATAATGAGCATTTGCTCTAGTCATTGTGGAGTTTAGTATGTCTTAATGAGTGTTGTGACTCCCCTGCAGAGCAAAACTCAAGAATGTCCCCATGCATGCGGTTCATTTAAATGAATGAGTTACACATATTGGGACCTGTGTGCACATCCTTATTTGCAACACATAGCTATAATTTTGCTTTTAAAAGCAAGGCATTACTTTTCTTAACTTTACAGAAACCCCAAAACATGAATGCTTCTATAGTTAGCATTCATATTTCATACAAGGTGAAATATGAGTGAGTTTCACTAAAACACTCTTGTATTAAAGGACAACTTATACAATTTTGTTCACAACTGAAATGTATTCATTAAAGTTATAGCTCACAAGTTAATGTGATTTGGTACTCGACCCCATTCTAAATCTACACTTTTTAGATACAGGTTTATATTTTTTGAGAAAAATTAATCAATACTTAAATAGGAAAATGGCATCTGTAAACTAAATAGAGGAACTTTAAAATAGAATTATTTTTTGTCTTCTGAAGATTGGCCACATTCTGGCATCATTGTATTCAGGAAAACGAGAATTGGAAACTGAATGCTATACAGATTGACTAGTAGACAAAGTCTTAAGCCTGTCAGTCTGTCTAGTCAATCTTTGTAGGTTACTGGCAATCTCGCTGTGACACCAAAGTTTTTGATAATGACACTTCTGTAACGTCCACATACGGTGTTAGCCCTAAAGGGAAACACTGTGCTCTTCTCTATCATCTCCTGATGTTGCCACAAAAGCCAGCTTTAAAGTGAGGCAGTCATTTTGAAAAATATTGTTTTATTAACATTAAGACTTAAAAATATTAACTGATTTTATGAATTAGCAAAATTGTTCGTCCTTCACAAAACCTTAAGGGTTTTTTTATTATTCTAAAAATTACAGTATTAGTAAATTCAAACTGATAGACAACTTTTTAATCAAACTATTCTTTTATTTTCTGTACTCTTCCTCTACTGTATCATTTTTATTTGAGTATCTTTTACCATCCACAGAGAATTGCAAGACAGAATCTACTGAATTTATGAGTACAGAGCAATTATTTATTGCCTGATAAAAACAGTAAGGCTCACCTATTCCCAGGCAGAATGTTATACTACCCACTAACTCCAATGTGAGTTCCTGCAGAGTTGCTGAACATCAGATAGCTACCAGTCAGGTTGGCAAGTGTGAACCTCCATTGCATCTGAGAATGGGGCAGTTGTTATTCTTGATGAGTTTTTTGTCTTCCCAACTCTCCACTTTTCCCTTCATGTTTTTATACTTTTTCAATACTTTTTTCATGACTTTTCATTATTGCCCACTCTGTATTTTCGCTTCTGACTTTATTTTAGCTCTAGCTACATTACAGGTCCAAGTTCTTCTCTCCGTTTTGGTAGAGTGCTCAATAAACCTGGCATTAGAGGAAATTTGGAAAAAAAAATTATTTAGTATCATTGCAGAAATAAAGAACTTCAAGTGGATATTTTAAACAAATTTGGCCCCATTTCTGCAACAACTGTGAACACACATTGTCTGCAGGAAATGTTATTTTATGGACGGCACAAAAGGATTGGCCTTTTAAGCTCCTGTCTCTCCATGTATCTCATGCCAGTGAAAGGAACTGTTGTGTACCTGATGTGCAATTCTGTTGAGTAATTTTAGCAATTGGGTAAAAAGGCCAGAAGGGAAAGGAGAAAGGACATAAAGTAAAGAATTCAATAAAGAAGTAAAAGTATGTAATTTAAGAAAGAGATTTAAACCTTTTTCTTTTTTTATGATACAAGAAAAGAAGTGCATGACTAAACGTGTGGTTTGCTCCTCTTGTAGTATTGTTCCCAATTATTGTAGGAAAGGTATCAATTAGAGTCAGCTCCTTTATACCTTCTTATCTTATTCTTTTCACAAGATGTAGTTCGTTTTACAGGTTGCCACATAATGAAGTTGAATTTTTTTTTCGCCCTTAAGAAGCTATTTATGCAGTAGATATCTCCCTCCTAAAGAGGATTACAGGCTTAGACCAAATAATCAGGGTTTGTAAATACTTTGTATGATATTATAAGCAATATACTAGATATTGAAAATTATGCATATCTTTTGCTTAATTTTGGCATACTGAGTTGGATTTCAACCTTGAAATATATTAAGACCCTCAGCCAAGGGCCTCAGGTTTTGTTGATACTTCTGCTCAACAACACAGGAAGAACTTCTGCAATGGAGGTGGCTTCTGTTGGCATTAATCTTCCCATCATATTGACAAAGGGACTTCTGCACAACTACCATCATTATTCTAACCTGAATAAAGTGCACTGAAAATTTGTCTTAGAAAACAGGTCTTTGCAACAAGGTTGACATGAGGACTTATTCAAAAAGTCGTCTTCAGATGTATACATCTCATTTTTGGATGAAGGATATCACTCTTGTACCATCTGCAACAGCTGTTAACAGTTGTACTGAAATAATATTTACAGATATAGGAAACTGTTCATCCAGTTGCTAGCATCTGCCTTTATTATGATAAAGAGTTTTCTTCTTGCTATGAGGACTAAATGAATTCTGCATGTCAAATCTTTGCATAAATTAAGGGAAAGAGTTCTACTAACCAGACTAACTTTTCAACATTTTAAATGTACTAAGTTGAAAAACATGAATCTTTCTTACAGCATAGCCCAGTTGAAAGCTATCAGTTTGGTGTTGGGGGTTTTTTTGGGTGTTTTGGTGTTTATTTGTTTTTCTTTCATTTCTGTTTTTGTGTTATGTGTTCCCATGCAGATATTTCCTTTGTCTTTGACTCTATTTCTTATTGCATAAACAAATACTTTCATTTTTATTTGGTTACTATGCAAGTTGTAAATAACTGTAGCAAATGCACCATCCCCGTGTGTGAAATCTCAAAAATATTGTTATTGAGTAGATTCCCAAAGGCCTTGTGAGGCTGGTATCTTAACATTTATTCAATCTGATCCTCTACAGTTTGCACTTTTTCAGTTCAAAAGACCACATAATTCTCTACTGCCTAAAGGCATGAGAGACTGGTTTTTCTCACAAGCAAAATGAATAGGTATTTTCAGCTCCCTCCATTTTGTTTAAAGTTTGTCTTTGAAAGCTTAGGATGATGAATTTGAGATTTCCTTTCAGGCACATGCTTATTTCTTTCCATCACTTATATTTTAAGGTTATACCTTTCACTCCTCATTGTTCAAGTGGAGTAGAACTCTTCTTTGTCAGGTAGCACAGACAGACTGCAGCACTACTTTTCCTTTTGAAGACCTTTTTGTACCTGACATGTCTTGTAGGAACTTTGATGTTGCCTAATTGGAATCTTGGAAGTGAAAAAATAAATAACTGAATGAAGAGATGAGCGGCAGGCCTAAGGTTGTACATAATCTCATTTTGCTTTCAATCATTCTTCTATTCTTATGCCTTAGAGTCAGGTAACCCCCTAATACTATTGCTTTATTTAGGTCTATCACCCATTCCTGAATTTGAGTCTCTCAATTATCTGTCTCCCACACTTTGAACTCAGAAGCACCTGAATTTGCATTTGTCTTCATGGTCCCTCTTAATCCTGATGCAATCTTTTAACTAGCCTCCTTTTTAATGTCTTACTCTTCTTGAACAGTTATTTTTCATCCTGTCTCATCTCCTTGTCTCTCTTAGTTTAGGCTTAAGTTTCTTAGGACAGGAATATCTGTCTTAAAACTGTATAAATACCCTTCACACAGAGTTCCGCAGAAGTCCTGCAGAAATAATTTGGCATTACCCGGCACAGTGCTGCAACCCATCTGCCAACAGTCACACAGAAAAGGACATGGGGATCTGGTGGGCAGTGAGTTACTGGTGAAGCAGCCACGTGTCCTCACAGCAAGGAAGGCTTCCTGATGGCTAGGCACAGCAGTAGGGTTGGGGCAGGGGATTCTCCTCTTCCATTGCAGTGGGACAGCTGTGCCCTTTCTGCAGTGCTCCAAAACAAGGAGGTCAAGAAAATGCAGTGGTGACTGGGAGGACCCTGAGGTTCTGGAGGATTGCCAGGAGACAGAGGCACCACAGGGAGCTGGTTGCAGGAGCAGTAGTGGAGTCAGAGCCAGGCTCCCCTGGGAGATGCACAGCAACAGGGCAGGAGACAGTGGCCACAAGTGGCAATGAAGACTCCCATGGGATTTGAAGAGGCAGTTTTTCACGGGGAGCAAGGTTAAGCACTGAGACAAGTTGCTTAGGAGGGACTTCCAGCCCTAGAAGTTTTTAAAACTCATCTGGACAAGACTGTAGAGTAACCCAGCCAAACTTAGAAGGTAACCATGCCTTGGGGAGGAGACTGGAATAGATGATCTCCAAAAGTTCCTTTCAACCTACAATTTTGCTTTTATTGCCCAGTGTGCAGTCCTATTTGCAGTGTTTACTTAATCATTTGCTACTTTTTTAAAAATATCAAAGTGTAGAGTCCTGTGAAGCTGGATAGTGCGGTGATTTCACAGGGATCAAATTCAGGTCTAAGTCTTCAGCACTGTACTTCTTTAAGTCCTGACTTGGCAATGTATTTCATCTAAGTGCTCATTTCTAGTAACTTGAGATGTGAATGTCCACTTCAAACTTCAGTTATTGGAGAAACTGGCTTAGAGAGACTGACTCATTTTCCTTCTTCTAGAAATATGTATTTTTGAAAAGAGTTAAGAGTATTTGTGGAGGGGTAAGAGCATTAGTGAATGGAAAAATCATGACTTGGAGTACAAAAAGGATAAATAGGACTTGTTTGTCATAATGGCAAGAGCAGAACTGATTTATAGACTTTGACATCTTTAAGGTCAAAGGAAAAGATAAGCCTGCGAAGGTGAAACAAAATGTTTGTGTCATCTTGGGGTAAGATACAGAAAATAGAGTGATCACCATGAGGACCAAAGATTTGTTTGGCACTACAGTAGCACCTGAAGGAAAGAAGTTGCTCATGAAGCAAAATTACTCAGATGGACAACAGAGCATTCCAGAAAATAATAATGACAGAAAGCTTCTTCGTGTGCTTAAAATATTAACTTATAAGATAACCCTCTTATTTACTAGAGCAGAATTAAAAAACTTTCTTCTCATTTCTCTGAGTTTAGAATTAGTTTTTCCCCTCAAGCACCATGCCAGTACAATTAAAAGCGTTAATTTACATCATGGCCTGACAGAAAATACTGATTTGTAGTGCTTTGCTCAGTATGTTGGGGCCTAACTGGCATTGAGCAAAGGGAAGCACCAGCTGTCCTAAAGGACCGACTCTACTGCTTCATTTCTGAGTATGTTTAATATTTTCCTGATTTCTAGTGCAGTTGCGTTTGCTAATCCTAAGTAAATGCCACTTGTGTAGTGCATTGTGCAACCTTTGCAACCTCAAACAACCTTATTATTATCTCTCCTGAGAATATGCTAAATAATGTGGACAAAATAGGTGTCTTGCAGATGGACACAGAAAACAATGCAGACATTGCATTGAGCAAGATACCATCTTTGTCATTATTTGCCTTCTTTTACAAAGAGAATAATACCGTATTATATGTTTGCCTGCTTTAAGTTCTACAGTAGTGTGTTTTTGAAACAGAAGCATTTTTAAATTATTGTCTTAAGCTGATTTTATCCTTCAGTTTTAATGTTTTAGATTTTTTTTATCTGGAATATAAGATCTGTTCATAGGCAAGGTGCAGCTCAGTATCAACTTAGTAAGATTCCTATCTCCTATGATTTGCATAGACTACTATATTTCATCTTCTCTCAAATACTATTAAATATATTAACTGGCACCTGATAGAATCATAATTGAGTTCAACTGCCAGCTCTGGCCAGCTACTTCAAAATAATCAAATGTTTCTATTTCTTGGAAGTGGCACATATATTGTATCATTTTTGCTGTTGTAGTGCCTCTTAGAAACACCTTTTTTCCTACTTCTTTGAATGAGAAAGGTAATTTAGATTTTATTTTTTCTTCCCAGCATAGAAATCAAATTAGAGTGTTTTATCCAGACAGAAATTACGAAAGTAGCTACTTCACTCTTACCTTTTCTTTCTTTTCCAGTGAAGCAATTAGTTGTCTTTTTGAATTTGTTACAGCTTGCTGACCAAAGAGAAAGTAAACATGGCATCTCTCAGGTGCTTATTAATGACTGACTATCTTTTTTTATAATTTGAAGGGTTAAGGATGCTGAGTAAGCATCACAGTAACATTGCTTTGCAAGTACTTTTGATATTCCCATCTGAAATTTATGATCTCTTCTACAGGACCAGAACTACAAGAAATTCCTAATCCAGTTTCTGAAAAGGGATACATTAAATGAACATTTTCAAGGCTATCTCAGTAAAATCTTCTTTTTCGTTTCTAGGTGTTGTGACATGAGCAGAGAATAAAATTTATTTGAAGTAGACAGAGAGCAGAAGCACATCCCTTTGGCTACACCAGGGGTCTGGAACCCAAGAAGGAGGTGAACTCTCTGTTTCCTTACTTTTTGCAAGAGTAATTTTTATCTCCGTAGCAGGCAACCTTTACTTGCCTTTAACCATCGGGCTTGGTTAGAAGGTATCCAAAGGGACTGAACCACTACCTGACTTTTACCACTGGTTCTCTGAGATTTGGCAACAAATGGGCTCATAGAGACAGGCTTTACATGTACCCAACTCATAAGCTGTGGAGCCAGCTGGTATGTCTGTAAGATGACCGAGAAAGGAGAAGCATGAGGAAGCTCCAATGTAAAATTATCTGGACTGTCTCCTTCACTCGGTTACATAGAGAATTTTAAATGCTACTGGCTTCAGTAAACACTTCACATCAACTACTTCCTTATATGAATGTGACCAGTCCTGGAATAAGTTTTATCTTGCAAGTGTATAGTGTTTTATTACATGCTTCCACCTGCCCAGTGAGAATTCTCATGGTTTCATATTTTTACTGGTTTTGATTATTCCATAAATGCAAGCTATTATAGAAAGCTGAAGAGTTTGTTCTCTTTTTTTTTTAGTTTCATAAGACAGAATTGTTTTTATAGAAGCCATTACTAGTCTCTAAAAAAGTATTGTATCTGCGGTATTCTGCCACTTCTTCCTCTCATCTGTCCTCCAAAACTTTGAGGCTGCCATCTGAAATACTGTCTTCATTGCTGCTGAGCTTGGTGGAAAGATTACAGCTCTGAGCCTACCTCAGCTGCTCTTTACCACATCTTACCAGAAATTATTATAACCTCCTGTCTGACAGTAGAATTGCATCTGTAGCCTCTCCTTACCTTGTCTCTGTCATATAAGCTGCACTTAAAAGCTAAGTTTAATCCAATACTAGACATTTTGGCTGGCACCAGGACCGCCTAGGTATGAAGTTAAGCTAGCAGATCTGAGGAGGCAGCAACATGATGAGAAGAAAGATGCTAATGAGCAAATAGGGCATGTTATGTATGGTAACTTTTTGCTTTTTGCTCAGTGTCAGCCTAAAAGATAGCTAATAAACTGTGTAGTTTTTAGAAGCATGGAAAGATGGTGGAAAACTAGCAAAATATGTGTTAGAGTTGATGAAAAAAAATTTTTTTCTAGATTTTTCTTTTTTTGCTTTTAATATTGCTGGATATCATTTGATTGGTCCCAAATGAAAGTTTTATTCCTTGTAACATTATATTTTTATCCCATAGGCAAGTGGGCAGTAATGCCTCAGTATGAGATTGGTTTTTATTTTAAGTGTTCAGCTTGAACTTAGAGAACTAGGGAATGAACAGGTCTTAATGAACAGGTCTTCCTAAAATTAACTCTGAAGATAATGAGCCAGAAATTTTACTGATTGATGCCTGGTGCAATATTAGTGAAGTCAAAACTGTTGCAAATAATATAACTCAGAAATAGCTTGTGAAAACATGCAGAAATCTCTCTTTGGAAGTTTTTTTAATTATTTCCAGTATTTCTTGGTATTACCTCAAATTCTATCAAAATCATTGATGTCAAAAGTCATTGTTGCCTCTGGAGGTCATAGTGCAGTTGATGTAATTTTCATTGAGTCTTAAGATTTGGTTTTTTCTCCTCAAAAATGTCTAGTCACATGTTAACCTGGAAGTTTTGAGGCAATGTTTGTCATGGTTTCCAATGCTGGTGTAGTGGTAATATGGTTAAATGTTCTTTGGAATGCATTTCACAAATGCAGGCTTACTTAAGAAAGGGTATCCGTCTAGGTGGACAGATGCTTGTATGTGTCTGTGTGGTTATTTGTGTTCATATGAAGGGTGACTTTCTGATAAACTTCCACAAAAAATATATGGAAAACAGATGCTGCACTGTCTTTATCTCACCATATTATTGTTATTTTTAAAAATTATGCAAGTCCT
Source organism: Myiozetetes cayanensis (assembly GCF_022539395.1). NCBI lineage: Eukaryota > Metazoa > Chordata > Aves > Passeriformes > Tyrannidae > Myiozetetes > Myiozetetes cayanensis. The sequence continues at coordinate 75,586,802 of NW_026086604.1, read as the reverse complement.
TCACTAAGTTTGTATACATAGTTCCCATGTTCTAGTGGGTCTAGAGCTGACACATTAAATAATGAAAAAGCTTTTGTAGCTAGATGTACCACTCTAGTTATTAAAGGGGAAAAAAAAGGTTATGGCCTTATGGCCTGCATAGTGCACTTCTGATAGACTACTCCACTTTCATTTATTTTGTCAGTAGATACAGGTAACTGGTTTGAGCTGATAAAATCATAGGAGATTTCTTTTCTGGCTCATATAAGTTTTATTCCTTAGTTAACTACAGCACTGCTTATCTTTGCTCTCGGTTTTTCAGAACACAAATGTTTAGCAGTCACTGTAGTCACAGAGAGTTTACTATACAGATAAATTTCAGTTTCCTAACAGAGATTTCCTTTATAAAAGTGTTTATTGACAATACTTGTCTAGTGTTACAGACTCATTGAAAATTGTAGAGAGAGAAAGATCTAGGCATTGATCTCTACTTTCACGGTTTTTTAACTTTATGTAGCACGTCTAATTCAGTTCCAGTGGTGGGATAACTTGGTCTGTAATGCTGAGCATCCGAATAAACCCTCAGAGAATCAGAATTGGGTAACCTGCTGGTGAGAAGGTGACAAAGGCTAAAAGAGCATCTAAGACTCAATGCTGTAGCTTCTTTCCTTACAATATATGTGACACATTTGACATGAAATGGAAAGGTTCAGTTGTTAGATTTATAAAAATACTCACAAAGCATGACCAAGATAAAAGGTGCATAGAGTGGAAGGTCATATTTTCTCCTCAAATTGATGGTTCTTTGACTATAGGTGGTTTAGCAACTAAAACTTATAGAAAAAAAAATTATTTTTTTTCCCCAGGGAGATCTTTTTGTTGTTATATCTTTAGAAGAAAGACTTTTTTCTTTTCCTTTTCTATTATCACAGATCCTGAAGTGGCTGATTACTTTTGTTGGATAACCTTGTCTAACAAAGTAATATCTGAAGAGGTGAAACAATCCTTAAAGTAATGCCAAAGAGTGAAAAATGTCAAGATGTCAAAGATGTCTTCTGGATAGGTTAGAAGTTATTTTCAAGAGTACATATTGAAAGGGAAAGAAATTAGATCCATTGGGCTTAACTCAAAATACAGTTTGGCTGTGAAAACTAGTAGTGCTCCATAATGACAGGTTTTTTTCTGACAGATACAACCAGCCATATAACAAGAGCCTAAAGCAAGTCAGCTGGCTGTAGTTCAAATTCAACCTTGTCATAAACAGGTTAAGCATTTTTTGTAACAAGTGCATTGTTTATAATTAATTTTAATGTTACTATTTTGTGGGGTTTGTTGTGTTTTGGTTTTATTTGAAACAATAAAACCCAAAAAAGAAACTGGAGTTGATGGAGATGGCTCAGGATTGCAGAGTACCCTGAGAAGGGGTCTCTCGTCCACTCTCTAGAGCTTTCAAGGGTAAAAGACTTCACATAGATTGCTTTCAGAGCTTGTGTGAAAACGTTAGTCTCCCAGTGATGTGCAAAACTACTTATGGATGTGCAAAACTTTCAACAACATGTGGGAACGTTCAGGACATGGGAAGAGGTTTTGAGGTTTTTACATTTCTGTAGAAGCTTTGAATGTTAAAATATATATCCACTTTGTCAGACACGTTTTTGTGTTCAAAGTGGACAAGAAGAAGGAATGTGACTCATTATGCTAAGGCATGGGTTGTATTGGGTGTTTTTCAATAGTCCTGGTAAGTAGGATATTTTGCAGAAAAACTAATGTCTTGATGAAGGAAATTCAAACTCCCCAAATTCTTGAAACCTGTATAAGGAGTAAAAAAAGAGAAGTATGTCTCAAAATCTGAAAGTAACTAATAATCTAGAAGTATTTTACTGTTCAAGTCATTAATTTAGTATGTATTATACTGTATCAGTAACAGCAGCTAAGTAATCAAAGAAAGAAAGGGAGGAAAATGAACCTCAGTGTATTCTCTCATTGCTTTATAAAAGCAATTTAATACATGGAATAATTCTTTTGGTAATATTTTAAATTCGGTAATTATCTTAGGGTGTGGGTGCTGTATATATCTGTTTTGATTTACTTTGGTTTAATCATAAATGCAAAAATAGCCTATGTTATACAGAATAAATTTTTAGAGGTATGGTATTGTAGTATTTTAGTTAAAATTTTGGAGTAGGCCTAAGGACTTGCTCTGAAAAACATTTCCGAGGAAAAAACAGGTATAATTTGCTTTCTCATAACTCCATGAGAGACTTCTTACAATTAACAAAAGCAAAATCTCCCCCAAAAACCCCAAGAAATCCAACTCAATAGTGCCTCTTACTGGTTTAAAAAAAAAAAAATATTAGTGATAAATTATCTGATTACATATTTCAGTATTATAAGGATAATTCTTCAATTAAATATCTCCTTCTTTATTGTACTGGTTAGTCAGGCCATTGCATTGTTGTAAATAAGAGTATCTAGAAGTGGGAGATTTAACCCAGTTGTGTGAAAATTTTTCTTCAAAATTCTTCAAATTATATTTTCAAGGAACTAGTACCCATCACTGTTTTAAAGTTTTACAAAATTTCTCATTATAATAGTAAATAAAAGTAATTTTTAATACTAAATTGGTTGGATACTTCTAAATAAGGAATTTCCCCTTTTTTTATAGAATGCAGCATTTTGATTTGCAAGTCAGAGGTGTATGTTATTTCATAGTTATGCAGTCAATAGATCTTAGCTTATGGGTTAAAAAGATCACTTGTGAATTATGCTGGTTGCAAACATTTGTATAGATTTTTTATTTCTTATATATTTTTTTCATTTTTTGAGAGGAAGGGAAAAAACCTGATGTATATAGAGATGACTGTGTTTCAGATAAGCCTGAGATATAGGTGGCAAACACGTCTCTCAGCTGTTGGTGTCACGCTGCTGTGATGCAATTCAGTGGCATATGTCAACACTTCCACAATATTATGCAGTGTTTGTTCATGGTATGGATTTACTTTGATACATAAATGAACAGAATACAGCAAGAAAAACAGACAGCATTTATATAATGAAGATATTCAGATGTTTGATACGTATTACAGTGAATTGCCATGGTTTGTGATGTTTTCCATCTCTCTGCTTGAATATGTCATAAATGCAGTTCTTTTGGATTACATGCAGCACAGCCAAAGACATATTTCAAAGTGCACCTTGCTCTCATTTTCCAAGAGTGAGAAACATTTTATATCATGAGGAGATTTAATAGTTGACACTGGGAAAGGATGTCTACCTAAATTCAATCTGGTGGCTTTTAACTAGTTATGTGGTTTGCTAGTATGTTCTTACCTAACTTGTAAAACACATACCAGATTCACAGTTGACTACATCTTCTCAAAAGGGCAATGATGCGTTCACATATCTAAAACCTGTGCTTCTTAAAAGTTGCAAATAGTATGGTTTTCGGATTAGATTTTGTGTGTGTATGAACTGTAAGATGATTTTACATTGTTCATTCATTTCACAGTAAAAAAAGTATATTTTAATGTACAAAGTAAAATTAGAGTTTTGTGCTTTGAAGCCAGTTTGTGCAAAATGATGCAGTCCTGTATCCAACATTCACAGTCATCTCTGGTAACAACTTTATATTTTTTTACATGTTTTGGTTTCTGCAGCTCATTTTATTAGGCCATAAATATTTTTTTTTAATGCAATTTACATTCTCCTTATTGCCCAATTATCTTGAATCTTGTCGGCAAGGTTTTTTACTTACTACTTATTAGGATGGCAGACCTGGAAAATGCATAGATTTTCTCAGCCCCATTGATTGCTGGTGCTGAAGAAAAATCTAATCTGCGTATATGTGATATATTTTCCATATATATAAAGCAAATCTTTCTTTGGCAAATACCATATGGAAAGGTGTTGACATTTCATGTCATTCTTATCTGTTTTTGTCACAAAATGGTGTTTGAGATGCAGTGTTTCTGTACACATAAAAGGACAGAAAATAAGCACATAAATTTAACTACTTTGATAATTCAGCAAGTGCCCCTTGTGCAAGTATGACTGTAAGTGGTAACCTAAGTTGCCTATTTTACTTGATTAATTCTTTTTCCCCAGCAAAGAGCAAAAACTGGTGAGGTTTGAAGTGGCTTTGTAATAAAACTACAGAAACATAAATCTTTTATTACAGATTCACATGCTTAAAAATGTAGTTAGCAATTATGTGGATTTTTTTTTTGTCCCTTGTGTGTATTAAATCTGTAATTAAAAAACACTGAATATGTTCATGATCAGAAATGTTTGGAATGGCTGGATTTATCCAGTTCAACTGTAAAAAATTTGCATAGAATCTTGACTCAACCTCTGAACCTCTTGGCTTTTTCTGATTGGTACAGTAAAATAGTGTTAAATTATGTCAACAACTGCAGGAATTTCATATCTGGAAATGTTGATTTACAGAGATATATTTATGCTAAAAATATTTTTATCAAAAAATATCTCAGATGTATCTAGCCACAATTCTCACCATCTTCACTGCTCACACATTTTATTTGAAATATTTTCCTCTTTTGTTGTATCACTTACACTTGATGCCCAAGCTATAAATCAGACTTTATAGTCACCTGATAAAAATGTAACCTTGGTGTTCCTCTGCAGAAGTAGGAGAAGAGCTGTAAGTGTTAGCCTGAAATCTAGGAGGTAGGATAATACAGGGAAAATTTTAAGTCAGGCTCTCAAATGTACAGATTCCTTAGGGCTGCAGGCTTTACTTTACCTCAGGAATGTGTTTTGCTTGAAGAGTCAGGCTGATCAGAATGGTACTCCTTTGCTGTTAGGTTGGGATAGTATAAATCTGTCTTAGTGCAGCTGTTTCGTAATGTCTAACAGGCTAATTATTGCAAATGTATGAGCTAATTAATTGCCTAGAGCTCACAGTGAGGAGCTGTTGTTCATGCTTTCTTTATCTGTGGTACAGTTAAGTATTGTGCAGAAGAATACTTCTAAAACCTTGTCTGTGAGGCTTGAAAGACTTCTGATGTGCCAACGAAGCTTAGAGAAGTCTCACCTTGATTCTGATAATACTGAAGAAATTTTAAGACTATTCTCTTTTATGGTGTTGCATATTCCTAATCATTGGATCACTACTGTTCAGAGATCTGTAAAGATGTCTTTTAAGAAGTAGAAAGCTCAAACAGCAGAAAAACAGAAAACACTCTTGCATCTATACTTTCACAGGCAGATGCTAAACTGACCAAAAAATGAACTTTTTTTTTTTTTAGTCTTTTACCTTGTGGCTCTTAGTATTGTCTTTCATATATTATTTGCACTATGATACCATCTATAGGCCCTTGTTAATGTAATGCATGGAGATGATTAATGCACTGGTGTTGGGTGTGTGGTTGCCTAGAAATAGCTTTACATATATTTGGTAGAAAACCTTTGAATACTAGGGAGTCCAAAATCACGTGGTTTGGAGAAGACCTTTTGAGTTCATCCAGTCTGCTCTCCCAGCTCAAGCATGGTCAGGTACAGCAGCTTGCCCAGCAACATGTTCAGTTGTGTGTTGAATTTTTCTACCAATGAAGACTTTACAACCTCACTGGACAACCTGAGTTACTGAGTTACTGCAGTAAAGATGTGTTTTCTTGTGTTCATTTGGAATTTCCTGTCTTTCAGTTTATGCCTGTCGCCCATTGCCCTGTCGCTAGGAATCATTGGTCATAGTCTTCTTCCCTCTTATTCATTCTCTCTTTTCGAGTAGTTATACATATTGGTAAGATCCCTTCTGAGAATTCTCATCTCCAGGCTTAACAGTTCCAGTTCTCTCAGCTTTTCCAGTCCCTTCATCATCTCCTTGGTCCTTTGTCGGACTCTCTCCAGTATGTCCATATCTCTCTCGTACTGGAGAGCCCAGAACTGGACCCAGAACTCCAGGTGTGGCCTCATCAGTGTTGTGTAGAGAGAAAACATCATGTCCTTCGACATTACTGGCAACACAGTGACATAGCAGTGAAAGGGTTGTGGTATTACAAAGTTTTGATTTTCCTTTTCCAATAGGCCCACTTTAAATATAACAAAGATGGAAATGTCTGTACACAGATGTCACTATGTTTTCAAACTCAAGAGAAATCAATATCTAGTAATTTGAACTCAATCAGTTAAATTTTTCATGCTGGGGAGCCCATAACTCAGTAAATACGTTTTTAATGGAACTAAGAAATAAGATAATTTATTTTATAAAGCTGTGAAAGACACCACTTAGAATTAATTCATACAAAATTCCTAGCAGAATTTTGCAGTTGAAGTAAGTTTATAGGTAATTTGATCTCACACTATCCTAGTATTGAGCCTAATGAATGGCTTATGGTGTCAGTATTCATGAACAACCACATTACTGCTAATAAGATCTCGGAAAGCTTCCAGCATATCCTTTGTAAAATAACTTATGGAAAACCATGTAGTGGCTTCTTGATACTTTAATTTCTGTGTGCCACATTGAATCATTCATTAGCTTTTCTGCCGCGATGAAGATAAAATGCAATTTAAAAGTTAAAATTTCATTCATTTCCACTTGTGGATGCTTTCAATTGGCCTTGATGTTATTGTCAAAATTGCAGTGCACAGCTCAAAAGAATCAAAGTTTTAATTCTTCTGGGTTTGAAAGAAAATTTCTGAGTGAGACCAAATCACCAGCATAGCTGGTGTGGAAAACAAAGGATTGCTAATGGAATCGGAAGTAAAAGAAAATAAAACGTATTTTTCAGCATGATACATAATGGTGCCATTTTTAGCAGGGTAGTGAAACAAAAATCTAAGTGAAAGGAAAGGAATAGGCTTCCTTCCTCTAATCTAGCAAGGGTTGAGAGTGTGAGAGAAGTGTCTCTTGAAGGGATGACCACTTCAGACAGGCCTTGCATACCTTTGTAATATTTGGAAGGGAGAATTAGCTGAGATGATGGTGCAAAATTATTTGCATTTTTCTTTTTATTTAATAAAAAAATCTTTGTTTTCTTGCCTCTGGTCCCGGATGGTATGTGTGTAACTTCTGAGAGACAAGCTTGAAAGGTCAAAGTGTCGTTTATGCTGAAAAAGACCTTCAAGATTATTGAGTCCAACCATTACCCTAACACTGCCAAGTCTACCTCTAAACCATGGCCCTGAGAGTCACGTCTATGGGTCTTTTGAATCCCTCCAGGAGGATGACTCCACCACCTCCCTTGACAGTCTATTCCAATGTCTGACAATCCTTTCAGTGACAAAATTTTTCCCTATATCCAATTTAAACCACCACCTGATGCAACCTGAGGCCATTTCCTCTTGTGCTATCATTTGTTACCTTTGAAAAGAGACTGGTGAGTTATGAAAAAGCACTGAGTGTGTATTGAATGTTATGTGGAGTCTATGCTACTGTGTGGTACTGGGCTACTACTGAGGAGGAGATAGTGGATTGTATCTTAATGAAAATAATTTACACCTTTTCAAAGTTGCTATTTTCCATTTGCTCTGTCCACTATGTTTGGGAAAAGGGTTTTATTTTGTGTCCTGTGAGTCATAAGATCTAGGAAGGAAGTGATTTTCAAAAGATTTTTCACATGAAATATCCTGTTATTTGTCACACAGACTGGAGGGTTGGTTTTTTGGTTTTTTTGCCTGCAGGCTTGTGATTGTGACAGATACTGCTGTATGATGAGGCATGTATCACAGGCTCTCTGGCAGATGAAGTTTGCAAATTATGTCAGTTTGAAGAGGTGGAAAATGAAACAGTAAACTTAAAATCATTTAAGTATGAGGGATATCCTGTTTATTAACCGAACTCTGTAGTAGTTGCTATTTCTGCAGGTTTTTATTTATGACCCTGTACAGAGTTTATTCCAAAGAACATTGTCTCACTGAAAGCAGATAGAAAATATTGTTGAAATGGCATTTGAGAGGGAAAGATTTAATCTGTTCCTGACAACTAGTGCTACCCAAACTCCTTCAGAATCTTGGGATCCAACATATCTTTGTAGTGATAAATTTTAAAGGCCAGGCATATACTGACACTTTCTTTAAAACCTTTTTCCTTTATGACACTGCTTTTCTTTTTTCCATAGCTCATAGAATTGTTATTAGACTAAAGCAGTTTGTGTAAAGTCTGTATTGGGGTTATGCACCTGAACTGTTGGACTATGACTAACCATATAGCGTTGGTTGTCTTCCTCTTTTTCTTACTGTCTAAATGCTAATTTATGTTAGGCATACCAAGTCACTCTATTGTGCAACTTTATATACATTTGAATTATGAGGAGCATCCTTCATACTTAAAATCCTATATTCCTTCATAACTTTTAAATCATTCAATTTCTATTTTCATGATTTCTTTCTTAGTACAAAAAAAGTACTGTCAGTAATATGGTGCCATGTAAGTACAGTATGTTTCTCTATGTTACTCCCAAGAATCAGAAAAATGATAATCCCTTCATACTATATTCTTGCATTTGTCCTAGAAATTAAAGAGCAATAGTTTGTCATAGTGTTTTATGATAAATTATTTGTGAGTCCTCCCTATCAAATGAGACAACATTATTCAACCAATCAAATTGCCTGGAACAGAGAAACTTCTGATATCTGCTGAGTAATTATAATTTGAAATAGTGTGTACTATTTGCTCACATAACTGTATAAAATTTATGGGTTTGTACTGGCTAATGAATAAGATGAGGCAGATACTGTTATCAGTTGTTTGACCATTTTGCAGTATTGAAATACAATTTCAAACATTGATTCTTCCATCAGTGGAATCTGGACTTGAATACATATTTCCTAGATAATCCCGCTTCCAAATGTCACTTACTGGAATCAGCTTGTGTGTAATAAAGATCATAATCATGTTCTTTACTGGATAGGAAACAGAGTGTTTTAGGTATCAGTCATCCTCGGTCCTCACTGAGTATTGCTGTGTTCAGTGATATTCTGATCACTTTGCATATGTAATGATCAGATAGTAGTTAGTTGTACACAGGAGGGTGTTTTATCAGTAAAGGGAATGAATACAAAAGACCTGATCTTAATTTTCATTTAACCAATGTGGCTGAAGGCTCCATATGTTTGGTTGATACCTGAGCTGAAATAAATTAATACAGTTAGATTCCTTTTATGGTTTTTACTTTGAGCTTCTTCTGTAAGAAGGGGAACCACACATACCATAATACTCAGAATATGAAAGAAACAAAATCTGCATTTTAGTTAAAATTACTTTTTATTGACACATGGAGATAATTCTTAACAGACACGCAAAAGTTTTGAGAAATAAAACCATTGCTAACACACATGGTCTAATTCAGGTATGGTCTAACACCTAATCTAATAATACATACTGTCTGTATGTGTATCTGTTATCCTTCCCTCCTCCACTGCTAACAACTTTTTAAACCATTGGCCAGTTCTTGCCAAGTTTCACAGATGGCTAGAAGTCTCAAGGATGTAAAATTTCCTATAAGTTTTACAAAAATAAGTACTGCTTCTAGGAGAAGAACTTACTGTGTGATAACACCTTCTACTAAATATCCCACAATCAAGAAAACACTCCAGTTATTTTGATTTAGCTATATTATGATATAGCTATGTATTTTTGAGTTTGTAGTGTCATGAAGTGTGTTTCTTTCCAGGGCTGCTGCAAAGCAAGGTGCTAATTGCATCACAAAGGAACAGTCTTCAAAGTTAAAATGGTTGGAAATTAAAAGGACTCCAATGGATGCATATTTTTATTTCTACTGTAAAAATATGATTTTATTAAAATCTTGTATATTAGTTAATATTTTTTTTTCATCTTTATAATATACCTGTGGAAAATTTTGCAAGGAACTTTTTTTCATAGTCATTACTGGACTATATGTTATTCAGTGGTATACCAGAGTGCCTCCCCAAAATGGTGAAATTATTCCTGAATTAAGCTAGTACATATGAAAGGAGAATTTTTAATTTTTTAATGGACTTTGTTAAAAGTTCTGGGGTATTATTTTTATTATTTTTATTATTTTCTTTTTCTCTTATGTTTATATTCAGAAATATCTGAAACTGTTATGTAGAAACTTTTAAAAATGCAATTTGCAAACCAGATTTAAAAAGTATAATCAAGAAGCTTAAGTAAAATATTATTCTGAATAAAATACTGAGAATTGAAATATAATTTGAGATATTTAAAGTGTTTAGAACACAGCAAGAAAACATGCTTTAACTGTGGAAAAAAAGCAAAGGTAGAATTTCTTTAATCTTTGACTATCAGGTGAAGGGAGTGATACTCATGAATGTGGACACAGGAGAGGGAATTGTCAGAAATATGAAAATTTATGGACTGTTTTAAATAAGAATTTTAGTACCTTATGAAAATGTTAGAGAAGCATTACATCATGTAAAACACCTGTTTACTGTCAAATACCTATTCATAACACATTATTTTCAGAGGTATTGCTTAAAAAATTTGAATTTTTTTTTTGTTAAATACAAACAAAATGTGTGCTGATCAATACAGTGAACTATAAATATTCTATATAAATATATAGATATGAATATAATAATTATAATTAAGACCAAATGTGGTGACCCAAAATTACAAAAAGTGTTGTTTAAGTAGTAGTTTGTTCAACACTGGGGTGATAGATGATGTTGAAGCAGAAGATGGATGACTCTGCACAGTATGGAACTGTGGTTCACAGACTGACTGGTAAGTAAAGACTCAGATACCAGAATCAAACTCTGACAATAATCTTATTCTGGATATAGGTTGAAAAACAAATAGGTTTTGTGTGAGAATGCATAGAGAGTGGATATATATTCATTTGTTTTAATACCTGAACATAAGCACTGGTGAAAATAGAAGAAAACCATATTCAAAAAGCTAGAATTTTGTCCTATAAAAGGCATTGATTTAGAATTATTTCAGTGTATAAATATTTGCAAGGCATAAATCCTAATTTGTTTTTACAGAGAAGAGTATCAAACCTTAAAGAAATTTGAATCTCTGAAATTATAATTTAGAGTAATTAAGCTACTTTGTTTTTGAAAACATGACTTAAGGACCTAGATAGTTTTGACATTGTTAAAAAAAACTTCTACCATTACTGTCATGCCATTTCATTTACATGACCTAACAACGATTAACACTACTTCTCGTGTGTTTTTTTTTTTCTTTGTCTTCCTCACTAGGGAAGGAGTTTGAAAGTTTCCCGTTTAATGTAAACTCTAATGATTATTTGTTATTTTGTACTTAAACTACATTTAGTTTAGATTGGGAAACAGTCTTGGGTGAAATTTTACATTTTTCAGTGAATGGCCCATTGGTGACGATTCTGCTGTAAGCTAGCATTTACTCTAAGCAAGAAGGTGAACATGATGATTATTTTGTATGTAAGTATCTGGAAACTCTTTTGTTCTGAATTTTACTGCACTTGACAACAATTACTTCTTTCTTCTGGTCATGAGTTGTCTGTGTTTTCAAGGAAGCAGAAATCTTGGATGAAGACTGTCCTTGTGATCATATATTTGACTTCTACATTTTGGGAGTTGCTTTTCATTAAAATTTTAGTGGAGTATCTTGACTGTATGTTTGCATAATGATATCACTTCAGTCTCAACAGAAATTGAAAAACCTTCTGCTTTCTTTTTGAGCCCTGAACTGTACTATTTAGTAAATGAATAAAAAAATCATCTGGTAAAATCATTTTAGCATCTGAGAATATTGTTTCAGCAGCAATTGTTGAGTCATCCAATCTATTCAAATAAATATATCAGCATTGGTTATTCAGGAGGTTTGTATAAATAATTAAGATGTTATTATCACATAAATAAAAAGCTATTGCCCCATGAAAATATCTTCCTTCCTACTCATGTTAAATAATACTCTTTCCAAAAGTATTTAGTAAAAATGTGTCTGGAAAAAAACAACCTAAGGTCTTGAAAGTACAAAATTTTATCAATTGCATGAGGCATTTTAGAGAAGGAAGTATAGGTTTTTTAAACCATTATATTTCAGAGAATCATAGAATATCCTGAGTTGAAAGAGACCCATGAGGATCATCAAGTCCAAATCTTGACTCCACACAGGGCAGCCTAAAACTTAAACCATATATCTAAGAGCTTTGTCCACATGTTTCTTGAACACTGACAGGCCTGGGGCCATGACTGCTTCCTTTAGGGAATTTGTTTCAGTGCTTGACCACTATCTCAGTGAAGAACTTTTTCCTAATAACCAGTCTGAGCATCCTCTGATGCAGTTTTAAGCCATTACCTTGCATCCTGTCACCAGACACCAGAGAGATCAACAGCTCCTGCTCCATTCTCTCTTATGGGGAGGTTGTAAGCAGCAAAGAGGGCACGCCTCACTCTCTCCTTATCTCTGTAAGAAGAGTACAGCTAGTCTCATAAATCATGCCTCTAGGTCTTTCACCATCTTTGTTGCCTTCCTTTGAGCAGATTCTGATATTTTTATATGCTTCTGACATTGTGGAACCCTGAACTCTGCACAGTACTCCAGGTGAGGTCACACTAGCCGTAGTAGAGCAGGACAACCACTTCTTTCAGCTGGTTAGCTATATTGTGCTTAATGCTCCCCGATACAGTTGACCTTTTTGTCCACCTATGAATGTTGTTGACTCAAGGGTGTTGACCCCTTGTATGAATATTTTTCAAGCAGAGTATCTTTATTTTTTCCCCAGAATATAAACAGTGAAATTTTTCAGCTTTTCTGTGAGATAAATAGGTGGATAAAGATACTGAAATTCATTACTTTTCGTCAATTTCCTTTTGTTATTGCTACTCATTATGCGTTAAGAGCTTACTGCACTATACAAGATGGAATGGCCTCTGCAATTGGGATCATCTGCTATAGAGAGAACAATAAGTTTTATGTAGAAAGCATTGGACAGAACATATTCATTTTCTATCAGGCTTACCTTAGGAACTTGTTCTTCCATATTTGCTCCACAAGTCTTTGTATTGCTCCATATTTTACTTTTTGGTGCAGAAGTAGCAATAGTGATATGTTCAAATCCATTTTTAAGCCTTTTATTACAACTTTGATTTACAAATACTGAGCTGGTGGCTCTGTAAATCTCTTGCTGCCCATATAGTTATAGATTTTTGCTGGCTGTGATTCTGGCTCCTTAAGAGTTATTTACATTAAATAGCCTTGAAAAACATGATACAAGTGTTTGGAGAGTATAAGATAAACAGAATTCTTGGTAATAGGTACATTACAACTGAAATTTTCAATCTGTCTCAGTAGAGTCTGACTGACTTAGTGAGCTTTTGCCAGAGCACGCTGCTCTAAAAAGAGCACCTGCCCTTCTTTTGGTATATGGAGAAAGTAATTTATTCCAACTCAGATAATTCAGCTTATTTTCTCTACTGTTCTCTGTACAGTTACTTGCTGATATACTAAGCATAGAAGGAAGAATGCAGGTGTTCACTGCATTATCTATTTAGCCTGCTTGATGAGAGGAAGAAAGTCCTAATAAGTTAAGGCCCTATGATTTTCCTATTCAGTTCCCTGATCTAAAAGGTACTTTGGAGTTGCAAATTTGGGGACACCACATGAATAAGGATGATAAAATGTATTCTGCAATAGAAGAGGTTTTATCTCAGTAGCCAAATCGTTCACTCCTGTCTTACACTTCTGCTCCTAGGGCAGCAACAGCAACTCCAGGGACAGGGGACAGATTTCTCTGAGTTTTCCTATGTCTCTTCTCTGGACTAACAGAAAGTTAGTCCAAATCTCATCTTGAAGCACAACTGAAGGCTGATTCTGTACCTCTGCAGTTCAGGTTTCCTCATGTTTCTCCACTAGAAGGGAGATCCCTTTGTCTTTGATCTAGAATTGTGCCCAAGTGTTAAACATGATCATGAAATTTAAATTATCACTTTGCTGATGTATTTAACAGATGCATTTAAGGCATTTGAAAATTGTTTAGGTATAATAACCTTGTCGTGCTTTCAATCTTCATGTACTGCATCTCGGGAAATAACACAGGCTGATGTAAATTATATTTTAGGTTTGTTTTATTAGAGTCCCTGAAACAAAACTTTTCATCACTGTGCTTTTCATATGGATATATGTGTGTATGTATATATATAAAAACAACACAGCATGATAGCCCGTTTGCGATTTTTGTGTATGTGTGATATCCCAGTCTTTCAGAATGATATCCAACTCTCATGAATCAAAATATTTTTTCTCTTGCAAATTACATTCTGGATCCTACATTGCTGAACTTAATGCCTCACAAAGTTTTAGCTCCTGTTATTTAAACTACTCTTTTGTGTACCCTGCACATTTGTAATGTACTGCAAGGTGTTACAGGAAAGGAGTTTTAAATAATTTCTTCCCTTGCTCAAGAATTCGTATATGTATCTGTAGCCATCATAGCTCTTATGAGACTCCTCCTTATTCTTCAGAAAACAAAGGCAATTCTTGGACTGTTTCTTTCTATCCATCATTTGAAAACATTATAAAGCTCCCATATTTTTCTCTTTGTCTCTGCTAGACTAATAGAAGTTGTTGATTCCTTTACAGAAAATGAGAAATAGATGCTGGATTTGTACTTGCACAGTAGGCTAAAGACAGATTAGTGAGAGCTACCTTGAAATTTTAATGGGTAAGAAAAAGGGGATAAATAGAAACTTTTGATTTAGCAAGTGAATATAATAGAATATGTGTGAATATTAGGCTTGTTTGATATTGGTTTCTGGAACATGACAATAATTAGTATTTTGACAAAGAAGTTTAAGAATAGTCCTGGATATGCCATGTATATTGTCCAACATAAAGAGATGAGATATATTGAAATAAGGAAATATGAAAGCCCTCTCTTTCAGCCATTAGCTGGAACTATATGAAAGGAATGATTGTGATTGGTAACCGATTTTCTTATTAAAGTAGAAAAAAATAACAAACAAAAATGACTATATAATGAATCTTCTACTTAATTTTCATGGCACACAATAAAAACAAATGGTTAACTGCAGTATGTCTTCTTTGAGATAGGCAATTGCAACTCATGAGGTTTAACTTAAAAGAAATGTCAAATTCAATATTTTCCACTTAGTAAAAAAAAAAAATAAGGTAAAAGAAATCCTGATATTCTAAATATTTGTTATGAACACTTTTTCCTATATAATGCATAAATGTAAATAAAGTGAAATATTTTATTTGTATTTCAAAACAGATATATTTCCAGACTATTTCTTGTAGTACTATCAGCATTTTAGAAAGAAAAAAATGTTCCTACTTGTATAAGGAGTTATTGTGCTTGATTCTGAAGGTGAGGGAAAAGAGGGTTCAAGGGAGAGTTTATGGTACTAGCCCTGGATTACCTGAAACTTATTACTAAACACTACAAAACAAGGACAATAAAGTGCAAGGAGTGTTTTAGCTAAATTTTTAAGATCATCAGTTACTCTACCTGAGTCTGTAACACTTCTATCTAATTTTGAAAAATCCCTGTCATGAATTTATTAATATTCTACTGAAAGACAGAGTAGCCAAGCTAACACTAAGTCAAAAATGAAATCTGCAGGATGTATCTTGTAGTGACAGTAGAAACTTTTAAGTGAAGACTACATCTCAAGAAGGCCATATCTTTTCCATGTTAATTTATTTATAAATGCTATATATCGAACCTTTTCATAAATATGAAAGGATATCTTGTTATTACTTTTATCACATTCTCTCAGGCTTTTATAAGGACTACTCATCCTTATAATATATTCATAACCTTCACTGAATACCCAACAAGTTTGCAGGGGTTTTTGTTTGTTTATTTTGGGTTTTTTTTGTATGTTTTCAGTTTTGTTTTTTTGAGGGGGTGTGTTTGTTTGTTTTGGTTTTAGGGGTTTTGTTTGTTTGGTTTTGTTTGACTTGGTTTGGTTTTTCTGTTTGGTTGGTTAATGTTTGTTTTTTTTTACAGTGGATATATTTATTTGGGAGGAGTTAATGCTAGCACCTAGCTCTGCATCTTTTCTCAAATTTAAACAAAGTTACAATTTGGGTATGCATTTAGTACTGTAAGGGAAGTCTTTATAGTGCATTTTTGTCCATAGATGAGTCAATTATTTACTATGACTTTTAGTACATCATAGGAAGTGCACGCTTTTGTGCAAACATGTTTCCCTTCAAATTAGAATGGGTGAGTGGGAAGAGGCATAGTGCCTTATAAAATTACTGTTTGAGAAAATGTGAAATATATCACAGTAGTAAAATTGATCTGCCTCCTCAATAAATATACTAAATAATCTGTTATATTTTGGAGAGTGGTTTTTTACTGCAGTTAACTGAGTAATTTGAACTAATGGCTTCTTCTTTTCTGCATCCTGGGTGTAAAACAATTCATGGTGACACTGACACACTTTATCTTCAGAGCCATCACAGAATATTATAATTCCTTTCCTACAACATTATGGGAGTTGATACATTCATTTAAGCAGAGCTAGAGCTATACCTTGTGGGAGATCACACATTTCACAATGTCAGCCCAGAAGATAATTTGATAGGATGGGTTTTTTTATACTAAGAATCAGTCTAAGAACATTTTCATTCCTCTAAATATTCAATTCATGCCTAGTCACTAATCATGAAGATAGAAAACAGATACCTTAAGCTTCTGGCATTTATCCAGCGTGGCCACTTATTTTGGAACACTGAGCAGTGTGGCTGCTGGTAGGATGCTCTGATTACTATCAAAATCCCAGGCTGTAGCAGAGGTATTTAACATTAGTGTTAGAGTCAAAAGTGGAAAAGCAGATGTTTTCCTATAACCTCTCTGAAAACTACATCTACATCAATTTTTTATGGAAGCCAGTTTTGTCTCTTAGAAGACAAATAGTATGATTAGAAACATTCTTACAATGTTACATCTCAGTTCTGATGGGAAAAAATACTTGAACATAATTTCTTTTTCTAAGTTTATATATGTCAGTAATATGTTTGCCCCACTTACAAACAACTCAGTAGATGATTGCCTTTTGTTTTCCTTTGATTATCTTCTCTTAATAATAAGAGCTTTACTTTGCAGCAATAATTTTTTCTACAATGGAGTATGCATTTCCCACCTTGATTTATTATGCAGCCTTTGTTCTCTTCTCTGACTTTCAGTGGTCTAACAGAATGCAACTATTTATTTTGAAAAATAGTTCAGTTTCTTGTTCATCACTGAAAAAATAAATATAACCCTGCTGCTAGTCTGTGACAAAAGGACTACTAGGTATTACAAGACTTCAATAAGGAAGACCCTTCCTAGCATAAGAGGTTTGAAATCTTTTAGACAATGAGATATTTTTTGTTGTTATTTAATATTGCTGATTTCTTCTTTTTATTATCTTTTGCCAGTGCTGTACTCTGCATTTTTGTGACTTTTGATGATCAAAACTTGGGAAAAGATTGTTTTAGAACAAATTGAAAACTTCTGGAACGTGTAGTTTCAAATCATTGAAATCACTAAATGATTGTGTTTTTCTCTTTGGACTGAAATATTTGAAAATAAGAAAATAACTTGTTTGTTTTTCTAATGTAGATGTATGCAACAGCGATTTTATATGGAATTTAAGCATTCTACAACAAAAACATTCTAATCTGTTTCAGCTAATGGCTATGTGAGTAGAAAACAGAAAGAGTTTTGTGACCTAGAACCCATTCTCTAGAGGAATTTTCTTTTGAATGTGGTGGGAGTTACCTGTATCCTTGGCAAAATACATAGGGTCCTGGTCATGACTTTACTTTGTCAATGACTCTTTGTGGTTATTTTAAGCTGTTTATGCTCAACACCCTGAAATATAGAATGGAACAAAATTTATTTCATTGTTAGTATAACAGCCAAAAAAATTACTAGCTTTTTAAAAAACTTTTCAAGTTGATGGTGTTCCATGTGAATACTTAACAATTACAAAGAAGAAAAAAAAATATTAACATGAAAAAATTTAGAATCCAGGACAAATGAAGAGGAAACTAAAATCACTTAATTTTACAGATATTTCACAGCTATGGAAACCAAATTGTTTTAAACTCTGCCTCTGTAAAGACTCAGTGCTAAATCCTTTTTTTTATTCTTAGTAAATATTTCAAGAATGAACATACTGGAAAGATAAAACTACCAATGATATAAGCATGTGAATTCCTCAGCTCTGCTTTTCTTTTTTTTTTCATTCCTTCTAAAAAACCATATTCTTTAGTTTTAGAATAGTGTTGATGTAGAAGTAAGGATTAAGACAATTGAAAGGGTGGGTTTGAAAACTGAAACAGTTTATTGTCTTGTAAGGTAGGTATATTCTCCGTTTTATGTAATAGTGCTTTGAACTTCTCTTCTGGATTTTGTGTGTCCTTAGAATTGTATCAGAAACATTTCAAGGTAGATAAGAGTGAAAGAGAGGTACGGTATAATAAAAAAGTCATGAATGATTGTTGTGTGATGTGTGTGCATGTGTGTATTTGTGTGTGTGCAAAAATTCTATGTGTACTGCAGAGCTATATTTTAAGTTCTTTGCAATTCAGGGAACCACAAGAGTAAATATTATAGACTAACATTTGCAGATGACAGGACACTTGAATTAAAATATTTTCTTCAGCCAAGAACTGAAATTCCATCTGTTCAGCTCAGTCTCATGCAAGTGCTCTGAGCTCCTTAGAGTTAGCTTAATTGAACATTTTTTTCTTTTTTTTTTTTTTTTTAAAAATCAGGCATAGCGTGATAAAGCAGTTGCAGGACCTAGTACAGAATAAAACATCTATGCAAGTTGCCTTTTTAGTTAATAGGCAGAGAACATTTGGTTATGTTGTGTTTTGAGTTTTACTTGTAAAATTGCTCCATTTCCTCTGTCAACCAAGAGTAATTTTCAAATTTACTGGGACCAATGGGCAGTCAGACATGATTCCTGGCATCACATGCACAGCTGTCTTTACCTTAGAACCCTGAGGAACCATATAACACATAATTTTTTTTTTTTTGCAGATAAGGAGTTTTACCCTTGTCTTCCCTTCCTCCAATCCCTATCCCCTCCTCAGTCCCCTTGGAAGTGTGGGCATGACTGAAAGAGAAATCAGTGATTTTACCTGTGTAAAATCTCAAAAATTGTCCTTGTTATAGCCAAGAAATGTGTAGGACTTCAATGGCTACTTGCAGTTATAGTATATTTTCTGAATTTCACAAAAAATTTTCTTTGACAGTCACTGGCACAAGGTTGGGAGCCCTCTTTATCTGCATGCCTTTTTTTCTCTGATGAATCAGAGTTTATGAACCAAGTCACTTATTTTGTTCTGATGTGTGTTTTATGCTCCATTTATTTAAAAGCTCTGAGGTATTTCTTCAGAATTTGTTTGAGAGGGAAAAAAACCCCAAAAACCTTGCAGGAAAGGGGGATGTAAACCTAATGTTATTGAAGTCAATCATAGAAATCAAACTGATTAAAATGTGACAAGCATTTACTCCTGGTTTTCTCCACCAACTCATAAAATTCAAATTAATTCATTTTTTCTGTTTTATAACATGTTTATTATAATATTCATAGAAATATCTTGAGTGCCTTGGGAGATCTTTTGCATATAAAAAAGATGACAGAAGATCCTTCCTAAATCATACCAATCATAATGCTTAAGCATACACATACTCTGTAAACTAACTGTCCTAAAAAGTCGTTTTTTTTTTTTCCCCTGTATTGCAGCCACCAAACCCCCAGCTGTTACCTCGGCTTCTCTATGATTGCTTTTCCTCATCAGTAAAGAGATGCTTGTCTCTTTTGGAAGTGCCATCACAGTAATTCTATTTACCTTATTTTTACTTGACTGATTGTCCAGATTTTGCAGTTCCACAACTCCATCCAAGACACTATGGAAATGATGGAGATATTCAAGAACTGTTTGGACACAGTCCTGTGCCATGTGCTCTAGGATGACCTTCCTTGATCAGGGAGGTTGAACCAGATCCTTTTCAACCTTACCTATTCTGTGATTCTGTGATACTGAGGCATGAAGAGGCTTAGTGATGTTTTGTAGGAACTCGAGTCTCACAGACCCTTATTTATTACCATTTTTTCCATTCTTCCTGTGCTGCTATTTACATGACTATAGACAAACTGTCATGCATATTTGTAAACAGAAAAAGCCAAAGGATTAACTGCTTCCTACATGATTATTTTATCGTACTTTAGATTCAGTATTTAAAGAAGTGAAAATCAAAAAACCCAAACCCTTCAGCACACAAAGTCATCAAGGATGTTTTTATAGGATATGGTAAATACCTATCCTTTTGTCATAAGGCCAGTGTCAGATACTGATTGATTCTATGTTTGAATTTGTTTACTTCATTTACATTTCACACATGAAAGGTTTTTTTGAATGGCCTGAGGAGAAGGAAGATCTTTTTATACTGGATCTTGACTTATACTTGTATAAAAAAGATCTTAAGTTTTTGATTATCCTAAAATATTAAGTCATGCAAAAGAAACCTAAACCAAACCAAACTAGAACAAAAACCCAAAGAAAAAAGAAGTGAACTTGTAATAATAAATACTATTTCAGAGGCCTTTAAATTTTCAAACCAATGTGAAAACACCTGGTATTTCTTTGTGTAATGGAGAGAAAAGAAGAAACATGAGAAAAGCGTTCTCTGCACTAAGTATGGACTGTGTGCCTCAGACTATGTAGAACATGCTGCCTTTGCATTAATGACTCCCACACTCTCACAGAAAGGGTCACTGCTGAAGCTGGTTAAGACTTTATTGTTCATTCAGCTCCCTGAAATGAGTAACAAAGAACAGGTTTTTAATGACATGAGGTGGATTTCAGTGGAAGGAACCACTTTTAATCCAGGGTTCTGATTTAAAAACCTGACCCCTGGAGGAAACAGGAGGAACCTTCCCTGTCCCGAGTCTTCTGATGTGAAAACTGCAGCAGGATTCACTGTAGATCAAACACACTGCTGCAGTCCCAGCTGAACCACTTTATCAGAACTAACTGGGAAAAGTGAATCATTTAATGTAACTTCATTTTGTTTTGAAATCTAGCTGAGATTCTTAACTAGTAACCAAGCCCTCCATCTTAAATGCAGAGTGCCCCTGCATTGTCTGCTCTGAGTTGAAAAAGTCAGAGAAAACCACTGGTGCTATAATCTAGGGCATGGAAAATCATTTTATATGCAGGAATATAAATACAATCCGAAACCAAAACCTGATTAAAATTGATGTAGAATATCATGTATACATATAAATGGATAGAAATTTGTGTGTATTTAGATATAATAAGTGGCTTATTAAAAAATGTACCCTTTTCCCTTCTCTTGTGACCCTTTTCCAGTTCAGTGTCTTCTACAATTATGTGTATGTGCAATAGGGAGACAGGTGCTTTTGTTTGTAGAGGGATTCCAATGTTTGTTTAATCCAGTGTTCTCTGTTCTTTACAGTCAAATCTGAGGGACTCTTTATGCACATTTAAGTAACCAGTATTATTTCAATCAATAGTTGGTTATATATGTTTTATAAGTTTGATGAATTTATATTACAACCATGCGTGATGCTTCTCTTTGTCCACATGAGCAAAAAACCCCACTCTTTTCCATCAGTCAGTATCATCACATTTGAGGATATTTCTCTAATAACCTCATCTCACAGCAGTTGTCACACAAATTAAAGGCATATATGCTGAATGCACATAAGAAAAGCTGCAGAGAGGACATGGGATATCTGATGGAAGATGTTTTTGTCTTGAGATCAGTTTTATGAGCTAGGTTTAATAGATGAACAGAAATCTATCGTGCTGTTGTATTCTCTGGTGTTGTCTTGCAGCATGATTATTTCCTTTGCTGTTATGTAGACTTAGGTGATAACGAGATACCATGATGGCGAAAAAATATTTATTTCTGTTACAGGGTACAATCTGGGGGGGGGGGAAGTTAAAGTAAAAAAAAAAAAAGATTATTTACCTCTTGAAAGAATTTTCTTGTTTTAGAGACATATATCTTGTTTCTGGAATTAGGACAGCAGCAGATGATGAACTTTAGCTGTTTTTAAAGAAGGCTTGAGCTCTGTTTTAATGGTGGTGAACCTTACGGACAAGCAAAAGTTTTCTAACTGATACAGCTGTGATCATGCTCAAGTCTTTTCCCTGTGGATCTTTTCTAAATAGGGAAAACTTAATTACCAGTATTTGTCTTAATTTATTGTTGCATGTTTCTGTGAATATGAGACCTAAAAATCAGTATTTTTACATTTTCTTTTGCTACCTTCATTACCAATTTATACATCTTTTCCAAAACAAGCAAACTACAAAGAAGTGCATGCTGGTTTAGTGAATGAGAACCTGTATTCTTATATAGGTACAATAAATTATTAATTTTTATTTCTGTAGTTGAGAGTGAATCCAAAGAAGCAAATGTACAGAGGCCCAAGACTACATAATTTGATTTCTCTGCATGGTTGTTATATTTTGCATCTCACTTTTGAGGACCTTCTTTATTACTTGAAAAATAAATATATTTCATCAAGAAATGTATGTATGAGATAATTTTATATCCTGCTGTGAGGATTGCTATTGCACACTGCTTTCTACTGCACATTTCAAGTCATGTGAGTTATGTTCATTATAAATAGACGGGATGATCTATGGACTCTCAATAAAGTGACTTAGCTGATTTCCTTATGGCTGTGTCTTTAGCAGGTACAACTTTCTTCGATCTAACTTGTAGTGATCCTTCTCTCTCTAGTTCACACTTTTCACTGAAACAATCCAGCTTCCTCAGCCATGATCTTCATCCTTCTTATCCACTAACAATGCTCCTGAGGGTGTTGGAGAATCCCTTGGAGTATCTTAATGGAGTTCACCTATTATGTATTTAGAATGCAGAGCAGACTTGTCTGTTCTAAACATATTAAAACTGTGGCCACACTCACTAAGTTTATTCTAGTTGCAAAGTCCAGTCCACCAATTATTTGTATGGCAG
Source organism: Myiozetetes cayanensis (assembly GCF_022539395.1). NCBI lineage: Eukaryota > Metazoa > Chordata > Aves > Passeriformes > Tyrannidae > Myiozetetes > Myiozetetes cayanensis. The sequence continues at coordinate 75,563,880 of NW_026086604.1, read as the reverse complement.
TAAGTTGCAGATCCATATACAGGGGTGCTTTGTTGTGCAAGGCAGAATACAAGCAAGTAGCAAAGACTGAGGCTGTATGTTGCAGCCTGCACAGATGAATGAACAGAATTTAAACATGGGGCAATTGTGCAAAGAAAGGTGGAACTGATGTGTTTACACACTTCATATAAACTTCTTTATAAACTGCCACTCAGTTAGTTCCTCTTGCTTTTATTTTAAAAGATGGGGTTTTTTTAAAAAATCATTTGGTTGGTAATCTAGTCAGTTCCTCCTGAAAGTCTGTGAGAGAACAGCATTCCATGAATGCTCTTTTCCCCTTTCATATGTGCTTTCTTAAGCTGCAGCTTCTGGCACCAAGAAATTTATTTCAGAATTCCAGCTTAAATTCTAAAAAGAAGATCAGGAGAATTCTTCTTCCTTTAGCACCCAAAAAAGAACTAAAACATTATTTCATTGCTTCATATTACACTCCAGATTCAAAAATCAAGTGAAAAGTCTTTTTCTTTTTTTTCCCCAATTGACTTCTGATAAATTTAGTGCTCAGGGTTATCATTATTAAGCTTCTATAAGAATTTAAAAAAATTGAGGCATCAAACCAACTATTTACACTTTTTACAATTACATTTACTGCTGTTGAGATTGTCCATTATTTTTTCACTTGCTTTATATAAATCCAGATTTGTCATCTCAATTATATATAAATTGAAAAATATTTTATTTAAAAAAAACCAAAAAAACCACCAAAAACCAAAACCCAAACAGAACGCCCCCCCAAAAAAAAAACCCTATAACCTTCTAGTCTTATTCATTTCTATAGCTGACCATCTACATGATACTTGAAAGGAGCGAGTGAATAAATGAAAATAAAGTGATATAATAAATTTTGAAAAACCAGTTGATTTAGGTAAGTGATGGAAGTATTTGGCAAACCGATTTAGATGACATGAGCGGTTCTTCAAAACACAGATCTTTTAGTCATATGTAGAAGCAGGTATAAATGTTTCACTTTTGTGTAATCCTATCAGACCTCCAAGTAAAATGTTAGTTGTCATATTATATGCAAAATAAGTATAAAAATTGTGAAGGGTTTTGTCCACTGAGAGAGAAGGAAAAAAAATTGCATGGTTTTTAGTATGTAGATCTCAAAGTGAAGAGTGAAAACCCCCAGTACCTGAGGTTACTGTCCCCATAGAGTTGTAGGATTAAAATGAATTGCTTAAATTGCAAAAGTGCTTTGGAAGATAGAATAGTCTTTGAGGTGCAGGCAAGTTAATTAGTGCGGGAATAGTTCTTTTCGTAAAGAATGAGCACTGTGACATTTTATGTTAGCAGTCACTGTAATCTTCTGGGCAAAGGAGTGGCTTGATTGCAAAGAGCTTTGTCTTGGTGCAGCTGACAAGCCAGTAAAGATCCATCAATAATGATCACGGGACAGACCAGAGTGAGTTACATAGTGGAAGGCATCTACTACAAATTACATACCCAAAAAGAGTAAGCAGATGAATTCCTGAACCAGCTTAAAATGACCAGGAAAATCATGGGAAATCTTAATGTCTGCTGGAAGGGCAACATAACTTGGCAGAGTGCAAGCAAACCAAGATATACCTGTTATGTGTTAAAGACAATTTCTTGATACAGGTCATCAGTGAGCCAATTAGGTGAGATGTTCTGCACAACTGTTATTCAAAAAAAACCCTGAACTGGCTAAAGACGTGAAGGTCACCAGTGGACTTAATTGCAGCGACCACGAGACTGTAAACTTTAAAATTCTGGAAAAAAAATAAAAAAGAGCAAGACAAATGGAAACACATGGACTTAAGGAGAAAAAAACTGTCTTGTTCAGGAATCTTCATGGCAGGATCCTGTAGGAGTCTGATCTAGAGACAAAGAGGGTTAACCAAGGGAGCTGGTTAACCTTCAAGGAAAACCTCATCAGTTAGAGTGGTCTACACTGATATGCAGAGAGCCACACAGCTACTGCAGAAGACCATCATATGTGAACGGCAGCATCTTGACTGAAGATAAGCAAAACCAGAATGTACACAGAAGATAGAAGCTGGGATAGGCTTCCTGGTTATTTCCTAAAGAGGCATTGCCCAAGCATGTAGAGGTGAGCTATAGCTCAGTTGGATCAAGAACTGTAAAAGAAATATTAGCTTTTGTGAGTACATTGGCAGCAAAAGGCAGCCTAGGGAAACTGGGCCCATTACTCAGTGGGGCAGAGGATCTAATGACAAAGGACATGGAAAAGGTCAAGCAGACAGAAACCTCATGAATTTCAACAAAGGCAAATGCTAAGTTTTGTGTCTAGGTTGGAATAATTCACCATGCAGCAGCATGGGCTCAGTACCAGCAGGATAGAAAGCATCTTTGCAGAGGTCATGGGCAGGTCTTGGTAAAGAAAGCCATGCAAGGAAAGCCAACTCTATTCTGCAGAACATTAGCAAGAAAGAAGCCAGCAGGCTAGGGGAAGTAATGTTCCCCCTCTATTAAGCACATGTGAGACAGCATCTGGAGTGTTGTGTCCAGTTTGAGCACCTCATGACATAAAAGACACTGATGTCTTTGATGTCTTGGAGTGAACTCCATGAGGAGCTACTCAGATGTTCAGGGGATTGGAACACATGATGACTGAGGAGAGGTTTAGAGAGCTGGGTTTGTTTAGCCTTAAAAAGATAAGGCTACAGGGAGGTCTTACTGCTCTAAAAGATCAGTAGAGCTTTTTGTAGGACAAATATTTTTGTTACCTTTAAGGACTAACCTCGCTGCCACCGTCCAAGCTCGCTTGGCCCCGGCAGATGAACCTTAGGATTAAAGGGTGGGCTCAGTTCCGCGCACACTGTGTCTCACCTAAAAAAAATCCAATGCGCAGGCTGGAAGGAGTAAAGACCTTCCCCGGATCTTCGTTCGCGAAGACTGGCCATTATTATTATTATTTTTGTTACATAAGAACATAATTCAGTGAAAACCTTTTTCCACATTTTTATTAAAAATATTTATTACTTTATTGAAATTAGAACCAGGACTTTAATATCATTTTCTCATTTCACTGCAGTATTTAAATAGGAAGAAATTACCCCACAAAAATATTCCTGGTTAACCTGAAAAGAAATTTGCAGTAAGCATTCTTAGTGATTAATACTTCTAGTAGTAGAAGAATATTATGTTCTTAGTAAAAATATCTGAATATCTAAGAATATAAATACATAAACGCCCATTGGTAATTTAAGGCTGACTTGGATTTTAAAGGAGGGATTGTGTGGGGGAGCCCAGCTGGTTCTGGGCTCTCTGTAAGCTAAAATACTGAAGATGGAACTTCTACACCTGGTAGAGGGTCAGCCACGGACAGTAAGGACTGTAACACAGAATGGGTTTCCTGTCAGGAATGCTGACCTGTTGTGTTCAGACATGTGTGGATATGTCCAATCATGAGTTGTTATGTTAGCGGTAAACCAATGCTGTGTGTACATGTGTCATCCAGAACTGTATAAAGGTAGATACACTGTTGTAATAGAGAGCTGGTATCATGAAACTGTGTCGCTACCCCACCTCAACCCACGACAGGGTTGAGGGGTTTTTTTGGTTGCTCTGGTTTACTTTTTTTTTTTAATCCATTGAATTGAGAAATGTACTCTCATCTGGACAAAATATTCCAATGCTGGTAATTTGATGAGAACTCTGAGCTCTAAGAAAATACCTAAATAAAAACCAGGGATTTATTTATCTGTGAAGAGCAAAACATGAACATCTCTGTTTAGCTGTAGTGATTATACTCTATTTGGTCTCCAACTCTTCACTGCTGTGCAAATTAAACTTTCTTTTGCTGTGTGTGAAGTACATGATCAGCCATTCATACTTATATTGTGTCAGTAAATGAGTAGAAACATTATTTATGCTAACTAAAAGAGAGATGTATTTACAGAAATTTATTGATAATTCTTGGTACTGAAGTAATGGAGACATAAATTTTTATTTGTTGTTAACCGCAACTTCAATAGCATCTTGATAAACCTTAGAGCCTTGAGTGTCAAAACTGTCAAAATTATAGCCAAGGACATGTTGATAGCTGTGATGTTTTTCCCTACCTAGAGATGGACTGAAGGGGGTGACACTTCTGTGGGATTTATTGTAAGACTTTGCTGCAGGACAGAGGATCAGAGTGTAACTATAATTTTACTTTCCATTAACTGTCATTTAGAAAAATCTGTTGGGAAGATGTCCTATTCACAGATTTCTTTATAAAACAGCTTAAAATCACATATCTGAATATATTCAGTTGACAGTTACATGAAAGTAATGATATAGTGGAGAGGAAATAAATACTTTGAAGACAATGAAACTTAGTTCCATGAGTGAATGGAAATTTTCTTCGAACATGCCCTCTGTGGGATGAATATAATTTAAACTTAGATGAAACAAGAAATAGTCTTATAATTATACATATTAAAGGGCTATTCTAACATTATGGAACATGTGATAATTATTTTTACAGTTTTATTCTTACATATTTTGCAATTTTCAGTTTGCACTGCTTTACTTAAAGCATTTGCAAGCAAATGACTTTCCGATATGACAGTCAGGGTGTGGTGTAACTGAGAATCCCCCAATAACTTCTTACAAAGTGGTTATTTCACAAATACTAAACTTGATTGATTGACTCAACTACTTTGAAGTAATCATCAGGGGTGGGGGAATGAGAGGGGCAGGGAGGAGTTAGGTAGTTGTTGAGAGGGTTTTGAACTTGGCAGGTGATTTTCTTATTGAGCTGGAGTCAGTTTCATCCTGTGTGAGCTGGTAGTCTCTGACTTTTTTTAAGAAGAGTGTGAAATTCTTTTGCTGAGCAGTTTCAGCCTCAGATTCAAAAATCTGGGTATACAATTTGAGCAATTATCTTTGAATTTTACTGAAAGATGGGTTTGTCTGGCTCTGAAATGGATATAAGCTCAGGGAAAGGAATGGTTTTCTGGATCAGAGAGAATTACATTTCTGATAGAAACAGGAAAGCCCTATGAGGGAAATTTAGACTGAATTTTGTTTACTCTGTTCAGCTATAATGCTAAACCCTTTAGAATTAACATAGAATATATGACAATTTTCAGTGATCTTTATGGTAAGACCCACCTACACTGTGAAAGAAGCTGGATCAAGCTCTATGTGTTCTATTTTGTTCAGGCTTGGGGGGAAACTGTTGATGGAGTTAAAATACTCTGAAGAGAAATAACAGTCCCTACCTGTTAACTTACAAATCAACAGAAGAATTGTGCTTTATATTGCTAGATAATATAAAGCTAAATGAGTACTTTTTGCAGGGTAGTGTTTTAATATTTTCTTTCTTTTTTTTCTTTTTTTAATTTTTTTAATGTGTATATTAATTATTAGGGGTGCCTATGTCATGTTAGGGGTGCCTAACAGTCCTTGAAGAACACGATGTCAAGTCAATGAACCATCTTCCTTGCAGATCTTTATCTTTCATGTGATTTTAGGACTGTATGGAAAACACTGAACAATGAGTGGAAATTACAGTTTGATGGAAAAATCAAACTGTAAAATAATGTGTAAAATAAGAAGAAAAAAAACTAAAGCAGGACTCAGAGAACATAACCTCATTAATGGCTAATTGTGTTTAGTAAACTATCCCATTTAGCTACCCTTGTGAGTTAACTGTCCTTGCAGATGTTCTTTTCCAGTAAACAGGAAAGCATTTTTTGGCTCTACCTTATGTAATATTATTTAGTTATCATCTAAGTGATCTTTATTAAAATAGTCTTGAATTACTTTAGAGCTTGTTCTCTAAGTTTTCAAGTCTGAATTGATATGAATAGTCCCTTCTTTCTGCATTGCAGCCTTTGTATATGACATTAGAATGTAAGAATTTTTATATTTTAGATACACAATTTTTGGATTTACACAAAGCAGTTCTTTGAAAACTTTATACTATTGAATAACCTTTTTAAAACCTATTTTTTTTCCTGCTATGTGGACAAATAATGGTGATATTTAATTTTTGGATATCAGATGAACATTTTTGTAGGAACACTTCTCTCAACAGAACAATTATGCATTTGAGATTGAAAGAAGTTTTGAAAGCAAGTTTTGACTATGTCCATTAATAAATCTTCATTTACCCTCTTCTGACTTCTTTGAAGTAAATCTTGTTTTAAGGAAAGTAGAGATGAAAGTAAAAAATTAATATTTGCAGCTGATTCAAATAATTACTGCCATTTATAATTCTAGTATTTACTATAAAACATCCAAATGTCAAATCTCAATGCAAAATCCGTCATGGTTGTACTCCTATAGTGCTAGAGGTTTAAATGTGTACCTGAAAATCTTACTGTGTCCCAGAGATCCCTCAAGGTCATCAACAGTCAACAGGAGATGCTCCTGGTTCCATTGGCCCTGTAGCATCAACTTCCTGTATCCATCCTCCACTGTACTCCCAAAAAGGTAAAGAAATCTGGCTCTGGGGATTCTTTTTATGCTGTTCCAGGATCCAGTTTATAGATTTTAGACATACTTAGGTAAGGACCGCTTTGTTATCCAGTTACTACTAATAAAACTCAACTAAAGCCAAGTTATGGTAAAATTCAAGTATTTGCGCTCAAGTCCATAACATTCAAAACAGACTAGACCACACAGTTTAAAATATGTTTAGACTAAAATGAGAGGTGTTTCAGTTATGCTTGCTGCACAAGCCTTGTATCAAATTGTTTTCCCTCACTCACTGAGTTGACTTATATCTATGCTGTCAAGATGGCAATCAGGTTTATACTCTTACGGCTTGTCTTAAACCTCAAATTACACTTGCTCAGAAGGTTTTGTAAGATAATTTGTAAAGCACACTTGGTGACCTCTTACATTTCACTGTACAAGGTCTTCCTTATGTGTAAACATTCTATAACAACCTGTACTTTAAACTGTTTTATACAAAGATCTCCGTAGAATAACTGAATGATAACATTTGACTGAGACCAGATGTATTGCATGGTGAGATCACTCATTTATAATTTTTTTCCCCTCCCTAGACATAATGTGAAAATAAACTAACAGGAACACAGGAAACTGCAGCAAGTGTTCATGATATATGAAAATTTGTAAAAAAGCTGATAAAGAAATTGCCAGTATGTGCTTCTTTATTGGCATTATTACTGAGAACTCCTGCCTGAACAGGGCTAGAATGTTTATTTCTGAAGAACTTACATGGAGAAATTGAAGCACTTTGGGTGCATTAATGTTAAACTGTACTGTTACTATCAGAACTCTTCATCTATCCCTTGTTGGTGCAACATTTTCTTGAAGCTCTAACATCTGTGATGCAGGAAAATCATTCAGTTCAGCCCTATAGTGTATTTTTTCACTGAGGGTTTGCATCATCAGAGCCAAATAGAAGATTTTACCCATGGAAAATTCCCTGGATTTCCATGTTAGGCTGCACATTAAGCTTACAATTTCTGTATCAAGAGAACACATATTCTCAGTCCATAAACTGAGCAGCACTGTCTCTTGAAGGGTAAAGCTAATACATGGCATTACATGAATCATTATATTCATTAGCATTCATTGCCAGAGGGGTTCTGGCCACTTGAAAACTTTCAATGTGTGACAAAAATCTCAGAGAACAACAGAAACCAAGATTACTTGCCTGTTTTTGAATTCAAGCAAGACAACAGTTGACTGTGCAAGAGACCATCTAGCCGAGTCAATTGCAATGCATACTTCACTGCTTCAGTGAATTGGGACCTAAAATTTTTTTCTGTGAATGATCTGTCATTTGTGTGAACATGTACCTCCTCAGTTGAGGTTTCTTTGTTGAACTTCCTGAGATTACTCTCTACACATTTCTCCTGCCTCTTGACGTCCCACTGAGAGGAAGCACAACCATCTGGTACATCTGTTGCTCCCCCCACCCACCTCTGGTTTTATATCATCTGCAACCTTCTGAAGAGTGAAGTCTTGTCTTCTTCTCAAGGTCATTAATGAAAATGTAAATAGTGCTGGCCCCAGTATTGACACCTGTGGTACAGCACTAGGCTCCAGCTGCACTTTCAACTGCTTATCACAACCCTCTCTGCCTGACCCTTCAACCAGTTTTCAATCAACCTCAGTGTATTTACATAACCCATACTTCATCAGCTCATCTCTGAAGATATTACAGGAAAGTGTCAGAAGCCACCTAATGAGGATGAGATAATCAGTGTCCTTCAGCCGCCAAGCTAGTCACCTCATTATTGAAGGTAATCAGGTTGGTTAACCATGACTTCCATTTCATAAATCCATGCTGACTGCTCCTGCAGTCTTTCATGTCTCCTTGTCTTTCATGTCCCTAACATTTATTTCCAGTATTAGATGTTGCATCACCATCCCAGTGATTGAGGTGAGATTGACCAACTTGTAGTTTCTTGGATCTTTCTTCCTGTCCCTCTTGAATGTAGGAGTGAAATTTGCTTTCTTCCAGTCTTCAGGAACCTCCTCAGATTGCCACACAATGGCATCAGTCAGCTCCCTCAGTACTCACGGGTGCTCTCTGTCAGGCTTCATGGGTTTGTGTACATCCAGATTATTTAAAACTTCCCTAATCTGATTCTCGTCCACCAAAGATGTCTTCCTTACTCCAGGATTTACCACTGGCCCAAGGGACCTCTGATTCCCAAAGGCCAGTTTTTCAAATAAAGACTGAGGTGAAGAAGACATGGAGTATCTCAGGTCAAAACCCCTAGTCAGAAACATGTTTGGCTTGATTCATTTGGTAGAGAGTTTTTGTAGACTTTTTCCTGAATTCCTGTTAGGGTGTTGTAGATCCCAACTTTTTCAGACGCTGTAGACGTTATACCCATGGAGGTTGGAGTCTGCCTACACCATGTGTTCATGCCTCAGCGTCATAGCAGAAGGCACCAAAGTACTGCTGAGTTTAAGGATTCCGGAGCTTCTGTATGCGGAATGCGAACCCAGCCTTAAGGTTATGGGAGGTTACAGTGCATTGTCCCTGGATTTTTTTTTTTACCCCTGGCTCTGAGAGTTTAGAAATACTGATGTCAGATGGTAGCTAATTTTATTTGCTCTGTTTTCACGGTGACTAAACAATGCTGAAAAGAGAGTTAAGTGACTTACTTAATTTGTGAGTGGCTTAGTTATTTCCCCTACTCCTTGAAATTTAATCAGTCATATGTTGTGTAATTATTTAGTTAATGTTGATTACACATAAACCTTAGATATGGTTTTCTAAAACCTGTTACACATCCACCTACTAAATAGATTCCCTGAAATTATTTATATTTATTCTCTTATAATTTAAATCTTCTTTCTGTTTCCCCAGCTAGCGTAGGGAGAAAAGTTGTCGTGCTAAAAGCCTTATTTCGTTCTGCTCTTGCACATGCAATCCATTTGCTCAGTGGGATTCCAGCTAAGTATAGAAAAAAAAGAACAACACACTGGGGAATGTATGCACCTAACAGAGACCTGAAAGTTTCCAACCTTAAACTTTGCTAATGGCAAATTACTTTAGTGATCTTACTCTGCTCTATCTCAGGCAAGTTAAGAGAAAAAAAACCAAAAAACCAAAAAAACCTTGCTTTCTTCAAACTTAATTGATAATATCTGTCCTGGTATTTTAAATTGTTATCTGTATCTTGTATTTGCTTCAAGACAAAGAAGATAGTGTTGAACTTTACTTCTTTTCTTAATCTGCCAGGAGCTTTTTTTTGTTGACACAATTGGAATATGAGTTGAAATATAACTCCTTACTCTGGTCAGAGGTGTGTAGCAGATCACAGAATTTAGTGCTGTGTGTTCTGTTCCATACAATAAGCTTTAGCCTGTTTTTTCTGTGAGCCCACTGCAATTACTGGAGCCATACAAGGAATGAAGCCTCTCACAGTTCAAGTAAAGGCTTTGATTGTGACCTGTTTTGTCTAACGCTATGTCAAAAGATGTATAAATTATTTTGGCCACTTTTTTTTTAATTTTAATTTTAAGTGAAAGGAATAACCACATACAGTGTTTGTTTCTGCATTTAATGATAACTACTGCACAGTGGCAGAGGTGACTTTAGAAATAATTTAAATAAGCATTGCAGAAACAGCATTTAAGCACTTTAATTTGGAAGTTGTTTCCTAAAGGTTTCCTCTGTCAGTCACTGTCAAGACTGATTAATATATAAGTAGCCTTTCCTTAGCAAGCACTGAAAACACTTCTGTAAGTTAAACTTTATTCCTTTTTTCCTGTGCCCGTATTTTATAAATATTTTAGGTTTCCAGGGGATCATTTAAGGTCATTCTGTTAACAAAGATTATTATTATGTGTACTGTAACTGGATTTGTGATGACACACTGTCATTTTCTACAGAATAATTGGGAAAATATTAATAATGATACAAAGCAGATGGACAGTTCAGATTAACTATTTCTTCATTAGGAATTAAACAAATTGTAACATTATAAAGGACATCTCTAGGAATACAGAGCATTCAGCAGCTTCTAAGAGATATTGTAAATGCATGGTTTCCAATAAAGTAATTGGTTTCTGAAATCACTTAATAAGCTTTTTATTTCTGTCCAAAAATAAAGTTTACACTGGTAAAGCTAAGCCCTTTCTGGAGTTAAATTTCTAGTTTTAATTATGATATCAGTAAACTCCTTCACAACAAAGAAAGGGGGCAAGATGTGCAAGGCAAGCTAGAGAACTGATAGAAATAAGTGAAGTTAATGGGTTGTTCTGATAAATAGACACACTGCATTTGATGTTAAAATGGTGTCTAGTAGAAATTGTGGACCATATTTCCATTTTAGAAAGAAAGAATAGATAAATCATGGACCTCAGCCCAAAAAACCTACAGGAATTACCTTAAGTTTTGTAACTAGGGATATAAACTCGTATCTTGTGCTGTCACTGTGAGTAAGTTAATGTTACTGCATTTAATTTAAATAAGTGTAGTAGCAGGAACTGATGGAATGTGTTGTGGTTTATTTTTCTAGAGCTCAAGAACACAAACACATTATTTATTTTTAATTATTACTATTTTTCCAAATCTAGATCAGTTTATTTAAAAAAATATTCCAGATAAAACTTATGATATTTTATACTGAACTGTTGAAATAAGAGCAAATTATGCAGTGTATAAATCGTTTATTAATATTCATTCAGACCCTTTTATTGCAAAAGATACACAACACTATATTTGGATTATAGAAGGTAACAGACATGGAGGTGGCTGAGGTTCAGCCACTAGAGATTGAGTGTTAAGAGTTTGATATTATTGATTAGATTGTGTAGCCTACTCTGTTTTCATCATTTGGTGATAAAAAGCAAGCAAAAAATATGAAAATGCTGAAGAGAGCCTTTTCAGATTGCTGTCTTACAGTTTTGTATTCAGAGAATTTATCTTGGCCTTCTATCTAATGTCTTACTGCTCCAGATGCTACTGATCTCCTTCATAAATCATTATTTTTCATTTCCTGAACCAGTTCCTTAGCTAATTGTTTCCTTAAGAGTAAACAGTTCCTTCCACAGTGGTCATAGAATCATCAACTCATAGAATGGTTTGGGTTGGAAGGGAGCTTTAAAAGTCATCTAGTCCAGCTTCTATACAGTGAACTGAGACATCTTCAACTAGATAAGATTCCTCAAGCCCCATTCAACCTGACCTTGAATGTTTCCAGGGATGGGGCATCCACCATCCCTCTGGGCAATCTTTTCCAGTGTTTCACCATTTCATTGTAAAAAACTTCTTCCTTATATCCAGTTGGAATCTACACCCCTTCAGTTTGAAACCCTGACCCCTTGTCCTATTTCAACAGGCCCTACTAAAAAGTTTGTTCCTATCTTTCTTATAATTACAATTTATGTACTGTGGAAGAAAGGAGTCTTGTAAGAGCTCTCACTTGTACTTTTCCCTGTGTTCTAATGGTAAAACTGGTTGGTAGCCCGATCTCCTTACTTTGCTGCTTTTCTGTTGGTAGTTTGCAATTTCCTTTACCTTTATCTCTCCATGAGTTCTCAAAAAAGAGGACAGGAAAGTGCTTTGCCCTTTCTGTTCCTTGACATTTCTTCCCTGGTCTCTCCTGAAATTTTGTAGTGATAATATTTTTCATGGAGTAGCTTTGGAAACCAGACCATGCAACAACCACACTGGTGTCCTGGTTTGTGCCCTTCCAGCATTGTCTCCTGAATCCAACTCTGTTTTCATTCTGCACAACTTGAGCACACACAGAAATGCCAAGTAAAACACCTGTACTGGCAGGTGTCGTTCTGGAGATGAGTAGGATGACATTAATTTAAAATAGGTGAGGAAGGGAGATTAATTAAGCACTTGATTAAGTACTCTATCATCAGAAAAGAAGGTAGGGTTTTTTTTACAGGATCTCTCATCTCTAAGTTGATGTTTCCTGCAGTGCAGAATGGAAATGTTAATAACAGAAATTTGAACAAATATTCCTCTGTAACAAAAATAAATAAAAAATATATTTTCTTGATAAAACTTTATTTGTAGCATTGGTAAGTTAAAAGATAATACTAGCGTGTTTTGGTTTTTTTTTTTTGGGGGGGAGGAAAAAGCTGTAGGAAGCAAATTGGTGGGTAAGGTACTTGGAATGCATTGGGTATTAGAAAAACCTATTTTTTGTTCTGCTACAACTATCTCGTGGTGCTTCTGCAGGTTGAGTGGAGTCACAGGGAATCTGAGGGTGAGACAACTGCAAGAAGAGGACCACTCTACTCACTGATACAGGTTTTCATTTCTGCATTAGCTGGGTATTGCCAGAGGTGTAAGACCCCAAGCTCTTGAGCTACAAGCTCACCAGAGGGTTTTACTTTAAAAATATACAATTGTCCAACAATGTTCACCCTCTGGACATACTAGTAGAGCCTTCGGTTCCTTTATCACCTTAAGAGAGAACACAGAAGAGAAGATGCTGCACATGTTTTCTCAGTAGGTACTTTACTGGTAAACTTTAGAAAATAAGGGAACTTGGCTCAAGTTTAAAGGGTAACATTCAACCAAAATAAGGCATTCTGCAAAGCAATATGTTGCTTTGGCAATCTGGCACAATTTAGCAAAATCCAACCCACTCATTCTCAAGTTATCCAAAATAATAAGGAAGGAGATGAAGAGAAGAAGAAAGAAGGAGATTAAGAGAAGAAGAAAGAAGAAAGAGAGAGAAAAAGAGAAAAAATATAGATACCACTAGAGAGTCCTGTGCAAGTCCGGCTTCCACATGAGCAGAGGGTAGGGTTGAAACGAAGATGGAGAGCTACTTTTATTTTCTTTGGCCCCCCCTGTGTCCACACCCTCCACCCCCAGGCAGGACTTCCAGTGTACCAGCCAATCTGGGGCTGGGTGAGGGGCTCTGAGCAGTGGTGTGGGCATTGCTCCCGGGATGCCTTTCACTGACAGCTGCTACAGGGCTGCCCAAGGAGGCTCGCATGAGCTGTGGTGTGGGACAGGGCATCACCTCATCTCTGTGAAATTCAACCTGTCCCTTTCCCCCCCACACACACATACTTTAGTTGGTTCAAGCCAATAATTTAGTGTCTCACAAAAGGACAGCTGGGGCAGGGTGTGCTGAGGAGGAGCATGATACGCTTGCATTTTTGATATAGTGTGTATATCCACATGTGTGGTAGCTACAGTGGCCCTGCTCATGGACATGGTCAGCACCTCAGGCTCAAAGGAGAGCCCATCCAGCGCCAGCAGTGGTGATGGCCCAGGCCCATAGGGCAGAGCTCCGTTCCCCTTCAGTGGTTCAATCCTGGGATCCTCCTGCAGGGTTACAGCCTTGTTGTTCATGGTTTTACTCCTGGGTCACTAGCACAGGCCTCACTGATCCCTCAGTCAGTCTCTTTGACTTTCTTCACGTCTAAACCCAATAAGCAACTGTTAGCCAAGCACACTGCTTCTGGTCTCCTGCCCTGAAGGCCTTGTAAGGACGGGAAGTTCGTAGCAGCTCATCTATGCTTCTCTCCTGTGCGTTGCTACACTGGCAGAGTGGGCAGATGTTGTTCAGACTTCATTTTATCCGAGCACTGCTCTCAAGTAGATTTTACCCCATGATATTTGGCATGCCTCTTTTTTTTTTGTTTGCAACATGGAGATAATGGCCAGTTTTCATTCAGGGAATGCTCCTCTCCAGAAATACATTTTTAGTACATTTTCACCTGTGTAATACAGGGGCTGTCTCCTAGCAGTGTGTAAGGAGTGGGTGTGTGTAGTGCAACAGGGCTCTTCATGTAGTCTGTCAGCATCACCAGCAGCTGCTGTGAATAGAAAAACATTTTGTAACTGGTAGTGATCACTTAAAATCTGTGACTGGTGTTGACAAGAGGCATGAGAATGCTGTTGACGTTTAGAAAGCAATTGGTTCCTATTTCAAGTTTTAGTCACGATGAGTTTTACATACTTTGTGAAACAGAAGTGTGTTCAACATGGTGACATCTTGAATATACATTAGGCTTGAAAAGACTATTTAAACTTTAATTTTTTAAGATGCTATTTGCTGTCTTATGAATGAGGCTTACTATAAATTGTAGGTTCTTAATCAGATTAATTTTATAGGAATAATTCCAGAATTTTTTATTTGTGATAGAATTAAAATTATTAATAACTCAGCTGAATAGCCAATGTTAACACTGCATGGCTTACTAATACCTTTGGGGAATGTTAGGTAATCAGTAACTATCTTCTACTTTGGAAAATATGTTTCTTAGAGTTACCTTCTTTTCAATTGCGTTTTCTCCAATGGATATTTACCTGTTTTCTTAAAAAATAGATAAATAAAGCAAAAGCTTTTTCAAAGGAGCTTATTTATGTGTTGAGGGGAAAACATTTGTATTTGCAAATAAAAAAAAAAATTATACTGGTATGATGGTAGACACAAACCTTGGCTAATCCTTTAATATGGTAGACCAATGGAGAAGGCATTATAACAAATTAATTCATTATTAAAATATTGATGGTTCACAGTTTGGTAAAAAGAGAGGATTGAGGTATTTTTATATTTATAATATATTGTTAATAATATAATTTCTGGTTTTTTTCCTTTTTTTCTTATCTAAATATGTTAATTCTATACCATACCACAGTATTCTTGTGAAGGAATTTATTGTTCAGAGATCCTTGTTAGGTGTTATGAGAAAAAGTTTAAGTGTTAATACCACCGTTACATTTCTCTCTGAAAGAGATTTTTTTTTAGTAAAATACCCTCTCCCTCATTTCCTTGAATTCTGACATGTGTGTGTTTTTTTCATTTTGTTTGCCAGCAGCTAAAGAGGCAGTAGATTTGATTTGGCAAGTCATTTGGAAAAGGAGGAGTGGAGAAGTGCCCTGTAACCACTGAACAGTAAGTGCCTGTTTTACCTGCTGTTTTAACCACAGAAGAAAGTAGGATACACAGATGGATTGGTATGAAACTTTTATAATACTGAGAGGCATAAAAAAATGTGCACACACGGAAGTATAACTGTTCTGAAATACTTCAAAAAGAAAGCCAAGAGGTCTGCTTGGATGTAATTATGGATCAGGTCATGAGCAGTGTTGAGGTATACAATGTAAATTATTTAAAACCCAAACTGAAAAGTACCTTAAGTGAAATTCTGTTAAATTGATTCAGATACTAAGTAGCTTTAAATTTTCAATATAGAAAGTCTCTAAAATTAGAAAACGCAGTTTGGATGTGTGCACACATCTCTACCCTTGGAAACTAGGAACTAATTGAATAAAGACATGCCTGTCAACTGTATTTGCATGCTATTAAAAACACTGCTCTGTTTTATCCTGAAGATGACTGTCAGTTTTGTTTGCAGCATGCTTGTCTGTTAATTCTAATGCTTTTTTGATTCACGTCAAATTAAAATTTCATTTTCAAAAAGCAGGTGTTAACTGCTTTCAGTTTCTGCCCAGCAGAAAATATCTCTAGCAGAAAGTACTATATAATAAATCTAACAGGACAGATTTGGATATGAGAAGCTAAGCTGGAACACTAAAGTATGAAGCTTGGACTTAGAAGTGTTTAAACACATTCGCAAGCAAAAGAACGGTCGTATTTTTTTTGTGTGGATATACCTGACATTCAGACTGGACCCAGTCAAATCAATCTGCTTGTTCTTTGCTACTGGATGTACAACTCTCAGCTGTGTTCCCTCTCTCCTTTGTGGTACCACATCTCATGCTCCTTCATTTCCTTGGGAAGCCAGTTGCACCACAATAGCCAGAGAAAGACTGACTCAGCCAAAAATCTGAAGGGTTTTCTGTCCATTAGGTTATCTAGACTGTGAGATGGCAGGCAATGAGAAGAAAACCAGAGGAAGTGGACCACAACTTTTAGCAGCTTTAGAGTACTGGAGAAAGTAATCTGTCTTGTCTAGCCAAAACCTTCTTCCATCCACAAAATTTAGATTCAAAACTTCTGTCTCTGAGGGACTGCATAACTCCTTCTACCATCTCCTTGGGTTTTGGATAGAAATAACTTCAGCTCCTGAGTAATAAATACTGGTTTGCTATAAAGGAAGGAAGGAACTGAAAAAGTGAGAAAATCAATAAATTACATAAGCTAGGGGGGTTGTGGTATTATAATGGAAGATTAGGTGGTTTGGGTTTTTTTGATAAATATTACATATTTTAAGATTGACTGTGATATTATAGGACATCTCCTGTAGTTGGTAGAAATATGGCTTGAGACATTATCATCTGAAAACAAGTTGCCATGGGAATGTAGCTACAGTACTGCATTAGTAATCAATGTCAAGGCTGTACAGTAGACATCAGTGGTTGAATTGCAAGTATCATGGAAGTAAAACCAAAAACTTTGAGTAAAATATAAAGAATTATGAAGATTACAAGATTTATAAGCCTTTTACCTGAATTTTGGAGGTAGTAAGATAGTTAATCTTATTTTCAGAAATAGAGGTTCTGGTCTTAGGTTATTGGTATAAATCCTGTCAAGTCTAGTAAGACTGGAAGGGTTGCTACTTAAGGACAATTTCTAAGGACAATTTTCCTACACATTTGACACTAATAATTTTCTTATTAAAGATTTTATTTGAAGAGATGGGGGGAAGTACCTGCATTATGGGTCTGTACTATATTTTCTCCAGTATGTACTGAAAGACTGTTTTTCAGCACAGTCACAACATGTGAGTGAGTTTGTGTTGGGGATAAAGACTGATTACTTTGACATTAACTATTTATTTATTTATTATATCTGTGCATATGAGAAAGTTCATGATTACTGAGAATGTTCAGTCAGTGATGAACAGTTGTTCTGATGGTCTGTAATTGTGCAGAGTGGGAGTATATTGATATGAGTAGTACATAACTGTCACTGAGTTTATTTAAGAAATACTGATAATTGAAAGACCTGTTGTTTTTGTGTGATGTTATTTTGGTGGTTGGTGTTATTTTGTCACGTAATTTTTTGACACATTGGATTTATGTTTAAGTGTCAAAATAGGTAGAAGTACAAATTTCTCAAAAATTGTTTGCTTTCAGTCATTTATTTTGGTACATATCAGAGGATTGATGTCTTGTGAGCTGTGTCTTACTACGAGTGTGTGTAGTCAGCTTACCTGGAGTCCCATTTCCTTTCTCCCTGGTGAAAATATAGTAAAAAATGAATTAGAAAAAAGTGTGGTCTCTGGTGCATTACTTTCATAATGTTATTGCTAAAAGCAGCTGTAGGTAATGGAGATGGAGCTCCATCTGTCTATGACTTCTTTATTCTAAATTACTCGTTCTGAAGAAGTGAATTTTTTTAATCTTTGCTATCAATGAAATATGGAAATCCAGTAGAAAGACAATTTTAGGAATGCAGATATTTTCCCCTGTTTTTAGAATGCTTGTATTTAGAATAAGATAGCGTATGTATATAACCTGATTGCATAAAAACAACATGATTTTTATTAGTTACAGTCCACATTATAAAAGTAATAAAGGGTAGAGGATGAAAGGGGTGGAAAAAAACCCCAACAATAATCTGCAAAATTTTTCTGTTTAGCTATATAATTGTTTTTTGGCAAAAATTACTTACTGGTAGTAGTAGATTAGTTTTATTTCATGTGTGTAAGGCAAAAGACCTAAAGGGCAGGGCAAAAATTATTTGCTGGAAGAAAGTATGGCTAAGCAGCATTATGGACCCAATAATATTGAGACATACCAGTGCTGTGCATTTACTTTCATCTATTAGCTAAAACAACTTAATTTTGCTTTTAGTAGTCTATGAAGATTGCATATTTGAATGATTTTCTATTCAAGGTATGTTATGCATCTTACAGTGTTTATATAGTGTATATTTATCTTTTAATAATCCCATTTTAAATGGGAAAATTACATAGAAAATACCCGTGTTTATGCATTAAAACTCTTGTATCTTCATAGCAGACCATATTTCTCAGACATTTGTTTGAATATATGCTGAAATAAACAAAGTTGGGCTCTTCCTCTTTATAATGCATTAGTGTGTTCTTGACCTCTTTTTTACAGAGGGACATGTCACTGATTGACAATATCCCTTGTATACTGCAGATAAATGAGTTCTAAGAAAATTAACTTACACATGTATCAATATATACAGAGTGTCTGAATACAATGCAGGCATTTTAACACAGATGCCTGATCATGTAGTGCAGCCCAAACTCAGTCCTTTTCTGTCAGAGCTGGAGAGATGCTGTTCATGAAAAATAATTGTTCTCTTATGTATTCCCCTTTTACAGATAGAATAACTGGAAATGTATGCATCAAGCAATTATGTTAGAAGCATTTTGGATTCCTGATCACATTTTTCTTTTTTTTTTCTCCCTTTTCCTTTTGTATTGTATAAAATTTATGTAATTCAACTGTTTCTTATATGCTTCTAAATAAAATATAAATTATTATTTTGAAATATAAAACCTAAAAAATAACCCTGTAACACACTTTTTTTTAGTTTAAAGTTTGGTGTCCAAACTGATCAACCTGATTATAAAAACATTTGTGGAAGGCAAGACTGCAGTTTAATGAATAATTCTCCTTTCAGTCCTTTCCCCAGTGTTTTCCAAGAGTAATGTTTACAATGCAATCTAATATTGAACTCCTTTTTATTATTTCTTCTCTAATGATAGAATTAACTGAGGTGAGGAACATCTGTTTTCATAAAATGTTGTAGATTATATTAGGTAAATTGTTACAAAGGCTAATGTAATCTATAAAACTCAGTATTTTATAAATTTCATGCCTATAATAAATTTATAAATTTCACACCTAAAAACTAAAAAGTTTTCTAGATTGTAGAAAAGCCTACTTAACTCTTTGGAATAATAGAGCAAACGAGTGTAATTTTTTGCTTACTTTTATTTAGGAGAAATACCATAAAATATTATTACTCTTTTAAGTCATCAGTGCTGATTCAGAATTGTGCTAATTCTTTAATAATATTATTTATTTTCATTATCTTTGATTAAGCAATGAATGTGACATTCTGTACTGGATACTTTCTTCTTTGTTTGTATGTATCTTTTCATGTGTCTCTTTACTTTTCATGCATAATAGATCTATATCATTGTAATTATCACATAAGAACCCTTCATCTTTATGCAAGGGGCATGCCCAAGTGTTAAACACTAGTCCAAGGTAGCTTTTACAGACTCTGTTCAGTTTCAAGATGTGTATAAATGCAATAATGCCAGCACCTCAAAATTTAGAGTTTTAGAAAGAAAACTAATATTCAAATTTCAAAATTACAGCAAGCTGCATGATGATTATGATGTGTGGGAGGTGACTTCATAATCATGAAAAAGCCATGAGCAGCTTTGGTCTGCTCCTTTAAGACAGTCATTACCTCAGAAAACAAATGAATAAAACATTTATCTGGTGTTTCTTCAGTATAGGATGGTTTTTGGGACAGAACATCATTATTTTATTTTATTTTATTTATTTTATTTTATTCCATCAGCCATTACCTGGGGGTTAAAAATTAGCTTTGTGACAGGCCTGTCACAGTAACCCCTTAGTTTGCTAAGTTATTTTAGCCTCCTGTGCAAACAATTTCTCTATCAAGAAGAAAGAGGCCTAAAGCTTCCTTAATGCTATTATATCTGCATCAGATCAGGATTATGAACTTTTATTAGCTTTTTAAGCTTTTCTAATCACTATGGGTAGGTTGGGTTTTTTTGATAATGCTGTGCTGTCTTCTGCTGAAACTTGTGGCAGTTCATTTTGATAGCTGCATCCTTTTAATTCTCAAAAGGTGATAAGGTTTTGCTAGTAGTCTCATAAATGACCCAATCTATATTTAATAACAGTAGATCTATGCTAGAATATGTGAAAATTTATGTTTTCTTAACAGTGAGATTTTAACTTTAATCAAAAGTAGCAGGTTACAGATGACATTATAGATACACAATTTTAGTTATTATTTGTCTTGATTGTTTCCATAACATATATCACAGACCACATTAAACAAAAAAACAAAATCATGGAAGCTGTAGCACTTTTAAATTTCTTTTGCATTGATCTATTGCTCTTTACATTGTGCTTTCTCTAGTAACTCAGTTGAATGACTACTTTCATACTGTAGTGGGTTTCTGTGGCTAGGTTTTGGTAGAGGGCAGGTGATGTGGCTACAGGGGTGGCTTCAGTTAGAAGCTACTAGAAGCTTCCCCTGGCTGGTGGAGCCAATGCCAGCTAGCTCCAGGATGAGCTTTTGCTGCTGGCCAAGACCAAGCCAATCAGGAGTAATAGTAATGCTTCTGTGATAACATATTTAAGAACAGAAAGTTACTGCGCAGTGAAAAAATTCCAGCCAAGGAAGATCAGAGTGAGAACATGTGAACAACAACGTAGACACCAAGGTAAGAGCAAAAGGAGAGGGAGGAGATTCTCCAGGTGCTTGAGCTGAGGCTCCTGCAGCCTGTTTTGAAGACTGTGGGGGAACAGCTGTGCTCCTGCAGCCCATGGAGGAGCCCATGCTGGACCAGGTGGTAGATATCTGAAGGAGGCTGTGACCCTGAGTAAGCCAATGATGGAGCAGCGTCTTGCTGGAGACCTGCAGCCTGTGGAGAGCGGAACCCACACTGGAGCAGGTGTTTTTGCCAGGAAGGACTTGTGGCTCCTGTGGGGGACCCACACTGGAGCAGCTCATTCATGAAGGACTACACCTAATGGAGAAGTGACCCACAGGACAGCAGTTTGGGAAGAACTGTTGCCTGTGGGAGGGACTCACACCAGAGAGGTCTAGGAAGGACTGTCTCCCATGGAAGGGACCCCATGGGAAGCAGGGGAACGACTCCTCTCCCTGAGCAGTGGCAGAAACAGCAATTGACCATAACCCTCATTCCCTGTCTCTCTGCACTTCTGGGAAGGAGGAGGTAGAGTTTGGAAAGGAAGGGTGGGGGAAAGGTGTTTTTAAGATTATTTTACTTCTTGCTCTTTTCCTCTCATCCTGTTAGTAAAAAAAATTAATTATATCCCCACTTTGAGTCTATTTTGTGCATGATGGTAATCAATAAGTGATCTTTCCCAGCTCTTATCTCAACACATAAATTCTTCACTGTTTTTGTGGGGGTTTTCTTCTCTTCTCTGTCCAGTTACACAGGGGAATGAGAGAGCAGCTTTAGTGGGTACCTGGCATCTGGCTGGGGTCAACCCACTACACATATGTGGGATATAACTTATTACAACTTGTCCAAAGACACTTTTTATGTTCATTTAGGTACCTTAGTCTACCATTTTTCATGACTTACTTGAGTAGAGTACTCTGGGAACAGTGTAGGTGTAAGCACTGCCAAATAAGGCTCAAAATATGATTTATATATGAGTCTTGCTCAGAAAGTGATCTTTGCTGTGCAGTGCTTTCCCTCTTAAAAGTGAGAGTGCAATTTTGCTGGTCCTTCAGTTCTGACTCTTGTGCTCTTCTAATGATGCTCAATGAGTGCAAAACCCTCATCCTGCTCACTTAGAGAAACAAATCTAAGCTCCAGAAAACATGTAAGTTACCGTCTGAGGCTCCCTATGGGTGCAAAGGATCTTTTTTTTTTTTTTTTTTTTAAGCACACTCTGAATGATTTCTTGAAGATCTTCAAACCATAGAAGAAAGTCTAGTATCACATACAATGCCTCTTATTTATGAACAATATCAAAATGATCTTACATCACTTGTCACTAGGCTATTATTAATGTGATAATGGAAGACAAACATATTTTGAAACTACAATGCTGCATTCTCAGGTTTTACTAGTGCATTTAAATATATAATATTATTTGTCTACAGAAGGTTTTCTTCCATCACCATTAAAGCACCAATGACATGATCTTTAAAAAGTTCAGTTTTAAACTTAGTTTTAGTCAGACAATCCAATTAACGTGAATGAGCTTTTAATTAATAGGCCTAAAGTTAAGTAAGTCTTTTTTTGTTTGCACAGTCAGAACTTAAGACGTGATCCTACTGATTAACCTTGATTCTCCTTCCCCTTCTGTTTCTGAGGATTTGCTGGTGTTATGCCTTGGGTTTACCTGTTTATCTTCTCCTGCGAAGTTGCTAAGATGAGAACAAAAGCTAAAATTTTTCCAAGAATGCAATGAAATTGCATATACAAAGCCTGCGGCAATACAGTGAGATGGATGTGTTTAACACAGTTCACTATTTAAATCTTAAAACAAACTAGTACATGAAAATTGTCCACTGGAAAAATTAAATTAATCTTAAGACCATTAGTAAGGTTGAGCTTTAGTTTAAATTAAAAATTTGTACACTCACATTTCTAGAATAATGAGGAACTATGCAAGAAAGTGCATTGTGTGATTCGTATCCAGACAAAAAAAAATGGAGGAATAATATAAAAGTTATAAAAGACTACCTTTGTTGGAATGAAGGACAGGCTCTGTGCCTAAGAAACTTACCAACAGTCCTGGCTCACTGGGGAGGTCCCAGTGATACCAATGTCATACCAATTCACAAAAAGGGCCAGAAGGAGGACCCAGAAAACTACAGGCCTGTCAGCCCGCACTCAGTGCCTGGCAATGTTATGGAGCAGATCATCCTGAGTGCAGTCACACAGCACCTACAGGATGGACAAGGGATCAGACCCAGCCAGCACGGGGTTAGGAAGGGCAGGTCCTGTCTGACCAACCTGATCTCCTTTTATGATCAGGTGACCTGCAGGGTGGACGAGGGGAAGGCTGTGGATGTGGTCTGTCTGGACTTCAACAAAGCCTTTGACACTGTCTCCCATAATATACTCCTGGAAAAGCTGGCA
Organism: Myiozetetes cayanensis; assembly: GCF_022539395.1. Lineage (NCBI taxonomy): Eukaryota > Metazoa > Chordata > Aves > Passeriformes > Tyrannidae > Myiozetetes > Myiozetetes cayanensis. Next base: position 75,540,666 of record NW_026086604.1, on the reverse strand, counting down.
GCTCATGGATTGGACAGGGGCACTCTGTGCTGGGTTAGGAACTGGCTGGAGGGCCGGGCCCAGAGAGTGCTGGTGAACGGGGCTGCATCCAGCTGGCGGCCGGTCACCAGTGGTGTCCCCCAGGGATCAGTGCTGGGCCCAGTCCTGTTTAACATCTTTATCGACGATTTAGATGAGGGGATTGAGTCACCACTAGTAAATTTGCAGATGACACCAAGCTGGGGGGGAGTGTCGACCTGCTGGAAGGCAGGAGGGCTCTGCAGAGGGACCTGGACTGACTAGAGAGTTGGGCTGATTCCAACGGGAAGGAGTTCAACAAGGCCAAGTGCCGGGTCCTGCACTTTGACCACAACAACCCCTGCAGCGCTACAGGCTGGGCACAGAGTGGCTGGAGAGCATCCAGGCAGAAAGGAACCTGGGAGTTTGGATTGACAGGAGGCTGAACATGAGCCAGCAGTGTGCCCAGATGACCAAGAAGGCCAATGGCATCCTGGCCTGGATCAGGAACAGTGTGGCCAGCAGGAGCAGGGAAGTGATCCTTCCCCTGTCCTCAGCGCTGGTGAGGCCACACCTTGAGTATTGTGTCCAGTTCTGGGCCCCTCAGTTCAGGAAGGACATTGAGGTGCTGGAGCAGGTCCAGAGAAGAGCAACCAGGCTGGTGAAGGGACTTGAGCACAAGTCCTATGAGGAGAGGCTGAGGGAGCTGGGGTTGTTTAGTCTGGAGAAGAGAAGGCTCAGGGGAGACCTCATCACTCTCTACAACTCCCTGAAAGGAAGTTGTAGCCAGGTAGGGGTCGGTCTCTTTTCCCAGGCAGCAACCATCAGTAAGACAAGAGGGCATGGTCTAAGCTCTACCAGAGGAAGTTTAGGTTAGATATTAGGAAGGAATTTTTTACAGAGAGGGTAATCAGGCATTGGAATGGCCTGCCCAGAGAGGTGATGGATTCTCTGTCCCTGGAGGCATTTAAGAAGAGACTGAATGTGGCACTTACTGCCATACTATGTTGTGATAGTGGATCAAGGGTTGGACTTGACGATCTCAGAGGTCTTTTCCAACCCATCTGATTCTATGATTCTATGATTCTAAGCTTAGGAAGAATAGTAAAGAACAATCTGAAATAAAAACATGGAAATATGTTTTCTGTTCGGAAAAAATGGATGAGAATGAACATGATTTTGTGTGGTTCAGTATTATCACACAATTAGTTTCTGACATGTATGAATGAATGTAATGAAATGTTATGTGTTCAAAGATACTGATAATTGCATTAGAACTGAAAGACTTGGAAATTTTCTTTTGTTTTGGTGTCCTTTTGCCTTCCTGAGAATTAAAGTGGTGATAATCTGCATGGATGTTGGAAAAAACAAGGTATCAGATAATCTGAACAACGTAAGAACGTGCCACCATCTTCCTCATGTCAGTTTTGACTTCCACTGGCAACTGGACATAGTTATTTACCAATTACAGTGTTATTTTTGTGGGTATTTTTACCTGTTTTACAAATACAATGCTATGTAATACAAAGTTTCTTAGAAGAAAAAAAACATTCCACTCATCCCTTGTACCCATTCCCCTCCCTTAAGGAATGAAAACAATATGCATATACATATGCAATGCAAGTAGGCATATAAGAGTATTTATAGTTTCTGTTAGAAAAAATGCAAGATTCCTGAATGACAGAAGAGGTTAGGTTGGAAGGAACCACAGTGGGTCATCTGGCCCAACCTCTCTGCTCAAGCAGGGTCATCTTAGAGCACATTGCACAGGGTTGTCTCCAGACGGTTCTTGAATATCTCCAGTGAGGGAGATTCCACAACCTCTCTGGGCAATCTGTTCCAGTGCACAGGCACCAACACAGTAAAGAATTTCTTCCTCATGTTCAGATTATTAAGACTAAAGAAGTTTTACTTCAGTTGTTGAACTGAAATTTATTAATTGTGCTTGTAAAGAGTTTTTAATGATTGGTGTTTTTTTTTTTGCTTGTGGGGTCTTGTTTTGTTTCATTTCATTTTGTTTGGTTTCCATAACTTAGAGCAATGGAAATGGGAAAGTGAGCAAAAATTAATTAATCAGGGAACATTTATTTAGAAATGCTAACAGACCAGAATAACTACTGAGACATAGGAGCTTGTAGAAATTTTTTTCACATATATAAATACACACACATATACATATTTTTATGGAGGGTGTTTGTGTATGTGTGTGTTTACACAGCCATCAAAAATCAGAGTATTTCTTAATGTAAAACATATTTCTTTGATCTTCTTGTAGCTATAGATTCTAGTGTTTAATTAGAAAAAATGAACTTTATACCCACAGAAGTTTTAGTGGCAAAGAACTAAATTAGTTGCCTTTTTTCTTTTTTTAAAGTCATTGCATTCCATTTTCAGGGAAATGGTAAGAAAACAACATCAGAGCAGAAAGGCTGTGTGGTTGACAGTGATTATAGTATATTTGGACAAAGTAGTGTTGCAGGAGAAATCAAAGACTTAAGGAGATGAGAGTTAAAGTGTGATGTGAAAAGGCATGTTTTTAAATACAGACTTCAAATTTAGACTCAGCATATATGGATGTCTCTTTTTCTTTTATGATATTTATTTCTACAACTACATAAGAGAAATCCTGACGGTGACCATTGAACTGAGTTTTTATTCACCTTTGTGTCATTTCAAATTATTAATTTTCTTCAATCTTGGATTCCTGTGTGATAGTTTTACTTTAAAGATTATTTTCTTTTATTAGGGTTTTTGTGACTTCCATGAGTTTTCTTTTTATTTGAACTGAAGGGTATAGATCTAAGCAATGACTTGATCCAAAGGATGCAGAATTTGATTCTATTTGTGCATCTGTGAAACAAAGGGTAGGTATAAACTGAACTGGTGTCAATCAACTATAAACCTCATTAAAGGTATTTGTAAATTAATCTAGGCCTGCAGAAACTGGAACAGAATTTATAGAGGGTGAAAATGCAGTGAGAGCCCTTGGTGTGTGTTATAGGAGACATGAGATGGGAAAGTTTTTAGGTGGTACCCTCCAGGGGTTCCTCCATCATTCGAGGAAGAACAGATGTTAGGCTTCCCTCAGCAACTCCAGGGAAGACATACCCTCTGATTGCAGAAGCAAATCAAACACACAGTTCAAAACCAATGGTTATTGTCCTGGTCAAAATGGCAGTGTACAGATCTCCAAATAACATTTATCATGATCTTCTATCTTACATATTTCTTCTTTCAGATTTTTCCATTTTACTACTCTTCTTGTCCCCTCCCAAACAATCATTGCTCATAATTATGTTTCCCTTATTTGTCTTAGTTTTTCTTCAAATATACCCAAGCTCAGTATTTCTGGTGACATTATCTAGGTAGTCTCAACTTTAAAAAGGAGTACTCAGACAGTTTCCTAAGCAGCTTGGACCTTGCAAGACTTAATTCTCCAAAAGAACTCCCATGTGCTTCTGGAATGACCGGTGGAGTTCAGCTGCTTCTCTCATAGGTCTCTGTAAAATTGAGCCATTCTTCATGGCTCTAACTTTTACATTGTTGTCTGTTGTATCCAGCAAGTTTTTCTATATCTGTTGTTTTCTGACGATCTCCTCAGTTAGCCTAACCCCAGGCCAGTGCATGCATACCCTTTTCTACAAATTTCTCTGAAGCTGAACAGTTTTGTCCAATCTAAAACCCCAAGAAATATATAAATACTGTACATTATGTGTTGTTAAAATTTCTGTAACAGTAACATAATTAATAGTATGCATGATTTTAAGGAATTTCAAGTACAGCGAAATACTGTATTTACTGGCAAATATCGGAAGCAAATGTCTTCACCTGTTTCTGAAGTCTCCAATGTCTACATTAGACCCTTTCTTTATTTTTTACCAGTCATTTGGGATGCTACCATACTGCTCAGAGGAGCTCTTGCTATTCATTTTTGAGAAATAATTTGTTAGGACAAACAGTACCTGTGGATTATACACAAGTGGGCTGCTACAAGTTCTTTCTATTTAAACTGGATAATTGTTCATCAGAGTCTCATGTATTTGTTTTGTTCCCTGATTGGGTGACCTGACCTTAATATATAGCAGGAATGACTCAAGACCTGAAATCTTTATTCTGCTAGCAAGTTCCTTAGGAAGAGAAACAGCACAGAAGGAAAGCCTCTGCCTTGGAATATAATAGGACCCTTGCACTGTCTTGAACATCTGTATTATCCTTGACTAGCTGCATGGATCCTATATATAAATGTAGATGGATTGGTTCCTGGTTGAGGAAAAGAAAAAGACATGAATAAAAATAATGAATCATGTCTCTGTGTTTCACAGTTGTTCCTTTCACAGCAGGTAATGGCTAGCATGACTGTGTGTACAATTATAGTTAAGGAAACAGTGGCTGGATTTTATCTGAATAATTGTGTTGCTACTGTGTTGTGCTTCTGACAGTCAGTCTCCATGCAAATCATATGGGTATAGTTGCATAAATGTTTCTTCAGTCGTCGGTTATAGCAGATCATTTCTCTTATCCTGTAGTTTCTGTGTTCCTGCTTATCGTAAACAAAATAGCTGTGTATGCCAACTGAGGACTGGCACTGAATCCCTTAATCTTGTTTTAATGTCATGTTTTCACTATCTGTTCACTGTAGCATTAATTGACTGTGTATATGCAGTGCTGTTTTCAGATTAGGTACTTTTTCGTTCTTGATTGCAAACTTTGTTCAAGAAAGATCATGTTTCTTAAATCATTTGCACTCTGTTTTATAAAATGTCTTTGGTCAACGGGGTAACAAATCCATTGCTTTGTAGTGTTTAATAGTTTTCTGTACATATTTATGAATATGACTGCCTTCTAATAATCTTGTTCAATGTTTTTGCAAAAATCAAGGAGTCTTAAATCATCTCTACAGTTAACCACTCATTGGGGACATTTGTTGCTAAAGGCAGCATAGCAGGTCATAGCTCACCTTGCACATCATCTGACCAAAGCGTCAGTTCAATACACTTTTAAAAATCATGTTATGACAATAAAACTTGGATTGCATAGTGGTTCTAATATATTTCCAGCATAACAACACATGTAAGGATCTTACATGACTTTTCTGTTTGTAGTCTGGCTATGATAACCCCTCTTCTGAGGGGAATTTCAAGGGATTTTGTTGATAGGGTTTTGTTATTGGCCATTGGTGGTTTGCATGTAAAAACTGAATATTTTTGTATATAAACAACTAAACCCCCAGTCTAATTTTTTTCTTTAATTCTATTGTTATTGATTAAACACAAACCATTCTTCTTTGAATAGGCTTTTTGGGTTTTTTTTGTATCATGTTGTGAGTCAGTGTACCTAGAATCCTTTATTTGGGCCATAGTATGAATCTCGTTGGCTATAAAAGTTGCTAAATTATTTGCCTAGCTGCAATGTGGCTAGTTTTCATTCTTTGTGAGTGGTGCTTCAGTTTACGCAATCTGTTAAGCAATCCCTTAAAGTTTATGGTTGGTGATAAGCTACACACAGTACAAGAAGAGAGTACCTTGATCACCAGTCCTCATTGATTTTTATAAATTCCTTGAACTGCAATTAAAGCTGGTTGTTGGTACAAGACAGTTTTGACAGTCTACTTTTTTTTTTTTTTTTTTAAAGGAGTGATAAAGCAGGTTCTGGCCCAGTAATTATTCAAGAGTTTCTTTTGCCATAAGCAACACTAAAACTTTCTGAATTTTTTTTGGTAACTATTTATCTTCTAAGACCCTTCCAGCTTTTCACACTCCCTTCCTCCTCATGCTACTGTTAGGTCACATTTTGTCCTCTTAGGAAGCGCATTTAGATATAACACATGACTAATCTCCTTTAATCCAGGTGCTGTTGGGAAGGAATTCTACCCAGGACTGCTTCCACTGGTTCAGCACTTCTGTATTCCTCTAGTTGCAGGTACTGATAGACTGTCCTTCCAACTTTCTTCATAATGAAATCTGAACATCAGCTCACATGCCTCCTTGTTTAAGGAATGTGGCACCTCTTCTAAAAATAATCATAGAATCACAGAGTATCCTGAATTGGAAGGGATCCACAAGGATCATCGAAGTCTAACTCTTGACCCTGCACAGGACCATCCACAAGAATCCCACCATGTGCCTGAGATTGTTGTCCAAATGCTTCTTGAAGTCTGTCAGGCTTGGTGATGTGACCACTTCCCTGGGGAGTGGCACCCAACCACCTCAGGATGAAGAACCTTTTTCTAATATCCAACTTAAGCCTCCCCTGACACAACTTCAGACCATTTTCTTGGGTCCTGGCCCTGGTTACCAGAGGTTAGAGATCAGTACTTGCACCTCCTTTTTCTTTTGTGAGGAAGTTGTAGATAGCTATAAGGTCTCAAAAAGCTATTATTTACACCATGTCTATTCTGTTTTTTGACCCTGGCTTTGAACGATGCAACCTGTTCCAGCCAACAAAGTAACTTTTTAATGCTTATTAAGGTAACAGGGGGCCTGGACTCTGAACAGTGTATTTTACACTGGAGATAAAATAAAAGGAAAAGAAAGTGAGCTTTTTTCTAGAACTTGAATCAAACCAATGCTGGTTAATTGCTAGGGCTGCAGCTAGGATTTTAAAGGAAAGATTTGAATTTTTTTATTCTATCTTGACAAAATAGAATTAAAAAAACTCCTAGTAAGCTCGGTGTGCTAATGCTGGATGTAAAGCCATCTCTGACCATCTTAATTTTTCAGTCTCACAATCTAATCTAATCTAATCTAATAATATTTTTTCAAAGGAAAAGATCTGACTAATTTGTTGTACTAGAAATAAAGAACAGTCCATACTTGTGATGTGTTGAAGGTTTAGGTACAAACTGTCTAAAATCACACCTATAATGCAAATGTGAACAAATCCACTAACTTTCAGTTAGACCTCTGAAAGCTATTGAAATACTTAAAAACTAATTACATATTCAGCACTTGTTAATCCAAAAATACGGCTAAGTAGTATTTTCTGTAATCTTCACAGAACAATAATATTATTTTGGTTTCTGTGACTTAGAAGCTACTGGTGTTGAGCTACCAAATCAAAATTAGGGGAAATACAGCAATAAAACCTCATGAAATATATCACTGAGGGTAAAAGCAATATTTGGAAATATCATCTGCTTCAAATCGAAGAGGGATTGGAAAAAGAAAAAGAGACAGTCTTAGACTTTAATAAATAGCCTGGATTGTGAATACTTGGTAAGAAATCTTAGGTGTTACAACATGTAGAGTTAATGGAGGCTTCTAACATAGTCTCTGTGGAACTCTGAGACAGTAGAAGGAATGGGGTCTCATAAGGAGGGATTGTTTGGTTTATGCATGTCAGTCAGGATTCTGTTGAAAAATTCATCACACTTTACTATCTTAAAATTAGTTAACATGAACTCTGTATCTAAATGCTACTGTTACCTTTAAAAAATCAAATGGGGAGAGAAATTTATTTTTTTCCTGCACAGTGATTATATTTGGGTATCTACTTACCACATTAGGACATGTAAAACCCACATCTGTCTTTATGTTATGTAATATAATAAGTTCTTTCCCAGAGGACCAGATAGCTTGCTTTCCCATGTGAAAGATTTGTCTAGTGTTTTGTTTTTGCTGTTTTAGAATGCCCAAAACTATGTCATTTCCCTTTCCTTAATAGTATTGCAGAATACAGCTGCTAGTTTTTGTTTCTTCCTGGGTTTTTGGTATAACTGTTCCTTTCTTTGTTAGGTAGGACGTAAAAGGCGAGAAGAAATACAAAAGATGGGCATTTCTTTGCCTTTCTTTGATTTTCATTTGAGCAGTGTCAGCAAGAGTGATGTACTCATCTAAGTAATTAATTTTTCATAATGTGTTTCTCTGATTGTAAATTGAATTTAAGAATATCACAGTTTTTTGCACATATTGCATACCAACCTGTAATCATTTAGCCTTTACAGTTGTCCTTATGCTCTTTTATTGCTTTATGTGCTATATGTTTGGGTTTTTATTTTTTTATATCAAATGTGTTAGCAGTTGGCTCGATCTGTGAGCTGTATGTGAAAAAGTGGAAGCTGGAAGTAGAACTTTTTGACTATGGAAGGTAAAAATCATAGGGAAAAACATATCAGGTTTGTACTTCCCTTGGCGATTTCAGTATACCAATTCCTAGAAACAGATTTTTTTTTGGTGGAATTTTGTTCCATGATTTTTGTTTCCAGTTAATATTTTCTTTATTTAGCCATCTTTCTGTTGAGCTGTATTAACTAGATTTGTCACATTTCATAGAAATAGTAGTGCTGAATTTTTTACGTCATCTCTGATAGTTTCTCATATTTGTTTTCACAGCTTCAGCTGTTTCCGGCTGAACTTCCCAATCTGCTTCTCTGTCTCGATTTGTTTTCCAGTGATTTTTTATTGTATCTTTTTCTATTTTTTCTTTTGATATTTATCTTTTTATAAGTCTGCTTGTTTGTTGGTTGGATTTCCCCATCCCCAACTTTCTCTCCACAGCAGAATTTCTGTTACCTTATATGAAAGAATAACCTTTATTTTGCTTGGAGGATTTTCATTGATGCTGTTGTTATTATTTCTGTTTTGTAAAGGGGATTTTATGTAAAATAATTCTGAGGTGAAGTAACAGTCAGTACTACATTATCATAGATACTTTTTGGGTTTCGGTGATTAGAAGTGGTCTTTACCAAAAGGCTATGTTTAAATGTGAAAGAGGTACAAGAAATAACACCCCTTGACACTGTACAGCCATCAACTAGATTTGCTGGCTTAGAGAGGTGAGGAGAGGGATATCAAATGTTCTTTTCTCTCTGTATTTTTAGTAAACTGATCAAGTTCTAGGGTGATAAAGACTAGCTTTCAGAAAAGTAATATACCTACACATAAATTTAGCAATAATTTAGTTCAATATCTCATGCAGTTATCTTACCAATAAAGGAAATTTCCCTATGTTATTGAAGTTAAAAAAATAATGCAGTTTCCCATTTGTAGTTCTGTCAATATAGAACTATAGTGTCAAAACATTTGTGGTTATTGAAACTATCAAATTATTTCAAGAATTTTCATATTATTAATTGCTTTTTTCCTAGTTTTCCATCTCATATACATAGGTACAACTAACTACAACAAAGGGGCAAGACAACATGTAACACAGTTTTAAATGCTTTCCAAAACAGTTTTGCCACTGCTGTCAGATTGGCTAGCATGTGCAGAAGACACTGTATATTAGAAAGCATGGACTATTATATAGGCTGAGAAAAATTGGTGCTTCAGTTTATCATGTCCCTAGCTCAGCTCTACTAGCCTTGGAAATAGAGACTAGAGATCAACTATAGATGAACCATTTCCTGTCATCTACCTAGAAAGGTCACTTTTTTTCAGCCAGTTACCTGAGGTCGCCAGGTATAGTGTATATTCTCTTGGTGATCCATCAAACTCTTGTTCAAAGGATATAACAAAAAAAACACATCCAGTTTTCCTTTCTGATACTAGTCCATTATTCTGTCTTTGGTCTCCAGGTCAGTACACCATTGTTTCTGCAGTGCTGGGACACCTCATCACTCTACAACTACCTGAAAGGAGGTTGTAGCCAGATGGGCGTTGGTCTCTTCTCCCAGGCAACCAGCAGTAAGTCTTAAGCTCTGCCAGGGGAGGTTTAGGGTAAATATTAGGAAAAAATTTTTTACAGAGTAATCAGACATTGGAATGGATTGCGCAGGGAAGTGGTGGTTTCTCCGTCCCTGGAGGTTTTTAAGAAGAGACTGGATGTGGCTCTTGGTGCCATGGTCTAGTAACCACTGTGGTGTTGGATCAAGTGTTGGACTTGATGATCTCAGAGGTCTTTTCCAACCCAGTTGATTCTATGATTCCATGAAGGATATAACATTGGCAATAGATAATAAACACAGGCAACATCAAATGTAAGATTTTCCTGCCTGATTATTCATATATAATAATGACATTTTTTTGAAACTGTTCAGGATTTGATAATCAAAGAATTTGTTCTGGTAGGGAAGAGGTTTAGAGGGCAGAGTGCAGAGGGAGAAGTCAGAAAGTATATGAGCAATGCAATTTCTTACAAGTTCCTTAACTATTTGTCACTCTGCCATGGTGGAACTGCAAAGGGTCCCCAAGGGATGTGACAAAATATGTGTTGAACTGTGCTGAATGAGCATTTGCAAAACTCAGTCATTCAAATGTATTCAAGTATGGGTCAATTTGATTATGGGAGATGGGGGACAGAGATTCAGGAGAAGTCCCCAGTATGAAGGATGCATGTTCTCATAATGATGAAGCATACATATTTTACATCACTGTGTTTGTACTGGTTCCTTGGGAATTCCTTGCTGTCACACTAAGCAGTAACTACTCTGCTGTAATGATTTGCAATAATGCTGGTGAAACTTTCCCACCTCATCTTATTTAATTATTTCTTTTAATTTTAACTCAGTCTCACAGTCTCTTGAGATACACAACTCATTTTCATGGAGGGTCCCAGGAGACAGCAATAACACAAGTCTACTCTGCAGTTGCATGCATCTTTATAACAAAAATCATAAATCAGGACACTTAATCTGAAGCTGCAGACAAGACCAATGAGCAGGCAGCATCTCAGTATATTAACTTAAGGCAACAATTCAAGGGATTTCAGAAAGTTTAGGGTTTTTTTGTTTGTTTGTTTTTGTTTTTGTTTTGTGGGTTTTTTTCCCTTGGTCACAGTTCAAGTTTCTTCGTTCATTGCTTTATTGCCTCTTCTGTGTTAACTATTTGAAGTATTTACATCTGAACCTCCCCCTGCAGGCCACTCTGATCTGATGTTTGCAAGGTAGATTTGAGGTTCCCGTGCTGGAGGGTGGACGTAAGGGAGGGTGGGGTCAGGTTTTTGATGAATATTTGTACGAGACCTTTAGTAGGAGAGTGCAAAGTAAGAAAGAGGACCTTTCTACTGAGCATTAGTTAGGCTTGGTTTTAAAGATGTTTACCAGAGCTATAACACTTCAAAGAATCTACACTAAAAATCCCTTCTCTTTTAATAGTTTAATTTGTCTTAGCCTGGAAATGATTGTCCAGGCTTCACACATAATTCAGGAGCAGCTGAGACCTCAACTTCTAAGCATGATTATAACAACAAGTAGATGTCATTGTAATATTTCTTTCCTATTTTTCAGAATAAAGGATTTTGAAACTTTAATTTTGGAATCAGATGTTTAAGAGTTATTCTTTCAATTGAGTTAAATAAAATAGTAGTTTTAACAAAATATAAATTTAATGCCTCTTAGTTAATGCTAATGCTAAGAAGAACGGACATTTTTTGAGATGAAGAATCCCTTGATATTTTGCTGCATTTTTTTCCTCTTATTTTGCCTAAGTCATATATGAGCCAGATGGTAGCATAACACATAACACATAACATCTTGGTTGGGTGTTGTTTGGTTGGTTGGTTGGTGGATTGGTTTTTGTTTGGTTTTGTTTTGATTTTTGTTTGCTTGTTCTTTTTGTTGTTGTTTTGGTTTATTTTTGTTTGCTTGTTTGTTTTGTTTTTTCCTATGGATGATTTCTGAGAGGGGGGAGAAACAAAGTTCTGTATAGTAGATCTTGATTTGTTATCTTCTGCACTCATTTGTACTTTTTGTAAGGAAAGAATTTTCCATCACAACCATCTCCACAGTTTTTATAAAAGAAAGTTTAGCAGTAATGATTTCGAATACATTTTAGATGTGCCATTCTGAGAAATCTAAATGCACTTTATATATAATTTTTAACTTATTATGCACTACTTATAGTCTTATTAATGGCTCCCAGGAATTTCTCAAGATGGAAACAAAGGGAAGAAAAATAATACTTGAATGGATAAAAGTACAGCCTTTACATTTTGTGAGGTACTGCTTGATTTTAATGTATGTCTGAAGTACAAAAATGATTGATCTATTTAAATATCTCATCTGTAAATATAGAAATCTGTAGAAGGAAATTGCATTCCTCAAGGCAAAAACTGATTTGTAGCAAGAATCATGAAAGAATGGAGAAAGACAAGGAAATAAGAAAGAAGAGAATGTAGTAAGAAACAAAAGTGAGTCCCAGAATGGCTGTGTTCTGTCCCTGGAATAACTTGAACTTCATACACAATTTAAATGTACAAAAAAAAAAAAAAAAAAAAAAATTAAATCACATTTGTGCTTAAAGCAGATAATAATTTCTGATGTTGTATAAATCTGTTCTGAGATGGAATGTGAGGATTTTAAGACAGCAGTGTTTTGGTCTTCATGGGGGTTGAGGGGAGACTATGTTACTAGGGAAATAAGAAGCAGGGAAATACTAAATGTCTACAAATTTCTTTCCTCAGTTGCAAATGTTGTTCAGAGTTTCTTTCTGAGCTGCCACACAACCACAAGAGACTGGAGTTCTTCCTATAGTTCAACAAAACCCACTGTCCTGAACTAAGTATTAGCAGTAGAAAATATGTGCTTTCTGGTTATTTCTAATGTGCAGCAGTCTTGAAGTATTCTTCCATTATTCCAATGAGAAACTGTTTGTAGATAAAAGTTTTAACTTCTGTTATGAATGCGGACTTGAAAGAAGCATAAGGTCAAAAAACTTGCTGTTAAAAATAAATAAATTTCCTTCCAATGCAATACTTTTCCACCTGATTTCTAATTTCTAGCTCAGTTCTTCTTTAGAAGTTATGAATTTATTCTGTTGGGTTCCCATGAAACTTAGAAACAAAATTAGTTTCATTGTGTCTCTGTTTACATTACTTGTAATGGCTTTATATCTCAACAAAATCAGTATTGGAAGATTACAATTTTCTAGATTTATTTGCACATTTTCAGACTCCTGGTGGACTGACTGATCTTTGATATCTTCAGGTAACTGAACAAATGGTTACCTTAAGGTAACAGTTCCTCTAAGTTTGAAGAATTATTTTACTCCTTTCAAGGTACTTTGCTTTAAGCACTACATGAACTCTTACATACATATTTGCATTTTACCATTGTAGTATAAAACGTTACATTTTCCTTTTTGAGGCTGAATGAATATTGTCACTGGGAGTAATACTGATCATCTAAACAATAGTAAATGAATTTTTTGTCAGTATGACATAATTTTATGAGGGTCTAGTGTGATATTGATTGAAATCTATGTAAAGCACAAGGTATAAAAAAATGCACATTTTGACTGAAAGTTCCTATCAATATGCTCTAGGATTGACTCAGAATCCTCAAATCCCATTCTGGAGGCCTTCTTTCAAAACCTGTTATAGACTAGGTATTTTTCATCAAGTTGGGTGTCTGTCCAGCATACATAACATCAAAAACCCATGTGAAATGATTTACAAATGACTATCAAATAACATTTAGAAGAGATCTTGTTTTACTGCCAGACCATGTCAATGATTTGCATGTAAAGGCCAAAGGAGTTGTCCCGAGTCATCCAGATTTTAATGATGTGAGTGTTTCCATACCTTGGAGGAACCATGCTAAGTCTTACAGGTATTTTAACATAAACAATCAGGAAACACTTTTACAGGAAGAATTGAAAAGAAATTTTAATTCCAATTACAGTCTTTGGCTGGCTGGTTAGTACAGCTTTGAGTGTAATCTAAGGTCAGAAACCTGAAAATTACTGGTTTTAGTGATGAGTAAGTGGCTTTCTTTTTTTTTCCTATTAGATAGAAAATGGTCGACTGTGGAACTCTATTGTGAAGATCTCAGAAGAAATATCAATTTTTCCAGTCAGCTTTTCAGAATGTAAATATCACTTGAGCTTTCCCAAATGGGTAACTAAACAATGAACAAGCAGAAAACTCCAGTTTGGACTGCATTTCTGAACCAGGCTTCACCTTCTGTCTCGGGAACTTATTAAAGGATTACAGCTGAAAAAGACAAGAGAAAGAAAACCTTGAACAGGAAGCTTATCCTACAATGAGAATTACAAGTACATCTTGTATCTGCCCAGTCCTAGTTTGTCTCTGTTTTGTGCAGAGGTGTTATGGAGCTGCTCACCATGGCTCCATCAAGGTGACTAGAAATCAAACCAAACATATAGAAGGAGAAACAGAAGTGCATCATCGTCCCAAGCGTGGATGGGTGTGGAATCAGTTCTTTGTTTTAGAAGAACACATGGGACCAGATCCTCAGTATGTAGGAAAGGTAAGGTCATTGTCTTCTTTTTGGTTTTGGTTTGGTTTTTCCCATCCCCTGAATTGATAGAGAAAACTCTAGATGGCACCTGTTTTTTTAAAGGAGGACACCTCTTGGATTGGTACATACATTCACAGTGAACCTGCCAGCTGTCTGTGTATACTGTGTTTATTATAAAGAAAAAAAAATGACAAAAGTATATAAGGTGAAGATAATAAAATATGATAAAATAGCTTTTCTTCTGAGCTCAGCTAAACACAAAGTGAGTGCCACTGATCCTGTTACATCAAGTTCCAGATCCCCAAATGCACAGAGTAGTTGTTAAAGGCTTTTCCAGACTATTTTAGAATTATATTCAGTTCTGCTTAAAGGAATATCAAAAATGCAGTCTAGGCTGTTCATTCCACTCTGACTCTAGGGTGGAAAAGGTCTTTTCTGAAAGGAAATTTTCTGTGACTTTCTTCATAAAGAGGCACAAGGTGTGTGTTACTGGTTAGTGTTCCTCAGAAGTCTTTGAGAACAAGCCCTGCATTTATGTTTTGATGTATAGAGTGAGCTTCAGACATAAAGATCAGGCTGATGCAGTTGAATTGAAGCCTGGCCAACTGAGGTCTGGTTGTGCAATGTTGTCTGTATAGCTTGGGTTTTAAATTTGCGTTAAAATAACACAAAACTCTCTATATAGCTTTAATGCATGGTGTATGACAGAGTTTTTTCTCCCCCTGAATTCTGTCTTGGAGCATTATGATAGATTTTTTTTTTATTACATAATCTAGATGAGTCTTAATTTCCTTAATAGAAATGGAGAAGGGGATTTAATATGAGGGGTAAAGAAAGATGGACATGGAAAAGGAACTATTTCTTTTTAGTTTGCCTTGAAATTGGGAGTCCTGAAAATTACATTGTACAGTACGAAAAATATCCAAGGAAACCAGTAGCTTCTGAGATCACAGATGGCTGTTAGTGAGGGCTTTCAAATTTGAACAATATCATCTGAACTAAAAATAGCAAGTGGAACAACTGTGTTTAAACTACTGTTAGCACAAAGACCCCTCAAAAAAAAAAAATCATTCTGTTACACCAGCCTTAGTAAAATACAAGTATTTCAGCATACCAAAATTTGTTGAGATATGTGTAGGAAATGTAAATTGAGAAAGGACCTTTCTAAATGATGGTTTCCATTGAAAGAGAAGCTTCTAAAACTGATAAGGGAATGAGCAGTTATCCTTCCAGACCCACCTTAGACTGATTAATATTTTCATAAATGATTTTGTAATAGAAGAAATATTTTGCAAATATCTTGCTGATGTAAAACTATGCAGGAAAATAAACACATTGTCTGGAGAGAGCTAGATATCATGAATATAATTTGGATATAGAAATACAGAGTAAAACTCAGGACTACAACGTTATAAGGCTCTTACAAAACAATATAATGAATTTCTGTTATACACTAGTTGTTTGTTGTAAGTGACAGAGGAAGAGAAAGGTCTAGTTACCAGATCAAACATTGCCTCTAATGTCATACCTGAAAGAAGGTAAGTATGATACTAAGCTGCAAAAGCTGATATAATAAAGAAATAGGGATAAAGTAGTATTAAAGACATTGTGAGAAATAATGTTAATCTATTTACTGCACTGGTTACTTTTGGTCAATAAAAATGGATTTATATATGAAGCTATACAGAGAAAACTGAATACTATGGTTAAAATGGTAGTGGAGAATATGTTTGTTTAATTATCCCTGCAAATAATAGAGAGGGAACATTATAATACACCTCAGAAGAAACCACAATGAAAAGAGAAAAGCTATTTAAGTTGATTGAAATTTTATTTGAAAAAAAAAAAAAGGTTTTGATGGCCATGAGTTAATACAGAATGGAAACGAGAATAATTCAGGTTCTGAGAGAGTCTATTAATAGGAAAAATTAAAAAAAAAAAAAAAAGCTGAAGGGGTTTCAAAGTAAAGTGTGCTTGTCTTTATAAAAGCATTTATAGACATGATTTCATGCCAGAACAGAGGTTTGGATTCAGTGAGCTAAAGCATAGTCCCTTTCAGTTTTATGTTCTTATGATAGCATTATGTATTTCATTTCATCCTCTGACCACTCTATTAATGCTACATTTACAGAGATCAATCAATAGCTTCTTTCAGTCCTTTGTGGTCAAAATGTGACTACCTGCCTTGTTTGAGGACATTTCTTCTTCTGTACTGAGCGATTTTTCTCCCCTTCTCAAAGAATTCTCTCTGATGCTTACAATTTTCTACTGAGTACTTTCCAGCATTAGTAAACTTATCTTTGTGAAACCTTTGTGGAACTTAAAAACAACTGTACTCTGTTTTCCATTTGTTGTCGTGATTCTGATGACCTGATTTACAGCAAAGATCAATTATATTAGCTCAGGCATATATTTATATTTAAAAAAGAAAAAAAAAAGAAAAAAAAAAAGGTGAGTCTGTCATAATATTAGTAATTAGCAAAATTTCTGTAGTGGTCATTATGCATGAACTCCTTTTCATTTTGAAAAATAGGTGTTTTAGTAATGTTGCAGTCAATTGTACACATCCTATCAAGGTCTCATTCTATGTACCTTTAATTTGACAAGTGATTTTCATGCAAAGTCCCTCCATTTATAAAGGAAGGTAGTGCCCTTTAATTCCAGCTTCTGTTCGATGGCAGCATGCTATCAATTCTGTCAATTACTAATTCTGTAGACTATTCTGCTTCACTGGTGAGAGTTTTGCCATTTGAGATCTGTCCTTTCACATTTTTCACACCCAATTTGGGAGTAACATCACAGAAAGCAGAGTCATTATGTACAATGCTGTTATAATGATCACAGTCATTGTCATGGAAATGCACACTGAGGACAAGAATAGGGTAGGCCTGCAACGAAAATGGTAAGGTTTCTTATTCTTACCATGAAATGACTGTCAAGAGGATGGATTAATTCACTACCATCATCTGTTACACAGCAAGTGTTAGAACAACAAATCATCATTGTATTTTAATATCAAGCATATAACCATTCCTCAGACATTATTTTTTTTCCCTAAGAAAATGTCATTTGGAGATTGGAAAAATTAATGTAAAATTAATCCCTATTACCTTACTCAGAAGGTTTTTTATATGGCAAAACACAGGTCCTGGAAAAATAAGGTTATTGTAGAAATGAGAAATTATCCCTTTGAAAATGTTAAGTGTTTTCTGTGGTTCTGGGATTATTGGAACAGTTCCCTGCAACTGCACCTAGGGTAAGGTTTCACTGTTTCAGGGTATGTATCCCTAAAGAAAAAAAACTCCAAAAAATGGGTTTGCATTTAAAAAGGTTTCTTTAAAGAATTTAACACCACAGTGTCTTCTTTTTCCAAAACTATGAATTATTTGGGGAGGGTTTCTTTAAACTTCCAATAATCAATAGTATCTAGCAATGTTAGTTCACACAGACTGTTCATCTACAGGTGCAAATATATGTGTGTCTGTGTGTGTGGATGTGTGCAATACTGAGTCTGTGGAAATTTGAATGAGTAAAATAAGTAACTTGAATGCACAGAACTCAACTTTGAGCTACATGAGACCTCTTGTCTTTTGCATGTCTCTGATGTAAATTTTTCTAATGAAAAAATAGTTGTAAAAAGAGGCAGGGTTAGTTAATGCAGCACGGTCTGGTGAGGAATCAGGTACTTCTGCACCAGCTCAGAGGAATGAAGATTCCCCTGAAGAAATCTAGAAAAACTTGGGCTGTGGGACTGCAAGCTTTAAAATTTCTCTGTTGTCATGGGTGATATAGTTTAACTTTCTCTTGAAATTTCTGTGTACTTCTAGGTTAAATAACTCATGTCTCAGGGTATGATAAAAAGAATTTTATGAAAGAAGTAAAACATTACATGTTTCAGTCCATAACATTCTTCATTTGGAACCTTCATACCTCTCTCTGCAGAAGGTCTACTCCTTCTTGAAAGGATATTTCTTAAAGGTCAGTTGCACTGGAAGCAAGTTATAATCACACATTTCCTGTGCTTTTTACTTTGGAGAAAGAAGTCAATAAGCAGTGATAAAAGGAAGATCAGTGTGGATTTGAGGCTGAGTCATGCTATTAAGAGGGAATAGCAGAAAAATATAATGCACAAGATGGACAATTTCTCTGTGGACCCTTTGGATCTCTGAAATTCAAAATGTATATCCCTTAATCCACTTTCAGATGTCCTCTGAAGGGTAAAGAAGAATGATTGTTCAGGTATTCAGATCTGTGTTGGTTTTCAACGGTATTTTTCTTCCAAAAATTTGGGAGTGACACTCTTCTTAGTTCTTACATTTTTATCTGTAATTCAAAAACAGTTTCAGATTTGTATTGATGCAGGAGATAAGGAGGTATGGAACAGTTGAAAATGGGTGTAAATTCAGGAATGGGAATAGGAAAGTAACAGCTTTTAATATGTCTTGAAATGATTTGCTGAAAGTTAGATTAAGAAAGTAATTCCAGTTTTTACACTGGATTTACAAGGTAGTAATTCTATTAATTTATGATTTTATTCTTGAAAACATAAATACAGCATAACAGACTTGCCATTCAAAATTAATTTTTGGAGTAATGTGTGATGTCATTACAATAAGTTAGTTCTAATACAGGACAGTGAATCTAATGTAATCTTTCCCAAAGATATTAAGAGAATTTAACATCTCTGATTTAATGACAGTAAGGGGAAATGATGTATATTTTAGAATAAGTGCCAAGGAAGAAACAAAATGGAGTTTTAGAATTAAAGTGTTTTTATTCAATGATAGAGGTTTACATAAAGCACATCAGATGTTTCAGCGTTTTAAACATAAGCAAACAGTTCCATTTCTTTCTGATAAAAAAATTTTAAAAAGTTGTATTTTATAATAGAGAAAATTAAAAGGAAAATGTAGATGATATAGTCTAAAGATTTTGCACATGGTTTGTTTACCATTTTCATGCCTCTGTAAGAAGATAGTCAAGTGGTATAAGCAGCAAAAGCAACACCTCAAATAACACTTTCTACCTTTTAGGTTGCTAGTTTCACAAATAATGTATTTATATTAAATATTTTTCTCTATATTTAGTGCAAATGTAATAACAACCTAAATAATATACCTGATGTCAGTAGAGCACAACATTATATGGTCCTATATCACGTTAGCCACCTCATTTCCTACTGTATTTTTTACAAAAAGCTATCTCAAAGCTGTTGCCAACCCAAAAGCTTTTCAAAATAAAAATACATACATGTGCATTGGCTTTGTCTTGAGTTCTGTTGGCATAGACAGTTCATCTTTGCTTTCCTCTTTCCTTTTTCCTCCGTTCAACCTTCATTCAACAAATTTGGTTTCATGTCAAGAGGCTGAGGACACACTACTTGAATTCTAGAAGTCATAAAATGCTGTGGAGCACTATGTGTTTTGTTTTGTTTTGTTTTGTTTTGTTTTGTTTTGTTTCATTTTGTTTTGTTTTAAATGGAATCTTGAAACATTCAAAGATTATTTGGGGGAAATTTAAAATGGAGGGAAGAGAGTGCTTTCATCAGCCTGATAAATTTTACTTTCTTCCAGTGTGTTCAGCTATATGAGGTTTCCTGAAGCATAGCACTGACAAAGGCATTTTGACTTGACAGACCAACCAAACGAACAGAAAAGCATGAACATATTGAAGTCCAGTCCTAGTCGAAAAACAGAGGATAAAGAGTTTACCTTTTAAACTTTATTTAAGTCAACATAAAATTGCACCAAGAAGAAACTTACTCTTTTATGTCAAAACAGTTAAATTGAATCTAATATGTAAAAGTAATAACTGGTTTTGCCAGGAAGCTTTAGAGAGTCTGTCAGTGCTATATTGCAAAACATCAGTTCTCTTTGTGGAGACTGTTATTTAAATTAATGGTTCAAGATAACTTCCTTGAATTGTTATGGACTGAAAAACTGAATAAATCTTACCTTTTTTAAAATTATTTTTATATTCTTAACTTCCTATCCTTTCACGATTTTGATACAGCAGCAGCCAGATTCTGTGGTTTTTACATCTTTACACTGAACAAGAACATCGATGAAATCAGCATTTTATGTGGAACTACCATTTCTCACTTAAATAGTTTAGCAGTAATTGTTGGAGGGAAAATCCACCCTTGCTCCTATCTAGCCTTATTCCTTCCTCTATTCAGTTGATCATTTTGGTCATGAATTGGTTTTACGTGTCGAAGTGCTGGCAAGGGGTTGTGCCTGGCTGTCCCTGCGTGGAGCATCCAGGGCTGCCCTGCCCGGACATCGCCGGTGCCAGCAGCTCCAGCGGCCCCAGCGCAGGGCACGGCTGAGCCCCTCAGCCACGGGCGGGAGGACGGGCGAGAGCCCCGGGGAAAGCCTGGGCAAGGGAGGGCAAAACGCTGCCCGGCAGCCAGGGCTGAGGGAGGGGAACCGAGTGAGAAACAGCCCTGCGAGCCCCGAGGGCAGAGCGGGAGGAGGGCGGGAGGGGAGGAGAGACCCCGGCAGGGACGATCCTGCGGCTCCAGCAGGGAGCCCTCTGTGGCACGTGTTTCCCTGCAACCCATGGGAAGGACCTAAGCTGTAGCAGGGAAGAGTGTGAGGAGGAAGGAACTGCAGAGATGAGCTGCTATGTACTGACTGCAGCCCCTCATTTCTCATCCCCCTCTGCCACTAGGGGAGAAAATATGGACCAATCAGGAGTGAAAGCGAACTTGGGAAAGAGTAGGGTGTGGGCAGAAGGTGTTTTTATTTTTTGTACTTTTTTTCAACATCTAATTCTGTTTTAATTTCCAAGAAATTAAATTCAATTTTCTCATTTTAAATGTGCTATACAAATTAGTCTGTGGTCTCCCTGTCTTTATCTCAAGCTATGAACTTTTCTTCATCTCATTTTCTCCCCATGTTCTCTTAACAAGAAAGAGAGCAGCTTGATGGGTTTTCAGAAGCTGACCAAGGTTGACCCACCATGAAGTTGGTGTGGTACAACTTACCTTTTCTGTAATTGCATCTTTAACTTATACTGTACTCTGTATGCATAAGCTTTTAACCTCCGACAATCTTTATATCAAAACTATGTAAAATATCCAAATACTTTCTGTTTAAAAAAAAAAAAAAACAAAACCAAACAAAACCACACACACACACACAAAACAAAAAACAAAAACAAAACCAGATAAAAAACCAAAGAAACAAAAAAGACACAGAGGTTACATCCATAAGATGTGGCAAGGAGGAAATAAAGATAATTCTACATCTTTTTATATTCATCTTGAACTTGGTAATTCTGTTTTTTAAAGATATTTACCAGCTAATTGTAAATCAATAATAGTGAAACTGAAGATATACTGATAAACTGGAATGTGAATTAGTGTGTCAGTTACTTCTGAGGTGTCTTCTGGACCTTATTTTGAGAGAGGTGCTCATCTATGTTCATTGTTTCTGTAACTTTCAACACCCACATGCCTTATTGTCCTAATGATTTTGCTGCATTATTTTACTATTAAAAATAATAGTGGTGGAAAAGCAATACCAAGTAGCATTTAAAGCTATTTGTGGAAAACAGGGTGAATATCTAGGTGACAAATGACATTAATTATAATAAGCTGCTGAGAAGAAAAAAATGAGAAAGACCAACCATAAAGAAATGCAACAGAGAGATCTTCCAAGATTGCCTTAAATTCAGTACCAATAAAGGTAGAATAAGGCACATGAGCAGCAGCAGAAGTGAGCAGTTTTCACTGTGTTGGCCATTACCACTCATTAAAAAGGCTGTAAACTGGTATGGGCTCTAAGATAAACCTCCATCAGCTAAATTCTTAGAAACAATCCAATGAACAAAATATTAGAAGTCATTATGAAGGGGGAAACAAACAAACAAACAAAACCAAAACCAAACAAAACCAAAACCGATTAGTAATTCTGTAAAACCACAGTGCATCTGTGTTTCAAATGCAAAGCATGGTTCTTACTTTCTTATCCCCTTGCCTAATCTTGCAAAAGAAACATTGCAGAGAGGGGTTACAAAGCTGTTTCTGTAATTGCTTTTAGTTGTGGCCACTTTCTCACTAGAGCTGTTAACTTTTACCTTGAACTATACTGCCTTTCATCTATTATGAATTATTTTCTGTTTGGTGAATCAACTGCAGAAAATGGTAGTTTTTGTTTACAGTGACACTTCTGCATCCCTCAACTATAGTGACTTCTCCAACTTCACTATGGATGTTGATAGTTATTACAGTGGTTAATAGCAATAGAAAGAATGCATATTACCTCATTAGGCAGCGTATACAAATGTACTTGACTGGAAATTGGACAGTTATAATAATGTTTCTGGTTGTTTCACAAAAGAGATACACTGCTGAAATGTTTTTCTCTTGTCAGCCCTTTGTAGCAAACCCTAATTAAAAGAATCCCTAGGTGGAAACATGATACAAGTAACAAACTACACAGACATCCTAAGGAGAATGTAGAAGTTTCCCTTCTCGCCAAGTAGTTACTGAGTAATAAGTTAACTTAAAGTTTCTTGAAAATTGATACAACCATTTCTGCTGCCTATAATCATTATTCTTCCCACTGCTCCCTCCAATAAAAATAATAATAATAAAAATATACTGAGAATTTAAAACTCTTTGATATTCAGGAACTGTCTTCATTGATCTAATACCCTAAATATATTTGAAGGTACAATATTGGTTTATTAAACTGGTTATATTTAAATGACAATACTCTTACTCCAAGAAAAATTGTATGCAATGTTTCAGTCTCTTGAATACTAAGTGCAGAAAGGGAATCTTCTCTGTGTGGAGAGAGTGTCCCAGTTTGTCAGCCCTTCCATTTTACCTTGAATAGGCTTCATTTGAAATAGTCCTCATTTCTCATAGTATTCCCCTCTTTTGAAGTGTTTGCAGTCAATATTTACTGTGTTTTCTAAAACCTACATCCCTCCCCCACCAGAAATACTATTAAGGAAGTGGAGGAAAACTTTTTAAAATCTGTTCAGATTCTGCAGAATTGCTTTCTCCTCAGTCTTCATTATTCAGCTGGATTCCCTTCACTTACCTCGCTCTAACCTCATGTGGATCCTTTGGAGGCTAAAAGAAGATTCAATCTTCACATTACCTCAGCTCCATGTGGCAATTTATGAAAGATCATATTAATCTGTGAACAGAGAGATATATGTATGTGGGCACTAGAAGCTAAATAAAAGCTATGCAGTCGACCTTTCTTCAACCCCTTCTCATTCTGAAACATACTAAATATGAAGATAATGTACGTTTCAAGACCATGTATTACATTAATATGTTACAGCTGCATGAACTGCTAATGGGAAGGAAGATGGGAAAAATGTGAATGATTTTGGTTTGTATTGCCTACATAGTCTTGGGTCCATAGATTTCTGAGAGGTATTATTTAGTTCACCTTCACAGCATGTTTCTGGATGTTAGTTTTAGGAAAAATTCATCATATAACAAGAAACCCATTCTCCCCACCCTAGCATTTGTTAATTTTTTAAAAGTTATTAAAAAAATGTGTATACATGGAGCAGTAGTTGGGTTTCCTGCATTTTGTCACCACAACAGGCAAATGTTTTTTACATCAGACAGATGTGGACTTGTTACCAGTATCTACTCAAATATGTCTGAATGCATAAACCAAGAACACAAAACAAGGGAAGTAACAAGCGGGTTTACTCTTAAATGTTCATCAGTCCACTGAAACCTATAATTAAGAGGTAGTCACACAGTGTGAAAGAGGGCTCTGCACCTTCCCTTTCCTTGTTTTCTTCTTCTATGTGCACATATTTTGCAGAGAGAAATCTATGTCTCTATTGCACTGAAGTATTGGAGATCTGCAGCTTACTAGATAGTAGGTGTATCATCTCGTGACAACTAATAACATCTAATGTAAAATTAACATATTAAAGAGGTTTTATGTAGTTTCTGAAAAACTCTAGCAAATCATGCTAATGTGACAATAATCTGAATTTCACAGACTGACTTCTCAGTTGTTATAAATAGAAAATCATTAGATTTGTTCTCTAAATTGTATTCGATGGTTTTACCACATCTATAGAGAATTAGGAGAATTGTATACAATGGAATTGTACGTTGAAGTCAGTGTCCTAGCTGATGTCTATTTCATGCACTCTCTGAAGAGTTTCTGGCAGAAACGAGTTACGAGTTTAGTCCGTGAAGCTCTCCCACAGGGGAGAATATGAATACTATTGCTTCAAATAAGATAAGTAAGATGCTTTAGGGAAACATATGTGGTCATAAGATGACACGTGTAGAACTTGGTTTCTCTTTCGTTAGTTATTGAATAATATCGTGTGGAGAAAGAGTGCATAGGAAATACAGAACAGAGTTTACAGGAACAAGAGAAAGTGCAAGTGTTGAAAGAATTTACCCAAGTGGCCACTATGCAGTGTCTGTACAGATTAATCTCAGATGAGGCAGATTCCAGGCTTAAAATTACAAAGAACTTGTTTGGTCACCCTTCGGGGTATTTATCACTTTTTGTACTTACCACTTTTTTGAAAGGCTTCTAATTTGGGTCAATGTTTTCAGTTCTGTCCCTCTTTGAAGATTATAGATCTTACTATGCTTTACAATAGTTATATGAGACATGTCTGAGTTTTGAAACAAATTACAATGCTCATCTATGAGAATAAAATGGATGGTTTGTCTTTGATTGCTATGGAGAAAATCTTTTACAATTGCTATGAAGTTCCCATATGTTCAGATCACTAAGATTTGCCCAGATTTATATTTTTTCTAGTTGCTTTTTGAGTTAAAACTAAAGAGTTGCAAATCTGAAATATTAGAGTTCTGAAAAATGAAATTAAACTATGAAAACTTTGTGCTTCATCAAAATCAGTATTTCTACCTTCTGAGAACTTTACAGAACCCTCACTTAGTTCAGAAAATTTCCTGAGCATTGCAGCAATGATTTATCATTTGTATTAACATTCAGCTGACAATCAGAAGCTAAATTTGGAATTGACTTTTGGAAGGTCTTTATGTGGAGATAGCAGGATCTGGGTGAGATAATGGATAAAAGAATTTGTTATTCATCCACTGGGAGTTTCAAAGAGTGTAAAGGGACAATTCTCACCCATTCTACAGACCTAGGATGCCCCGCAGAGGACACAATGAGAAGCTATGTGGCTGGATTAATTGTGCATATGAGACAAACAACAAATACACCTTTATTAATTAATTAACTATCATGTTTGTTGATTAGGTGAGTTTCAAGTGCCTTTAATAGTGAACTTAGTTTCCTGACAAGGAGGGAAATTGAACACTAAGACATTTGTTTCTACGTACTTATGAACCTCCACATCATAGGGGAGAAACAAGCCCTAGTTCATCTCTGCATTTAACTGTATGACTGGAAAATAGAATGTGCATCATAGCAGAAGAGTTTTTCTTCTCTTGCTTAAACTGTTAGACATTAGAAATGTGCAACAAGAAGACCAGTGTTGTATTCTGTATAAATTTCACTGTTCCTTTTTGTTTCCTGTTTTGTCAAAGATGTCAAGACTATGTTTATGGGTCAGATTCTGACATGATATTTTTTACATTGGATATGAATATTCTGTAGAGTTACTTTATTTTGTGCATTTGTGTCTTTAAATTTGGGCTGCTTACTATTTTTTCCCCTGTTTTGTTTTCACAAATGCTCATCATGTTAAAAGAAGGTAAACTGCCTATTAACTTTTTTTTCTTTTCCTTTCCTCCGCCTTGAGAAATTATAAGTTTTCCAAAGGCAGGATGGCAGTGGAGGGAGACAGCATCTGGAATCAGGAGGAGGAACAGCAGAGAGCACTGATAAAGGGTACTGCTAAGTCCCTAAGCAGACTCTTAGGTCTCAGGACAGCAAGAATAACATCACATGGATCAGTAGTGAGTCATTACACAAAGCAGGTAGAAAGAACAAGGAACAATTGTGTGCAAGAGAACTTGATGAGATGGAGTTGACAGCCAGAGCTGGAAGCATGAGGACTATGAAAGGAGGGTAAGGCTATAAATCAGTTTTGGTTTCACCATTTATTTGCTGTTAAATTACTTCTGCAATTATGAACCATAATGAATGATCCTAATTTAAATTACACTGTCACCTCTCTGAGATTTCAGATAACCACAACAGTAGAAAGGATTGTTACTTAAATAAAGTCAGTATTGTTATAATTTCAATAGTATCTATTAGTTGAATAGTCCTACTAACTGACATCATCTTTCACAGTTTTAACTTTGCCCTTTTATAAAAGATTTAAAAAGTATAAGATACTGTTTATAGACTATCCATCGTTGTACAGGTGTCCAAGAGCATTAGCATTGTACCTTTTTGTCCTGCTTCATAGCTGCAAAAAGGGAAGAAGCTTTTGTCGTGATTTGCTTAAAAATGAGAAAAGATGAAATGGGAGAGTCACCAAACATTTGGGAAGTCTCAACACTCTGTAGAGATGATGTGCAAGAGATAAAATGCCACATATAAGTTACAAATAAGTATGTAACCCCATGAGCTCAAAATATGTTATTTTCTTTAAAAGTTCCTCCATAATTAAACCTCACCTCAGTAGAAACTCTTTTTGTTTTTCTCAGAAGTAATGAAGTTATTCTGATGACCTTATACTGTGGATAAAATGTGTGCATAGTACAGCAGAATATTGCCCTGTTATATGTATATATATATACACATATGATTAAGAAATATAAATAACACATGATAAATACTCTAAACACTAAGATTAGTGGTATGATCACATATTGGTTTTTTATGTAAGCCCCTTACTCATATGGAATTAACACTAAACATAAATAGGTATATTATGAAAGATAAGAAAATTGATAAATATGTTATTTTTCAAGCCTTCAACCTTTTAGGAAATTTGAACTAGAACAACCTTTCTTACAAGATGCTTGGGAGTTTTTGCAGATTTTTTTTGGTTCAAGAAGACTACGTTGCTGTAGTATTTCAGCATTAGCGTCTGAAGATAAATTAAGTGTTGCTGATATACAATGAAATAATGATTCCCTGAAAAAAAAAAGTCCAAAAAATCCAACCCTTTGTAAATGTTACCTTTAAAAGTTATAGTCTCATTTATTCATAGAATTGAACTAGTTTACCTATCCTTAATCAAGGCAAGATCACAGATCAGAAGGAGGTGATTTATACATGAAATAGCTAAAATGTTTTTAAAAAGCCGCAGAAGTTTAGGTCAAGAAGAAACATCAAGAGATCAGTCATTCCATAATGGCAGCTGGTTAGAGGACCAGTTATGACTAAACCTTTTCTAACAGAGTTTTGTCTACTCCATCTTGTTTAATCAGTATTCTTTTGCATCATCTCATTCATTCATTAATTTTTCATTAATTTTCTCTAATTTTTTAATGTATTTGGGGTTTTTTTTGGGGGGGGTGGTTGTGGTGGTGTTTTGTAGTTTTGTAGGGGGGGTATTTTTGTTTGGTTGGTTTTGTCTAAGATAATTGTCCGTATGGCAGAGGTGCTTGTATATTAACTACTCAAACTCCTTGAACAATGTGGAGATGTTTGAGTGGAGTAAATAGAATCATCACTAACTAAAATGAAATCATATCCAGAACTAATCAGATAGAAATTTTCATGTATCTTAGCATCATTTTTAAGCGTATAGGTTTTAAATGCACAGGACATCAGAAAATGTCCCAAGATTCCTTGGTGTGGCAGGGTTCATACTGAACATTCCAGGGCACAGCTGATTTTTTTTTTTTCTGAAGCTCCTGAGCCAATGCAGCTTTTGCACAGAAAGATACCCCTTTTGCTGCACAGGCTCCTTGAAGAACACATGTACAGGGTGTCAGAAAAGAAGGTTTTAAAGTTTTGGTTAATAGGTAATATTTCATAATCTAGTCCAGATACTTCACCAGCTAAGGTTTTGAGATATCACCTGTCTCTTTTTCTTTTGCGTGAGACAGGGGAACACTGCCATGGAAAGTTTTTTCCTCTACCATAAAAAATAATATTTTTAACTTTTTACTTTGTTATTATTATTGGAGAGGATTATCCAGAACTGGAGTGATAAGAATATTTTTCATGGTCAGACTAGTCTGAAAAATGTCTTCCATTTGTTACTGAATACATACTGGAACTGAAATTGAAAGCTGTCTGAAAACCTGTTGTTAGATGCATCCATATGGAGTAACCCATGCTTACTGCTGGTCAGGAATAGGTAGCAAAAATTCATATTCACTAGAAAGAAATTTGCTGGTTTAATGTCAGGTAGTAGTTTGCTTTCTATTTCACAGGACTTTTTTAAGATCAAATTAAACTTGAAAAATAATTCTTTTAAATGAGAAGAAAAAAAATTGCAAAACTCACAAAACAGCATGAAGTGTATATATAGTGTATGAAGTAAAATTACGCAAACATAGGTAAAGCTATAACATTGCTACAGTAAGACTAAAATGGAATTAATCTGTGACTAGGTGCACTAATTCCAATGTACTGTGGGCTATGAAACTCCTTTCTGGATTCTTATCATTAATTAAATTTTGCATTTTGAGAATTTCACAAGTATTCCCTTCAAATGCTAATTTGAATAACAGCATGGTATTGAAAGCACCACTTCCAGGGAGGAAATAAATGACATGGAAACTCCTGCTTTACTAAATGTCCATGTCCTTGGTGTCTTTCTGCAAAGCCGTGTCCTGTGCTTTAAGCTGACTGCTGGAAACTTTCTTCTTTATATTAGAAGTTTATGTAGAATTGTGAAAATTTTCTTAATTACCTATTCAAAAGAAAAGGCAAAATGGGAGTGAAGCATTCTAAAATATTTTTTATTTCTAAACTGTCTTTCTCAACGTGACCAGGATTGCATGTGTGCTGTATCTATAAAAAGCTGTACATCTGCCTTCACAGAATTAAATTTGGATATTTTGGTGGGGTGGGGCAGGTCATATTTTTAAACTGAAAATGCCTTTGTTACCTGCCCATGGAGCCTTTGCATGTGTTTAGGAAAGTTTGAAACACAGATGGCCCTGAGAAAGAGAGCTCCTTAACTTTGAGTTATTTACTTTAATGAAAATTCTACATTGGTTACCTTAATTCTGAAAGCAAACAGTTTTAATTTTGCATTTTTTTTTCTATTTGAAAATTTCCTGTTCCATGATTCTATCACTCTCTATTTACTGTAGAATTTTGCACTCGATCATCCTTCCAAAATTCTCTATATCATAAAGGAAAAAATTTAAATGCCAGAAGCTTATATTTACATTTTCATGTGTTGTCGACATCACAGTTTATCAGTGCATTCGGTGTGAATGCTACTGTAGGTGGGATTGTAGGAACTGCAGTGCACACAGAACACACAAACATGAGTGTTACAGGCCAGGATGCATAGAGGAACACAGTGTAAAGGAGGGAAAGTGATGGCACTTTTTGAAAGATAGAGGGATGTAAGATAGCCTGAGTATTTGAGGGAAGAGTTTGATCAGATAAGGTTGTAATATCCTGGGCTGAGGTGTAGGACTTCTCTCTTTTTGGAGTAAAAGTTCAATACAACAAACCACCTACAGTTTGTGATTAAAAAAAAAAGCAAAGGTAATTCCACTCTGAAAAAATCTGTCTGAGGTCTTCAGAAAGCTTTTCCATTTGATCTCCTGTACCACCAAGTACTCTGCAGTTTGCTTGAGAACTCACTGCTCCTGCTCTGACCTTACATAAACCGTTGGTCTTGAGTAAGCAATTAATAAAATAATACCATTTAATGCTTTGAGAACCATCTTATCCAGTCATTCATGACCTAGTGTGAATTAACACTTGTACTACTTATTCTCTAATTAGGATTTTCATTACTTGATGTCTGCA
Source organism: Myiozetetes cayanensis (assembly GCF_022539395.1). Lineage (NCBI taxonomy): Eukaryota > Metazoa > Chordata > Aves > Passeriformes > Tyrannidae > Myiozetetes > Myiozetetes cayanensis. The sequence continues at coordinate 75,510,687 of NW_026086604.1, read as the reverse complement.
GATGTTGCTGACAGCTGAAGGAGTATAATTTGTTAGCTCAGTAGGCCTCCATCCTCAGAGCAGGGCACAGTATCTCCCTTTGTTCCTTTTTATTCAGTTTGAGTCTAGTCCTGGGTCTAAAGAGGGAGCAACTCTTCTCCTTTATGTAAACTATAGGGACCTTTGGAATTCAGGTCACAGGACATTTGTAAGGATAAATTCTTAATATGGTTTTTATTTTTAAATTGCAACTGATTATTAAATAAAAATAAACATATTTAAAATACACTAATTTTCCCGTTTTTCTAGTTTTATGCATCTGTAGGAAAAGTCAGGCATTAAATAATGAAAGAAAATTTAGTTTTGAAACACATTTACTACAAATTATGACATCATAGAAGACACTTGCAACATTTTTAGTATAACTTCTTTTGGAATTAGTTGTGAGCCAGATAGATAAAAAGTTGCTCTCAAATAAAACTGCTTCAGTGCTAGTGTTACTGAACTCTAATGGAAAGGATAAGTGTCTGTTTTTCAGAATGTAGCTGTTTGCATTTTTTTCCTTTTAGTTAGGTCAACTCAGGAATTTATCCTTCTTAGAAAAGACAGAATATATCCCGTAGGCATTTACAGAGAAATAATTTTGATACAATCTTTCTTGTTGTATTCCTACCATCAGCATTGTTTTAATGCTGAATACTTATTCTGTATTTTCCTCCTCTTGCACACACAGGAAATTCTCCAAGGTGTGAATTTGCGTCTGAACCAAGATTTTATTTATACTAACAAAAGTGGTGGGAAGCAGGAGTCATTCCTGGTTTTATCCAGAGTTTTCTTGAGCACACCTTCAGTGAATGTGATATTTACTACATTTCCAACATTTGTCTGGGTTTTCTGTGGTTCTGAGAGTACAACATTGTGGGTCTGAAGGAACATATTTCCAGTTGATTATTATGTTAAAATTATCTTTTGACAAAAAAAAGTTGACCTCTTATCAAAATAAGATTCAAATTTCTGGTGCCCAACCAGTAGTCATCTTTGTTACCATGAATTATTGTGTTGGGGCTATACTGCACCAGTAAACACAACAGCCTGCTAAATTATTCTTTACATGGAATATATCAGATTTTAAAAAACATGAGTAATATTTACTCACTTTAGGATGACTAAATAAAACCTTGTATTCAGTGGGTGTTTGAAGTTCCTAGCTATATATGTTTTTATTATTTTCATTTTTTTTCTGAAAAAGAATAAATATTTTGGAACTTGCTAGTACTGATGAAATTAGGTTGTAAAACTAAACACCGGAAGTTCAGAATCATAGCCTGGGTCTTCTGCTGAGCAATATGGGTACTTCCTCATGGTGTCCTTAAATGTAAAGCAGACAGTCTGTTAGGGAAAATATATTAATGAAAAAACTATACATCCAGAGGAGGCTATAGGGACTCTGTATTGACTGTCTTGTACTGACAGCAAGAATGTCTAGTAACACATATATTAATGGTCATTTTAATGGCTTCCTGGAATGAACTATTTTTACATTACTTTTCCTGCCATTTTATACATATTGTTTTAAAGCATCATTTACACTTAACCGTTTTTTGGCAGTCAGCAGCTTTGGAGATTTTAATCCTATTCTGCCTGAACATTTTCTGAGAGGTGAGAAGGTGTCAGAGCAACTCTGGGAAGAAAATCACTGAAATGACATCTATGTTGACATGATGACATACACATAAGAAACAGCCAGGAGAGGAATTTATTGTCTGGAAGTGTGAATAGTATGTTTATGGCATTTAATGTAGTTGAAATACTAGCCCTGGAGAAAAACAAAATTTTAACAGACTTTTTATCCCTTATTTTAATAAGTGATAACAGTGAATGGTACATCATGTCTGGAACTCCTTAAACATACAGAAAGAGAACATTAGTGTTACCTATTTGAATTAGATGATGGTGAACATAGGACAGTGTTAAATCAGAAACACAAATTTTGTGTTAAAAGTAACAATGCAGATTATATTATTGTTCATTTCAGTAAACTGATGAGCCTCTAACTTGCTTTGTTGAAATGCTTTCTGATAAGCACTATCAAAGGGTAACTGGAAGAAAGTAGTTCTCAACCAGGTTTTTCTTGTGATAAATTCAAGATATTCCATGGCCAAGATATACCTATGCTACAGAAATATGAAAACAAGTTCAAGTAATAAACGTATGTGACTTTACAATGGACAGCAAAGAATGTAAATATTTTTTTCAGTGAGAAATTTAGAACTTTGAGAAGAGAATTTTATTTGATTTTAAAATATCCATTTATCTAAAGCTATGTAAAATAAATTCTTCAGCATTTTCCATGTTTTTTTAACATATGGTAGAATTTTAATAACTCTAACTGTAACAATACTAGAATATCAAATGTTACAAAATTTACATAACAATCTCATCTGCAGATATTTCTTGTATATGCCATTACAGAAAAATATATCAAACCTGCTTTTAGAAAGTTTGCTCTTTGGTTGCTATTTCAAAAGTCTAGCATATTTTCTTATCCTCATTATTAGACTGTGTGTTGTCAGTCATAATGAAGAATAACTGTTGTCCATGAAAGGATGGAAATTATCTGTAGTGTGCTGAAAAGATATCATGCAGTACTTGCAATTACATTGTCAGGTGGAAAAAGTAGCAAAAGATTACACATTACAGAAGGCCTCTGTAGGAGTGCTGTTAACTCAAAATGCCAGTCAGTCATAAATTGTGATATAAAATTGGTTTATAAACATTTTCAGAACTTGTGTTTTACTTGTCCGAAAGTTGTACTGAAGTAAATGTAAAAAATTAGGGAGTTCTTATGTCTTACAATCCAAATTTTGCAGTAGTGGCAGTACAGATATTTATGGACTGATGGGGGTCATGGTAACTCTAGGGAGAATACAGAAGCAGTAGCACAGTACCCCTTTGAAAAAACTGTGCTCATTGGTAGGAATTACCTGATGAAAAAAAAAAAAATCTTCTGCTCAGAAATTGTATTTCTTCTTGACAAGGTTTATGTGAAGTAGGGAAGTACACAAAAAAGATTCTTACATTTTCCCAGTTTACATTCATACGAAATTCAGAAAGCTTTGTAACAGTCCATAAAAAGCATACTAAGGCTAAGGACAGTTGTTTACATTCCCATTCACTGCCATTCACATATCATTGGTGTGTTTCTATTTCTTTATTCCTACTAGTAAAAGCATGGTCATCATTGTAACAGTCAGGATAACTTTGTCGCTTTTTTACTGCAGTTATTACATGACTTTATATCTGTGGAGGAGGCTTCTGCTGTGAACATGAACCTTCCTCTGACTTACACAACAAAGATGTTGAAAGTAGAAATGATTTTCCATTATCAATTGAAAGTAGCAACGATTTTCCATTATCAATGGATTTTGAGACACAGGTGATCTTTTAAATTTGTGGAAACATTTCTTCAACATGATGATGCAGAGTTCTCTTCCTGTGTCATCTAGTGGTTTTGGTTTCTAGCAAACAGCAAGAGTTCTGCCTTATATGAAGATGGAAAATATCTGTGATCAGAAAAAAGCAATTTTTTTACAAATCTAAGTTTCATCCAACAAGAAGGAAAGCTGAAGACCACATGAAAGAGATTAAATGGCATTCTAGATGCAAAATCAGAAAATTACTTAACTTTTAAATTCATATTCTGATATTCAATATCGTGATACCACTTTCTAATATTTTAAAAACATATAACAAAGAACTCCTAATAAATAAAATTACAGAAAATTTCCCTCATTAATGAAAGCATGCATTTCTTTTAACTGGAAAATGCATTAACATGATTGATACAGAGCTCACAAAAATATGGAGATTAAATCCTTTTGAAACGATGATATATGCAGTTTTTGATGACACATGGTAGTGGGTTCTTTTCAGTTTTTTTAGAATGAATCAACTTTTTCACCTGAAATAGAAGCCATTGGACAATAGCTAACCTGTTTTCTTTCCACAGTCTCACAAATTTCTCAACAAATTAACTTCAAAGAGATTGAAACCAAAATGTGTGAAAGATTTTTGTAAGGATGGGATAAAAGGAAGCTGGTAAATTAATTATCTCTCCTTGATCCTTTCCACATAATATTTTTTCCTAATCAAACTCTGTAATTGAGTAAGTAATCCAGTCCCTGGAACAAAATTTCCTCTAGTTCATTTTACACAGCTCACAAAAACTGCATCAGAAAATCACACATTTATTTTTTATCTTCACAGTATTGTTTAGAAAGAGCAAAGTAAAAAGAATTAATTTAGAATATCACATGAGTACACAACAGAGTTGTTTTTCCAGAGCTTAAAAATTAATGTGCTGCCTTCAGATCTTTCATAGAGTAAACAGTATTAGCTGTAGCACTATCAAACAAACAAGGAAACAAACTGTATTTTCAAAAAGTGTTTTTGAATACTATTACACTAACAGCTATGTGTTTAAGTGAGCTATTTCTATCACTCTCACAAGAATAAGGAGAAGCTGTATGCATGGAGATCAGTAATATAGATTTTGACGATCAGGGTTTTAGAGAACTAATAGTTCTTTTCCATTTCGAAAAATCTGAAATAATCCTTAGGTTGGCATTCCTATTCAGTAAAAGCATATATGTCTTTTCTTTTTTCAAGATCCTATTAAAAATGGATGTGTTCCCTTTTTGCCTACTGCAAATGGAAAGGAAAGGTAGAGTTTGATTCTCTCTTTTTGCACATTAAAAACCAAAATAAAATACTGCAATGAGAGTAGCTTGACTGAGCAAGAACCAGATATGAAGGTTAAAAGCACCTGTAGAAAGTCTGCAGAAAGTGCGTGGAAACAGTAACTGTGGTTTTATTCCATCTTTGTCACAAATGTGCAATGTTTTTCAGTGATGAATAGTTTCTCGTTGCATCAGTGATTTTCCAAGCCTGGAACTTCTGTATCTCTTGTGACTTTCTAAAGAGTATATGCACTTACATTTTTCTGACCTAGACCTTTTCAGTGTCCTAAGCAAACATCTTTTCATATGAAAGCAGGCTTACCTCACCAAGTACTGAGACATAATATTGGTAAGTAAGACTACTTTTTGCATCTTTGAGGTGTAACATGACTGTGTAGCTGAATGGTCAGCCATTTACAAACAAAGCAGTGCTTCAGGGGTCTAAGTAAATTAGAGGTTTCCAGGGCCCATGCCAGAAAGTAGTACCATGAACTGAAGCATTTTCATTGTATGCTTGTGCCAATTTATAGGAATGGTGAGATTTTTAGAGGTGATTTTTACTGGTATAACACCTTATTATAATTTAGTAACTCAATCTGAAACAAAACATTTTTCTTCCAATGGTGATGATGTGTGGTCATGGCTTATTTTAGTAACAGAGTATCATCAAGTCATTTGGATTCAAATTTAGTCAAATTTATGGTTCTCATACACAGATCTAGGAATCTAAGTTATTACCATAATTACAGATTTATTGATTTTAAAGTGGGATTTGGTGACAGTAACTGCAAGGAGACGCTGAAAACTGAAGAACACTCAGTTTTATGATTTTGTCTAAAGACCATGAAATACATATGTTGTCTGCATAGCTTAGTAACATGAGAGGGGAGAAAGGAGTCATGTATTGCAAGAGCACAATGGTATGAAGTAGTATACCATTAACATGTGCATACCCTCCTTGTTCATACACATTGGAGTCAGATTTTGGTTACCAAATGGACAAACCTAGCAAAAATCCAGCCTAGATCTTGAGAATTATTTGGCTGAATGTAGTAATGAAACATTAATTTAAAGTCTAATTTGCATCTCTCATGGTTTAATTTACCCTTTTTTTTTTTTTTTAATTGATGATGTTTTTTCTAAAGGAATGGAAGAAAAGAGTTTCTAAATGTTCTGAAATTCTATTGCCTTCCAGGAATAATTTCTTTAGGGCATCAAGAATCCACCTCCCCACGTTCTTTCTCTGGGAGTTTCAAAGGTCAGCATTTTTTAAGGGTATCATGACTGGATAGACTAGAATCTGGTCGGGGACTTTTAAAATATATTTTAAAATACATTTTAATATATTTATATAAATATTTTAAAATATATTTTAATATATATTTAAATATATTTTTAATTCTCAGTAAATTTGGTTCAGTTCAAGGCTGTGCAACTCTTAAAAACCTCTAAAACAAATATACTGTGTAAATTGTACTTGTTGGAAAAAAGAATAGTTTCTGTGCCCATAATAGCATTTGCCCAAGTAAAAGATTTCTGAAATGAAAGCTTACTGCTGTGAAGAGAGTTCAGATGAAAACTTTGCCAGAGTGGAATTGTTTTTCTTCTGCATGCATTTAGACACACAGTACACTGAAAGAACAATTTTGGATTCTCTTTTTCTTGAAAATACATAGTGTTCTTTGAAAACAAAATGATGGCTTTATACATAAATGTTTGTTGTGGTGTTTTAGGATTGCTTTTTTTTTTTTTTGTCATTTGCTGAAGTCCTTTTGTATAGAGAGAAAATAGAAGTTAATGTTGATCACTTGTGGCAGCTTTAGTACACCTGATGTTGTTTCAGATGTGATTGCCCACGTACCTGCATTCTTCTGCCGTTACACACTTGTAAATAGCTGCAACAAAGGAGATGACTTCAGATAAGCACATCTTGCAATAACAGCTGTTTGTTTGCTGCAATGTTATATTGTGAAGTTAATACTGTTTCAGTTGTGTTTTTCCTGGATGATTGCAATCCAATTATTTTTTCTTCTATCTCAGAAAACTCATTCAGCAGATGGGGGAAACTGTGATTCTGTATTTTCTTGCTCGGTTTGACAAGGGTGTGGAATAGCTTCTTCTCAGTTTGTGGACACTGATATGGATAACACAGTTATCTCCTGGGCTAATGATACCCTCTGAAAATTCCATCAAAACGTGTGACATTGCCCAGAGCAGTGTCTTTCATTAAAATATATAATTCAGACTAAAGCAAGCAAGTCTGCGGCAAATCTAATGTTGCTTTTACTGCACAGACACAATAAACATTTCAGTAGTATCAGCTAGACTTTGATTTTGCAGTGTGCACAATCCCAAAAAATTTTATATGTGGTTTTTACTACTAATAAGTTATTGTATCATTTCTTTTGAATGAAATGTTTTGTCTACATAAACACCAAAGGAAGTCAATTTAATTTCTGTTATTATTAGACAGAAGATTAAAATATTTTTTACTCAGTATTTTAGTGTTGTACCCTTAATTCTTTATACATATGTACATTTTGATGGTTTTAGTGATGCATTAAACAGTTCCGTGTAACAAAAGTAAAGTAACATGCTATATTCTTTTCAATATATTCCTCTATGGTTTGCTAAATCTCATAGCTTATGTTGTTTGGGTATAATTTTGTCATTCCTCTGGCTTGGGCACTTATTGGTAGACTTTCCTGTGGTAGTGTTGTGCTGGGGCTGTCTTGTCAAGTTAAACTTATAGGCAATGACAACAGAATTAAGAAGGGGAGTTTCTGCTGCTTTGAAAGAATATGGTGCTCTCTGAATAGAAGACAATATTTAATGAAAAAGACGTAATGATAGTGTCACTACCAGAACTTAGGTTTTGATTTCAGAATTCTGTGCATATTAGTTTTGTCATTTATTATTTTTCAGAAATATTTTTTAATTATTTGCAGTTATTTCAAAGTACTTGAAGTTTATATGTACATAACCACTTCTACACTGATTAAGTTCATTAGGTTAGTGCAACAGTTCTTGATTTTTTCAAATCAACCTTGGACTTTAGTTTAGTTCTTATTTTTTTTAACAGAACAAGATATATCTTGTATCCATAACCAAGAATTTATTGGTAATTCGATCAAAATGTTGTAGAAGTCATAACTAATCCACTTAAAACACCACCCACACAACACACCAACAAGTCAAATTATTCAATCAAAGCAAAGTGGAGGAATCAGTTACACAGCTAAATCACTAATAGACAATTCTGCTTTAAAATTGCCCCTCCTATCCAGGTTTCTTTCTCTTCTGATCAGGCATGGTTTCCTGGTTGCAACTTGTTTTCCTTAGGCAATCACAGGGGAGCATGGTGATCACTATGAGTTGTTAGCATTCCACGTTCCCAGTAGAAGCAAAATGTTGTTTTTCTCCTCAGTTTTTTAAATGGTCTTGTAGTACTTACTGGTGTGCTTTTTTCCTGTTGGGCCCCGCTTCTTTACTGTCCAGTGGTTTCTGCCTGTATGTGGTCATTTGCTTAACAACTATGTATCTTTAAATATTTGTATGTATGACGTGGCTAAGCATTAGCTAAACAAAGGAAATGCATGGAGTTGATTGGTAGTGAATAAGTCCAGTATCTAAGCAGCAGTCACTTAATGTTTGGGTTTGTGATTAGTCTGTAGCCACCCTATCGTTTTGCAGTTACTAACAGTAAAATACTTTAGTACCTGGGCAATTAGCCTTCAATCTGTGCACTCATCAGTTAATATGCTGGTGCATCAAAAAAAGAAGTATTTAAAGATTTGTAGTATCAAAGTTAATAAAAGATTATACAGAAAATTCAATAACTGAAATATTTGGTATACCTCTTCAAATCATGCTTTTGGTTGATGTAGCCCTCCTACAGTTTCTGCAGGAATACTAAAAGAAAATTAAGCATTTAAATGGACTGATGGAAGAAAAATGTTGAAGTCTTAGCAAAACAAGGACACCTTGGTTGTTATTCTGCAAAATCAGTCATATGCTGATGATATAGGCTAGTTAAAGATTGAGGAACCATCATAAATCATCCTGAATGCAGCTTTCTATTAAGTATGTCAAGAAGTGCAGCCCACTGGGTTGATAAAGGTGACATTACAGATATGCCCATCGACTATTATTTTCAGTTTCTTCTTCCCCTAAAAAATTCAGAGAAATAAGGACAAGAATAATGACCAGCAGAGGATGAAATTTAAATCCTTTCTAGAAGCTTCTGGTTCCAGACAGGTTTAGAATATTTCATATAGTCTTGTTGGAAGCAGTAATATTTGCAGAAGCCAGCCCATCACTTAGGATAGAAACCACGTTTCCAAAAGGAATTCAGAAGCCTGCATTGACTGCCATTTGGGGGATTGGAAATGTTGCTGTCAGGGATTATCAGAATGAGGAAGCTCCCTGGGAATGGGTCAATGGAGACACCCCCAAGTAGGTCATGATTGGGCCAGCCAGAAGCAGGGGATCAGACGTAGCAGGGCAGTCCCAGCCCCAGTTACCTCCCTGGAGATGGAGACAAGCTGAGCCTGGAAAGGGCAGGGCTGTGAGGAGCTGGAGACCAGCTCTGCTGCAGCATTGCTGGGGCAGGGACTAGTGCCTCTGGGGAACTCAGAGGAGGTCGTGAGCCCTGGGCAGGGTGGGTGAAGCCTTGGCAGGCTAGAGAGGACTAAGTGGTAAGTGTAAGCTGCATTAGTATATAGTGGATAATTAGGCAAAGTATTGGTCTGCAAAGGAATATTTAAAATAGTGTTTAGAGTCTAATGTGAGACTGCTTAGGGAAGCAAGTTGGAATAATTAAAGAAGGGGAAAAAAAGCTTCATCTAATAACAGTTAAACAATTAATATCACAGATCAATATATAATCATCAGACTATCATGGAAACTAAGATCTATTGAAAGGCATTTTCAGTAATATTTTCATAATCAAAAACTCTCACACAGTTACCAGAAAGCTGTGTTCTAATGTTTCGCATATTTCCCTTGCATCTCTTTTCAAGGCTTACTCGGCATTATGACTAACCATGTATCAGTTTGCAATGACTTTGTATTTCTTTTTAAATTAAGAGACTCATACAATGTTGCATCTTTCTGTCTCTGACCAACAGAGCAGAGTAAAAAGTAGCATCAAATTTTGTGTTTATCTAAGCTATTGATTCACGTTTCTGCAGAGTGTGAGTGTCTCTTCCTCTAGTGTAAATATGTTCTTTCAGTAGTCAGGGCAGAGGTGGCGGCATTTCACTGAAATTAAATGGCCACACCCTTTCACGGGATCTGGTTTGAGATGACTTTCCCAGGTCACACAAGTTAGATCTGAACTGGTGAACAAAACGTGGGTTGGCTTGCATCTACATTGCTTAGTGGCATCCTTCTCTCTGTCAAATTAATCTGAAAGAGAAATACCTATAGCAGGTCCCAAGAAAAGATAAAGTCCACTACTGTCTGGCTAGATTTTGCTCCCTTGTTGTCTTTTATAAGTTATTACAGACATAGCTGCAGAAATACACTCTCCCAAGCCATGTATTTGTAACCTAGGTGGTGAATCACATTTATTTTAATTGGCAATGCTTTTGTGTAATAAACCACTTGTTGTGGAGATGATTTTCTAGTAAGAAGGGAGAAGAGAGAAGAACATCATGCTCAGCACATGAGTTTCTCATTACTCCAGTAGGCATTGTCTTAAACAAGGATTCTCATGGGCTCTTTTCAGCACAACATGTTACAAATAAGCATTTGAGAGAAACCTAAATATTTTTCTACTTGGACCAATTTGTACTGAGATGGAAGAATTAAAGAAGGAAAAAACAGTTCTTTAATCTTCACTTTGCAGAAAAATTGAAATATAAACCAACTGACAAAGGAAAAAGTCTTTTGCCATGCAAAATCCTCCTATGTGAATTTAAAATTAAACATTAGAAATTAAAAGGCCTAAATCAAAGTGCTATATTTAGAACAATAAAAGAAATATCGGGAAGTAAGGAAGCAGAAGCTTCTCTTAGCTTTTACTTGTTTTCACTTGTTGCCATACAATTGAAATTTAAAAGATATAGTTGTAAATTGAGGGCTTTCAGTGATTATTAATACCCAAATAACATTGTTCTAATGTTATTACTACTTTCATTTTTCAGTTGAAGTTTGTTGGGTAACACAATGGAATAATATATAATATATAATTTTTTGACTGTGAAATAAGCTATCTTTCATTTTTCCTAATATTTCTTACTTGTTAGATGTAAAAGCCATCTGACTCAAATGTACCTGGATTTTTTTCACTGATGACAAGTACAAGCAATTGTTTCTTTACAACAAAAATATCTGATGTTATTAATTTTTCAGAATGTTCCATGCATTTCATGCCATCACAGTAAATTTGTGAACATGCCTTTCTGCAGTACAGTATTGGAATGCCATTTGTATGTTGATATTTGGAGTTTTGAAGAACTTCTTAAATTCTACAGCAGTTCCTTATTCTATGTATTTCTTACCTAGTAATGTAACCAACTTTTAATTGTTTCATACTTTCATAATTCCAGTTATTGATGCAGTGAGTTTTGCTGGGATCTCTGTCTGATATACCTTAATGTACTTTAACATATACACCTGTGGAGGTAAAAGGAGAGAAGCAGGATGGAGATTCTTCTGATCTTTTTCAATCTGAAATAGTTTTGAGCTCTTTATATCTTCCTAAACTCAGCAAATTTGTCATTTTCCTGTTAGCATTTGCATACACCTAGCACTTAGGGCTCATTTTATCACAAGCCTGCAGCAAGAGGAAACAATTCTGATGGTTTTTGGAAAATTAGAATATGAGCAAACCTAGGCTAGAATACCAGAATACCTGCTACTCTTTTTTTTTAAGGAATAAATCACTTCAAAGAACATTTTCATTTCATAGGAAGTTTGTTTTCCCAGTATTTTGCATTGAGTGAATTATTCCTTTGTTAATAGAATACAGTATTATTCTAAGGATAAGAAATTATTAATTTTGCCAATGACTACTGTAAATGAAATGTGTAAGACTGTTCTGCTGTCCTAGAAAGGCAAAGCCAAACAGCCAGACTATTTTTCTGCTTCTTTCTTTCTTCCATTTTCAAAACAAAAGAAAAAACAACAACAACAAGGAAAGGATAAAGGGTCCACTGTGGTGACTCAGTTGTTTTTTGGTTATTCTGTCAGATCTTCTGTGGCTTGCATATAGCACATTAACTGATTTATAAGAGCTGAAAATCTTAAATTTATTAGATTTCACCTTCCCAAGGCCCCCTACAGTACAAGATATAAATTATGTGCAACACCATAACTTCATGGATTTAATACAAAAGATGAAAAATTCCATCAAGCTCCATATGTTTACTACTTTTACAATTAGAAACGGCAGATAGTTTTAAAGGCAAGACAGAGACCTGGAAAAAAGGTACAAGTAGTATATGAGAAAATAGCAACACCTCTGTAGTTTATGTTTTAAGTAAGAAAAAAAGATGTTTTCTACCCTACAAGTCTTATTTCCTCTCTATCCAATACTGAGTGGTTTTTGAACTGAGAGTGCAAACTAGTCTGGAAACTGACACCTTGCATTTCATTAATTAAAAATAATATCTGTCATTCTGCTTCTGTTTTGCTCAGATTCTGTATAAAAGCTTAGCAATGCCACATTGCATATACTGAGAAATAGGGCAGTAGGATAAGAATGAGTTTCTTCTTAAAATTAGAAAGTTTGCCTTCTGATTTAACATCACAATATAACTGCACAATACCTGAGGCTGTTCATTTCTGCTTTTTCACTTTCTTTTAATGGTGCTTCTCAATAAATACATTCTGTTCTCAAAGTCATTTCAAAGAAAAAAAAACAAAACAACAAACTCACAGAACTTTTCAGTTTTTATAAAAAAGACCCTTCCTTATCAGAGAACACATGTTCTCTTTTAATCTAAACAGGCAATTCTTTAAAGTCAGGTTAGAAGCAGTGAGACCTAATGGGAAGCTTTTTCATGTTATCTCATGTTATAACCAGTGTACTTAGTGGCTTTCCCCTACACAAACACTCCCACCCTGCCAAATAAATAAAAGGTTTATTCTCTCAAGGAGGGGCATAATATATTTAATGCATATTTCATAGCACAAACTGTGTGTTACGAACAATGAAAATACTGAAAGTATCAGTTGAACTTCATTATTTAATCATAAATAATTTAACTAAAAGCAAATTATTTGATTTTCTAATTAAAAATAAACAAACAAAATGCCTGTGTTTTGCTGTGGGAGAGAGTAATCCTAGACAGACATCTGCCACTGTCACACTGTGCAGTTTTCTTTCACAGTAAATAGATGTTGTCCTTCCAGACACAAAAGAAAACGTAGGTGGTTGGACTGAAGTACCACCACTGAAGCAAACAATACTCAGTGTGACTTCATCCAGTTTAGTGCTTAAAACAGGGTTTCCAGCAGTGAGTGCTGTAAAAGAACTACTAGAAGGACTAAAACCTAAGATAAATAAAACAAAAACCACCCCAGTTACTAGAATATTATTGATTTAGTGAAGTTTTCTAGAATGGATGGAGAACCCAAAAAATCCCACTTTAAGAAATGAACAATGTTGGATGGAAATAACCCTGGACAAAATGATTGGGTTGCCAGAAAGAGTACATGAGGAATTATGGCAAGAGATGGAAAGGGTAAAAACTAAGTAGAACAGTAATATAGTTTTTATATCTTATGTGTGATAACCTTTAATGAAATGTAATAATTAATTTTATATGATTTTGTGTATTTCTACAGCTGCATTCCAATTCCGACAAAGGTGATGGATCAGTCAAATACATTCTCACTGGAGAAGGGGCAGGGACTATATTTATTATTGATGACACGACTGGAGACATCCATTCAACCAAAAGCCTAGATCGAGAGCAGAAGACACACTACGTGCTTCATGCACAAGCTATTGATAGACGGACAAACAAGCCACTTGAGCCTGAATCTGAATTTATTATCAAAGTACAGGATATCAACGACAATGCACCAAAATTTACAGATGGACCATACATTGTTACTGTGCCAGAGATGTCTGAAATGGGTAAGGAAAAGAAACTGTTCTATTAAACAATGTTTTAACAAGTGAAAATGCCACTACTGTTTGTCATAGTTGTAACACATCCTCCTATAATTGATTGTACATTAAAGATATTACAATTAAGAAGAGATGATTAGAAAACATGAAATGCAACCTTGCATGTTACTAGTGACATTCACATTAAGCAAACAGTACACACATACATGATGACTGCAAGAGGAGAGTCACTCTTAATCTTGAATGTTTTAACATACGTTCCTGGGCCAATGATTCTTTACATTCTAGAAACAAAATGTATTCATATATCCTCATTCAACTACACACTTTATGGTTTTCTTTTATGTCTACAGGAGCAGTCTATGCAATTCAAATAATTAAACAAATACAAAGGAGTAGTAGTTTCCCAGATGATAGTTTCCTAGATTATTTTAGACATATATTTGTTTGTCTTTATTAAGGTTCTTATAAAGTGAACTGAAGTTCTAAAAAGTACTGATCTTTGGTTTTCCTGGTTATATAGTTCAGATGCTTTTTGAGGTGCTACATTATGTAATCAGGCTTTTTTATTTAATACTTCTTTGGTGTTCAAATTAGTTTATAATTTCCCCTGTTAGAGGAATTGCCAACAAAAATTTATGTAAGTACAGAAGGGTAATATTTTTGTGAATAATGTCATAATGCCTTTGTGTGAATTACTACAGTGAGTGCATAGAGCTTCCAGTAAAAATATTGTGAGTCTGTACAAAACCTCTTCAACTGTCTTTGATAAATCACTGTAGCACAAAGCTTTACTGTTAGAGTTGCAGTTCATTTCAGTAGCATCTAAGCTTTTATCTCAGTTATCTCTCATTACACCACAGAGTGTCATAACGAGAAATTCATTTCCTTTATCAACTGTCTCCAAAAATTTATAACTCCATCCTTCTCTTTATTCAGTTTCCTTTGTCTTTAATGGAGACCGTTCTAATTGATTATTTCCTTTCCCTTTGGAAGCCTTTTATTTTCTGTAAGGGGGAAAGACAGTGGAAAGGAAATCAGTATTATCCTCAAAATCAAAATTAGCTATTATAATAATTTTTATTTGTATTCTATTTATAAAAGTTTGATTGTGGGTTTTTTTGGTGTGTTGTTTTGTTGTGTTTTTTTTTAATCCTCTCAAATTGGAGCATTCTTGCATAAGTGCTAGTCATAATTTGGCAGTAATCTGAATCTGGTATTACAGCACAACTACATCATACAAGTTACTTTTCCCAAAGAACAATTTGAATGAATACTCTGGAATGGTACTTTGGGTTATAAACCAGAGTAGATTATGGTAAAACAATGACATTTTAGTGGTAAAATAAGGCATTAATGCATATGTTTTATAAATAAAATACTTTACTGGTTGTACCTGAGGTGAGTCATTAAAATATTTATTCTACAAAGCTTTTGTGTTCTGTGAATAAAACTGAGTTTTCATATCCCATCATACAGGCATGCATACGTTGTAGGTATACATTATATTTTTCACTGTAAATTTATTATCACTATTTTCTTTTTTCTCTCACTGATTTGTTTATATTTGTTGCATACTGAAAGAATTCTATTACGTCCAATTTCAGGAAGACTAATTCTATTATTGTTTCCACGGGATACATTCCTTGCGTCAAATTATGGAGATATCTGTGCCACTTTTATTTGTTCTGTAATTAATATGTTTTATGACACTTAGCTGCAAAGTATATACATAACTGAACTTCTCCATGTTATTTTATGGATTTCTAAGGATGCTTCACTAGTTTAAAAATTTCTTATGGTTTTCACATGATCAACATGACCTTTCAATGTTACCGTGTCTGTTACAGTCCTCATGCTGAGTGGTGTTATTTCTGATCTCAATTATGTTGTTTAGCATCAGCAGCAGGTTCTTTTTTGTCTCCTCGAGATGTTAGGTGGTATTTTCCCCACAATTTGAACTTTTCTTAATCTAGTTGTAAAAGCTTTAGGACCTTTATGGCCTTTCTTTTCTTTGAGGTCACTGACAAGAAAGTACAGGTAAGTTTTCTTAAATTTTTTGCCAAATATTAGATCACAGTGTTTACTGTGACACAAAGTGAACATACTTTATACGTACTATTCTGAAAGAGATGAAAGAAAAGACATATTCCTTGCCTTCATTGAACCTTTTCCCTAAAAGTTGCCTCCAGAACCAAGTTTACATCTGAAATTATTTCTTCTGCAGTGTAAAAAACTCAGTTTCATTGACAGCTCCGTGGCCTCTTTAAAGGTTTATGAAAGTAATCTTTATGTAAATTAAAAGGAAATAAGGATATTTTTTAATCAGTAAAAGACCTTCATATGTGTTAATTTTCAGCTGCAAAATGAGTGAAACTGCATATTAAGCTTTTAATGCTGAGTTAATTTAGAGGTGGGACTGGATGATCTCTAAAGGTCCCTTCTAACCATAACCGTTCAGTGATTATGTGATAAGAAGAATATTCCTGAGAAATTCTACTTAAGAAATTAACAGATATAGTAGACTTTTCTGACCTTCTTTTCAGGGTATTATAATGTGAGGCAGCCATAATTATGGATAATGTGGAAGACAATATTCAGGTTGTTTTAAATATGATTTATATTAGAAGTGCCTATTTAACTTCCCGTGTTGTGAAACTAAATCACATTTTGTTGACTCATTAGTGTTTTAAGACAATGCTAAGAATTAAGTTAGTTAGGCAGGAAATCCCTGTGTCCATTAAACTTTACCTGCTTTTCGCTTCTTTTAATTTTTGTTCAATAATGGTCATTTGAGATTTTAACAATACAGCGAACTATGGAAAGTCATGCATAGAGATTTGCATTCTCAACAGTCATATTTTATTGAACTGCCTCATTAAACACTAAAAATTTGTCTTCAGAGAGACAAATTGAAGTATTTCCGTTCATCTTTTGTTTGATATGTAACACTAAAAAATTTTTATGATAAACATTAAAAAAAGAGGAAAAAATCCAAAGAAATATATTTTGAATAAAACTACAGTTTGGTTCCCCAATCAAATAATCCTTTTTTTTTTTTTTTTTTTTTACACAAAAAAGGCAAAGCTTACAGATTGGTGTTCAGAGCATTCAGACATGTTTTATAGTTCTGTGTAAAGCATTAATTAAAGAAACAGAATTCACAATATGTAATCTCTGACATGTAGTGGGAAAGCATGTGTAATGGAAGTTATACTCTAAATAAGTGGAGACTCCACTTTGGGGGAAAAAAAGTCCTTTTTATTGTCTAACTGGAGTGACAAAATGCTTTCATAGCAAAATTTTGAGGTTTTCTTGACAGGCACTTTCACAGTAAGTTAGTGAAGAAAAAATGGAACGTATGCCTCTGGGTCTGATGTTCATATCTCTCCTGCTGTCTCTGGAGAAATTAGACCCCTATCTTTTGTATCAGAGTATTTTTTTCAGGTTTGCTAACATTTAAAATAGCAAGGGAGCTGTACTTTATACTTCTCTATCTAGATTCTTCTTTACATGTAACTCAACAACAAAAAATGATGCTGCATCTAAGTGGTACAAATGTATCTGGAATTATGATTTGTCTATCATGCTGATGAGCCTGAACAATGCCAAATTTGAAAGTAGTTGGAAGGCATAGGTACTCTCTTTACCTTTTTTTTTTTACAAGGCATTCTAACCCACAGCTTTCACAAGCTATCTTTCCTTGGTGCTCAAAAACTCAGGTAGGAGTTAGGCAGAAGGCCCAATGCAGGGATATTTTACAAAATGTTGAGCATGCTTGTGTAAGATAGTGGAAAAATTAAACTTCACTGAATGAGAGTTTAAGATGTACGGTGGGAGTTTGAGTTAAAATCTATGATTCTAAGTGTTCTTTTAGGTAGAAAGAGAACACACTGCCACTATTCAATACTAAATTACTATTATCAGATGTTTCTTGAGAGAGAGATCCAGTTGTATTAGAAAATCACTGTGGCAAATTTTAAGGTACAATGGCATTCCATTTATGCTAAAATGACCTGTCGACAGCTTATGTGAGATATCCCCTTTTACTGTTCCTGTTTCTTTTGTCCCACATCAATGAGCAATACAAGCTCTCAGATTCTTTTTTACCTTTTGAAATAAGGAGAGAGAAGAAAGTCTCCCAAGAATGAGAGAACTATGAAACCTCAGTATTTCTGGTACTTTCTTCTGAAATAGCCAAAATCTGTTCATCCATTTCAATTTTCTAGAATTCTGGGGAAAAGTGCTAATGGAAACTCACCCTGGTGGTAACTGTTTTCCTGGAAACAGGAAAATCTATAGATAAAAAGGTATGGAAATTGCCCAGCATTCTGGATAGCAAACTCTGGTAGGTGACTGACTATACCTGGTTTTGCTGTATGCAACTAAAAAAATAAAATAAAATCATTATTTATCAGTAATCTATTAGACTTCAGTGATTCCACAAGATTGAAACATACAGGTTCTTTTCAAATTAGAAATTATTGGAAAACTGAGTTACAGAAATATATCATTACAGCATTTCAATAAGCTACAGAATAGGGGAAAAAATGCATTTTCTGTTCTTTGAAGTGACCTGATGTGTTTTGCAGGAACCCTTATTATTAAATAAATACAGCTGAATAGATTCCTAGAACAGTTGAAGACAAAATACACAAACTAATTTATATTTATTTACCTTTCCACATAAACAGAAATGAAGTAATAGCTACTTTTACCATTAACGTCTGAATGATTATGAACAGATTCCAGCTCCAGCTTGATTTTATTACAGTATTCAACTTCAAATTCATCAAGATATCCTTATATCTGCTTTGTGAATATATTTATCTATGAGACTGTATGCATTTGGGCTTCTCAGAGATCAGAAGACACTATATTTAAGTATGAAGACACATTTGCCATACATTTTACTAAGTCACCAGTAGAGATAACAACAGCAACTCTTAGTAACGTGGCATAAATGAGAGAAGAGTTTCTCAAAGAGTGAAGAAAGTGTGGAGATTTGCATGCTTAGTTTGCTGTACCTCAAGTGAGACTCCATGATTTTAGATACTTCTGCTTCCACTGTACGCTTAGGGTGTTCACATTAACAAATAGTTCTGTGCAATGGAAACTGATCTAGGAAGCTAAACATTTGGAACTTAGAAACCGATGGCCCCACCATATGTTTTTGGGAAATCTTATTTCAGATTAGCTCTTGTCTGATCTCTGAGACTACATGCTTATTAGCAGTCAGAATAAATCAGGTGTATTGCTGAAGCACATCTCTTGGTTTAGTTTCATCTGAAGAAATCTAGTTAGCATGCTTAGAAATTGTTTCATGAGGCAAATCAAAGTACAACAAGTAGAGGAGATCAAGGGCTTCAATTCAAAAACATACTTCTCCTCACAACTAAGATGTGAAATTGAACACCTCAGAGTGGAAGTGATGCCTTAGTGCTTAATGTAGCTGAGAAGCCATTTTCAGATGCAGAGTTACATGACAGCATCCTGTTCTGTTATCATTATTCTGGTATTTTGATGCTGGACCAAAGGAGCCTGTAGAAAGCTGTGTCTGTAGAAGCATAAACAAATGGAATGAAGGCTGAACCTTTATTAACATGCAATTTTTCATTTACTGATTAATTATATGAAGTGTTTGGCAATGATAGCAAAAAGATTCATCATTAAGCAGCTTGAAAAATGTAGTAAAAAGTAAAATCACATTGTCTCCGTTCTATCTGTGCAGTACTTACACATTTTATATTCTAAAAAATGTTGTCATAACTTATTCCACCTTGTGACATTCTAGAAACTGTGATTTTATTTTTCTACTGGTTTTTATTACTAGTATAAATGTAATTGTACTTTAGTCCTTATTTTTCTAGTTTGTATCCTTAGCAAGGTTCTAGTAGTTTTTGAGATCTTTGATACCTTCCAATAGCCAGATGATTTTTTATTACCTTAGCATCTTTTATTGATATGGGGGCATTAATGGAAGTTATTTTAAATATTTCAACATTAATTTGCATTGTGGATAAAGATAATCCCTAAGTCCATGGATTTGAATTATTCAGAAATCAGTATCCAAGCTTTAGGTCTATGTGTGTTAACATGCATAAATATTCAAGCTATGTAGTTACTATTTATGTTTATATGTATGTAGTTAATTTACATATAAAAATAGAGAGAGAAAGACAAAAAGTCTTTTTAGAAATTAGTATAATTAGTTTTCCTTGAAAATATGATAGTATAATAACATATAGAGAATATGTTATTTATCTCTCAATTGTAGAATGTGAGGAATGTAGAGGTCTCAAAAATGCATTTGAAAATATTTATCATAAATTTATGTTTATTACTAATGAATTCTTATTTTCCTGTATATACAGGTACATCTGTTCTACAGGTGACAGCCACAGATGCAGATGACCCCACATATGGAAACAGCGCCAGAGTAGTGTACAGTATTCTTCAGGGACAGCCATATTTCTCTGTTGATCCCAAAACAGGTGGGTATTTTATATTTCTGTCAGTGGGATTTGTTATTTAAGTCTGGTAGGTGAAATCCAATGTGCAAAATGCAGGTGTGTGAGATTTTTGGTTTTTAATTCCTTTTATATCCTGTTTTTGTTTTAACACTGTGAAATTTAGGAGTTGATATGTTTTACTGAGTACTAAAGTGAGCCTGCTGTGTACAGAATTAATTCTGCATCATGGCATGATGTGAGCCTTTCAGCCAAACTAGAATTACCCTCTTTCATCTTTTCAACCCTCTGTTTATGAAGTGACTCAAGTATGCCTAATGCATTACAATTTTAAATGATTTCTTTTGCCCGAAGGATAGGCTTGGGAGGATTATTGAATATGTGCTTCAACACATATACGACAATAAATTATTATTATTATTATATTTATAAAACTGTTGTATTTTCAATTTATTCTATGACTTAAGAAGTAGAATGAACCAAAATATTTATGCTTAAACTTATGCATCACCATTTCCTTTTTTTCACAAAGTGTAAGTTATGTATAATGTATCCAAATTGGTTTACTTAAAGACAGAAGAAATCTCCTTTGAGGTTGGGAATTGTTAGTTTTGGATTTTCTGAAGAGCATGATCTTAAATATTAATAAGATTTTAAATTTTTAGTGTGTATTTGTAGTCCTCAATAATAAGGAAGTATAATTTTTAAAAGTACATTTTTTAATCTGAATTTTTTAACTGCTTTTTCTGATCTGTATCAAAGCTTTAATACTGAAGGGGAGGAATGAAATACACTTAACAGTGTATTTTCCCCTAATTAACTGTAGGCAATAATAGTGATTTTTAAAAGATGTTGAAGTGTAAATAGTTTTCATTTTAATGTTCTTGCATTTAAGTTTCTTTGCTTGTGTACATTAATCTCTGTGGTACTTGGAGGTGTGTCCTTGCTTCATTACAAGAGAAGTGTATCTGTGCCATCTCATCTGGCTTCAAAGTTAGTCCTACTTTGATTAGGACTGAACTTCATGACATCCTGAGGAAAGTCTCAATCTAGAATGTTCTATAAATTTGTGAGCTCATGTTAGTAAGGCTTAAGAGTGCAAAGCCTGACAGGATCATGTTGGAGGACTAAATAAGGTGCTGGGATGGAAACCTGATGCAGGCCTGTGTTTTGCTAACAGTTGCTGGCACACACCTTACCCAGACATGTGTGAGTACAGTCTGGCAAAGTACTGGGTGCACAGGTGAAAACCACTCTTGGGTACACGTTAACAAGTAAGAGTTATGGAAAATCAGTGGTACAGTCCTCAAGCTCTCTCTGCCCTTGTGTTACTTAGAAATACAACCCTGTTTTATATTTCTACTTCTGTGTCAGCACTATGAGGCAACGGTCTGCATTTTTTATTTTTATAATGGTGTGGAACTTGTAGCCTAAAGCTGCTATTCAGTCAGTGAAGAATCATAAGGGGTATTCTCAGTATCAAGTCTGTATCATAAAAGAAATAGCATTATTACATCACCGTATGTCATAGGGAAAGCAGATGGGAGTGTATTTCACTCTCAAGCCTTAGGCTTTGACAGGGATTTAATAACACTTTATGAACTTCAAGGTTTTTTAATGTTTGTCTAGAATATGAAAATTATTCTGATACTTTCATATATGAAAATGACAAAATGAGTTAAGTAGACAATGAAACAGTTAAAAAACAGGAGAAAACTTTTTTGGTTTTATAAGCTGGCTTTTTATAATTGTAGAATAGCAGTTATTTAATTTGGCATGATATAATGGGAAGAAAAGGAATATTGGAGATGATGGAAAAGTCTTGAAAAATAGAGTTTTTCACTATGAAATTTCACTTTGAATTTCTCAGGTTTAAGACTCATTTTCTAAAAACATCACTTTTCTGAATTTACTAGCATTTCTGTGACCTACTTTTCCTAATATCTCAATTGTTCAATTCCATCTTAACTATATTTTATCTGGATGTCCTCTGAATTTACACTGACACGAACAAACTTCCTTTACAACTTTGGAAAGACCAAAAGAAGCGAAAAGGGAAAGAGGAAGGTCCCAACATTTATGACTGAATGTAATGTTTGTGAAGCCTAAGGATATTGACAATTAGTAGAGCTTCTTGGAGCTATCAGAAGAAGATATCAAGATGTCTATAGCTCTGATGTGATTACTCTTGTAAGAAGTCTTCTACCTTAATGTTGTCTATATTTGATTTTAGACAACTTACTATCTGAATACTTTAAAGTTATAGATTTTTAGAAGCTTAGTTTAGAATAGTTTAAAAAAGATTATAGAACTTGTACATTTAAAATATAATAAAGGGCCAGCAATAAATTGCAAACTCTGAAATAGAAAAATTTGTGTTCTTGGCAGAAGAACATCTTTGTTAGCTTATCTGACAAAAAGATCTTCTCCACACATCCAAAGTGGGACAGAGCTGCAGTGACGGGAGAGTAAATCCCCTATCTTAATTAGACCCAAGCCCAGGCTCCTCCCAGGGCTGTCCCAGGACAGCCTCAGCCCCCTGTGCCAGGACTGAAACACATCATGAGGAATCAAAAGGAAGTGCTGCCCTGATTGCCCTTCAGACTGAGAGAAGTACTTCCTACAGGGGTATGGGACACATTACGAGATGCACAGAAGAGCTTCATGGAATTGCGTAGACTTATTCTTGGGTGTTTAGAGGAAGGACCATAGGCAGGGAAAGGGAGGGATTGAGATAGATTAGGGAGGGAAAAGCAAGTGATAATATGGGAATAAGAGGATAAAAGGGGCCATCCATATGCAAACAGGCTTTGCTCAGCACCTTTGTTTGTCCTTGATCAGCAGTTTGTCCTGTGTCTTATTATGCTCCATTTCTAACTGTTTTTTCCTGAGTAAAGGGTCTCTCTTGTACGTATGTTTGTAGGGAGGTTTAAATGCCAGCAACTGAAGCTGGACCATGAGTCAAAGGGGTCTGTCTGTGGATGTGATGCCAGCAAACTGGAAAATGCAAACCGTTTATTGCATGGGTGCCTATGCCAATGTGGGATCACTACATGGGCTCAGGCTAGAGTAACCAGCAAGTTGGATGAGTGACTTGGATTATGGATATGAACATGACCAAAAGTCCAGAGCAGAAAGCTGAAGAGCCAGCTGTTGGAGGGGCCAAGAATTCTAGACCAGTCTGGAGCAACTGTGGGTTGAATGAAAGTCCTGTTTGCAGCTCTGTGTCTCTGTGCATCGGTCAAGGGGAGACCAGGGAGCCAGGATAGCCTCATTGCCAAAGTCAGCTACTAGGAGCTCATAATGTGTATGTGGGGATATCATTGCACACTGGGGGCCCAAGAGGTCCAGGTACTTTTACTGGATATGTACAGTGTGTAAAGCCCTGGGGGATCAATAGTTTGCTGGTTGAGTGGTGATGTGTGAGCATGTCCAGGATTAAAAGTGGGTCTGTACCTGTAGCTGGAGGGGAGCTACAGGCCTCAGAATGATCTGTCCAGGTGGCACGAAGTGTGAAGTCTGGGGATCCAGGTGCTGGCTACTGGATAGACTGAATGTCTAAGGTAAGTTACAGGAGTGATTCACATTGAGTATGTGAGCATCTTTCCAGTTATAAATCATCCTTCCTCCTACTCAGCCAGAGAAGAATGAGGCTGTTTGTGCCATGTGTGTTTGAGTGCTGAATGGTTTTACCTGTGTGTCAACTATTATGTGTACGTGTTGCATCTGTGTGTGTGTGTGTGTGTGTGCCGCAAGGGAACACCACTTGACCTCATTTGCTTCTAAATCATGGATTAAAAATAGGAAGCTGCAGCAACCTCATCTCCATCAGGCTACCAACAATCTAGTTTATCAGTTGATTGGCTCTAGGATCTGTCTTTTGCTTTGTTTTGTTTTCCCCTGGGAAAAAATTGTAAATTCTGTGTATAGAAATTTGTTGCAACTATGTCATTTTGGCCATGAATGTCAGATCTATTGTCCGTGCATAACCTAAAGTTTTAAGACTTCCAAAATCCTTTTAATTCAAAGTCTTTTTAGGAAATGTTTTTTATTTGTGTTTATTAATTACTTTTGGTAATTAGCTGTGAGGTGTAATACTAATTAGTTATGTATTTAATAATTACCTCCAATAGCCTCTACTTGTTCATGTTAGCTTTCCACCCCAACTGCAGCAAAACATTCTGCTGAAATTTTATAAATAAGTAAGTACTAATAATGCTGATGAGAGGGAAGAAGTCAATGTCTAGATCACAGATATATTTACAAAGATTATGTATATAGGATTATATGTTTTTTCAAATCAGAATATTCAGGGAACACCAGAAAATGTGGTATGCTTATACATATAGAGTATCATTAGTTTCACTGTAAAAAAAAAATAAATTAAAAATTGAAGTTATTAGTGAAGAGTAGAGCAAATAATTCATTCATATACATAGTGTTTTAATATGATTCTTCCTTCCCCCACTCTAACCTTTTCACACATATCTTCCCCACCGCCTCATTCCCAAATTTTGAACATCTTTTGAAATGTCCCAATGCATGAAAACTTTTCCTTGGAGTTTTAACTCGAAATCCAATATCCCACCTTTCCCAAACCATGAGGTCTTTTGATCCATAAATTTGATGTAGAATCTATTCATGTTTGTTCTTTGCTTATGTGAAGTGTGGCTCATCAAACAGCAACAGTCAGTACTTCCCTAGTAACCCAACCTCAAGAGTTCATTTTGCTTCTGAGGAAACCTCAAATGAGACTGTGATATGTTTCTAGTAGCTATAGGAGCCCACTTTCAATTGCCATATGCTTTGGTAATGCAAGTGCAACCTGTAGTCCAGTTCTACTTCTTATATGGTAAACCATTTCTGGAGTATGTTAGCTAAACACAGTCAGTCTCAGATATATCAGTCTCTCTGAACTGAATTTACAGAGTGGATTAATCTGTGGGGCACGTGTCCTTTCAAATCAGCAGTTCTGCTGTAACTGTTATAAAATAAGAGATAAAACCTTCATTCATTACAGTTTTGAATTTAAATGTAGACATTGGTGGGATGAGAAACATATTTGTCATTTAATTGCATGCGAAAAAAACTCTTTAGATATTTATATTTATATATACTGTTATGTATATATTTATATATACTATATATATACTGTTACAGCAGTAATATTATAAAGATGTTAATCAGGTATTATTGTTTGGGGTTTTTTTATTTAAGATATTAAATAGTAAATAAATATGTATTTCTATTTATCAAAGAATGTCACTGCAAGTTAGTCCAGGCTAATCATGAAGTGTGAGAAGAGTGTCAACCTCCTTCTGCTTTCTGTCTTCACAAAATTTGAAAAACAGCTTCTCTTCAAGGATCCCTACAAGAAATGACCTATTCAGTGATTATCTAGTTTAGTTCTTACTGAGAGCACAATACAAATGTTAAATGTAGTCAATGGCTGAATATAGAGATTCCAAATAGAGATGAACCTCATAAACACCAATTAACCACCCCTCAATTTTGAGACTTTTGTCCAAGTCTGTAACTCTCCTTGTCTTTTTCTAGAAGTTCTTGATCATAGTTCATGTGGGAATGACAGATTCTTGTGATGTTATAATAAATAGAGTGTAATATTAAAGCTGCATGTATATTCCTCTGAAAACCAAGACAAATATATTGTTTATCAAGCTATTACAGATTTAATACTGCTACATAAGCACCAGTGCTTAAAAATATGATTAATTGATGGAATTTATTAAGTTCTTTTAACACTGAGGTAATAGACTAATGATTTAATGGATTAGGGCCTACCTCATCTTCTTGTTACAGAGAAAATAATTTACACTGATGTAAAAATGAATTAAATAAACTTTCCAGTGCAAAAAGGAAGAGCACCCTTTGCATGCTTTAGTAGAACAGCCTGTCATGGTATCCCATATAAGAATCTACTGTGCTTATTCAAGTAATGATAAAATATTTCATGACCCTATGTCCCTGTGTGCTTAGAATATCACATCAGTTAAGAAAATAATTTCAGAAATCAATTTCTGACACTTCCTTGAATAAACATCCTTATTTTTCCTGTTAAGAATTTTTACTTTTTTCAGTTGAAATATCTTTCTTAGTGAATCTGTTTAAAAATGAGCATGTTAACCAGGATTAATGATTCCCTGTTGATATACGGGTTGGTTCATATTAGACTGCTAAGTGAATATGAAAATGGAGAGTCCTGTGTTTATCTATTTGCTTCATACTGAGAGGCTCCAATATAATATAAATAACCTTACAGGACTATAGCAGTATCTTACATAAATGAATGCTTCTGCTGTAAAGGAATACCTTATGACAACCATTATGAAATCCACAACTAAAACATCACAGCTGATTCCCAGGTTCCTGTGGTGATCTTAAAGTAACCTTGACCTCCTCTATCACACTTTTGCACGTGGACTTTTAAACTGTTATTGGACACCGTGCAATAATATTAAAGGGCAACAAAGTTTTTTGAAGGGCTTGGAGTATAATTGTTATGAGGAGCGGCTGAGGGAGCTAGGGTTGTTTATTATGTTTATTCTGGAGAAAAGGACGTACAGGACACACCTTATCACACTCCAGAACTGTCAGAAAGGAGGTCGTAATGAGGTGAATGTCTGTATCTTCTTGTACATAACAAGTGATAGACAAGAGGAAATGACCACAAAGTGACCATGGTAGGTTTAGACTGGATATTAGAAAAAACTTCTTCACCAAAATGGTTGTCAAGCATAAAATTTTGCTAATGACACATTCTATTTAAGCTAGATAAGGAAGTATCTATGAGGAAAGTTCTGAATTTTGCTTGTCACTGACTTCTACTCAGTATCAGGGTGAGGTCATACTGAAGAATCAGTTTGAAAGTTTAGTTATTTTAGTGACTGATACATCTTGCTAACAGTGTGTAGGATTAAAAGAAATCTATTTTGTACATGGGGACTGAAATTCTATCTTGAAGTTCTAAGAACTGTATTCCATATTCAAGTTTTCCTATGTTTAATTTCCCTCAAGGAATTTTTGAAATTTTGTAAAAGAAATTACATTTCTAGTATAGACCTTTGCCAAAGTCTAGATTTTGTTGATAAGAGTATCACTAAAAATTCAAACTCAACATTTGAAAAGTCTTATGTTTTTCTTCTAATTCTGCCAGGTACTTGTACAATGCACTCTTCCATTCCTAAAGGAACAGAAATATGTGCTTCATCTAAAAATACTGTCATGAACACTTCTTTGAGAGTGTCATCTGCTAGCTCTCAGCTAAGAGTAAATATTGTAATGTCTTTTGCTTTCAGTTTTAAGTAAATATTGGATTTTCTACACCTACAGTTTTGACACTTCCGAGAAAAACTCTGAACAATGGACCAAATTCTCACGGTTCACACAGGTGTGTTCAAGATATACTCTTAGCGTTTTCCCAAGAGTCATTCAAAGGATAACTCCAAGGACTAAGGTTTCTAAGGACTCTGTCTGGGTACAGTGGAAGACTTTATGAGGGCATTGGTGCAACTAAAAGCCTTGTTGCTTAGGCCTTGTTTTCTACTTTGCATGGAAACCAAGCAGAAGAGCCTTTGCTAATCAAAAGTGTTCAAAGAGGAGGGGCAAAATGTTCTGTGCAACCTAGTTCAGTGCTTCTTATGGTGATATTTGCTGGGACATTGTCCTTCCTGTGTATCTTGATGCAATTTTTGCCATTCACCCCCAAGAGATATTGTAGTCTATCTGTTGGAGCAGACTTTGAGGAGCACAAGATAGATTTGATCACTCACCAGGATCAGTGTTCTGGCATGATACTTTTTTTGCTTTACATCTACCAACACCATCTCTCCCAGCATTAATCACAGTTAAAAATGACAAGCATAAGATGCAGAAAAGTTAGGGCAAAAATATTGCCTGATGTTCTAACCTTGTTTTTCTTCTCTTATGAGGTGAACCATGTGTATTAGAGATTGATTTCAGAAATAGGGAACTATTATTTGTTTGATTCACTTTTGTTTGTTATTCTTTTACCATCTGGTGTTGTGAACAATTACTAGGGGCAATATCTGCTGTTGTCCAGCCACAAGTTATCCTCAAATGAAAAAAAGATTGATTAAAAAAAAAAATTGACAAGTTCCCAGGTCATCCTGGCTTCCTTACCAGGGCTACTAAAATGTGGTAATTCTGTTCCTTCTGTTGGTAGACACGTTTTTGTTTATTTATACATTTAAAATGTAATGGCCATTTATTGTGGGATAGCCCCAGTAGATAACTCAGCCCCACACAGCCACCTACTCACTCCCCACATGATGGGACGGGGGAGAGAATAGGACAAATACAAGTGAGATAAAGATGTTTTAATAGGGAGGGTGAAAGCCACGTACATAAACAAAGCAAAAGAAGGAATTAATTCACCACTTCCCATGGGCAAGCAGCTGTTCAGCCATCCTCAGGAAAGCAGGGCTCCATCATGTTACAGTGACTTGGGTAGACAAATGCCATCACTCTGAGTGCCCTCCCTTACACCTTTTTTCCCCAGCTTTTATTGCTGAGTGGGACATCAGGTGATATGGGATGTCCCTTGGATCAGTTGGGGTCAGCTGTTACAGCTGTGTCCCCTCCCACTTTCTTGTGCACACCCAGCCCTCTTGCTGGTTGAGCAGTGTGAGAAGCAGAAAAGACCTTGGTGCTGTGTAAGCACTGCTTTAACAGGCTAAAACATCCCTCTGTTATCAGCACTGCTTGGATCACAAATCCAAAACAGCTCCATATAAGCTTCTATGGTGAAAATTAGCTACTTCAGCCGAGATCAGTCCAGAGGTGAAGCACTGTCTTTATTTGTGTAATCAGATTTGAAGTCCTGAACTGAAAGCAGTGAGACATGTGTGATCATGTAATCTGCTCACCATTGCCAGGCTTTTCTTTTACTTTCTATTAGACATCGGAAAAGGCTCCTAATATTAATGTTTATTAAGATTGACTTTTCATACTTCTAGACATTCACATCTTTTCAGATGTAATGAGGATTATAAGGAATTTACTGTGTTTTTAAGGTCTAAAATACTGTACTATATCTATTAGAAAATTAAAGGTCTTGATGTGATAAAAGCATTACATTAAGTTTCTCAAAAATGTCTGGTTTTCCAAAACAGCATTACTTTTATGAACACGTTTATCTCTATGTCTTTGAACTTTACAAAAGGTATATGTGAACCACTAATTTGCATTCTTTGTTTTTAAATAAGGAAGGCTAATCCATCCAAAGTGTGGAAATTACATGTGTGATAAAATATGCTTAACTTTAGGGAAAGAGAATTAATAAGATTTCATCCTAAAGCAAAAAATACATTACTGTAACTTTTAGCTCAACTAGGATGAGAACCAGGACATTGACTCAGATGATTAATGCACTAGACCGTTTAAAGACTCTACCCCTAAGGACCAATCCACATGTCAGAAGTACTTTTACAGATCAGTCTGTTGTTGTGAAATTAAGCATTGAATTTATTATCTTTAATTCTGCTAACAGGTGTCCTTTTTCTAGACAATAGGTTATTATTTGCATCTCTAGTTCTACAAAAATGGATTACTGGAACACTGAATCTTTTTTTTTTTCCCCCTAAATTTTTGGATAAAGTCCTGAAATGAAGATAAAGAGCAAAGCATTAAGTTGAACTTTGCAGAGGTACCCTAATTCAAACTCATCTCTCCTCGATCCACATTTCCCTTTTCCAATTTAATTTTCGCTTTCACAAGCTGTTGTGGGTACTGCTGTTGTTGAGGATAATAATTTCAGAAATGGTGTTAAAGGGTGACAATGAAACTTTGCAGTGGCAATGAAAATGAAACAAAGCAGCATTGAGGTTCTATTCCAGGAACTATGTTATATACCAGTTTAGTAATGCTAAAATACCTGCTTATAGTTGTAGACACACTGATTATATAGTTTTTAAAATGGCTTAACTTCTTGCATTTCTCTTTTATGTTGGTTTGGGTTTTTTTAACAGATATATTGTGTTAATAATGTTATTGCTTTAATAATAAGTTTCAGTGAGTTCACATTTATTCCTTTGATATTTTGAGGTTTTATATTTAATTCATGCTGGAGTGGAACTCCTGTGATTTAAAAACATAGCTACTCTTGGAATTAATGCATAATCTACATTAGATCAATAAAATAGCATCCATCTCTTTTCCCATCAGCCTTCATCTTTTAGAACAATGCATACATTTTCAGTTACATTCAGAGTAAATGTAGTTTTCATTATATAAATATTTTTATAATAAATATAACAAGACATGATAATGTCTTATAATAAGCCATACAGAAGAAAAAACTAGTATGATGATAATGATTTGCCAAAGGTTATGTATGAAGATATTCTTCTCAAGAAATATTACCCAGCAAAAATTTTTCAGCTGCAGTTGAGCTCCTAAGAAAAACTGAACACTTTATAAAATTAACACAACCTCCATATCTGTTGACCATCCATTTAAAAAGAACAAACAAGCACAAGATATTTGCAAACCCATTTTACACTAGTTTTACAATATGCTAAAAACAAAGATGACATTTGGGGAACTTTTATAATTCAGTTCTTATCTGAATAGAAAGGGAAAAAGAAATTACTTACAGAAAACACCAAGAAACTTGTGATGTGTCCAGGAAATTTGACATTTACCAGCTGTATGACAGAATTTGACTTCTCTTCAGTATTGAACTTTGATGCCTTCACACCGTCGCTGCCTGTGTGAATGGGGAACATGAAGCCTGACGATAAGCTTAGTCAGTTTTGCTTAGGTGGCGTCCATCTTTTCTGAATTTGCCCCAGAGTGTGATTTCAGCCCTTGCTGACTTTGTCAAGCCCAGGAGTAGCAGCAAAATCACTATCATGGGCTTTCTCTGGTCTCTAGGACTGAAGATAGGCTACAGTCAAACACAGTAACCAGCAAATTTACCTCACATCTTTGTAATGGTCTTTATGAGTTTCCAGCTTATTTGTAAATTTAAAACTTAGAAGAGACTATAACCAGACTTCCCAAGACTCTATAACTGTACTTCCATGAGAGGATTCTGTTTAGTATTGTTTGGGGTTTTTTTGGCTGCCATCACCCAGCTCTGGCCTCTGACCCCAGGAAGATGCCCTGACAAGTGTTGCAAATGTTGTTGTCAACAAAAGTGTGTAAGATCGTTGTTTTTCTTCACATTTTAAAACCCATTATCGAAACTCATCCCTCAGGAAAAAAGAAAAAAAGGCTTTTAAGATTCCCAGCCAGTACATATGCTGTGCAATATTTTAAGCATTAGGTAAAGCCCCTGAAAATTCTCATGCTAGAAGATGGAGATGCAGATCTGTTTGCTACCCATTGCAGAGGGGCAAAGCCCAACCGGCAGTCTATAATTTAGGTCCCTAAGGAAGTGTTTAGTTTTCTTTTCACATAGTTTTGTCTTACTTTCTTCTTGGTACACTTTTCAGGATTAAATAATGAAATTTTCTATAGTATATTAATAGTCATTATTACAATATTAAATTATTGTAAAGCTGCTGATTCTCTTCCTATTTCCTTAACTGGTCCATACAATTCTCAGTATTTCTTTTAGCTAATATTTTGATAACATGCTTATGATATTTGCAAGGAAAAGTTCAATGCCATATATAACACTAGGGAAGGTGCAAGAGTAGAAGCCTTCCTGGAATTTACTAAAGGACTTGCAGTCCCAGAAGTAGATATAGCTATCATGGGAGCAATTCTGAGGGGAGAAGGTAGATTAAATGAGGTTTTGTTCTTTCACAAACTATTCTTTCAAGAAATACATTTTAGATCAGTAGATTGCATCTAAAAGTGTTCAGGCAGAAAATGCAACAATTCCCTGTGTATCGAAACACCATATGAGTTAAACTTCACTTTACTTGAATTGAAGATGAAAATAAAATAAGGTACTTCAAGAGCTAAGGCTGTTTCTTCCTCAGAAATCTCTCCTATGGTGAGGTTTTCTGTAGGTTTTTTGTCTTCCACATGAAATGGCAAGAACTAGTAACAGTGCAGATCCTTTCACTTGAATGAATTTCCCAAGTTGAGGCTTTAATTCACTTCTAATCAGTTCTGATTAAAAGTTACTATCATAGTGAAATGGATTAATCATTTGTAAAAGAACATAGAAGCATGTTTACTTGTGTAATTATTTGCTTTTACTTAAACGAAGTACCCTTCTGTGCTGTAGAGAGGAAGCTTCCATTTGCAAAGCGGATAATTGTGTGGCAAATATCTGGCTTACTTAGCACTTTTGAAGATAATAAAAAAAAGAAAACCTGCTCTTTAAATTAGGAAAATTGGAAAAAACTTATCCTGTTGTTTTTTAACAGAACTTTCTATTCATCTAATGGTGCTTCTGATTTTTTTTTTAATATGTCTCTGTTTTAATAAACCTGTGGTTCAGGTGTGATATATCAAAGGATCCTGATAATATATGTTAAGATATATTATTCCTGATTCCAAAAAAATGACATAAAATACAATATATAATAAAAAAAAATTACTCCAGAATTTTTTTCTAACCTCAAATTTGTGTAGTGCAGTACATTCTGCTGGAGTTTCAGAATATTCTGGTAAAACAATGCTTGCAAAGTGTACCAAGATAATAAAAATAATTCAATGCATTACAAAATGCTATAAAGTGTATCTTAAAATTATTTTTCGTAGTTGCTACCATGTCAAATGATTAATTATAAGGTTATAAATTGCTGGTGTAGAAACCTTATTTGTGAACTTTCATGAAAGAAGTTAAAAATCTTATTAAAAAATTATTTTACTTCTTAACATGATGGACTACTATCATGCTATACTGTTGTTAATAATTTTAGCATAGTTATATATATAAGCACGAGAACCCTTCAGTTTGTGTTCAACATGCTGCTTTATTTATTTTGAGACACCATCTCCTTGTTCAGATAATATCCTATTAAATCAGAAAATTAAGAGTGAGTGTAATATAACACAAAATACATGTGTAGTACAAATGAATTTGGCTTGTGTAATTGTTTTTGTAACACTGTTTCTTGGCATAGCTTTTGGATATTCATCATTCTTGTAAATTCTGTCTTTCTGCTTGTCTTCAGGTAAAATCTTCTTTTTCCCTGATAGTATTTCAACGATAAAGATCTTGCAAGTGGGGTTTTTAAAACTGGACTGCTTAAAAAAACCCAAACAAGCAACAAATGTACCTAAAATCAACATCTGTTAATTTTTAAAACTTTTGAAGTATCCATTTCTGGAGTTGCTTCTTTTCAAAGAAGAGCAGATGCAAAATGAAATTAAAAAAAAAAATGTAAATTTAAATATAGTTGATTAGTCTTTGACTTTTAAATATGTCATGAAGAGATAGTGATACATATTTACCATCCATGTGTTTCTCTCAGGACATATTGTTCTTGCAAGAAATGCAAAATAATGAATGTCTTGTCTTGCTTAGGAGCAGTTTCCAGGTGTAGTAATTTATTACTAGTTTATATGTCAGATACCCATTACCACCTATCTTCAAGCAAACACTGAAATAAATGGAACTGAGAGTATATGTCTCGACCAGCTAACCTTACAAGAAGTGAAAGATCCACAGATATCTTTCATTTGAAGGTGGTTTACTTTGACTTCACAGGAATCTTGTCCACCTTTGAATAGAGACTCCCTAGCAAGACTTCAAGAACACTCTAACCCCGTGAATCTTTGTTGTGGGGTATCTACTGCATTCACGGAGTAATGCATTAAGCTGCTTGTCAAAATCTAATAAGTTTTTTTTTTTTAGATTCATTTTTTATTAATAATACAACTAGCAACTGTTGCCCGATGACAGCCATAATGTTACTGTATTTTTACTGTTTTCTTCTTTTAATTTTGAAGATCCTTTCTTTCGGATGGGAGTCCTCAGGGTGAGTTTCAAGCCTCAAAATTAAAAATTATTCATGTAGCTGCTGACACATATTCCTAGGCAAAAACAGAATAACAAATCAAAACCCAACATCCTCTATGTTTTCTTCCACATCAGCCATTTTACTTAAAAGATCCTGAATTATTAGTGAAAATGTCATGTTTAATAGGGCTATACTACATGGGAAGAATGTAAGAAGCAATAGGTAAAAAAGAAGCAGTGCTTTTAAATTCATGTTAGGTGATAGAATTTTTTAATCAACCTCACCTTTTCACTGCATTTCTATCTATTTTTTATCAGTTGTTAAGAATTTTGCACCACTGGTTTTATGATAAATAACTTCTCCCTGTAAAGCAAATAAATTTAAAATACTCACTGGTGAAAATATGTAAAGGATTTTTTTTTTTTTTTTTTTTTTTTGTTACAGGAGATAGAATTTGGAAGAACATTCAACCAGATTTTTTTTTTCAGTGCTTGCAGCTTTTGTGGTACTTTTAAAACCCAGGCCATGATGTAGGCTGTGCTGCAAGCTGTCTGTGGCTGAAAAGAATATCAGACCACCTGTCTCAGTAGTGTCATAGTTGTCTCAGTTAACTTTATATTTGAGGCCTTCTCCAGGGCTCGCTCAATTTACATGAGTAGGAGGACACTACAGCATATTCTAACCCATCAGTGTCCCCTGACCACAGACATGCTTCCTGTCCTTAGAAGAAAGCAGAGTTTGAGGGCAGCTGTGCCACTTTGAGCATTCCTGAGTCATAAACTGAGCAGCAAGCCTTTGGTCTGGTGTTCCCTGCAGTTATGGGCTGCTGTGGGCATGCTCTGCTAGCAGACCCTGCCCGATACCGAAGAACAGAAAAAGGCCATGTTGGTATTTTCCTTTTTGACAGATCAAGTGGAAAGAAACAGTTCATGTTCAACAATCTTAAATGTCTTTTCCAACCTAACTGATTCTTTGGTTCTATGTTAGCATTTGCTTGTGCTGGCCAGTTTCTTATAACATGAATGCTCAAACACCCATATATCAAATAGCAAGGAAGTCTGTCTGAGGATCATTGGTCCTCATATTTGTGGTAAGAAGAGTCTCCTATCTGGTGGTAATCATCCTAGTGCCTGTGGAACACTGTAATGTCAGCTGGTTCCAGTCCAAATCAGTTTCATACAGATTTAATTTTGCAAGCACAACAATATATATCTGATCATGTTACTGTTCTGAGTGAATGGCTCAGTAGACCACACTCCAAAATATATTATGATGGCATTACTCCTTTTTCTTTTTGTCCATTCATGGCCTACTTCAGTGACTTAGTTGTAGAATATCTGATTAAACTCTGTTAATTCAGTGAAATTTGTATTAAGCTCTGAAGACTAACCTTTCGGCATTGAATCAAAAATTATTAAGACAGCAATACAGGATCTAACTCTACTTCATTGTCTTCATGTGAGGTTTGGTTTTACTTCAGTGTTTCCTCTCTCTGACTAGAAAGACTAACAAATAGAAAAAAATTCAAGTCTAATTGAAGAAGAAAGGAATTTTAAAAAGCCTATGTTTTCTTTACATCTGTTTTTAAATATCACATGATAATATATTTAAAGGGTAATTATAGCGTATTTCTTTATCCTTACAGTTTTAACTGAAAATAACTGTTTATTACTTGGGATACTTTGAAAAACTGTTGCAAAAAGTGGTGAAAAAAGATTTATTGTTTTTCTGGATCAAAATTTAACTGCTAGTGATATGCTTAGGCATAAAATTTCAGTTATGAAATAATTAAATGAAGTTCCTTTAAATCAACATCAAACCTCTGATTTGCAAGAATTTCTGTTCAGCTTAGTGGGCACAATGTTTTTTAGATAGTTTAGAGTAAGTCAGGAGTTCCTGTCTAGTGGAAAAATGAGAAAGAAGAACTTTTTCTGCTCAACCTGTTGCTTCCCTGCCTAATAAAAAGCACACAATCACCCTTCTGCATTTATCTTTGAAAAAAAAATTTCTACTGAAAATTTTCAGACAAAGTCATAGCTTGTCTGTTGAATATATTCCTGATGTTACTTATAAGTTTAGACAATCCATTCTCATATATATTTATAGTTTATGTTCCATGATTCAGGAACTGTTGATGAAGTAGTAAGTAATATTCTAATTTTGCTATTGTGCTTGTTGGAAATGTGGGTGTAGTACTGAGGACAAAACAGAAGAAGTAATATGTTTAAAGTTGGAAATTGCAAGTGGCAAGTGGTAGGTTAGACTGCTGATAACTCTGAATTAATTATGTATAGCAAAAATTCTGCTAACTGAAAGAAAATATCAGCTTTCAGATGTTTGGGGTTTTTTTTACTATATTCTGAGAAGAGCTGATGGCAATGCCTATAGCTGAGGTTGAGTAACAGTTTCCACTATGAGGCACATAGACTTTGCTACATTTTATTATTTAAGCTGAAATGATCTATTATATAACTGTATTATGATCCAGTTACTAACACCTGATGAAAAATACAAAAAATACAAAAAGTACAAAAAAATACAAAGATCAGTGTTTACAGAGCTGTTGTACTGTCTACTCTTTTGTATGGGTCTGAATCATGGGTCATTTACCACCACCACTTGCGTCTCTTAGAACGCTTCCATCAGCGCTGCCTCCGTACAATTCTAAACATCCACTGGACTGACTATGTGACCAACACGTCTGTCCTTGAACAGGCAGCAGTCACGAGCATTGAGGCCATGCTGCTGAGAACACAGCTGTGCTGGGCAGGGCACGTCTCCAGGATGCAGGACTACCGCCTCCCTAAGATCGTGCTCTATGGGGAACTTGCCACTGGCTGCCGCAAGAGAGGAGCCCCGAAGAGGAGATACAAGGACTGCCTGAAACAATCCCTCAGCCTTGGCCATATTGATCACCACCATTGGTCTACCCTGACCTCCAATCGGGAGGCCTGGAGACACACCATCTATAACGCTGCTGCTGCTTTTGAGAACACACGCAGGATCACTCTCGAGGAGAAAAGACAACTCAGAAAGAATCGCTTGTCGATATCACCTGGGGAGTCTTTCTGCTGTGCCTTCTGCAACCGGACTTGTCTATCTCGCATTGGCCTTTTTAGCCATCAGCGCACTTGCAGCAAGTGGGGGTAGAGCCCTTCTCAAATCTTCGTTCGCAAAGCCTGGCCATGATCCAGTTATTAAAACTATTAGAAATGCCTCTGAATTAAGGTGCAAATGAGACTATGTGCCAAAGTCAATAGTATAGATTTTATTTAACAGTAAATCTGAAACAGAGAGAGATAGATAGAAAGCAACAGAAAAAGGAGGGGGCAGGGAAGAAAGAGAGTGACAGAGGGATTAAATAGAAAATGTATCACCACTCTGTGGAACCACATGGCATCCCATGGGTCCTGTTCTTCTGGTCTTGATGGTGAGGTTCCCACAAAACACAGAGTCCAATGGATTAATATATGTTCAGGAGGTACCAGGTACCCCTCCTGGCAGGGAAAGCTTTGAGGTCTCTTGCAATAGGCTCTGGATTTGCTGCCTCACTTGGATCATGTGTAGTCCTCTGGTGGTAGAAGGCCTCAGGAATGCATCTGGGGGATGTTTTGGGGGTCTTTGATGGTTTACAACCCCTTCTCAGTTGCCTCTCATGTGAATGTCCTGTGTGTATGTGGTCTTCCCAGAGCTGGGGGGGCTACTGCTTCTGTTTGGTGTGGAGAGATTTCACCATCACACACCCAAAACCCTTCTCCTCCTCCTCCACCTTCTGAGCCTTGTTTACTTAGAGATAAATCTGAACAATTGAAAAACTCTGCCCAGTATAAACTTGCTCAAGGTGTTAGATGCTCAAAAGACCTCTTTTGTCACTGTTAAAGAGCAAAAAACAAACCGGAAAGACACTAGTATATAATCACGGAATCATGTAGAATAATTTAGAATCATAGAATTCTTTAGGTTGGAAAAGATCTATAAGAACAATTAGCCTAATACTGCCAAGTCCACTACTGAACCATGTCCCTAAGTGCCACATCTACACAACTTTCAAATACCTCCAGAGTTGGTGACTCAACCACTTCCCTTGGCAACCTGTTCTCATGTATGAAAACACTTTCCATAAAGAAATTTTTCCTGATATCCAACCTAAATCTCCCCTGGTGCAGCTTGAGGCCATTTGCTCTTGTTGGATTTTTTTGTTTGTTTTGTTTTTAATTTTATGCCCAGTTAAATGAAAATAACAGTGACCTCTTTCTTTTTTTATGTAATCATGCAGAGCAATCCCATGTAGAGATGTAAGATCCTTTCTACTAGTATCTTAAAACTTCTGAAGATGTTTTGATTTATAGAAAGGGATTTGCATTATACATTAAAACTAAATGCTTGAATTCCTGGTAAATTGTAATATCTTGGATCTCAGTTTCAGATAAGTTTCCTGTTTATATCTTCCATCATTCTGTGTAATGCAATATAATGTGATTATAATACCTACTTAGAAATCTCTATCTGGAACAACTCTCTCAAATGAGATTGTTTGTTTACTGTTATAGTCAGTATGATAGAATAAATCGACAAATATATTAAATAATAGCTCTAATT
This sequence comes from Myiozetetes cayanensis, assembly GCF_022539395.1. Taxonomy (NCBI): domain Eukaryota; kingdom Metazoa; phylum Chordata; class Aves; order Passeriformes; family Tyrannidae; genus Myiozetetes; species Myiozetetes cayanensis. The sequence goes on along the minus strand of NW_026086604.1, from coordinate 75,471,908 downwards.
ATTAGTGGAACACAATCATAGTTCGTGACTTTCATAATCTGGACCTATTTGAACTGGTAGAAGTACGTTTTTTTATTTTGTTATTACTTGTGCGTATTAATTTCTGCAACTCTAAGATAAAGCACTGATCTTGTAAACAGTTATGTGCATACTTAGCTTTAATACTAGCCTGTGTCTCCATTGGCTAATGCCCTAATGTACAGAAAATCGATTAAGATAATGCAACTGGTTTTTTTTAACTGTTTCAATCGGGAGTGTTACACACGTGAACTCCAGCACTTCACGCATGTACACACTCTTGATGTCTTTCGAACAAAAGGTGAAATATTTTTTTGTACATTAGACTTAGAAATTTCTGCCTTCTTCATTCCAAATAGGAGATAAAACACTATGCATGAGTTTATAAAATAAAGAAGCAATGAGGTACAAAAGCATGCAGAAACTCTTTCAAAAGGATGGAATATCAGATATTGCAAGTAACAAGATGACAATATTTAAGAATAAAATGAGGTTTGGGCAAATAAGAGGCAGAAAAAAAATAACCAGTATATTTTTTTGGAAAGTTAGAAAGCTATTATTTTTAAGATTTCAAGAGCAAAAACTGTTTTGAATGTGATGTTGAAGAAGAATAAGAATTATCTTGGGGATAGATATGAACTCAGTATACCTCGACCATCTGCATTAAAAAGTAGGAATTTGTAGAAACTGTGACAGAAATTACTGTATTAGTCTAGGCAAGAAAAAATAAAATCATGCATTAAGATCTTAGCTGAAGTAGAATTGAAGTATTTAATTAGAATGTCTATGATTTTTATATCTGTGAGGTCCTTAGGACTTTATTTATGTAAGCAATACCTTTCTTGAAATTAATATTCTTTGTTTTTGAAACCGTGTACCCTCATGAAATTCTTGTCTATGAGATCTGGTACAAAAGAAATAAGTCACTGGAACCAAAAATATTGTTGTCTCTGTTTCTGGGTTTCCTCACTGAGGGGTATAACGTAGACTGTGGGTCACACTAAATGTTCTGGTATCTTGTTTTCTGACATACTCTTATTCTTTGATAAATAAAGGTACAGTGAATACAGACCCAAAATCCAGATACCCTATTTTCATACTACAGTGTGAGTGGACACTGTGGTGTTGGTTGTGTAACACGGATTGACCTGTGAAATCATCCATTATTTTGTTGCAGATGCTCACTTTATGTGTCACTGTTTACAATTCCAGTATATTTTTTGTGAACAAGTTATATAAATTCTCCCTTTTCTGTTAATAATAATTCAAATGTTATGTCTTCAGAATTTGTCTTAGTTGGACGTGACATTTGTGTCTTTGGTGATGAACAACTCCATGCTTATTCACATCTCAGAAGGTCATGAAAAGTTTCAGTATGGTTGGAACACAGAGCAGATTACATAAATTATATCCTAACCAGGTAGCGATTTTTTCTGACATTTTAAAAGCACACCTATTACTGATTTCTTGGAAAATACGTTTGCGCATCATCATTCTCACTTACTATCAATTTTGTGGTCTTTTTGTGTCAAGTACAAAATGGTTTTATTATTCTTGTATTACAAAAAGTTGACTTATTTTCCTTTTCACATGGACAAACAGGAAAAAAGTCCACAATATTAATAAAGCCAATGGAGTCACAATAATATATCATAAACGTGATCTGACTATTCTGATTTTACCATACTTGTTCTTAATTTTTCATAGTATATATGTTCCAGTAAAGACTTGTGCCAGATATCATATTTATCATTCATGTTTTATGTTAATAGCAGGTGATTTTCCCTTGGGACTCTTCATGACTGGTGAATAACTGATAGTCTTAAAAATCTAATGAAACCAAAGAAAAACAATGTCTTCGACATCACTGTGGTGATAGTACAAGGAGTAATGGATACAAATTGAAAGAGGGGAAATTTACTTTAGATAATAGGAAGAAATCTTTTACTGTGAGGGGGTGAGGCACTGGAACTAGGTTTTCTAGAAGCTGTGGATGCCCCAACCCTGGCAGTGTTCAAAGATAGGTTGGATAAGGCCTTGGGCAACCTCCAATGGGAGGTGTCATTGCTCATGGGAGGGAGAGCTAGGACTAGATGATCTTCAAGGTCCATTCTGACACCCTAACATTCTATGATTCTCTAGTTCTGGCAGGGTTTGTAGTTCAATATGGAGATACATAGACCTTTAGCTTGCCACTTTGTTAATACTTATTTCACTGATATAAAGATATAAATGTTGTTGTGTTTGCACTTCTGCCAAATTATCTTTACCTAAAAGAGGATTCATTTGGTATTGATACCTGCAACATGATGATAATCTTCACCTCTGCTGTGGAGCACTTTGTTTCTCAGAGATTTTGCCTGATATCATTGCAATTTGACAAAGAAACCTTTTTATTTTGGGATGTGCATACAGGGCAGGGGGTGGGAGTGGGATATCATACTGTATGAGTATGTGGGAGTGGGATATCATACAAAACTGTTGCTTATGTCTTAAATAGTAAGTATTTCACCAGTGCAACTTGGAGCTGAATCAAACCTTTTCACTCAGCCATGAACTCATGATTTTGTCCTGTTATAGTTTTTGGCCTGACTGCTTTGTCAGTAGCTTTTTATTACTACTACAGTGGATATGTACCATATTTTCTATATTCAGAAAGAGTAGCCAATCATCTAATAGTAATTAAATTGATAATATTTACATTTAAAATGAATGGTTTAATGGAAATGTTTTAAATTACTGAAACAAAGACTAAAAGAAGTGGTAAGATATTAATAATTTCTTTGACACAACAGTAATCATACAGCAAATTGGAAAACTTTTTTAATCCAAGTTAAAAAATATTATTACATGGAATGTATTTATTTGTTTGTTTGTCTGTTTCTTATTTTGAAGCCTTCCATCTGAAAACTATCTGCTCTTTATTAGGTAATAATATTTGATTCATATCTTTAATGGAGTTGTTTACCAAGGAGTAACACTTTTCTGAGTATTGTTCCTTGAAAATATGTCTTTAGAGAGAATATTTATTGAATGCACCTGAAAAGGTGCACTCCTCAAGCATTTGTGAAAGTGGCAACATGAAAGGTACAGAAGGAAAAGTAGTAGACTGTGACCAGTCAAAGGAAGGAGAGGGGGGTGTAGACTTTAATGAAGTCTACACTTTAATGAAGAGAAAGGACTCCAAGGTTATTTCTATTCACATTACCTTCATAATGTTTTTAAAATATACCACTGAAGAATTGCAGTTTGTTTACCTACTTGAATTAAATAGACAACTCATAAGAATTCATTTGAATTAAATAGAGAACTCATAGGCAAGATACAGTAATTCACATGCGGCTTTGAGGGAGATATTTAGCAGAGTTCACTGGGAAATCCTCTGTGGGATCTTAAGAGTCAGTGAGTGCTTGTCAGTTTTTAAGAAGAACCTTTGAGAAGCATAGGAGCAGGCAATTCCACTGTGTTCTAAGTCAAGCAAGAAGCAAAGAAGACCAGCTTGGCTGAACAGGGAACTCTTCATGAAACTCAAGAGGAAATGCATGGTCTCTGTAAGTAAGGTCAGGCTTTCTACAGGAAGAGCACAGAGCTGTGATTCATTTATGCACAAAGAAGACACAGAAGGATAAAGCTCAGCTAGGATCAAAACTAGCCAATGTTGTTTCAAATAACAAGAAGTGCTTTTGTAAGTATGTTAACAGCAAGAGGAGGTCTAAAGAAAACATTGGACCAATATCTTTTGATGATGGCCATTTGATTAATAGGGATGAAGAAAAGGTGGAAGCATTCAATGTGGTTTGGTTTTTTTTCTCCCCTCTTTTATAATATTACTAGAGTTTGGGCTGCCTGATCTGCTGAGTTAGAGGACCCTAAGTGTGGGACCAATGACTGTCCATTTGTGGACACTGAAATTGTAAGGGACAACCTGTATCAGCTGAATGTTCACAAGTCCATGTGTCCACAGTAAGCGGTTTGATACTGTCTCTCACAGCATCCTTCTGGAGTTGTCCAGTTGTGGTATGAGTGAATACAGAGCACTGGGGAAGAACTGGATAAAGGGCAGAGGTAAAATGGTTGTGGAAAATCAGGTTATGTCTGGCTAGTGGTCAACCACCAACGATGTTTCTCAGATCTCAATCCTAGGGCCAGTCCTGTTCAATCTGTTTTTCAGTGATCTGGAGGCAGGAACTGAACGCACCATTAGCAACCATACCAAACTGGGAGATGCTGTTGATTCTCTTGAGGGACAGGCCATACAGAGTCATCTAGATAGACTGGAGCATTGGGCTATGATTAATGAGATGAAATTTAACAAGTCCAAATATCAGATTCTGCATCTCGGATGGAGTAATGCTGGGCACAAGTATAAAGTGGGAGAGGATTGTCTGCAGAGCAGCTCTGAAGAAAAGGATCTCGGGGTGCTTGCTGGCAGCAGCTCAGTGTGAGTCAGCAGTGTGACCTGGCAGCCCAAAGCCCAAACTTCATCCTGGTGTGCATCAGACATGACATCAACAGCTGGTCAAAGGAGATGATTATCCACTGTATTCAGTGTTGGTACCTGGAGTACTGTGTGCAATTCTGGGCCTCACCATTGAAGAGGGAAGGTGAAGATTTTTCAGTCTGTCCAGAGGAAGGCAACAAAGCTGGTGAAAGGGCTGGGAGTGGAAGGAATGTCTTATGAGGAGCAGCTGAGGACTTTGGGCTTGTCTGATACGGAGAGAAGGAGGCTGAGGGTGACCTCATTGCTCTCTACAGCTTCATGAGAAGGGGAAGGGTAGAGGGAGGTTCTGAGCTCTTCTCCTTAGTATTCAATGACAGGATGTGTGGGAATGGTTCAAAACTGTCCAAGGGGAGGTTTAGACTGGACATTATGAAGAGAGGTAGTCAGTGTCCCAAACCTGTCAGTGTTGAAGAGACATTTAGATGATGACCTTAATAACATGCTTTAACTTGGTCAGCCCTGAACTGGTCAGGCAGCTGGACTAGATTATCATTACAAGTCCCTTCCAATAATTCTGTTCTATTGTATTCTACTCTATCCTATTCTTTTTGAGTTTGGGAAAATATTAAACTCCCATATTTATGTAAGTGTGTATTTTGATAAACAACATGGAGTTTTCCAGTCATAATGATTTCCTACCTGCAGTATGGAGTAAAATTTTTATGGTGGTTTATTGGTGGTTACAATGGCTACTTTGGCAGGTACAGAAATACACTGTAATTGTGTGTTGTGGTTTTGTTGAAAGTGAATGAGAACAGACTATAAAATGCATAATGACATAAAGTCTTGTGTTACTGAAAAAAAAAAAAAGGGAAAAGAGAAAGGAAAAGTGAAAGGAAAAGGGAAAAGGAAATGGAAAAAAAAAAAGAAAAGGAATGACACCAACAAATACATCAAGAGAGAACATGCTAGATATTTTCCATGAAAAAAGAAAATTTTTGTTTACTGTAATGCCCACATACTCAGCTGAAATGAATCACAGATGTCTGAGTAAGCAATTAGCTCCCAATCTAATACAGCTTACCAGTGAGATAAAAACAAAAAAGAAGATTTTGCAATTTTGGACTAAACCAGCCCTTTTGTAGGATGTTTAAGAGGTCCTGATTATATTTTAAAACCCTGATAGAGGCTGACATCTTTTACCCTCATGAAGAGCTACAACACTTTGCAATCATCAGATCATAAAATCCTGGAATGATTTGGGTTCTAAGGGAGCTTTAAAGGCCATTCAGTCCAAACCCCCCTGCAATGAGCAGGGACATCTTCAACTGCTACAAGTTGATAGAAAGCCCTTCCAACCTGACCTTGAACACTACCAATGACAGCACATCTACAGTGTCTCTGCATATTCTAGTATTTCACCATCTTCATCCTTACATCTAATCTAAAATTCTCCTCTTAGTTTAAAACCATTACCTCTTGTCCTACTGTTACAGGTCCTGCTAACATATCTGTCCCCACCTTTTTTATAGACCCTCTACAAGTACTGAAAAGCCAGAATAAGGTCTCCCTGGAGCCTTCACCAGGCTGAACAATATCAATACTCTCAGCCTGTTCTCATAGTAGAGGTGTTACAGCCCTCTGTAGTTTTTGTGTCCTTCGTGTGAACCCACTCCAAAGGGACCATGTCTTTCTTGTACTGAGACCTCCATAGCTGGATGCAGTATCCATAAACTAGTCATAATCATCATAAACTATTAAATTACTAGTAAATAAATAATCATAAACTAGTCTTTATTCTTTATAATACAATCAACTATTCAATTTGCAGTATTTCCCAGCTTCTGTCATTAATCCAATTTCTGAAGTGCAGAATGAGAGTAATCCTAAGATTTAGTTGCATAAATGTACTTCTTCAAGTTATGCTTTTAGTTATCACTAGTATCAAAAAGAAAAAATTTTAAGAAAACATTACTTTGAAAACCCAGTTCCTAATAAAAGGACTGTACCTACCTAATTCAGGCAAATAAAAAACTGTGGATAGAAGGAGAGAGTGCAATTTATTTATTTATTGAATTCAATATCCTTTCACACAGTCTGATTTTCACCTCTAGTCAAATTAATTTCTTTCTGTTTAAACTGGTTGCTGTCTTTTGCACTGATTACTGACAGAGTGAAGAGTTAAATACAAGTGAACTAAATTAATAACTCTTTGCTTTATTAAAGTCCTGAATAATAACTCTGCTGAGTTTATTATAATTTTTATTCTCAAATACTGTACCAGCTTCTGCTGCTTCTGGAAGGAAATGTTCCAGGTTATTATTTCACAAGTAGTAGCTGCCCAAGGGATATGGTTAGATCAAACTGTCTCTACAGGTTGTCCTCTATTTCTAGTATTCTAGTGTTCCAGTGTTCTTTGTTTCCCCCCTTGAGACATTTAAAACTTCAATTATTGTTTCTTTGTGTGTATGTGTGTGTTCCTTTATCTTTTATCTTGTTTATATTATTTACATTAGTGTGAAACATCATAGAGCTTTTGATTCCTGAGTGAGTGGAATTCAAAATCTATGCAAGTCTTGCCTTCGGCCCAAGTTGCCATCTTCTCTTGGAACTGAACTTTCCTCTCAGATCTAAGCCTGTATTTTATTAGATACATTTTATTTGATTTTACTTGATTTTACTTGAATCATGAATATATGAATAATTCAGTCTTGAATTAAAGAACAAAGAAGTCTTAAGAAATCAATATATAATAAAAGCTTTCTGGGTTAGTGGTCCATGTTGCACGGTATCCTGCCTCTGACAATGTCAGTGGGGAGCTGCTGTTTAGGGAGAACACATTCACTTGAGCACCTTCTGTAGTCTGCTCCTCTAATCTTTTCCAAGCATCCACAACTGTTGCATTAAGGTTGCAAGGGTGTGTTACCTTGCCTAGTCCTTACACTATCCTTGTATGAATGTATTGCCCATGAGTTTGGCCTCTTCTGAGCTTGCTAGTACTATACTGTGGTAACAAGCTGCAAAAATTCACTACCTGCATTTTAAAGAAATACTTTCTATCTCTTTTAATAGCTTCTCTTAGTTATCTTCAATTATAGTGTTGTCAGATATGATCAACAACAGTTTAGTTATCTTATATTTATTACCCAGAAGAAATTACTGTCATCTTCTCACTATCAGATTTCACTGAACGCTACTTTGCCTTTTATACAAATGCTGAATAATAGTACAAAAAACCAACCAACCAAAAAAAAAATGTAATAATCCTAGTTTTCTTGCAGCAAAATGCATTGCTTTCCTCATTCATAAATCTTGAGTGTGATGTCCTGCAGTTTTCAGTCAATATGTCAAAGAATGTCAACCTCTCTAGTCCCTCCTCGTAAAGTACCTGTACTGAGCAGTCAATTTACCAGTTCATTTCTGTGCCTTACCTAATTCTGCTTGGATCATAAGATATTTGAAGGCCAGAACTTCTCTCGGTACTGGAGGTGCGGGCACAATAAATTTTAATGAGTGGCGCAGTTGTCATTCTTTGCCGTGTTCTTAATACATTTCCAAATGTGCCCAACATTTTGTTGTTTTTTCTTCAGTTCCCATTTTTCCTGTAATCTAGAGCTGTCTGCAATACATGAAAAATTTCTTTTCCTTATTTGTAACCTCCAGTATGCATAGGCAGAATTTAGTAACTTTTCCGCAGTGTATTATTATACACTTCTGTATGTTAAAGCTCATCTTTCACCTTTCTGCCTAGTTTTTTTGAGCTTCTTATAAAATTTCTGCTGACACTGGTGTTCTGTGACCCTTTTAGTTTCCAGAGCCAGCAGCTTGGCTCCATTATTATTAAAGAGCGGCCTGATAGTTCTGTCAAGGTTTCTTGTATCAGAAACCTGGACTGCTTTGCCAAAATTTTTCCCCTCTACACTTCACTATCATCCACGTAGTGAGACTGTAAATCGCTACCAGCATCTCAGGTTTTATATATGAACCTGGTGGTTTTCCATGGAAATCCTGGATTTGAGTTTCCTTCCCCTAAAGGCACAAGCAAACCACCAGAACATTCCTCCTGTGCTTTTCTATGTCCCTGATAGCAACACAAAGTATGTCTGCTGGGTATTCCCCTTCACACCCCAGCTCTCTAGACGTGTTAGAAGACCTGTGTAACCTTTACATCTAGCAGGCAAGTTAACCTTAAGTGACCTCTCAGATGTCACAAAATTAATTACCTATGTGTACAATAGTTAAATGTTTCCATTTACACCATGTACCTCTCTTTCTACATCTGAAGTTCCTCTCCTTGGAGGGAGTGTTCTTTGAGCATCCTGGAAGACAGAAAATCAACTTCAGTGCCATGGCAGGTCTCAGCCAATGGGTTGATCTCTTTTTTCCAACTAGGTACCCTCAGTTGCTGAGACTCCTGTACTCTCTGGTAAGAACTTTGGTCCACTGATGTTATGAAAGAGAAATTCCTGTAAACCTCAGCAACTGACCATTCAGACTTTCTTAACTGTCCTAGGGAGGTACAATAGCAATGGCTGTTGTCAAGTAACCGTGGTTGTGGTGCTGGGTCTTTATACGATCCTCTTACAGTACAGTAGTAAAAATTTATCAGTGGATTGAAGAAATTGTGTAACCACTACTAATTATTGGTTAATACTGACAAATTTAATGGGAAATTATGGAGAGAATGGACCCTGACATAGAGTGATCTGAAACACCTGAGAAATTGACATAGGCTAAAATACCACTGAACATAAATACGGTTCAAATATACCTTTCTTTGTGCTACTCAACCTCAAATCCTCTTATGTTTTTTTGGGAAGTAAATGGGAATTGCTATGACTTCTCACTTCATTGAAACATCCAAAGAATCCTAGAACTATCTAGGTCTCTTAGCTGGTTAGATAGAAAATCTAGACAACCAGCTCAAGCTGAGTTATTGGAGGTAAAGTTAAATCGGATGAGTGCACAAATGCCCAGTTAATACAGAAAGGGGAATTACAATAGGCTTTAGCATGCACTGGTCCATACCTTGTTTGAGTAAAAGGTGTATTTTTACTTGAATAACTGAAGTATAGTTATCACTTCCAAATTTGCTGAAGCAATTAAACCCTATTTATAAAGAAAACCTTGGGGATATCCAGCAGGCCACAATCCTGTGATTTTTCCTTTCGTAGTCTTTAATGAGTTTTGATTAAAAAAATATTTCCTTTTAGATTAATTTTACTGGATCTGAAGGAATTGATAATATTAATATCCAGGCTGCTCCTGTTAATAAACTGTTTTAGCAAATGAACCTCATAGATTATAATTTTCTGTGGTTTGTCTAGAAGTTTACAGCTCAGCTTAAAATAGTTTTAGTAGTTTTAACATGACCTAGATGATTACCAAATTAAGTGATTTAATTTAATAATTTAACTATGAGAACTCTTTGCCTCTTCCACATTTGCTTGTTTTACTTATAAGAGTTTCATCTTTTGAAAGACTTTAAAAAAGTCTTTTTTGCCAAAGGCAAAAAAGTTTAAAGTTTAAAATCTGTTCTCTTTCATGCCCCAAGGGTTGAATCAGTGAAACACCCAAATAAAAGCATAGATCTTTTAGCATAGCTAACATTTTTTTTTCTTGAAAGTTTTTTTTTTCTGAAATTCTGTTACTTGTATATGTCCACCTACTTGAAAAAGCCCTTTTGTGTCTTTGTTACTCAGTCATGAGTCCTTTTATGGTTTGTTGAGGGAAATGAGCACTTGTGTCACTTTTCATCTCATTGAAAAGTCTGCAGCATCCTGGAAGCCAGAGATATTTCATTGGTTAGAAGGTGGCTTGACTTACATATCTGAATGAGAACATAGAATTTACATCTTATCCCACCTGTATAAATATCATCTAAGATGCTACATTTTATTAGTGAAGTTTATGGCTTGAGACAAAAAAAAATGTATAATCAATACAGTGTATAACAGAGAGGTTACGTGACATTCACTTAGAATATAAATTTAGAATATAATGGTGATTGAAGGATATCTAGGGCTCTGTTGCAAATTATACATAGGACCACTTCCCTTACCAAAATCTTTCATTAAGTGACTATAACGCACATGACATAATCTTTCTAATTTATTTGACCGTGGTGTATCTTCAGCTTGAGTATTGTACCAGGTTCTTGGTACTCAAAAAATGATAGAGGCTTGAAGGGCCCAGTAAAGCTAACAAGTATGATAAAGACTTAGGGAAAATTTTTCTGAAAAGATGTGCTGAGAGCATTTCCTTGTTTGCTCAGAAGGGAGTGACTGGGAAAATTAATCATAAAAGTCCTCAAATATAAAAAAAAGGACTGTAGCAAAAGGAAAATAATTGCTTTCTGTGCATATTACACATGGAAGTGTTAATGTAGATTGCCAGATTTGTTATAATCCTTTATTTAGATTAGATATAAGGAAGATTTTTTTTCCCAAAGAGATTGGTAGAACACCGACACGAGTTGCCCAGAGAGGTGCTCAGTGCCCCATCCCTGGAAACATTCAAGGTCAGTTGAACATATCTCCGCTGATTGCATGGGGTTTGGACTAGATGACCTTGAAAAGGTTCCTTCCAGCCCAAATTATTCTGTGATACTATGAACTTAAAATAAACTGTTGGGATTGTTTATCCTGAAAGGAAGCTGAGGGAAGACATTGACCCACAGCTTCCTAGAACTTTCTTTCAGGGAGTTGTAGTGAGTGACAGTTTCTTCTCCCGAGTAAAACAATAGAACAAGAGGAAATGGCCGTAAGTTGTACCAGGGAAGGTATAGATTGGACATTAAGAAAAATTTCTTTGCTGAAAGGGTCACCAAGAATTAAATTACCATCTCTGGAAATAGTTAAAAAACACATGTACGTGGAGTTTAGGTATGTGATTTAGCGGTGGACTTGGAAGTGTTGGGTTCATGGTCATCTAAGATCATGATGATCTTAGAAGTCTTTTTCAACTAAAATGATTGTATGATTCCAGTACTTGTAGAATAAAGAGGCATGGTGCTACAGATTTTAAAAAAAACCAGGATCTGCAAAGGTGAAACTATGAAGAGATTAAATACATATATACACGTATGTAAGACATTTATATATATATATATACACGTATATGTATGTATATAAGACATATATATATATATCTTATGCTTTAAGGGGCATACTTTTTACAGAAGTATTTTCAAGTGTCATTTGGATAAACTTTTTAAAATTTTATAATGATTATGACAATAATGATAGTATTAAGAGAAAAAAAGGAGAAATAACAACTTTCATGAACAAATTTGAGGACAAAATTTGAAAATTCTACAACAAATAACTGAGAATAGAATAGAAACTACATTAGTAAATGAAATTAATTCAACAAGTACATTATTTGTTTTATGCAATTTACATAAACCTTGACAATAGAGGTGCTTTTTGCAATGATGAAGCAACACTTGAAATGGCAGCATGAGAAATGAGAAACAGACTGGTCATATGTGTAACGCCACACAATGTAATATAGCTCCTCCAGGCTTATCTGAGCTGTCATAAAGAATGCAGAAAATATTTACTTGGACTAAGCATTTCAACTGCTCATGGTGTGAATGATGTCACTATATAGTGGATCTTTTTTAGTATTGTAGAAGCCCAAGTTTGCTACTGAACAAACTCTAAAGACCATCAGCCTACAATGTTACACACCTTACCACGTAGCAGTAAAGGCAGGATAGGAAGGGAAATCTAAGATTATTTGTGTCTCTATAGACTCCATTTTTTATTTCAGTTCTACAGTATAGCTACTTAAATATTTGAACAGACAACTTCTTTAAAAAAATTAGTGTATCCTATTAATTTGCATTAAAAAATAATTAATAGATCTATGTTTCAGTTTTCTCAGAAATGCTTTGTGTTCACAGTAATAAAATAATTTTCCATCAGCATGGTGGAAAAATGAAAGATCCATCAAGTACTTTTACACCATGAGAATGTCACTTTGTTGATTATTTACTAGAGAACAGACCTTCACTAGCAAAGAGAATAGGATCAGTAAGATGTACTGTCCTCTTCAGCTAATCTATCCTAGATGTACATATTTGCCAGCAATAACAACACAAAAGTAAAAAACCTGGTATTTTAATACTGAGTTGTTTCTCCTTTACATGATGGGAAAACATTTAGATTTATTGTCTGATTTTTCAAGTGTACATCCCTGTGTGTAAAGAATTCATTCCTGACCATGAGTGTGTTAAGCAGACAGCCTCATCTGACTAGGAAAAGTGTTCTATTAAGATAAAGATTCCCACTATGTCAGTTCATATCCTATCATAGCTTAGAAAATTAAAGGAAAAGTAATAAGCAAATGAGGGAAACAACAACAGCAAAACAAATAGCAAACAACTTGTGGGTCATTAAGCCTCTGTGAACAAGAAGACCATTGCAGTACAGTGTTTGTCGATCCAAGAAACAACCTGACGTGTTTGTGACTTGCATGCTATCTGTACTAAGAATAGATTTACTGGCAACTGTTGATGTGGGTGGCATGCACTTCATAGTTAAGCAATCAATCACACAGACTTTTCAGATCCTTTTTTTTGCATACCTGCAGATGTTTCCATAGAAAACACAAAGAATTAAGATTTTAATCCTATTATAGCTTTTCACAGTTACCATTTCACACTTCATAGTTATGTAAAGGTTTATAGAGGGTACTTCTTAAAAGTATCAAAAGGAAGGATAAAAAGTATGTTGAGACTTGTGTGTATATATATATGGATGTGAAGAATAGATACAGTAGCTCTAAATAGAATACAAGTGCAGGAGTGATTGGGACTAAAATGAATGAACAGAGCTTGTGTATAAATAAAAATGCATTGTGTGTTTTACTGATTCATTTACTGATTCATTCAGAGTAGTGGACATCATTTTAGATAAAATATAAACAAAAGGTATAGCAGTATTTCGCTCCTTGTTCTACTGCATAAAGCCCCCTTTATATACTCACTACTGTATCCTTGGAGTTTGGGAGTACTGTGTGTCATTCAGGAGCATCTGTTTCTGGCAGACACCTGAAGTTGTGTCAAAGCTCTTTTAGCTAGGAGGATGGTCACAGTAATCTAGGGCCTCTAGCTCTAGAAGAAAGGAGAATGAAGGGAGAATTAATTTTGAAGTGGACCAAAAATGGTACATTTACACTTCATTTAGATACTGTCTTTTTTTTTTTCCTGTGACATTTTCCAAGACTATCTGATGTCAGAATTTTTAAGTTGTGTTTTGGCTCTGATAATATTCCTTTATTGTACTATCTTCACAGCAATGTGCTGTCTCCACAGGAGGAAACTATACTCAATGCACAAACAACACATTCAAAATTATTACACAAAGGCTCCTGAAATCTGCTAGTTTTTTCCTGTCTGATAAGTTTGTAGCTATTTAGATGTATTTTTGAGCTACCAGGATATTTAGCCTATTCATTATATTACAAATAAATTTGTTGCTCATAGTTTAGATAATCCAGGGGAGGTAGCTGTCCTTTTACAATAGTCAGTCAAAGTTGGACTAGTTTACTTCCTTGTGTAACAATGAATTTTAACATGTACACTGTGAGTGGATCGTATATTAAAGCTAGCTCCAAGTGGGGTACTTAAGGGCTCAGGAGAAGAAATTAATCCAAATTCCATCTCTTGCCTTGACTACCAAATGGAGCAGCGGTATTTCTTTCTGTTTATTTAAGATAGAGTGAAGACTGAAGAACATGACTCATGAGACCTGTCAATGACAATCTCAGAAATGTTATTATGTAGACTGGCTTCAAAAAAATGGCTTCTGGCAAGAAGAAAAACTGTAGGCCCTGTTTGGAAGAAAGGAATGCAAAGAAGCCAGTGCTCAGATATTTCCTCTTCTGCACAACAGAATATTGGTCTTCACAATGTAAATGAGAAATCTTAGGTCAGTTGACACCCAAGGAAAGTTTATGTAAAGTGGCTTTACAGCTTTTCATATGCATCAGTAAAGCTACATTTGGTTCATGCAGTTTTCAGTCAAGGATATCCTACTTAAAGTTACTAGTTTTAAGCTCCAGATGTTCGTCCAAGTTAATGACTGCTATTTTAGGTAATCCAGCAAACTAATCTGGTAAATGAAAGCAGGTGTTCTTTAAGACTCTGTACCTGTGTTGTGAAGAGTTACAGCTAAAAATTAACTGCTTGAATTCCATTCAGAAAGAAGTGAGAAACAAAAACTTCTGACAGAATTTTAAGAGATACCCATATTCATATTCAAAGGACTTCTAACACAAGCCTACAGGGAGTGACCAGTAACACAACGGGATAAGAAATTTAGAAAGTTTTCTTTCAAGACATAATACCAATCTGCTTCCACTTACTCTAAACCTCACTATTTTTCCAAACTAATAGAGGAAAGGGACAAGGCTTTATTGATAGAATGTGGTTTGCACTGTGAAACCTGGATACCCTGTCAGGTGAATTTTGGCAAAATGTTGTGAAAAAGGAATCAGACGTCTACTTGATGTTAAGGTGATTGCTCACATCTGGGAAACCAACGTAGAAAAAAAATGAACAGAGATACTGAATGTGGTAATGAAATAGCTGTGCAGATTTGTTTATTTGAAAAGACACTGTGTGGGTTTACTTTTTCTGTAAATCCATTTAGAGTCAAGGTCAATTCTACTGTTTAAATTATACGAAGCACTAACGCATCTAGGGAAAGTTACTTTACATAGAAATTACACCTCAGTTAAATATTCCTTTGTGAGTTCCTCAACCAGAATTTCAATTACACCTTGCTTTGTCCTAGCAAGCCATTAAGAATCTTTTTGAACGGCTTGCATAAGAAAACTAACCTGTTCCCTTACCCTGTGAGCATGTAAAGAAAGGGTCAATTTACCTACATTCTAATCCTAAATGGAATAAATTGCTTCCATTGAAATCTGGTGTAATTTGTTGCAGACTACCTGTTAGATAGCACTTTCTGAAGATGATAGAAGACGTTAATTGATTTTGTAGTTCAGTGACACTAGGATAAGTGATTTTCTCTGTCAGACAGCTTGGCTTTGAGACTTGTTTTCATTTTTCTTCTTCTTGATTTGAAAGGTTTGTATCAAATATGTAGGAGGTACTTGATGGGAGAAACATAGCATGTAACACATAATTAGTATGATGAATGTATCAGCCAATGTCTGCTTTTAGTTAACTTACTGGAATTTAGGGTAAGTGCATTAATGCCCTAGGAGGAAAAGCAGAGCGTAGATGAGGCAGGAAGAAAAGAGTAAATAAAAGTGTTCTTTGCTGTTAAGGATTGGTTGAGAACTAGCACTTAGGTATTAGAAAACGAAAACCCCTTTGTTTTCTGAGCAGTGTTACTGTTGGTATTGTTTAGCAACCAGTAGCAGATATCGCATATTATCCAAATGATACATATAATAAATCATATAAGATCCAATATCTCTTCAAGATGTTATGTATTTTGTAAACAAATACCAATATTTTCTTGCTCAGGAACTCAGTTCCAGCAACTTATGTTATAGTGGAGAACGAGTAAATTTACTCATTAGTCCCTTTTTGCTTACAAATACACACATTTAGCTACACTGCACAGAGAGCAGTTCTGTGACCTGCTCTTGATGGCTTAAAAGATCATCTTCTCTTACAGTGTGTTGTGATATGTATCCAGTAGGGATAGTCTCTTCATTCCTGCCCTTGTACAGAATGAAAACTGTTGAAAAAACCTGAAAACTATTCTATAGATACAGTTCTCATAGGTGGAGGGGGGGGGAGAAGAACAACACAGTAATTTTCTTGTTAATGTTCCTTCAGATTCTAATAAATATGATTGGAAAACAGAAAAAAGAGAAAAAAAAATCTTGGCAGTTTCAACCAACTGCACATGTATCATCAAGAAAAGTTAAAATAATGTCAAATATTGCTGAAATTGATTTTATATAATGGAATAATCAAGATAAGATAACTTTGCAAGTCTGTTTCCTCCCACTTCAAACCTGTACATGGTTTAATTTCCACAGGCTGTATTTAAGTTGATAAGAGTCTTTTTTTGTATTTTTAATGCTCTTCATGGCCAGTTCTGCAATAAGCTTTTGCAGACTTTGAATTTTCATTTTGTTTCATTCTTTCCAGACTTACAGAGTTGTAAGTCTGTGCAGTTATACTGAATTTATTCCTGATAGAGTCACTTTGAAGGGTATTGCACAAACCTTGTTTTTAACTGTGTCTTGGACCTCTGGCTTTAAAGTGTGTTTGTTATCAGAGATAGGAACTAGCTACAAAACTTACTTCTGGTTATAAATTGATACTTCTCCAATACTGCATGTTCTAATCCAGTTTTTATTATATCTCATCCTTAGCTAGAAAAATACTTCATACTGACAACTCATCCCTAACTGGAGGTACTGGTGGATGAAAAGCTGGACATGAGCTGGCAGTGGGCTCCCATAGCCCAGAAAGCCAACCATATCCTGGTCCATCAAGTCAAGGGAGGTAATATTTCTCCCCTATTCTGCTCTGGTGTGACTCCAGCAGATGTACTGCATCCATCTCTCTGGTGCCCAGCACAGAAAGGAGATGGACCTGTTAAAATGAATCCAAAGAAGGGCTGCCAAATGATCAGAGGGATAAAGCACCTCTCCTGTGAGGAAAGGCTAAGATAGTTGGGGCTGTTCAGCCTGGAGAAGAGAAGGCTTCAGAGTGACCTTGTAACACCTTCCAGTACTTTTAGGAGGCTGATAAGAAAGGTGGAGACAAACTTCTCAGCAGAGATGGTTGTGATAGGACAAGGGGCAGTGAAACTGAAAGAGGGCAGATTCAGGCTGGACATGAGAAAGAAATTTTTTACCATGAGGATGGTGAAACACTGGAAGAGGTTGCCAAGTGAGGTGGTGGATGCTCCGTCCCTGGAACCATTCAAGGTGGGGTTGGATGGGACTCTGAACAACCTGATGTAGCTGGAGATCTCACATCTTCTTACAGAGTGGTTGGACTATATAACTTCTAAATGTCCCTTTAACCCAAATTGTTTTATGATTCTACTGTTTTACCAAACCATTTAAAAGCTAATCAAAACTGGCAATCAGGATACTTTTTTGACAGAGAAGGCTTATTAAGAACTACTGCTGTAGATAATGAAAATTATTCTAATTGTAAGGTGGGGTAGGATGAATGCAAGTGGAAATGATAGGAGTGATAAATCTAAGCAAATATGTCAGCATAGATAAAATCACCTTTTTTAAAACAGAAGATTTAGTTACGGTCTGTAAAGAGCGAGTTTATATAAGCATAGTTACTTCTCAGGACATAACTCAAGAAGGAATTCTGACAGATTGCTAGGGGCTATGCTATCAAAGGCTTTTAACAAAAAATAACTTTAACAATATAAAGTTATTCTACAGTCTTCTAGGCAGCCAGCCTGAAAGACAGGCATGATGATTGAACAGTTTTTTAAGGCAGTATGCTATATTCTGTACTAGCTATAAAAAAGACTGAAAAGCTGCCAACAGTCACCTCTGGCAGGAAGTTGCAGGACTCAAGGATTTTAGTTACACACATGCATGTTTTTTCTTACAAAGTCATCAAGATATGAAAACAAGAATTTTGTGACTGAAGGAAACAACCCTGATGCTTATAGATACATACGGTTTTCTGTCACAGTGGACAATGATTCTGTTAGAAAATATATTGTTTTTGGAAAAGCTTGGATTACTGAAATTAAAACAATTCATATAGTTGTTTTCATTTTTTTATTAAAGGTCTTTGAAATACATTTTATTTTTATGTTTATAAGTGGGAATTTGACTCAAAGAAAGAACATCTGCAATATTAATGATCTTTAGAGTTTGGGGTTTTTTTTCTTCATAATGATTCCTGAAGCTTTTTACTTTCATTCTGACTCTGAACGGGGATTTTGCTGCTTCAAACTTCTAAAGAAAATAAAAATCATTTTTAAAATATACTTGATCTATATCAGACATAACATCAGAAGTCTTAACCAGTCACTTTTTTCCCCTGTCTCTTCTGTGTCCATAAAGTCATCAGTAGTTGAAGTACTGATAACTAATGTTTTCAAATCTTCCAACATATCTAACTAATCACAACATGCAAACATACTTCCATAACTGAGAACAAATGTAAAGATTTTAACAGAAAAGAAGATTGAAACCCCTCCAAATCTGGTAACACGCTTTTTTTTGTTTTATTTTTCTACTGAGAAAATAATTAAATAGAAGACAGCTCAATTTGTATTTTGCAATTATAGTTTAAGGAACAGGAATTAACTTCTTATTGTCTAAGAGAAGCCATATGATCCATAAGGCCATAGGCCACAAGGTCTACGGGCATCATTGTGAAAACCTACTGAGAAATACAGTATATTTCACATGGACAGCTATTCAAATGTGAAACAAATTGGACATCATATCTGAAATCAGCAACAATTTCTCTTTGAAAGAATAAAATCAAGAATGTGACACCAAAGAATGATGCTTTAGCCCAAGAGTGGAATTTGTAACTGAACATTATCAAGAGGAACTTATGATTTAAAAATCTTATATATTTAAGTAATATATCATGTGAGTTTTTCCCATCAGAATGTAAATATATTATAGTAATGTGATGCACAATTCATACACATTTGCATCAAAGGTGAACATAAAACTTCACTGGCTAAGGCTGACCTTTCCCTTTAGTTTATTGCCAGAAGTTTTATTGCAGCACAATATAAATAAAGCATAAGACTGGGCATTTCAGAATTTCATTATGATTTTTTTAAACTTTAATCTTTATATTATTCCTTAGAAATAGGCATTATTTTTTGAAACATTTATGGATGCATCGTTAGGTATAGACAGGTCCTCAGGCCTATATAATGCCAGTTATATGACATACAAATTCTTTACCTGTTGCTGTTTCCTACTTTTTTTTTCTTCCTTTACACAGAGATTTCAAATAAGTTTCTTCAAATGTATTGATCAGTCATTTTTCTTTCACAATTACATGTATTAGCTTATATGAAATTGGAAAGATAAAAATGCCTGAGAAATGATAAGTGAACCCATAAATTAGTTGTTTATTTTGTAGGAGTCAAAATGAGCAACTTCACTGTTTCTTTTAGTTTTCAGAGATTTGTACAGTATTTTACATTTTCTTAACACAGCCAATGTAAAAAATTGTTATTAAAATATTTTTAACTGCAGTGCTTTCACTCTTAACATGGACACCATCAGTTTGTCAGTTCAGAGCACAAACCATTGTGGAGAAGGGGACTTTTTTTCCTGCATGTTTAAACAAGTTGGGTTTGTTTCTTTGTGGTTTTATTCTTTCCTACAATACGTCCCCATTTTGGACATACACAAAGTTGAGGTCTGCTGCTTCATTTCTTCATAAGTGCATTTGAAGACAGTACGTTTCCTTTTCATGTTTTGAATCACTGCAGAGATGAATAGAGATAATGACACAAAGCCATAATTATGCATGAATAAAATGATTGTCATTTCTAGTTGAGTTCCTTATTCATTTATACATGTAAAATAGCCATATTGCATTAAAGGTATAGTAATATAGCAGAAAATAAAACCCTTTGCATTCCAGGTGGTCCTCAGGGATCAAAGAGGCTGGCTGCAGTTGGGCTTAATTTCTGATTGTAGTCAAGTTAGTGCTATGAGCCTGGTTGAGTTCAGTAAGAACTTTCACAAGCACAGATTCACAAAATAGTGCAGGTCTGTCACATACAACAATAACCTGTGCAATGATTGATTCACAAATAGTGCAGTTTGCCAATCTGATACCATAGGCTGTCTAAGTTCAGTGAGAACTTGCAGAATCCAGATTCATGAATAGTGCAGTTTGTTGAAGCAACAGAACAGCAGACTCAGGATTGTTGGTGATAAATGCACTGACTCCAGAGTGTTACATGTGTTGAGACAGAAAGTATAGTAAGAGAGGTCTATTAGAACTATATATATATACATATACATACATGCATCTCTCTCTCTATATATATATGTATATACATACATACATATATGTAAAAAGTATTTCTGGACCTGCTCCAATGCAGTTGGAGGGACAAAGTTCACCTAAAGATATCTCTTCAAAGGAAAGGGAGGGACACCATCAATTGATACTGAGCAAGTACAGATGTTATTTTTCCCACTCTGTCTTTTTGCCCTAAACCCCCTGTTTTATGTTATAATTTTTAGCCCTCCCCAAAATAATAGAACAATCACTGTGAACAAACCTTATGAACAAACATACATGTAAGGCATGTTTTCTTTTCTCTTATTTTCATTCTTAAAGATGAGAAAATTAATATATAAATAGGGCTTATAGACAGCCTTGGTTGCTTTTAGTCAGAATTTGTAATTTATACAAAAGTAAAATAAGTGCTTTGGTCCTCCTCTACCTGCTAAGGCAGCAGTAAAGGCTGTTTGATCTTTGCCAGAGAGTCTTTGTGAGCACTCTTATCTCCTTGAAGGACCAGATTTACAACAGGGCCTGTTATGCCCAGTGAAGGGGCAGTGAGGCCAATGGCTGGTACAGAGAGGCAGGTGCCCTTCTGTGCCTCATAGAGACAACATCAGTCCATGAGGCCTCTGCTTCACCCCAGACATCCTTCTGACATTAGGCCCTAGTTCAAGCCTGGTGCAAGATCGGTGAGGTGCCCAACTCATGTTTTTCTTAATCAGCCTCATCAATTCTTCACTGACTTAAAGCAACTCCATGGTAAGTCTTAAAATTTACCATCCTACCAGAGAAGCCATATCATTTAGACTTGAAAAATACGATGATTCCTCCTTCACTTCCTTTCAGAATTCCTTCTGAAGTCAATTTATTTAACCAGAATTTTGTTCCATTCTTTTGGCTTTGAAAATACTCCGTTCTTGCCAGCTGCTCAGGAGATACATACACCAAACACAAACATTGCATTCAAGTAGAGCGTTTTAAGAGATAACTAAAACCCCATTATCCTTCCAGTGCTTTGCCATTTGACAGGTTTGCACCTGCGTACACTTGTTTAAATTATCTCTGCTTTGCTATCAACATCTCAGTATTTTAAGTTGGGAATGCACCTAATGGTCTGGAAAATTATTTCAGTGCTGCTTAAAAGCTGTATATGACACAGCAGTGTTAGGTGCAGTAAACTCTTGTCAGGTAACACTACCATGAAAAGGGTGAAATATAGTTATAGATAGTGAACTGGAAAATAAGATATCAAATTAGATTTTCTTCTCATTAAATAATTTTTTAAAAATAAGTAATATTATCCTATGATAGCATGTTCATGTATGATTCCATATTAAGGGAATTATTTTTAACTTATGTTCTGCTTATAATGAACTGACTGAATGTCTGTTTAAATAAAAATAATAAAAAAATGCAAAATATATTTATAGTCAGTGATGTGTACTTTAGCCCATCTGTATCTCACTACATTTTACTTTCAAGGAAAATAGAACAGAAGTAATGAACTTGTCCTGTAACTAAAAAAGTTCAGACTAGTCATTAGGAAAAATTATAATGAGATTTTTAAAGCACTGGAATGTGTTGCCTGTTAAGAAACACCAATTTTCTTAAAGGATATCTTCAAACATATTAGATCAACATGTATTCGTGCTTCAAATATAGTTTATCCGTCCTTAGGACAGGATGAGTTGTTTCTCTGATTCTTTTACGTTAGGCAGTAAGATTTAGTGTTTGAAAATTATATCCTCATAGATTGAATTCACATAGAAATTAAAGATTAATTCAGACTGATAAATGTTTTGAAGGGGGAATGATAGTGACTGTACTACTTTAAATGCTGTCAGAGTGATTTTCATGGTGAAATACTAATTCCTTAGCTCAGGGGAAAAATGAAGCTAATTTTGGGGAGGGGGGTTTTCTGGTTTGTTTTGTTTGTTTGTTGTTTTTGGTTTTGTTTGGTTTGGTTTTGGTTTGGTTTTTTGGTTTTTTTCTGGAAAAATATAACTTTCATTAAAAAATATGAAATTCAAATTTTATATTATTTTTTAAGTCTTTAACATAACTGACAAAAACCAAGAGCTATTGAGGTGACTAAATGAGTATTCTCAAGATGCAAGATTAGTCTAGCCTGGAATGAGCATACTTACTCCTGAGCTGTCTTTGAATTAATAGGCTAAATGTATTTATGGGAAAGTAGGTAAAGAACAAAACATAGAAATACTAGAAGACAGTAAACACAGAGCTTACTCAGTGGAGGATGAGGTCTTGTGTTTTTCTCTGGCATTTCCAGAAATATATATTCATCTGTATTAGACAGCTACATATACAAACTTAGGTTGCTCTGAGCAATGATCAGTAAGTTCACTACTTTCAGGATGCACCAAACTACAGAGCATGTAAAGACTTAATTTACAGTGGAAGATCTCTTTATTTCCTGGATGCATGTAACTGGCTATGTAGGCATCTACTGTATACAGATGTAGTACATCCAAAGTGGGATATATAAGACATCTCACTGGAAGCATCAGCTGGTTAGATTTGCTGTGTATTGCAAAAATGCACAGAATTCTTAAAGCCTGTCACAACAACATTTCAGACAGGTACACAGAACACACCTTGAAAAAAAACCTAGGATGGATAGACAACCTGATTAGAAATCTTTTTTTTTTTTTTGTAAGTTTTTTCTAAGTTTTGCACCACTCTCTTCTGTGTAAAATTCTAATTTATATTAATTTCAAAATTGGAGGCTAGAAGATCATATACGAAATGTATTCCTTTCATAATCTTTCTTTCAAAAGGATGGAGGAAGGAATTGAACATAGCCCCCATCCCACATGCATGCGCATATATAGCATGAAAGGAACATGGAGTATTTTTCTTTCTTTCTTTCCCTCTTAAATTTCTTTTAGATGAGTCCTTTTTGGATAAGTTATTGATAAGTTCTACATTTCTATGCTATAGCCAGTATTCTTGTTGCTCATAGAAGCTTATAGTATTAAAGGCATTTTATTGTTCATAAACAAGGAAGTGGGAACATCATCATGCTGCAAACTAAAATAGATAGCCACAGAGGAAAACATAAAAGAAGAAAAAGTCCTCTTAACAATGCAGAAATAATCACACTTTTTGACCTGATGGAGTGTTTAAATAATCTTAATGAGTTCTTATGTGAAGAAAAAGCTACACTTAAGTGTTTCACAATATTTCAGTGGATTTCTTGAAATGTGCTCTGTTCCTAAACAAGGTGTTCACAGCCTATTATTTAGAACTGTTCAGAGTAAAGTTGAAGGACATTGAAAGTTGGTGGAAATTCTCAGGCATTTGCATAAGCACTTCTAGAACACCAGACAGCATAATTTGGTTAGTATTGCCCTTTAAAATATCTGCATTATATAATGGTGTATTGGTTTGTTTTCCATTTTGCACCATTAAAATGGGCCGTATTTTCTCCAGAGAAAGTGTAGCTCTAATAATGAGTCACAAATACAGAAAACTTTGCATAGTTTTCAGACTCCATAATCACGGGGCTGGTAGTTTAAAAAAAAAATATTTAAATGCTTTTTGAAGTTTCAGAGATTAAGTCCTTCATACATTTTCTGACTATTTAGTCAGTATGTCCCTTTGAATATACCACTCACTAAACTCATTAAACACATATATAATTACCAAGATATAAATCCCCGGTTCTGACAAGTCAGGTTTTTTATATGCTTTTGTAATAACAATAATCTTACAACAGAATATTAAAGATTCCATTTTGACAGATTTATGAGAATTTGTGGTGCTTATGCAGAATCATCACAGACATTTCTTCAGTCCTTTGCTAGATATAGCTTTCAAAAATGTCTAAAAACACTTAAAAAAAGTTCCTTCTGTGTTAGATATGTAAAGTTCAAATAAACAGTGAGAACTTGTAAAATGTACAGAGCCACAACCACAGATATTGCAAGGGGAGAGAGAGTGTGTCTCTGGACTCCAAACTACAACTCTTTTCCTGAAATCAAGATGTAATGGTAATCTATATGAATCACATACATACATTATGCAGCAGTCATAACAGCACCTTTCTAGAGCTTGCAAATGTGAAGGGAGTATAGCTACGGGTCAAAGGGGCTGCTCTGGAGCCAGCTGGCCAGGGTTGCTTTCTAATCACCCTAAGTATTTGCTGTGAATCATGATACATAGTGCACATAAAAACTGGAAGGAGCTCTGGGTCAGAACTATGTGCAGCAAGTAGTCAGTTCTACTTGTGGTCTGTGAAGCTCCAAGTTTGTTGTGAACTTTCATTCAGTCTCAAAGACATGGAAGTCCCTGTTTATGATTCTCACCTGGTGAAGATGAGTGACTGACAAATGATAGGCCAACAAAGGACTGCTTGGAATGTGGGCCTAAATGTTCTGATATTTGGTCAATATTATTTATTCAGTCATAAATTATCAATAGTTAATAAGTACCATTTTCCAGGAAATAATAAATGATCAAACCCCTGTTTCTCCTTGGTCTAATCACTGTCCCCTGTTGTACACAGCAAGACTGAATCTTCAAGCACGTCCCTTTTGCTCTTCTCATAATCCGTTTTATTGACAGAAGAAACTAGGGGTGAAAACAATGTTTTGAAATTTCACTGCCCAGGGTTAGGGCACTGATTTCTCAGGGATAAATGGGCACACTTAATCACAAGTCATGCTTTTAAATGGCTGTTTTTCATGCATTTATGTTTGAAAATTGCACCTTTTATCTATATTAACTTGCTATCATTTAAGAAAATTATTTTACTAGGGCTTTATTTTTTTAAGAATTAGAACGTGCTTTTAATGCTTTGACATGGCTTTTGGAAATTTCTAATATCTTGTTCTTAAAAAAAAAATAAAAATTGTTTAAAGCAGAGCAATATTGCTGTCTCCTTTGCAAACTATGCATGTATAAACCATTAAATTATCTCAAGATTCTGAGGATATAGACATCATTGTCCTTTGATAAATGAAATCTTTAAAAAAGGGTGATAAAAGTCTGTTCTCCAATCTTTCTGTAAATGGTTTCTGCAACACAGTTCCTAAAAACCCCAAGTGATAATGTATTACTGTTATGGATCACCATGTGAAAGTTTTATGCACGTCAAAATATATTTTTAAGGTTTACTTTTTCGTCTCTTAACAATCAGAGTACAGCTTTTTACTCAGTCTTTGAAAGTATTTAAAAGATTTTTTTAGGAGAGTGTATCCTCTGAACTCAAGCTGTAGATTGTCCCATAGACTGAAAAATGTTCCTCACTAAAAGTGAATCTTACAAGTGTAGGAGAGTTTCTAATCAAAATTAAGAAAATATTGTTGACATAAATGGGCAACCTCTACTAGTGCTAAAGCAGTTACTCTGAACCATTGCCACTTTATGGTCAATTATATATTAGAAGTTAATATTTCTTACATAAACAGAAGAATTACAAGAGTACAGTAGAAAATAGCTATGCGTTTTGTTCAAATATGAAATTCCTTGAAATATGGATGCTTCATTTTAGTTTTCACTTTTTTGAGAGTTACCACAAATATTTTGCAAATAGCTGTCCTAGATCCAGGAAAAACATAGTTCTTTGTAGACATCCCCTGACTTAGATCTATTTAATTTTCAATATTTGAGTTAATTTGCAGTAGCTGAGCTTTAGGAAGTCAAAATTCTATTTCACACATATACTGTTGTTTTACATAAAGCTTGTCTCAGAAGACACAGTTCTAAAGTTTTCCATGAGAGTTTCATTAGTAGAAATACACCACTCACAAAGCTTCCTTCTGTAATTATTCTATGTTTTATACTCGAGCATCACTGTGACCCTATAGCATATAATGGGTTTCACTTGTATGTTGAACTTTCTCCAGTAAGACAACATGGTAAAAGACTCTGGACATTCTAAAATTTAAACACAAAAGAAAATGTAGTATTTGAAGTAGAGGTAGAGAGATTCAAATTTAATTGCTTCTTCCTAAGAGGAAGGAAATGGCCCAAAGAAGCTTGCTGTCTATGTATCTTATTCATGACCTCAAGACACTGAATCAAATATATATTTTACTCTTCACCTGTGATTTATAAACATTAAAATATAAACAAAATGTAATTATTAACCAGATTCTATGGAGCTGTAACAGCAAACTTGCTCATATAAGACATTCTTCCCTGCTATGAGCTCCTGTCACCAGTAACACCTGCAGAGCGAAAACTCATCAACTAGAGTACTAGACTGACAACTTAGTCCTAATCGTAGTAAGCAGCTTTTTGCCTAAAAATAAAAGATAAGATTCTTTACCGATGTCAATCAGCATAACTTCATTATCTTGATTTGAAGTATCTGGATTTATACCATATCAAGACTGACAATATGAGGTCCTGCTCACCTTCATCATGTATGTACTTTAAGAAGACCTTAAGAAAGGTGAACAAGAAAAACATTTGACAGTTCCAAACATGGCAGGCTGTAATAGCTGGATAATCTGCACTAGAAAAGCTCCTGCCCACCCTGTTTGGGATTCCCCACATCTGGCATCTTGGTACCATGGAATATATATGGTTTTGCCTGGTATGTGAGAGGATCTTTTTTATTTACATATCAGATACTGTATATGTAGCTACAATGTAAAATTCTTTATGTCTTCTGTTTCATATTACTTCAGGTCATTCTGGAGATTTAGCAAAGAGAGCAACATATACAGAGAAATGTTTGTTATTGTAGATTAAATTTAGAGAAAGGACTTCTACAGACATATACAAAGAAAACACTGGACAAATAAGTTCCTATGCTTCATTCTAAGAAGAATGCTGAAAAGAATTCAAAGTGAAAACTGGTATACTGATCTGAATCTCTGCTTCTGTTTCATTTTGTCATTATAATTAGAAACAGATGGTATTTTTATATAGTCAGTGATGTGTTGTTCAAGAATAATTAGGCCAGGAATAATAACTTGACCTAGTAATAAATACTTAAGCAAAGTTAATGATTAGATCTTTAATAAACAGTCTTTTTCCTTATAAACTTTTAAAAGCAATCTTACTTTTCCTAAATGTTAACAAACTAGGCAATCTGTTATTATTTGTCATTCATATTCAAAAGTTACAGTAATAGTATAATTTGAGGTCAATCATATTTAGGAAGACAACCTTGTTTGGTTTTATTTAAGTTATTGTTTTACAATTGCATTTGAATAAATTTCAATGAATCTTCATGTCACTATTTAGCATGTGCATTTAGAACAATCGTTAACTCTTTGTACCAAATTGTAAATCTAGATAGGCCAATTATCTTTTGTCTATGTTATCCTAATGTGAATTTTTGATCTGAAATGGAGAAATTAAAAATCATTTCAGAAAATTTTATGTGCTTTAAAATGAACAGACAGAGGGTATTGAGGTCCACTTTTGTAAGTCATTCTAGGTCCTCACAAGGCAAGTATTTCCATGAAATAGAAACCCAGAGAAGGAAAAATCCTCACTGACACTGCTATTGATCTGTTTTCTTGCCCTTATTAAATCACAAATTCATATCCAGAGAAGTAAACAAATTAAAAATGTATTTTTTAGGAAAATCTTACTTAAAAAGTGTAGGTAGAATTTTGCAAACAACTGTATTTCATTTGTTACAACTTCCAAAATATTTATATCTATAAAAAAATCTGTATTTGAACTCTTCATCTTTGGTCATGTTTTTTTCAAAACTGTCTTTCAATATTTTGCAAAAATATTTTGGCATGTCATTCCAGTCAGTAAGAAATTCCTCTTGGAAATTTTTTAGATTTAAGCAGCTAATGTTTGTTCTGTGCCCATTTGAAATATTACTTTTTATTGTTTAATCTTTAATTAAACTGATGTCTTTTAAACTGATCTTGAAAAAGCTCATTTGTACATTTCTTATGCAACTATAAAAATACTGTGTTCATCGAAAGAGTTTTGTAGATTATTAATCTGGTTGATGATTGAACAAGGAAATGGAGTTGTAAGTTGGTAGATTTCATTATTTTCTCAGAGGAAAAATTGAAACCTGAAAGTACAAAACAAAGACTATTGAATTTTTCAACAATTTTACATGAGAATGGTAGCTAGAAAAATGAAAAGGAAAGAGGTCTCTTCTTTCCTTCCTTCCTTCACCCCACATAGAAGTTTGTATTATGTGGTGTGTAAAATTATGGTACTTGTGTTTTGATTCATAAAATTGTATAACTTCCCTCATTGTGAGTTAGATCTGTGATAAAGTCTTGGCTTTTCCAGGACTGATAACAAAATGTATGCAGACTTATTCCTAAGTAAGTCTTGCTCCAGTAAGACCTTTTAAGAGCCAGAGTTCATATGTTCAAATTTGTACTTCATCTAAATTCAGAAAAATTTCAAATGTAAACATACTTTTTTTCAAATCAAGAGGTCTTAAATTCTAATATGTACAACAGAGATTGAGCACCTTTTGGAATAATGTATTCCCTCAAAAAGAGAAACAAGTTTATAAAATTGAGTTTTGTCGTGGAGTGGTCATATTTTATGTTTTGTGTGACCTTATTTTGAAGTTTTTTAATTCACTGTAGTGTGAGGGTGTCTCTTTTCAACAAACTACACCAGTAATTCAGTGGTCATTTTCTTGATAGCAGTGTACACATAACAAAGAAACAACAAAGACTTCTGTTTTCAGCCAACTGTAAGATTTATTGTACTTTCAGGTAGAGATTTATCTTTTCTCTGACTAAATCAATATCTAACTCTCAGGTCAATAAATCCTGATTGAATCTCAGCAGAAGTCAATAGCTACCTATTATGTCACCTAATACACAAAGATTTTGTGGATGTTGGGTTTAAAAAGAAAATAACAGTTGTGAACGTGTATCAGAAGTTCTAAAATAGGATTCCTTTAAATGCTATCTATATAACATCTTCAGCATTTTTGTGTGCATCAGAAAGTTATGAAAATTGTGGTTCACTTAGTGCTACTAGACACATTTTTCAGCATTCAAAAATATCTGTTTCTTATCTGCCATGGTTTCTTAGTATTCTGTTTATCCAGAGTGCAGTTCTTAGATATTTTTTCTCTTATGCAGAGTTTAAACTAATATTTTTTATTCTGTGAATAGATTGGGATTTTTATACAAATACCAAGATTTCAATGGATTTTTAAATTTTTGGTTTATTAATTTTTTTCTTTTCCATTGAATATTACAATAATACTTTATTCATAGAATTTTGCTTTCAAGGACCTGTAAGGAAAACAATTACTCATAGCTGTTGTAACATATATACACGTATGTATACTTGTTTGTATTTACGCACTGACATACTAAATCTACCACAAAAGCACTTTCCACATTTAAAAAATTTTTTGTTGATGGGATTCTACTGGCTGTTGAATTTAATAGTTTTACTTTGAACAGACCTTAGATTGCGTGGGCCCTATTGTTACATGTCGTGCAGAATTGGTTTCATTGAAGTTCAGGTACCTAGGATACATGGAGAAAATTATTCAGATTTCCTTATTGACACCAGTCTTATATTTCATGCATGATTTTCAAATAAGCATACTGAAGTGGTCAGTAAGGTTGCAGTCTGACTTACAGCAATTATAAATTATGTCTATATAATAAATATATTATATTAAATATCATATATATTTAACATATATTTATATATTTTATATATAATATATATGTATAATATAACAATTATAAATTATACTACTATAAAGTCCTTAACATGTTATGCATGGGTCAATGAAGCATTGCAGTTCAATAGAATGCTCGTGGGTATGTAACGGGTAAGTATCACGGGGACAAAATCAGCATACAAATGCTTGGTCTGTTGGCTAAGCAAGCTTTCTCACTAACAGGTTATCTGAATTATATGTCTTGACCTTGTCAGTCAGTTGTAATTAAATTAGCACATAAGATTTTGTCCAAATGTGGAATCTTTTCAAGACTGTATGTTACATTCAATTTTTTAATTAGCTCGACACCATTTCAAACCTATTTGGAAGGAGAGGTTTATAATCATTGTCTTTCTTCTTGACCTCTTATCAAGATGATTAACTTTGAAAAGAAACCAAAGTATTGCTCAATAAGCAACTATGTTAATTGTCACCATTTAGATACATTGTTATGTAGTTGATAAAAATTTAATTTGTATAAAAGCCTAATTCAATACTAGTAGGCAAGAGATGTGAAGAGAAGTCTGTGGCTCCATCTTTATTTTCTCTCCTTATGAAGGAAGTAATAAAGAGCTTTGTACTATGAATGAAATAGCAGCTTTAACCTTCAGCTGCTCTTATTTTGTCATTTTCATTCTAGCTATAGATTAAATATATTTTTGTGTAAGTTGAAGGTATGTGACATTACAAGAAGAAATGTTCAACACTGGCAGTCAATTCTATTTTGAGAGCAATATTTCCAAGCTTGTGAATATAAGTAGTTAGTTTTCAGGTAGTTTTAAGTCCTTTCTTGTCAAATGCAATTTCCTTTGAGATGTATTTACTTAATTCCCATCTGCTATGTTCAGAGGTTACTGAATGCATCCCCTTTTCACTTAATTGTTTTGTTTGTCATGTGTCATAAGGTTGTTCCTTCTCACAAAGGATTAAATACACCTATAAGAAGTTTATGTCTCATGAAATTTCACTTAAGAGTAATTTCATCTCTTCCAGCATTCTTTACCCTTGCCTTCACACTGACATCATTTGCTTGATTCCTCTGCTTACCTACCTGTCAAGTAAAATGTTGTGGAGAAGTCCTCAATACCTAGACAACATTAAGATATATGTCAGTCATATATATCTGTATTTAGGTATGTCTAATAGCTATCTTAACCTAACAGTTTATATCATTATACAACTAGCAGTCACTTATTGCCATCTTTGAGTAATTATTCCTTCCTCCGTTCTATTAGGTACAGATTTTAATTTGTTTTTAAAATCCATTTTAATTAAATTGTCAAAAAAGGAAAAAACATTTTCAAAACAGCAACTGCATCATATTTCTGCAGGCTTACCCCATGCAGCTTTGTCTGAGACATGCCTACTGCACTAACAGGAACACATCAGAGTGGGTTGCTCAAGCTGGATAATCTGACCATTGAGCCCTGTTTGCTCCTAACCACATGTTTCTTTAGAATTATATAAATGACACTAATTCAGATTCAAATCCAAGGATTCATGTGTCTGTGCAAAACCAGTGAAGTGCCTTCTGTTAAAACGGAATCATTTCATCATGATAATTTTGCAGAGAAGTAGTATATAGTAGCATGGTCCTACTAGACACAAGATTATTTTTATTCACAGTCTATCTTTAAGGCTTTATTCTACTTCTCCATACTACATCTCCAACAATTTCGTGTAGAAAAAATTAAAATGTTCAGTGATGGAGTAACAATTTAGAAGAAGTCAAAACCACTCAGGTAGGAGATTTGCTTGAAAGAACACTTAACTCCACTTTGCTGTCTGAAACAGTCACATAATTTATATGCATTTTGTACTTCAAAAGAAACTACTTGCAGAGTTTCAGGACATAACATTTGATAAACAATTTCTGAGGAATTAATTCTTTTTTGAAGTTTTCAGAATCTGCACATTAAAAAAAAAAAAAAAAAAGGCAGAATTTTTCCCCCAGAAACGTTGACTTCTTTAGAAACAGAATTTAGATTTATGGGGAACTATAATTGTTGTCATGTACCAAAACTAGGAAGGAGAGTAGATTCTTCCTGAATAAAGAAGTAGATAAGGAAATTTGCAGAATGAAAATGTGTGTTAGTTTCTGAAAGACCAAGCTAAAGAAATCTGTAACATGAGCCTGGCACACTTAGGCATACAGTAAAAATGAAAATAGAGGAGCTGAGACAGAATTTAGTCAAAAAAAAAAAAAAAATCCAAGCCATACATAGATTTCTTTCCAAGGTGTGGATTGTTACCTAAAAAAAAAAAAAAAAATCTAAAATTTGAGGATTTCAATTATTACACACACTGTACCTAATTAGGAATTAAGCCATGTAATGTGATTGGTACTAACATCTTTTGGGGGAAAAAAAATATTGGTTTTGTTAAATAGAAAACAGCTAGGTTTCTGACTTTCAATGATTCTACTGACCACCTCTCAGGCTCCCAAGAAGTGGTTTCCCAGCTCCATTTCTCCCCGATTTCCTTTACAGAATCTGAAAATTCTTTTGGAAACTGAAGATCACCTGTGTTCTTATAGTCCATTTCATACCTGTTTTGTGTAGATGGTTATATAAGTTGCTTTTCTTGGACTAGAAAATATTTGAAGAATTGATGCCGTTTGTCTTACTGGATTCAACTTAATCTACTCAATCTGTATTTTATTTAGTTGTTACTATGACAGCATTGCCTTATTCTGATCTGTTTCTACTGACTTTTTCTGTTACTCTGCTACTTTTAAACACAGAAAAATGTATTTATACACAGTACTTCAAGTTGCAGCTATACAGCCTGTCAGACACAACTGGAGTCCTCCATGTAAATTAAGGTTTATTGTCCAACCCCACAGAGGTTCTCAAAAAGTACAACCACGTCTATATAACTCAGAAGAACAAATGAAAAGACAGCTGTTTCTTTACAGCCACATAGAACTACAAAAGACTTAGGTTTGTTAAGAGAGTTTAAGTTGTGATTAGCTAATAAAATCTGCACCAAAAAAAACCCACCTTTTTTTTTTCTTCTTCTCTCTCTTTTTTTTTTTTTTTTTTTTTTTTTTAATGCTAAATTACCTGAAAAGTTTAATGCAGATGTCTAGGCCAAAGTGAAAAGGTGATGTTTACAGGAAAGACAACACTCAGAGTGAAATAAACCAACAATCCCTTAACACTAAACACAGGAAATATCCCTTCTAAATCCAGTGATTTGGACATTCCGGTGAGCTGAAGACAATGGGACAGGTACAACACTTGAGGAAAAAATCATCCCTGATAATAATGTCCTGATGGTTAAACTAGCCTACATGCGGTTGAGGGAAATGTACTTAGAAAAACTGTGAACCATACTGACTGAATCAGAGGTGGCAAACCTGGCATACATCTACATATGCTTTAACCATTGGAAGAGAAAAAAAATGAGAGCTTCCTGCTCTCAAACAAGGTGGCTGTTTGAAATGGTATTTCTATAACAAACTCCTTTGATTACAGCATTTGTGTATTGCAGATTAGAGTTTCTTTTCTTCTTTCTGCAATGTGACAGGGCAGCAAATTCTAAATTTAGTTAATTTGATTATGCTTTGCTTTATGAAAACAGGAGAAGGTGCTGTGATTACATTTGGCATCCGTGCAATTGCCACTTAAATTGCTGTATTTTCCACTCAGTTAGTGAAGCTATATTCAAATTCCTTAATTTAGGAGGCTTCAGCATAAGACTTTTTTCATTTTGTAATTTCAGTCTGTTACTCATAGAGATTTCAAAGAAGACCATATTTACTAATAGTAATTTAAATAGAATTTTTTTTTCCTGGAGCCATTCGTTATAGTACAATCAGTCTGGTTAATCCTCTGCCTTCTTTTAATACCAAATGAATGCTATTCTAGCGTATTTCTTACTTTTTTTTTTTTAAATATGCTTACTTTTTCAATTTCCATATTTTTAACAATTGACTTCAAGTGTTGTCTTTATGTGTTGGATTCATGTATTTCATTTCAGTGA
This sequence comes from Myiozetetes cayanensis, assembly GCF_022539395.1. NCBI lineage: Eukaryota > Metazoa > Chordata > Aves > Passeriformes > Tyrannidae > Myiozetetes > Myiozetetes cayanensis. The sequence continues at coordinate 75,437,822 of NW_026086604.1, read as the reverse complement.
TAATTTTCCTTGAGAAATGACGGTCTTTCAGTACTATATCTATACTATCATGACCAGAGAAGAAAACTGATTACTAATTGTCATTTCTGTGATGCTATGAGTTTTAACCATGAAGTATCTAGTGATTTCTCTGTAAAGGAACAAAATATATAATGTTGCTTATATAAAGGAGATCTGACTTAAGGGCCCAGATTAAAAACATCTTAGTTATAGAAGTATTCAGAATGTGGAGTATGCCGTAAACTTTGTATTGCAAGTTTCTGTTAACAGTGATAATTTGGACTAAAACACAAATCTTAGTCAAAGTCTATTGGGACTTCTAAATTTGAAGTTTATTTTGAAGTTTTGAGAAAAAATAAATGTATCGGTTGACTTGCTCGGTATCTGTGTTAAAGTGCAAAAATTGTATTTTTTCCTCCTTCAAGGTAGAATATTATTAGATTTTGAAATTTTTTTTAATGTATGCAATATATTCAGAATATTAAGTTACAATAAAATAAAGTAGATACATATCCTAAAGCAAAGCAGTGATAAAAATAGAACTTTTGTTCAAAAAGTTAAAATATTAATGAAATTATCATTTGCAACAGTTCACATCCCTCAGTAAATTGTAAAATCATTGTAAAAACATTGTAAAATGTAAAAAAAATTATAAAATGTTTAATCAGTTATTAAAAATATATTTAAAATTATGTTTAAATCATTTATGACTATGATCATGATAAGACAGATATATAAGAAAGTAGAATATGGGGATCTAGTATGATCTAGGGGCTCTTCATCAAATTTCTAGTGACTAGGCTCATGATCCAATCAAATAGAAATTTTCCAACCAAAAATAATACTTACTTGCCCATGACAAACCAGTTTGTCATTAAAGTGGAGTTGTGTTTTCCCCACTAGACAGAAAACCTTTGAGCTCAAAACTTTAAAATGTTTTATTCTGGGGCAGTTCCATTCAGACATCATGCTGGACTAGGCTGTGGTTCCTGAATCTAAAATGAGTTCTTATTTTGGGGATGTAATAAGATAAATGAGTTCAAGTGTACCGAACTGGTATGTAACTACACAGTTAAATACTTCAGTAAATACACAGTTAGGCACTTGGCTGTGGCAGACATTTCCTTGATATTTGTCTGCACTTGAATTAAAGTCTTGAGTTTTACAATCTCAGTCACAGTGGAACCTTCTGTTGTAGCTTTTCTTGTGTGCAAGTAAAATGGTTCTTCACAGAATACTAAAAGAGACAACATAACACACTGTCAGATGCTGCAGAGCTTAGAAGTATCTTACAGAAATCTTGGGGAAAAGAAGGTATTGACTATAAAGAAATGTGTCTACTGACTTGCTTGGTATCTGTATTAAAGTGTAAAAATTGTATTTTTTTCTCCTTCAGAGTAGAATGTGTAGTAAAACTACTTATTAGATATATTGTTTAGTTTTAGTTAATCCTGTGAGTAACAAAGCATAAGACTGGATCCTCATTGGGCCTTTGCAATTTAAGATACTCTATGGTTCTGCAGTAACTCTGGTCTCATTAATTTGGAAATATCACTGGAGGAAAATGCCCTGAATCCATTATTCAGTTATAAATGAATCTGCCAATAACATGTACTTTGTATAAAAAATAAAAACATTGTAATAAGAAAAGGTGGTGTTAAAATCTTATCTGGAAATTAGGTAGGTTTCATGTCATATTTCAAATAGAAATTGTCACCAAAAACCCCAAAACTAAAAATCCTATAAAAACCGATGTGATTTAGAGCTGAATAGATTTAGAAAAGAACTTAGAAGAAAATGTGTGTCTTGGGAGATCCTTCCATATGGGATAAAACATCTGTCATAATTTTAAGATGGAAATAGGTATGACCATTTGAGAAGGTAGAGGTCCAGAATTGTGTGTCCTTCTCAACTCTGCAGATATAGTCTTTCATATGTTTTATGTGATTTTTGACACAATAATAAAACTGTAAAAAATTATTCCCTTAATACAAGAGACAGGATGGGGTTATATCTGCAATGACATCTATGTCTTGATTTTTTTATTTTCTTGCTTTCCTCAGTAAAGGTGAAAAAATATTGGAGGCATAGCTGAAAAGCACTCAGTTAAACGGGTCACAGTGCTGCCTAACAAATATGAGGCAAAATCAGGGTAGTGTTTAAATTTAAAAAGCTTGTGACAGTTTTTTGGTGGTTTTTTTTTTTCTTACTGTTTTAGTCAGAGAAATATCTTTCTTAAAATGAACTTCCCATCTTCTTATGGGATTTATAGGAAACCCTGCCAGGTATACAGAAGATACTCAGGGCAATTCCTACTTTTAAAGAAAGTCCTGGAGCATTTAATATTATCTTATTGAAAAAGATATATAAGAAAGTTCTCCTTACACATTTTGGGATCATGAGAGAAACTTGAAATTATGTGTGATTTCAGTGCTATGCTGCCAGAACAGTTGGTGGAGCTACTAGTGACAAGGATAAAGCATTAGGATCCTCACAGTAGTTAGATACTTCATATTGATCTCGTGATTTTAGGATGTATAAATATACATGCATCCAAAAAAAGAGAGGGAACTAAATCTTCCCTTATGTCCTTCCTTCAGCACATTAAAGTTTAAAACTAGTTTTCTTATACTAAACTTTGGATATAAGCTTTTGAAACTAAAAACTTGCCCATTTTCTTTACTCACTTTTCAGAAAAGAGTAATTTTTCAGAACCTGATGCAAGAGAGAGAGGTCAAATTATTATTCATCCACAAATCCTTATTAGCTATCTATAAGCATTGATTCAGTATCACACTCTCTAAAGCAAAAAAGAAGAGGAAAGTAATAGTAATACATAAGAATTTCTGTTTGTTTAAATTAATTTAAAAATGTGACTACTGTATTTATGAGGATAATACAGAAGACGGAAGTTCTACTATGTAACACTTGGTCTGTTTCAGATTGAAATAGAAGGTTCTAAAAATCATATACTTCTTACATGCATATGCATAAGCATGAAATGTTCCGATACATTTGGTGTCAATGTAAAAAACTGAAGCAATTTATTTTAAAAATGTCAAAGCAGGACATTCTTAATTCTAATATTTTCCTATATTCCTCTTTTTCAGTAAAATGAGTTTTCAGGATAGTAGTACCAAATTTTGTGAACCATATTTATTTTGATGTAAATGTATATTTAAATTATATCAGTTTCTTTTATCTAAATACCTCCACAAATTTTTGTTACAATGTGTATAAGTTGTGGTTAATTTCAATATATCATACTACCATTTCCAAAAAAAGAGATCTGTTTCAAACTGTATCAATTTAATGAAAAAAGCACTGATGAACTAAAACAGACTGGTATACTACTTTTAGTCAACTTGTCCAAAATCTATACTTCTGATGGAAAGAAGGTTACAGTGCAAAACTGTGTTAAAATAATTCTGAAACTTCATGAATACTTTAAAATATTGTTCTCTGTGGATAGATCTACTAATTTATGTGTGATTTGTTTTCAGAATGGAATGGAAACAATGGCATAAGCTACATGAAAATTTCCATTTTGTATATAATAATGGCTAAATGGTTTCACTGAAAAAATGCATAGAAAGTAATTTTGAAGTGCAAGAAAAGAGGTGTTCTGGAAACCATTTTTTACATCATCTGAAACTCTGGGGGACAACAAGCTTGAGATCATGTTGTACAGAAAGTTGTCTAGAAGAACAAGGATCTACTTAAGATGCTTTGCTTTAGTAGCTATTATATGTTTAAAATTTACCCAGAAGCAACATTTGATCATGCTATGGTATATTTTGTTACTGGTTGTTGCAACCACTAACTTTAGCCGTCTGAAACAAGTTAAGCTAAAACCTTAGTTCTTTGAAAAAGTAATGTTTATAATTTTTCATGGTTCTCTATTTATTTCAATGGAACTCACTCCAGTCTATCAATGTCTTTTGTGTACTGGTGTGCTCAGAACTGGACCCAGCACTCCAGATTTGACCTCATGAATGGTGAGCTGAGGAGAAGGATCCCCTCCCTTGACTTGCTGGCAATGCACTTCATAATATAGCCTGGAAAGCTGTTGGCCTTGTTTGCTACAAGGACACATTACTGGCTCATGTCCAACTTGAGGACCACACCAGATCATTTTCTGAAAGGCTCCTTCCCAGCTACACTGTCCACAGCATGTACTGGTTCCCTAGTATAGGACTTGAAATTTCCCTTTATTGAATTCCATGATATTTCTCTCAACCTGTGATCAAAGAAATTATCAGGGCCTAATTTAAAGGCACCATCATAGGTGAAAAATGTCCCCTGACTGAAACTGAGCCCACAGTGCTGACTGTCCCTATTTTTATTTTAATCTTTGCTTCTGCATGTCTAATTAATTAAACGTGAAAAAAAATTCTGACAGTGTTGGATAAAAATGAATAGAACTGTAGGTTCATTCAATTTTGGTTTTCTCTCTGTACTGTAGTCAAACCTATAAAAAGCTTATCTTTTAGTTTACAGACAATTATTAGGTAAGTCACACTTATGAACATAAATCTATATGATTGACATATATCAAATAAGAAAGTATCTTTTTTGAGGTTTGTCAAATAAGAAAATTTAGCTTTTGGGTAGTTTTAAGAGGTATGTCATATTTTAATTAAGAAATTACCTTTTGTTAAAAATTTGTGTCTTATTCAGTGCAGTAAAAGTTCCCATTCACTAATTTTTCTATTAAGTAGCTATTTAAACAGTTGCAGTATATGGGAAAATACTGGTATTTTGACAATGTACATATGGGCTACGAATGTCTTTTAAATTGGATTATTTACTAATATAATAATCTATTCAATACATATTATTTTCATTTCTCTATAACCTCAAACAAAGCGATTTTCTAGCAGCATCTGACATCAGCTTAAGAGAAAGGTTATGTCCAGCCCTTGCTCTTGTATGAACAAGCTAATTCTGATAATTTGTTTGTTTGTTTTCTTTCCCTCACAGGAGTCATCAGGACTGCCTTGCACAACATGGACAGGGAAGCCAGAGAGCATTATTCCGTTGTCATTCAAGCCAAAGATATGGCTGGGCAGGTCGGAGGGCTGTCAGGGTCAACAACTGTAAATATCACACTCACTGACGTCAACGACAATCCACCCAGGTTTCCTCAGAGTATGTACAATTTCAACATATAACTGATTTCAAAATCATTTTGATTTTCAGTGAAGCAAGAAGTTATTAGTGAAATCCAGTTAGTAGTTAAATTCATGGGGAGAAGGAGCTTGGAAAGTGTTTGGATTCACCAATATTTTATAATTTTCCAGTGTTTTTATATGAACTACAGGGTTCAGATGAACCATAGCTAGAATACTGAAACTAGTTAAAGACGTCTTTCAGTTAACCACTGGATAAGAGTGGGATAGGTGACAAAGGAATACTCTTGTCATATGTGGATTATTCTCCAGTCCTTGTTGAATGCATATTTCAATAACTGTGTGTTTGATCCCACAAGGGAATTATGCTATTCCTATGGAAGATAACAACAATAGATAATGCATTAAAAGATTTAATCCAGCATGCCTTTGGCTGCTTCTGTACACATCTATCAATTTTTTTCTTCTGTTTCTTTCTCTATACCAAAGTAAACCTTTAGGATCAATTATGGCATTACAGATGGGCAAAAGCCCATCTGTTGTTTAGCTATGATGGAGTCTGCCTCTATTCTAGTTGAGTGAATTGTTGATGTTGATGTCAAATATTGTTATCATATGCATATATAAAGAATATATACTAGAATGCTCTTAGTATAACTTAATATGACCAGTAACAGGAAATTATTTTCTGTCCCACTTACTGGATGTGGATTGATCTGACACAGTAGCTGCGGTCTTGTAGGAATTCTGAATTCAGTTGATAATTTATTTAAAAATCCTCTGGAATGTAAATGCATTTCCTTGTCATGATTGCTCAAAGCCAGTAAGAATATTGTAATCTGGTCTTAGACACTGTGTAAGTTGTTGTAGAACGTAATGGATTGGTGGCTATAGGTACCTCCACCAGGAAATGCATTAAGTTGTTTGAATTAGAAGATTTATAAAGTGGTAGAGATCCCAAAGCTCCATGGAAAAACAAAGCTCCCTGACAATACATATTATAAAAAATCTGACCAAACAGTAAGTAGGTTTATTAAAAGTGTTGTGCAAATGAATATTTTTTCTGTGCCTCAGAAGTACATGAAAACATAAAGCCTTTCAAACACAGCCTTGAATAAAATATATTTGGTTTTATGTTCAAAATTTTCATTACATCCATGATTCTATTTAATACTTTTTAACTATTGGAAAGGTAAAAGATAAGGCCTATCTTTGAACAGATTTAAAATCTAAAAGAGCTAAAGAAGAAGAAATGTCTTAAATTTCCTTCAAAATCGATGCAGAAATGAATCCTTATGTATCAGATTTCAAAAATTGACCTCTTTTATTTTGAATGGAACGGTTCGGATATTAAAACTGACTGGCAGGCAGAAATGTACATTGGTATATACATTTTTTTATTTCTATTAATTTTTAAAGAAATATAATGTGTTCAAGTTATACTTTACACATTTGAAGGGATTATAATAACATTGAAAACCAAAAAACATCATTTCAAATTTAATGAAAACTTTTTATGTAACAGAACAAAAAATATATTTTAATATTTATTGGTTTTAACATAAAATATTTTTCTTAGAACAAGTCTTGTAGAATACAAGCATTTGCTTTCTTTACCACAGTTTTGAATGACATTGCTTCTTTTTACTCCTATTCAAGAAATATATTTTAAAACCCTTGCAAGATAGCAGAAGCTATATGTCAGTAATAGAGAATCAAAGTACAGTTGATCTAAAAAAGACCATTATAACATCATGAACTATTACAATAATACACGAGTCTTGCACTAATAGAAATAACTTCATTGTTTATTTTTCTTCTCTTTTGTGTGCCATGATTTTCAGTTAAATTTCTCTTCAATTTCCTTATTAGACGGAATGCTAAATGAGACTTACTGAGGCCTGTCACATTCAGAATTGAATTCAAGGGAAGTGCTAACCAAAACTGCACATATCGAGTGTATAACCCTTGGGACAGGCTGAGCCTCAGCTAAACCACAGACTTTCTTTTGGTCAGTTTCCTTTTCTCCGTTACCATACTTTTGAGTTTTGAATCTGATTCTAACTGTATGAGTACCTGACTTGAGAACAAACTGAGAAGCACGTCTGATTGATGCTTTTATTAGTTGTTTTATTTAGAAATATACTTTATTGTATATATTTAAAAGATTGTACTTATCTGGCTTTCGTAGAACATTGGTCATTAGACATGCATTTGCAGTAGGATATGCAGGATTTTTTCCCCTTAAAGAAACCCTTTAAAACCCTACTTAAGACTTAGAAATAAAGGTTCTTAATATGTCTACTTAAATGAATTTACTTTATTTTTCTCTGTACTTACTCTAAATATAGCTGACTTTCTTGCAAAGAAATTTCTAAAAAAAGAGCTACATTTTTCTGAAATATCAAAAAAATCTAGAAGGAATAATGTGAAACAGGACTTCATAACTTTATCAGTCTGATGGCTACAGTTCTGAAATAGTTGTTAATAAACATTTCTGTAATAAGAAACATAGCTGAAAAATTCTGTGTGCAAGACACACTACTCTGTCTCTGAAGTTGGCAAGGAGTTGGAAATTCAGCGGGAGAATAGCCTAAAACCTCAAATACATTTTACTCATCAGTTAATTCAGTGCATCTTGAATAATACTGATTTCTTTTTCTTCATCATCACAAATTTCCTTTCTTTAGAGAGATGAGTTATAAAGAACTATCTATTTAATGTAAACTGACAGACAGTGCTCTGCATGGGAAGATTTTTGCATCTCTCCATTCTTGTTAGTTTTACCACTGATGGATCCATGTGGCTGATGACTGACGGCCCTAATATCAAAGTCATAAATTTATTTCAGTAATTTAATAGAAAGTGTTCCCTCTACTGATGACACTGTTATCAGCCTTGAGTTACTTCAAAATGTTTTGTGTACTTTTCCTTCATTAATTCTTTCTGGGGTTGCTTAAGATGAATAAATTTTGTGTGTTTTGCTTTGTTTAGTATGAAGAGATTCTGATTGCATCAAGACTATCACACTAGACAGATGTTTCAACTGACATGCTTTGTACATCAAGTGCTAATTATTATATTCTGGCCAGTGTGTAGGAGATCTGTGGTTATTGTTTTATTGTGTAGTTATTGTCTAGAGTCTAATTTGTAGATTTTGTTGTTTGATACATCTAGCTCAGTTTTTTAGGATAAAGCAGGATTTAAACACAAGTCGTGGCTTAAAACACTTTTCATATATCTTGATGGTTGAGGTTTGGTTGTTTCATGGTAGTGTGTAAATATAATATGAAATTACGTAGATTCATGGCTTGGCCTAGAGTTTTACAATGTCATTGTATGAAAAGTACACAGTTATGTTAAATAGGAATATTGCATGAAGATACTCCTGTTAGTTCTGAAAAAGTAAACTCACATCCCAGAAGTAGATATTAACTCTGTTTAGTGCTAGAAAGGTGTCTACTATCCAGCCTTGTTAATATGACTCATGAGCTAATTATGTGCAGAAGTATGTGTTATTCATTTTCTTTTGAAATTCATATTCCAATGTGGTTCTTTCTGTATTCCCAGTTCCAAATAGTACATCCAGTTCCTATGATTCCGATACTCACCCATCAGGATCCTCTCACTATCCTGTCCTATTGTGGTGACTAGTTCAGAGCTATCTGCCTGCTGTTTTACCATTTGGATACTGCCAAATGAGATGAGTAAAGCAGAATTTTTCCTGATTTTTTAGCGGATCTTTATTGACCCACTAAGCACTAAGAGTCTTGTGGAATCATAATGTGTTTTAGGCCTCTGTCCTTTTGTTAGATTTGTCTGACATTGCAGAAGGGTTAAAAAAAAAGTTACTGGAGACTGTTGAGTTAAAATGATTACAGAAGTGCTCAGGGCCAGGTTGGATGGTACTCTGGCCAACCTGGTCTAGTGAAAGGTGTCCCTGCCTGTGGTAGGGGAGTTAAAAACAGATTAAGGTCCCTTCAAACCCAAGCCATTCTATGAGTCTGTGATTCTACACGATGATGATGAGTCCAGCACTGATCCAGTATCCAGGGAGTATTAGAAAGCATTTCATTCCAGAAATTATTCTACATTTAATTGTTTATTCATTAAGATTTTTTTCATTATAATTAGAGGAATGGTTTTTTTGAATTTCACACTCATCACTTCCTACCTTTGCAACTATTACATTTTCTCATAACAGTCACACAACACAATTCTATTGCTAAAATGTATTTTACTTCTCACATATTCTTAAAAGGGGAGATTTTTTCCCAATAATTTGCGGAACAATTAATTAGTTCAGTTATTTTGTTTATAAGTGTAAGCTCAGGTTTCAAAGTGAACGACCAGTGAGTGACATTTGCTTTGTGAGTACAGTTGGTGTACAGTCTCTCTCTAGAGGCTTCCAGAGATCATGCCCAGCTGTTAAGTTGCTTATTAGCAATGACTATGAAGTGTAGATGTTGTTTTTCAGTGCTGTTTGCATAGAAAATGCATATTTGAGTATTCAATGCCTACAGGAAGTACTGATTCTAAAAATCCAGGAAACCTGGTTTTCTTTATCTTTCTACTTTTACTTATGAGTGGCATAAACATCACACTTTTTACAAGAAATGAGAATGCTTTTGATCTCTGAGAACTAGTCAGAAAGTTCTAAAGAACTTTTAGTTCCTGCCTCTAAAGACAAAGTGTTGTGGAACATAAACCTTGATTAAAATCTTAATCACAACCATAACTTCTGCTTTACATATGGATTGCAAAAAAGCAGGGGCACAAGTCTTATTACAGCCAACAGATTTTATTGCATTAAAGAAAAATATTTGGGTTTTTTTTTTCTAAATTGACCCAAGATTGCTATGTTCCTCAGAGTTTCAAGACAAACAAATTTTGAAGGGTTTGAGTTTGCAAATAAGAAGTAACTTCACTTACATTTCAAAGGTTTTTAGAAAGTGCAAAAGCATTGTTTTTGTGTCAGGGAAGAAGAATAAGCCAAAAAATACCTCTTAAAAATTTCTTTTTAAAGTTCTAGTTGTATGAAAGAGATATCAGCATCAAAAAGAATATTCAGATCAAGGACAGTAGATATAAAATTGACTGAGCTGCAGGAATCATAAAAGTTTCTGTATTCATACTGATGATGGATTAAAATTGGATTTATTATATTAAAAATAAGCACAGTACAGGAAGATGTGACAAATGTCCAAGACTGTGAGAAATAGACTTCTAGAAAACTGAAGTTTCAAAAGAGAAATCCAGATTCATCTATTATGTTTAATGAAAACAAGCAGCTCTGTGAATGCAGAATAACTTTCTCAAACCAAGCCACCAAGGAAGATTGAGCACAATTCAGAGTTGGAGCTCCATTTTAGTTTTATCAAAGACGGCAGGCAGTAAAACATAAGACAAACTTTTATAAATGGCAGGATTATAAGTTCATGTGAACAGAAAAGGCAATCTGACCCGAAGCTGTGTTTTAAGTAGGGTCAGTTAGACCAAGTAGCCAAGAGCCTCGTCTAGTAAAGTGCTAAAAGGTCCTTTTTGCATCCTTTTCTGGAAAACTGCTTTTTAATGGGCTGGCCCCAGCATGTACTGATGAACAGCACTATTTCTTCCCCAGTGCCGTCACTGAATGTTATGAGGTCATGTCAGCCCATTTCTCCAGCATGTCCAAGTCCCTTTGGGCAGCAGCCCTGCCCTCCAGCATACTGACCAGCTTTTCCCAAGATGGTATTGTCCACAAGCAACCCATTATTCAGGTGATTAATTATGACATCAGATATTTTTGGCCACAGTTTTGATTGCCGCACAACTACTTTTTAATTGGAATTTTTGTTCTCACAATCATCAGACTTCAAACTTGACTCACTGCTTTCTTATTCTCCAAAATTCATCAGTTTGGTTCATGAATGAATATTTAGCTAGTAAGTTCAAGGAAAACTTTCTTCACATAGCACTTTGATATACATTTTTGATATGGTGGTATTTTATGTTAAAACAATGAGATGCTGAATTTATCCATTTACTAGTAGATAGAAAAAGACATCAGTGTATGAGCTGTGATAAATGTATCTCTTGGTTCATCACCAAGCAGTATTTATCCTCATGTTGCTAAGACTATGCCTTGGATAAAAAAGTAATAAGAAGGCCAGATACTTGCTTATTTCTCTATTAGTTCAGTTTTATACCTCTTCTCCCTTCCTTTGTTAAGTAATGTAATTCCTACTGTTCAAGAAGAAATTATAACCTGTAAAAGTAAGCCAAAATTATCATTGGAATAGATTAATGAATGAATTGAATAATATGCTTATTGATTTTCATTAAATATTGTCATGCTTCTTTTTTTGAGAGGTTTAGACAAAGAAATCACTTTTCTGAGAGTAAATAACAGCACTGCAGGTTGCCTGTAGAATGAAAGTAAATTATTCTAAAGATAAATAAATTGTTTCTGTACTATAACTACAGATAAGCCATAAAGTTTATTAAAAGATGATCACATATATGCATTTGAAAAATGTTTCAATTATCATAGATTAAAGTCCTGCAAAGCGATATGACTATCCTACACAGTACATTATCTGGAAAGGAGTATTAATTTCCTCCTTTCATGAGAATCATCTGAGTGAATGTTATAAAGACTGAGAATCAAATCAAACTCTATAGATTTTTGACCCAGAAGAAACTGGGCACCTCCTCTAGAAAAAGTTAGACCATCCTGAAGAAATTTCTGTTTTACAACAACTCCTAAAAATCTGTGATGCTGGAAGGAACGATCCGTTTAACTTGTGCAGATTTGGTGAAACACTTTTGCTACAGACTGATGATACCTGATCCTCAGGGCTCCTATCTTCCCAATTAATTTTTTTTAGAGGGTTGAGACTTACTCAGAGCTTACAGTACAGAATCATAAATTCACAGCATACACATCCCACATTTTATAATGATTCTCAAACTTCCTTTATCCAATGCCCAAGGAAATGTTCAAAGAATCACAGAATACACTGAGTTGGAAGGGACCCATCAGGATCATTGAGTAGTACAACTCCTGGCCCTGTATAGGACCACCCCAAAGAATCACACCATGTGCCTGAGTGTGTTTCCCTAATGCTGAACTGTGTCAGGCTTGGTGCTGTGACAACATCCCTGGGGAGCCTGTTCCAGTGTTCAATTGAGCCTTTAGTTGTTTCCTCTCACTAGAAATAAACTTTACAGAGATTTAGTGTTTAGTAAGAACATTTCTAATTTCCACCACTAGCCTAAATACATGTCTATAATATATTTTATCTAACCTTTGTGTTGCTGAATTTTATCCTCCATGTTTGTTAGTTTTAGATAGGTTTTTTTGTATTTATCTATTTGGCTCTTTTCTGTATGAGACATATTCAGGCTATCTCTGTGAAGCAGTGGTTATACATTGTTGGGAGACATTTCTGACCTTGTGATCTAACATTTTTTATTTTTTTTAACAGTTTTCATTTAACTCCATTTACATCTTTGAAACATTTCAGTTCTTTGAATACTGACAGATAATTAATGAGTCATTTCAAATATTTGTTTTGCTAGAAGTTTTAGTATTTAAGAATCTTTCAAGCTGGTATCAGTAAAATGATTTTCTGAAACAGATGGCCAACACTTGGGGTGTGATTATAAAGCAGAGTGGAGTGTCATGTAGATATATTTGAACTAGCTAAACTATTTGGAAGTCTCCAATTAATTCACCCTGTCATATGAGTTATAACACATCTAGTTCCTGAAGTGTCTTGATTATATAACATATCCTTAATAGCCTCAACCTTTCCCTTTTTGGAGATAATTAATCAGAGCAAAAGTGTCAAAAGAGTAATTTTACATGTGTTATAAAAGTAAGTAAATTCCAAAATGAATCTTATCCCATTACTATAATTTTATGTAGGAAATAAAGCAATGAGCAATATAAAAGTATCAGTTGACATCATCTGTAAGCACAAAGCATGGCAGATCATTTGTTTGGAAATTTGTGTAGGTGGCTTTTATATGCATACCAAAGAATTGCATTAAAGTATTAACTATATGTTTTCATTGAATTAAGTAATTCTCCTGTTACATCATTTTTGGTATTTTTTTTTTTGCATGGCAAAAAGTATGCCTACTTTTTCTCTTGTTCTGCAGGACATTTCTTATTTTCCTTGAGATTTGCCTTATGAACGATAACTCATTTTTTGTTTTCCTAGGAAACTTCTCCTTCCTTATGGACTAACAAAGTTTTATGGTCTCATCCATCCTTCTCAAACTACTATTTGTTTATAAGTGTTATGTTCTAGCATTAGACAAATAATAGGTTTAGGAATCTTCTGTGTCTGTAAAGTCAGTTAACTATATTTTTGTGATGACATCCATTCCCTTTCCAACTGCACATTCTGTTGATTCATAATTTCTTCATCCAGCCACTACTAGGTTTCTGCCATAATTCAGGTTTAATCTCTGAATTCAATTTAAATTTTGCCTTTCTTTCTCTACATGCTTCCCGACAGCATCTCTGCAGTCACACTAGCTGATTTAAAGCAAACTGTAACAACGTGTTAGCTTTCATAAATCGACTTTCAAACCCACTGTTCCACTGTCCTGCAACTCAGTTTTACACTACTGCACTCACTACAACAGAGTGCCTAAGAGGAACATAAAAGACACTTTGTAGAGTTTCAGAAGATGTGTAATAACAGAAGTTATTTTGTTCTCTTTTCTGTGTTGGTGGTTGGGCTGTGATCTAAACTCCTCAGACGAGGAAGGTATTTGGATTGTCATTGTTTATGTAGGGCATAAGGTTTCTGTTGGTATGTGCGTATCTTTTAATGGAGGTATATTCTCATTTTCAGTGCTGGTAGGTTTCAGAATCCCTGCTGTGTTACAATGGTAGCATTATTGGAGAAAAATTTTTTAAGTTGTTGTTTTTTGTCCCCCCTCAGAACATTATCAGCTGTATGTTCCTGAGTCAGCTCAAGTTGGATCAGCAGTTGGCAAAATCAAAGCAAATGATGCAGACACTGGTTCAAATGCAGACATGAAGTACACAATTATAAATGGTGATGGCTCTGGAGTATTCTCCATATCTACTGACAAAGAAACAAGGGAAGGAATTCTTTCCCTAAAGAAGGTAAGCCATAGGCTTTGGAAGTTTCCTGTGTATGTAGTTAAAATATAATTATGAGTGCTGAATAAGCAGACACCACAACAAAAATATTTTACTCTGTAAACCTATGGAGCTGTAAACTTCAGCAAGGTAAGCTGTGTTTCCAGAGACACTTTTAATCTTTTCAGGAAAGGCAGGGAGTAAAGAAATTAAAGGAAAGAAACAGTTAGTTAAATCCTCTGTGTTTTTTAATGGTCTTATCTAATATTTGTAATACTGATTTATAAAAATTTTACTGAATTTTGAGTGATAGTTTTGTACAATAAATTTCTTTGGAAGAAGTAAAATTTGGCTGAAAGTTGTACTGTTGTCCCCAAACTACTTGAATATTGACATAGAAAGCTTTTCTGTGACAATGAATGTGTGATTCAGTTTTCACAGACTGTTATTCTTTGATTTACTTGGCAGCTAAATGGTCCAGTATTGTGATGAAGACCTTGAACGTTACTGGTCAAGCTATCACATGGTTATCATTTACATGAATTTCCTCTATTTGTTCCAGTCTATTTAAACCATTATTTGTCAATTGTTCTTGCCTTTTAATTTCATTCTTAACTGAATTCAATGCATAAATCTAATTCCATAGATGATTTCATCTCCACATTAAGTCCTCTGTACTAGGATCATAGTGGACATTTCTTGAAGTGTCTGCCAACTTAAGCTAGAATTATATGACTAGATTTAAATTTAATTTTATAATAACCCAGAGATATGGGTTACTATATTTAAGATTTTTTAAAAAAACTTGCCAACAAATGAAAATTTGTTGATTTCAGTTTTCAGTTGGAGTAACAATTGTCAATTAACAGTTCTCATGTGAACTTGTTGTTACTGAGTCTTAAAGACATCAATTATATCCTTATAGCCTAAAAAGTGATTATGTATTTGCTAGTACATATTCTGGGCTTCACTAATGGTTAGAGGAATGAAATCCAGACAAAATGTGAAAAAAAGACATTAAATAAAAACAATCATAATGCATTTTTGGCTGTATTTTGTTTCTGAACAGATATATATGTATGCAAATTTTTATATAACATCTTAAAAATAGTTTGTAACTAAAGGAAATGTTATTTTTATAATTCGTAATGATTTAAAAAGGGCTTCTCTCTCTTCCAGTCTCTTAAAAATATTTAACTCAGTGTCTTTTATAAAAGTTGTGTAATACACACTTCTTTCAACCACATGAAAGTAAACTGGTTTTTTATACCACTGAACTTATTTCCTGGTGGCCTTGATGTAGCTAATGCCATAGTCTGTTATTTCTTCTTCAAAATGAGCACTCTACTGTATTTAAAAGTTCACCATGGCTACTTTTCATTAACTACAACATTTATGCATATTGAGAACATGAAGCAGAAAGAAAAAATGAAAGACACATAAAAATGTGTTAAATCACATTTCTTACTGGTTTTGGCAGACATAATAGCTTCAGAGAAATTTTCACTACTTTTCAGAATATGACAAAAGCATATGTTGCCTGTTCTTGTACATACACTACAGTGATTTGAATCATTTTCCCATCAAGACAAGAAAGGGTACATTTTGCTTAGGTAATACTGTGTTCTGGTTGAGCAGAAATTCAGCACTTAAAGCTACATAAATTGGTGTGAATACCTCAATTATTTCCTCAGATATAATATTCCATTTTACAGTACAAAAAAGTGATCTTGTTTTTTTCTTTTTTTTTTAATTCAGATTTTGTATGCAATTTAATAAGTATTTTATATTCTACAATTGTTTTAAATTTAGGCTGGGTTTCAAGCTGAAATTATTCAATAGTCTATCCATGTAAGACTCACATGCTGAAGCCACAAGCTTAACTGAGAGTATTACTTTTATATTTAAGAATCCAAGAGTTCACCCACCAAACTTTTGCAGAGCATTTGGTTCTTAATACATTGAGATAGCCTAAAGAGAGAAATGCTTCACAGGTTTTCCCAGGAAAGGCTTTTAATTTCAAGAGGAAATAACGATTTTGGCAAGTTTAAAAAGGGTAACAACCAACCAAGGAAAAGTATTCCACAAAGCACCAACCCAGCACATGTCAACCCAAAAACTTAGCAGAATCCAACCCACTGCTTTTAAGTTACCCAAAAGAGATTAAGAAAACAGTAAAGAAAGAGATTAGAAGAAGAAACAGGAGTAAAGAAAGAGAAAGGAAGGAGATTACAAAAAGATATTTAGAGAAAAATAGCTACCACTGAAAAATCCTGCAGAAGTCCTGCTCTGTATGGTGATGGCAGGTTGAGAGACAAAGGACAAGACGGAGACCACGTTCTGGTGTGGTCTGGCCACCCTGGCCATCCCTCCCAGGCAGGACATCCAGCTCACTGACTGCAAGCCAGTTCTGTGCCTCCAGACCAGCATGAGGTTGGTGCACTCAGTTAGAGGCTGGGTTAGGACTTCCAGGGGCCCTGGCATGTGGTGGGCTCCCAGGCTGCCCTTTTGACTGGCAGCTACTCTGTGTGAGTTCTGGGTGCCCTGCCCTGCCCCCCTTCTCCCAGAGTTGGTTCCAACACAAAATTAAAATAATATTTTTACTGATCCAGTGTCTCACAACCCAAAACAGATAAGCTCCATAAGAACAGAATTGGTTTTTTTTTTTGTATATCAGATACCAATACCTTCTGTAAGAGTGAAGTAGAATGATTAGTGCTCTAGTACTTCTCTAGAAGAATTCACAGTGGGAACACCAGAAAAGGCAGAAGTAAATTTATTATTTTGTCTAGCAATCTGAAATCCTCCTCAAACCTTTTAAAACCTCACTTATTTGAGGTTCTGATGTAAAAATCAATTTCTCAGCCTACAGATAGGCATTTCAACAGGCACACAAAGGCTGTGAGTCTATGAAGTAATAGTTTTTGGTCTCATTCTGGGATGACCCAAAACATCCAGTACTTTTGTTATCTTCCCTATTGACAAACCGTGGAGTCATTCTTCAGTCTTAAAAATCCTTCCACAAAGGACTGATTACAAACTGTCATGTGGCATTTTCAGTTTGGCATGAAAATCATAATATCCAATAGATTCACATTGAAGTTATGTGGGTAATTACCATGGAAAGGCATTATTCTTCAGAAAAATAAGAAACATAAACAAGAATTCTGTTTTTTTTTCATCTAAAATATAATTTTTTTGCTTTATTTCTGGAGAAAAGTTAATGATCTTCAGTGGTGGGACAGTTTTAAGTAAATATAGAAATGATTTACATATCTAGAGAAACAAGACAATTCTGCCTCTCACCTTGTAGCTACAGCTAATTATTGAGTTGTTATTGGAAGAAGAGAAAGTAAATGAAAGTAAAAAACTGCTATGACTATGGTTGAAATGTCAGCTTTTTCTGATTATCTGAGTGGATTATTCCTGTATTCTTGGAAAAAAGAAGGGAAAAAAGTATTGTCTGACTGAATAACTACATAAAAGAAGAAAACAAGACTTTGTGTTATTACAAGAGCGTCATTCTGCATGTGTTTTCTGAGAGAAAATAATCTTCCTATACAAATTCATCCAGTCATTGTCATTATAAACTTAATTTTCCAAAAAGACATCATAGTTACAAGTTGCAATCCTATTGTGAACTTGTTTAATCTTAGAATATATATGTTGTGGAGCAATACAAATTACTATTTAATATTTCCCTACTCATAAGAAAAATACATCATACATTAATGTACATCTGAGTTAGAATTTACTAAACTTCTATTTCTTCATGAATTGATTTAATCAACTAGCATACTTAGCTCTTTTTTCTTATAGTAGTAGGTTTACCATGCTGTGGTTAATTTCTATGCCATTAAAATTTTTATTTTTACATTCAGAAAAGGGAGACAGAGAATGTAAGGGTCAAAAGAGTCTCATACTATCAGAGGTAAGAGAATGAATTAACTGTGCTTCAGTACACAGAGAAGAAATCAAAGAAATATATAAAGCACATATAAATCCTAACTATTTTTCTTACACATCATCAGTCAAATTTATTGTAGATTTTATCTACAAAATACACACTGACACTAACAAGTCATACATTGAGTTCCTAATTTTTCCTGCCTAAAATACTACTTCTCCACTCTTTTGGGTGATAGGAAATACCAGTTTAGCCTGGTATGGATGAAGGCTTTGATGCTTGTACTGACTTTTTTTCAGACAGGCTGTCAGATCCACACAGAATGATCAGAATTATACTGGTAGTACTGGAATTCTGCCATACCATAATGTCATAAAAATTGTGATTCTAAAAAAGAAAAATAAAAAAAGATTCAATGTATATGCAATTTCTTTTAATGTTATGCTTATGTTTTGAAACTGTTGGAAACCTGGGGGTATAATATATACCTGTACAAACTATCTGCTTTGCAAAGTATAATAAAAAAGATTAACCTACCTGTCCCTTTAAATAAACTGAAGAAACCAACACAAAATAATTGTGTTTCTGTAAATATGACTTTTAGTAAAAACCTTGAATAGCTCTATATCTGCTAATGAGCTTCATTACATCTGTACTTTTAAGTTAAATATCCTTTTTAGTCCCCTACTAACTGGGAGAGTTGGGAGTCAGGTGTGTCATGTCGATCTTATATCTTGAATAAGACAGTGCATTAGCATGTTGATGTAGGGTTAAAATAAATAAATCAAGTCAGTAAAATTAGTTCATAATAATGTGAAAAATAGATACTGGAGATAATATTTTCACATGTGTAAATAGCAAGCTAGAAATGGGATTCCTAAGAAAGCAAGTATCCATGCTGTGTGACATAAAAATCAGATTCCCAGCTTCTTCTCTCCTAGTAGAGAGGTAGGATTCATCATAGGAATACAATGATTTAAATACAGGGCAATGGTAAAACAACAAACGTGTTCCTGGTGTATGGTACAGCTAGGGATGTGCCTTCTAGAGAGTTTTAGTGCACATTAGGCTCTGCAGAAAGCATATCCCCTGCTGCAGACTTCCATTCTGTTCATAATGGAATGTGCAGTACAGCAGTACGTGGTAGGACTGGCTGAAATTTTGTCTCTCTTGTAACTGGAGATGAATTGAAAAGAAAATGGTGTAGAATATAGAGGTGCATTTTTCTGATTTGAAAAGCCCACACGTTCATGTTTAGGCTATTCTTACACAGTCATAGAATCCTAGATTATTTAAGGTTGGAAAAGACTTCCAAGATTACCCAGTCCAACCTTTGACTGATCATCACCACACCATCTTAATTGTAGCATTAAGTCCCCTGTCCAGTTGTTTCTTGAACACTTCCAGGGAGGGTGACTTCCTATAGGCAGTCCGTTCCAAAGCTTAATCACCACATCAGTAAAGAAATTCTTCCTAATATCCAACCTGAACCTCTCCTGATGCAACTTGAGAGCATGTCCAGATCCTTCTGCAGAGTCTTCCCATCACCCAGCAGGTCAATACTCCCGCCTAACTTAGCCTCATCTGTGAACTGACTGAGGGTGCACTCAGTCCCATTGTCCAAATCATTGACATAGATACTAAACAAGACTGGCCCCAATACTGAACCTTGGAGAACCCCACTAGTGACCAGCCACCAAGAGGATGTAGCACCATTTACTACCACTCTGTGGTCCTGGTCATCCAACCAGTTTTTAACCTATCAAAGAGTGAACCTTTTTAAGTCATGGGCTACCAGCTTCTCCAGGAAAATGCTGTGGGAGACAATACCAAAGGCTTTACTGAAGTCCAGATGGACTACATCCATAGCCTGTCTTTCCACTGGATGTGTCAACTGGTCATAAAAATTAATGTCTCTCATAGTAACTGAGTGTTTTCCTGCAAGGAGTTGCTTTTTTCAGCTGAGGATTTAAGAGATGGCCAAAAGAAATTTAGTTACTCTCTAGTAAAGTTTTTAATTAAAGATACAAAGTTAATTTAATTCAGGATATATCAATCTTTTTTTCTGGATTCAGAATTTACTGATTAAAATCAAAAGGTGATAAAATCCAGAAATGTTGCATTATCGTGGAAGAAGAATCTGAGGCTCATTCTGAATCTTGAATTATTTCTAAAACTGGTACCTTGTCCAATATTCTGTTGCAAAGAAAAACCAAATCCATCCTGCTTCATGTAAATCATTCTACTTAGAAGGTGTGGCAGTGGCTGTGAAAATATCAAAGGATATTGTCCCCTTCCAGTAACACAAAAAAAATGTTGTTTAAGTTAAGCAGAAAAGATGTGGTTAACCTGCTAGCAGAATAAACTGAAAAACAGAATGGCACTGATAAATCTTTGGTTTTTTTCCGCTGACAGCCTCTCAACTATGAAAAAAAGAAATCATATACTCTTAATATAGAAGGCGCAAATACTCATGTTGATTTCCGCTTTTCGCACTTGGGACCATTCAAAGATGTAACAATGCTGAAGATCATTGTCGGCGACGTGGATGAACCTCCGCTCTTCACCATGCCTTCCTATGTCATGGAAGTTTATGAAAACGCAAAGATTGGGACTCCTGTTGGCACAGTAATGGCACAAGATCCTGATGCTGCAAACAGTCTAGTGAGGTATGGTAAATCCAAATTACATGAGACCAAATTTCACAATCTAAAGGTTTAATGAGATCTGGGATGTTTGAAGACTAATTTTTTAATTACATAAATGGTCATAACAGTGTCATGATCAGTCTGTATGGATTTAATAACATAATCTTCTACCTTTTGGTTTACACTAAAATTCCCATCTAGTAATTGGTCTGAGCAAAGGTCTGAAGTCAGTATCCTGCCACTAGCTGCAAATCTGTTAAGGATAATAGCACTGTTTTTTGCCTTTGACTCTGCCCACTTGCTGCACTGTAGTTGTCCCAGGCGCTTATGGAAGACAGCAACTGGTTTAGATAAGTCTTTTTTTAGAGACAAGCAGGATCATTTCTGCAAAATTTTGGTTGAAGACAAATGCATTGTTTTGTAATATGCTTCAGCTTTAGTGGAGTATCAAAAGAATAGAATACATGTAATTATGAACCTCATTGATGTTTCTAGGAGTATGTCATCTCCAATTGTGAGGTCTAGGGCAAAGAGAAGTGCTGAGAAACAAGCACTTGCAGCATCAGATACATAATTTGAAAACTAAATGAATATGTAATATACTGGTGTGGTGGGTTGACTTTGGCTGGACGCCAGGTGCCCACCCAGCCACTCTATCACTCCCCTTCCCAGCTGGACAAAGGAGAGAGAAAGATAGAAAACAACTCATGGGTTGGGATAAGGCAGTTTACTAAAACAGAAGCAAATCAAAAGCTTGTGCATGCAAAAGCGAAGTGGAAGATAACACAGTTTATTCTCTACTTCCCATGAGCAGTGATGGTCGGCCACTCCCGAGCAGCAGGGCTTCAGCACGTGTAAGAGTTCCTCAGCAGGCAGACATTGGAGACAATGAATGCCTACCTTCCTGCTCCTGGCCTTAGCTTTTATATCTGAGCTGATGTCATGTGGTATGGAATATCCCTTTGGTCAGTTTGGGTCATCTGGCCTACTTGTGTTCCCTCCCAAGATCTTGCCCTCCACTGAGGAAGGAATGTTACAATGCTGGTGCTGTGCTCAGCAGTAGCCAAAACACCGGTGTGTTATCAACACCCTTCTAGCTGCCAATGCAAATCACAGCACTTTGAGGACAACTATAGGGAAATGAACACCATCTCAGTCAGACGCAATACAACTAGAAAGGAAAGATTTTGATAGTATGTCAAATTTTTTTATTCTCAAAGTAAATTTTCTCATTGAAAGGCAAAAAAAAAAAAATAGAAAAAGAAAGATTTGTGTGTTGGTACTCTGGTCAAAATACTTATTATAAGAGAACTGTCTTGGGAATAGATCATGTTTTGAACTATGGAACTGAAATCAAGCTGGAAATACCCACACAACAAGCTTGAAATGCATTGATGCTGAAAATATATATACATGTTAATTTGACTTCTTTTAAATTTAAGAACATTTTGATTTAACTTTGAACAATCAGGAACTGGGGGTTTAATATGTTACTAATTTAACATCAGTTACGTGTTTTCATCTATAATATGATCTGATGATATTTTTTAATGGTTTCATTTGTGGGATGAGTTACTTTCTAAACTTTTCTAAATTTTATGTCTCAAAAATGGAAGTAGATTTAAAATTTAAAAAATAATGTTCATGAAAACATATTTTATACTATTCCTTTTTATGGCATAATGGTATAGCCTTTGTAGAAATTATATTATTATATACTTGGAAAACAGTTTTTCTTAAGGTAATTGGACATTTTCAATCTCCTGACTGAATTGAAATCTGCTGGGTACATGCAACAGTCTTGGTAAGATGAAACCATTTTTTCAGAACAATGAAAACATCAGGTTTTTGATTCTCTTGTGCTAAGAGTCTAAGATTCAAAATGTTTTGTGTCAGAGAATCAATATATGCAATTTCTTAGTGGCAAGCTATTGCCTTTGAAAAATTGTCACTATGGTATTTGTGTCTAAATCATAATATATATAAAAAAAAAAAATTGCTAAAAATAACTGCCAAGTGCCTGTAGCTTTAATACTATAATTATGAAGCAACTAAGACAGTCAGAGGGATTAATCATCATAGTAGTTTTGGCAAGCGCAGACTTGACTAGTTCCTCCATAATTCAACTGTCTGTGGCCAAGAAGCATTTTGTCTAGAAAGAGGTAAGACAATTGTGGTGAAAGGGAAGCATCAGCAGTTTTTACAAAGCCTAGGAAGGCCAGAAGTAGATTTTCTGAGTGAAACAGGCAGTAATTTGGAGGAAAAGGGGTCAGAAGGAAAAATATTTCCAAATATTTTACTTTTGTATGTGCTTTTTATTTTTCCCAAACATGAATTTGTAACCAGTGATTGACAACAGAATACTGTATCCATAATAGTCATATAATTGAGGGAAAAAAATGTCCTTATCTTTGTCTATCCTATTTTTCTCTCCACTGACATTTATTTTTGCATTGTTCCTTCCATCGTTCTTTGTTTCAATAAAGAAAACAAATCTAGTGCTAGCAAAACATACCAAATCATGAAGTTCTGAAAGGAGCCAGCTGTCAATTACATGATGTCGGGGTTTGGCAAGGGTGGCAGCAGCTCAGATATCCTTGGCATGTCATTGTACTGTGACTGGGTCCAGTCTCTAGCCAGGCTTTATCCATCTTGGTGGAACTGATAGTGAATGTCATTTCATAGAATCATAGAATCAGATGGGTTGGAAAGGACCTCTGAGTCCAACCCTTGACCCAATTCCACCACAGTTACTAGACCATATCACTAAGTGCAACATCCAGTCTCTTCTTAAATACCTCCAGTGACAGAGAATCCATCACCTCCCTGGGCAGCCCATTCAAATGCCTGATTAATTTGTGAGAGTGTGAGCTTTTCATGAAGATACTGATTCTCTAAAGCCTGAATTAACATATTGGTGCATGGGACTCTAAAGAGGCAGTAGGTTGCTGTGTCCTCAAGTTTTTCTTGAGCCTTCTCCTGCAGGAGGAGAAAGATTGGTCTTGGAACAGGCAACTTTAATCCCCTTTCCCTTATCTCAGCTTCACACAAACACTGACATGGTGCAGAAGGGCTTTGTATTACTTCAAGATTTGGCTGCATCTGGGGAAACTATGGCTTGGAAGTGGTGCACGGCTTGACAAGCAGGACGGACTGTACAGGCTGAGATGCTGCTCTATGTGGAGGCAGGGTCCTGTGCCATGCTCCACTCATAGCCACGAGGAAAAGAGTGACTTGGTGGAAACCGTATGTCTCAGAAGCATCCACACAGTGCACTTATGTCTCTCTGTTCTGGTTTGCAAGACATGCCTCCACTGTTTGTCTGAAAACCCAGTGAGTCTGAAAGATAGTCAGAGGGTAATGAGGTCACATTTCTCTTTCATTTCCAAACAATTCCTAGGTCACCGAAAAATAAAAACAGTGATTAGAAAAAAAAAAAAACAGGAAAATTCAATGCAACTTGCTTAGAAAGCACAGATCACATTATCCAGGAAAGATAAGTGCAGACAGGACTTGCACTGCTGATCTGTGTGCAGCAGAATAGAGCTTCCTCAGCCAAATGGCTCAGATACATCTCCAATGCTATGAAGTTGCAGGACAAGATACAGAGCAGTGATTTTCTTATCAGTCTTTCCTAATCCACTTGTGCATCCTTTCCACTTTATGAGGACACTTGTTGCTGGGTGTGATTGATGAAGCATTAGGCACACACAGTTGCAATCATATCACTTTGCTGTTCAGCTACTAAAAGAGATACAGGGTTGTGACTTGTTCACTGCCCAATTAATTAACAGTTTATTTTGATGGCAGGAACAATTCTTATATACAGAAAAATGATTGGAGGAGTAGTTAAAGTGATTAACAGTACTGAAGAGAAATCTTTTTCAAGAAGTTATTTGAACTAAACCCAAAAATGAATAGCAACCTCTATTGTTATCAGTAGAGTTTTTTTTCTTTATTTCCTCACTGCAATTTCATCACAGTGATTTTGATTTCATCTTGTTTCTGAGCTGAGAAGTCTTCGGAGGGCACTGACTTTGTGCCAATGCTTGTACTAATATTTTAATTTCTAAAGCTCAGCAAAACAAATCCTGTAATAACAAAGATAGTGAATAGAGGTGTTTGTGATTTTTTTGTTTTGGTTTGGTTTTTTTGTTGTTTTTTTGGGGGGTTGTTTTTTGGTTGTTGTTTTTGTTTGTTTGTTTGTTTCATCCAGTACTTGTCTGATTGGCAATTTGTACTTTTTTAAAGGATTTTTCTTTTTACTTTGATTTTTTTTTTTCAAATAGAAATGCATTTTCTGGGAAACTGGTTGAAATGTCATGTTTTGGAATAAGAGATTATTATTCCATTGAAATATGAAAAACAAGCTTAATAATAGAAATCCTAAGAAAGAAATATATTTAAACTTTACCATGTAATAATTTTAAAGATTTTTTAAGTAGTTTGAAAATCATCTATTTAATTAAATTATTTCCTAAATCAACAGAAAGTAATTCATCCACAGGTATTGCTACCTTGTTGGAATGTTTATGAGAAACTAATCCACTTTCATTGCATTGTGTCAAATATTCTGCTTCCATACCCATATCTTTTGTTTTTGAAAAGGTCAGGGTTAAATCATGTTTTATATCTGATATGCAAGTGGGTCTTGAAAGTTTCACATAAAATATTACTATTAAATGCTCTAATTATAATTTTATTTTAATCTAGTATTCTTTTTAAATCTCTCCATATCTACTTGGGAATTATCTTTTTTCTTCCTGAAACCATATATAGAAAATTTGCATAGAGATTACCCATGAAAACAGCTTTTAATTAACAAGTTACTTATGTGCATTGAGAGCAACCCTAGGCTGCTAGTACTGCCTCAGGGCTGCAGCAGTGCCTGTTGAAACCCTGCCATCCTCCTGTAGGTGATTCTTGGGTGGTAAATCCAGCCAGCCACATTGCATAGTCCATGTGATCCCTGAAGCTTTCCGACTGCATCTGGTCTGTTTTCAGTGGAATGGTTTTCAGAAACATAATGTTGCAGCGGTTCCCCAAGCCACCTCTAAATTAGTCGTTCATAAAAAAGACATAGATTTAAGATCATGATACTTTCTGAAACTCTACCATAATAGTGACAATTGTTCTGTGACCTAGACCGGTTTTCTCATATCAAACTTGATCTTGGTTTGATGTTGTACTATGAGGAACTGCAAATCTTTATTGATGTTGTACTCTTGAAAGGGTAGTCTTTGAGAAATAAGACATGCTGTTATAGAATTACTGAACATCATTCCTTTGGCTGCTGCTGTGCAATGTTTGTCATGCAGTGGTACAGGAGGCAAACAGAGGTACTGTTTTGAGTACTAACGACAGGACCTGTGTACACTCTGGTCATTTTTTACTCCCAGTTATTATGTTTAACCTATGTTGTTTGTATCTCTGGGAAGAAATGTTCTCTTCCCAGTATTTAACAGAAAATTTCTAGTGAATGGGTTAAGTCTACTGATCAGCACTCTGTCTGTGACAGTAGGGTCAACTGATAAGAAATATAAGCATCTTCCCTTTTTAGAAAAAAAAAAAAATCAAGTCATTGTATTTTGTTGGGTCTTTAGAAGATTGATGCATTATATTAATGCATTGGAATTCAAGTAAATTTTGTGTTGGAGTCTAGTCAGGCTGTAATATATATCTTACTATAATGAATATTATTCACAAGAGTTGATTAGCTATAGGAAAGAAAATTCAGAAAAAGCTGTTGTTTTGTTTTTCTTTGGTTTGGGTTTGAAGGTTTTTTTTAATTTTGTGCTAAATATTACTTTTTTTTTTTTTTTTTTTAATTTTAATTTTTTGCTAAGTTAGTAAAGAATGTAAGTACAGTCTCAGCCCTGATTCTGGCTTCTCACTTTTTAAACTGTCACATGGTATTGCCTTATAATGGATGATATATCATAATGGTTATAATTAATATATATACTAATGAGTACAAAAATTTGCTTCCCAACACCACACTTGGTATCTTGAAGCTCTAATAAATACATAGTTCCCTTGCCCTACTGCATCATAAAGCACAGAAACTTATTTTAATTTTGCTTCATTGGCCATAAAAGATGTCCATCTGAAATTGAATACTTTCTGTCATCAGCTTTTAGAAAGTAATCTTAACTTTTGGTAAATGGTATTTATAGAGGCATGTTCATATATAGAGGAAAGGACACACACAGGGTGTTTCATGGGTTCCTATTATTATTTTTAAGAGCCTTAAAGACATAAAGTGTTGTGGAAGATTTAGGTTTTAGACTGTTTTTCTGATGTAAAGTTTAAGTTTAGTAGATGTAGAATAAAACAGGAACTTGCAATTCAAACTCTGTCACACAAATTTTTTTTTGAAAGATATCATCATATTATGTGAAGAGAGGTGCAGGAGAGAACTGCATGAGTAGATCCCTACATGGGGAGGGTTGGAAAATAAAAATTATATTTTTAAATATTTTTTTCCTCCTGTACTCTGAGATCAGTTTCTATGCCACTCAGCCATACTGTCAGTAGGAAGAGAGGATAAGATTGATCCTCCTCTGGAAAATATAAAAGTGTCTTCACTTAGTTGTATTAATTTGTCTTACTTGCTCTTTGGATGTGGAATAAGATTAGTTTGTTTTCTGCTATCCTGTGCACTGCCAGCATGGCTTCACCAAGGGCAAGTCCTTCTCGATCAACATAGTGGCCTTGATGTTGTGATTACATCAGTGGACAAGGGAAGAGTTACAGAGTTACAGAGCCTTTGTCACAGTCTCCCACAGCATCCTTTTCTCTAAATTCAAAAGAGAAGGATTCGATGAATGAGTTGTTAAGAAAGTGATTGGACAGTCACATCCAAAGGGCAGTGAACAACAGCTCAGAGTCCCAATGGATATCAACAACAATCCCTGGTATCCCTCAGGGATCTGTATGACCAAGGTTATTTAATATCTTCATTAATGACATCAATGCAGGGATAGAATGCACCCTCAGCAAATTTGCAGATGACATCAAGCTGAGTGACGTGGTTGCCTCACCTGAAGGATGGAATGCCATCCAGAGGGACCTGTACAAGCTTGAGAAGTGGGACCATGGGAATCTAATGAGGTTTCATAAGACCAAGTGAAAGGTACTGCGCATGGGTCGGGGCAATCCCTGAAGTCAATACGCAGGTGAAGATGGGGGATGCAGAGCCTGAGAGCAGCCCTGCTGAGAGGGACTTCGGGATGCTGGGGAATGAGGCTGGACATAAGCCAGAAATGTGCATTTCCAGCCCAGAAAGCCATTTGTACCCTCGGCTGCATCAAAAGCAGTGTGGTCAACAGACCGAGGGAGGTGATTCTACCCCTCTACTCTGCTCTGGTGAGACCCCATGGGAATGCTGCATTCAACTCTGGGGTCTCCAACACAGGAAGGACATCAACCTGTTGGAGCAAGTCCAGAGGAGGGATACCAAGCTGATAAGAGGGATGGAGCATCTCTGTTGTGAGGAAAGGCTGAGAGAGTTAGGTTTCTTCAGCCTGGAAAAGAGAAAGCTTTGAGAGAGCTAATTGCAGCTCTCAAATACCTGAAGGGAGCCTACAGGCAAGATTGAGAGAGATTATTTACAAGAGCATGACAGGATAAGGGGAAATGGCTTTAAACTGAAAAGGAGTAGGTTTTGGTTAGATATTAGGGAAAACATTTCTTACTGTGAGGGTGCTGAAACACTGGAAGACGTTGCCCAGTGAAGTAGTGGATGCCACATCCCTGGAAATGTTTAAGGTCGGGTCAGATGGGCCTCTGAGCAATCTGATCTAGTGAAAGGTGTCCCTGTGCATGTGGAAGTGTTGGAAGTACATGATGATTAAGGTCCCTTCCAACCCAGGCTCTGATTATGTGATTCCATGATTCTTTGTTAGCTGTACTTAGGACAGCCTGCACAGTAAGGTGTAGACCTCCCAATTACAAAAATGTCCATCTTTCTGTCCATGAACTAGTAAGGTATTCTGACAACTCTTCTGACTAGAAAGCATCCAGCTCTGGATGGTGATCAAAACCTCACATCAACCAAAACCATCTCTATCCCTCTGTTAGAACTGAGAGAGAAAATACTGACAGATCATCTTTTTATGGTGACTCTGAAAGACTGATTTTTCATGCCAGAACATCATCTTTATATTTCTATAATATCCACTGACTTCAGAATCCCTCCAGTGTTTAACATTCTTTTATGATTTTAGACTCAGCCTTCATATGTGAACATCTCTGTAGTAAAGTCTTCTGATAGGGTCATTCAGCTCCAATAAATAGGCATAAATCTATCAATCTTGGGTTTGTTTGGTTCAGTCTATAATATGTAGAGGAAAAAAAAAGAGAATATGTAAGTAGAATACCATTCTTAAGCTGGTAGTTGAAGTGCATTTGGACAATCATAATCCTCTGCAGAAATTCATAAAGTCAGGAAAAGAAAACAAGTTGCTTTGAATTCTGATTATGCTTCTTGCTTTGAATTCTGATTATGCCTCTGAGGGTGTGGTCTGTTCTTAGCCTGTATTTACTGTGAGAATTAGCTAGGAAAATGATCAGTGGTTAATACATGCAAACAGAAACTCTCAGCTAGAAATGATGAGTGTCTTTTCCTTCAAATGAACAGTGTTCCCAATTTCCCATGTCTGAGGTAAATAGTGTTCTAGCAGTGCATAGGGGATGGGAATAAGAGCTGGAGCAGGAAGCCAACTTCTGCCTAAAATGCAAACCAGCAGTGGCTGCCTTTTAACAGCATTTCTAAGAGGCAGTGGTTCACTGCTTACAACTCTCCTGTGTCTTCTGGGATCTGCCAACTCACATCTCCAGGACAAGGAGATGGAAGGCTGCCATTTCTGCTGAACTGAGATTTCAGTATGAGAGGTGAGCCAGGAGGCCTCTATGGGAGACAGCAAGGTACTGCTGATCACCTGATGGATGTCAGTTGGCAGCTAGCACCAGAGATAACGCAGTGGGAACAGCATATCAAATCAACTTTCTTCAAATGCTCTGAGAGAAACAGTATTATTCTCAAAGTTATGCTAAACCTGTCTGAAAAGAAAGCGAAGGAATGGTAAGCAGAGGGATTACCTTCTCCAAGCTGTCTCCAAATGTATTTAATTTTCACAACTGGAAATCACAGTTGAAGGCTGTAGTTCTCAGTAGGAGTCTTCTGCCAAGGCCCTCTGGAACATCAAATGTCTCCTTAATCTACCAGACAGTGAAGCAAGGAAATTGAATACCTGCTGTACTGGCATATGACTTCTGACTCACACTTCATAATTGCTTCTCTCTCCTGGCAAAGTTTGTTTGAACTACGGGGAAATAGATTGGCCCTGGAAGGAAAGTAGTGTAGTGCAAAACAGTCATGGAAGCAGAATGTCTCTCCACCACCTCATTTGGCTTCAAGAGTATGACACTGGTTCCCAGGGTTGTGAGTGCTACTGTCAGGAGGCAGAGAGAAGATAAAAGGCATGCACTTGAGTTATGTCCCAGCATGTGCCATGTCTTGTTGTTCTCCAACTAGCCAAACACAGAGAGCTGCAGCTGATGAGTTATCTCGCTCTTTGTGTCCTGTTATACCTCCTCTTCTCACCCTATGCAGTTATTGCTTACTCTTCTTTTTCTAAAATATATTATAAAAGAAAATAAAAATTTCTATACTTTGAGTCTGAGTGTCTCTTTCTGAGAAAGTTTTTTTGCTTAGAACTTTAACTGATCAGGTTTCCTTATAATGGCATTTGATTTCTAACTGATAAGTCTTTGGAAGGAGTAATTGGTTGGACAAAGGTTCTGTCTCCTTCCTATGGACTTTTTTAAAGTGCTTCTTTGTAGCCAGTTTCGCTTGATATTAGAGAACTAGTTATTTGCTTATGTCTCAAAACAAAACTCCAAAGAAATACTGTGAATCCACATCTGGCTGAAATGTGGCTTTGGAAATTTGTGAATAATATCAAGTTTCTAGCCCAGGTAGAAATATGTAACAGAGTTTGTTTTTGCAGTTGACAAATAGGGTAATCAATGAAAAAACCCATAATGAACAGATAAAATTTTGAATTAAGACAGAAAAAGAGACAAGTTAAAAGCTCAAAAACTATTGCAAAAATTCAAACTCAGGATTCTTCCTTAAAACACAGTAACTGGAAAGAGACATACTGGAATAGTAACAGCATATGCCAGTTCTCTATCCAGAGGTTAACCAATGTTAATATTAAGGCTGAATAATTTAGGGAGAGAGATTCTGAAAATACTTATGGGTTTTAGCTTAGAAGCACTCTTAAAAGGTTTGGAAATCATCAATATTCCTAAACTACTTTAGCACCTTTTAAAATTTTCTCCATTTTTAAGTAGTCTTTGTATTATTAGAGTCTAACTGCTTTAATACTGAAAGCAGATTTATACATTCTAGAGTGACCTTCTGCCCAAAGGCCATCTTGCATATATATTGCTCTTTATTTTCTAATTGATGCAAATACTTTTAGTTTTCAGTAAAAATGTGGGGAATGTCTGTCACCACTGAACCACTGCTTCACTAAGAGACTGGAAGTGAGGAATGAAATCAGAGAAGCCAGAGGCTTGCCTCGGTCAGAAGAAGGAATAAGGGCATGGATGGAAGCTGGGAATGCCCTTCTATTCACTGATTTTTTCTAATAAAAAAGTGGCACGTGTTGCATTTCCAATTGCTAGCAGGATCCAGTTTTGGTATTTAATTTCCTTCAGATTATCTTCAAATAGTGTGACTAATAGGTTTTCTGTATTCATGATCCTTTTTAATGTATTTTCTTTCAGATTGGTTTCTGTTGCTGGTTTGAACGTAAGCAGTTTATGGAGCGCTGTTTATCTAACCATGTCTTGTTATTAAGTCACTTTATTAACATGTGCCGTGCAACTCAGATGTTCTGATTTAATGGTTAGTGGTTAAACATATGCTAGCAGAACACTGTATTGAGTAAATATCTATAAACAAATATCTCAAATGGATATTGTAAATTAATTTTTGAATTAATGCATTCTATGTGAGCTGAAACAGTCAACTAGATTAAGGTGAAAAATCACTTTTGAAATAACTCTTTGAAATTCAAAACTTGCACTATATCTTTTGGGGGTCTAGAAAAAGCATTACAAAGCAGCTCAGTAGATGTGGAGGGAAAGGTAGGAGGGGAAGGGAATGACTATATCTGTTGCAACTATTATCTACAAGAAAGTAAATTTTTTAACCAGATGAAGTAAATTCAGAAGCCTAAGTAGAGCATCATTAGTTCCAGAATGTGCAATATTTATGGATATATCTAGTATCTATTCTCAACATGTATATAAATCAGTGGCTGGTATTTATAAAGGCATAAATTGTTCAGCACTTTGTAAATACAATGAAACTTGTTCTAAATATCCTCTAACATGACATGAGAGACCAAAAGTAGTTCACGTACAAAATATTTTTAAAGCACTAGCATTCCTAGTTTTTCTGCTGTGCAGGACTATCTTCTGTAACTTGTTTTACTGAGATGTTCATGAAGGTTGGGAACCACAAAAGTGCAAATAGCTGCTTTAAATGAAACACAGTGCAATTTTAAGGAAGAATCTGGAACAGTGGGGGAGAACTGAATGTTATAATAATGGGAAAGCATAAGAAAGTACCATCTCTTATTTATTCATTGATCAAGAAAAATTTGTCAAGCTGTGAATATTTCAACATGTTCTGTAACCATATGCAAAAGTAAGCACATGAAGGGGAAGTGTTATTGTGGACAAATTAGAAACATTTTTCATTATTCTGGTATCATTGGAAGTAAAAGTGTTAATACAATAAGTTACCTCAGGACCATTTTATTTCTATTAATGCCACAGAAGATATAATTGAAATTATTCATGCAATGTGAGATCTTTAAAAAGAGAGATTTGAGCTTATTTGGAACACTTTTAACTAACTGTTTCAGAAAAAGGAGTTAATATTTGAAAAAAAAAATAAGACCGTGTTTTACTATATGGTTATGAAAATTAATTATTAGATAATCACAATTTATCAGAAAAACAAACTTTAATTTTTGTACACAAGCTTCCTATTTGGACATATTGTTTTTTCAGTTTTATTTCTGTACTCAGAAGGAGACATAATGTTTTGTTCTGTCACACACACAAACAAGCAGCTGGGTATTCCTGTTTTGGGTTTTTCTCACTGAAGCCCAATTTGAAATTCTGTTTATTTTTAAGCTACTGTCTACAAATAATGCATAGCCTTATTTTTATGGTTCCGTGATCAGCACAATAGTGACTCACAGAATACTGACTGTGCCTGATGTTGATAAGTAAACAATGTCCAGATTAATAAATGTTTGCAGGGACAAGATGCTTGTATTAAACTTATTTTGGATTTGCAGTACATATTCCGCAAGAGCTGGTCAGGAGAGCATTTTTTTTTTTCTTCTTTTTAGCAAATAATTTTCTTAATTATCAGGAGACTTCTAGAGTCAAGAAAAACAAAGCTATAGTAGGAGAGAAGTAATTAAATTTTATCATTGAATAACTGATTGTAAGCTTTACCAGTAAAAGATCTCCAAGAAAATGGAGGGACAATTATGGTTTCTACGCTTTCTCCATTAACCTTCTAGTTTATCATGTAGGAGATGTTTGTGTACCTGCGTATGTATCTTGCCAAACACAATCAAATGGTCCCAATTTCTGCATTACTATTATACTGCTGATAGTAGTATATTTGCCATATATTTGCCAATATTTGCCATAGCTCAGTTTTCCTACACTGTCAAGCATAAGGTGTAAGGCATGGGGGCATTTGTCCACCTGAAGCATGTATCTTCCACACCAATTTCAAATATCAATCCGACTCTGTGACAAATATGGCAGCTTTATGGATTTTTAGAGGTTGATACCACTCTGTCTCCAAAATTTTGGTAAATAGTAAAAGGTAATGCTATCAGTGCACATGGTAGATAGAACTTCTCCAGTGAGATTGGCATAGTCTTTCAAAACGTTTCTATGACAAATAAACACTTGGAGAACCTGCAAATCTGTGCTTCATGGAAGAGTGATACCTGCAGTGACACTGGAAAAATCAGTTGTTTTGAAATTGAAAAACAAATCCATATCCCTAAATAAGGAGTTGATGGTAGCCTGGATGAATAATGTCACATTAAATAAAGCCAAGAGGATAGCTGCATGGTTCTTTTTTGGCTGGATTTTTTTGGGGTCTTTGGTTAGAATCATATAGAATCATAGAATTAACTGGATTGGAAGAGACCTCTGAGATCATCAAATCCAACCCTTGATCCAACCCCACTGTGATTACTAGATCATGGCACTCAGTGCCACATCCAGTCTCATTTTAAAAACCTCCAGGGATGGTGAATCCACCACCTCTCTGGGCAGGCCATTCCAATGCCTGATCACTGTCTTTGTAAAGAACTTCTTTCTAATATCCAACCTAAACCTCCCCTGACAGAGCTTAAGCCCGTGCCCTCTTGTCCTGCTGCTGATTGCCTGGGAGAAGAGACCAACCCCCACCTGGCTACAACCTCCTCTCAGGTAGCTGTAGAGAGTGATGAGGTCACCCCTGAGCCTCCTCTTCTCCAGACTAAACAACCTCAGCTCCCTCAGCCTCTCCTCATAGGACTTGTGCTCAAGTCCCTTCACCAACCTCGTTGCTCTTCTCTGGACCTGCTCCAAAACCTCAGTATTTTTCCTGAACTGAGGGGCCCAGAATTGTTTTGTGATTTGTCCTTAGAGGATTCCAATATTCCTCAAAGCAATATCAATTTGTTTGGATATCTGCACTATCCAGCAAGTCATCATCAGTGACTGATTAATGTTCATCTAGAGTTTGCTTTTAATTCCTCTCCTGAGTTTACAGAGCACAGAGAAGCACACCAAGTTGCAGAAGTGTGTCTGCATTGGCTACTGTGATCCAGCAATAATAAATGCAGCATTTTTTTTCTCTTTTTCTGGCAACATCACTTGCTTTGGTTTTCTCTCATCCAAATATGCTTATTAAATAATGTCCTCTGAAAAAAAATTTTCCTGACTTAAACTCTTAAAAATTGCCCCATCTCCTAAATAATCAGAATTTTGCCAGTTCACTTTCATATGGAGACAGTTTGAGTCCGTTACTTGTTTGAAGCAACTTCAGCTGCCATCTTGCACATTCAAAGTGTCTTTATTGTGCAGTCTGGGGTATTTTAGAATGAGGTATGCTCAGGAGTTGGTAATTAATGAGCTGCACTGTGGGTTCTAATTTAGCTCAGGTGGGAGACAGCAAGTTAAATTCTTGTTCCAGAGAAATAGGGTAGGAACTTAAGTCTGCTGTCTCTTAAACAACTCCCAAAGTCATATGAGAGGGGATTCACTCTTCATGATGTCAAAAGGAAAGATGGAGAACAGGCAAGAAGCCTAACTTTGGCTGCTTTGATTTCTAGTGACTGAACTACAATTCTTTAATTGCTAAAAATACTGAAAGCATGAAAAGAAAGTCTGGAGTACCAACAGGTAAAAGAACACATTTTAAGGCAGATGTAAAATACTTCTTCCAGATGGGAGAGGGGGTTCGGATTCTCTCCAGTAAGGAAGATCTAACCTAAGTCATCAAGTCCTAGCTGGCTTTTCCAGTGAGTGTCTGAT
This sequence comes from Myiozetetes cayanensis, assembly GCF_022539395.1. Lineage (NCBI taxonomy): Eukaryota > Metazoa > Chordata > Aves > Passeriformes > Tyrannidae > Myiozetetes > Myiozetetes cayanensis. The sequence goes on along the minus strand of NW_026086604.1, from coordinate 75,402,389 downwards.
CTCTTGACAAGTTAAGGTGACTCAAATTGTTGCCTCCTCCTGTAAGTGCTTTCTTTCTTTTGCTTTTTCACATCATCTCTGACTTTAGTATACCACTCAATTAAATGTTTGTTTGCTTCTTTGCTTTTCCTTTCCACAAATAGTATAAGTAAGTACATTGTGAGAGAAATAAAACTGCAGTTATTTTTAATTTTTTTGAGCTTGTCAGCTTTTATGTGCATCCTCTTTTTATAAGCTGGCAATTACACTTCTCTTGATGTAAAAATAAAAGCAATTTGATGGAGAAAATAAATCATTTTGACTTTTATATACCTTCCATATATTAAAAACTTCACAGAATGAAAGCAGGGCTTACAAATTATAAGGAAAAATAATTATGGTATATAAAATAATCTATTTCCTTATTTTTTTATTTGTGTAGGTAGTGAAGAAGGCTTGATAGTGGCTTGTAATTGCTTAATTTGTTAAAAGCCACAGTAAATGATTCTGGCTTTGAGAAAAAATGTCAATCTCTTCTTTTGTGCTCTTTCCCTCTGCTTCCATTACCCACTTCAAGGTTTTTACTTTCTCTACCAGGCAAAGTGCTCAGAATCCAAGACTGTAAAGCAGGGATGTTTAGTTCTGCTTCTAGAGTAGTGTCAATCGCAGCTCTGGGAACCAGCCATTTCTGACATTAGTCCCTTTAATGGTTGTGTTCAAAATGGCTGTGTCATCATGTCATCAACTTCATGTCAGAGAGACGTACTTCAAAACAGGTACCAGCGCTGAGCACATGGGCTTGCAGTGACAAGCAAATAAGCAGAAAAATAATATCTTAATATATCTCTGTTTTCTTTTGTGCTTTTCCATTTCATGATTTTTAGTCAAAATACATGTGTCTCTTACCTTTGACAGGACTGTATACTGCTGTGTAAAATACTACCTGTTAGCAATTTATATCCTTGTAACTCACAGTGGAAGCCTTATTATGTATCAAAAGAAATGAAACAATATGAAACAAATGGAATATGGTGTTGCATTGGGTTTCTCCATAATATAGATTCTTTTTCTTATGGTGGTTTTAAAAATGTCTATGACTGTGAAGCTTGAAAGTTATATTCTTATGTAACTTTCTGTTACTTTGGATTATATATACTACAATAAGTATATATTTATTGTTATATTTCTTCATAGATATTTCATTGATCATAACACAGAAGAAGATAGGTATTTCACCATTGATGCTAGTACTGGGACCATTAAGACTGCCAGGATCTTTGACAGAGAGGAGACACCTTGGTACAACATCACAGTGGCTGCTTCTGAGATAGGTAAATAATATATTTGGCATGTAGTATTAAAGATAAAACTTAGAAAGGAAAATAATAATTTTCAGATTTTAAGAAACACCATCTTGAGATGTTATGTTCTTTTCAATACCATTGGGTTTTTAGCCAGTCTGGATAAAGGAGAGCTTTCTCTGTGTGTGTGAATACCCTAAATCCGCAGAACAAGTAAACAAAATGCCACATGCCTATGTGATTCCACCTGTGTAAATTTACCCTGTTTTTCTGTATGTAACAGAAGGCAGCCAGTTTACCCAGGAACAGTTCCAAGCATTCAGTGTCCTAAAATCAATATCTTCTCTGGTTTGTGTTTCATAGTTCGTGTATCTTAGAAGTTAACACTTTATAGTACTGTCTGAGAAATTAATCCTTCTTTCTTGTATCTACTATTGAACAGTTTTAGCAAACTGGATGTTAATATGCCTGTGTTAATTTATCAGGGTATACTTCTGGCCTTTAATTAGGCAAATCACCAGGTAAAGATACAACAAATTCTTACCAGTGCATTTGCAAGTCCCCTAACTTTGATGAATTTCGATTGCCTCAAATATGCCCTGCAATAATCAAAAAATGTCTGACTAAGTAGTCCTAGGTAAATATTTTTACATGAGGCAAGGACAGTTTAAAGAACATTTCAGTTAATTTTTTCATTACAGTGTCTTTATTTTTGCACAGTCAAATTTTTAAAGTTAAAAAACCAAATAAAGAAAATGAAGAAAAAAATCCCAACCTGGATCAATAGATTCAGCCCTGCTAAACTCTATTCATGATATAATTTTTTCCTTTTTTTTTTTTTCTATGTGTGTGTTTTCCATCATTTCCATATAACAAAATACAGGGTTTACTTTTAAGAGGTGTCACTGATATTTTTGAGCCTGGTCTTCTTTCATCTGTGCATTTCTGGGTTAAAATGTAATATGTTGTGCCACTAGATCACTAGCATATTCTACACAATAAACAGCATGAACATATTTTATAAAGACTACAAATTGTTTCTTATTATTGTACCTACTTTCACAACTAAAATGACATTTTGAGCTAAGTACTTTTCTACAGTAAACAATAAAATCTAGAGTTTTATGGTTAGCTCTTTGAAAAGGTAACCACTGACACTTCTGTGTGCTTGTCAGTGTCTTCATATATATAATGTGCTATTTCAGTGCAACATGAAATAAAATATAATGTAAGCCTAATTATAAACAGTGTTATATAAGTGCTAATTTGAAATATATATATAAGTGCTAATTTGAAATAAGATTTGAAAACTACATTGAGATATTGAAAAAAGGAGTAGTCATGAGTCCTTTTTGGTAGCCATCAAAATGTAATTATTTTGCAGAAATAAATCTCAATAACATAAACTTAAACGTAGCTTCCTACACTTTATTTATTTCACATAATCAAAAGAATGGTATTGCATGTATCATGCTGAGAAAATAATATGGAGAGAGGAGGATTATGTTTATATATGTGTTTATAACTAATACAGAATAGAATAAATAATGAGGATGATATGTCTTTTTTTTTTTTAAGGGACTTAGAATTCTCTGTTCCAGGTGCAACTTGTTACAGGAAAATATAGATCTGTTTTTTCCTCCCTTTCATTGCCTTTGTTACTGATAGAGTTGGAAAAATATGTAAGTCTGTAGTGTCAGTTGGGAAAACAATTCAGCTATGAAGAAAGAAAGAGATAGTAGTGAAGAAGAGATGGATAACAGACAGACTAACATAACAGGCAGCCTTTTCTTGTGTCTGTTTCTTCAGTCATTTTCTTATCTGCAGTAATTTGAAAGTTACATCATTGTTGTACTCTTCCAAATCCATTGTGAAACTAGTAATTGAATCTATGGTGGAACAAGAAGCATATGTATGGTGCATCAATGCCAAAGCTCTTACTTTAAGTGCTGTCATCAGCGTGCTTGTAGCAAGCACGGGTAGAGCCCTTCTCAAATCTTCGTTCGTGAAGCCTAGCCATGATCCCATATCCACAATCTTTTATGGCATTTGCTTTAAAGTCCATGCACGAGGTATTGCAGAACTAAGACTAAAGCTGAAAAATAGGTCAAAGGCTATGACCAAAGTGTTATTTAGCTGTGGTGGTGGGATTCTTCGAGTTTATCTATCATAGTAGAAGGCATTTGCAGCTTCTGACACTATTTACTCCTCCAGGAACATAGCAGAACCTGTGAGGCTCAGAAAGATTGTACTGCTTCAACAAGAGGTGCTCCTCAGAAATAAAGCATTGGTTGTAGTTGAAGTGTTTTCCTCCCTTGACTTTTGCTACATTTCACTTATAGAATTCAGTTTCTACCTATCATCCTTTCAGCGGCTATTTTTAGCTAGCCTTACTTTGCATAACTGAAATTTAGAATCAGCATCATATTTCTACCCTCAAATGAATGATATTCTTTCTGAACCTTCCATAAGACATTTATTTTCACTTTTTGTCTCAGTATGTGATATGCACTCTGCGTTGGTCACATGTCCTCTCTGAAATCAGTGGAAGTTCTACCACTTTCCTCTGTGGGAGTAATGTTGATATAATAATCAATGGGTTCCTTCTGTTTATGCTGCTACTTCTTAAAGCACACTAGAGTTCCTTACTATAAGAATGGATTGTCAATCCTTTTTTCTTTAACATGTATTGTTCTTAAACAGCAGCATACAGTGAGGAAGAGTGGGATTTTGGTATCCGGAAGCTCTTGCTTTGAGTATTTCAGTACTGGTACTTCCTGAACTCTACCTGTGGTATTAGAGAATAAAATAATAAAACTATACTGTATTTTATATTGTAGGATCTACAGACTATGTCTGGGGCAGGGGCAAGGAGTAGTAGGAGTAGTAGTAGTATTTTAAAATACAGTTTTACATAGAATTATTCACATTTCATTGTTTTTTTAGAATTTTTTGGAAAAAATATATGTCTATTTGAAAGATGGAGGAGATAGAATTTGCTTGTCTCTAGTAAAGGTTTTTGGACAAGTCTTTGACAAGAGTAATGAAAATAGGAAAATATAATAGACTTGTTTAGAGGAAAGAAATACAGTCATAGTAAATGGTTGTCCCTTTGGAAGTGGAAGAAGTCAAGGCTGAGCTATTTTAGGGATTGGTGTAGGATCTGTCAATTACAATTCTTTGTAATGATATCACTCACTAGGAAGTGATTCAAATTCCAAAATAACCTCCCTAGATGCTAAGAATTAAGGGAGATGGAGAGAGATTCTTGTAAGAATCATAGAAGTGTGTGCTAGATAAATGAAGGGCGACATGGATTGAAAATTGTCTGAAATGGCAGGTTCAAAGGGCTGTGACCAGCGGCCCACAGTGCAGCTGGAGGCCAGTCACTAGGAAGTACTCCCAGTGGCTGATACAGGATACAATACTGTATAATCTCTTCTTTAATGGCCTCATTGGTGGAACAGAGTGCACTCTCAGCTGATATGCATATGACACTGTTGCCTTAAGAGACAGTGGATTAAAAAAACTCCAGGCCAGTTTAGTGTATAAGATAAAGAGAGCAGGTCCTTTAATCAGCCTACAGGGTGGGCGAATACATGACATGGCATGCGCTCGCCCAGACAGGTTCATCCAATTCCAGATTTATCCACTTACCGGTTCTGCCCAGTTCTGCCCCCTGACACGCCCCTTTGGACATTGCATTTGGGGTTTTTGGGACCCCTTCTTCCTCATCTTCATCTTCTTCGCAGCAGGTAAAATCCTTGGAGCTCCTTCAAAGTTCTGGGCTTGAAGTTCGCTATGTCTGTGTGATATCTGCTGGCCTAGGCTTTTCTACAATTCTACCTTGATAAGAAGATGAAATACGCTAATGGAATTTAGAGGGATTGATATGAAATGCAATAATAGGGTTAATAATACCCTACTACAGGGTAGGGGATATAATACAGCTACATTAAAATCTACATTTAATACACAACTATTTCTAAAATCTACAAAAGTTAAAAAATCCAAAAAGTTTTTAGGCACCAACACAAAACTGGAGTAATGTCTGATTCAGCAGTCTGTCGTGGTGCCAACCAGAAGGATCTCAACAGGCTGGAGAAATGGGTAAACAGGAAATCTCATGAAGTTTAATAGGAGGAAATGCAAAGTCCAGCACCTGGAGAGGGAATAATCCTGTGCACCAGTCCATATGCAGTGCCAGGTGTATATAGACCAGCTTTTGAAAGAAGGGCTTGAAGGTCCCGGTGGATGAAGGGTGAACATGAGCCAGCAATATGCCCTTGTGGCAGAAAAGGCCAATGGCATTCTGCACTGTGTGAGAAGGAGTGATTTCAGCAGGTTGAGAGAGGTGATCTTTCCCCTCTGTACAGCACTGATGAGGCCGTGTGTGGAATGCTGTGTCCAGATCTGGGCTCCCAGTACAAAACAGATATGAACATACTGGACTAAGTCCAGTGAAGAGGTATGACATCATTAAGGACTGGAATATCTCTTATAGGAGAAGAGATTGAAAAAGCTGGGGCTGTTCATCCTGGAGATGAGAAGGCTCAGAAGAAGCTTATGGGTGTGTTTAAATAATTATTAACGAATATGAGGAAGCATCTGAGTAGTATCCAAGTAATATCTAAGTAGTATCCAGTGAAATGACAGGAGGCAATAAATTGAAATACAGAAAATTCCATTTAAATGAAATAAGAAAAACGGTTTTACTGGGGGACTGGTCAGAAATCGGGACAGGTCACCTAGAGAGGTTGTGGATTCTACATCCTTGGATATATTCAAAACCTAACTGGACATAGCCCAGAGTAATGTACACTAGTTGATCTGGCTTTAAGCAGAAGACTTGGACTTGCAGATCTATCGAGGTGCCTTCCAAATTTAATGATTCTATGATTTTCTAATATTGGGAACTGTGTTTTGAATGTGGAGAAGATAACAAATTGTGATGTATTCTCAAAGAAAACAAGTGATTTTAAAAACAAATGTAGGTGATTCCATTAAGGTTTCTTTCAAGTATATATTAGTGCTGATAACAACAGCAAAAGCAACAATAGCAGCTAAACCCCAAATCATAGTAATTGCAAGAGGAAGTCAATACAAGTGGAAAATAAATTCACTAAATGCAAATGGATGGACTTTTGCCAGTACCAAAGCCAATTTCAGTTAGAAAAATAAACATGTACTTCAAAGTTTTTGAAAGAAGTGCTGAAAATAAGACAAATAATAGTATCACTGAAGTTCAAGGAGAAGGAATAAAAGCCACACAGAGAAATAAACACTGGTGATTGAAGGACTCAGAGAATGTCTTGATGTGAGAATCAAAGTGAGGATTATAGCTTTCACTGGAAATTTCTGTTTAGAAATGTTGCAAGGAATACTTAGTCATAAATTCCTTTTAGATATTATTTATAACAGCAGAACTGTCTGTGTTCAGCATTTGCTAAGTAGACACAGAGCAACCCAGCTTCTAGATATGGCTTTCAGAGGATGCTAACATCAAAAGACAGATGGAATTCATAAAGTACTGGACATGCATCAAGAACAGTGTGGCCAGCAGGAGCAGGGGTGATTCTTCCCCTGTACTCTGCATTGGTGAGGCCACACCTTGAATATTGTGTTCAGTTTTGGACCCCTCAGTTCAGGAAGGATATTGAGGTGCTGGAGCGGGTCCAGAGAAGAGCAACCAGGCTGGTGAAGGGACTTGAGCACAAGCCTTATGAGGAGAGGCTGAGGGAGCTGGGGTTGTTTAGCCTGGAGAAGGCTTAGAGGTGACCTCATCACTCTCTTCAGCTACCTGAAGGGAAGTTATAGCCAGGTGGGGGTTGGTCTCTTCTCCCAGGCAACCAACAACAGGACAAGGGGACATGGGCTCAAGCTCTGCCAGGGGAGGTTTAGGTTAGATGTTAGGAAGAAATTCTTTACAGAGAGGGTGATCAGGCATCGGAACGGCCTGCCCAGAGAGGTGGTGGATTCACCATCCCTGGAGGTTTTTAAACAGAGATTGGACATGGCCCTTAGTGCCATGATATAGTAATTGGAGTTGGATCAGGGATTGGACTCGATGATCTTGGAGGTCTTTTCCAACCCAATCTATTCTATGATTCTATGATTCCATGTAGATGGATAATTACTGTTCTTGCAATTAGAAACACAATTTTTGAAGGCAAGATGAGTGCTTATGTTTCAAAGATTTTAAAGACACTTTCTATTGGGAATTTTTCACACATTTCTCTTATGCAACTGGTAAGTATACCAGTATGTAAAATGAATTTCTGGGTTTACTAGATTGTCAATAGCTTTGTGATGGAGTTATGGTGTTCCTGAGTGTCTCCAGAATGGTCTGCAATGGCTGAGAATGGAAAAGCAGATAATTTCCCTCTATTTACCTAAAAGACCAAATTAAATACAATGAGCACACAAACTTGTCTTTGAAGTGTCAGTAAAGGGTTCCTAATTTGTAAGCTGTGGAGAGGCTGCAGAGAACAGGAGAACTGAAATACCAGTGTTCCTTCCAGGTTCTGTCACATCCTCCAAACTTAAAGAAATCTTATCAAGAAAGGCTGAAAAATGACCACATGAAAGAATACTGTATATACAGAGTTTTGATACAGCAATAGATTAGAAATCAAAATATTGAAGAGACACAATTATGCAATTCATTTTACAGAAAAACAAACAAACAAACAAACAAACAGAAATCTCCAAGGTATTAGACAAAAACAGACAATGGAAAAAACCCACAAAACACATACATTTGTCTTTGTTTATACGTCTTCCGTATATACTATGCCATGCATATTCTTCATACTAGCTTCAGGGAAAAAGATAGCAAAGTGTTGAGTTAGAAGTGTTTCATTGACAAAATATGCAATACCCTATGATGTGGTATTGAAAAGATACCACAAAAATACAGTCATTACAAAAAAAATTCAAAGAAATAACTTTCAGGCATATTTTTCTAGAGTGCCAACAAACCCTGTTCAGAATTAAAATATGTGAAAAGACAGAATAGTTCACAGGAATAAGAGTTTGGAACAGTTAGTTTGCAAGACTTAGAATAAAAAATATTAAAATACATTTTATAATTATAAGCAGTTTTTTAATCAGTAAGTTTTGGTAAAAACAATAACAGAAACATATGGTTACACAATTCAGATGAAAATAGGATATACAAAGACAAATACTAATTTGTAGCAGTGAAATATAAAATGCCTTGACATTTTGAATGAATAGAATAGTGAAAGTCCTATAATTGCATCAAATAAACAGATGAAGTATATAATTATAGTGAGGTGCAGTTATATCTTTTCCTTAGAAACACAGGGATATTGCCAACTCATATTGCCATCAATGAACAGCAAGTCATGAGAAGAGCTTGGCAGTTCTTTTTCACATTTTGTGGTTGCATGGTAGCTGAAAAGACATTACTGAGATTTTGGTAGGATATTAAAATATATTATTCCTGATAATATATTGAGACTGTCATATGAAGAAGGAGAACTCAAGCTAGAGTGGAAATGTAAAGTATAAATAATATCCCTGTTAATGCTATTAAGAGGCAAACTGATTTTTATTACAAGAAATAGAATGAAAAGACAAATATACACAATTCATTTCCACTTATTTTGAAACATATGAAAACAACATATGCATTGCATGAAGGAAATAAGTCTATGGAGTAATAGCTTCCCGGCCTATAGCATTGAAAAAAATAGAAAATAACAGGAATTTATAAAAAAAATATTTTCTAATTTTAATTGTTTCCACATAATCAAGACTAACTCCAATACCTTGTGTTAAATAATTAATTTTTAGAAAATTTTCTCTTTTCAGTATCTTTAAGAACGTAATCTAATTACAGTGTTGTAATCTCCTAATCCTCTGTATCTTGTGGAGAACTGGATGATTGTTCATTATGGAGAACTGCCGAGTTTGTTCCTAGATTTGTGTCTCAGTTTTTCTTTGAAGTGAATTTTTTTTCTTACAATAAATGAAAAATGTCCTTATGATTTTTGGTCTCAATTTTTTTCTTAAAAACTAGCAAGTTTTTTTAACAATAGAGAATAGACTTAAATATTGAAATTAATTCAATTTTTTAAACATTAACAGGGAAATATTGTCCCATGTATTGTTTTGCTGTATTTGTGATTATTAAATACATTACAGAAGCAGAAATAATGTTGTTATCATAAACCTTACCTTCACCAGGAAAAAAATCACATTGATCCTTTGTCTTTGACCTCACTTGCATTCTACCTGCTAGCTCAGTTTCAGAAAGAGTTTTGGTATTGATAATATTTACTTTATTTTTCCAAGAAACGGAATCTGTCCCAAAAGTATTTCCCTAAATGTTAAACAGATTAAAGGATTAAAGTAGATTTTAAAAACTAAAATGTCTGAGTTTTAAGACTGTATTTGTCATGGAGTAGTGACAAACTGGATATTATTCTTAACTATATGAATTCATAGAATCATAGAACCATTAAGTTTGGAAAAGACTTCTAAGATCATTGAGTCCAGCAATTTACCCTGAAGAAAAGGAGGCTCAGGGGAGATGTTACTGCTCCCTACAACTACCTGAAAAGAGGTTGCAGCAAGATGAGGGTTGGTCTCTTCTCCAAAGTAACAAGCAATAGGACAAGAGGAAATAATTTTAAGCAATTTAATCTGGATATTAGGAAAAGTTTCTTCACGGATAGGGTGGTCCAGCATTGGAACAGGCTGCCCAGGAAAGCAGTGGAATCATTATCCCTGAAAATGTTTAAAAACTGTGTGGATATAGCAGTATCTACCACTCTTTTAAATGTACTAATCAATGTGATAAGGAAAACCTACACAAAACTATTTAAAAAATCCAATAGTTGTTGAAAGGCAGCTAGTTCAAGAAGTGATGCTTCTAATTCCAATTTTGGTGTTTATTCCCTGTTTATATTGGTTTGAATATTGGCTTCTAAGCATGCTGGATTTTTTTCTCTGTTTCTTTGGGGAAAACTATGATGAAGATATTCCTATATTGTCATCTGAAGATGGTGCTAGGCTATGGCTTTTTTTGGTTACCAAGGTGGGTCCCCAAGGAGGGGATAGATTTTGGGATCACATGACACTGTGAATCAGTAACTGAGTCTCAAAACAGACATTTCTCACCACAGAACCAGTGTATTTTGTGATACACTGATTATCAGGAGGTGGGTACCAACATCATCTATGAGCTGCAGAATTTTGCTTGCATTAAGGCAGAGGGATTTCTAGCTTGAGAACTATAAATGTTTTCAGTCTGCTGCAATGCTATAATCATTACTATTGCTCCTGTAGCTGCTGCTTCTATCACTACTAGCATAATCTAAGAGAAGTGAGCAGTGCCTTTAGGTTTGTGTTCATCAGTGAAAAGGTAAATTTTGCTACAAGAAAAAAATAAAAATATTTTCTAACCAACTACAGGTAACAATATTTAGAAGTACTTACTAGCTGAAGAAGCAGACTATAAAATTACACTTATTATTAGGTTCTGCATAATTTTCAACTTGCCAGAATATTTAGTTTATCACACCATCCTGAATTAATCCCAGTATTTTCTGAATATTGCCATAATCACTTATGTATTAGACATTATTTCATCACTTTAACTCTGCTTCAGTAGTATATTTTATCCTTCCTAGATCTGTGTTTATTATCCTAATCTGTTAAAACTAATCCTTATCAGAGAAGTGTGATGAGCTCTTTATAATTTTCTTTAAAAAGTAAGGGTATAGTTAGTTGGTAATTTCCTATGCATTGGTTTGCCTCATAAGGTCTTGAAAAGATGTCAAAATGGGGTTTATATACTGTAGTTAAATAGTTCATAACTGTTTAACTCTACAAATCTAGGAAAAAAAAAGAAACCAAAGTAAACCAAAAAAACACAATAACAAACAAAAAAAGAAAATTAAACAGACAAAAAGCAAATAAACAAAGCCACAAAAGACTTTTCATCTCAGGACTTCTGTCCTGAGAATCATTTAGGTAGAATTTATTTTCATAAAACCATGGTATTGACAAGGAAATATCGGACAGCAGTAGTTGTATTAAAAATGTTTTCTTCTTAAATAGGGATTTTAAAGTTGGTCCCGAAGAAACTAATAAAAGATTCAAGGTTTCAGACTGGCTGCTGATAGAGTCTTCTGTAAATTTATAGTGGACTCGCCAGTGGAGGATCTGATAATGAAATTAATTCACTTTACAGATATTTAGTATTCTGGGAAAAGTCTCAAGCATAAGAAAGCAACTATCTAGCATAGGTGAATCAGAGCAATGTTTCTGCTTCAGTTACACCTTAAAACAGGGAGCATTCACTTCGAAAAAGCTACTCTAGAGGCATAATGCTAATAGGACACGGAGTGTTTTATAATGTGCAGGCCTGAAATTTATGTCAACACTGATTATCTTAAAACTGGAAATCTGCCAAACTGCTGTAAGAAATTTGTCTAATTAACAAAAATGTACTATTAATAGGGCCAGTTATTAGAGTGATTTGGAGATCACAGGTGAGTTGTATACCCGAAAAAAATTGTAGTTTATATTGGTTCCCTAAACCAAAATGTAAAAGAAAAAGTAAAAAAGAAGAAAGCTTGTATATGCTTCAATTCATTCTCATTCTCTTCCCCCATTACAAACTGTTCTGTCATCTTTCATACAAATCTATGTTATATGCACAATCTTCCAGGCTGTTTTTGTAAGTGGTGTTAATACTGTCCCTATTAGCATTTTGTAGTGAGCAGGTTGTCAGTATGGAAATTTGCCTGCAAATGTCAGTGATCCCATGAGATAACTGCTTCCAGAGAGATACTAATAATACTTTGTGTATTAAGAACTCTTTCAAACTAGCGAGGTATTTATAAATTCTTTGTACTGAAAAGCAGCTGCAAAAGAAATAAAGGTAAACTTTCTGAATCTCCAGAAAATCTGTCTGTGAAAATACTGCAAATCTAACTGACTAGAATAAGACTGGTCTGGGTAGTAGTGACTGGTATAGAAAAGGACACTTTTAAGATGAGGCAAAAACAAAAACAAAAAAACTGAAACAAAAATATTTACCCTTTTTTCTCACACTGGACTAAAAAGTTTTCTTTCATAGCAACTATTCAAACATGCCAGACCTAAAGAACAGTCCTCTATCTCTGGTACCCTCTGCCCTGTGCTCTTCCTTCTTTTTTGCTCCCTTCATTTTAGATGTATTATGTCCCCTTATACCTTTGAAGATAGCACTGCTTTGAGCTGGAGACTGGACCAGTGACCTCCAGAAGTCCCTTTCAACTAAGATTTTTCAATGATCCTATGATTACCTGATAATCACAATGTTTTTTGGCTTCTGGCTAAAACTCCTTTGAGTTTTCTCTAGTATTAAAATCCTCAAATTCTTCATTATAGTTTTGAATATCCTCCAAAATGGATTTGTTCCTCTTTAACCCTTTACTGTGATCTCCACCTTTTATCTCCTTTCTATGCTTTTGTGTGCTCTTTCTTTATGTGCATTGTGTCCTTCCTTTCATTTATACCACTTTCTAATTCACATATCGCACAAATTACGTGTGACAACCTCCCCAACAAATAGTCAAAACCAAAGTTTCTTTTAGCCCTAGATACCTCGTTCTGTAATTATAATTACAGGATTTTTGTAATTGCATTGTTTGATAATGTTGACAAAGAAAGTTACCTAAATCATTTGTAAGCTATATTTAAGTGAGCAGTAAGAAATATTAAATCTCTACTGCTTATGCTGTTCTGCACAGCTTCTTGGCCTACCTCCAAGAAAGAAACAAACATCTTTTTGTGTTAATGATCATATTGCAAAGAGTCTCCTGGAGGAAATATAGATTCCTTCAGTAATAAGAGCAAAAGCAGATAAATGGTTCCCTTCTCCCAAATACTTAGTGGATAGCAAAGTGTCATTCTTTCTCTCCTTCACTTCCCATATCCTCAGCATTTTAACATTCCTTAAAGTTTTCCACTAAAGGTATTTTCTGGATAACAACAGAAACCCTCTGTCTTGTGTGAACACAATTGAGATAGCCCATTTTAGTCCCTTAGTTCACCTCTTACAAAGATATTCATAGGTTCAGGGTAAAGCTGAAAATAAGAATATTTAAGAAAAATTTCAGCAAGAAAATAGAATTTACAAGTCTATAAATGTCTTCTGAGTGTGTTCTAACTTCTAATACTAATGTTAGTGGGAATAGAGGTTCCTCTGTTATCTGTCAAGTTTTGTGTTGGCTTTTTTGATCTCCTTTCAATTCCCATTTTATGGGGACAATTGATTAAGTTCCAAAATGAAGTGAAATCATCAGGTGAACATAGACATATTAGTTCAAAAGAGAATGTGAGATATCTGAAGAGAACCTCTAAGCCCTAGACGCTTTGGCTAGTATACCACGTGAAAACAGAGAAGATAGAAATAGATCTCTCCATTTGACAAAAGAAACTTCAACATTCTCAAATATTTTTTCATTGCTAGCCTAGATCACTGATCACTTTGAAGCCAAGTATATGTCTAATCAATGCTTTCCAGAATTCTGAGCAGAGAACACTAAAGGTGTGACAAAAATAAGGCATTTTACAAATGACCCTCTTTGACAGAAACATGTTGTGGATTAATTACGATCAAAATAACCAAGACGATTAGACTACTAATGTTTTTCTCTCTTTTTTTTTTTTTTTTTTTGCCTTTGCTTCTCATGAACACTCACAGGGACATGAATTTTTTGTATGTCAGTGTGTGTGATACCCCATTTTATTGCATTTGAACAGTGACTTTGCTGTCTTCTACTCATAGTCTCATTTAACTGGTGAATGAAAGATGAAGTTTGTCATCTAATTGATTGATAATTATATGGACTTCAGAAGGTGTATATTAGTTAATTATAAAAAGTTTAAATGCATAATTCTTTCAATAAAATAAAATCACATTATTTAGAAGTAAGAACAAGGGTATTATGGATTGAAAAGAATTGTCGGGCTTTTTTTCCATTTTGGTATGGAAAGTGTATTCTCATTGAAAGGATTCTATTTATTGTGCTTTTTTGAGGGTGAAATTTTTCTGAGGGTGAACTCTCATGAAAGTACACATCATAGACTGAGACACTGGTTTCTTTCTGCAAAAAACAGACTCGGTAACTACTTTGAGAAACAGTATAACTTGTGAAAAATCAGAATTCAAGTTTGGGAGAGGCTTATGCATTCATATTTTATTATTATGTTTGTATTTTATTTTACCAACTCTTTAAGGAACTGTGAAAAAGAAAAAATGCTTTAACTTTTTTTGCATTAGATTTAATTCAATACTATGATGACACTTTCACTTTCATTGCAAAGCAACTGATCATAACTTGCATCTGACTCAAGTGACTTAGGACTCATACCATACTTCCTACTCTTTTTAATTACTATTTTTTCAAAAGTTAGTGAAGCACAGCGAACGTATTTTAATATGTTGCTACCTAAATTTCTGTAATAAACAACTTTTAAATTGAGGATGTCAAGGAATATTGAGTACTTCAAAGGGCTTAATACATCCTTGTGTGTTTTGCAGACAATCCTGAACTAGTGAGCCACGTTCCAGTTGGTATTAGAATCCTGGATGTCAATGACAATCCTCCAGAGCTTGCCAGAGATTATGATGTAGTCGTCTGTGAAAATGCAAAGCCTGGTCAGGTAACTCTCACAGTTATCTTTGTCCCAGTGATAAAGAACAATTACTTTGTTAATGTAACATGTCAGAAGTTTGATTTGGGGAACACATGTCATAATTCTTTTTGATTTCATTTTATCATTTCACATTTGATTCAACTTTTTAACTGTGATGAAGGATGGAGAAAATTTTTCTTGTTACTGCAAAAAGAATACCCAAACTCTCTTCTGTGAAAGCAAGTAAAACTTTAATCTTGTCAGGAAAGTGATAGAATTTGACAAGCCACTATCCTGAGCAAAGTGAATGAAGCAGATTTAACATTTCTCATCTAAATGCCAAATAGTAGCAAGGTTTCAAATAAAGCTCACTGAAATGGTTCACAAACATGGCTGGCACCCTAATTTTTTGAAGGTTGATTGTCCTTGTCTATGCAGGGTCATTATAGAAGAGATGTTGAATGAGTTTTTCACAACTATGAGCATGGGGAGGGTTCGAATGAGAGTAAATAGCTGAATCATATTCTAGCCACTGCTCCTGTGATCAATGCATTTCACTGCTCTCCAGGGTTTGACAATTTTACCAAGCGTCTTTGCTTTTCTGCATAGAGTGAGTTTTTACCCACCACACTATGCTAGTTTTGCATTATTGCACAGGTTGTATGTTTCAATTATGAGCTCATATCTTTCCTGAAGAATATATTACTAGTAATAACATTTTTTTCATCAAATCTTTAAAAGCAGTGTACATAAATGCATAGTGGCATATTTCTTAAATTTTAAAGCTTAGATCATAAAAATTATGTATTTCATCTGACTATTGCCTGATGAAAGTTATCTTCACTCTTACAATGTCCAAAAGCTGACACCTAAAGAGCAGTATAAGAACATGGCAAGCATGTGTGATACTTACCCAAGAACTTCCCTGGTCTCAGATCACTTGCAGATCATTTCCTGACTCAAATGTGGTTTCTGTGTTTTTAATAATCCTTTAATAACCATGGCATATGAATCTACCTAGCTTTTCCCACAGTCAGCATAACCTTTTGATATCTATTACCTTGTAATTTTACAGTTTAACTGGATGCTTCAATAAGACCTACCACCTCTTTTTTTTTTTTTTTTTTTTTTTTAATCTCCCTATGCTGTATTCAATTGATGTTTACCAGTTCTTGTGTTGAGGGAGACAGAGAAAATGCAATTGATCTGTATGTCTTATCACTGTGCTATGCATAAATCCCTAGCACATTGCCCCTTAGCCATCCCTTGTCCAGACTGAAGAGTCCTGCTTAACCGGGACAAGCCATAATAAATCCCTTTTAGACTTTTGATCATTCATCTTTTCTTCCTTTGAACTTTCTCCAATTCCTCTCTATTCACCTTGAGGGGGAATCAAGATTCAAGATGCCAGTATGCAGTAGTTTATAATTCTTATAATAGTTTATGCTTCATAGTATGTGATGATCTCTGCTCTTTAGTACTTTCGCAGCAATTTCTAAAAGTAGCTTTGCTTTTTAACCACTAGTAAGCACTGAATGCAAAAAATTGGCTGCCATAGCACCAATATTATTAAAAGTAATAGTCAGCTCAGAGATCATCATCATGTATATGAAGTTAAGACTTTATGTCTAAGTATAATTAATTTCACCTGTCTTTGACTGTGACTACTGAGTATTGGAAAGTCTTTAGTGTCAGCCCTTTCTTTTTTCTTCCTTGATTAATTCAGTATCACAAGTAGATTTAGTGGGCTGATATACATACTTCTGTAAGACATTTATTATTACGTTTACCAACAAATGGCCAAACATAAACAGGAAATTTCTGTGACTTTCTCTTCTTGTGGAATAGACAATTTACAGAAGAGAATCTATGTCTTTTGAGCAATTATATGCACAAGGACCTTCCCTGTTATTCAATAACTGCATAGCTTTCTTCAGTGCTGTTATTGAGACACCTCATTCAAAGCCCTGGAAAATCTAAGTCGATCTGTCTGTTAACTGAATATCTCCTATTAAATCCTTATAAAATAAAAATAGTGTTCTGAAAACCTCCAATAAAGCCAAATATAGAAGAATTAGAACCTGTAAAATATTGGGGGGGAAAAAAAAAAAAAGATAAAATCTCTTAAGCATTAATTGCAGTTTCTTTCAACTTATTATGGTATTTTTTAAATTTAACAATAAATATTAAATTGTTATAACCAATAATAAGCTTAAGCATGCAGTGAAGCTAGCTCAGAAATGCTATTTATGAGGGATGTTGTTGCTGGTAAGTGATGCACGAAAAGACACATTGAAAACTGCTCAGAGACAGTTTTGAGTCTTTAAGCAACAAAAGGTATTTATTAGAGAGCAACGTTGGGGGCTAGCCAACTTGCACTGGACAAAACTAGCCCAAAGTTATCAGTGTAAAGTCAGGTATTTATACAGTTTTGTGAGAGATTACATCATTTTTTACATGCATATTCATATTATTGCAACATTTCATTATCATATTCATAGCAGGTGGAACCTGGGCAGAGTCTGGGCGGAGTTGTCCTTTTGGGGTGCTGTTTCGGGGGTCGTTCCTGTTTCTTCATCTTCAAAGTCTTCCTCGCTTTGAACTTTTCAACTTTCTTAGTTGGCTGTCTTCCTGATGGTGAATTTTGCAAGATTTTGGATTCATGCCCTTATTTTGCCACTTATTCCATAAGGAACCCTTCCTTATGTCTATTTAGGTATGTGTGTTAGCATTTTTGGTGTTCTTTATTTCCCTGTGTTCTTTGTGTTAGTGTGTTAGCATTCTTTGGCCAGGTGTTATCTTCCACTAGCCTTGAATTTTGGTTCTTTTAGTTCTTTTACTCAGAGCATGTATTCTGAGTTAACTCCTTCAGGGCCCTGCTCTGTTTCATTTCCCCCATTTTCTTAGAACTTACGAATTCCTTCATCAAGTTCCATAGATCCAGGGTGTTGATATGTGTGTATTATTGCCCGAATTATTTGCATCCTCTTGACTATGACACTTAATCTGAATCACAGCCAGACATTAAGGATGGAGAGCAGAATTAGTGCTCCTGTTAAGATTAATATTGGATGCATTAGATAGTGAAACACTTGTGTTGCTGCAGGGGAGTACCCGGTAAAAATATTGCATCAATGGTGTTTTCCTTCATGTTCTACATCAGCTAAAATAGACTTTATGTTTTTGGAGTCATGCTTCAATTGCCAAAGCATGCACTGGGCCATTTGGTTCACCTTTTGAACTAGTCTCTCTATGTCAGGTTGCTTAAGCATTGCTTTAAGTAGACTAACATTCATGCCTGTTTGTAATTTAGGTACATTATGATATGGGTTGTAATTAACTTCAATTAATTGCTTAGTAGTTACAGGAACAACATTATTGTTAGTTTGATTTGTTCTGTCTCCTGCATCAATGTATTAGTATCTTTGTATCTTACCTGAATTTCGTCTCCTTTTTTCTCTTATTATGGTGTCTGTCTTTGGACTTTATTGCAGTCATGTTTCGTATAAGACTGGTTGTTATGCAAAACATAAATGACTAGAATCGGCTTGTTGTCGAAGAGTGACTCGACAATATGTGCATTAGACCATGGCTATTTTAGAACAGGGTTTTGGGATAGGGTTATACTTATCAAGAGTCCAAGAATCACCATGGGGGGGTCACCAGTCCATGGTATCGGGTTTCCTCAGGAGTCCTCTTAGCTATTCTCTGGGGTTTTCTTGACTTGGGAGTAGTGGATCCAGGTGGGTCGGTTTTTTTATCCAGATTGCAGTGAAGGTGGTCAGCAGCACTTGGAAAGGTCATTACCACGTTTCTTACAGGGGTTTTCCTAAAAGATTCTTAACGTACACTTGCAATTTACAGTTAGGCTGTTTGGGTTGGTGGTCTATTACCACTGTAGCATTTTTATCAAAATGTTTTCCTGCAACTATAACATGATCATATACGTACTGATTGCCTATTTGATCTACAGCTTGGCTGTTTACAATCTGCATTGCATAAAGCCTACCATACAAGATTTCAAATGGACTCAGTTTTTGTTTCGACCGAGACTTAACTCTTAGACTTATTAGAGTAATAGGTAAAGCTTGATACTATTGTAAATTGGTCTCCTGACATCAGCTTTTTTTATTACCTATTTCTGGGATGGTGTTACTCTTCAGGTGCAATGCATTATGGCCACTTGTGCTGGGAGTTGGACAGCTTCTAGCAACTGTAGAATATTTTCTGTATGTTTTACAGTTTTTCCTTGGGCAGTCAATAGTCCCCTTTCCTTTTAGATTGTTTCATAGGCATGTACAATGGAAAAGGCATATTTAGAATTGTCCATATGTTTATTTGTTTTCCTCTTGCTAATTCAAGGGCTCGGGTAAGAGTTATCAGTTCTGCTTTTACACTGAGGTTCTTGCAGGTAAAGGGTTTGATTCAATTATCTGTTCTGTTGTGGTTATCACACAACCAACCATTCATATTCTTTGTCTCACGAAACTGCTGCCATCTGAGAACCAGTTGTCTGCATCCGGGTATGGTTCTTCTTTGAGGTCTGGGCAACTGGAGTACACTACTTCAGTGGTCTCTAGACAGTCATGCTCAATTGGTTCTGCTGATATTCTCCCTTCTAGGAATGAAGCTGGCTTGACAACATTAGTCACTTGAATGGTTACATCATTTGATTCAGCCAGGATCACCTGGTATTTCAGGAATCGGGAAGGTGACAGCCAATGGCCACCTTTTTTGCTCCAGTACTGCTGATACAGCGTGGGACACTATCAGCCATTTTCTGGCCCATTGTAAACTTTCTGGCTTCTTCTATGTTCATGATTACTGTAGCTACTGCTTTTGGGCAGGTGGGCCATCCCTTGCTCACTTCATTCAGCTGTTTGGAGAAGTAAGCTACAGCTCCTTTATATGGTCCCAGTTGCTGAGCCAAGACTTCTAGGGCCATTCTCTGCCGTTCATGTGAGAACAGCTAAAATGGTTTTGTTACATTAGGTAAACCTGATGCTGGGGCCTTCATGAGTTCTTGTTTCAGCCTTTTGAAGACTTTGTCTGCCTCAGGAGTCCAGATTATGGCATTTTTGGTTGCTTCAATAAATCATATAAAGGTTTTTTGCAAGTATTCTATATTGGTATATTCACAAACGACACTAACCTATTATTCCCAGAAAAACTCGAAGCTAATGTTTATTATCAGTTTTAATTCTCCAATAGTAGTTTTACAAATGGTAACATATGAGAGAGATCTTTATGAGATACAATAGCAGTCACTCCCTATTTGGGTCAGCGTTGTATTTCTCTCTGAGCTACTGTTACAAGTGAGAATGACTCCATAGTTCTGTAACATGGTGGTTTAACAGCCGAGACTAATGTTACCAGGAGGGATTCTACAAGCAGTCCTTTAATGTCAAAGGCTGGACCAACTTTGTGTAGTATACTTAAAACTAAGAGGACATGATGTACTGACAGCTTTATTCCCCTTAGTAATTGTATTGTTGAGATGATAGACCAAGTATCTACAACAGATTCCAGGTAAAGCCTGGTAGATATCATATATTAAAGTCAATAAAACAGGTCTGATTTTATCTTAAATGACGTTCAGACTTGGAGAATACTGACTTTTAGACATATACTGATATTGTGAATGATTGTGAAATTTAGCCAATATAGGAAAATGACATTTTGCAGTCTTCCACAAAGGAAATCAATGTTAGATGGCAAGGAATGCCTCTACTATGTGTTTGTCGTGTGCATATTTTCTTGTTTATTGATGCAGTTCTAAAAAAGGATCTGAGGAAAATTTAGCACCTGCTCTCTGTCCTCTGTAATTAGGTCTCCTCAGTTCTTGGAATTCCCTTATCTTGCCAAGTCTTACCTTTAAAAAAAAGCATAACCTTTCAGTTTCATTCTATCAGTGCTGTCAACTGCAGCTAAGGTTATGTGTCTACATTTTTATTTTAATCAGCTTTGGTAAGGTGACTGTTAATGTTTGCTAATAGGTTATTAAGTAGTTGGCAAATTAAACAGAAAAGGTTTAACAGTACATTTCAGTGTCAAAAGGACACATATTTTGTTTCTTACCTCTGAGTGAATGTCTTGTAGATCTTTTTGAAAGAATGTGAACTTTCTTTTTAAAAACAACTCTCTAAAAATGTTCTGATCTGTCCTATTAAGCATAGTGTTTATATTCTACATGGAAAAGCATAATTTGTATAACATCTGGTGCTATATTTTTTCCATATATGGGTGAATTCTGTGGCCACGTGAATTTCTATGTGTGAAATTAGGGAATGTAGACAGTATATTTTGAGTTATAAAGTTAGTCTTAAACCCAAATAATTTTTGAACTAGTCCTGTGGCACTGAAGCCTCGATTAAATGTATTTCTTTTGCATGCTTTTGATGCAAGATTCTCTAAAATGTCACTGAACGTTTTATGTAGGAGAGGGCACACCACAAAATTTATCTACTAGACTGTCTAATAAAAGCTGAATGTGCACAGCAAATTGACTTATATTTCTCTGATTAACAGCTTTGAGGATTTTAAAATAATATTTCGTAAATTAATATATTTTATGGTCTTATCTGAAGTTTTTACAGCTCAAATGACATTTAACAGTTTTTTTACTATTTGAATAATAACAGAAATTGATTCTTTTGAACATATTCTTAAATCACCCCTTTTTTTCTTCCATTTCCTTGTTGTAGCTCATACCATTTCAAAATGATGAACTAAATATATCTAGCTAAGAAAATCTTTTATCTCTGTTTTTGAATGGTAGCTTCACTAACAGTTTTGCCCCTTTGCAAAACTCAGTAGTGAACAATTAGCTTTTGCCAAACTTTTTAACGAATATTGCCATGACTTTAGTAAACTGCGCAATTATAGGTATTGCGAATTGTTTAAGATTGATCTTACTCTGCTACACTTCAGCAAAAAAGTATTATGAAAAACTCTTAAAGTATTCTTGGCAACCATCCTAAATATTATTGTCTCAAGTGTGTGTTGTCAATAAAATGTACTTTATTGTATATAGTAAGTAGAATAAACATTATATCCTATTGAGTGGTCATGGTTTAACCCCAACTGGCATCTCAGCCACACGCAGCTGCTCACCTACTCCCCTACAGTGGGATGAGGGAGAGAATTGGGAAAGTAAAAGTGAGAGAACTCATGGGTTGAGATGAAGATAGTTTATTGGTAAAGCAAAAGCTACATGTGCAAGGAAACAAAACAGGGAATTAATTCACCACTTCCCATGGACAGGCAGGTGTTTGGCCATCACCAGGAGGGCAGGGCACTATCACACATCACAACAGTGACTTAGGAAGACAAACACTATCACTCCAAACATCCCCCCACCTTCCTTCTTCTTCCCCCAGCTTTATATGTGAGCCTAACACCACATGGTCTTGAATATCCTTTGGATCAGTTGGGGTCAGCTGTCCTCGCTCTGTCCCCTCACAACTTCTGCACTCCCAATCCTCTTGCAAGCGGGGTGATACAAAGAGCAGAAAAGCCCTTGACACTGTCTAAGCACTGCTCAGCAATATCAAAACTATTCTGCGACCAAACTGTTTCCAGCATAAATCAAACCCACAGCCCCATACTGGTTACTGTGAAGAAAATTGACTCTGCCCCAGCGCAAATCGACACACGGCTTCAAAATGTATTTGTTTTGCTGCTCTTATGTGAGAAAGAAAGTAGGGAGGTAGGGAACGGTGTGCTGTCTTTCAGTTTTGAAACTGTTCAAACCACTTGAGCCTGCAACGTTTATGCTTTAGGTTCAGTCCAGACAGACTAAAGCTGAACTCTGAACAGAAAAATTCCTATGAAAAGAACACTTTCCCTCCCCCTTTTACATTTCCTTCAGGATATCTGTCAGCTCTGTGCAGCAGTTTTTGTGGGCTTCACTGCCTATATCACAAGAACAACCTTTATTGGATTCCACTTTAGCACTTGAGTTTCAAGATCCAGCATGAAAATTAAAGCAGAAGTAGAAATGCTGTTTGGTCCCACATTCCAAAACCTTGAATCAATTTTAGTTGAAAGTAAATATTAAAAACCACCATGGCTTTTGAAGGCAAAGCCCTACCTTTCAAAAGTACCTCTCTCATATGTCGTTGCTAGATCTAGTTCTGGTCCTTTTTGGGCAAACCAAACTAAACCCTGGAGTGGCTGTTGTTCTTCCTGTTCTGTTCTCTGGCAATTTAAACTGACTCTTGAAAGGAATTTTAAACAGATAGATATTTACCTACCACTATATACCTGCCATTTTAGATAATTATTTTTCCTAACCAATACTGACATGCATCTAATTATTATGATGGCAGGCAGAGGATGCTTCACATAGACCTCCTGGTTCAGCCTGCCTTTTGGTTCCATAAAAGCTAATCTTTAGCTGAAGACATAATTCACAAAGTTATCAAGATGCAGTGCCGATGGTGATAGCCTCTGTACCAGGTCCTGAGCATATCAAAGCATCAAAAAGTATAGATCCTTTAGATGTTTTTATATAACTGTGAAGTGTGGTTTCTAAAATATTTCATGCTAGAGAAATCAAGCTAATGACCCAGTTGTTTCATCTGTTGAATTTAGCAACAGCCAAGTAGAAAACTAAAAAAAGGTAAGCTTGAGCATGAGGTCAGGCACCATATGGGTCAAGTTAATGTTTCAACACATTCACTGTTAATTTTTGTTTCAGGTAATTCAGACTATCAGTGCAACTGACAAAGATAACTCTGCAAATGGAGCAAGATTCCATTTTTCTCTTGATGAAGGGCTTTCTTTGAATCCCAACTTTACTCTAAGGAACAATGAAGGTAAATCAAACATATAAATCTCAAAGAAATGGATCTCTGTACAGTCTGAGTTGTCTGAACTGAAGAGAACAATTTCCATGTGTTTCTTGACAGAAAGGGTAAACTGTAGTATGTCATCACTTGTAGCATATCAAGGGCATGCATATACAACATAGTGCAAACTACAAATAAACAGATATTGCATTTTATTTTATATTCCACTTAATTTTAACATTTATCCTTCATACATTCAGGAATGTTTTTTAAAAGTGGATAAATGAAAAAGATGTTGGCAATTTAGCCTATTTCTAGGTGAAGTAGGGTACTGGGTACTGTCAAGTTTATTGCCAATTATTGCTTAGAGGAGAATATAAAAATTTAAGGGGCATAAAAATTGGAATTCATGCTTACTTTTACAGATAGGACATCAAGAGTATGTCCTTCGGTGCTTCCTGGATGATAGTCTATTGCTTCATGCCTTTCCTAACAAAGTATGCCTGAAAATTACAATCAGAAATTCGTATCACATAGGCCCAGAAGGAAAATGGTTTTCAGAATAACCAAACCAAGTGCTTCCGAACATTTCTTGAATCCAAGAAACCACCCAATCTTTTCAAAACCCAAACCTAAATTAGACTTAGTTTTGGTTGAGTATTGCATTTTGCAATCTGATGGAAATAAGATTAAACCTTAAATGTTTTTCTGAGTTCTCCTCTTGAGCTTTTGTGTGTGTGTGTGTATCGTGTGGTTTTATTTTTATACCTGTTTGTATGTAGGAAGTGTGGGGAATTTGGCTTTATTTTACAATTATATATTTGTAGTGCTGTGGAACACCTTCTGATCTTACAGATCACCAGACATCTCTGATGAAAAGCATTAACTCTGTCATAGGTACATATGGTAGTTACAGTGATATTGAAACTATTTTTTAGAGACATTTTTATCTGTAAAATCTTTCAGGGAAGGAGACTATAATTTTCCTAAAGAATCTGTTCCAACATTTCACTATATTTACAGTAGAAGGATAATATTAAGTCATGCTATTTGTTCGGACTAGATTAGTGTATTTCATATTCTAGTTCCAAAAGAGATCAGTAAAATATATATCAATCCTATCAAAAACTATAAAATTTGAAGGACTAATTAATATATTAAAAATATTCTTTAGGTGAAACACCAGACTTTTCCCAGATTAGCATGTCAATCCCACTCAGATTGTGATGGAACATTATAGCAAAAGCCAGACAGTTGCTCCTGAAATAAAAGAGGTGTCCTGTTATGCATTTTTGTATTTTGTTGAAATTTCGAATAAAGTCATAGAGTATTGGACTGTGATCTCATGTGGAAGATCATGGCCATGTTCATTTCAGTACAAGATACTTACATCAAGATGTGCTTTTGAATAACTGTATTAAAATTGTGGTTCATGATGAAGTTGACATTTTATGGTTTTGAACATATTTTATTCTGGATCTGTATTGTATGTGTTTATTACTACATAAGTTATGACAAAGATTTATAAGAGGGTGAGAACTTTTAGTAAATCTTTGATGCAACAATGTCATGCTTTGGAAAGAAGTATGCACTAGTAAGCACTTACTGCTTTCTTATTACTTCCCCAAGAACAGTGATGCAGAAAGCAGTGTTTGGTCTATTCTAAATTGGATTTGACAGGGGAAAGTAGCTGAAGGAACTGAAAAAGGTGTCCTTTGATGGTAAAGGCCTATTGTGCATTATGTTTTTATTTCACCTAAGGACTAGAAAATTATACGCTTCCTATAACAACTTTCATAAAACTTCTCACACATACAGACTCCAAAAACATAACTTTCAAATTGCCCTTATAATTAACACAATGACAGTTTAACTAAAGTAATAACAAGAAATTTATCTTAAAAACAAATGCATTGCTACTATTTTGCTTGGCACATGACCCTTTGAATGTACTGTAAACAGTGCCTTTCAATGGAATCTTTTCTTTGTGATACATTCTATACATAAAATATCACTGAAACACTTATGAAGTGCATTCACAGTATGGAGTTATCTAGCATTTACAATTTTCATATTTATCACCTATTCCCATTCAGAAATGGAATTTCTATTGCGTTCTTTTCTAGGAAATAGCTGAGAGAAGGTGGTCAGAAAGGGCCTTCCTTATCTCTGTGACAAGTCTGCACTTCTGAAAACTCGTTTTTGAGCAGCAGCTGTTAAAAATAATCAGACTGCTCTTACAAGACAGCTGCTATTTTTACCTCTGGATTTAATAACTCTATAAAGACTGGCATTCATCGAGAGTTTTATTTATTTGTTTGCTATATTAAGTCTTTAACGGAAGAAACTACAGAGATTGCCTTAAGAGAGTTTTCAGTAATGTTTTGCAGAATGATAAGAAATAAATTCTGACGTCGCATTGAAAGTGGTAGTCAGAACTATCTGTCACTACAAAATTATATTCCTCTTGCAGTCATCTTTGAATCCAGTCATCTTCTCCTTTTATTTCTTCAGAATAAAGATTTCACTTCATAAAAATCTCAGTAGACATTTTCTTCCCTTGTTTTCATAAACCAAAACAAGAGTTTTTGTCTATAAGTCCAAATAGACTTTTGCATGAATGTTACCCTACTCCATTATTATCAGTAGGCTCTACAGCAGTGCCTTGGATTTTCAAACGTTAATGCTTTTATCTATGCACTTTGACTGAAATCTAGGGCTTGCTTTTTCCTATCTACCTGTATAAACTACAGCAATATACATTCTCAGCATGTGTATGATTCAGGTCAACAATATTCTATGGCTTCAGCAGGCAAAATAAGTATTAAAGCCTCAGCCTAGATAATTGACCACATGAGCAGTTAAACTTTTATCTCACATGCCTGAACCTGTGCTTTTTCTAAATAAAAATCTCCACAATGCTAAATCTCCACTCTTTGAATATTCACCCTTATAATGCAGAGCTTAAAACCCTCAGGGAAATATAAGGCAGGACACAGTCACAGGACTATACCAGATATGCAGTCCAGCAGAACTTTAGAGTTGCCTGAATCACCTTCTGGATTCTGTTTGTGTTACAACTTTCATTTTAAAGAAAAAAATGGAAAAGACAGCTTATGATACTTTTCCCCAGCTGGATTCTTAAGGTACACGAAATTCTTTGTTGCTATTTGAGTTTTATTACATACTGAAAAAGTACTGTTCAGAGAGAGTAGAGGCTTAAGAGTATGAACTAGAGGGCAGAGAACAAATTTATGCAGTATCTGTACTCATGTAAGGAAGACAGAACAAGAACTGAAATAGAATTGCTTTGCTATACAAAGTAAATGCATTAAGTTGTAATAATTTCCTGCAATTTTAGAGAGCCAACCCAGGGAAGATGCCTTTATATTTGTCTGGGAGTTGTACTTATGAAGATCTTATAATGAAAACAGGGTTGTTTCCAATTTATTCTGCTCAGAAAAATGTTGCAATTTCTATCATAACATGGTGCGAAGTACTTTCTGGGTTGTGCTTTTATTTTGTAGATCAGATGCTACATAACTCATTTCATTGTTGTCTGTGTTCTCCTCTTTTTGTTTTTAGGATGTTGTCACTGATAATATTTTAGTCTTTTCTTCATTTGTTTGTAGTGTCTCAAATTTACACTTTTTGCCTAATAAGAAATATATGATTTTGCATATCCCATTAAAAACTTCCCAGGGCAATATGGGGGTAAAATCATTTTCTGTTAGGGAATCAGAAAAAAGATGAAAGTTTTCCCCAATAGAGCTGTGTCTATGTACTGAATTTTAAAATTGTACTTTTTTTTTTTTATTTTTACTCTGAAAGAATCAAAGTATTTTTCCAATTGCTTAAAGAAGGGTGGATATATTTGTCAAAATTTGTTAGTTTGATGGAAAATGCATGTGAACATGTCATTATTATAATATTCCAAACCATTAATACATAAACGTGCATTTACATAATATCTCTCTTCTCTGAGTTTAAAAAAAAAAAAATCATTCTTTCTTTCTGCCTAATTTGTTATGTCTTAGAGGCCTCTTTCAGAAGTTGCATAACACTTTATAGGAGCTGAAAAAAATATTGAGCCCTCAGAGATTAGTTCACTTAGAACATTTAAGAATCTTATGCACTGTAAAGCACTGTTTTGCTGGTGCTATTTTTTATCACAAGATATGCAGCCTACTATGGATGCTCCAATGGGTATTGTAAATTTCCTGGACAATAAGGGTTTACACAGACACTGGGCACATTTACCCAAAAGTACCAATAGGATTTATGCATTCTCTTACTGTAATAAATTGAGACTACTCACTTCTGATAACAGACTAAGTTTACCTTACTTTCAAGGAAGAACAACTCTCTAGAGGATGCTTAGCATTTTTGTTCATTTCCTTTTTTTTTTCTTCAGGACAAAAATTTCATATCACAAAATTATTTGCAATTCATTTTTCCCTTCTACCCTCTTATCGCAAAGATCTGACCTTATTACCTAGTAGTGGAGAATATTCTTGAACTGGAATAAAGGTATGCCAGTTTTCTGATACTGTCACTTTAGAGATTCCTTTTCTGTAATGTTATATCAGAAGATATGTTAATATCCACAGAAGCAGAGTTGTGATTTTCTGTAAAATCTGGAGCACAATGAGTTCAATGGCATCTGTATAAAAGGAAATTTGTAATATGTTCATCCACTCATGCTTGTGATACATATTAACCTTTTTCCCTGTGTCACGGATTAAAAAAAAAAAAAAAAAAGTTAAATTTTACTCCTCACTGCTGTTATTTAGAAAGAGAGCAAGGTCCAGAGGGTAACTGATCCCATCCCAGTGTGAATTTCCTTATATAACCTTCTGTTTATCTCTCTACCCTTCTTATTTCCTACCATTATTACACAATACATCTGTAGCAGGCCAGTGAATTGACTTTAGGTCTTTAAAGTTGCAAATAAACATGCCAGATACCAGATCATGTTTTAGTTGTTTTAGAACATCTGATGTGACATTTAAAAAGGTCAGGTTGAAACCACCACTTTGCAATCCAACATGAGGGGGAAACAGCTACATAATTCCTGCCCTCATTGACATCAAAGTGGAGTGCTTGGTCTGGTTCTGTGGTATTGCAAGTTACTACTGACCCTCCATGAAATATCATCCTGTAAAGAAAGCTGTAACG
This sequence comes from Myiozetetes cayanensis, assembly GCF_022539395.1. Lineage (NCBI taxonomy): Eukaryota > Metazoa > Chordata > Aves > Passeriformes > Tyrannidae > Myiozetetes > Myiozetetes cayanensis. Next base: position 75,373,477 of record NW_026086604.1, on the reverse strand, counting down.
AGAAAAATGATATCTGAGAAAGTGCAATGTTAGCATTACACATGGTGACTGTAAGTAAATCCTCAAAAGTGCTATTACTGTAAATGGATTTAATATCTGAATAGGTATCATCACAGAATCAACATATGAAAGTTAAAAAGGAATTCTGCCTTGAGTACAATGGACAGAAAGTCAGGACTAGCTAGTGCAGAGGGAGACATTTTACTTCTTCTGGCATTCGAACATCTTTGATGATTTTTTAGTTTAAAAAAGTTTGATCACATAGGAAAGTTAGTGCATAATGTGTAGGTTCTTCTTGCATTTATTTTCAGGGCTGCAATCTGTTGGTGTTTCACAAACCAATCATAAGCAAATAACTGTATTTCAGTCCCTAAAAGTCTTCTATGTTGCTTTTCATTTTTGCTACCCACTGAGCAGAAATACCCACCGAAAAACCAATAACTTTTTGCCACTGGCAATAGCTTTGAAGCCGGCACAAAAGAAAAAATATTTACAAGAGTTATCAGTAGAGAAATGAAACAGAAATGGCTATCAAGATAGTCCACATAAACAAATTAACTGCTGTAACTTTGGAAATGTAAGAAATGCAAATCATTCCAATATATTTTCTTTGAGTTTAATTAGTTTATGACTTCTTAGAAAATTTATAGTAGTTGGACTGCTGATATAAGCAGAACTGAAAATTGAAACATGCCTTAAGATATAAACAGGATTTTGCTCTATTTTTTTTTACTTCCATTTCTCTTGTCTCTGCTTGTAATGTATAATATGTCAAAGGAATTCTCAAATATTGAATAATAAATGAACATCCTCTGAAGTGCTCCAGTAGTCACTTTCTATGGTGTTATCATTGCATCTCTGCTTCCTTGATTTTCCTATGCCCTCCTTTCTTTTCTTAGTTCAGACGCTCAGTGTAAAAAGGTGGAGATGGTGGAAAAAGACTGTGATAACAGCCTTGTATGCAAAGTACAGTCTGGCTTGGTAAACCACTACATCTTCAGAGTGTGAAGAGCTTCTACATTAGAGTCATGCAGAATATTTCATGTGTAACCTCAAATTCACTTGAGGAAAATCTTTAGTTCTAGTTGTCATAATTGCAAAGAACAGCCCAAATATGAAAGTTTAGAACATTAGAAAGTTTAGATCATTACATGGTGCAATGAGCAACACAAGTAATCAGATAAATATTTCTTTCCTTATATTGGAGTTGTTAATTTTCTTCAGATGTCAGTCCTTCCATCTCCAGTGAGTCCTGGTTCTTAAGATACTCCTCAGAGGTGAAGTTCACTGTTTAAATCTAATGAGACAAAAAGGTCTATTTCCAGGCCTGGAAGAATCAGATCTCTAGCTCCATCATCTTAGTGCTATTGCTGCTATCCTGTACCCTTGTCTTCCCTGTCTATCTGTTGTATCTCTTTTCAGATATCAAAGAAATTTCTCAATACATAACCTCTCAACTACCTTTCAAAGGACTGCTGCTGATATAACTTTTTTGTCCCACCTCAGTAAACTCTTTCTTCGGTCATCAGTGTCTGTCTTTGTACTTGGCTTCCTGTAGGTTTTACAGATTGCGAGATTTTTTTGTTCCTTGCTGTGATCCTCCTCTTAAAAGTTGCTGTCTTTCTAGCTCCTCTCTCAGTGTGTTCCTACAATGGTTTTTGATAAGAAATGAAAACAATTAAAATTTGAAACTTTAAAACATCAGAATAGTTGTCAGGATGTAGTCAATACTTAAGTTTGGCTAAACTTTATTAATTCATTTTGTTGGCATACCTTTACATATGATTGTCCTCAATAATAACACTTGGCCTTGTATCTCCTCTGGAGCCTGTGTAGAATCCAATGGAGCCCAGATTTCATTATCATGGGGTTTTTCTCTTTTTACTGTATGAAATAATGTGAAAGTTGTATTGCAGCCTAACAGCATAGTGTTATCATGTCACAAGAGAAATGGACGTGCCACAGTGCGTTGTGGTGTGTGTAGCATGCACCGATTTAAGGTTGCTTAAGGATCCACAGGCTGTTTGAATAATGTTGAGGCACATTATTGAGTGAAAAGTGGGAGGAAACAAACCTGGTGCACTCTTGTCCATACTGCCTGCTGAAAAGGGTTCCTGGTGTATGATAATAACAGTGACTGTGGTTGGGTGTCCTAGTTGGCCCAGATCAACAAAATACCAGGGAGAGCACTAAAATTCATCAGTGTGAACAGTCTTGTTTTGTTTAACAACCAGCAACTGCAGGAGATAAAAAGGGAAGTTGTTATAGAAGAGCTCAGCTAATAATCTGTAATAACTTGCATTACAAGAAAGGGAAGCATTTATAAATTAGATTCTGAAAAACTACAAAATCGGTGGATTTTTTCCTGCATATGGAGGATGTGACGATATGAATCTTTTTTTCTAATGTAGAAAGGCAGAATCAGCATTCATAACCTTATATATATCCTGCAAACATTAACTTCTTTTTATGCAAAATATGTGTTAGTTTGAAATTCTCAACTAATCACAGATATGTGAGTTTATTTCTGCTCTTGGACTGTATCTAGAGCTCAATCTACCACTGCTTGGACAGCTGAAAAGCATAGAAGGTGGAGGTCATTTTATGGTCTGTGGTGGTCTTCCTCTTTGAAACAGATTTTATCTGTGTCCTCCATCAGTATTAGGGAAGTTAGGGCTTACAATCTAGCTAGAATAAGAAAAAGTGGAGTGAATAGATAAGATATTATAAAAGAAAAAAACAAACAAAACATTTTTTTTATGCAACACTGTATATGAGAAAGATAAAACAATTGCTTACTTTACCTGCTGATTTTATCCATATGCGTGTTGAAAAATTAAAAGACACTTAGGCAACCTACCTCTTTATAGTCTGTGTTCCATAAGATTATTTGTTTGCTCTAGAAGTATTTTAAAATATATCCCTGAGATTGTATGTCGCAGTTTTGCAGTTGGGGAAGGGACCTGACCTGCGACAGGGGTTCTTGGCTAGCTTTTAGATGTTAGGAGAAAGCTAGAGGTGGGATCCGGAAGGATAGGTTCAAGCTGTGACACAGCCCCAAGAAGAGACACACAACACAGATCTTAACACCTTCACAGCCAAGGCTGATCTAACTTCATTAACACAAAATGGTGGGTTTTATAGGGAAGGGTAAGGAAGGATCTGGAACCTGGGCGGAGATGGGGCGGAGCATGCAAATCCACTAACAGAGATTGGGTAAAGGCATATGAATAAACATTGGGAGGTAGGAACGAGGGAGGAGATAACTGGGGAGAATATGATTGGTCAGTACCACTTGGTAGGCTGACCAATGGAACACTGTCTCTATGCCTGCTAGACTTCAAGTCCATGAAAGGAAAATAGGAAAGTCAACCTCGTAATAGGTTTTATGATTTCAGCAGAGCTACCATGACAAAGTCCTCAAACATTGGTGTCATCACAAGCAGTGGTGTTGGCAAGGTTGTTTTTCCACTCTTCAAACATTTCCCTGATTCTTCCATAATGCATATGCCATTTCCATTTCCTCGTGGTCTTTCTCACCTCCAACAATTGTTCATGTGTAGTACTTAATTAAATGTAGAAGACCATACACGTATTAAAAGTGAGCTGGTCAAAATTTGAGAAATAAAGCTTGGTACTTTTCATATATCTTAGCATTAGTCTGGTAGAGTCTAGCAAGATCTTCATGGGTGAAGATGGCTTTATAGTGGCTATAATTATGGCTATATTTATATATGTATATATGTATATATATAATATGGCTATAATTATGGCTTTAAGGCCCCATCTCATTCTCTTATAGGTACAAGAATTTTCTTTATACAATAAATGCATTTTGAATTTCTGTGATACCAGGCTTCATTTCTTCAATCAATTAACTCAATTATAATACTAAACACTTTGCTCCCTAGTCTAGTTGCAGAATAATGTGGAAATAATTTATTTCTTAACAGTAAGACAATGAAAAAAACATCATTAATGAGAATACCACAGTATACTTCTACAAGATTTCACCAGGCCAGATTAAACAATATGGAGAAAAGCCAAAGTTTAACACAGTTTTCATAAAAATGAAAGAATAATTCTGCATGTCATATACTATATGTATATAGGAATCATTTCTACAACCCTATATTAAAAAAAAAAAAAACCAACAAAAAACACAACTGATTTACTGTCCATCTTTTAATCAGCTCTGTGTTGGGGTCCTTCAGGTTATTGAAAACCCATTTTCTATTTTGAGGGAAGGGTGTTTGCGTACTAATAACTTTGTAAGTGCATGTTTTATCATAGGTATTTTTTAACCTCTGTGGAAATAACTTTTCCACAACGTTATGATCTTACACAGTGTCGGATTTTTTCAGATTAAAATATTATCTGTTCATCTAATTCTGGCTTCAGTAAGGTTTTGTAAATGAAATTAATATAAGCAGTATAATAAGAGGCTGGTGTCATCAGTCATCAAAAGTATACCTTGCTATGAACATGTAGAATAGGGCTTCAGGGCCTACAGCTACTAACTAACTAACTAACTAGCTAACTAACTAATTAACTGACTAACTAACTAACTAAAAGATCAACACTTAATGAGTTTATCACAAACTCACCATGTTGGATATTTTCAAGAAGATGGGGGTGTATGGGTGGTGTTCCTGTGGAGAAGTAAAGAACTTTAGCATTCAGTTCTTGGCCTGGCAGTAAGGGTATCGCTTCCCAGCTCATAAATATATTTCTTGTGTGAAACCTTTTACCAAATATATTACTTTATGACATTATGTGGGGTTATACTAGCACTTTTTCTCAGTACCACTGTCAGACGATACGCAAAATAAAATGTTGGCAGAAGTGGGTTAAAATGCTTTAAAATTTTGCACAGAGCTTGATAGAAGGTGTGGCATGAAGAGTAGTCATCTGAAAAAGAGTGTTTATCCAGTTAAAACAAAAGTGTTTAACTCCTCCATTCAAATATGCATGCATCTGTCAGATGGGCTAAAATATGCCACACTAATTGTATTGTTGTGCTAAATTTTCACGAAGCAACACAGATTTCATTTTTCCCTAGATTATATAAATCCATTCAATGTTGTAGCTACAGTGGCAAAGAAAAAGATGAAAACATCTTGTTTGTTTATAATAGGGAGAGAAACCTGGCAAATGTCTTTTTGTACTTTTGCTAAAAAATTCCAAGCTCATAGTCCCACAATTTGGAAATCATGGACAAGCAGTATGAGAGGAAAGCTCTTTTAGTCTAATCTCTCTTTCAATTTATCAGTCCTTATCTCTCTCTCTCTCCATAACTTCTCACGTCTCTGGTCTTTACTGTCTCCAATTTTGCTTGATTTGTCTTGTACTTTTATTGAAGAGCTGGTACTTTTAAAATGGTGGCAATAAATTGAAAATAATTTTTACGCATATCAATGTATTATTTTAGCATTTCTTCTTCCACATTTTCTTTATGCCCCTTAATTTCTTGGACTCAAAGGGATTTGCGCAGCAACTTCCTATACTCATTAGTGCCTGCAAATGCTCTTGCAATGTATGCACAATAAATATTAAGTTCTCCTTGAGTAATATGTGCCAAATGGACCTATAGGTAACGATGGTGACAAAATCTTATGTCACTATCTCCCTTTTGCTTACTTACCTTTAACCTCCATTAGTTTAGAACTGTCATATCTGCTCTTTTTCCCTTCCTTTACATTCCCTTCCCTTCCCATCCTCCATCTTTCTCCCGTTCCACTTCCTCCCAACCTCTCTACATCATGAGTCTTTGGCCACTGTCCTTTCTGATGTTTTCTGAAAGCTCACTTGAACTTTAAAACCTGTTGCAAACAGTAAAATATGAAAGTCTCATTTGAGCTTTTACTAAAGACCCTTAAACATTCTTCTGACAATCAAGACTATTATGCGTTGTGGAAAAATTCCATAACAAATATCCTCAGAATTACAGATATTCAAATTGATGACTATCCATATACTACCAACAGCATAACATGGGATTAAAACGCTTACAAACAGGATCCCAAATGTTTGTCAAAGTTCATTTAGATTCTAATAAAAATACAAGAGTTTTAAATAAGCTTATATCATGCTAATTACTTTCCACTACCTCCTCTTTTTCCTCTGTTGGGTGCAGATGCTTCCTGACAAATTTTAATACTAGATTGTGTGTTTTCAGAGATTAGGACTGCCCAGTTTTAAGATGTCCCGTGCTTTCACTTGTGTGATGGTTTGGACTTGGCTCCCTGCCAAATGCCCGAAAGTCACGACAGCAGCCCCCTTCCTCCCTCCCTTCTCCTCTTAGGGCAAAGAAAAAAAACTATAAAAAATTAAAGAACCCAAAGTCAATCTGTTTATATAAAATATATATATATTTACGTAAATTAAAGTTATATACAGTTAAGATGCTATATACACAGTAAAAGGGGATCCACTCCCCGAAGGGATAGGGAAAGGGGAAAAAAGGGACACCGAACAGGTATACTTAATCAAATTCAAGAACTATACTAGTAATTAACAAAACAGATCTCACCACTTCCCTTAGAAAAGCAGGATTAGCAGACACAGCCAGCACTCTCCGAACCCCCCACGTGGCAGGCCAGCGGTCGCTGCAGGCCTCAGCTTTAGATAAGCGAGACCAACGCAAGGACCTACAGTTCCCGACCCTCGTTGGAAGAGAAGAGAGCGAGGTCTCTAATCTCCAACTTATTTATACTCTGGTTTACGTAAAAATCGTATGGAATACTGGGTACTTGGCCACTTCCTTGGTTACAAACTGGTTACCAGGAAGGCCTAGATCAAAACCATCACAACTTGATCAGAAACAAATAGTCAATAACTTTTTTTTCATTTTTTACTTCACTGAAATACTGTTCTTATTATAATATTGTAGATAATACAGCCAGTATCTTGACAAGACGAAGGAGATACAGTCGAACCACTCAAGACACCTATTACCTCCCAGTTTTGATTTCTGATGGTGGAGTGCCCCCTCTCAGCAGCAGCAGTACCCTCACCATTCGGGTTTGTGCATGTGAGAGAGATGGACGAGTGAGAACTTGCCATGCTGAAGCTTTCCTCTCCTCGGCTGGCTTGAGCACGGGAGCTTTAATCGCAATCCTGCTCTGCGTTGTCATTCTTCTTGGTAAGCCATTCTCAGTATTAAGTAATGCTCTCCCTCCACTGGCTCTCTGAATGTGACAGGGCAGAAATTTTTAATATGGTATGCTTTGAACCAGTGGCTGCCTGGTAGTAGGAGGCAATTAGAAACAGATAGCTGTGATTGGGGGGGAAAGGTTTAGCTAAAATTAATAGGGGAGAATGCCTTTAAAGTACATCCAGGAATATCTGGAATCCACTAGAAATTATTTTTCAGAAGTTATCAAGTAATTAGCTCTGTGGATCTTTTTTTCTGTAATTTGGAAATATTTCAAAAAACGACTGACTCTAATTCCATGTCTAGAACAGTGTGAAAAATAATAGAAAAGAGATGAGGAAAGCTTTTTGAAATGCATTACACTGCAAGAAGCACTATTAGCACTTGTACAAAAGCCGTATCTTAATTACCTTTGTGGAATAAATAATAGCAATGCACAACATAATCCACAGGGGTGAGGGACATGTGAGACTATAAACTGACCCATAAGACAAATGCCATCACAAGTGCATTTTCTCTTGACTATTGGTTTGTTGTTTTTTTTTTTCCCCAGGCCAATTTGAATTTTACACACTAGTTAATATTGGGGTGCTGGGCGGGGTTGATTTGTTTTGGGGTTTTTTTCTGTCATAGACACAATTTGCTACATACATATCTCTGTGCTACTCGTGCCTTTCTACATTCTTATAGAGATGGCAAGAAATAATGGTAATTGCAACATGACCACACAGGAGATTTAGAGGATTTTTTTTCCCCAAAGACTCTTTTCCAAATGTTCTTTCAGAGATTTTCTAGACTACTTTCCTTGCAACTTACTTCAGAATTTTCTTGCCAGAAGGCTGTTTTAAAATATATTATAATATATTTAGCTTATAATTCTGCATTTTATTATACAAAATCAAATATTCATAAGAGAAAAAATAAACCTTTTGCATGTTACCTCAATTGATATACTAAATATTTGTTTTAGTGAAGCACTGAAAGCTGTGGACTATGCTTCTGAAAAATGTCACCTCTAGTCATTTCTCATTTACGTGAAAGAATGTTATCTCCATTTATGTCCTTTATGGGATCCCTAGTAATCTAAGTAGCAGATGATCCCAAATACCAATATTAGCCTGAAAATAAAACATGTCTGTATTTTTGACTGCTATTTCTGCAGCGTATTCAGAGGTAAACTTTAAACCTACTCTAATATCTGCAGTTTTCTCTTTAGCAATTGTGGTCCTTTTCATCACCTTAAGACGTAGCAAGAAGGAGCCCTTGATCATCTCAGAAGAAGATGTCCGGGAAAATGTTGTGACATATGATGATGAGGGTGGTGGAGAGGAAGACACAGAAGCGTTTGACATCACTGCACTGCGGAATCCATCTGCTGCTGAAGAGCTTAAATACCGGAGGGACATTCGTCCTGAAGTGAAGCCTGTGTCCAGACATCATCTCTCCTCAAGCCTTGACAGTATAGATGTTCAGGAGTTCATTAAACAAAGACTGGCAGAGGCTGATCTGGACCCCAGTGTGCCACCGTATGACTCCCTGCAGACATATGCCTACGAGGGTCATAGATCAGAAGCTGGATCTATCAGCTCTCTGGATTCAGCCACAACACACTCTGACCAGGATTATAATTACCTTGGAGACTGGGGACCTGAGTTCAAGAAGCTAGCTGAACTCTATGGGGAAGTAGAATCAGAAAGAACAACTTAGTTGTAATTCCCAAAACAGAGAAGTTCCTAAACAACTGGACAGTAACAAAAAAAAAAAAAAGTGAATACAGTACTTGGAACTAAGTTGTATGCAGTTACTGTAGAACAAGTGCCCTTTTCATATTTGAAACTGGGTTCTCCAATTGGAAGAAAATCAAATTTTGAAAAATACAGAAAAAAAAAATCTATTGTCCCTTCTGTACTTTTTTTTTTAATTGCTCAGTAAAGTCTGTGGTATCGTATCTGCAACAATACCTACAGTAAAGCCAAGCAATGAAATTTTTATTTCAATATGCATAGCATCTCCAAGCTACAGTAAGTTTATGGTCATGTTTGTTTAAGAAGATAGCTAATGGAGGAGATAATATCTTGCAGGTGTTTGTAATGTTGCATTTCTAACTGTGCTCTAGGCCTTGTGATCTCAGTGTGAGGTGGCCAGTGGGGTTTACTATCAGTGCGAGAAGTGCTACCAGTCTATTTCCTTTACAGAGGTGATAAGACACACCTGTCCTCTTAAATAAATGGTCCTTTGATGATTTAATCTTACTGAATTAGCAGACTGCATTGAGAAGCTGTCATTTCACAATGTCCTTCATAATCTTGTCGTCCATAACCGGCTAAGAGATGGAGGGCATCCTTAGCTGTAGCTCAAACATGGCTCTAACCCCAGACCTGCTCTGCTACTACTGCGTGCTGAAGGAACTGTGGTTTACAGTGTTGTGCTTTTTCTTTTCGTCTTTTCACGGGAACATCATTCATTTAAACAGATTGGGCCCAAAGGGCTCTTTATGCAGCGAAGCAGATGAAATGTAGGCTCTTTCGATAAAAACAATGGCAGCATCATTAAACTATGCAGTTCTTTGGTTCACTGTGCTTCACTTAAGAGCTGAAGCTTTTTAAGTCTTTTGCTGGTCTGAGTCCAGGAGCTATAACACTCAGTTTAAAACATAGAGTTCTTAATCATAATGTCTTTCTATTTCTGTGTGTGACTAAAAGCAAAATCGAGCTGCTGTTAGGCCACTGGGATAGCTAAAATTGAAACAAAGAGAATTAGATGAGGATACCTTTTCTCTTTTTAGTTCAATCTACTAATATTTATTTCTCTTAATTTCCACCTAAGCAGAACAGGCTTTTTTCCCCCTATTTCAAGTATCACAGGAACAGGTACATTTAAAGTCAGCAGAGGAAATGTATCATTATTGTGGTTCATATGGATTAAATAAGTTGATTTCTTATGTTAGTAACTTTATTGCATTGCAGAACTGCTAAACAGTTCTGCTTAACACTGCTGGCTGCTTAACAACTCATCCAGCAGATTCTGATTTTTCCTTTGTTTTATTTGAAACTTTAACCTTTTTGCTTGTCTTTCTTGTGATAATACTGTGAGAGGACCAGGAACTCAAAATATCACATGAAAGATTATGACCTATAAGGCTCACAGTCTATTACAGTCCTCTGCTTTTAAGAAAATTGTAGTTCCACTTAGGGAAGTGGACTTCTTGCAGTATGCATTTGATTGGAAAACTGTCTGGAGCAGAAACTGTGTATTGTTTTTCTACTCTGATCTGCGGAGTGATACAGTTTTGCATACTCCAATAGATTCCTCCCTCTGCATTTTAGGTGCCACTTACATTCAGCTTAGTAAAGCAGGGTCTATATTTAGTGATGACCTTCTGTGGGCCACACAGCTGAACCAGATTAATAAGCCTTCCTTTCTTTACTCCATGGTTGCATAGGTCCTAGACATGATTGAAAATTTTGATCAGTTCTACTTTGAGGGGATTTTTTTTTAGTGACCTTCTTCCTGAGATGTAGTTGGCTGCTTTTGGCTTAAACAGCCTTCTAGAAAAATTAGTAGCTTCGCAAGAAACTTTCCACACTCTAAAAAGTATTAGTTGCACTGTAGTTCTAGAACTGGCTTTTACTACACTGTTTTGTGTGAAAATTGTTTTCCTTTCTTTCAGCATTTAAACCCATGAGAAAACTTAGGAGGGAAAAATTCCTGAACCATAAATGTTCTGCTGATGGTTTGAAAGTAGTTTAATAATTTGTGTTCAGATTTTTTTTGCTTTTTAACAAATACAGAATCTTCTAGAAATGCATTTAAAAAGACATTATTGCTGTAGGATGAGGTTAAACAGATGTTTTAATGCAGTAAGAGTTTCACACCATCTGAGAATGGCCTATATATTGGTTTTTTGGGAGGTAGACTTAAGATATGTTTCAGTTTTGTCCCAAATGAAGAAATTAGTAGTATTCAATTTTATTAGGAGGTTTTTCTTTTGATTTAGGTCACACTTGCTTTATGCCAATATCTAAATTTTTACATTGTATGAGCAGAGTGTTAAAAAGAAAATCTTTTAGCATTACTACTACCATGGGCTATAATACTTTGTACCACATCTGCATGAAAATTGCATTTATTGTTGTATTATAGTTTTGAGAACCAGGTATTAATTATCTTTATGTCTGCTCCATCTGACCCTACACCAAAGCAGGGAAAATCAATTGTATTTTGTGTTTTAAACAGTGTTCCCACCATTACTTTCTTTTATTTGCATCATAGAATATTCAGGCTTAAAGGCAACAGAAGTGCAGTGACATAAGCAAATATTCCCTTCTTACACTAATGTTCTATTTAAGTTAATAATATCTCAGAGAAATAAGAATCTCCTTTTCACCATTCCCAGTGCTCTCTTTGCTTCTGTATAGCACATGCATCATACCCCTAGACCCAGGAGTTCTGAGTCCCTTAAATCTCTGCAGGGTTATTTGAGACGCTGCTTCTGTGATGCTGCGGTGTGTCCTGTTTTATGTCCTATTCACAGTGATCTCCAAATGTGCTTTTCTATCATGAGATGTCTGCATGCTTGCTATGCTTACTGTTTTTTACTCAAATACACATCACAGTGCCGTGTTGTTTGCATGACAAATAGCAGAATATTAAATCTTCAGGGCCAGAGAAAAAGACCTCACAGTGCAGAAAGAACAGGTTTACAGATTTTTTTATCCCTATCCCACAATATTTTCCTTTGGTCCTTTGTGTCCTAGGAACAAATTTAAACTATATTTGAGAATTTCTATGTTAACCTAGATTAAAGTGGAAGAAAGTTAATACTGTATTCCATGGACAGCACAATTATTTTGTAGCATTGCTAATTTGAAAAAAGTATACATTCAGTTAAAGTATTGTGGGAAACTTTCCTAGCTTATGGTTGAGTCTGATTATACAGACTTTGCTTAAAACTTTCATCGTTCTTTTTTGTACTCATATTCTGAAATATTTTCCTATTTGCCTAAATAGTAATCCTGCTGCTGCATAACAACTAAATGCTGAAAACTGCCAGTTTTACTTAAACTGGAAGATATTGAGTAAAGTTAAATGGCAAATTCAAAGTGTTATTTAAGGGCTTTCCCATTAACAATTTGATTTCTGCAACAGCTATTCAATTAATTGTACATTTGCACCAAAATAAGTAATTGTATTCCTCTTTCTTGTGATAGTGAGGGCACTCAGTATGCTGTAATCTTGACAAGTCTTCTGAGAAAACGGTCGGTATAAGAATTTTAAAATGTGAAACTGTATTTTCAAACTAAAACCTGTCAAAAATGTAGTTTAATGCACTTTAAATACAAGGAAGAGCCTGAATTCAACTGGCATTAGATTAAGATTCATAAATTGGAAGCAAATTAACTTTTTTATCAGTGTTATCTTTTATTACATACACATAGAACACTGTAAAAGTTGAAAGTAGTTTCACTCTGTTATGCACTTTATTTTTTGCATTCTTCATAAAAAACCAAAATAATTGCAAACATTTTTGGGTTTGAATTATAATTGATGCAGTTGTTTAACTTGGGAATACTTAAAGAAAATATTTATGTGAAAGCATTGTCACTGGTATTTGAAAGGAATTACAAAATTTCTGTGGTCTCAGGCTTCTTAAAATCATCTTTTAGAAAAATCTAAGTATTGGACCAGTCTGGAATTAATCAAACTCATAAACTCACACAAGGGTAACAAAGGGAATATTCTAAATGCAAAGAAGAATATGAAATTATGCTGCCTAGGGTTATTTTGTGGATTATAAACTGCTAAGACTTTGTACTTGCAGTACATATAAATGGCACAGTGCATTCAAGGAACATTGGAAGTGTGTTACAAGTTTTGGGCCATCCTTATTTTTCCAAAGTCTCCAAAAATATATATATTTTTTTTAACAAAAGAGTTATGTAAAGTATACCTCCTTATGCAAGTGTTACTGATAGAAATTGTTACATTTTCTTTTAATAAACAAAAGGGACAAAATCTTTTATTCGTATTTTTCAAATAAAATGTGCTCTTTGCTATGGTGATGGGTTATTGTATTCCTCATCACTACTAGAACATGTTATTTTCTCTTCAGTGCTGTATTCTATACTCACCAAAGAACTATAACATCTAAAGACACTCTGTCTTTAAGAATCAGATGTGATACAGTTGTGTTAATGAGGTCAATGTCAGAAATGGTATGATAAGTTTAACTACATTTTTAATGCCTGGTATAGTCGCTTGTGCCACTGTTTCAAAGACTGTCTTACATGATTATTGCTACAGATGGATAGTGATAGAGAAAGACACATTAGATAGTTTACAACAGACTGCAGTATAACTGCTAAATGGTTCATTACTTTTACTTGTGGCAACTATTCCGCTCCAACCATCACTGTCCTGAAACTGAAATAGAGTGTTATAGGGTGAATACATTATCTGCATGAGTGAGTTGGGGAATTGCACATCCATGAATCCAGATTGTTGGTAACAGCCAGAGTTATTATCCTAAGTTGACAGAGAAGACAAAAGCAGACAAGGACATTTACAACAATCAAGCTCGGACACATGCAATTCAAATGCACAGGAGTCACTAATTCTTTCTCAGGAATTTAAAAGGAATTAACAAACTTTACCAACAAATTACATCTTAGACATTAATGGTACCATGGTTCACAAGAAACTTGTTGCATGTAGGGCTGTCTTTCCCATACTGTCATGAATTTTAAAATTAAAGCTGGGGTCGACAGGAAATGAAAGTAGAATTTTGCTGTTCTGCCCTACTTCCTCTACTTTATTGCCCACAGGCCAACTTAGATTGTGTACCACTATACTATGCAATTATCACATGTGCCTCACCACAGACCCAGGAAAGAAATTATTGTAAGATAATATTTGCAAGATAAATACTGTCAGCCTGAATCTGAATGCAAGTTCAGGGAGGTTTTGTGGGTTTTGGTTTGGTTCTCATTTGAGGTGTTGAAACTTTGAAAAGAATTTTTAGAAATATTTTAGATAATCTTTCATATCTAATATTGATTAAGCTTTTAATTTTTTTGCCTTGCCACCAACTTAGTTTGAAATTGATTTTTGGGTTGCTTGGAGTCCGTATTACTTCCATATGTGTCAAATGTGTTGTTTTTATTTAGGTGCAGAGTCTTCAAAAGCTAGAAAGCTTTACTTGTGAGTTTAGTCAACTTTTTCTGAAGCATTTTTGTGTTCTTGTAACTCCTCACAAGTCCATCAACACACTTGAACATTTAATTAATCAAGGAAGTCCCAAAGATCCAATAAACTTTCCATACTTGCTGTCTCTAAATCTGGTTTGTTCTGGAAGTACATGCAACAGAGCGTATTATAGCTGATATGCAGTCAATACCTGCAGAAGCACGCCCATCCAGCAAAGCTACCTTCAAAGGAAAAATAGGCATTGGGATTAGGACTCAGAGGATCTTAGGGCACACAGACCTTGACAGGTGTTAGATTCCTATCCAAGCTTGAACAAAATAAGGGTCCACGGGGCCTTCCACCGTAGCGGACCTTGTCATCATGCTCGTTCAAGTTCCAGATAGCTGGTGAAGATGGAAAGCCCAGTAAAGGTACATGTAAATAAGTTAAATGTTCAAACATCAGAATTGACACATCTTCTGCTAGAGTCCTGTGTAGGAATGGTTCAGTCAGGCTTACAGTGTGAATGAAATTCTGAGACATAACACACACCTTTACCTGCCGCACTGACTGTTTTGAAACAAATCGCATTGCTCTTGACTTTATTCTGAAGATTATACATTGTTTATTTAAATCTGAATTAATATCCATGTTTCAGGTATAAAAGCAATTCTTTCCTCTATCTTCTGGAATTGATCTGGGGACAAAGCAGCTACAACTAAAATTCATCCCTGTTTTGAAGTCTTAAGCACACGCATATAACAAGTAGTTTTGTTACTGGATTTGGGCTGGGCAAAAATGAAACAATGCGTGTTCAAAAAAAAAGCTCAGTGTTACTCAGCAAACTAAATTTTTTTTGTTGTTGTATGTCTCTTGATGTAAACTATGCTACAAGTGTAAAGTTATATGAAAATATGCACAACCTGATTATCGTAGAGACCACATTTGAATTTCTCAAAAAGAAGTAAACACATCTCATAATCTGTACTATGTACAAACTCTTTGAACTTTTTTTTTGTCAAAATTTTATTTTACAGTTATTTTCAATGCTTTATGCTACATTACAAGTTTCAATGAATTTTTACTGATTACTTAATGAGTATTTTTACGTAAAACAACATTCTTTTTTTCTGTCAGGCTCTGTGGGACTGAGGAATCCTGAAAACATGAGTTACATATTCTTCACTTCATATCCTCCTTTATTGTTTAAATTTTTTTCTTTCTTTCCTACCCCCACAGGCTCCCTTTTTGTACTGGATGCTTGAAGCACTGTAGTACAATAATTTATGTTAAGAACATCAGGGGAATCTAAGAATAAAACTTCATCTCTCTGAAAAAGTGGAAATACTTATCAGTGGAACCTGATGCCAAATGTTCTAATCTTTGTTTTTGTACTCTTGGGCAAACATTGAAATTGGACTTTATCACAGCTGAATTTCTTACCTTTTTTTCCATGCATAGTAATACAAGATTCAAATTTCCCTTCTATGATAATTTAAAGAATCTTGCTGGTTTTAAGTATTTATATTGGCCAAGACCCTAGTGTCCTAAGTCACATAGAAAATGATATTATTTGCCTAAGGAATTTCTTACTTAAAAGGCAAGATTTCTGATTTCAGTGTTACAAAACAAAGACCTGTAAGGGGGGGAAGGGAATTAATTATAGGAAGCACAAAGAGCACTGCAAGGCTAATAGAGTAAAAACAAACATCACAAGACAGATAAAATTACTGGTGAAATGATCAGAGAATACAACAAAATACATAGTGATACAGGACAGATGTTTAAGGTATTCTTATTATTGTAAATTTTATGAATTAATATTATAATATTTTATAACTCTTCTCCTTAAAGGTAAGAAAAACTTAAGTTATATGTTACATATAAGGGGGATAGATTAAGAAATTCAGAAAAAAACACAGTGGAAAATGGAACATAATTAAAAGCTAGTTTTTTATTTCTCACAATGTTTCTTTATACTATTCAGCTAATACTAATGTAATTGCTGATATTGTAAATAACCCACATTGCTGGATTAGTCATATACACAGATTCCCACTGGTATGCCTAGGTTTTTGTCTTGCTAATTAGACATATGGATTTTGAAAATCTTTAGTTAGTTTTGCAGGAAGTTTTGGACTGTACTTTTCTAATTAAAAATTGCTACAACTCTCTCACTTCCGGAATATGATTTTAATTTTTATATACTGATCAGTGACAATAGCTACCCAGATGCCTGCAGGTGAAAATGGTTATATGTCTACTTAGGAATCTGTTACTTTTTACCTGATTTGTATCCAGACAAAATATTACCAGAGCTCACAAGGCGTTGGAGAAAACTGTGGTCATGAGGTACACAGCAAAACCTCTGCTGACTCTCTTCTAGCTCTTTCACATCTAACCAAATTTAAGGTTAGGTGAGTTTAACATGAGAATATATACATAACACAAAACACAGATCATAAATGCACAATATGCGCACCTTATGATATGTTCATCTTTCTACCTAAAAGACAGAAAGGACGAAGTGAAAAAGGGCAAAATTTTTGGCTGGCTTGGACATTCAGCTTCCACACTGGATTCTCAGCTGCCTTATCAGTGAGAGGATAGTTTTAATGTGTACATAGAAAGACACAGTGTGTCAGGTGAAAAGTAAATTACTTTGCACAGTCGTTTAGACTTGAACTCAGATGGTCTCTTCCTAAGTTACATTTTGGAAGGAAAGAACACCTTTTGAGAAGACTGGTCAGATGATAGAAACATCCTAATTCAAGTGAATAGAAAGACTATTTGGTGTCTTGCAGAGTTCTACCTGATTCTGACATCCAAGATGATGTTGCTATGATTTGTTACTGTGGAAAACAAAGCTTTTGTCCTCTGAATGTGAAAAGCTTTTCCTTGTTTTCATGGTGTTTTATGACAGACATTATCACAATTTCAAAGGATTGATACTGAATTTGAGGGGTTGTATGGTCGATCTGTATTTTTGCACCTTGTACAATTCCTGTTAATGGTGCAATCTGCGTGGTCCTTGGTATTGCTAAGGAACAACCCATTCTTGATAGAATTTTTAATAAAAGAATGATGGTAAATTTATTTGGTTCAAAAAATTAATATGAAACACTGAGCATTTCAGTTCAAGGTCACTAGCTCATATTTGAAATGGAAATGAGAAATGCAAACATGATTACCACTAAATGACTACTTCTTTACAGGAAATTTGTTTCTAATCTCACTTCAGTGTTTGTATAGAAAACCCTGCATGATGGCAGTCCCAAAAAACAGTCAGTCAGTAGTGTAATCACTGTATTCCTGTCTGCTCCTAATTGCATTCTGAGTCTCTGGTTTGACTTTGAGGATTTGACAAGCAATCCTGTAACAGACCTATCCAATTTTTAAATAATAGCACTGTGGTTGTGTTCAGGACAATGTTCCAGCTCCAGCTTCCATCCTTGCTGTGTCACCAGTCTTGTTCCCAGATTGCAGTGGAACTAAAGAATTTCTGGATTATAAGGATCTGAAATTCTTGCTGCTGAATAAACACCAGCTGAAATTTTCTTCCTCAGGAACCTTAACATCTACAAGAGGCTGAGAAAAATTGTCATCCAGCTCTTGACAGAAACAATATGAATAAAAATAAAATTGATGATATTTTATAATTGAACTCCAAGAGACAGCCTAGCTAAGGGGAAGATAAGACTGAAACATTTCTGATAGACGTGGAATAAATAACTTGATGCTTCTGGATGATTTGATATTTCTGGTTATTTACAATGGAAAATTTATGGGTGAGCAAAATTCCTTATTACACTTTTTTTGTAATTGATAAAGGATAACTTCACAATACACACAGGAAAGAGAAATAACCACATAGGATACAGGACATAAAACTGTAGTTCACTTACTGATATGAAAGTTCCTTGTGTATGCAGTGATATTGAATCAAGGCCAAATATTTTGTTTTAAGAACAATAAAGAAGAAGAAAACTTCGTCCTTGAGCTTAACATACTAAAAGTGAAATCCTGTTCTATGAAAAAGAAATGCTGATGCATGTACAGGAAAATATACTTTTCCTGTCTCTGTTACTTGATTCCCTATCTGTCCTTAAGAAAATACCCTAATATATGCCTGTTAGCATAGGCATATATTGCTGATATTTTTTTACCTATAACTAATTAGTCCCAGTTGTTCAAATATATCAGTTTCCTTCATATAACAGTTTACTCTAAACAGAAGATGCTAAAACAAAAGGTGCTGAAGCTTCCAAGTCATAATTTCTACAAATAACCTGGAACCTTGAAACTAAGTGATTTAGAATCTAAACTTTAACGTTCAGCTTTCAAAATCCCGAAGTACTTTAGGAATGGGGGGCAAAAGTGTTGGAAAAGTCAAAAACCTACTCATCCTCTTCTGTAAATATCCTTAAAAAATGTCTAGAAACTGTTCCAAAGAGCAAAATCAAGTGGACACAGCAATTCATAGGCTGTGTGAGAAAAAAGTAAACCTAACTTACATTAAAGCTAATCTACTACATTTTCTTGAAGGTGTCAACAAACCTTTGAATAATATGATTTAGTTACTTGGGTTTCCAACAAGATTTTGATAAAGTATTTCATCAAACCCTAAATAGAATGACAAGATCTTAAAGACCATCTTAAGAATGAGAAACAAAGTACAGGGATACTTTGTAAGACTTCTCAGTATAAAGAATACCATTAGACATTACGTTAGGACTGGAATTGCTTGATAGAGCCCAAGATAATCCAGAAAAGCAAACTGTTAATACTTGTAAAGCAGTCAATGGATAGTTCCTGTGTGAACTTAATTTGTGGTTGAAACTGAAAAAAGTGCAAGGTAATGAGCAAAGGCAAAATCCACCAAAATACACCCCCACCATGAGTTCAGACTAAACTGTTATTATCCAGGGAGAATATTTTGAGTTGCTGTTTCTAGCTAAATAGCTGCTGGGTAGATATCAAAACCAACAAAAATAAATTTGGTATTAAAATTTATTAGGCAATTAGAGAAAAAAATTATAAAGTATCATTATGCTATTTCAAAACCTACAGAGATTCCACATTTCAGCTACTCAGTAAAACAATCTGGTGTCTTAGGAAAAGCAGAGAAAGTACACAAGGACAATATCCACAGTTATGGAATAGTATACCTCTCAGGAGCTTTTAAAAGTCAGGACTCTTCAATATAGAAAAGAAATGACTGATGAAAATAATATTTAATAAGTAAAAAATTACAAAATTGGAACTGTCATGGAGGAAATAAACAGAAAATTACTATTATTATTTTTAACAACAAAAAAGTGAAAAGGAAAAAATGAGGAGCTATTAAATGAGGTTTTAGTAAACAGATTCAAAATAATAATGAATAATGAATAATAAATGACATGCTTCTTCACATGGAATGCAACTGCAGTGGCAAAAGCCATGCTGTGGATACAGAGCTGATACAGCCTTTTTTCTATGACAGATGTAGCTTTGGAAGTCACACAGCTGCAACTGCTAACCTGCACTATATTCCTCTTTAATTTTTTTTATTTTTATTATTTTTTATTTATTTTAAACTGACTCAATGCAAAAAAATTTTACCTAGTGACAGTGGGAAAAAAAAATCTGGCTTCTGGAAAAGAGGAGAGATACTAAAAATGGGACCAAATATCAATGGGGTTAAAACTGTTTCCAGTTTTATGCCTAATGGTTTGGAATATGAAGAAATCATCAAGTAATTTCCAGTCCTGTACTACTTACCTTTATCCCCTCCTGTGTCTCTCAAATCTACCTGTCACCGAGTTAGTTACGGATGTAGTTCATGAACCTTCTTCAACTGACTCCCCAGAATCACAGAATCACAGAATATGCTGAGTTAGAAGGACCTACATGGATCATCTGTAGATTATACCAGTCAGGAAAATGAACTCACAAGTCCATTTAAAGTCCAATGAATTACGAAACTGAAGTAAAAAAACTACTGACCTCTACTCATCCTACACTGTCCACAGGCTTCTATTATCCCATTCAAAATGCTCTGAAGTGAGTCATTACTTAATTAAATTACTGAAAACTGGATTACAGAGCAACTACATAAAATATTCAGAGAATCAGTTTTAAAGAAAAACAGAAATGCGAACTATTATATTTCTCAACTATTAATCACATCACCTGTGACATTCATGGGGTTCTTTCTTATTATCTTTGAGACTGTAGCTCAAAAAATACATGGTGAGAAACTAACTCAGTTATGTGTTTTTTTCAGTATCGGAGTAGCTCAAAGACAACTTTTAAATTAATGATTTCAACTATATACGTTAAAAGTTTAGAAATTTAAAGCAAACCCAACTAACTGTTTAAATCCGTCTATTGTTGGAAGTGGTAATTTAGAAGAATGTATTGGACTATCACACCTTTTGTTACAAATGCGATCATTTGAAAGAAAGACATATTTTAAGCATATGGACAAGCATAAGCAAATTTTCATTGCCTATGTAATAAGCAGATTATTCATACTATGCATAAGGAAAAGACGTGTGGCCAAAACATACTTACTTCTTACCTGAAAATTAATGACTGGTTTTATTACAATTACTCTTCTTCTTTCCAGTACCTAAACTTTTTAAAGGAACCACTCAGTTATATTCTCTAATAGAGTTTTATACTGTCAATGTAAAAATAAATTATTTTGTGTAAAAAGCAAATGTCCAAATGTTGCTTACTGAGAGAAAAAAGTAATATATTTAATTTAACAAAAGACAGTATAATCATATTGATTATAGTAAAATATACGAATGGGACTTGGACTATAAATGTCTCTGTGAAGGTCTTTCTGTGTGTATAAATATGTGCAACTATATATACATATGAAGTAAATACATTGTAGGTTATAATTCTTACTATCCTCTTGCAGAATGAAGATTGCATTCTATATGTATGAAGAGTTTATTGATAATGCACAAAAATTATGTGGGGGAATAATTGTGTTGCAGTGAGCTATTTCTTCCTTCCTTCCTGATCAGCGGAACACTTATTTCTTGTATTTAAAATTCATCAGTCTACCCAAGTTTATATCTAGTTTACAGCACTTTACTAGTTCTGTCAATGTCATTTGCAAATGTGACAACTACCACCCACCCTTAATAGTTCATTTAATTATACTGAACTTGCACCAATATACTGGCCAAAATAGTCATGTAACCCAGTTAGGTATGGGCATTTAATGTGCTTCTGCACAAAATGCAAGAGAAAATCTTGGTCCTATAAACAGATAACTGCCTATTTAATTTTTAATATTTTGAATATTCTTAATTAGCAGCCTTATATTACGAAGTGCTCCTTACAGATCCAATTTTACTCAGTAAATCAGATCCCCCACTTCCAAAGAGTCACACCACACATATACACCCTGATATAGTTTCATCTTAAACATTTTAAATATATAGTAAAATTAGTAACTTGGTTTGAATAAAGTATTTAAACTAGTGAGAAACAATATCTTGAGATAAGCAGGAAGTCACAGCAGAGCAACTAATTTCATACACTTGTGTCCAAACTTGACAGATTTTATTCTTGTGTAGAAAAGCTTCAATACATCATCTTTACTGTTGTGTTTATTTGATAGAACCAAGGGGGTTTGTTGCATCAAACTGAAAAAAAAAAAGTCTTTCTGTTTGGTGATATATACTTACTGACTGGGATATTCTTTCTTATTCATTTAGGGTAGCATTGAAGACTAGAATATTTGTGTATCATGTATTTATATTTATGTGTCTGTTCTTAAACACTGCTGCATGACCTGCAAGACTGAAGAGACCACAGTTCTAGGATGACTCCCCTGTTTTGCTGTTTCCATTTGAAATAGGCTCAGATTGTCTTTCTCTCTTTCTGATAGCCTTCCTGGGGGAAGATTTCTTTACATTCCAAGATAGCAGGGGCATACAAGGGCAGAAATGGCAGTGGGTGGTGTGTGCTAAAGCATTTAATTTTCTGTTTCAAAAAGCCTGGGGTGGCCACAGTTCTGATCTACATTTTAGCCATGACTGATTCCTCTACATTATCTAAGAGCCTTACAGAACATTACAAAATGTTATATATGGGAAAAATGTGACTGACCTGTGAGATTCAAACATCCTTTACTCAAAAATTTTCTATTCTAATCACTCTATATAAGCCAAAATGCAAATAACTGCCTATAAATCTATGCTATGGTATTTGAAGAGATAATTATGGGTTTTGTTGTTCTGTTCTGGAGAAGCACAGTAGTGTCAGGCTGACCTACATCAGGATACCATTTCTCCTGAAGCCTAAAGTCTGTGCATCTGGGCATGATGAGCTATCATGAGCTATATTGTTGGATGGTGTGAAACTGCTTCAGGAGGGCTTTCTAAATGAAGTTTTACTGTAAGTCACACATGTAACTGCAGTGCATTCACACTGTTGTCAGAGACAGAACAATAAGAAAGAGGTTTTTGTATGTCACCCACTTCAGTACTTGGGAGTCATGGTTGATAATGTCTTATCACAGCATATAGGCACAAGGGAATAAGGAGCTCTGCTTTCAGCAGCCTTCTCCTTTCGTTACTCTTTTGAGCTGAAGTATTCATTTAGGTTGTTCAGCACTTCAACATCTGTCTAATAGGAGACTTGATTTCAATTGTTATCCTCAAGACTGAGTGGAAAAAGTCTTGGTTCCCTTAATGCAATTCTACTGGCTAGTTTTATTATTTGACTTTTATTTGTAAGTAAAGTGGATTTTAACTTATTGTATGATTTGACAAGGCAGAAATATAAGTAAATAAGAAATCTAGAGCAGCAAAACATTTCCTGAACTTATCTGTTTTTTCTTGTGTTCTTCAGCTAGTGGAAAATAAATCACTAACAACTCAAAAGCTTTCAAAAATTTCATGATTAATTTTTACCATAAAGGTTGGGGGGACAATTGTATAATAATGATTTATGTTAATGTATTCTTGTGCATTTAACTTGTCAATCTCACACTGGGATTATCCCTATCCCAGCAATGCTGCAGCAGGGCCAGTCTCCAACTCCACATAGCCTTGTGCTGTATGACCAGAGGTGCTGCTAAGCCAGGCTCACTCCATGGCCCACATGTTGGCCACTCCACAGGGGTCACCTCTGCGGCCCACACTTGCTGTCAAAATCTGGTCATCTGAACACAATACAGCCATGATTCTTCCATGATTTTAAGACATCTGACATTCCTATTTCAGAGAATCCTACGTGATTTCCAAAAGGTTTTGTCATCTCATCCTTTCTTGTCCAATCTAACCTCTATAAAGTCCAATAAGAATAATGCTGCCCTTTGAACTGCCCTTCGAATAAGCTGCACCTACGACCTGCGTTTTATAAACTTAAGAGTACCGCCTCATCTTTAGTGGTCAGATAAGAATTGGTCTCTGATGATGCAACATTTACATAACTATTCTTATTTTGTTGCTTTGCATAGCTTGAGGACAACTAATGCCCTCAACATTCAGCTCAGAGAATCTGATAGTTTCCTGCTTGGTAGCCAAGCATAGTTACCAAACAGGACTGCAGAGAGGAAAAGTCATTCTCTCCATGCCACTAGATTTTGCCAGTACTGTAAACGTCAAACTAAATCTGAAGTACCACAAATGGAAGTGTGATCAATTTCTCAGTGTGAGTGAAGATAGAGGAGCCTCTAAAACAACTTAACATGATAAAAGCTATGACCCACCAAAAAAAAATGCACACTTGTGTGTTGAAACAATGTCCCCCAAGGTTTGTGCAGAAGTGCAACATTATGTGCAGGAAGAGATCATGAATACTGCATAATATATATTCAGAGCATAGTACTTGATCTAATTCCTAAGTTGTTATGTTACGTCACCATTCCTAATGGTGTTTGTCATAAGACAAAATAAATTTTATTTCAGGTATAACAAAAGATACTATTTTCTTGTGGTTTTAAATCTAATGACTTAGAATGTTCTGTGAAGTTTCATGTAGTTTTATGCAGAGAACAAGACAACTAGACATTTTTTCTTTACTCTGTTTTAAACACTGCCTCCTTTTACCTCTCATTTTACACAGCAGTGATCAAGACTCAAAAAAGCTCTTGTAACACTTTTCAGATAGTTTCAGTCATTTTTACTTCACTTGATGGAGATTACTATTCCCATGTGTTGTGTTAGCAAAGTAGTCATGCAGCACATTTGAAGCTTGAATTAAAAGTCCATTTTTTCCCCTGAACAAGATTCATAAATAAAAAATATCTTTCTTGAATAAAATTCAGGTATTACACTGAAGGGAAAAGGCTTTATGTGTTAACACTGTCAAGACTCAACGATGCGTAGTGAAATGGCTCCACAAGTGATGAAATTCAGATTTCAAGATAAGCTCTATGACTTCCATTTAAAAAAAATGCACCAGTTTACTTAGTTTTGTAAGGATTTCAGTTGGGATCAGTTCAATTTTAGTATGCAGGTGCTGAATAAAACCCTCAAACATAAAGGTTGCCTTTCTGTGCCTTAAATTTTCACTTGTAGGGTTGTCCCACTGCCCTAGAGGAGACCATTTTCAGAACATTATTTCTGAGAGGCACTGCTAGGTGACATTTAGATGCATCCATTTATCATACACACACTTTTTCTCCCCCTAACTCTAAAGTTTATTAAGCAGGGCTGTATCCTGCTTCATCCTTGTACACTTAGTTGACTGTCAGTGACAAAGAAATAAAGGCTATTATCATTCTTTGGGATCTATTAAAATGAACTATTGAATGCCATCAAATCACATCTATTCCTGCAGCTGTCAGAGGAATGCAGTGGTTCAGATTGCAGATGGTCTTTCCAAGAACTGGTATTTCTATTAGTTGCCTTGAAAAAACATTGACAGTTGTACACATTCAGTTCATATCAGTTAGGCATTTTAAGGATGGCATTGATACTCAGTTCTCATTCTTTGTGCCTGAACAGTCTCTGGGGAATAAGTATCTAACTCTCTTTAATAGCAAGACATTAGGATAACAATGTGTATCCAGCTGGAAAAACTGAAATTCTTTATTGGTCAAGTGTTCAAGTACCATACTGAAGTAATACTCGGAATTTCAATGTGTTAAGGGTGTACCTGCTGTTTGTATTAGAGCAAGTTTATTTTAAACTTGTGCTTTTAGGATGTAATTAGTTTTGTGCTACAGAAGTCCAAAACTTTCTTTACATTCCTTAGACAGTTTTCCAAACAAGTCATACCTCATATTCTGAAAAATACAGCCACTTTCAGAAATTCACTGATTTAAAAAATACAAATATATCAAATACAGCTAATAAAATAGTTAATTGTACAGATTCACGCAGCATAAATTGAGAAAAGAACATCTGTACTGCTATTTCATCTTTGGTACTGTGAACTGATTACACACCAGATAGATGCACAGAACAATCATGAAAAGTTATAGATACTTACATACTTTTCTGTTCTGAAACAGCACTTGATTTCCTTGCTATTTTACTAATGTGTTTACTAAACAGAGCCACAGTGGTTTTGCTCATTATGTCAATAGAGTTGAAACTCAGTTTCTGTGCACTTGCTGACCTCTCGTGTTTTTGAAAGCAGCCGAAAGCTTTAAAATCCTTTAGTTGGCTTGATTAGACAATGACCCTTTGCCTGGTATTGATTTCAGGATTTAGAGTTTATTACTAGGTCACCATGGCAGTTTTTTCCTCTGTGTTGTTGGCCATAACCCAACTTCTTGAACAACTAAATACTAAAATGAATCAGAAATTGTGCTGATCTCTATTAAAAGGTTTCAGTGTTTCTTTTTCCTTTGTATAATTACAGAATTTTCATGTATGTACTTGTACTTAAATATATTTTACATGCTTATGCGCTAGCTCTAGAATGTCATTGATTTTTTTAATTTAGAAATGTGGTGAATAAGAAACAGCGATTCAGTATGGATTTCACTAAAGGCTGATCCATATTAAAGGCTTTTTATGAAAAAAAACCCAAACCAAAACAAACCAAAACAAACAAAAAAAATCAGAATGAGAAAACCAAACAAGATATTTACTAAAATAGAAGCTCATAGAGTGACTTACAGTGTGCCTTATCACTCCCTTCTGAAGACATAACTAGAATTAGAGTGTTTGGTACGTACATGGAAAGAACATTCAATGAATAAAGCACAGATGAAAAAGAAGGGTTACAGTCTGAAGATTGCTGGCCGCACCATGACTGTGTATAAAGCACTAATTGATGGCATTAGAAGCAGAGTGCTATGCAGAGCCTCTAACAACTGTGTAAACATCCAAACAAAATGAGTACTGTACAAAACAGCTTGCAATCCCTCCTTGTTTGGAGTAGTTTACATACTTGGTAAGTGTACCTGCTATTCTATTATTACAGACCTTTAAAATAGAGAGTAGTAAAGAATTATGGTCTAATCACCACAGAAAAGCACTCCACACATTTTTAATATTTTTTACTTGACTTTCAACTGCCTATTCTCTGAACAGTTTTCTGATCAATTCAGCATCCATTTGATTGAGGTTGCATCCATTGCCTTAACTTGCCCTGGAATGTCACATGAAAGAGCATTCAAGTCTTTGCTTGTGTCTACATATGTGAAACCTTTTCTTTATTCATAAGGGGTAATGCATTGTGGAAAGTGGAAAACTGATTAGACACAGAAGTATCTTCACCAACTGAGTTCTGTTTGATACTCATTTTTTTTTCTGTTTAATGTATTTACAAATAAGTTGCAGGATTATTTGCTTCAAAGTTCTGCTGAAAATTGGACCTTAGCTGATTGATGCATAGTATTTTGAGTCTTATTGTTTGATTGCCTCAGACAGGCAAAATCATAGAGTCATGGAATGGTTTGGATTGGAAGGAACCTTTAAAGTTCATCTGGTTCCAAGGCCCCTTCAAAGGGCAGGGACATTTCCACTAGATCAAATTGCTCAGAGCCCCATCCAACCTGACCTTGAACACTTCCAGGGATGGGGCATCCATCACCTTTATGGACAACTTATTCCAGTGTCTCACCACTCTCATTGTAAAATACTTCTTCCTTATATCTAATTTAAATTGAGCCTACTTCAGTTTAAAACCATTACCTCTTGTCCTATAAAAACAGACCATGCTAAAAAGTTTACCCCTCTGGTTCTCCTAAGACCCCTTTCAGAACTGAAAGGCCACAATAAGGTCTCCTTGGTGCCTTCTCTTCTCCAGGCTGAACAAACCCAACTCTGGTAGCCTGTCCTCATAGGAGAGGTGTTCTGTTCCCTTGTCATTTTTGTCATCCTCCTCTGGACCCAGTCCAACAGGTCTATGTCTTCCCTTGTGCTGAGGACTCCAGAGCTGGATGTAGCACTCCAGGTGGGGTCTCACCAGAACAGAAGAATCAGCTCCCTCAGCCTACTGGCAACACCTCTTTTGATACAGCCCAGGACAGGGTTGGCTTTCTGGGTTATAAACACACACTGCTTTTAATCCACCGTGCTGGTGGAGTCCTTCTCAATAGGATTACCTTCCATTAGTTTTCAAATAGAAATTAATAATCAGAACCTTTAGGTGTGGAAGAGCTTTGTCTCTTTCTCATAAAAGTAATCAATGAATTTCCTAGTAAATTTTCTGGCAAATGAAGGGAACAAAGATGTTACTTTGATTTTTGGTCCTAACATGCATGCTACACTTTATAATGTATTCCTAGTAGATGTGATTCTCCACTTTGTCTGTTGTCTATAGTCTGTATGAAGTTTCTGAAAAAACATCTCTCATTAAGGGTCCCATCTTTCTTTCAAAATGGGTACCTTAAAGCTGTGCTTTTAATGCAGTTTCTTTAAGAAATTCTTGGTTGTGTCTGATAATTTTTCACTCTAGAGTAGTTGTATTTATTCTGAGGAATAATAAATACTACCATGGTCTACCATGATCCAGAACCTTTCAAAAAGTCTCTCTTCTTTTGCATTCTGAAACTTCATGCAAACAGATTTCCCTATGTTTTGGAATCAGAGCAAGCCAAGTTATGATTCTTCCTTCTCAGTCTCCAAGGAAATGTGCAATGCTCTGTAAGACACAGTCCCTCTTGGTCCAAGAGCTACAGATGTTTACATTCCTTACACATTTCCAGACACTTTCTCTACCTGTTAGGTTTTGAACTTTTTTTACATCAATTATCCTATCATAATTTATCCCGTCTCTTTTCCTTTTCTGCTTTTACATACTTGCCCAGTATTTTTGGTTTTGTCCATAGCTACTCCTTTTCTTGTTGTTTGTATCCCCCAAAAAAGTTCCTTTAGAGCCTTTTCTTACAAAATGGCAAATTTAAAGCTGCTCAGGGAAGAAATATGTACTAAGACCTACTCCCCTAAATAATACCAATGAATCTATAATCAAATCAGAGGCAGTCAATTAGTCTTTCTGAGGACAGCCCTGGCAATATACAAATGTAGCTCTAACCAAACTTGCAACTCTGCACACTGGTGTATCATGCAGGTGTAACTGTCCACTTAGGCCTAGATGAGAAATAAATCTACTATGCTTCAGTTAAACAGGGAAAACATTCACAGAATTACAGATGTCTCCAGATGTTTGATTGCATGTGTGCCACCCATATGTGTAGAAAGCAACCACCACTTTTATATATGAAGGAGACAAATAGTACTCATAACTCCGAATATGTGTGCCATCAAATCTGATCCATACTTCATACAGTGATAAAGTGGTTTGGATTGGAAGGGACCTTAAAAATCATCTAGTTCCGACTCCCCTGCCATGGGTTCCTTCCACTAGACCAGGTTGCTCAGAGTCCCATTCAACCCGGCCTTGAACACTTCCAGGAATGAAGCATCCACCACTTCTCTGGGCAACCTGTTCCATCACCTCACCAACCTCACAGTAAAGAATTGCTGATGGACTCAGCTTGGCCAGTGCAGGGTCTCTTTTGGAGCCTGATGGAATTCTTTCTGTCCGACATAGCAGCAACTCCAACCACCACCACTGCAACCCCTCCAGCTACCAAAATCTTGCAACATAAACTCATACACTGATTCTTGTCTATTGCTTTTGATGAATAATCTGACAACAATGGTCTCTCCGATTTTTGTTTCTGGTTTAGAAGTTTTCATCTCTAAATGGTAGAAAGCAATAATCTCATTTGATTGTTAGGAGAATTCATGCAATACTTGCATTCTGTTTTGATTAGGCACCACGCAATACTTGCATTCATTTCAGATTAGACATCAATAATGAAAAAAATAGCAGTTACTTTTTTTGTATTCTAATTCTGTTATTCTTTCCTATTATACAAAAAAAAAAAAAAAGGTTGTATTTTCCTCCACTCATTTCTCTAATTTATTTCAAAGCAAATTTTTTCTTGTATTGAGGGAAACGTAACAAACTCAGTAATTGCTTTGACACATACTTTAAATTATGAGGAAGGAACTGTAGTTTTGAAACATATTTTCTTTTTTTTCTTATTTTTTTTTGCAGTGTATATGTTAAATGACCTGAAACTAGAAGGAAAATTAAATACATTATCAAAAAGGATTACATTTGTTTATAACTCCTCTGGTGAAAGAGCATTCATCATTTCTCCCCATCCTCACCCATCTTTTCATCCTGAACTATAATCCCATCATTTGCTTGACTGACTCTCTTGAACTTTAACCTTTACTTTACTCATGTAGTGTAAAAAGTATTAATCTGGCACATGCACCCAGGTGTGATCTGTTTGCCTACACAGTCATGGCTTCTCTGCCTGTCATTTGTCTTAATAATACAAGCCAGCAGCATTAGTAAGCCCAATCAGGTCACATCAGTTAATGGACTGTTCTTGTCACAGACTGAATTTTCTCTTTAGAAACAGAAGGGAATCATTTAGATCTCTTCTGGATGTTATCTATCTGGATACTTCCCCCCTCCCCTGCAGCTCTCCTGTCTAAACCATTACTGGTTTTAATTAATATTCCCTCTTTCTTTTTTTGAGTCAGTGAACCAGCAATAACCCATGATGTGTCATTTTCTGTTATGGTACTTGTATGCTGGTATCTTGATCATGGCAAGATACCCTTTCTGAATCTGCAGATCTACTGTTTATTCCTATAGACCATTACAAAGAAAGCTAGAATACTGCTTTTTAAAGTTTTTTTCTTATATTTTGCATGTTTTATTGAAGAAAACACCAACTATATTACTGGGTATGTAAGTCTATAGCATTTAGATTAATGTTGAGTTCACAATATAAAATGATAATACATTTAGACCACGTTAACAATGGGATGTGATCCCTAATTTTAGTATGAAAAGGTATCAGCTGAATTTTTGCCATTAACTTAGCAGAACAGAGATTCATTCTTTAATTTTATTAAGATTCAGATTAAAATGTAAGGTGCCTTGGAAAGAAACATGATGGAAAGATGATGAGACATCTGTTACAGTAGCGATCCCACTTTTTATAATTTCAATGGTTACCCTGCTTTTTTTTTTTTTTTCTGTATTTCTTCAAAGCTCAGACCAAGTTTCCACCCTTATTCCTGGAAGATATAATTTTATATTCTGTTCTGGTTTTGGCTATGACCATAATTTGGTATTTGATACCATCTTATGCCAATACTGGGGAAGGGGAAAGGGATTCTCTCACTTCTGAGAAGAAGAGTGGTCTCTTCTGGTGGGAAAAAGCACAGTGTTGTGAGGAAGAGTTGGTTGGTATTTGTTGCAGTTTTCTGTGTAAAATGATTTCTTTGTCTTATGCATTTTGTTATTAATATTTTTGCTGTTACTGTTCATTTTCTTATCTCATTGCTGTTTCCACTCATCATGGCTAGGCTTCGCGAACGAAGATTTGAGAAGGGCTCTACCCACACTTGCTACAAGCACGCTGATGGCTAAAAAGTTTCCACTAAATGGTTGTTATCTCAACCCGTCATTTTCATCTTTTGTGCCTCCAGTTCTCAACTCCATCCCCAGAGTGGGAAGAAGAAAGAATAGGGGAAGCTAGCAGCATCTGGTTTAGAAGAGTCTTGTTGGGGCCACTGAATTGGAGAGTACCATTCTTAAACCATTGCGTATCTGAAGTACCAGCTTCTTTTACAGAGAGAGAGAGAAGATGTTCAGAATTCTGTAAAGTCTGTGCTTCCTTGGGAGACTAAAAGTAGGAAACTATTACTGAAAATCTTAACCCTGGCTGATTTCAAGAGAAATTATAAAAGCTTCTTTAAGAATTGAAGAATTAATTAAAATTAGAAGCTGATATTTACTTGATAAGCTTAAGATAGTTATCAAATTACTCATCATGTTGTAAATCAAATATTTTAATTTTGAGTTATTCATTCCGTAAGTCTGTAAATTATAAAGTCAAGATTTATTTCTGAAGTCTTTGTTGATCGTCAAGTTTATTCCTGGCATATGATTGGTTTGTTTAGCTATTTCTTTTATTTGTTGTTATAAAAAAATAAGAAGATTCTATGTTACTAAAAGGTGCCTTCCCATATCAGATAAGGCAGTTATGTAAAAGCATTATACAGTCATGAATCTATCCAAAATATTAATGCTATTCTATATCTCAAGATGGGGAAAGTAATATAAGTACAGAAAACTATGAACTTCTTGATTGAACATTTCTGATTGATCCAGTCATACCATCATTGCATTGTCTGTACTTTTGTTTGCATCTGAAAGAACAAAAAAGCAGATACGTAGAAACACAGTACCAAATTATATCCTACATATCTCTTCCATAAAAACAGTCAGACTCCTAAAAATTGGATTATTATCTGAAGGTAGAATTTTGCATGCAGGTAGGCAGAGAATTCTCATTTCACCTTTAATGCTGAAAAACGAATAGGTCATTTTTTGGTAGATGAAAAAATTATGAGTTTGTGCAGTTAAGCATGAATGGATAAATAGCATAATTTTAAAAAAGTAATTTATACGTTTTATAGAAACTTAGTTCTTACATTTAGTAAGCTATAATGCATGGGTAACCAAAATACTTGTAGGGCCGTACCAATATGTTCTGAATTTAATTCTTGAAAAAATTCATGTAGCACAGTCTTCTTAGTTTGAAACTTATGTCAGTGTAGTGCAACCAAAGAAATGTTTGTGATTGACAACATTATAATAACTTATTCATCCTATCATCTGTGTTTTATGAAATTAATTGCCTATGTATTTTTTTTCTACTGCTGATATTAGTCAGATGTCCATTTTGTCTTATAGAAAAAAAAATCAAAACTCACAGTGTTCTTCTTTTCAATTTCTGTGATTTTATGTCTTTACTGTTTAGCAGTCTTGGTATCAAAGCAAACCCAGCCTAAACATCTGGACTTCATATTAGTGCTCTATAAATCCTATTTATTGTATTAATTTCTATTTTAATCATCAACTAAGAAGAAACAAAATGGTGTGCAGTGATATTTTGCAAAATATTATGCCAAAAAAAAAGAACAAGCAAATCAAACTAAAGCCTCAGTGGATGAGCAAATACCCAAAAAAACCCCTGCTAGCCCTTCTTTAAAGAATTTTGCACTAATTTCTAATGAATAAGTCATTCTGCAGTGTGAACACCATGCAATGTTTTCTATATTATGCTAAATACGTTTCTTTAAATATCAGCTCAAGTGAGACTGTGTGCAGCTAATATACTGCATTGACCTGGGTATTTCCCCGGAATATGGTCTAATAAGTGACGGAAGTGTAAAACATGCCACACAGGGTTTACAGATTATGTAGATGTTATATCTATGCTATAAATTATTTAGAAGAGGTCTCAGAAAATAAATACACAGTACTTTTAATAGTTTCCGAAGCACTACAGAAAGAACTAGTGTTTTCATAGAATCATAGAATTAACTGGGTTGGAAAGGCATCCGAGATCAAGACCAACCCTTAACTTTTCCTGGAAATTCATAAAATTTTCACTTGGTTATCCAAATCAAGTCTGAAATTGGTTGTTTTTTTCAAAAATGAGTAACACACAAACCAGTTGAATAGATGGATATTTCAATGCAAATATGTTAACCCAGCACCACTTTAAAGTTCATATTTGTGAATGTTTTGCTGTTTATTCTGCTTCATGATAGTAAAGAGCTTTTCAGACTGACATCTAAAGCTGCAGATATCCCATATACAAATAGTAAATATGCAATACACACACATATATATGCATGCAGGCTAGCCTGGACAGTCTTTTCATTTCAAGACCTGTATGTGAATAAAAAGATTGTAATTTTATATACAATGCAGCACACTTCTGAAGTGTTAAAGTTCTGAATTTGCCAGTCATCTATTCTCTCCTAGGAGTACACTTTTGGGTGAAATACTTAAATACTTTATGGTAGTCCAGAAATCATAATAAAATAGAAATAAATCTACCAATTTACATATATTGACAGAGATTAGTGTTCTAATCTGTAAGACTATGCCAGTGCTGGTATTACTCACTGAAGTAATGACCTGAACCTGTGGACAATGAGAATCTAGAGATAGAGCTACGGACATTGCTGACACCATTCCTTCCTTAAGAACTCATTTCAGTGTAAAAGTAAGTGAAAAGACTCGGGTGATAGCTCACCAACAGAAAAGAGGTTTTACCCTTCTATACTTCCCGTTGTCAGTTCTGCTTCTTCATTACTCAATCCTTTACAAATTTTCTGCCTCTAATGTACTTGCTTATTAATCTGCCCTGGATGCCTGGTGCCTCATGGCTTATTAGCTCTCTGTCATCTTATGTTTCACAAAACTCTTTTCCAAAAACCAGATAGATTTTGTCATATGAACTGTTTTAACCAAGCTTGTTTGGGTTGAGACCTCCACAAGAAAGTGCAAAGCAGCTAGGCAGCAGCTTAAGATTTTTGGAAATATTTTATGTTCTTATTTTGTCTTTCACCTGTTAACTGCTTTTTTGAACTAGAGATATGACCTTAAATATTTAAAAAACAAAAACAAAAAACCCATCCAACCAACCAACCGACCAAAAAACAGCCAGAAAAAACACCCAGTAAAAATTCCATATATTTTCCAATTTAAACATTTAATAAATTAAGAAATGCCTATGTCAACAGTTACTGCTTTCTATCTAAGAGCCAGAAAGACAAGAAAGAACATAATAAGATAGTTCAAATTTCAGTTATTCCAGAGCTACAGTATGTATAGATAAGTCCAAGGCATAGGCAAACTTTTTGTTTAGTTCTTTCAATTGTGTCTTGTTTTGGAAAGAGATCTCATTTTATGAAATTCTCAGATACCATATTATGTCTACATTAGTCTGTGAGAAAGATTTTTGGATGTGTATGGGTAAAAGAGATGAGCAAATGGTCTTGGTGCTTTGGTTGTCACTATTAATTTTCCTGAAACTGTTTGCTTACTGTTAATTATACATGCACTAGTGATGACGTTAGGAATGTCAGACCAGCTTTGCTAAAATGGTAAGTAAAGTTGCAACAAACTCAACAGAATGAAAACACTGGATAAGTAAAAGGTTGTTATTTATAAGAGATGGGACTTAATTTTGACTTGATATTGATTTTAAAAAGTTCACTTGACAAGAAATATCACTGTGCTTTTAACCTGTATTAATCACCAGCTGGTGGTGACCTTTTAGAAAAAATTATTTATTTGATAGTATTATTACTAAAGTCCAGATCATGATACAGTATACCACGTACAAGTAAAATATTTTCAGAAACCTTCCAGAACACTAGTGCTTCCTTTATAATGTTAATTCCCACCGAAGTCTGTGGGTAAATCTTGATTTCTTTAGGAAGTTTCATCCACTTATTTTTAATCTGTAAGACAGAATATGAAGTATTACTAGTAGAAAACAAGCCCAAGTGAATTCAAATGAAATATATTCCCTGAAACTCTCTAATCTCATGGGAAGGTGCCAAACATATTCAAGTAAAATTGAAGTCTGAAACTGTCTTGATTTGTCTTAAATAATTTATTGCACTAGCTATGAAACACACAGGTGGCTAAAGTCTACTAGAAAAATCAAATGGTGGTTGTTGTTTAACTACAGACCTTATTCAGTATGATAAATCCTTGTACTTTCTCAATTTTTTTTATTAAATTGTCTTATCTAATGCTTGATTGTTTGAGTTAATATTTACTTATACCATATATGATAGTACTTCCCTGTACCATTTGTATCAAAGGTTTATAAATAAACATAAGGAAAGCATTTTTACAGTATAGACTTGCAGACCAAATGGAAAAGAAGCATAGTGACAAACACCAACATAAAAAATGAAAAAAACTGAAAAAAATTGAAGAGGACCTGAAGAAGGCACAACCACGAAAACTGGGTTAACAGACCATTATAGATACCCTTCCCCTACACTTGTCTACAGAAGACAGACATGAATAAGGAAACTATAATAAGAACAGTGAGAAAGAAGCTCAGGTAATAGCAACATCAATAAAAAAGACTGTTAATAACTTAGCTGCATGATTACTTTCACCTTTTATTTTGCTTGAGCAATTTTGATTATTGGTGTGTTGCCTGGGTGTAACTTGATCTGGAATAGTAACAATTTCTGCCATATATTAATATGGTGCATAACAATGCCAGCAGTATCACTAGTAAATTCACGGTTCTGTACATTGAGATAAGCTTTCTTTTTGTGCATAACCAACTTCTGAACATAACACCAGGGAGTATGGAGATTGCGCACCCACTGTTTTAAATGTTGGGAATACCTCGAAGGACTAACATGAGGAGGAGGTGAGATGCTTTCTCCAAGTTACCTAGCAGAATTGACTTTAACACTCTTAACTGTCTGAACGTTCAGAAATCACAGATGAATATGTCATTACATATTCTTACCTATGTAGGTTAATATGCAATAATCTCGCTCTTGTCATTACTGTTCTTATCTTGCTGAGAGTAAAATCCAAAGTTTGGCACTCCCCAAAGCCCAAGAAATTTGCAAAAGTGATGTTTTCCATGTGAAGAAGCATACAGTGTCTGGGAATGTTATCCTGCTTAGGATTTCTGTCAAAAATGTTGTTAGGATTATAGGCTCCTTGAGGTTATGTTTTCATTTTTGTTTAGTTTTTATCCTAAAAAACCACATCTGTTTCAAGGTTTGTGCACAGGTTCTAAGTCTATCTAAAAAGTCCTCGAGGGTGCGTACTCAGTTTTCTTCTTTCCATTTTCTCCAGTTTATTTTTTATTCTCCTTCATTATATTTATCTACTTAAAAAAATGCCTGTCCTTTACTGTTAGTTAGGACTCCTCTGAACTAGCACTAGTGTCTCATGCTTTCTGTAATTATTAAAACTGGCTTCATGTGTTTCTTCCTACATTATGCTTCTAAGCTTTTACTAATAACATTGTCTTTTTTTCAGATCATTTTACCACATACTTACATACACACAATATATATACACACATACATGTACACATACATACCTACATATATGCAAAGAATCACATATACTTTTAGACAAAGGTCATCCAAAATTATACATACCCGTAAGTTGTGTCTGGCAATGCAAAAATGAATGGGCAGGTTTGTTAATGATGAACAATGATGCAGGTCAGAATTTAGTTTCACTCAGTTGTCATTGCTTTATCAGATTTGAGCAGTGGAACTTCAACTGAGAGGTGACTGTGTCACCTAAAACAATAACAGTTTTCTAACCAGGTGTTTCTGCAATTATATGCTATAGTTCAATATGTTTGATTCACTTTTCTACTGGCTGACAAGAGTGTGTTTTATCTTGCCTTTCCCTCTGATCTGACCTTCTGCTAGACCACAGGCTCCATTCAGAGGTGTGGTCCTTGCCTGGCAGGTATATTGGAAGTGAAAGCGATGGTATCACTATCCATGTGCACCTAGTGGGTACCTCTAATGGCCTTGTGAGCCCTACGTTCTAAGTAAGACAGTAAGAAAAAAGAAAATGACTTGGCCTGGTTTCAGTCATAGATGAAGAGGTGCAAAGGTAGAAATCAATATGCAATTCTTAACAGCTACGTCTGCTTCATATAACCACCTGTAAATTAATGCACTAATAGCAGCAGATCAAACATGATCAAAGAAAAAAAATACTTAAAGGAAAGCCTGACCTTAAAATACTTCTGTTTCAATTTTGTCATCATTACGGGTTACAGAAATTGAACTTTTATTTTCTTTTTAAAAATATATGGGTTCCTTTGAAAGTACTTGATTTGTGAAACTAAATTGCTGTGATGTCATACTACATCTAAATTCATACAAAATGTTGTGTTTCAATACTGTGGTGCAGAGAAGAAGTTCCAGAAAGATCAACCACTGTATAAACCTTCAAAAAAGTCTCTCTGCAGCTGTAGCTGAAAATACTTGTCTCTGTCCCAGAATCCAGTTGTAGCTTTTACTATGCAACTCAGTTACATCTCAGAAATCTGATGCATTACATAGACTTTTGACAAAATTTCCAAATGGAAATTGATTAGATTGAAATAATGATCAAGGACAATACATTACTTTGTCTTAATTTTAATGAGTAAATGGCACTCATGCTTGTCCCATTTAGCAAACATGAGAAAAAGTAATGATAAAAGAAACTATTTTAACTTAGTGACAGATATGAAATATGAAAAATATTGCCAATTACTGATAAAACTACAAATTCCTTGTATGTAAATAATGACTACAGAGAATTCTAATAAACTACCTAAACTTTAAAGAGATTCAGTATTCTTTTAGTATGTCTGTAAAAATATATTGAAATAATAATGTGGAAGTAAAAATACATATATATTTTTATATCTGCTCTGCACTTCCACAACTGTTTCTAGGCAAAGGATTTAAAAATATTTAGGATAAATTAAACAGTAACATGTAATTGACACAGAACTCTGAGTCTCATTTTCAAATGCCTAAGTAGCTGAGAGCACCTAAATATGTAGATTTGGTCTAGCTGGAATTGCAAATATTGGCCTGTGACATGTTAACTAATTAATCACTTGGACTATATGCCATTAGTTATGCATCACATAAGAGAGTCACTTGAGTTGAATTTTATGTTCCTGGAGAAATATCATCCTATTTTACAAATAGGAAAAGTAAATAATACACATGAGCTTTCTGCTTTAAAGTAGTGTGAGCTAAGTTCTGAACTCCTATAGGCAAAACACAGATGGTATGTGACAACATATTTTTAAGAAAGTGGAGAAGACACAAAAAGTTTCATTTCCTTTATTAAAAAGGAACAATGCAATATTAATAATCTTAGAATTGATTTTCTTGAAAATTAGTTCTATATGGAAGTTATATCTAAATTATCTTTAGCCTGACCTGATGTTATCTAGAAAAACTAAATGAGAAATATGTCCAACAGTTTTGCTTGACTAAGTCCATAGACTTCTGCAAGGAGAAAGACAGTATGTAGTAAACAAAATCTAGGTTGATGGATTCCAAATCTTAATTTTTAAGGCCCTTTAATTTTTCTTAAGAGTGCAAACTAACAAACAAACAAAACCCCAAATCAATTCCTCCTTTAAAAAAACAAACAAACAAACAAACAAACCTCTACTTTCCCCCATTATGTAATATTCCAATGGACAGAGTCTTGAACTGAGAGGACAAGCACATGACAGACCTTTGCATGTTGTTTAATGCACTACTGGAGGCCCTCAGGCATAAAATGATTCTCGCGTGATAAGGTTACATGTAAGAAGCAATTGATTTGATCCACAAATACACTGCACTATCTTAGTTTTCTTTACCTATCCTTGATAATAGCAAAACACTTGCATCCAAAATAAACCATATCCACAATCAATGGCAGAGATAGAAAAACACTTTCTTCCATTCAAATAAAATGCATTTAAGAAACAATTAGACTAATAAGTACCTTAATTTTTGGAAGTGTTGTTTGCATACTGATTTGGAAGGGCCAGGCACTAGGACTGTTTGAGGAGCTTCAATGTCTGTGGAGAGATTTGTAGAGATCTTGAGAATAAAAAATATTTTCCTGTGGATCATTAAATGTGAGCAGAAGCAAAACTTTACAGTTTTTTCCTCTTTCTTCACAGCTTTCTTTTCCTCTTCTTTCTACTCCCAGCATCCCTGAGCAATACACATTGATACTATCTGGTTAGTACTAAAGGCAGTACGAAAAACAAGTAAACAACAGACTTTTAGCATTCTAGAAAGAAAACAATAAAAATAAGAATGCATCTAAACAAAGAAGCAGAAAATGAGGATGCTTTGGAACGATATGATTCCATAAAACCAATTATTCATAAGAAACAAGAGATCAGGCCAAAAGTGTAGCTGGAAAACAATGATAGCAATAACAAGAAAAGGAGATGGGTAAAGAAAGAAAAGATCAGCACTGTGCCTGTATAATATTTGTTTTCATAGTCTGTTGTAAAAACATCTATGTACCTTCTCATTTTCTGTATGAGGCCACAGTATGACTGCAGTATATCAAGGAAAAAGGCAGAATTTCTCCATCAATGCACAGAACAGTTCTTCAATAATTAAATATCTGTGACCTGAAGCTCATCAGCCATTTAGAGCTCTGGAAGTAGCTCCGGAAATTATAAGTTAAATGTCTATGTGTGAGAGAAGACCTCACAAAAACAGTTTAAATGTAGTTCTACTTCGGAATTGGTTCTTCAGGTATTGACAAAAGAAATGTAGGATTTGCTTCTAGTGGTTTTATGCAATATCTCATCACC
This sequence comes from Myiozetetes cayanensis, assembly GCF_022539395.1. Lineage (NCBI taxonomy): Eukaryota > Metazoa > Chordata > Aves > Passeriformes > Tyrannidae > Myiozetetes > Myiozetetes cayanensis. The sequence continues at coordinate 75,333,473 of NW_026086604.1, read as the reverse complement.
ATGGCTAGGCTTCGTGAACGAAGATTTGAGAAGGGCTCTACCCACACTTGCTACAAGTGCGCTGATGGCTAAAAAGGCCAATGCAAGATAGACAAGTCCGGTTGCAGAAGGCACAGCAGAAAGACTCCCCAGGTGATATCGACAAGATGTGATTCTTTCTGCATTGTCTTTTCTCCTCGAGAGTGATCCTGCGTGTGTTCTCAAAAGCAGCAGCAGCGTTATAGATGGTGTGTCTCCAGGCCTCCCAATTGGAGGCCAGGGTAGACCAATGGTGGTGATCAATATGGCCAAGGCTGAGGGATTGTTTCAGGGAGTCCTTGTACCTTCTCTTCGGGGCTCCTCTCTTGCAGTAGCCAGTGGCAAGTTCCCCATAGAGCACGATCTTAGGGAGGCGGTAGTCCTGCATCCTGGAGACGTGCCCTGCCCAGCGCAGCTGTGTTCTCAGCAGCATGGCCTCAATGCTCGTGACTGCTGCCTGTTCAAGGACAGACGTGTTGGTCACATAGTCAGTCCAGTGGATGTTTAGGATTGTACGGAGGCAGCGCTGATGGAAGCATTCTAAGAGTCGCAAGTGGTGGCGGTAAATGACCCATGATTCAGACCCACATAAAAGAGTAGACAGTACATCTAACATGGAGGCAATACTTCTGATAGCATTTGGTTACTGTTGGGCACAGCATCATTACGGAGACACTGGGTCATATTTCAGCAGTTGCTATACAGAATTTCCCAAAATAAACCCCTTGCCCCATCCTTAAAACTAGATAGTCAGCAATCAAAAATTAGAATATATAGTTTTGAAACTGAAATGCAAAGTTAAGATTGCAGATTTCCTCTTCATGCATTCCTTTAAAACATGGAAGGGTTTCATACCACATTACTCTAAGCACTGTGAGATTGGAGTGTAGCCGAAAAGCAGAGAGGCTCCCCTATGGAGTAATTTCCAATAGGAGCTGAAGTTATGTGTCCCAAATAATTCACTAGATGATGCTCTTTCTCTTATTTATACATAGGACTTAGATAGACCAACCCCTAAGCATATTAATTGGTTGGGTTGTTATGCTTCCCTGATACCTTTATTTACGAAGTAAGATGAATTGTCGTTACAAAGCAAGCAGAAAATATGTTAATAAAAAAAAAAAAGGAAACAGGTTCTCTGCATCAGTGAATGAACAGAAAAAAAAGTAAAAATAAAAAAATTCAGTAGATATTCTTATATCATTAGCATTTTTAAGTAAATTAAAGTTGATTTTTATGGTGTTATTACTTTTGATCAATTGATATTGGTGGGTCATAGATGAAAGAGTCCAGGTATTCTTAAAAATATATGTTGAAGATAACTGACCCTCAAGCCAATCCTTATTACCCAGGGGTAAGTAATTTTGTTTCCAGAACTTGATATTTCTTATAAGAGATTACACATACTGAATTCTTCTTTACTCAGACAACTGTACACTGTGCTATATAGTAGAGGAGGTTTTCTTGTTTCCACCTATGCACCTCTAGGTGGCTGATAAATTGCAAACAAGATACTGATTGCTACTGTGCAGGAATCACAGACAGGCATAATGAGCAAGGCAAGCCAAGTAGAGTTGAAGACTCTGTTTTTAGAACTGTATATATGACTGCCTTGGGACATAAAATATTTCAAATGAGAAAGCACCAGAAACTTACTTTTTAATATAGTTGGATGGAGAAGAAAATGCAGGACTTTGTCACATCGCTTGGAATCATACAAAGGAAGAAATCTTTCCTCTGTGATCTAAAAGGCTTTAGAATTATTTTATTCACCATAGCTCACTCAGGGTAAAACCTCCAACAGCAGCTGCATTATGGCTGGGAAGATAGGTTAAAGCAAATAATATCCATTTAAGAAACCTTACTGATACCATTAACCTATTCCTACAATCAGAATTCACATTTGTTCCTTTTGTCTTGATCAGTGTATGCTGACCTACATAGTCAGAAGGAAAGTCTGGCAAGGGCATAAGAGAGGAACCAGTTATTTTCAAAGCAAGTAAACGTAAAAAAACACATTTTTTTTTTTGGTTTGGGTTTTGTTTTGTTTGTTTTGTTGGGTTTTTTTGGTGGTTGTTTGATTTTTTTTTTTTGGGGGGGGGGTTGTGTGTGTGTGTGAAATATTATTCTTTATTATTTTTTTCATCATGGTACATTATTTTATCCAGCCCCTAGATCCTGAAATTCTACCCCTAGAGTGGTAGATTTCTTGGTCTGCACAGAAAATGTCAGGTTGTTCTGTTATAAAAGGAGTTTGCTTTCTCCAAGTTGAATTACTATATATTCAGAAGATATTTAAAGATGGTAAAGGTTTAGGCTACAGAGAAAAATCTCAAGTTTAATATGAATGTGGCTCATTGCTCTGCTGGGATTTCACTTCATTGGTCTTTCAGAATGTTCTTGTCAAATGGTATTTTGCAGTCTGTAAGGAGCAGCGAGACCCTATCAGCAGAGATGTTGCAGGTCTTTCCTGTGTGGCTCACAGAGGATTCCATTTAGTTACAAGCTGACAAAGTCTCCAAGCTGAAGTCTCTTCAAGGATTAGGGATCTACTTCCTGGGAGTATGGAATGGAAAGCAGTAATGAGGCATGAGTATAATTAATGCAAAGTAAAATTATTAACAGGGTATTTTTTAATATTATTTTTGCAGCTGATAAAATATACATCATGTTTTCTTGGGTGAGTGCGTCTTTCTTGACAGCCACAGCAAAAACAGTCTTCCAGAGGGGAAAACCATTATTTTCTGCAGTTCTTGAGTGTATAGACTGCACACACATATTGAATCTAAATCTTAATTTTCCAACTTGTAGTTGTCATTGTAAACAGAGAGTTTACTATTTTGCGATACCACTGGAATTTGGAAGCCCCAAGTAGATTATCTCCAGTGGATCTACTGTAAAAAAGTAGTTATGAGTAGGTGATGCATTTTCTATCTGCCATCTCTCATTGGATAAATAAGGGCATAGTTCAGGCAACTATAAATATATCAAAAACGCTTCTTGATTAGAAAGTGCTTTCTTCTGCCAGACTCTTATTACTTATGCAGAACTAAATTAACCTCCTGGGACCATGACTTTATTTGACAAATCAGTTCTTCATCTGCAATTCCTGTTTTAACTTTGTTCTGCTACATGATCTTGCTTGTAAAACATTTCCTCAAAAAAGCCACTAGGGGAAATGTCAGATAACTCAATTCATCTTCTAAAATTAAACTATACAATCAAGAATTGTCCTTCTGCTACAAATAATGGTGACAAGCAATGGTCTGAACTCAAAATATTGTGTCTGCTTTATGTCACCATTATGCTATTGAATTCAAGTTAGACAAATATTAAATTTTTTCAGTGGTGCAAGAAGGCAAAGAATCCAATTGCAATACTTTTGCAAGTTCTGAAAAGAGATATCTTCACTAAATATATGTGTCACGAAGTCTTGGTGATTGATTTGTGGGTGAGAAGAAAAAAAGTAAGGATGTCTGTTTCAACTGAGATGGATCATACAACAGTCATCAGTTGCAGCTCTAGTGGGAACACGTTAAAGCTGCTTTCTGTCTGAACTACTCATTGCTTAAGAGATAATTGTTGAGACCTGAAATCAGTGACAAAACAACTACTGAAAATAATAATTTTCCTCTTCCATGTAATGTCTTCAAACTGAACTCAGGGTAGCTAAGAATTACACATCTGGGACTGAAGGGAATAATGTATTTATATCAACCCTATTGCTGTTTTGAATTGTAATCTAAAAGAACAAGCATAACTTCTGCACATATGGTTGTTTACACCAACTGCACAGAATTTCTGGTTGTTCTTTTAGATTATTACACTGGTTGTAAATATATCAGGGCTATGAAATCTCTTTAAAAAGGCAGTTTCTATTAATGAATGTGCTTATACTATAGTACTATACATAAAATGTAAAATAGTGTCATTCTCTTTGTTTTGGTTTGTTGGTTATCTGCTCTTTTAACCTTGTAACTCATGTGATCATTGCAAAATAAAAGAGGATGAAAGTTTGGGGAGAAAAAAGAAAATCTGTATCCTGCTAAGGCTAGAAATACGAGAATAGTTGCAGAGGAAAGTAGGAAGAATGGAGATTCTTTTTAAGGGAGAGACTACACATGTATATAATCATATTTTCTCAATTAATTTACTATGAAGGTCAGTGGGTTATTTTGATGTACAGTGAGGTTAGCATAGAATTCTGAAATAATATCATGCATCACTCAAATCCTCAATAATTGCAGGATATTTAATATTGTGTCTTATTAATGAAAAATATTTTGATACATAGGAAAAATAGGCTTTTTGGTAATTTTTGTTGGTAAAATATTAAGTAGTATATGAAATAAATTAACAAAAAGAAATTGTAGGGTTGTATTATATATTGAAATATATACAAGTGTACATTTTTCAGACTTTCTAAATTATACATTCATTCATTTCTTCTTCATGCTGATCTGGAACATATAGTCAGTAACTGAAAGAAATCTCTCTCTGAAAAATATGATGCTTTGTATGCCTTGTAACACTAACGTTGTTCCTGTTAGGATTTCAAAGGAGCATGCTCAGATGTAATTAATGAAAGTAGAAAGGATGTTTGTCTCCTTTGATGATTATGTTTCTTTTTAAGGATGAATATGACTGAAGAAAAATCATACAACTAATCAGCTAGAAATAGGCAAATTTGAACCATTTGGTCATAACGTTAAGATTGGGAAAAAAATTAAGAAAAAAGTTTATTATGACTACTATCATTATTAATGAATATATTTAGTATAATTAATGTCCTTGTCTTGCAGGACTTAGAGGCCCAGGAATAACACTAGTAGGAGCAAAAAAGATAGATGCATTAAAATATGAAAAAAATTTCACCAAACAGTTCAAACTAAGCCTCTAAAATGCAATGTCCTGTTGAAACACTCTTTTTGGAAGGCTTTGGTAATTTTTATCGTACAATTAAAGCTATATAATATGCAAAACAATAGATGGAAACTCATTATTGTGATGTAATTTGAACTGAAAAAAGAAAAAAGAAGTCTCATTCAAACCCCTAGTTCTGCTCAAAAGATTTCACAACAACAGAGTAAATACGGCTTCACTTATCCCCTGTATTTATGTGGTAGAGAGTAAAACCTCTAAAGCACAGATCAGATATTCTTAACACATGGACAGGCAACACAGTCTTGACACCACGAATGTAAGCTTGTATATTCTTTTGACAGTAGCTCTTGGTTCATTTGTCTGAAGGCATTGTCTTCCAGATATCCCTATGTTCCTTCATGAGCTGCAAACTTTAGACAAACTAATTTTCTTCACTCCAGCTAAGGAAAAAAGAATTCAGAGATGTTCTGAGTGATCCTGTTGTTCTGTCTCTCTCTTTCCTATTTTATCAATATTTTTTCTCATAGTGTTTCTAAAATTCCTCATAGTTCAATTTCCAACTACATGTTATTACATTTTGGCTAGTGTAATGAAGCTATTTCTAGGTCTGTAGGAAAAGCTAAGATGCAATTAGATTCCTGTGTTCTTTTGCTGTATAAACCTATGCATTTTCTCAAAATCTGAAGTTTCAGGAGGGGCTTTGGTGCAGTGATGTAATAAAAATAATAAGATGGAATAGGAGAATAACTTCATGGTACATAGTGTGTAGCACAGAATAGGTAAGAAGGTAAGAAGACAAGAGTGAGAAAACTCTTGCAGACTTATTAAAGTGGGGAAACCAGGGAAAATTCCAAAATTTCGCATTTACTAAGCTATGTTACATTTGTTTTGAAAGAATAACCTAAAAAAATATAAGCACAGTATGTCTTCTAAATCTTAGGGCCCTTGTATTGCAGCATAGTAGCAAAGCACCACCTCCAGATTACTTTTGCTCATCACACTACATCCTGAAGGACCAGTTGAACTCTTTCACTGAAAACTCCTTAAAAGTCTGTTGTTTGGAATTCTCTGGAAGATAGGATGAAGCCAAAGCTTTGAGAGATTTCCAAAAGCAAACAAACTGTGGTGTTCTGATGCACTCTTAGCACCCATAAATTGCAAGTAGGACAAGATGAATTTAGTGGTCTTTCATACTACTATTAGCATGAAGTGGTCGTTTCAACTATACCACGTTCTCCATTTTTTTTCCAATCTTTTTGTGTATTTTTTCCACCTGGCTGCAGTACTCACTTCTTCACCTCAAGAAACAAAATCTTTCATCTCCAAAAGTACCACTACTAGCCCTCTTCCCATATCATGGTTGGCCTACTCTGTGTACAACAGCAACAGTCTACAACTGACATATTGAGGGGAAGAGGAAAAGGCTTATGCAAGAGCAAGCACACAGAAAAGATGTGCACTGCTCATCTCTTGACACAGGGCTGTGCTGGGACTCATGGATAAGAGCGAGGCTCTACATCCCAGGGAAAGACACTCTCAGTTTCTCCCTGTCTGACAGAAATGGCTTCCAGGGGTCTATGCTTTTACCATATATAATAATTTTCACAGAATCACAGAATATGCCAAGTGGAAGGAACCTACAAGGATCACTGAGTGCAACTCCTGGCCCTGCACAATACCATCTCCAAGAGTCGCATCATGTGCCAGAGGGTATAATTTTTTTTAAGACATTTCCAAACGTTAATGAAAAGAACCACACAGGCCTTGTAAACTGATGTTTTACCATCAGCAAACAGGCAAGTATTCCTCAAGTTGCCTACCTATAGTGTTTATCTGTCCACTTTCCTCTGTGAGATCTGTTTCTGTCCCCTACTGGTAACTGAATCCCATTAGAGATTTTACTTTATTACATCTGGTATTTTGTTACCACTTATCAAGAATTTTACATTCTTAGGTATTTCTTCCCTTTGACTGTTTTACCATAGCCCTCTCCTTGCTATGACTGCTCTTTTTGCTTTGTAGATTACTTAGGAGAAAGGCATTAAGGATATGTTCAAATGCTGTATTACAAAAACGTCTGAACAAGCTCTGTGTGAGTTTCAAAAGCCATGTGGAGTGACATTAAATCTAAGGTATTCTTGCTGAGAGGCAAGGTATGTTAGCATGAGTGCCTTATCATATTCAGTATTTGAACAGTTTGTGTCCCATCCTTTTCAATGTGAACAGAGAGTTCAAGTTGCCTGCAGTATATTGCACTGATATATTCTTACTGAAAGGTGTAGTCATTGTTGATAACATTACATTTATCAACACTTCCACTCTCAATCTGCACTGGCAGTTTTTCTTGATTTCTTTTCTTTTTTTCTTCTTCTTTTTTTTCTTTTTTTTTTTTTTTCTAATCAGAAGCCTCTAGCAACTTTTGTCCTGAATTAATTGCTCTTCTCACCATGCCATACTATCTATCTGCATACAGTATTTGACAGTCTTAATTTTTTTTTTGTTTTTTACACACAGTGTTGGTCTGATGATATCCTGTATGTCCCTCACGGGTTGGTTTTGTCACAGGTTATAGCAGTTGCTAGAATGTGCTGAACAATTTCAAGGGTGTCTGGTGTTCTAGCCTTTATTGGACAGCTGAGTATAAAAGTTAGAATCCAAAAAAACACAATTGTAAACTGAAATGAAAAGAAATCATACTTTAAAAATCATGCTTTAAACTGTTTATAGCAAGATAGGATCTGAAAGATCTTTCCCACATTTATTTGATTTGTGTAGTTGTGTTCCCAATCCACTTATGCAGGGACTCTATACCATATATCTGCTAGTTTTTTTCTCCATGAAGAGAAGTTTTAAGAAAGAACTCCTTCAGTGGGTAGAAAACATATGATAGTCCTCGCTATCTCCCATACAGCTATGCAGATGCAATCTCCCAAATGTATGCACTACAACTATATCAAGAGCTGAGTTCTGGAAGACATTTGCCTAAACTAACAGCTTCCTAGGAATTGCTTTGGGAATAGCTGGCAAAACAATTTTGTGAATGAAGGCTTAGCACACCACTTGTCTTCTCCTCACAGAACAATTTACCTTTATCTCTGTTCCAAACCCCATACAAAGCAATCATTTAACAACCCCTAAAACCTTCCTAGTGAGAAAATTATGCATCCCTTAATGTATTCTCTTATAAAGTGTTTTTGTTTATTGAATCAATACCATAGTATATCTTTTCATTAGTTCAGAAAGAGATGCCATACAAACAGCTAAACCAGATAAATGACTGTAGCTTATTCTGACCCCTGAGACCAAACACAAGAATCATCAGCTACATTTGGTATCTTTGAGACAATCCATAACATTCTTTTAAGATATCTTTTTTCTACAAGTACCATTTGCGCTTTTCTACACTGTGCCCACTACACAAGAAGAAAACCAGCCTGTCAGATACAAGAGGCAGTTTCTTCTTGCTTTAGCTCACTGGTATACCTTTCTATTCACATGATGCTCACACAACAGAAAAAGCATTTAAGGACCAATTGACTTCTAAGATTTCTTTATGTTGATCACAACTGACATCAGAGTGGACTCAGCTAGAGGACCAAGGTGTTAGCTTCATGTCAGTTGCTTCAGCCCCTGTTTTTTTTTAGGTCCAGCTCATAATACATACTTAGTAAGCATAACATTTAAAAAAACTGGGAAAACATACTTTTTTTCTTCTTTTATATTTTAGTACTTTCTGCATTTATAGTGTCACTGACAGGAAAGATTGAAGTTAAACGAGCAGAGAAGTTATTTCAGATACAACTAACAATCTAATTTCTAATTTCTAATAATCAGAAATCTGGTAAAATAATCCCAAATTTCTGTTGGAATGAAACTGGAGGATTTTAGCATTTTGTAAGAGTACATTCTGTTAGGTGGGTGACTGTATAGCAGAGAGTAATATTTACTCAACAGTTTGTAATAACTAATTGAAATAAAATAACAAGGTCTTGTTGGATTTCTCTTTCTAAACCTTCTTGAAGAAATACAGATTAGAACACACATAATATATAAAAATAAAATAACTCTTAAGCCTTGTGTCATATGTTTCTGGGAAATTAATTGAAATTTTCAAAATATCTTATAAGCAAATAATTATAAATAAATTCTAGCATTCTAAACAATTCTGCTTTGTTATTTGTAATAATAATAATGATTCTGTTTAGAAAAATAATTTTGATACACTTAGTCAGTTTTATTAGGGTGTGTGGAAGGGGAAATAGAAGTTGTAGGAAAATCTACCCAACCATTGTTTCTCCCCTCAGTTTTCCTGTGTCACTTCTTCCCACATGAAAAATCCACTCCCCACATCTGAAAGAGATGGCAATTTACACATTTTCTCATGAGTGTGGTTAATTCACTTCAGGATAAATTTATATTCCTGAACTTAACAGCCTTTGTTATGAGGCAAAAGTAGTTAAGGGACATTGAGATATAGAGACTGCATTTTAAATTTAAATGAGCTATATATTCTTGCTGTTAACTATTTATGGATGGAATGGGAAGCAGGGCTTTTATGCACATGCAGAAGAGTATTGCCAAAAATGTTAAATGGCCAAATAGCTTAGTGTTTAAAAAAACCAGTTTTCTTATGCTGCCTCTGGAAGAGATACTGTGGTGTGAATCTCTTATTCCCCAAGCTAATGTTTTTATTATGGTCTGCCACAATAAAAGTTAAGATTGTGTTTTCCGACATTTCTTTTGGGATGCAGTATTTTTAAGAAAAGGTTAAGTTCAACTGCTTCAGAAAATCTGCCTTCACATTCTCCTCTAAGGAAAGACTGAGAAGCTTGGGAAAAAACAAAAAAAAAAAAGTAAGCTGAGGATGTGAAAGTGTGCCCTCTGTTATAAAAGATATAATTTAAAGAAATTATGATAATTGCTGACATTCATGTAGAGAACTGCTTTTAAGGTAAAAAAAGGTAGAATCCAAGAACAGGATTAAAAAAAATTAAAGAAATAGGGATTTAAATGGATTGCCTCTTCTCGGAAAACTCTTGAGTAATAACAGCATTCAAAGCAAGTTAGTTAGAGGAATGTTGGAAATACTCTTGTATTGGAGTTGCAATTTCTAATTCTACATTTGAATCTTTTGTTTCAAAATCAATTGGGGTTGTTTTGTTCTGTTTTGTTTTGTCTGTAATTTAGGGCCCAAAGCTGTCAGAGCAATTCAGGCTACCTAGTCACATATATGTTTCTTAAAATGTTTGATGCAACAACTTTTATTGCCATTTTTTAGTTAGAGAACATGAGAAGTTGTGGATAAAGGACAAGAGTTGATTCATTTATACCAAACAGTACCTAACTTAAAAAGTCTTATGGTGAAATGAATGAGGATTATAATGTAAAGTAATGTTCTCCGTAAGGGTACCAGAATCTGTGTTATGCATAGTAAGATATATGGATGTCTTGGTAAAAAAAAAAAGACAGCTGAGATCTGGCATACTAACAATGAAGAACAGCCTAAACAGCTAGCAACAGCCAGCTCTGAACATTTGCTTGAAAAATTGGCATTTCCTTCATTTTTCTGTCTCTGAGAGTGTCTTGCAGATAAAGTGTTGAGGATGTATGCACTCCAAAATTTCTAGTTGAGTTTGTAATTAAGTTAGCGAGACTTGACAATAGTGTCTATGTGTTCTACATGTTTATTAAACTGAAAATCAGTATTTTGAAATATAATAGAAATGAGGTACAGGAGATTCAATGCAATTGCTTTTTTCTCTGAATTTTCTCTGAATAAGTAAATTAGATATAAGATTTTTAGATATAAGGTTTAGTATTAATTTGTCTTAGTGAATTACTGGCATATGGCTTGATCTATTTAACAGTGCAAAAAACTTTGACTCAGGGATTTGGAGGATTCCTTACTTCTTTGTTCAGCTCCAGGAAATCTTTGAACAAGACCTCAAAAGAAAATGTAAAAATAAAACATCACATATTTTTTAAAAATTGGATTTACTGGGAAGGAAGGGAGAGGAGGAGAGGTGAGGCGAGGTCAGGAGAGGAGAGGAAAAAAACACATGGTGTAAGAAGCAATAAGGGTTTGAGGCTTTCTGGTTTTGTGGGTTTTTTTGTTTGCTTGTTTTTGTTTGTTTGTTTTGGTTTTTTGTTTTGGTTTTTTTGTTTGTTTTTGGTTTTTTTTAAGAATAATTTAATGAATGTTAAACAGAGAGGGAAGTTTTGAGGAATCTTATTCTGATTCTGAGAGACAACACTACAGATTCAGTCATGTAACAATGAACAGCTATATTGGACAGTAAAAGCTGGACTTTACCAGCTTTTTTCACCAGAGTGAATAACAAAACTAAGGTGCTTTGAAAGACTCATCAGAACTAGGATTATTTTTTCTCCACTGAGAAAAAAGTTTACAGTTAGATGGTCATTTAAATCATGTGTGTCCACTGTTCTCAGGTAACCTACTCACATATCACATGGGCAGTTTCAATAATTTCAAACAAATCAGCTCAAAGTTCAGACAGGGAAGAGATTTTGTACCAAGAACAGACAAAACAAGCAGTGCTCAGAGATCTCTTGCCCTGGCTTCCTAAGAAACAAAGCCAGTGAGACTGTACTCCTTGCTTGTGATATGTGTTTATGCATATTTTCCTGCCTCACAACTTTCATGCCAGGTATCAGAGAACTGAAATGATAATTTTTACCCAAATTTGACAAATGAACAAATGTGGTTAGAAATTCCTTTATCAAATTGTATATCTGGATACAAGAGGGAACTCTAGTAGATTTAACCTCTCCTTATTCTGAAATAATCCCTCCCAACTCACCAAGGAGTAATGCTGCAGCAAAAAGCCTTTCTGTGACAGACAGTAGAAAGAGAACTTGTTGTAGGTAGAAGAAAATCCTTTGAACCATAAACTTAAATCAAGCCAGGCTTCATTAGTCCTGTTATTCATAGAATTGCTGGGCACATGTGCAGCAAAAACAGCCCACTGACAAGGGATTCTTATCAGTTAAGTCTGATGATTCTGGCACATATCACTTCTTCCCTGGAACAGAATTAAAAAAGTCAGGAAGCTGAACTTTGACATGACACTTTCTTCAAGCTTGAATAATTTTGCAACTCTGTCTGAAGAAAACATATTTATAATGAGGAAACTGTTAATAGAGTCTATGTCATTAACAGACATCAGGGACTGAATTCTGAATTAATTTTAAGCCTAATTAAAAACACAAAAGGGCAGGGGGACTAAGGGGTTATTTCTTTCTCTACCAATTTGTGGTTTACAAGGTTCATTAACACTTTCAGTAAAGGAGCATTGACACTAGGCTGATCCTATCTAGGACTAATTTGGCCAAATGTCATCATTAGCAAAACCAGTCAATTTGTATGCTTGCAGAACTGAATCTAAGGCCCACAAAGATGTAATAGGTTTGCTAAAACATAATACCTAGATTTCTTGCAACCATTTTATATATAAATGTGTATATATATAGAGAGATATAGGAATAATTTTTTTTTGGAGTAACAGCAAATTTATTGATTAACATTGAGGGAATACACAGTGAAAGAAAGGCAATTCTGTCTAGTCAGACCTCCAAATTAAGGCTCATCTGTCTTTTGCAGCATGTATTATTTTATTGGATTGAATCCTGTACTATTTAACAATTCTGTCTCTCCTGGTATTTTGACCAAAAATAAAAAAAAAACCTGCTCAGTTGTTTTATTCTCCAAAAAGTGCTAGATTTCCATACTGCTACTAGAATTTTCTGAAGAGTTGAAAGGAGACCTGTAGAATGAAAGGTTTTCTTTCAGTTGATCTTGTGAATGGTGCCAACAGGAGTTCTTCTTTAATACTCCTATATTTATGCTTTCATTTCTTCACCAGTTTTGGAAATCAGGAACTCCTATCTGGCTTCAAACATGTACCTAGAAAGGTTGTAAATGATGTGAAACTAAATCTAATGTGAAACAACCAGTATCAGAGTGAACTTAGACTCAATAATTTCAAGATTGAAAAGACTATGGTTCCTTTTAAGACCCCCAAATACCTCATACAAATAACTCATACCTTCATTCTACAAATCTGTTAAGTGTGTATTGGATAAATGACACTGCAGATCTGGGAAAAAAATTTTGTATTCCAAGAGTTCCCATCAATTCTCAAACAGATATGGCAGAGTTCCCTGCTTCACGGCACCCCAAGTGTGTGAAGCTATTTACTTTGCATCTGTGAGGAGGAGATATATTGGGAGCCCAGTTGTGGAAACTTCAGAACCCATATCAGCTGAAATCTAAATGAAATGAGAGCTTTAAAGATTAATTTTGAATTCTCCAACTTTTAAGTGGACTTATTCCTTTTTATTAATAGCATTTTTACCTCAATACACTGTGATAATGGTATGCTGTAGTTTGTAAATAATCTAATTCACAAAGAATTTATTATCTGATAAATTGATGTAGTAAATATATTGCCTGGTTCCTCAAAATTGTATTCCTTTTAATCTTTAAATATAATAGCATATTGTACAGAAGATTTACAGAAGTTAATCATTAACTATCTTCTACTCCACTGGAATTCAAATAGATCCAATACATGCAGATCCACAAACATAACTAAATACAGCAATTAATCATTATAAATTGTTACAAGAAAAACAGGTTTTTTGTGGTATTGATTCCTTTCATATTTGTCGTAGCATATTAAATTTTAGTTAAGGAGAGATCTTTGTCAGTCACTGTGTTTCTGAAATTTAGATCAAACTGTACTATCACAGTCAGCTTTACTATATTCACCGTATGCGATGACTCAGAATAAACTTGCTGTTCTAACATTTTTTTGGAAGGTACTTATTTAGTGTAATTTCAGGCTCATGTCAGTGTCATCATGAGTAGGACACAGGTTTTAGGATCGTGGGTGCCTTATACCTTTTAAAGAACTTGGTAAAGAGAAGATTGGCAGTGTTTATCCCTTTTTTGGTATTTTATAAAAAATTTGACTTTGACTGATGAATTGGGTAAATTCTCAATGTTCTTGTAATCATCTTAAGGTACCATGTATAATCATTAACAAAACACTACTAATAACTGTTGGTGGGGAGGCTCCGAGACATACATACATGACCTATGAGATCTAAAATATGTCCGATTTATTAGGATAGCTCAGGGTTTTTATAGTATCTCTATACAAGGTCTCGTGACAAGAAGCACATAATTTTTTACAGGTCACTGTCCAGATGTAAACATGCATTACAAATACATTTATAATTGGTTGTTAACAGGTAACAAGGCAATTATTCACTTTATCAAACTCCACCTTCTTCTTGGCACTGATTTCCTTTTGTTCTAGCTAAGAGACCAGCAGCCATCTTGGCACTTATAACTTATAGAACTTATAAAACTATATAAAAGCTTATAAAAGTTTATAAAATTACAACACACAATATAAATTGTTCACACATTATCATGTTCCTCCCACAAATCCCCTTTTTTGTTTTTGAGCAATTTATATGACACCACAATACATTCTTATCACACCTTTAACATATTATAACACACAAGTACATATACTCATTACCATTAAAAATAAAACCTTCACACACTTATAGTTTATTACTATCTTATAATGCTAAAACTTAACCCATACTAAAATTTAATGGATAATACATCAAGTTCACACAAAACACTCTCTTAAATTCCTAACTTCTATGATTATATGATACTACACTATAAAACTACCTTATAATAATACTGAAAAAACTGTGTTATTCTAAATGACTTATCTATAACAGTATCAATCTTCTTCTGCAGAATCACTCCTTTTCCAATCAGTTTCACCTCTACAGGCCCTTTCCAGACCCCCGTTTGTGGGTCTTTATACTGTAGTGTAACTGATACCTGTTGATGTACCAAACCTGACTGCACAGAAGTGCCATGAATCACAATAAGAGGGTCCAATCCTCCACCCGCCAACCGTAACAAATTCAAAACATATAACACTTTTGCAAGTCGGTTACGTGGGCTATCCAGCTCTTCTCCCCCTTTCTGTCTTTGCAAAAGTGTTTTCAGGACTCCATGAGCTCGCTCGATAATAGCTTGTCCTGTAAAACAATGAGCTAATCTGGTAACATGAGAAATACTCTAATTCACACAGAATCTGCAAAAATGCTGTGAGGTATAACCAGACCCATTGTTTGTCTCAATTTCTA
The DNA here is from genome assembly GCF_022539395.1 of Myiozetetes cayanensis. Taxonomy (NCBI): domain Eukaryota; kingdom Metazoa; phylum Chordata; class Aves; order Passeriformes; family Tyrannidae; genus Myiozetetes; species Myiozetetes cayanensis. The sequence continues at coordinate 75,318,368 of NW_026086604.1, read as the reverse complement.
TGGGGACTCCTAGGGCTGCCATGCATGCATACATATGACGAATGACATATCTGGCACCTTCCTCAACCTGGGCAGAGGCCCATATAGCATGAGAAAAAGTATCAATGCACACACGCACATATTTCAACCTTCCAAACTCGTTAACACAAGTGACATCCATCCACCAAAGTTGCAATGTTTGTAAACCATGAGGATTGACTTCCAAACCAATGCCTAGCTCATTTTTGTGGCAGGTTGAACAGGTCCCCACACTACACTCCAAATAGTTCTGAGCCACTGGCACAAATATTACAGATGGATCCCTTCCAGTTAAATCACAAATCCGTCGCCTCTCCTTTGTGACAAGTTGTGTAAACAATTCAGGTCGTGTCATGATTGTTTTTCTGTGTTGATAGGGTAGGAATACTTATTCCAAAATTCTTATGCTGTTATTTGACAGATGACACCTAATGGATGTTGTCTATTCCCTCCAGAGTTAACAATCAGATACTGGACTGGCTTATAAAAGTTTATAAAAGTACAATACACAATATAAATTGCTCACACATTATCATGTTCCTCCCACAAATAACTTTATTTGTGGACAAGCTTTTTCAGAAAAGCAATGATAATTTTGGGAAGACCTACTGGCATGTAGACTGTATTTTAAAGAAAAGTTTTCTATAGAGTCTTTCTAACACATCCTTTCATCTAACATTATGGTATTTGTGCTCTTTTTTATAACAGATACTAAGATGTTTAATATAGCTTACATTTTACCAAATACCACATAACATCAACTTGCTTGACAATTATTTTTTAATATATTTGTAATGCAGTGTATTAGAAGTGATCCTTCAAATTTGCTTCAGAAAGAAAAATCACTAACTATAACTTTCAATTTCTAATGCTCCAAGGGTATAAACATAAATCTAAAAAGGTACCAACTCTTCAAGAAAAGCAAACTGTCAAAACTATCAAAAATATTTTAATTGAAACTCGATACAATTTTATACATGTACAGAGAAATTAGTTTTTCAAGATTTTTAGTTTCTTTCATAACCCAAAATAGTCAAGCACCAAGAGCTCTTCTAATTATGATTCTGTCAGTAAAACTGAAATTATATCAGCTAGATTTCCAGAAAGATTCACAGCCTGATGTTTTGGTCAATGCCATTCTAAAAGCTTTGTTTAAGCTGTAGGAGTCTACAATGCTTGAATTGTTCTGATTTTTCTATTATTTTGAAGTCTACTCATTACTTCTCTAAAGAGGGAAAAGTAAAAGCATCTTTTGACTTACAGCACTGTGCAAAGGAACAATGAGATATGGGGCTTATATTTCTGATTGGTATACCTAAATTAAAACTCTTTTCACTGTAAACTCTTTTAAAAGTAGTGAAGGAAAAGAGAAACATGCTCCTGTCTCTTTTAAGAAGTCTACAGTGTTTAAAAACCTACCTTAAGTATTTAATTACATAAAATTAAACAGTTATTTGGCAATTAATTGGGCTTTGGTGGTATTCTCTTACAACTCTTACTGTCATCTCCTGTGGCCAGGTATAATAAAATTTTTATCCTGTTGCTGTTGGCTGACCTTATGAGTTTCCTGTTCTGAAGCACATAGTAGAGTTTTGAGCATGAGGTGAAATGCTGTTTAAGACCTCTGTGAAAGGCTATCAAAGACCTCTGCAGCAGAGGAATCCAGACAGATCTGATCTGAGGCTCACAGCAGTAATTGTCTGTATGCTTGATGATGAAAAGGCCCCTGGCTTGTATCCCTCTATAAAAGTCTTGGATGGAAATAGCCAAAGTTTCTGTTAAAAAAACCAAAGAACCCACAATCAACAACAAAACAACAACAAAATCCAATCTATATAAGAATAGATTTTTTCCAGTGTGCAGAATGAATTGATGAAGGTGAGAGAGAGACACAGACTGTTTGGCATGTAGATTTGTTAATCAATGGGGTTGTTGAAGAACTAAGTTCTGCCTCAGAACTTTTCAGATGACAGAGGTTACTTTCATTATTTTGGGGGGGGTGGCAGGTTGTGGTTTGATTTTTTGGTTTGGTTTGGTTTGTTTGGTTTTTCTTTTTTTTTTTTTTTTCCCAGGAGGAGAGATTGAGAATAACCTAATTCTGCCTGATCAATAGATGAAAGACAGCTGAAATGTGAGAGAACTTCAAAATATGATCTTCCCTCAGGGTCTTCCACATTCTTCCTAGAAGCCCTTGTTGTACGGATATTGTCTTTCTACTTCTAGGGGGAAAAAAGTACAGCTTAGTGTTGTCTATCGTTTCTTTTATCAGGTCTGTGGAAAAAACTTCTTAGAACACAAGAGGATAATCCACACTGAAAAAACAGCCCAGTGTTGCTTCAGGCTGAGCACACAGTTTATAGCTGGTGTTTTAGCCTCCACATGAGATACTTTGGGGGTACTGTGAGAGCTCACTGTGGAGTCTGGGGTATGCTCCCCCAGTGGTGCTGCTGCTGTGCTTGTTAAGCACTGAGTTTTACTCTAGAAAAGGTACCAGGATTCCTCATCTCTCAGCACCTCTTTGAACTCCTGTGAAATAAGTGGGATGACTGCAACATAGACTAAAAGTTAACTGCGTGATGACAGAGGAAATTCAGTCTTCTGGTATGAACTGAACGTTCCTTGAATTGTCTACTCAAATAATTTGCCATTATAAGGAGTCTTAAACAGCAATTAAAATATTAAAGTAAATAAAAATGTTCTCACACAGGTCTTGAAAAACAACTTTGGAAATGTTTAAAACAAACTAGTTAAGTGTTTAATTCTCTAGGTACAGCAAGATGTAAATTCTTGCAATACAGCTTCTTCCTTTTAATCTCTGTGTAGTGATGCTTCAAGAGTCTGAGCTATGGGAAATTTTTTTTTAAGTGCATATTGTTTTTACCAGTGTTCAGAATGAAAAGAACAAAGCCAAGGACGTAGTTTACATTCTGCATTTAAACAACAGTTGATTAGGTGATAACAGTATTAATTACTCACTGGCAGGCAAACAGCCTAGGTAATCAAAAATGTATTTGCTGCAGTGAGATTTGTATTGTCATGAGAAAATAGATGCCAGACACAGCATTTTGGAGAAGGAATCTGGACAAAGTAGGGCTCCTCTCTATCTAGGTGCACCAGTACTGCCAGCTGGTAGATTGATTGCATGTGTACACCATCACTGAGAACCTGGCTTAGGCTGCACCGAGAGGTAATGTTTACACACCCTACTTACTACAGGAAATGGCATGGTTAGCATTATTGCTTAAGTACTAACAAAATCTTTGCACAGAAAATTGATTAAATAATAGATATTACTTCCTAGAAAACTAGAAATAAAATATTATATTGAAGCTACTATTAAACTATATATTCATAGTTTTGTGTTTTTTTTTTTTTTAAGAGAAAATGGTTTACTGTTTTCTTTTAAGTATGTAAGATGTAGTTTGTGGCATTTATGCAGTTAGAAAATAAAGCCAAGTTTTACAATCAAACAAAATCAAGCACCAAAGTAAAATTATAGTTAAATATCACAAACGTATTATGAAATCCATGACTAATAATAATTAACATTTTTATGAATTAGTTGCATCCTAGGTGTTATCTGTAGAAGGACATTCCAGTGACTTCCACTGATACTGGTTTTGCATTTCACTGACTGTCTCTTTTATTTTTAAAAAATACCATTCCAATTATGATCAAGTAATAGAAATGAGTTCATTTAGAAACACAATCTGAAAATAAGGTATTGTATATTTATAAATAGTGTGTATAGTTTCTTTTTTTCTTATATTTCAAGTACTACTTTCAGAATTTTCATTGAAAATAATCTAAACTCTCATTATAATGAGGTTGTCAAGAAAATAAATAGTGAAAATAAGAGTAGGAAGGAGATTTGATTTTGTATATTTGTAAATTTGTATAAAGTACATTTTGTGGCAAGGAAGCAATTGATTGCTTCTCCATTCGTATGAGTGAGGTTAGGTGAACCCACATAACTAGCACTTCTGAGATCACTTCCAGAAGCTAGAGTTCTTCTACTTAATGATTTTCAGGTTTTGAAATAAATGTAACATTTAGAAATTTATCTTCTCATTCAAAGGTATGGGAGGAAGTTCTGAATCTCAGGAGACAGAAGGAAGAAAATGATAATATTTTAGGATGCTGCTAGCACAAATATGGGAGTTTTTTATGGTGTTGTACATGTGGCACTTTTCTTTTGTTTGGTGTGTTATTTAATTGCAGGTTTTGTTTCAGTTTGTCCTGCCAGAGGGAACTCCTTGTTTATGTTTCATTTCTGTGTCCAGTTATTAGAATCACTGTACTAATGCTAGGGTCTTCTCATAAATTCAATTACAACAGCTGTTGCATACAAGCAATTGGACATCTGTGCAGTAGCTCCCTCGTTGCAGTTACCTTTTACCATTCTGTTACTGCAACTAGACTCATAATTTATATGTGCACTGTGCCTTCCTTGCCTAGGATCTTGAACGATTAACTGCTCATAACCCCTTTCAAGGCAGGTAAAATGCCAATATATTCACCTTCCCTTGTGGAACAGCTGGCAGAGTACTTGGAGCCTGATTTGCCTGCAGAAGGACAAAGGACAGAAGGCAAATAGCCAAGACCAGTCACATCAAACCTTGTTTTAAATTGAAAAGAACAGAGAGGCAAAGACAGCCACTCTGAAGCACATTTTTGTTAACAAAGAGGACAGAAAAATATTTAAGAGGAAGATGAAAAGGTTGTTTAGATTAGCTGTTGCAAAGCTGAACAGAATTGTGTTACAATAAGTCATATAATCTTCTTTCCCTGCAGAGATATGGTGATATAAAAATCCCCCTTAGTACTGGTATTTTTATTCTGTACAAAAAAAACCCACAAAAAATCACTCTGTTAACCATGATTACACAGCACTACTATATACATTTGGGTGTTTATTAGTGCAGATGTTTGGCTGAAAAGAAATCATGAATCAGACCAGAGTAGATTTTCCTAAAACTTACTTATTTGAGGGTTGTTTAAGATGGAATGAGGGAAATGGAGCTTGCTTTCCTCCCATAAAATTCAAATTTGTCTAAATGTTTTGATGATCACCCCTCCCTCTCCAGTTTCTGGCATCAGTCACTGAAGGACAGGATAAACAGGTGTGTTGTACAACCATGCTGTGAATTATACTGAATTCCAGCAGTGTTGCCCTGGTTCAAGACTACACAAAGTGCAACATGAGCACCCCATGGCTCTCATCTCCAAGTGCCGTTTCATGAGTCATGGGCCTCCACAGTAGCACCAAATAAAGAAATTCTTGCCACTTTTCATTCCTGTCTCTGCATTGAAGTTTGCCTCCCCTCTACTCTTTCTTGGCAGAGTTCAAACAGATACCTAGGGAACATAAGACTGCAGTGAATATAACACAGTAATATTAACCCTTCCCAAGCCTTTGTTCTTCAGAGTTTGTTTTTTAATCAAGATCAATTCAGCCGTCTGGGTTACAGTTCTTTTTACAGGTTTTTTGTGCCTTATTTTTAAGGTAGGCACAAGCAAGCAGGGGAAGCAAGGAGACTCTTGAGGTGAATGTGCTGCAAAACCACATTACTAAAGTCACATATTAAAAATTACTGTCAGAGACCTTGCTTGTTCTGATAATGAGTTTTGAGCACTGAATTGGATATTTGTCTTCTCTGGCAGAAAGAGACTGTTGCAGCATAACATAACTAATTATTCCTGGTGTAGTTATGTGAGAGAAACAAAACTAACATTTACACCAACTCTTTCCTCTGGAGAGGAAGTGATTTTGAAATTCTTATGATTTAATCTTCCAAACATGTCAGGGATAGGTCCCTATTGATGTTCATGGTTGTAGAAGTATGCCAGAATTTCGAAGAAAATTTTTATATATATTTCCAGAAGCTAAATGTACCACAACTCTGCAACTCCAGAGTTAAAGATTTATTAAAATGAAGGATTTCAATTTTCTAAACAGAAACACTTAGCTCCTTTGATAGGAAGACTAACAGTAAAATGAAATAAGAATAACTATTCTATCTCCTCACTGCATTCTTGACAGGAAGGTCCTTTTTACTAGTCTTATATTTAGTTTGTCAATTTTTCTGAGTTTCAGCAAGAGCCACACCCTTTGTCTGGATCTCTGATAGTTTTTTCCTTCTGACATTTGCTTATTTGTTTGTTCCGCTGTTTTTCAGGATCTTTATTATGGCCTTACACTTTGTTCTGCTCTTTTTTCAGTCACTGCCTGTACCCTATGTGTATGGGGAAGTCATCCACGTGAGCAGTGTCAGGCACACTCTACAAAGACACTCCCTGCACCTTCTCTCTAAAGGTTTCTGCTGGCTGCAGAGGTTAGCAGGCAGAACAAGGAAAACAGGAGTTCTTCTACCTAGCTATCCTCCTTAATAGAAAAGATTAACTGTGAGCAAAACAGGTATCATCCATCACAGAGACCAACACTGGCAATTGGCTTTTGAAGGGAAATGAAGTGTTTTATTTACAAAATCTTGCTTGTTCTGTGCACTTAGCATTGTGGTCATTCACTGAGAGAGCTCTTTTCTATGGTGAATTCTGTTTTTGAGGAGTAGGAGGAAAAAATCTTCTGTTGGATTTAAAATCATAGTACAATCTGATTGCAGTAATTTCAAATCTAAATATATGATTTCTATGGCAGCAGCCTGTGAAAGGTTTATTTTCTGAATAGTGTAATCATGTTTAACATAGGAGATGCTTGTGCTGCTTAGTAGGCAATGTTTTAAAGTAATGAAAGTTTAGACAAGAAAAAAAAGCATCAGGAAACACAGCCCATTACAGGGCTTCTTCACTTTGTGTAGAGTTGATGGGAAGAAGGAGCTTCATCACGTTGTGTGATGGTTCATTACTTGGTAAATGAGTCATGAATGTGCCCACTTGTACATCCAACTCATACTGCTCTGAAATCACAGCAAGATTTTCTCTTGATGAGCCTAACAGGCAGTTATTTTCTTCCTTGCCTTAACTCCAGTTCCATGCACTGTGAGACTTTTCTTGCAGCACATTTTGTGATAAAAAATGAGACCCAGCTGGAAGCAATACCAGTTCTGGCACCAGAGGTAAAGCATCAAGATTCTCTTTTCCAAATATCCCATAGTTTCTCTTGTTTTGGCCAAGCACCTCCACCTGTAACTATTACCAGCCAGAATGGACGAGACATTGCTCTTTTCTATGGAGTAGGTAATTTCAAAGCTGCAATGCTTTGCTTAGATAAAAAAACCATCTCAATGCCAGGCTTACTATGTTATACCTTCATGCTCCTGAGCATCATTTGTAGCAGTTTTATTATCAATATTAGCAGATACCCTACCTGTAGTTGCTATGACAGGAGGATAATGCATACCAACTGCACTGGAAAGAACCCTTCTAATATGCAGTAACATGTCTAGATATGCTGGTATTTAGAATGTGATATCTATATGCTAATATTTGGGGGGGGGGTGTGTGTTAGTTTTGTTTGTTAGTTTTCATTTGTTGGGTTTTTTGTTTGTTTTTGTGTTTTGTTTTATTTTATTTTATTTTTTTTACAGTAACTGGAGACCAGGAAAGTAATCTTATCAGAACTTGTAAGTCTTTCAGAGGTTTTCAGAGTGTTATGAGCAGGACAAAGACATTCTCCATAAAATAGGAATGTCCGTAGTGATGAACATTGATTGCTATGTGTTTCTGCATCAAAAATAACTACCCTGACAACTTTTCTTAATTCACATGACATGATAATATACAGTTATATTATATGAGAACCTCAAGAAATATATCAAGACTCTTTAAGCACGATAGAAAAGTAGGTAAGTATGCCCTAGATTTCTTCTGTTGATATGTTGCAAATATATACAATTAAATTCTAAGGCTACCTACTTTAAAATGTCTATGATTCATTTGGCTCATAGTTTTTTCTGAAAATATTTTTTAATATATGGAATCTTATATTTTATATGTTCTTCGTGAGAGCTGAAAAAGCTTATTTCTTAGCTTTTCCCCTAAATCCAAGTGCAAGTGGATATAAATATTTTTAATGGAAAATATATAAATATTTAACTAAAATTCAAAACTAGAGCAAACAAATATGGAACAACTAAAATATACAATTTTAAATCAGCTTCTGCTGGAAGCCCTTACTTTGAGAGTACCTCCCATGTACCAGAAAGCAAAAATAGACGCAAACTGAACTTTTCAGGAGGAACAGCATAGTTTCTCAGAAACAAAAGGAAAACTACCTGTTATGGAATGAATTGCATGACAATTTCTTGCCTACAACATCAAAAAAAGAATAATCACATCAAGTACCTAAAAATGTATTTATATCTGCTTCAATATACCCATTAAAATTGCACTAGTAGATATTTTCAATTATTTACAGCTACTGGGCCTTAACTAAGCCCTCATGATAATTAATACCAGTAACAATAAAATTGATATTTTTACCATTTCATCTTTTCACATTTTACTCCCTTTAATAAATGCTTCAAACACCTATGTTGTAAAAAAATGGCATTTTTCTTTTTGTGTTTTTTTATTTGTTTGTTAGTTTCTTTTCTCCAGTGATCTCCAGTGAATCCAGAGATTCACAATCCCTCAGTGGCTTCAACAGAATGCATTTGCTTTTGTATTGCATCATGGTGTGTCATATAGATATGGAACATAGATTAGTACAACAATCAGCCGATCAAATTTGAGTGAGACCAGATCAAGGGAACCCGATTTCCTATCACTAAAGAGCACTTAGACAAAAGTTCTGTTAAATACTTCTTTAAATAATTGCAGAGAGCAGAGAGGCATGGGATGGCAGCTAGGCAACTGTCCAAGAAGCATCTCCCATCTGTTGCCAAATCAGAACTAACATACCACTCACTGAAGAGGAGTTCAGAACCTGTGTCCTTTTGTCAGGGACTATCAGTGTAAGGCATTTCAATGTGTAGAAACTAAGCTTTGGGTAAACTGACTCTTGCAAACAGAGCTAAGTACAAAACCATCCAGAGCAAAGGAAAGAAGCATGTGAAAATTAGAAGAGATTTTTTAAAATGGCATGGGAAACACTACTCTTTCTTGAATAGAAAATAACAGCCTAAGAGTGCTAGCTCTACTTTCAATTGGCAGTGGGATTGCACACTATTAAATTTAAAAAAATCCCTTTTATAAAAAGGTAGAGTCCTGTTTCCTTAGTCTATTTACTCCAGGTCTGTGAAAGTAATATGATGCATTCAGTGCTATGATTGCATTTTCCTTCCATTTTTGTCATTGTAATACTGAACAGAGGAAATACTGTTCCTTGGGACTCAGTCTCTTATACTCTACTTAGAAAACTTGCAAAATCATGCAAACATGTTAATGCATCATAACTCGTTTTAACACAATTGTAATTTGTAACTAAATGGACGGGCAGAAAGCCAGGTACATCATTTAGAGCCATTTACTTCTCATTTGTCAGTATTGTTGTAGATACTAATTAATCTTGTTGTCATTCACTCTTGGCATACCTTGGTGAAGATGTTACAGTCTTGTTCTACTAAATCAGTTATCTTTACAACAGATTTGGAAGAGAATATTTAAAATTCAGGACTGCCACTAAAATTGCCTAGAGGTCGTATATCTCTGGGTGATGGCTTGTTTGGCATTCCCTAATGGGCCTCATTCATAATATTTCAAGAAGGCATTGAATTATACTTCTTCATTGCAGTTTATCTTTCTGATACTTCTTTTCCTAGCGACTGTCTATTATTTTGTCCTTCAGAATCTCAATTTTAATTTAAAAAAAAAAAGTATTTTATACTTAGTGGAAATATAAATATGATTAATTTATGTTGCAATAATTACCTAGACGTGAAATCCTATTAGTAACATATCTCGTTTTATCTCCTTAGAGGCAATGTTTCCTTCAGTGTTTTCATGTCATCTGGTATTATCTTCATCTAGATACATTAGGGTAAAAAAATCCATGATCCATCTCATCAAGAATATTTCATAAAGAAGGAATATGGAGTTAGTTATCTCAGCTCAAAAAGACATCTAAAAATGCAGCAAAGAAATAAATTACATCTGCACAAAGAAAGACCCTTACCTAAGTCACTGCTTGCATTGGCCACAAGCTGAATGAATTGCAGAAGTTTGTGTCCAGATGTTTCATTGTTCTCTCTCTTTCAGAGCCAATCATGCTCAGGGTACCTGGTATATCACCTGCCTCATGTGCATAATTAGAATGACTCATTATATAATGGATCACATGAGCTGTCCACATTAATCCTGGACTCTTCTCTGGTGCCTGACTATATGCACTCTGCTAAGAGTGTTCAGGACATCTAAAATTAGAGCATTTACTGTAGTGACAACACATCCCTCTACAAGACACTGGGGTTGCCATGGTCTGTTGGAAATGAAGAAAGGTAGAATTATGAGCATGCTTTACTATCTTATTCAGTAAGCATCTGTTTTAGTTTTGGATTTGGTCAAGACCTTTTTTTCCTTGTTGTTATTTTATTCTGCTTAGGATGGCCTTTATTGCTACTGTTGTTACTACTGTAACATTATCACTCATTAAGGAAATCTACTCTGTTATTGTTCTGAGAGAGTTAAACAATACTGAAAACCTTAGGTAAGCATGCCTCAAATATATCAGTATAGGTTCAGTGGGTAACAACAAAAAGTAAATTGCACCAGTGTGAATTTCCAAATGCAGAATTAGGGGCTTTAATTCAGCACAAAAATATTCCTGATACTTGCTAAGGAATATTTGAGAATGTGACAAGAATGCTTCTAAGGTTAACTCATACTACGGATTTTCTCCTGACATTGATAACCCTATACCAGTCCAGTGAAGAGGAGCTTTAAATTAAATCCTGTGGTCCATTATGTCATCTGAATATATTTACTACCCTTTCATGTAGACTGCCTAAAACATTAGTTTTAAGAACTAATTCCAACCAGTAAAAGTTAAGTTTTGTGATTCAGAAAGCTGGAAACATTTTAATGAAAGGCAATCAAGCATTCTATTATCTCAGATCATATTCTTATCTGTCGATTCATTGCGAATATTTTCTTATCACAAGTCGTGGCAATCTCATCAGCTAAGATGGTATTAAATATTTTGGGACAGAGGTAGAGCCTCAAACCCTGCAGTATTAAATTAAGAAGCAGCCTTGGTATTTATTTTGAAATAAAACTTTAAGGAATTGAGGATCTCCATTTTGGGCTCCTCCTTCAAAATCCCTAATTCCGTCCTTCTCATTTTACTGGTCCCCAGGCCTTTCTGAAAACATCTGCTGCTCCCATCTTGATAGCTGCAGTGTTTCTAACATGGAATAATAAACATGCTTCATTACGGGTGCACAGCGAGGATAGACATTTGCCAAACGAAGTTGCAGATGCAGCTTTAACCCTCTAATTGCCCACTGAACCAAGAATGACAGTAGAAAAAAAAATGGATGAATCTCCCCATGAACAATAATTAAATTAGCAGGGACTAAGGATACTGGAATTGGCAGAGCTTAAAAACTTCTGTAGTTTTCTTGAATCAAGCTGTCCTTTTGTTTCATCAGGAAAGGTGTCTGATACTTGCAATACATTTTCCTAGCTGCTAGGTCATATCCAGTAGGCCATAATGAGGAAAGTTTGCTCTTGTCAGAGTGAAGAACTGAAACATGCAAAGGAAAATGATTCATGTCAAGGATAAAAAAACTTCATTTCTGTGTGCTTGGAAAATAGTAAGCTATTTCATAACTCTTTTCAGATTTTTTTTTTAATAGTAACATCTCATAAGAGGTAGAACCCCAGGCATCAGCTACAGATTGTACCCCCTCTTCTTCCATAAATTATCATTTCACTCTCTTAAGGGGAGAAATAATATGATTAAATCAAATATGCTTCATTCATGAAGATTTCCATTAGAAGAGGTTAGCAGAGGTGATATGGGCTCATCCAAGGTTCAGTAATAATATCCCAAAAATACTGGTATTTTAATTTTATAAGCATTGCCATTTTCATTTCACATAATTTTATCATACTGAGACCCCATAGTAGTGCCAACTATGTCTTCTTCCAAAATGTTTTCCAGTGTTGGGATCCTTCAGTCATCATGTATTGCAAGTTTGTTCTGTTTTATTCCACTAAACATCAGGATGCATACCCAGACTTATGACAAAGACCTTGTATTTTTGCTTTGTGGCTGGGCAGTACCTAATTTCTGTTTTGTCAATAACTTAAATATTCTGTCATCTTACACTGTGCCTGTTCTTATCTTCACTTTGTGCTACAAGTTCTGATACTTCAAACTCCAAGATATTTTATGAGGAGCAGTACTCATTAAGGCCAAGTTCATGTGAATTTATTTAACATGCTTTCTAGCCGTTTCTCAAACTGTTACTACTTCATCTCCAACCTTGCCTGCTACCTGCTCAGCTTTCATCCTTTTCTCTTTTTCTCCACCAGGAAAGCTTTTATCTTCCATGTCCCTGGCAACACTGCTGAGCTGAAACTGATTTTTTTTTTCTTGTTGTAGGGCAATAATCCTTCTACTCTCATACTTGTTTTTGTGAAATTTGTTTAATCTTAATAGCTGTGAGACCTCTACTTCTCTATTAAATGTGGTAGAAATTGGACAATTGTTTCAAAATTATTAGGGAAAGCATTAGCAGATCACAAAATTTGTATCTCACAGAAATAAGATCAGTTCTTTATCAGGAGAATTATCATGAGAATGTAAAGAACAATAGTTCTCAGAATTCTGTTTTTGTCAGGCTGAAGAAAAATCAAATTGATAATTATTGAAACTAAAAATATCTTTGCAAGTGAAATGTTCTCTTGTGTTCTGGAACTTTTGTAAAATTGTGTCACTTACATTCAGTCCTCAACTGCTAAGGGATTTCTGTATAACAGCCATACTTTCCAGGATATCTTCATTGCCCTCAATGTGGATTTACCTTCATGTTTACTGAAGTTGCATTCTTTTCCATAAGACCATTAATACAGATGTCAAACAGTAACAGTCCCAGTATCAACACCTGATGAACACGACACATCATGATCTTCAAACTGTTAGTCAACTTTTTGAATTCACTAGTTGGGCCAATTTTCCTCATAGCTCAACTATCCACTCACTATTTTACCAATCTGGTGGTAAAGATAGCATTAGAGCTTGTGTGAAAAACCTTCTGAAAGTTAAGGTTGCCAACATCCACTGCTTGTCCTTTACCCATAAAACCAGTTGTCTGATTTTACAAGACACCTTGATCAATGACTTGTCCTGGGTATATATATGCTGGCCCTTTCCAGTCACCTCCTTGTGAGCCAAATGCCAAACTGAAGGTACCAGGATTTTTATATATTTTCTTGACACCATAATATGTTTAACTAAATCAGAAATTAAAAGTTCATACTGATAAAACAAGAATTCTCCAAACACAATACTGAAACTCCACCAAAATATATTCTAAAATTTAGCTGCTTGTGTCACACTACTTCAGCAATGGTAATATTAGAACTAGTAGCCAGATAATTCTCATACAAATGTCTTGTAATGAAAGATTCTGTTTTATGTTAGACTGTTCTGTGAATGTAATGAGTACACATTGCTGCAGTGTACAGAAGAAGCCTAAACGTGGTGACTGACATACAGTTCTAGTAACTAAGCTAATCTAGCCTGGATGTAAGTTAGTCATATAGAAATCTATGTTTTTTCTGAGCTCTGAGAGAAGTCTACTGCGGTGATTGTGGCTATATCCTATGATATTTTTCCCTGTAGTAAGCTGAACCACTTTATGTGGTATCCTTTCCAATACAAGTGAGAGAATTTTCTTTTAACCTCACAGAGTAGGCAATAAATCATTGCAGGACTAAGATTCATAGTGATTGGCCTGTGTTCCCATTGCAAAATTAGCAATGATCAGCATAAATGAGTGGCCTTGTCCTACTGGGAAAGTCCACGTGAGAACCAACAGATTTGTAGAGGAATCTACCTGTCCCTGAGGGCATGAAGCAGCAAGCACAATTCTCTGAGACAAAGGTGGCAGACTGTATCTTTGAGCTAGAATGATTTCCGATGTGCTTGCTGTGACTGGTGTTGGAATAATGACACTACTCTACTGGTGTGAAGCCACAGAGGATAAGCAAAAAGCTCATCTCTCAGGAATTATGGTCACTACTGTTTACGTCACTGTCAAAAAATTTTCCTGGAAAGATGAACGAAATTATTTTTTTAAATATCCTATCTCAAGAGCAAGTATAAGACCTAACAATTTATAGTGGTAAACAAGTTTATATGGTAAAACAAGTCCTGTAAAAAAACCTTCACCTTGTATTAAAATAAAAGTATAGAAATTGAAGCAGGATTGTTTCCTACAAAATTTGTACTGCATTTTTGGTGCCCAACTGCAGTTCCATTGCAACAGATGCAATTTCCCAGATTCAACCCCTGTAGGAGAACGATGAGTATTTGGAACATCTGTCATTTGATGAAAATAGGATAATTGCTACATTCTCCTGGTATTCTTAGTTGAGCTAGTACATAACAATTTAGAAAAAAAAAGGTGAAGGAAGTGTACAAGACAGGTGGATGTTCAGCAAGGGAAACTCCCCCTAGACTTTCAATAAATGTCAGAAGTGTGTACATATTCTGTAAATGTGCAGGAAATTCAGCTTCCTTTCAATATGAATAGTTTGGGCTCATTTTACAAAAGAAGCTTATTAGCTTGAGGGGGGATAACGAGAGGGACAAAGGAAAAAGACTGATATTTTGTCTTGGAAAAAAATATGTTCCAGTGAAGAAAATAAAAAAGAATAATATAATCATACTTTAGTCAAAGAATAAAGTTACCCCTGGATAAGAGAACAGCTAATGCTGGGGGTTTTTTGTGTAAACAAGGAAAACATAGACAGCAAACCAAAACCAATTGAATAAAAAACATTTTGGGGAAAATGAAAATCATGAGGGTTCTGTCTTTCTTTCTCCATGGAAATAAATCATCTGTATAGACCATTGTTTGAGTATCTTGAGAGATTTCTTTCTACAGAAGGAATAAAAAATTATCAGAAAAAATAAACCAGTTTCTATTGGACTGCTTGGGATTTTGAAATAGAGAAGTTCTAACTGTGTAAAGAGCTGCATGTGCAAATGACATACATGAACACTTATGCCAGTGCTTATTCATTATTTTGACTAAGATGCCTAGCATGATGCAAATCAGTTTTTATATTCTTTCAGAACCTGTTGACACTCAAGGCTTTATTGGAACTCAGTAAACATCTGCTGATAAAACTACTTCTCACAACCTTGAAACTTCCTTAGGACTATGACCCAGTGTTCAGAACACATCAGTGGATTTCCACAAACCATCTCACTTGTCCTTGAGGAGTTCTCAGAGCATGGGCATATATCTGATGCCTTTGATACATATTTCATGCTTCTTTAAAGATGTAATGATGATGTTTACAGCATAGGGATTTTGACAGCATGACTCCATATAGACATACCTTTTGGCAAATTATTTTCTTTATTAGTACCCTCCAAAAAATATATATTTCCAGGAGAAAACAAGTTAGGTTTTTTCTTAATGCTATAGTATTCTTTGTATCCATTTTCCAAACTTCGGGGTCTGAAACAACAGCACTTAATGAGCTTCACCAGAACAGTGGTTCAGCCTTCTTCAGTGCCCTGCTTCTACCTATAGATTTCCACCTGATACTCCAAGAGAAAATGAAAAGCCACTCTCCCTTTTACCTGCTCAGTTAAGATTCAGTGGATGAAACACTTTTTTTCAACCTTTTCAGAAAAATACTTGGACCTCTAAAATGTGAGATTTGATTGTTAATCCTCAGAGTCAGGACCTAAGTAACAACTTCAGTCTTTACTTTTCTGTCAGGGAGGACTACAAAAGTGCTCCTTTTTCTTTCTCAATGTGTTTTCATGTGCTTTCTATCTCATTCTTTCCACATACTGACTGTGAATAGTTTAGAGATTGTAGAAACCTATGGAAACCTGCTATGAGCCTTAAGATGAAGGGATAGAGGGGAAGAGTAGGAAAATACTATCCCCGTTGTCAGTTCCATGATGTTCTCCATGTGAGCTGCAACTGAATGGTAGGCAAGGTGTTTTAGGGAGTGCCTTAGAACCATCTTCCTTTAGTTCCACATTTCAGGTCTATTTGTAGCTTCAAGAGATCAAATACATTTTATTTCAAACCCAAACAAAATACAACTTTGTATGGATGAGATGAGTATCATGAATGGATGAGTATGATGTATGGATGAAGCCTTTTTCCTGTCATTTAGAACAGAGATAACTTTACCCTTAGGAGGTGATTGGGAAATGCATTCCACTCCTTTCTGAACATCTTCAGAAAATTTGGTTTACCATTCACTATCTGAATAAAGGACCCCTGATTTGTATCATACAGTTTATTATGGGTACCTACAAACCAAGAACAAGTTCCAACATCTTTATCTCACATCCAGTAAAGCTAGTCATGGGAGACCAGTTTTGCAACTGTCAGAGTTGATAGAGCATCTATTTCTTCCTCTTACAGTTTTGGTCACAGAAAGACTGAGACACATCCAGACAGAACAAAGTGTGAAGAAGAGGTGATGACGCTGCAACACAAGCAAAAAATCATGTCTTAGCATTGGTAAGAATCACAGCCTCTCTTCCTGCAAACATTTTCAGTAAGGGTCAGTGTTGCTTTTTCAAAACATTCTTTAAGCACTGTCCTTAGATAATGAGTTACTTGATCAAGATTTGCACTTTTTATTGTTCACTCTGGTGCTTGTCTTCTCTGAGGATCAAGTTCTCTCTCACTGTCTGGTTTACTATTCAGTAAGATAGTAGGGAAAAAAACCAGAATTAAAGCATCTGTGAAAAGTGTTGAATGTGGTTTTCTTGTAAAGGCGAGTGTCACTTCCACGGGTAGCACTGTCCTATGCATTTGCTAGTAAAGGTTTATACTGTAAATTCATCTGCTTTCTGTGCTAGACACTCATCAGACAAAGTCCTATTTTATCTTTTGGGTGGATATTTTAAGCACAAGTAATTTTTTTATTAACTTTAACCAGTCAACCTTGGAATAATATTTCAGTGCTACAGAGTATTATGTTATCAAAATGCAGTCCTCATTATCCCATATTGACAATAACTCTGAACATTTAAACATAGATGAATGGCAGAATTGATGGTATTGAGAATCCTAGAGGCTGATCCTAAGATAATTTTAGGAGCTCAGTGCATCAGAAAGAATTGCAGCATAAAATATAATATGCTTGGTTTTTACATGATAGTAGGAAATGCAGGAAATATTTGATACACATGTAGATTTTTGCTTATAATGTGACCACTGTCATCAATACTTTTATATGTCCTTCACACCTAAAAAGGGATTCCTTGTTTTCACTCCTCTCAGGAATAAAGAATCCAGAAGATAATAAAGGTTTATCTGACAACTTAAGACACCAGAACACCTTAAAACAAAATGTTTTCAGTGACTTAGGATGTATGATTTACTTGAAGACAGATTTCTACTCAGTGTTATTGAGTTCTTTACTTTTGTCTATCCTATCATCTGGCCATGTGGAAGCTGGACTTGCACAGGACTCTGGGTGGTAGCTATAATTCTTGCTTTTTCTGTCTTTCTTTATTTCTTCTTTTCTTAATCTCCTTTCTTAATCTTTTGGATAACTTAAAGCTGGATGGTTGGATTTTGCTAAATTGTGTGGGTTAGCATATGGTCAGTCAATGTTTTGTTTCCCTTTAAACTTCTTCCAAGTTCTCTTATTTTCTAAAGTTTGCCAGTAAAGCGTGTTATTTTTCAGGTCCTGAGACACATTTGCATCATTGTCTTCTTTGTGCTCTCTCTTAAGGTATTAAAAGAACTGAAGTCTCCTTTAACAAATTTGGTTGGTGAATTTTTAGAATTTTTGTATATTTGTAAAATAAAATCTCTTCAATGAGCTAGTAGCTTGGAGCAAGGGGTGTTACATACACAAGGAAAAAATTCTTCACTAAAAGCATTATTATTCATTGGAATGGGCTGCCCAGAGAAGTGTTTGAGTCACCAGCCCTGAAGGCATTTTAAAGATGTGTAGCTGTGGTGCTCAGGGACATGGCTTAGTAGTGGAATTTCCAGTGATGGGATAACAGTTGGACTCCACGATCTTAGATTCATTTTCCAACCTAAATGATTCCATGATTCTGTGACTGAAGGGTTTGACCAAAAAAAAAAAATTCCTCTGAAGCTAAATGATACTACTTCATCAGCATGGTCATTGTCATACAAGTATCCTAATGTCAATTTTTAGAGAGGCTACCTTTATAAAAGGTCTGGTTTTTCTCCAGTTTTCATTTTGAAACAATTTCCTTTTTTTGTATCCCTGACAGAAACTTGATTTGTGGCCTTGAGATGACAAAGCTACACATGTGCTCTGAATTGAAAGAAAAAAGTGCATTTCCTTTTTATCCCTTCAGTGACATTCATTAGTGTACGCAGTTTTTTGTGTCCTTTGTAAAAAGTTAATGGAATGCTGCAAAGGAAATCTTTTATTTTGTTAAAATACACTTCTCAGCACTATTTGTGAAGGAAAGACCTAACACAGTACTGACATTAAATGAAGGTCAGCATTAGATGTTAGATAAAAAGCAGAGAACAAAAAAAATGAAGAAGAAAGGATAAACTGTGCAAAAGGGTGAGATTTTTAGGAAATTAAGCTATTGAAGGGAAGGAAAAAATAATAAGTTTTTTTAATTTTTAAGAAAAGAAAATAATGATCTCAGTAAGTCCTAAGGCAAGTGTTTATTTCATTAGTGTTGCATAAATAATTATTTTCTCTTCCTCTAGTCATCATAAATCTAGTTAATGCAATATATCTGTTTTAATATGAATAGTATTAGACAAAAGTACACAAATGCACATGAAAGACATACCAGAGATATAGAGAATTTTTCTCCTTCTTATTCCTAAAATCAGTGTAAAAGAATTCTCTGAAATAAGAATATAAGAGAAGTCTATATTTAGTATTCTTCCATGCTTCTAATTTCACTGGATGGAAACCTTTCATAATGATGCCTGTTACTGCTGCTGTTGTTCCTCACCTGCTGTTGTTGACCTGGATTTTCTTGGAGTTCCTTCTTCGGCTCAATAATTTCTTCAATTTCCTTTATTTTGAAGATATCAAATCAGAAAAATAACTGATAATGTTACTTCCTGTCTGTGTAGGTACTGTAGATGTAAGGGTACATCTGCATCTTAGAAGGAACACAGCTTCATCATAGAAGAACAGTCTCTATATTAAAAATTATATTACTGCATTACAGAAAGAACACTTGTCTGGAAAGTCAAAAGATGATATTGTGGTTATAATGGCCTTACAAGGTGTTTCTTCCTTTGCGAGAAATGGATGGTCTTGATTGATTACCTCTTTGTACTGAACAAGACAGGTGGGAGAAATAAGCTTGTTCTAGAGTATCACCAGGTCCTTGCTATAACTGAGCAGACTAGAAGTAAGATGCACATTTTAGTCCTCAGCTAACAAGGAACTGGGAGCAGGAGGCCTACCACAGACCAGTGCTGCTGCCTTCTTCTTACTGCACAAGAGGTGTTCTGAATATAGGTGTCATTCTTGGATTTAGAGCCAAGGATCGTCTCTATTCTGATGCAAATTCTTTTTTTTATGAAGTGAGTAAAGTATTTATCTAACTAGATTTCTCTGCTGTTTGTTTTTTTAATATACTTTTGTATAATAAAAATGTGTTTAGCAGAAAAATTTTTAGTGAGTTTTTGTTGTCATACCTGTATAAGACAGAATGTGAACTGACACCTTAAAACTACTATCACTGCAAGTGACTGATTGTTGTTGACTCTTGTCTCAGGCAAGAACTCAAGCAACATACATACAATTAGAAACTTGTTATTTTTATTAGCTTTCTATTTAATACATGGATTAATATAAAAGAATCAGCAAAAGATCATTTTTTGACTAAAACTTGATAAAGAGGCACCAAAGACAGAACAAGAACTCTAAACTCCATTGACATAAATAATAGTTTGCTAGCTAATAAAGTGTAGGAGATAACTTCTAGTATAATGAAAAGACTTCATGTAGCTATTGAAGGGAAATGACTTAAAATGAGTTAAGAAGGTGATCAGGCTGCCCTCTAGGTAGAAAGAATAAAATGACTCAGAGTTTGGAAGAATAAACTAGGGAGGTGGAAGGAGGAATTAACTATTAAATCTCTCATATTTCACAGACATGAGAAAACTTTAAATATATCACTCTATTTTAAGTAGATTAGGTACAGCTTTTCAGTCACCTATGCCTGTATATTTCCAAACATGTATTGTCTATTTTGGATGCTATTAATAAAATTTTGCATCTGAATATTTATTCTAACTTGTGTTATGTGGAGGGAACTAGAAAGCACCAATGTCCTCCTCAGCCACGAATGCTGACTCTGTAATGGAACACATCCATTAAATGCCCCACATGCTTTTTTTGCAGATTTTTAAGCCTTCAAGAGATAACAGAAGAGTTCTCTGCATCAGTTAGGGGTAGAGGCAGCACCAAGAGTGCTGGAGAAAGTAGAAATGTCTTTCAGTTACTGCTGATGACATGCAACAATCCCTGGTGTACATTGGAGTACAAGTTTGCACCACACGTGTCACTTAATCAATGACACAAACTGTACTGAAGGAGCAAAGGCAACTACAGGTTGCCTTCAAGGGTCTGTATTCTTAGAAGGCTTTTAAAATTGGATTATAATCAATATAGATAAAGTTCAATATACAATAGAAACAGTTTAATACAGTGACTAATATTTAATAAATGAAAAGGAGAATAGAAGGAAGAGTTATAGAGAGAAACAAAGTCATAGTAAAATAATATACACAGAGATGCCTGTATAATTATAAGGATTTTAAAATTAGCAGTGTCCAAACCAATTATCATCCAGACATACCATCATAGCTGTGGCTACTGCTCTGTTATCTAGTATTTGCACATTTTGAGGTGAAAATGAGAAAATATACACTCTCTCACTAGCATAAGTCTGACAGTACGAATATAAAAACTGAAGACTTGATAGAAAACTTTGAGAGAACAATGGGCTTTACAATGGGTTGCTTAACAATCAGAATGGACCACTTGGCTAAAATGGAAAAAGATTAAACTATTCCTATTTTCTAGCAAAGATAATGGATTTTCTTGTTTCCCTAGGGATAGGAAGTCAATTTTTCCTATTGAAGATTGAAATGCAAACCCTAGGGACCCTTAGAACTTAAAGGGAAAAGTAATTTTCCTTCTTTTTGATATTTTTTCCCTATTTCTTTTCTACAGTTCACGTTATTAAAATAAACCATACAGAAAAGATAGAATAGTAGCTACATTTTATTAAAAAAATAAATCATGACAGGAAAGTACTGGTTGCACAGAATAATCAGCTGATTTTATGGAAGTTTTATGTAGTTAACTTGCAGAAGTGAAGGCAGAGCTGTTGAAGTTTGTCTCCATTTTCACCTCTTCAGTACATAAACCAACACTGAATGCTAATATTTAAGGAACTGTAGGCTAACACTGCAGGGTGAAAAATAAAGATCATTTATCCACTCAGGTTTTCTTCCACCATTTGGACTTTCACATAATTAAGTTTTAGAAAAGTCTACATGATTTCCATCTCAAGGTACATTTATCTTCTAATCATACACCTTTGAAAAAAATCCTTTCATTTGCTCTGCTTTCTGTACTGTTGTATTTTAAATCAGTTTTTCCTTCTCAACAGCAGTAATGAAACTTGTGTACTTATCACAGACTATAAAGTGCTGAGACCTAATTCCTCTGAACTAGATTGCAATAATATTCTATGATTCCACATAATGACAGAATGGTTGGGGTTGGGAGGGACCTCTGGAGGTTATCTAATCCAACTCAATTGCTAAAGCAAGTTCACCAAGAGCAGTTTGCACAGCATCAAACAGGATCCAGGCAGGTTTTGAATATCTACAGAGAAGGAGACTTCATAACCTCTCTGAGAAGCCTGCTCCAGTGCTCTGTCAACCCCACAGTAAAGAAGTTTTTCCTTATATTCAGACAGGCCTTCTTGTGTTTCAGACTTTGCTCATTGCCCCTTGTCCTGTCACTGGACCCCACAGAAAAGAGTCAGGCCTCATTCTCTTAACACCTGCCTAAAGATATATGTATGCATTGATAAGGTCCCCTCTCAATCTTCTTTTCTCAAGACTAGAGTGTATTTGTAATCAAGGATTAAATCATCTATCAGACCTTGGTGAACTTCTAAGGAACTTCTAAGGTATTCCACAGATAAGCAGCTAGTATATTATTCAATTATTCCAGTCTCAGAGGTCTGCAAAACTAGGATGAGCTGTTCAGGATGAATTCATTGCTAAGGGTGTAACATCCAAGTGAAGTGCATGTTTTATCTAACCAGCTTCTCCAAACTTAGAATAAATTGTGTTCAGATCATAGATTTTTGTGCATCTGGTAAATGAACCTGCCTGTACTGAAGTGGCCTGTGGAAAATACTTAAAAATCAAATATAAACTTGGCCTTCTCACTGAATGCTTTTGAGACTTTGGCATGTTCCAGAGTCTTTCAGGTTGAGGTGCCCTAGACCATCATGATACCTTTTCCAAAACAAACTTTCCCCATATCTTCCCTCTTGCAACAATGCCTACCCACCACTAAGCCCAACCCTGCTGATGCCACACAGAGTACTATATACAGGACATTGTGTGACTCATGCTGTTATCTCCCAGGATGCTACAACAAAAGGCAGAGGCAACTTTGACTGGGAAGGAACTTCAAAAAAGCTTTTGATAGTGAACTATGAGACCTCTTTTCTCTAGAGATTTATAGTCCCCATATATTGGAGCTGATGTCAATGGGACACAAAGACTTGATCCTATTAAACGGAAAGCAGAAAAGGCTACCTCTACCTTACACTGTAAAAATTCAGCTACCTGCATATCCATCCATTGTCTCTTTGGAATGTGATGGTGTTTGTTTGGATACTAGTAAAAAAAAATGAGTTCATGCAGTCTGGCAATGCTTTTTAGGCAGAGAATACAAGTTCTGTGTTTTCTTCTTGTTTGTGTATATGCTAATTAGGCTTGTACATTGTCCTGTCCAAGACCAGCATAGATAGTTGAGACAGTCTCTCTTGTTGAAGTAGGTGTTGGGAAAGAAGTTGTGCAGCACAAAAGCTGTGAGCAGTGAGTGCAGAAGCATAAAATTACATCAGGCATATGCATATGTGCAAACTGGTCACCTAGGTATTACTGTGTACTGTTCTTACAGGCTGATGGGAAGACTTGGATCTACTAACAAATGTGGTTGACAGTATTATTAAAAATTTTCAAGCCACATTAGAAACAGAAAATGTGAATGATATCTAACAACTCATTTACTTGTTTATGGTGTCAAGGCAGTAGTGGTTTAGGTTGCTCAGGTTTCAGATTTCCCTAATAATAGAAGCTGAAGATGTTTCCCATTAGTGAGGAAAGGCCTCTGTCTTGGCAAGTGTAAGCTTACAGCAGGTGATGCAGAGTCTTTCTTATGCCCTCACCGCATTGCCAAAATATGTATCTGCCATCCTGTGGGTTTAAGAACAGGATAACACAAGACCAAAGCATAAACAGATACTGTGAAGATGGCAAACTGGAGAATATCTCACCAGATGGGTATCCACAAGATTTTTTCTCTACTTTTCAACTGCAAGTTGGATTGCGACTCAGGGGCTTCAAAATAAAGAGATTGTACATGGGAAGAAGATGTGGGAAGAGCACCTCAGAGGAGACTGTCAAAAGGTAATATAAATGCACACCCAAGACTAATTAATTTTATTTCCTGTGGCATCTTCTTCTACTTTCAGATGAGAGTCATTGTGTTGATGTCCAAAACACACAAAGAAAGAAAGAGTGGCAGCATTAATGCTTCACCGCTGCCCACTTAACAAGTTTTGACCCTCTAGATATGCATATCCAGACCTTGACTTACTGACCCAGGTTCCTGGATTGACCTCAAAGCTGCCTCATTGTGATGGTCATGCTTGGTGATCTAGACTCTTGGATGGACCTGACTACTCTGAACAGACTGGTTTTGCTCATGCTGCTCAGGTACTGTGAGACTGCTGCAGATAATTCAGTGAGGAATTGGCCCTATACCAGCCATATTCCTAGATAAATTGTACCTATGTTCCCTACAATAATGGCTCTACAGTGGACAGATATCTGTGTAACGGTTCAGCCAGTAAAACATGTAGGCAGAGATAAAAAGAAGAATAATGATGCGAAATGTGAGCAGAAGTGAAGCCCTCTATGTCAGGCAAGCATTACTGCAAGAACATTCATTCACTCTTGAGACCTCAGGAAGTTTCTGTTTACTGCTGTAACTGCTTTGTCTCTCAATCTGCTTGCCTATGCTTGGGTCATACCACTCCCTGAGGACAATGGAGTGAACTGACTAACTGTTAATGCCACTCTCACTTTGTTGGCAGATTTCTCACTGGCCTAGGGAATGCATGTAGCAATAGTCCATGTTTGTGCTATTTCAATTATATTGGATCCACTCCAGTGATATTTAAAAAAAAAAAAAGCCTTAAGAAAGGCTATTTTGTCAAGAATGTCACTGATGGTAGACACATGCTGTCAAGCAAATATCATGCAGCTTTTTTCATAAATATCAATGTAGTATTCACATGCTGGAAACATCAGGAATGCTCATATCATTAAACTATGCCATGGATAAAAAAAAAAAAAAGGTGTCAACAAATAATCTTCCAGTGAATGCTAAAAATGAGGAAACCATAGAAATTATGTCAGATTCTCTCAAAAAATAAATTAATTTTAACATAAATAAAAGAGAACTTCAATCAACATCAAAGTCACTTCATCTTCATATGAATTAAACAACCATTAAAATTATTATTGTAATTACTCAAATCTGAAGTATATGTGTAAACAAGTAATAACAAAGTATATTTGCTCAAAAATTAAACACTCAGAGTCCATTTAATCAGAATAACAATTTAGCTTCTTCACTTGTCACGAACTGAATAAAGTTCAAGAAAATAAAGAGAAAATTAGTTTTATGCCTAGTAACAGATTTAGAATTTTTAATTTTCGTTAATTTACAACTTTATTGAGCAAATAGATTGAGAAGGAATATTTTTTTGGACTAAAATGGCACATTCTAAGTTTCACTGATTCATCAGTAGGAACTTCTGCTACCAAACAGCTGTTGTCTATACACCAATCTTGCTAACTTTTGGAGGTCTTATCATCTCTAAGTTCACAGTACCTTTTTTTTATAGATAGGCCAGATGACTTTCTCAGTGCAATCCAGGAGGTGTGCAGAAAAGTCTTACAACCTGTCAGATGTTAACCACTATATAATTATGTTTTGATGGTGTTACATTATTTTATTTAAGATATTGATTCAGGCCCACTTGAATCAGGAAAACTGTGTGTTGCATCTTAGGGTTTCCTAATCTTTCTAACCCTTGTGAAGTCTAACCAAAAACAGTCCTAAGTAATATGCGATTAAGATACCACTTTCAAGTATTCTTTCTTCTACTGTTGCATGAACTCAGCTGCAGATGCTATTTGACCTCACCTCTTTTAAAAGTTATTGTAGCACCAAAAATACATTATAACATTACAGAATGTTAAAGCAAGTTCTTTTCTTCTCTCTGCCTCTATGGTAAAGTTACTGTTAATTTTTGAAAATGTTTAGAGTGATATTAAAAAGGAATTCAGATAGTGAGAGACTCTACTTAATCAGGATGTATATTAGCCATTTAACTGAGAGATCTTTCAGGGGAACAGATTTAAACCTAATAATATTGAAAGTCAACAATGGTGATTTAATGTTAGACATGTTACTGCTTGGTAGATGGTCTAGGGACATGATAGTGAACATTACACCTTTTTGATAGTCTCATGTTCTCACCTGCTTGCCAATTTATAAACTCTGAAGCCTTCTTCTGAAAGCTCAGACTACATATAAGGTTTAATATTCCAGCTGCTGAGCTTGCAACTGGAAAACCAACTGTTAACAGTATGTGTAGTCAGACCAAACTCAGTTATATTGAAATGTTAAAATGATAAACCAAATAATATGTTAAAGCAATAATTGGTGTTTCCTATACATTTAATATGCAAATTTTAAAATGTCTTAAAACACTTTTTTGAAAATATTGAGTATTTTTTTCATTTTTCAACACTAGTAGTAGAATTTGCCAGGGTACTGATAAAAGCACACATCACTGACATGCATTATTAATAACAGAAATATTTTTTGGCACCAAGCAGGCTTTAGTTCCATGCCAACTGCTGAACATTTCATCGCACTTGTATCTCACAGCTGCCTTTCTTGCTCTCAAGAGGCACAGAACAAGCTATGCCTCTGTTCAAGTGCATACCCTTGCCTACTCTGCTAGCATGTTTATGTCCTGAGGCTATCCAGATGATCAGACTTGCACCTACCCAAGCTTTGAGACTGTGAGTGCAGCTCCAGGTACAGCCTATATGTACCTGCCACGTCATTCAGCACATTTTATGAAGAAGTACATCCAATGGGTTTCCTAACTCTAAATATGCCCTCCTGTACTGTGAACAGCTCTGCAGATGTTTTCACAGTTATCAGGTAGGAGACCCAAGAACCCACTTTATCAGCAAGTCACAGTGCACCTTAACTACTATCTTACGACTGGTAAAAGGGAATTTGAGTTGAAGAGAGTAGAAGTGGGTTAAAGAGCTCTCCAATTCAGAATTTTCTAGAGAATTAAGTATTTCAGAATGGATACAGTAATTGCCATGACTATGGAATGTTTCTATGGTGTTCATTAAAATTGGCTAATTATTATTCATTGTTATGCCTATTCAACAGCACAGGCCAAGAGAAAGTGCAAAGCAGGTGGTGAAGGCTTTTGTTGAATAGTTTTGCTGGTTGGCTGTATCCTTGGATGTTATATTATTTAAATCTGATGCTATTATATTTCAAAGTATAATTATTTTCCAAAAATTAATATTAAATGTGTATTTAGTAATTTATGGTTATAATCCCTACCTTTTATCAGTTGAAAAGTATCAAGTTACAGCAGTGTTTGTCATTCTCAAACTGGTTATAGGTAGCTGCAAAAGGGGAAAGTAATTGAATGATTAAACAACGAATATATGTATGCAATATATAATGCTCCATCCCATTTCAGGAAATGCTGCTCGTTATTTAACTCTTTGTTGGGCTGATGATCCTACAATATTTAGTTTCTTGATAAAAGGAAGACATAACAGGAAGATGAGGTAAGAAGAAATAATGAACTTAAAAATTACCAGAGGCTGAAAGATAACCCAGTTTTCATACAGATAGGTAATTAACATGTCAACTATAATCTTTGTGATATGAAATTTGAAGTATTCTTAAAAGGTTACAGGTATATATTTACCTTTGGTACTTACTACAATGATGGGATGTTGCCATTAATACAGATGCTCTTAGAGAAAACTACACTGGATGCCAGATATCTACATTTGCGGCAATTTGTATAGTGCATACGTTTTATAAAAATTCTACTAGTTGGACATTTCATCTGACATGTATATTTAAAGGTTGGGATGTGGATCTTAAACAAAAAAAAAGGAAGTCATTGTGCCTCACTATCCATCTGTAAACTGTGGATAAAGATGTTTAGCTCTTTAGTAATATGTGTACAGAGCTACCAAAGAAAAGGTCATTTTATATCTAAGTATATGAGTACATATAGTATAAAGGAGCTCAAGAGAGTTATTTGATGAGGTGCCAGATTTGTTCTCGCAGTGAAAAAACATATTTTGAGAAAATTCAGTAAAATGACCACTTCTGATTTTATTGCTTTTATTTCCTCTTTAAACTAGCCTATTTCTGTCTGACAGATATTTTTAATGATTTCTCAGTTACGCACAGTATTATAGGGTTTTCTAAAATTCTTAACATCTTTAAGGCAACTGGGTTCAAAGTAATTAGCTTTATGTTAATTAGGGTTTGTAAAATACTAACAAAATGCTAAGAAATTTTTGAAAGTTAATGTATTTTCTAAAATACGATGATGATTGTTCTCTGAAAATGCAATGCCTGACTTGAATGTTTCTTTAGTTTGCTAATGCTGAGATTGTGCTGAGACTCCAGTATTGCCATGTGTGCTTGATATTTGCTATGCATATGGTTCCACTAAAATGTCCTCTCTTGACATGTGGAAAATACAGAATTATATGACTGCTGGATGAATCCAGGGAAAAGACATGGGACCATACTGTCACATCAAATACACTAGGACTGTTTCACCATTGGATACACTTTCTGTAGTAATATACACTTACGAAAAGGTTAATAAAACTCTATCCTTCTGTTTTGACAGCTTTTGGCAACCAGCACAAGTTTAAGTGACACAAAGTAGTAAATCTATGGAGACTAGAACATCTAAATTTAAAAATTTTTCTAGTCTGTAAAGAACTACTAGGAAAAAACCTTCCTGGAATGCAGTAAAACCAGTTTTATACATCCTATAAAACTCAGGAAATGCTCTGGCATTTTATCCTATGTCTATGTAGAAAAATTTCATCTCTGCAAACTTACATGTTATTTATAACAGCAAAAGTTGTTTGAACTTTTTCTTGAGAGAGAATTCTTTATGGCACAGATCCTTAAAAAAAAAAAGAAAAAAAGAAACAGATCTAAAGACACTGTTTTACATGTTAAACTTGAATTACTGGTAATATTCTACCAATGTCATTATTGCTATTAGAATGTTAGTCTAAAATAAAAATGCTTCATACGTGTGAAGTACTTAAATACAGTGCAATGGTTAGTTTTATACAAAATTCCAGAAGTAAATTAGGAATTCTGAGTTTATAAAAGGGTTGAAAAGTGTGCAATAAATGCGATATAAAGAACAGAATGAACAAGACTGAAACAAAATATTGAACAACTACTCACTAATTAACCATCATCCTATCAGTGCACAGAACTAAACACAGCGGAACAGACCATTGCTAGCATATAATTAAAACTGAATCAAGATGCATGTATGAAGCACCTGAATTAAGAATACATAGAAGCTTAAATCTTACATTTCTTACCCACTGAGTGCTGAATGCTACAGCATGAACATTTTTGTGTGCCATTTCCTAGGCATTTTTTGGAACACTGTCACTGAGAAAGCTGTTTTCATTTTGTAATGCTGCATTGATACTTAACAGGTTACTAGCAATGCTGTAGTCTTTGGCTCCATGCAAAATGTTGCTACTTGGCCTAATAAGGTACCTGATAACAAGTGTTTAGCTTTTATGGAGACCAGAACAAGAGCAGGACCAAAAGCAAAGCCTTTCTGACATGGCCATGAGGAGCAACAAATCTTGAGATGAAAGATCTACTCTGACGAAACAGAGTTCTTAAAAGAAGTCCCTGATGAATGTTCAGTATTCTTTGGACATTTCATCACATGAATCTTTTGTGTGGCAAGATGCAACTTACCTGGCCCAAAATGTAAGTCAAGTGCATGAGGTTTTTCCAGCTCTCCAGGTCCTTTTACAATGCAAGGTGAGATGCGATGTTGTGGGATGATCACCAAAACTTGAAAAAAAATATATGTCTTTCAGGTCCAACTTAAAAAAAAAAAAAAATCTTTAATTAATGACAGGCAATGACAGTAATGATGATTTATCCTCTATTATAGTGAATACATATTTTTCTATAAAAGAAACTTTAATTTCAAAGAAAACAATGAGAAGACAGAATGATCATGGAAGATTTACTTCTGTTTAGCTGAAACACTTTCTGACACAAATCAGATGTCAGCCTTTTGCCTCTTAGGAATGCTACAGTTAGCAGATGTATGAACCTTCAGAGTAAGACTATGCTACAAAGGTGAAAGGAAAGATACAACCAGCATAATGTTTTCTCTGGAGATTTTTGTAGCACTTTAGTAGCCTAAATAATCAAGAGTGATATAGAGCAGAAATTACTAAATCAAAGTTCTCCTGACTTTGAGAGGAATTTATGGTCTAAAGTTTGAGTTATATTAGTGGGTATGCTTTGAACCTTACAAGTCGTTATCTTCTTATTGAAAACTCTAAGGAAAACGTGTTATGAAATAAACCAATGATTTATATGACCTAATTGAAAATAAAAAATATTAAACAATTTGAACTGGCAAGTTTATAAAAAAATGAACAAATAGAAAAAACAATGCAACAATGCTAAGAACTGCTACTGAGTTAATATCACATCAAAAGCCTATCAGCAATATGATAACTGGCCCAGATTTGCATAAGCTATTCTAATACTCAAATATATCGTGCATATATTTAAATAAAAGTCTCAATTTTTCTGTTTTTTAAAACTTGTGTATTTTTAACAGCACTTTACTTCTGTCTCCCACTTCTTTAATCTTTTGTTGTTTCTGTTTTCCCAGGAATCTTCTTTGGTGCTTCACTCCAGAAGAAAATCAAGCAAGCAACAAAAAGTGTTATTTTCATGTTCCCAGCTGCTTGAACAAATATTTGCATGATACAATGTTTTAGGTAACATAAAACTCACCTGTGTGTGTGAGCACACCTGTTTGTCTCTAAGGCTGAGAGCAGGGAGGAGCTCGAGTGTAGGACTAGGGGAGTCCCTGACAGGTCTAGGCGAGTGTGAGTGTGCGTGAGTGTGCCTGTACCAGCAAGCAGAGTGGGATTTTGTATGCCTGGGGGACAGCACAGCTGGGGAAACTGGGGTCCAGGACCTAGGAACTGGACAGACTGAAAAGGTCTAGCTCCTGGAGGGATCCTCCCTGTACGTATGCATACAGATACATTCTCACCAGTGAACTTTCTTGTTTTTCAGACTGAGAGGAGAGCAGAATGAGACCATAGCTTATATCTCTGTTCGTGCAATACATGTGCTCTATATGTGTGCCTACAGGAAATATATATTCAGTTAGTTGAACTAGTTGAATTTAGGTAGTTGAATCTAGGGACATTGAACTGCAGCAGCCTCATCTCCCTCTGTTTGTTAGATCTGGCACAATAAATTTTCCTCTAAGAATATGGGCTATGAACCTATTTTACCTTTTGTCACAAACAAGTCATAGCATATCTGTAGTATACACATGTACTTTGTGTGTGTATGCCTGATGGGAATTTGTCTTCAGCATCACTTCTTGGGTCTGAAAACATGAAGTGACAGCAGCCTCACCTCTCTCATGCTGTTGGACTGAGGCATGATATATCTTCTTTGAAGAAAATGATTCTTCTCTCTCCCTTTTTGGTCAAACACTGTTTAAAAGCAAGATGCTTGTGGTGACATATGATATTTACTTTATCAGCTATCTTCCATTTTTCCTTTTCTGCCCACAGCTGTATTGAATCAGAAATATAAAGGAAACACAGGAACCAGGTATTAAAAATGCACAATAGTTTTGTCTTGCTTTACATACATCTCTTCTGTCTTAATGTATTTTTTTTCTAGATTCCTGGTTGAGATTGAGGTCTCTTCTGTTTTTTTTAAACAAAATGTGTTGCACTAGGATATGTTTATATGTATTCTGAATAGTATAAAAGAATTATGGACTTTCAGAGAATTTTAATCTTTTGCTGATGGATGGGGTACAAGTGGGTTCATTGGTCTCTGAGATTAAACAAATATATTGGAGACTAAAAGAATTCCCCTTGCCTTTTATAACTTGAAAAGCTGAACATTGTAAGTAATGTAGTTAGTTATTTTTAGTTGTATGCAGTCATGTTAAAAAATTTAAAAAATACTCTTAGTATAACTATCTAAAAATAAAAAAACTTCTCTGTGTTATCATTTCAATTATCCATTTTTAGTACTTTGGCAAATTACTCAGCTACAAAGTATTCAACTATTCTTTATAATATATAAAGAAGTGGTGATAATAGCTCTTAGCAATAATAGTAGGGCTAACCAAAAGAAAGAAACCAGAAAATATTGTCAGTCCAGGTGACTTGATAATTGTTTTTTTTTCCTTTTTAACTAGAGATTATAGGTGAGACACACTTGCCAGTCATTGTTATTTGGATCAGAAAAAGGAAAAAAAAAAGTTACCCCAGCAAATACCATAATTAACAAAAAGATCTGTATGGAGAAGTGGCTGACAGGCCCTTCTAATCAGCAAATATCTAGCAAAAGCAGCAGAATAGCTGGGAAGACAAGTGGTAATGGGAAAGAGGGAAGAGAGAAAAACTAATTTTCTTTTTACTAGAGAACAAAGGAATCAACCGTTTAGTTATTAGACCTATAATGTTGGCTTCATGATAATTAGAATCATAGAATCATAGAATCAGATGGGTTGGAAAGGACCTCTGAGATCAACAAGTCCAACCCTTGATCCACTACCACCACAGTTACTAGACCATGGCACTCAGTGCCACATCCAGTCTCTTCTTAAACACCTTAAATACCAGGGACAGTGAATACATGAGCTCCCTGGGCAGCCCATTCCAATGTCTGATTACTCTCTCTGTAAAAAATGTCTTCCTAATATCCAACTTAAACTTCCCCTCGCAGAGCGTTGAGACCATGCCCTCTTGTCTTACTGATAGCTGCCTGGGAAAAGAGACCAACCCCCACCTGGCTACAACCTCCCTTCAGGGAGTTGTAGAGAGTGATGAGGTATCCCCTGAGTCTTCTCTTCTCCAGACTAAACAACCCCATCTCCCTCAGCCACTCCTCATAGGACTTCTGCTTGAATCCCTTCACCAGCTCATTGCTCTTCTCTGGACCTGCTCCAGCACCTCAATATCCTTCCTGAACTGAGGGGTCCAGAACTGGACACAGCACTCCAGGTGTGGCCTCACCAACGCTGAGTACAGGGGAAGAATCACTTCCCTGTTCCTTACTTGATATTGAAAGGAATACTAGGTGATAATGTAGTGAATGGTACTTTAACTTGAGAAATTATATTGCCCAGAGAAGTGGATTTGTTCACAATATATTTTAATTCTTTTTTTCCACTGATTCACTGCATTTTTTTTAAATCTTACAACACAAGAGGCAGAAATCCCAGTTGAAAGTTTACATCAGTGCACAGTATACTGTCCTTAAGAGTTCAGTCATACTTGCAGTCATGTGGCTTTCTTTATTTTACAAGAATGTGTATGAGAAATAAACTTTCACTACTACTTTTTTTCCTAGTAATTAAAAAAAAAGTACTAAACTGTTTTTGAAAACACCTATGTTGTCCCATACATCACTTTATTTCTGAAATCCTTAGAAATTCTAAATCATTTTCCAAATAGTCTCAGGTATGTTCTAACCTCAGCAGAGTTGATTCAGCAATCAGCATTATGCTTGATATTTTGTTTGAATTGAGAGATTTGTTAAGACTCTTGTAATGAACGAATATAACCTTGCCAGAGGCTCAGTCGCTAATGTCCAGACAGACTTGAGAGTTTTGTATTGCTGGTTTACAAACCTTCATGTTTATGAACAAGGAGATGAGATAAAAATGTTACCCAAATATTGAAAAATCATGCTCTAGATCAGATCAAATCAACAATCTAATTTTTATTTCTGATATAAGGTTTTTTTAATTACTGTATTATTAGTCATAATCTCAAATTTTGCTATTCCATAGGAGGCACTAAATGAAATCTCAGTTAAATTAGTAATAAACAGGGATAGTTACACTGTAGTCGTTTGATTGCTTTGAATTGCTCAATGTCTAGAGAACAGAAAATGAGGCAATCACTTCTTAGTAGCAGTGATTTCAAAAAAAAGTACTAAGCTATCAAAAATATTTCACAAAATGTCTCTTCATGAAATCAAGAAAACATAGAATAGAAGGAAACATTATATGAAGAAAATATATTCATACTACTGAGAACACACTTGAAGCCATGTTATATTGTAAACATTCAAGTATGGATTAGATCTGCTGACTCGGTTGTATGGGTTAAATACAAATTAAATTCGATTCCACCTGTGAAGAAATAACATTTTCAACATTTGTTGGTGCATGGTGAGAAAAACACAACATTCCAAGCTTGCAAGGAGTAAGGTAAGTTAATATGCAAGGAGTGTAGGCAAACCATCAAAATGGCTGAACAATTAGCATCTAAATTAAAAAAAAAATAGCATATATTATGACTTCTAAGATTTATGTTTTTAAGTTATGCATTAATAGTAGTGACATTATATGGTTTTAAAGGGAAACAAGGCAGTTACATTACTGAAGGTGTGAGGTTTTTACTTTTGGTTATATGGGCCTGTATTATATGGGTCTGATTTGACTGTTCATGAAAGGATGGCTACAAGATCCTAGAATGGCTGTTAAACCTAGTTCCAAAAACCACTGTGGGCAGTCAAGAAATGCTTAAGGAAACAGAAGAGTTACAAAGTATCACGTTGTGTTCAGAAATAAGCAGGTGCAGGCAGGTAGAATCAGGCTCTGCATGTAGAGGGAAATACTATAGAAAAAAAAGTGTTGCATTATTTTACTCTTTCTGAAACAGGAAGAAAACAAAGACATCACTCCTGCTATGCTTTCAAGGACAAGCAGCCATGTTCTTTCTTGCTCAGTATAATCTGGGATTTAAATAGATGTAAACACTGCTGCAGTAAACTAGATTATCTCCCTAGTATCTTACTCCCTACAGAGGACATTAAGGAGACAGGCACTGGCCTTACTCACTCCCAGAAACTCTGGGAACAAACTGTATCGTACAAAATGCTGCATTGAAAGAGATAGTGAAGAATAACGACTGATTCATACACCAGCTGAATACTTGCCTATGAACTGTGGAATACAGTATTTGTTCAACTCAGCTCTTATACCAGTGCTACTATGATGATGAATATTCCAACAAAAAAAGTTGAGCACTGATAACATTAACCTGAACAGTAGCAGTTAAACTGTCTTAAAAGCATGCTAACAAATTAGATAGATATATTTATACATTTCTATATTTGACCATTTCAGAAGAAAGGATTTTTTCAGTGAAAAAAAGAATCAAAAAAATACAAAAACAAAACTAAAAAAAAATCAAATCGCTTTTCTTTGCAAGGTGAAGTTGATTTATACTTGATCTTTACTTTGAGTCATTTCATCAACTTGGATGTTATTCAAAATTGTCAACATTAATTTTCAGGGTTCTACATTGAGCATCTCAGGAAGAATTATATGAAGACAGAATCACATTCTCAGGAAATAATATCCTTTCAGGAAAATTACAAGCAAGCCCCTTGACAGGTTCATTATAAGCTTTTTTTGTATCTTAGATTTATTAAACTCTTTTAACTCATACTGTTAAAATTATATGAGAAAAAGGAAGAAAATAATAAGTCTAGAAGAAATCTATTACTGATCTGACAAACAAGTGACTCAATTTTAAGAAATAGATCTTGATCTGGGTGTCTTAGCCTTCAGTAAAGGAATTTCCATTTATTTCTTCACAGGAGTCAGAGCTGGTCTTTTTCTGCTAAAGAGGTAAAAGGCAAAAAAGTGTCATGATTTCTGTGTAATGAAAAGTGATTTTAGAAAAAAAATTGGAATTGAAGTAGTAGGGCACTGAGAATTCTGGACATGTTATTTGTCAGGCCTCCAACACTGGAAAGACCTATGAAAAGTGATGCCTTTGTTTTTTCCTGTGGTCTGTTGCTGCTGGGCGGCTTATGGTATTCTTATGGTATTTAGGTTTCTTTTGTAAAAGTTCTGGTACATTTTTCAGAACAGTCCAAGTTTAATGCAGGAAAATGAAAGTCAGTATCTTCAGCTAATGCCAAAGTGTAGTTCAGAATCTCTATAATACAGGTTATTTGGACTATCATATCTGGAAATTTTGATACTGTGTTGGAATTTGTAAGGGAGGATATCTGTAGCTCTACCATTTCCTTTCTTCCTCTTCTCCTTCCTTGCCCAATAGATCATCAGTGATTATCATAGAATCATAGAATAAACCAGGTTGGAAAAGAACTCTGAGATCATCAAGTTCAACCCTTGATCCAACACTGCTGTGGTTACTAGACCATGGCACTAAGAGCCACATCCAGTCTCATCTTAAAACCCTACAGGGACAGTGAATACATGAGTTCCCTGGGCAGCCCATTCCAATGCCTGATTACCCTCTCTGTAAAAAATTTCTTCCTAATATCCAACGTAAACCTCCCCTGCCAAAGTTTAAGACTGTGCCCTCTTGTCCTACTGCTGATTGCCTGGGAGAAGAGATCGACCCCCACCTGGCTACAACCTCCTTTCAGGTAGCTGTAGAGAGTGATGAGGTCATCCCTGAGCCTCCTCTTCTCCAGACTAAACAACCCCAACTCCCTCAGCCTCTCCTCATAGCACTTGTGCTTGAGTCCCTTCACCAGCCTGGTTACTCTTCTCTGGACCTGCTCCAGCACCTCAATGTCTTTCTGAACTGAGGGACCCAGAACTGAACACAGCACTCAAGGTGTGGCCTCACCAGCACTGAGTACAGGGGAAGGATCACTTCCCTACTCCTGTTGGCCACACTGTTCCTGATCCAGGTCAGGATGCCATTGGCCTTCTTGGCCACCTGGGCACACTGCTGGCTCATGTTCAGCCTCCTGTCGATCAGCACCCCCAGATCCCTTTCCTCCTGGCTGCTCTCCAGCCACTCTGTGCCCAGCCTGTAGCGCTGCAGGGGTTGTTGTGGCCAAAGTGCAGGACCCGGCACTTGGCCTTGTTGAAATCAGCCCAACTCTCCAGCCTATCCAGGTCCCTCTGCAGAGTCCTCCTGCCTTCCAGCAGATCAACAAGACCCCCCCAACTTGGTGTCATCTGCAAATTTGTTAATGGTACACTCAATCCCCTCATCTAGATCATCAATAAAGATATTAAAAAGGACTGGGCCCAGCACTGATCCCTGGGGGACACCACTGGTGACCGGCTGCCAGCTGGATGCAGCCCCGTTCACCAGCACTCTCTGGGCCCGGCCCTCCAGCCAGTTCTTAACCCAGCACAGAGTGTCCCGGTCCAAGCCATGGGCTACAACTTTTCCAGGAGTATATTATGGGAGACAGTGTCAAAGGCTTTGCTGAAGTCTAGATAGACACATCCACAGCCTTCCCTTCATCCACCAGGTGGGCCACCTGATCATAAAAGGAGATCAGGTTGGTCAAACAGGACCTACCCTCCCTAAACCCGTGCTGGCTGGGTCTGATCCCTTGTCCATCCTGTAGGTGCTGTGTGATTGCACTTAGTATGATCTGCTCCATAAGCTTGCCAGGCACTGATGTCAGGTTGATGGGCCTGTAGTTTCCTGGGCCCTCCTTCCAATCTGTTTTGTGGATGGGCATGATATTCGCCAACTTCCAATCATCTGGTACCTCCCCAGTGAGCCAGGACTGCTGGCAAATGATGGAGAGTGGCCTGGCAAGCTCTTCCACCTGCTTCCTCATCACACTAGGATAGATTCCATCTGGTCCCATAGACTTGTGAGGATCCAAGTGGTTCAACAGGTCATTAACTGTTTCCTCCTGGGTTACAGGGGGCCTATTCGGCTTCCACTCTCTGTCTACCAGTTCTGGAAGACCGTTGTCCTGAGGACAACCTGTCTTACTGTGGAAAACTGAGGCGTTAAATACCTCAGCCTTGTCATCATCTTTGGTGACTATGCTCCCCTCCATGTCCAACAAAGAATGGAGGTTTTCCTTGCCCCTCCTTTTGTTATTGATGTATTTCTAGAACCTCTTCTTGTTATCCCTAACAGAAGTGGCTAGATTGAGTTCAAATTGTGCCTTGTGCCTCTAATTTTTTTCTACATGACCTAACTATATTCCTAAAGTCTTCACAAGTAGCCAGCGCTTTTTTCCATAGTCAGTAAGCTCTCTTTTTTCCCCTAATTTCCTTCAAAATCTCCCAGTTCAGCCACGCTGACCATCTTCCCTGCTTGCTTGCCTTTCGTCACACTGGGCCAGCCTGCTCCTGTGGCTTCAAAACTTGCTTCTTGAAGCCTTTCCATCCCTCCTGGACCCCTTTGTTTTCAAGGGCTGTTTCCCAAGGTACTCTCTGAACCAATCTTCTGAGTGGGCCAAAATCTGCCCTGTGAAAGTCCAGGGCAGAAGTTTTATTGATAGCCCTCTTTGCATCCCTGAGTATTGAAAACTCTATTATTTCATGGTCAATGTGCCCCAGTGGGTGACCTCTGACTACCATATCTCCCACCAATCCCTCTCTGTCTGTGAACAGAGGTCTAGTGGGGCTCTACTGCTGGTAGGCTCATTTACAAGCTGGAGCAGGAAATTATCCTCTAAGCACTCTAGTTCTTGCTAGATAGATGAAGCCCATCTGATTTGAGGAGACTAAATATATAATGGCCAGTCTTCGCGAGTGAAGATCCGGGAAAGGTCTTTACACCTTCCAGCCTGCGCATTGGATTTTTTAGGTGAGACACAGTGTGCGCGGAACTGAGCCCACCCTTTAATCCTAAGGTTCATCTGCCGGGGCCAAGCGAGCTTGGACGGTGGCAGCGAGGTCCTCAGGACGTAGGTGGGTTGCCTTTTAAGGGCTAACGAGCTCCATCTGCCCGGGAGAGGCCCTGACCGGGAAGTACCACGGAATTTGCCCCATTGTCAAAAAAATCAAAATTCTGTCAGTGGCACCAATCCTTTAGCCATCTATTGATGATGTGTTTACCTACTCCTCTCCTCATTCATCCCTGCTACTGCAGGAAGTGAGGCAAACACCATCTGCGCTCCTGCGCCATTAACTAATCAACCCAATGCCTTGAAGTCCTTTTTAATTAGCCTTATACCTCTTTCATTAATGTCACCACTGCCAGCCTGGACTACCAGGAGTGGATAATAATCAGAGGGACGGAATAGCTCAGGGAGTTTCCTACTAATATCCCTCACCTAGAGCCTGGGAAGGCAGCAGATTTCCCAATGGGACGGGTCCAGGTTGGCATATAGGTTTTAGAACAATGAGGTTTTAGAAATTTCCCTTCTCTCACAGTACTACATGTAAAATTTATTTTATAAAACTAATTTTGATCCTAAGAACCAAATAAAAGCTACTGTTACAGAAAAGAA
The DNA here is from genome assembly GCF_022539395.1 of Myiozetetes cayanensis. NCBI lineage: Eukaryota > Metazoa > Chordata > Aves > Passeriformes > Tyrannidae > Myiozetetes > Myiozetetes cayanensis. The sequence goes on along the minus strand of NW_026086604.1, from coordinate 75,279,320 downwards.
CATTTATTATATTATTGGGTTGTTTGCATTTTTTTTTGTTTTTGTGCATATATACATATGAAGTGAGCAGTGGAAATCTTACTAATAGTCCATAATTTGTTTTGTCTGCCTACATATTTTTGTAGGCAGACTTTATGCACTTAATCTAAGGTATTGGAAGGAAACATGTGTAGTATAGCTGGAGGAAGGAGTTTCTATGACATCTTCATAAGTGACTCCTACAGGAAACAAATATAATTACAAATGCACAGATGGATATCTGGGATGATATATATTTGTGCACAGAGTGTTTGGTATTGATCAAGAGGGAAAAAAGCATAAATCTATTAATAAAAACTATTAATGACAAAGCTTCAGAACAAAAATGCTGTACACAATAATGTAACCTAAAAATAGAAGAGAAATTAAACACCTGGACTTCTTAGTATCTGAGAAAAGGGGATTTATTATCTATATTCTGTATGATTTGCACAAAGTTGGGTTTTTTCCTCACTTTTTTATGCAAGAAGGGAACTAAGTCCTTTTGTGGATGAGGTCAATATTTGAAATATAAACTCTGCAGAATACAGGAGTTGTATGCTCCTGTGTCCCTTGTTTAAATCATTAATTTTAATAAATGGCTTTCTCATTGTTACTTGACCTGAAACAATCCTAAAAAAATCCTTGTCAGGACTTTAAGAATGATGTTTCCAGTGCTAGGGAATTTGTATAGAAAAACATTTCTGACGTGGGCAACAACAAATGACTTAAGAGTAACAGTCACTGCTAAATGAATCACATAGAATAGCACAGAGAGTAAATGCAGTAAATACGTAAGACAAATGGGAGGAGTATTAAAAAATACTCCTTAAATCAATGGAGTATTTGGCAGGTATGATATGAGATGAATTTTAAGGTAGAACCTGAGGAAAGGAAGGGTTCTTGTTTTGTAATCTTCATTTTTCACTCCTTAAGATCAGTAGTAGCATCGAGGAACATTTCAAGACACCTGGCACATCAGCAGAGAGGGCAAGTGGAATTTTACAAATTATTTTTTTACAAAAAATACAATGCATATGTATTTCAGGAAATGCCACAGAAAACTTATATGTAAACACAAGGCTGCAGGCTTTAGTAAAAGTCCAAAAAGAGACAACAATGTGTTCTCATTCACATGCAATTCAAGTAACTTGCATAATCTGCAGAAATAAATAGTTAATTTTAACAAATAAGGTCTTTTGCTCTTACTCAAAGTCTGGTATACACATTTAGTAGTCTTCAAGGTAAATATTCTACTTTTTATTACCTTAAAAATGCATGTGTACTGGCTAAATATATTACCACTTGCTGATAAGGTGCTTGATTTTGTGAAGGTTGCTGGGTGCTTTTGTGAACTTTTGACTCTGCTGAGATCATCCAAAAAGACCAAGTCAATACTGCATCCTGCATCCTCTCTTGCTGATCATAAAGACCATAAAATGTGGTAAATTGCTATGTTAGTATTTTATAATTATTAGCTGAACTGTACTTACTAAAATTCTTACTAAGTGATTTGTATTTGGAATTCAAATGCATGCTTTCTGGTATGCATTTAATTTCTGATAGTGTTCTCTTTTTTTTCCTACAAATAATGATAATCAAATTTTATTAACTATATTTGCAATGAAACACTACATCTCATTTTCTCATGTGTTGCATTTCTGCATGTAACTGTAGGAATTTGATTTTAATCAGTTTTGTATTTAATTATTCAATATGTAGGTCCTTTCAAAAAATAAAGATAAATTATGCTCTGCAATGACCTACAGCTTCCAGATCTATGCCTCTGGAAAGACTGCTCTTAGAAACAGAGAAGCAAAACTATAGTTAAATAAATGTATCTTGGCAACACTGTGAGTTCATAAACCTAAGTGACTATCAGTTGTAAGCAGTCAATTTCTCTTGCCATTGAGAAAACCCACAAGAGAAAAAAAACACAACACCCAAACCTCCCCCAATATAACTATAGTATTGAGTGTCTTATTTTTAGGGTTCTTGCTTGTTATAGAAAGATCAAGATCTAAATCTGTGTTCTGAACCTGTGGGTTACAAATCTTAAGGGATGGTGCACAGTTAGAGACTGGGGCTCTCCTTATCCCTGCAAAAGAAAATACAGAGTTGCTGCTTTGCACGCCTCAGTGAGAAAAGGGAAAAACATGCAAGAGTGAAAAGTCGTGCTCATAAAGTGGTGAAAAAGGTGGTAAGAAGAAACTCAGGACTCCAGAAAGAAATCTTTTGTTAGTGATAACATTTATACAGAAAGGCTTTCTGTTTCACAAGCAGGAGAGGTGAAGCTGAAAATCCAGTTGCTGTTGTAGAGAAGGCTCCCAGTTGTTGTGCTGCTTAGTGGTGCTGCCCTGTCTTGGCATCATCTCAGAATGACTTCCACGGCTGCCACTCAGGGGCTGTCCTCTGTAACTACAGCTGTCTGCATAGGTCAGTGTTCCCCCTGCCTCGGTCACATAGGCAGGTGACAAGGAGCTAAAGTAGGGTGTGGAGCTCTGCACAAGTTTGGTTCATGCACACAGCATATGTTCTCATGCATGAATTGTTTCTTTGACATACCGACTGCAGTTTCAATTAACAGGAAAAGAAGGTAACTAGGAGAGCAAGGCAACCATAAAATCTGAATAAGGTCCCAGGAAAGCAAAACAATCCACAGTTGTAATTTTTAGCTATTCTCTCCGTCTGGAAGGGATCTAATTGTTTTCTTTACCTACCTTGAAAGATCAGGCTTTGCAACTCTGGAAACAGGAGAATAGGTATCACAGAACATTGTAATGAGTTGACTGTCCTCCATTAACTGCTTTTAAGTGATTTACTGTGGTTGTTTGTTGATAATGCTTTTTATTAATTCCATCTATTTCCATCTAAATCTCTGGAAAACTTTCATATGTAAAACTTTGCATATGGCTTATCCCATTGTCTATGTTTTTATTTGCTTTTTGATTGCTATTTTAAAAGAAAATCCTAGGAGTGAGAGTATAGATAGATAGGGTAAATTTCCAAAGTCAGACATTGCAGTGTAGTCAGTTCCTTTTCAAGTCATGTCTCCTTAGTGATGAGGTACAGAGCTCAGAATCATTATTAAACAGAAGCACATATGTAAATGAATTTGTGTATCATAAGTTGAACAGTAAAAAATGTTATTATGTAATAGAGAGATCATGTTGAAAGTTCAGGTTTAAACTTATGTAAACACATTTAGACTTGCCCATGGGCAAGATTTTCATATTACAACTTGAAAAAACTGAGGATCTAAGTACCACATGTCTCCTAAAAAGAACATTTATTGCAGAAATAGAATGTTCCTCAGAACAGTCATGCTGCTTACTTCTTATTAAATATACATATTAAGGAAGATGTTTTAATCCTGTTATCTGTGAGCTTCAGAAAGTAGTTCTGAGTTATCTGGAATTATTCTTCACTTTTAAGTGCTGTGAAGAACAAGCTTTGGCAAAAAACACACCATGTGGTATGTGTTGTCAAACTGAGCTTTCTCAAGTAATTATTTTCTGAAAGTAACAGGTTGAATATTATGGATTGTTCTAGTGATGCTCACTGCTGTCAAAAAGTACAATAATAAATTTCAAAATTTAGCATTTCAATTAGAAGTGACTGCCAAAAATCCCCCATGCTCTTGTCCAACATGCCTTGTTTTCTGTATAATTTTGCTTCATTCCTATTTTTGGTTTCTCCAATGAGGAGTTCTACCATTCAAAACTGTCTAGAGACAGTGGGTAAAATTCAAAACTCACTTCAAAATTAATAAAATGTTGTTGGACCCTAGTATTATTAAAAGTTAGCATAAAGTATAAGCAGAACTTATAAGTGGTGTGACATTTGATAGTTAAAATTTACAAAAATATTTTCTTTTTTTTTCTTTTTTTCCTATTCAGGCTACCGATTTTACCTCCCAAATGTTTTATAGTCTCAAGTTTTGAAAATCTTATCTCAGAACAGTATAGAATAAAGGTATTCTATCATTCAAAATGTTTTGCAAATAAGTTATTTCTAGAATTTGTCATTTCAAACAAATGAATTGGTTTTTAGAAAAATGTTTCTTTTGAAAAAGGGTAATAACCTTACATATTTTGTGGTGTGCTCCAACACAAGCTAATTTTTTGATAAAAGAGAGGCTTTATCTACTACTTTTTGTATCTGCTTTTAAAATTTTTGGTATTATAAAAATTATGATTAACAATAACAATTATTTTTAAAATCAGGAAACTTTTGTGCTGTTATGTAGTAGCTCAAAAGCATCATTTTCATGTTCTGTTCAGTTCCCAAAAGAAAAATATGAAAACGTTAGTTAGTACTGAATAAGTGTTAATAACACAGATTTGAATACCAAATATAAAGTATTATGCCTTTAGAATGGAGGTAGTATTGCTATCATGCTGACTATGAAACTAGGAATGTAAACAGACAAAATGTTTACATCCTGTGCCAAGGTATAAAAGTATAAACCTTAAATAATTTATATTAACTTACACTTTAAAAAACCAGAATAGATAACCAGATAAACAGTTTATGTACATTTTATCTGCAAAAATTTTTATAGCATTTTATAGCTTTTTCCCTATATTTTGGAAGTTGTTTGAGCTAGAAAGTCTAAAAGCACATGTATGAAGAAAACCGTCTAAAGGTGTTGCACAGAGAAGAACAGTCCTAAATGTATTATATTACCCCTTCTTTATTCTTTCATGACTGGGGTTTTGTTCACTATTTTCAAAGTTACTCATGTGTTAAGAGTGAGTTCAGGAAGATCATTAGTTTTACAGAATGACAAAGGTGCTGTCTTTATGTAATATTCTATCTGATTAAAAAAGAGATTTCCAAAGTAGGTAGGAAGCTGACACAAGATTGAAAGCTAGAGCTACTTGGAGAAGTAAAATACTGATTTATTTTCAAATTATTTACCCAAATATACGCTTTCATTTCATGCGTTAGAAACTAATGTGCTTCTTTAAGGAAGGGGAAAAATATTGGAGAACCCACCAGCAAATGTGTGAACTAAGCTGTCAAAACATTACTTTGATGTAAGAGAATGTGAAAAATCCTTCTAATATTCACTTAACATAGGTGGAAAAAAAAGAAACAGAAAACAATAAGCTACCTTTTGTATACTTCTTCATTTTCAATTACCTAATAGGTAATTCTTGATCCTCTTTATCATGAAGAGCTACAGCTAGATAAGAAAGACCATAAATTTTTAACAGTCTTGACAGACGTATTGACCCTATTCAAATCCATCTTCAACATTTTTATGAAGTTATATCTATAATGAGGCCCACTGTATAATTTTAAAATGGAGATGATACTTTTAAGATAAGATCTCTCTTTTATTAATAAAACATATTTTTTATATAACAGTGTACATTCCCTTCAGATTTTTTTTAAGATAAAAATAATCATATACAGAGACAGCTCTTGTAATTATAAAACTTGATGCCCAGAGGTATAAAGTACAGATTTTGGACTTCTTTTGTAACTCAGATTACTGATATTATCAGGAATGTCTGTTGTGGATTTAGAAGTTATAGAGGAATAAATATTGTTTTGAGTTACAGGAAATATTTCAGAATTGGTCAGAGTACAGAAGAACGAAGTTCTGTTTAAAGCATAAATTTCTTTCAAATAGATTTCCTCTCAACAGAAATGTGAATCCTAACAATTAAAAAATGTAAGGTTGCTCTATATTCCAGTTTTAAAAACTGGATGAAACTTAATGAATGCATTTGATGGTATACTTGAGGTCTAATAAAAAATATGGCTAATGCTTAAGACAATGTGTGATTGCTGTGTACTCTTTGTATACTGCTAACATACAAATAAAAATATGAAATTTCCTTTCTGTAGGGGGTATTCTCATGAGAATAAATTTTAAATCAATAATATAAATGACAGAAATTTCCTGTTAATTACTAAAATTAATTTGAAAATTAAAAAATTGCCTGTTTTAATATCATGGCATATGTTGATTTCAGTGTGTCAGAATATGATTTATCTAATAAAAAGTAAGAAATATAGATTACTTAAGTGAATGTGTTTGACTTCTGTAATTCACTATCTTGCTTTAGCTGTTGAGTATTATAGGAAAAGAAAGCATTTGGCCAACTTGGATAAAATCATATTAAAATGCAAATGCTATGAATTTTGAGATAATGAAGTAGGCATTGAACTTGGAACACTAATGATCATAATAGTTAAAAATATATGGCATATTTTATACACCTCTACCACTTCTTCTGTTCACTTAGATGAATGTATTGAGATAGTGATACAGGTTTTATATTCCTTTGCCACAAAAATAATTAAGAGGTTTAAATTCCCACCCATTGTCTTACCTGTGTATCTGTTTTATTTTTCTGCTTCTGTAAACAAAATCTTACAGTCCAACAAGTAAGATTCTCAGACGTCAGAAGCCAATTTTGTAGGTTTTGGGGAATCCTAGAAAAAGATTTTTTTTTTTACAAAGTCAATCGCAAATTACTCCATTTGCACTAGACACATAAATTGACTCTGTATTTGACTCGTATTTCAAGTGATCACTGCTGTTAGTTTCTTTCAAAAGAAAAAAAAATGGAGATGACTTCTAAGGCACTACAAAGAGATAATTTTCTCTCTTTCAGCTTTTCTGAATTTTGTAATTTCTATGGTCTTTTAACTGGTTTTGATCCCTAGTTAAACTGAACTCTCCTGTCCCTAACCACTTCCTCAGTAATGAACTTATTCCTCACAAAAGAGACATTTTCTTTTACTTCAGTCCACTAGTAAAATGTTAACCCAGGCAAACATTTTATTTTTAAAGCTGGTAAAAATGTTTTGAAATGGAGGTATAAAGTTACTCTTAGTGATGTATATTTAGAAACCTGAAAAACTGTCTTCACACAGCATTTTTGATTGATGTCACATGGTTCACGTTAAAAAGTAAATCAAATCATCATGAACTTTATAGATTTAACTAAGAAACATCTATTAATTACAAAATTAAAACCTTGAATAACAGTTACCTGCAAGGACATTTTGTCAAATGAAAACTTGAAGGTCCAGTCATGGGCATCCCTCAGGGGTATGTGCAAGCAGGATTAGGTCAGAAAAATCCTGTGGTGGGTTCATCTTGAGGCAGAGGATGATCTGCCAAGCAGAACAAAAGTAGATGAGCACCATGAGAATTTGGTTTAACAAACACTTTTTTTAACAAGCATCTTGGGAGCAAACATTAGTTTGAGCTGCCAATTCTTTTGAATTTTTTTGAGTCACTTTAGATAGAATCCCATTTATCTCTAGGCAGTCCTATTTTAAAAATTAAAATAACTTTGAATCTTTTAGATCGGCTACATCATACTGATTTCCACAAGTCACTAAAACTACTTTGAAATATTTTGTGACTAATTTCTTCTTTTCTTGAACATAATTCATAACTGTAAAAATTTAGATCAATCCCTCTTTGGGGTGATTCACAGATACAACAGATTGCTATCAACAATAACATATAGAATCATAGAATGGTTTACATTAGATGGGACCTTAAAGATCATTTAGTTCCAACCCTCCTGCTAGGACAGAGACACCTTCCACCAGACCAAGTAGCTTAAAGACCCATCCAGCCTGCCCTTGACCATTTCTAGGGACAGGGCACAATATCTCTGGGCAATGTGTTCCAGGACCTCAGCACCCTCACAGTAACAAATTTCTTCCTAACATCTAATCTAAATAGAAAAATGGGACATTAACGTGCTGAGCAGGTAGAAATGGTATTTTGTTATTAAATGGAAGAAGTGCTTGGCTTAAATTACACTTCAAAAATAATGTGATGTAATTTAGTTAGCTTGATGCTCGCGATCCAAAGAGAGTAGTTGTGAAGTAAAAAAGTCCAAATAATTACAGAATTTTGAAGATGTTTTATGTGACCAGTTGGTAAGCACAACCTTAAAAATATAAAATAAATGTTAAGACAAAAAATATGGATATAAATACCTACTAATGAGTGCTGTCTTTGCAGACAACTGAACCCATATATCAAACAGGATCATTTTTCTAGTAATCTGCTTCCTCATCTAAGTCATCCTATGCTGTAACTTAGAGTACAGTGATGCAAAATAGTCTCCTAGAGATGTTAAATTGATTTTTTTACTGAATTAGTGGTTTGATGTGTCAAATAGTCTAGCTCTTGCTAACTGAAAATAATTTTGCTTGTCTTTTCATTAAATGTTTTTCCTGTTCAGGATTTATGTTCATAAGTTCTGTATGAATGATATTTAGTCTTAAAAACAGACCTATATAATTGCATTTAAAATTCTACTGTGTTATGTAACAGAATATTAGAGACTGAAAATTATATAATTTATTCCTGACAAGTGGAAACTATCTCTTTATTTTAAATTATTTACTTTGTTTTACATCAAATAAACAAAAAGAAAGTAAAATCAGTTAATCAAATTTACTTTGCAGTGTTAGGCAGCAACCTTTGATCACATCTCTTTTTTCTAATATAAATTTCAGCACAATAGATTTAAAAAAAAGATATCCAAACATAAAACTTTAAAAGGGGGAGTAGTCTTTTTATGTTACTCCAACATCATCCCTGAAGCAAAAACCATTGATGCAGCTATGTATTCATGACCTTACAATTAAAAACGTATGATTCTCCAGGTGAAGTGTGAAAATTACAAAGAAAGAATAAAACTTATAAGAAAACTTGTTAATTGCTATGTAAACAGAAAGAACTTGTCAACTTGGGTATTACTACGTCCTATTGCAAAAGTCCAGGAAAGTCTGCACAGAGGTTAGGTCAAAACAAGATAATCATCCAGCACCTACTGTGAGCATCTGGCCTTTTCTAGATAGGGGGCATGACCGGAGTTCCTCAGAAATTTTTCTCAACTGCTTATAAATAGGAAAAGTTTCTGTCCCCTAACAGGCTGCATTATTATGTGCTGTGAGTATGTACTGAGCTGCTGGGGAGACTGAAGGAGATTTTGAAAGTTATTTCGTAGAAACTGGAAAGATAAATTGAGTTTGGGACAAAAATGGGTTGAGAAATTCAGAGAGAAACTTGGAACTTTGTCTTACTGAGAAAACTAGGGCAGTGATTCTCAATGAGTCACTTGCTCCATCTGTCAGGTTGCTCCTACCTGCAACTTACATGTCTAATTTAAAAGCAACCTCTCCTATTTAATTGTGTTGGTTTCTTCTGGAAACAGGAGAATCAGAAAGCATTTAGCCAAGGAGTGGAGAGGGCAGATGTTTATGATGCCAACAGGGATAGGAAAATACTAATTAGAAAATACGAATCAAGACTAAATCTAGTAAGAGGTATTTAATCCTCTGACTACCATTATCACAGCTTTCTCTATTAATCTTTACACCAGATATACCAAAGGCTTAAATGTGAAGAGTGAAATACAGAACTCCTAGGAGAATGAGGTGAAAGAGACAGGCATTCACTTCATAACTTTTCATATCAGTAATCCCCTAAACCACATAGCACGGATATGAATTAAATGATTTTCTTCAAAATATCCTCAGGTTATGGGGTGCTGGGATTAAAGCTAGTGAAATAATTTCTTTTATTTGTTTTGTGATTTCTTTTAAATGGGCTTATGTTATTTTCTACTTACAGAATTTATGAGTTAGTTAAATAGTCTGTGAATCTTCTGATCAAACATTATCTATGTAGTAGAGTTCAAATAGTTTTCAAATGTCCTTTTTTTGGTCTATGTTATTAATTTAATTTTCAGTGGTTCATTTTAATTGTAGGATCACTTATATGATATCCACAGTAGCCAGGCAAATATGAAATACTTCTATGAATCTGAAGCTCTGTCCTGCTTTTCTTACAATCACATTCAGATATTGAAAGTGTAAAGGGAAACAGAAGCTAATTTGGGACTGCCTCAGGAAAAGAGCAGGTTGACAATTTCTGGTGGTAGCAAGTCAAGTCTGCCTTGAATGAACAGAGAACAGTGGTTGAGCTTGTGGAAGGTGGTGATTTTTTTTGTTGTGTTTTATCTTGTTCTCTGAACTTTTCTCCCTGGTATTGAACACTTCCTCCTGGTGTTCAATTGAAAAAAGACCATTCCAGGATAGATAAAAAAAGAGGTCTCTTGGGGAAGGTGAGATGGATTTTATTCAGCAATAGAAAGCAAATGTAATTTTCATCTCTGATTTCATATATATACATGTTAATATATACATAAATATATATGGATGCCTACAATATTTATGCGTCTGAATATGGACCTGAAATCTTGTATACTTGAGCCACTGAAACCACACAATGTCCTTCTTAACCAATGGAGTTATATGGTAACAAACAATTCTATCCTTTCAATTCTTCTTATGAAGAAGAAAGGTTACAGAAATCTTTGGATTCAAATGCTTCAGACTCCTTGGAGAGAAATTATAGGTCTATAAATGGGACTTTGCAGAAATCAAGTAGTCAGTATGAACTTCATAGTCCCAATTATCATGTTTTCTTATCTGTCTGTGTATAAAATATACAAAAAAAGTAGTTTCTAATGCAAGATATATAAAACTTACTTTCACTGCTTTTGAAGTATTCTTATCTTTTAGATGTCCAAATAGATTAAATCACTTCAGTTTTATCTGATACAGCATTACTATAGTTTGGTTTTTTAGGTTCATAATGGAAAGAATGTTCACAAAAGTAAGTACCTTACAGGAAGTATACAGAAGTACGAAAGCTCCTGTCTAGCCCAATGATCATAAAATCATAGAATCATAGAATTAACTGAGTTGGAAGAGACCTCCGAGATCATCAAGTTCAACCCTTGATCCAACACCACTGTGATTACTAGATCATGGCACTCAGTGCCACATCCAGTCTCACTTTAAAAACCTCCAGGGATGGTGAATCCACCACCTCTCTGGGTAGCCCATTCCAATGCCTGATCACTCTCTCTGTAAAGAACTTCTTTCTAATATCCAACCTAAACCTCCCCTGATAGAGCTTAAGCCCGTGCCCTCTTGTCCTATTGCTGATTGCCTGGGAGAAGAGACCGACCCCCACCTGGCTACAACCTCCTCTCAGGTAGTTGTAGAGAGTGATGAGGTCTTCCCTGAGCCTCCTCTTCTCCAGACTAAACAAACCCAGTTCCATTAGCCTCTCCTCATAGGACTTGTGCTCAAGTCCCTTCACCAGCCTCGTTGCTCTTCTCTGGACCTGCTCCAGCACCTCAATGTCCTTCCTGAACTGAGGGACCCAGAACTGAACACAATACTCAAGGTGTGACCTCACCAGCTCTGAGTACAGGGGAAGGATCACTTCCCTGCTTCTGTTGGCCGCACTGTTCCTGATCCAGCCCAGGATGCCATTGGCCTTCTTGGCCACCTGCGCACTCTGCTGGCTCATGTTCAGCCTCCTGTCGATCAGCACCCCCAGGTCCCTTTCCACCTGGCTGCTCTCCAGCCACTCTGTGCCCAGCCTGTAGCGCTGCAGGGGTTGTTGTGGCCAAAGTGCAGGACCCGGCACTTGGCCTTGTTGAACTTCATCCTGTTGGAATCAGCCCAAGTCTCCAGCCTATCCAGATACCTCTGCAGAGCCCTCTTGCCTTCCAGCAGGCCGACACTCCCTCCCAACTTGGTGTCTTTTGCACAATGGTGCTTACTGAATGAGATTCATTATTTACTTTCATGACATTAAAACTTTGTTACATCTAACCTTATGAATGAACATCCAGGACTAGAAAATAATTTTGATTTAATTTCTTCCTGTTCTCGTGAATAAGTTTAAGGAAAAATGGCTTTTTCCAAGTCCTGGGGGGTCTTGATCAAATTATTTTGGTGGGATAAGTGAGTGAGTCTAATCAAAAATTGAGATTGCCGATAAAATTCTCAGTTGACAACTGATGATCTCTATGGTTTTTTTTTTCTCCAGGTGTTTTTCATCTTCTTTTTTTTTCTCTTTCTGTTCTGTGAATTAACTATATTCTGACTGATTCATAAATGAGTGAAAAGTACATTTTGATGTAAAGGTGAGGAGTGCACATTGATGTGAAATATGATAATTAAAGCATTTAGTATCTTTTAATATCAAATTCATTTATTCTGTTGTAAGTAGAGAGGAACTGAAGCATTGACATTTCAATTTGTATGACGTTTGGACTTCTGATTTTAGCTCTGACATATAACTAAAAGCACAAAAAGGATTTGTATTGAGAAATTTGAATTTAACCTCCTCCTAAAATTCTGATTATTTAGATTTACTGTCCTGAATTTGTGCTTTTTCTGGTTCTAAATGATATCATATATTAATAACTATCATGTCAGTAAATCTGATGAGCAGATGTCATCACATCTTAGTCACTCTGGAATGAAAAAAAAATATACAGTTATAATCTTAATTTAATTGCACTTTGTGTAATTTACCTGTTTTTAACTCTTGTTATAGTTTTCTTTCTTGTAGATATGGGGTTTATTTCTGAAAAAAATGTTACAGTAAATAGTCCTGTCTATGATGCCAGGTATGCTAATATTTGAAACTAAGATTTAGCTTTTATTGGATGGATGTGCATGGTACTGAAATTGGATTTTCTACTTGAAAACAGAATTATAAAAATATAAATATAAAACAAAATTATAATACTGTGGTTAATTTACAACCACATATATTTCTATATGCAAACCTCAATGTTATATCAGAGTTCCTGCAAAACAGCAGCCTTTATCTGGCTATGTGAAAGCACAAAGAACTGTGAAATTAGAAACCATCCAAAGGATCTTCTTCTATGTATTAGTATTTTAAACTGGAACTGAAGTTAGCATATCCTGCTTAATGTGTATATTGAGTAAAGTGAGATTGTAGTATCATTTCTTGTAAGTCAATTAGAAAGACCTTTCCTTCTGCAGTTAAGGAGTCTGAGTGTTCATCCACGTGCTGAGGGAAATCTAAGTTGAGAACTGGCAAAGCCTTTTGCTGAAAGAGGTTTGCTGTGGGTGTCCAGTAACGGTTGTGCTGCAGGCACAGGGCACCATATTAATCATTTTGCAGGTCAACAGCTTACGCCTAATGCTGTCTGGTCATACTGGATTCACAGACCATGCCCCGGAAGGAGTCATTTTGTACAACATTCATCCTGACAGTGGCCTAGTTGCTGGTTGTAAAGAAATTCTGAACAAGTATTTAAGTACTTTACCGAGCCCCCCACACTTAGAGAACTTCCTCTACTTAAAGACTTCCAGGCATCTGTAATTGGATACAGGTCAGCATTGTACTTGTGGGACTAATGAATTTTTAAGTGTGACTTTTAGTGTATGCAGGATGTGTATGCAGAAGGTTACTGCTTAGGTGAGAGTCATGACCCTAAGGGCTCTGCCAGCTGTGACTGTCCTTGCCCAGCCCAAGGGGTTTACCCTACCCTATCCATTCACAGAATTACAGAATGTGCTGAGTTGGAGAGGACATGCAAGGATCATAGAGTCCAACCCTTAACCTTGCATCCCCGGGACCCAAATCAGACCCCTTTGCATCCCTGGGACCCACTGTCAGCCCAGTGACCCCACAGCAGGGCTGGCCTCCTGCTCCCCACAGCCTTGCCCTGTCCAGCCATGGTACCTGTCAAACTGAGCCTACCCATGACCACACATCCTCAGGCAGGTGCCTGATTCCCAGGGCTGGAGTTTCCCTGGAGTCTCCTGGTTGTCCTGTTCCTGGCTAGGTTCCTGTTCCTGGCTAGGCTCCTGTTCCTGCCATCACCAGCCCTGGGAACCCTGGGGCTCCTGGCACCTTGAGCAAAAAAGGGGCATGTTCTTGAGAACTTTTTCTGACTATGATCCTTATCTATTTCTTATTTGGAAATAGAATAAAAGGTCTTGCCTCAAAAAGAAAGCATTATTTCATCACGAGGGTAATAAACCAACACACTTTTTAATGTGTGAAACTCTTAGACTGAGAAGCTCATACAGTGGGCAGTGCAAACACTTCAGCGTGACATGCCTTAACAAATATTTCTAAAGATGGGCTGAATTCACACCACATACTTTGAGACAGTTGTGAAACTCAAACTGATATATAACTGAAATGTTTCTGGTAATATTGAAAGGATATGAGTATTCCCAAAGTTTGTTTCGTTCATATGTGACCACAAATGAAAATATAGATTGGACAACTGCTCTGGTTTCAGACGGTGCCTTTTTTTCTGATAATGAGATCTTTGGTATTTCTTCTAGTTCATGTTCATTTCAAACCAAAGACATTTTGAACACAAGACACTGCTGGGAGGGGTTGATTTGCTGGTTTACTTGTTTTTAGGGATAGCAAAGTAAATATGAGTTTGTTATTTCTGTGATGTTTGGTTTTTTTTTTTTTTTTTTTACTTTTCTTTTTTTTCTTTCCACTGTGGAACAAACACTACCCATAGTTACTTAATTTTAGATGTTTAAGAAGGAAGAATGTAGTAAACAGGTTACAGGATTTTCTTGATTTTATCTAATAGTATTTTACTCTAAAAAATTTTCTGTTAAAAGTAGCTTCCTGGATATCCCTGCTACCATCCTCCTTATTTTTCCACCATTGTCATTGCACGTGACATTGCACATATTCTGTGAACATGACATCTACCAACTGATGTATTACTGTACTCCTTATAGAGCTATTCATACAATCACTGGTGTTCATGAATGTGAGAGAGTCAGTTCAGAATACTTAAAGGATCATGTGGTGATGGTTTGTATTCAGTTTGCAGATACATAGCTATGGGGTATCAGGTCCTGTTCCTGGGAAACAAGTAGAAACAACAGGTGTATTTTGTCTCCATAGTGCTTGACTCCATAGGTATGAGAGTACCTTGGACTTGACAACTAGTGGAAGAATGAGAACATTCACAATCTGGACATCACTGACTAACTGATTCATCTCCAGTGGTTGAGAAGCAGGAGCTGTATAAATTTGTCAGTGTTGAACAATTTCACAAGGAAGAAACAAATCACATTGCAAGGCTATTCAAATGTTCTTTTTGCCAATAATAAGTCTGACAGTGAAGTTGGTGCCCCTGAAGATTTGCAGTTCTTTATTTTCTCAAGGCTAGAACAACACATCAGATTTCTCACTTAAAATATTTTTTTTAGGGAAAAAAAATCTGTACAGAGGGTTTTATATAATAGCTGCCATAGCTGTCTCTAAAAGCATACAGAAAAAATAAAAGTTTTCCAGAATTCAAAGTTATTTCTCTTGCTCATGGGTTTACACTTATGTACAAGTACATAAGTAAACAAGTGTAATACAAAAGGGACAACAAGTTCCCTGTACTTGTTGTACAGGGAAAACTAATTATAAGTTTAATGTCCATCAGTAATTAAACAAATAATTAGTTCCATGTATTTTAATATATATGTGGAAGTAGATAGAGATGAGGAGAGGAGGTTGTTTTAAGGAGATTGCTATGATGTCAGTTCTGTTCCACTTTTTCCACAAACTTTTTACATTATATGTATAGCTATCTCAGGTATGATTTTCAAAGCATTGTCTACCTTTCTCTGGGGTTTTGTGAGGATAAATGCATTAGCATCTGAGTCATCAAGATGCTCTGAGGGTAAGGCACAAAATAACTGTGAAGATAAAATTAATATGTTTTTTCTACATTCTTGTACACAGAGCTTGCCTTTGTTTTCTACTGATTTAATCTGGTATTAATCAGTGCTATCTTTAGTTCTGTACATTGATCTATGGCTTTTCTCTTCCTCTACACAATCTCCTTGTAGGACTCCACAACACCAGCAAGTCAGGTAAAAAAATTTCTGCCTGTATTCTTATTGAATAATTTATACAGTGTTTGTAAGGCCAATGCTGTGTCAGAGCCTCTATTATGTCAAGTGATTACACATGCACAGTGTGCATGCAACCAGCCAAGAGAAGTCAAACTGTGAGATGTAGGTGCATTTTGAGGGAAAATCACTATAAAAGTCAGTGCTTTCAAGTGTTTTTTCAAATATTTTTCAAAAATTTAGTCTGAGAAAACACCACCAACACCCTGTCTTTTCTTTATTGTGAGTTTTTGTTCTAAGTGGTATGTGAAAATGTTTTTGATTTAAGGAGATTTCTTATGGATTAAATGGGATTATTGTTCTGCATATATGCCAGCTGTAAGGAACTAACAGAGCCTAATGACCCTTTTCCAAATAGAAGTGCAGGTCACCATCTAACAATGAATTTAAAGGAAAAAAAATGACAACACTTTTGTTGGCCCATATTTATGTAACTATTCCATGAAATTGAAAGACAAAGTGCCTTGGAACGTATCAGGGAAATGTCTGAATTGCCAACATGACTGAGAATGGAAAAATGCTAGACACGTAAAACCTGACAAGTGCAATTCGAAAGGAGTTCGGACTTGGTTAGAGTTTCATTTTCATAGGTTCTAGAATTTTAGATATTCTTTTCTGTAAAAGGGGGATTATATCAGGTATGCCAGATTCTTTAATTTTCTCTGCAGAAAAATAATCCATGAGGCTCTGAATTTTGGGTAACTGCTTGCTTTATAAGGCAATGATAGCTACCTCTGAAGAACAATTATTTACTTACTTGCACTGACTTCAAATATTTGCTTTAAATTTTGTCATGCAGCTCCTGTATGTTTCTTTTGGTGATTAACATAGTTTTAATTGCTTAAAAAAAGGTTTTAAATAATTTCATTTCTATTTATAGTACAGAATAATGCCGACTTCACTGCTTTTCTCTGACAGCTCTATACTTTGTAACACAATCAGTTCTGTGGGTTTGAACCTATTCTTCTAAACCTGGCACCATAGTACCTAAGACATGACCTAGGACACTACCTAAAGACATGTAAGGTCATGTCTTTTAGAAAGAGCAGAATTAATTATTAACTACTCAATTCCTATACAGACAAGTGTCGAGGAATACATATAGTGCAGGTATGCAGTGAGAGCTGCAGGTTAAACTCTGGGTGGCAGGAGCCCTGAGCAAGAGGTTGTGACCTGCTGACCCTTTGTATAACAAAAGGACTGGGAACCTGTGGCCCAGCCAGGGAACCAGACACTGAGGGAAATGGCAGGTGCCAGGATCCCCAGACTTTCCCCTGCTTAGACTATAAGAGTATAAAAGACCAGGGATTTCTTTGTTCTGGGTTCCTCCTTGGAGGCAGCAGTTCAATCTCTAATTTTACTACTATAACATGATTAAATTATTTGAAGAATCCAGATGCCTGAGACTCTCCTATGGGAAAGCTGGGGTCGAACCGGTGATGAAACCTGGTCTAACTGAGAGTATGGGGGTGTAGCTGTGAAGGAGCCTCAGTCCCAGCTCAGGTGGTGTGACTGTGACTGCCAGAGAGGCTCCTGGATGGTCACACAAAAATTTCCTTAACACAAAAACTAAGAGGAAGAATTGTTGATATAACATTTTTTCTTAGCCAGGAAAGGTCTACCTGCCTTTTTTGGTAGTGGTTTGGTTTCTTCAGAGTGCAGAAAAACTTTTGTGGACTGAGCTGATGTTGACTTGGGGTTTTGAAAAGTAGATGAGAAAAATAATGTAATATTCTCAGAAATTGAAGATCTACTCCTTAATGAAAATACAACAGATTAGTCTATGTCAATATTGATACCACTGTTACACATTATTCCACTTCTGTTGCAAATTTACAAAACATATCCTATTTCTAAATATGCACAATACTTATCCAATTATATCTTCTGAGTTAAATGGAGTATGGTCTTCTCACAGAAAGTTTATGTAGACATTTAATCTGGGAGCTCTTAAAATAAAACATAACCTAGATATTAATAAGTACAAATGTTCAGAACTCAGAATAGATAGAGCCAGTAGTAACTGCTCATCTAAATCTTTTTAAACATCTCTGAAATGTTACCTCTTAGCTCTTAGGTCCAGCTGCTCAAGAAGATGCCGAGAATTTAGTGCCAAGTTTCTGAGACCACTGTCAAGTTTCCTTAAAAAAAACTAGGAATTGCGTTGGATTACTGCTAAATTTTACTGGAAAATAATAAAGAATTTTATAATATTAGTAGTGGAGAACCCCTCCTCTGGAAATTAATATAACAGTAGTTCTTTGATTCAGTACCAGGGTGCTGCAAGTGCTGGTAGCTTCAAGGTATCCCCTGAGAGGAGAGCAGAGCAGGGGCCTTGCTCGACAGGTCCTGTTGCATCATCCCTAGTAGGGTCATTCATTTAGCTATAGAACTGATGGTTTGAAACTGCTAATATTTGCATAATTTTAAAATACTTTTGTGACAAACTTTGAACTAACAATCCAACACTTTGAAGAAGACCATTGTTATATTTAAAATCTGAACCTAATATTCTGAGGAAGATTTTCTAGTCACATAAACAACTGTCTTCCTTGGGGTTAAAATAAAAGTACTAAGTGTGATGTCAAATTATGTTAATTACTGGTAAAAAAACCCAAAAACAAAACAAAAAAAACACACACCTCTTTCTTTTTTTCCCTTGCATACTTGCAGGAAATAAGAAAGTCTTTTCCTATTGTAGATGCAGTTTCTCATAAGCACTGATGTATTTATGAGATGATGACAACTGGGAGCACTAGCAATTGATCAGTCCTGTCTGTGTCAACAGAAGGCAAGTGGGAATTAAGCTATTAGTATTGGGAAAAGCAGCATCAAAATTCTAATTTTTTTTTTCTAAAGGTCATATAGTTTACTCCAATGAAACATTGCTGGAACTCCAGCTGAATTGTGGGGTTTTTTCCAATTGATATATGGTAAGGCTTGAAAGTACCTTGAAAGTTATCTCATACCTTAATATCAATCAAGTCCTAATTTTTATAAACTTAGTAGTTGTAGAAAACCAAACAGAGTGCTGGCAAGGCATATGATGTTGAACTTGAATGCATTTGAGAAATGATATTCAAAAATATGAAACATTAATCATACATTTTCATTTAGATGTTAGCAAGACAAGCACTTTTAAACCTGACTTTCCCATGTACTAAAGGCAGACAGAAAAATCTTACCCTAATGTCCCTATTTCAACCTTAGCTCTCTACCCAGTTCACTCCTTTTCAGTTCTGTTTTCTCTACTCCACTTAAAACCATGCACAAAAACACAGTAGTATTATACACTGAAGGAAAAAGATCTTTTTTTTCATAGCAAACTCAGAAATACCCACAGAGTAGAATGACATTGATTTCTAAAAACACACTAAGTGATTGCACTCAATAAATCATCTGAAAGGTATAAGCAAAATTGTCAGCCTGTTTACAGGTGACTAAGTAGGCTGACACTACACCAAGGTACATAAGCTTGTGCCTCACTGGACTATGAAGTCACAGGGAATACTAACTGAAGTAGCTCTCATACATATGCAGTGCAGAATAAAAATCAACCTGTTTAAATAGCTGCCGCTCATATATGCTTTCTTCTCTTCTTTGTGGCATGGACCAGGGAAAACCTGGAATAGTTCCTAAATGAATAGAGTTTTTAGCTTGGTGCACTATCATTAATGGATCCTTATTTGAACCTCATAATCTACAAGAAAACTGTGATGATTCAGGGTCTGCTTCATGAGCCATTCAGACTTCATATGAAAAGCCGTGAGAGGTGAGAGGCAGTGATCTGAGCCAGGAACCCTTTCAGTCGTACAATTTTCTGATAGCACTGTAGGTGAAGCAGAACTTGTAGCTTAAATGCTCAGTTGGTCAGTCACTCCTTCAAACACATGGGCACTGTGTTGGACTTTCAGAACACTTTTGTGCAAACAAGATGGAAGAAGGAGATGGAGGTCCTTTGTAAACAGTAATCATGCTCACATTACAACAGGAGTGGTAATTAATGCATTGTCTTCTCAACATCATTGTGTAAACTGTCTCTTTACAGTCAGAATGCTCAGAACCTGTAGCTAGTAATGTACTCTTTTTTACAAAATATTGCTGAGACGTACCTTAATTTTACAAAACAATTTTTGGAGTTTAGCATGAAATTCAAATTATAAATCCTATGGGTTTCTATCAACATTCAGCTTATTCAACATTTTGCTTATTCAGCAAAATAAACATTTTGCTTTTCAAACTGTCACCTCACTAGTGTTTCTAGATGCTTCTTACTGCCTAAAATTTCAGTTGTTAAATGCTATCAGTATAAGTCTTTCAACAAAAATATAAGTCTCTGATAATGTATCATATTACAAAGTCCTGAAATTTCTTTCTTTAAATTAATTCCAATATTGTCCTGGTGCATAAGAATAGGTCCTTATATTAAAATTCTTCCAGATTTGCCCGTTCAAAGCACATTCTTATTCTCCTTCTTTGCTTCCAATCTTTCACAGAGATGTCTTCCTTTCTTTGGTAAAGATCTATAGCACAATGACCTGTAAGGGTACAACATTTTGTCTTTAGTATGCTTTACTTGTCATTGTGATAGTAGTTAATTGTAGCCAATGATGTTAAAAAAAATATTAAAAGGTTGATTAAAGAGGACTGTAGTTTTACTTATGGCATTTCCTACCTTGAGCATCCATTCTTGATAATCTCACACTTAAATAGTCTTATTTGGAAAAATTTTCTTCTATCAAAACCTCAGCAGGAAAATTGAATGTTATGATATGTAATTCCTGCTTTGACGTCTTAAAGGAATTTTCAAGCAGATATGCTCCCACTTTTCTTCTCTGAGTTGAGGTTTTGTTGAAATCATACTGAAGCAGCAGCATCTCTTCCTTTGATAGGAAAAAGAGTTTGTCATGGCAGTCATGACATACAGAGTTTTGTGGATTCTGAGATGACAAACTACAACCATAAGATATTCTAGGAGTATTTTCAATTAAAAAGAGTTGACTTTTCACTCGGAAAGCTAAACTTTTATCAGAAGGTGAATATTTCATGAGAATTTTGCTTAACTGAAAACTCAGGTTTCCATTAAAAGTATATAACATTGAAAAGAAGCTTGGTACATTTTTCCATCTGTTTTATTCTCCATTGCTTTTCACTTATTGCTCCTTTTCTAAGACATACGATGTCTTATTAGATTGCACTACTTGATGTCTCTCTTTTTTTTTTTTTTTTTTTGTATTTTTTTCTTTGCTGGTTTCTTACAGCAAATGTTATTTTTAAAAGCCAGGATGAAGGGGATAAAACAACAGGAAATCTTATCCCCTTTCCACTTAACTTTTTTCTGAAATTTCCACTAAATTGATCAAGTATCCAGTTAGGGTATCTAATGATATAACATTGTTGCAAGTGCTCTCAGTTCAGTCAGTTGAACTTTCACAAAGGCTCTCCAAGACCTCTGCTGAATTCCATTCATTAACAAGAGGTAAAACATGTGCAGTGCTTCTTTCTTCCCACTGTCCTTCACGTAAGATGTAGCAGTTAAGTATATTCTCTTCAGTTTCCCTAAGAATACAACCAACCTGTTGGATGCCTATTCCAATCTGTGTCTCTTACATAAGTAAAATGTTCACAACTAACATTTCTATTTCCAAAAAAAAGTAAATACTGACAGTGTATTTCTTTTTCCATTTTCATCCCTGCAATGAGAGAGTTTTAGATGTGTTCCAGGTACTTTGTTCCTTTCTGACTTGACATATTCAATTTTATAGCTATTGTGTATCATTAATATGAAGTAAAGGAACTGAAGTAGCATCTTGGCAAACCTGACCATCATTTTGTCATAGATGTGTTATTATGTATTCAGAACATATAAAGGATCTATGATTTGACCTTTTAGTGTTTGAATGTATTGTCATTAATTTTTTTGAAATGTAGAGATAATTTAATACAGATAATGTAAAGACCAGAGCAACTCTGGTGACTTTTTTCATGTATGCTTTCTTTAAAGTCAAGCAGTAAAACTGTACTTTCAAAAGAAAGATTTCCATGGTAACAAAAGGGAGTGAGGGAAAGTAGATATTTCTAAATCACGTGTCTTTTTAGCCAAGAGTATTCCTGAGATGCTTTTATTTGTTTACATGACAAGAAAACAAAAAAAGAAAAATCAAGGATATTTTTGACAGATTTTTCTACATTTATGGGTAATAATGAATGTCAGTTCTCTGTCAACAAGATTTACAAAATCAAGAAATTTACATAAATAAATAAGGAAAAATAAGGTTTCCCAAGACCGCTCTTAACAGACCCTTTATTTCCTGAAGATACCTGCTTCTTATCCTTACTAAAGGTCTAATAAAGTGAAGGATGTGGAGTAGTGAGCCTGAAGAATTCCAGCATATTCCTAATTTACTTCTAAAAAATATTTGTAGGAGAGTTCAATTTCAGAGTGTTTTTGACCTCTGGAAGTTGATATTTTCTCTTTAAATAGGAGCATTTTACGGGTATGCATAGCAATTAGTGCAGGGACTGCTATCCTTGATGATGATCTATCAGATGGCATAACTGTCAAGCATAACTTTTAAGACCCTGCATGTGTGGATATAGGGTCAAATGTCTGCAATGTTAGACTGCAAGTGCCTAGTGAGGTGATGTCACAAACCTCAGTGGCAGAAACAAGGGTCCTATATTGTGTAGGCATATAGTCAATCATCTTAGCAGATAAATGAAAAATGCAAAATATCAAAAAAAAGCCTGGATAATTTTTTTTTTTGGTAAAAATTACAAATCACATTTTTAATTTATATGCTGGTAAAATTGTATGGGTTTTTATATCTAGGACACAGTATATTCTTGAATTATGCTCCCAGTGTTTTCTGACGAGTGTTTCAGTCCTTGAATTTCTGTGGAGTCAGACATACAGATGTACATACAAGTAGTGTATGAAAGCACAAAGTTTCTTACTTCAGCTGGAAGGACGGTTTCTAGTGGAAACATGCAGAACTTTAGTGGTATCTGAAGGCAGATATCAATATCATATTCAAAAATGTTTGAACTATTTAGATATTTAGCCTATGGATACCAGTCTTTAACATATTACATATGGACCCCAAACTTCAGTTTCTGGACATTGATGTTGCACTGTACTTTGGGTGCACTGGCTCAAAATCCAGACCATAATTTCTTTATTGAATCACTTTAATGCAACACACTACTTGTGACAGCAAGGGATAGGCTGAAGGAGGGAAATCTACCAAATATATTTCAGTCTTCCTACCTCTTTCTCTAATATACTTCTGTGTATATGCTGAGTCAAGCACACACTTTTTTCATCTCTTATCTCAGTGAAGATAAGCTGTACATTTAAGGGAAAAAAAAAAAAAAAAGAAAAACACCCTGCTGAAATGCTGAACTTGCTTTTACTTTAAGTAGACAAAACTACTTCTCCGGTTACCACAAATATAGAAGAGGTTTTTTTGAACTAGAGCAAGTTTTGTAGTGCAGGCACCAGCTGCTCCTTCTTGCAGGTTTTCATCATCTGAGGCAATGTAATTTCTTGGTCATAAGCGGGTCTTGCGGACCAAGATGCTACAGGACATTGTGATCCCTGTGAAAGAGAGAGGACATGGTTGCAACACGTAAATGTATGGGTTAAGTATTAATTCATTACAGGAAAATGATGTTAAGGACAGCAAACAAAATAAATAAGTTTTTATAGTTTTGGGGTTATTTTCTTAGAGTAAAATAATGCAAAACAGAAGCAAATCAAGCTCCCTATTCTTTAAGAACAGTTGGGCAACTGAAAACTAGTTTAATAATCATATAAATGCAATATATCTGATACAAAATTTTCAAGGATTCCTATAACTTTGTTAGGCTGATACCAAAACCAGCAGTGGCCAGCTATAAGAGCAGAATCAATAAATTACCCTGAGATTAGCACAGGGATTGGTTAGAACATGGTGCTAATAACACCAAAGTTGTGTGTTTGATCTTCATATGGACCATTCACTTAAATGTTGGACTCAATGATCCTTGTGGATCCCTTCTATCTCAGAATATTCTGTGAAATTTCCAATAGCAAGACATGTCATTGAGAGAAGGACATGTAGGACCTCATGTAGGACCACTGTATCAAAATTTCTGATTGTTATGGTTTAGGAATGCTATTCCCTAATTTAGTATTCCCACTAAAATGAAAAATATGAGCTGCTTCCCATGAGAGAGAAAAAACGCAGAGATCCTGAGCTAAGAACAATTTACTAGAAACAGCAATGAAATAAGAAAATGATCAGTTACAGTAACAACACTAATGGAAAAACATTCAAAAAGAGGGTGATTTATTTGCTGAAAATGCTCACTGACCGACCTAGTGCCATGTGGCCCCTCAGACAAATGGTGCTGGACCCTCCATGCACCACCTTTTTCTTCGCAACAGCAAGCTACGCCCTTCTCAGAAGTGAGAATCCCTTACTTCTACCCTCTAGCGGTGACATGGGTGGCAAAGAATTACAATCTAGACATACCCCAACTCTGCTCCAGGATCTGCCCCCTTATGGCTACTGTGGAAAATTAACCCTGTCCTTGGCCAAAACCAGGACACTGATAAATCAGAATAGCCACAAGAGATGATCATGTTTACCATATTTTTTACCAAAATAATTTTAAAGATGTTAAGTACGCATCAGTAAATAGATGAATAATTGCCAGTTGGTACTGCTTCTCTGTGATGTGATTTACCTAACTGTAGGCTATTTGTTAAGTATTAATTAAATTAACTAAAAACTTGCTGTAAGTTTAGGAACTTAATAAGAAATGAATTAGTTTATTTATTGCATTAACTGCCTGCAGGCAGACAAATTACTTACATGTCATCACAGTTTATTTCATGCTATTATTTTGTACTTTAAGAAGCACTCTGCTGAATATTAAATATAGTAAGATATTCCCATCTACCTCATTTAGCAAACTGTTTCACTCAGCTGCATGGCTGTCAAGTACATACCAACATGTCTGAGGAAGAATTCAAATCCAAATCTATTTATTTTGCCATATCCAATGCAGTACTGATTTATACTGGAAAACAGTGTTAGAAAAGGGAAAAGTCCATCTGCCTGGAGCTACAGTTACAAGAAGACTGTAGCCTCATTTCCCACTTTCCTGCAGGAGCAGTGTCTTTACTTGTGCATCTGCCTCACCACTTCCACTTTTCTTCAGCTCTCCAAGGCATGTGTCACAAAGGAGCACAGGAGCTAAAATTCTGCTTTGAGACAGAAAGGAGATTTCAGTGGAAGGGGAAGTTACACCAAATCCCATCAGCCAAATTTTATGCACTTGAAAGAAGGAGTAGAAGTGCACACACAGACATTTATTTACAGCACAGTCTACCTAGTGGTCAGACAGGGCAGAACACACTAATGATTTTAAAGGTTGCTTTCAAGACCCAGGGACTAGCAGCAACGTCATGTTTTCCAAGACAGAAGAGTCAGAATTAAAGACGTAGCTGCTATCTCTCCATTATTCTCCATTTCCTAAAGGAAATTTAATTCGAGTTTGTTTCAGGTAGTACAATGCTCCTTTACTGAATATTTACATCTCGTCTCAGGTCTGTGATGCTTTGTGTTTCAGAAGTGAGTATTCATGGTAGTGGTGTGGAAATGTGATAAGAGGTGATCAAAATATAAAGTGATGA
This sequence comes from Myiozetetes cayanensis, assembly GCF_022539395.1. Lineage (NCBI taxonomy): Eukaryota > Metazoa > Chordata > Aves > Passeriformes > Tyrannidae > Myiozetetes > Myiozetetes cayanensis. The sequence goes on along the minus strand of NW_026086604.1, from coordinate 75,253,828 downwards.
CAAAAGATTGTAGCCTTAGTTGCTTACTAGAGCTAATTTTCAGATAGAATACTGTAAAGTTAGAATATGGCCTTGCTTGCTTATGCTAACTTACAGACAAGATATGGTTAATTTTATAATGAGGATTCTAGAAGGAACAAAAAACCTTGGAGTTTTGATAAGGAACTTTGAGGCTTTGAGGAGAGACCTTGAAGGTTGATAAAGAGGGACTCCAAGAGAAAGAGACAAGATGAAACCTGTTTTGAGATGATCGACCAGTGCCAGCCCAGGAGTTCTTTGCGAAGGTGAAAAGTTCAGAACTGAGGAATACTTCTTACTTCATCCAACAGACCCCCAGATAAGACCCCCAAGGGGCATTCTGAGCAGAGTTATAGGAGTGGTGTATGTTATTGATTTCCCCTCCCACTTTTCAGGAATTTGCTGACACAGGTAATGCATATGTAACACAACTAATGTATATGTAATACAATTAATGCATATGTAACATTATATCACCTAAGAGCAGTTGAACAAATGCAATGGGCAGGCATGCTGGACAAAGATATCCCCCATGCACCTGGCACTGTGAATAAACACAGCTGCTTCAATACTCTTTTGGGGTTTGTTTCAGCATGTCAAGTGCTAGAGGATCATGTGCCAAAGAACAGAGAGAACAGCTTGACGAACATTGAAGGTTGGATAGGGAGGGGCACTCCAGGATAGAGGTTTTTTCCCTTTATCTCTAGAAGGTGCTCTCCCCCTCTCCCCCACCACAAGGTCTCCATGGCCCCCTGAAGAGACCACAGGACAGCAGCAGCAGGGAGAGAGGAAGAGAGTTTATTGTTCTGGATAGCCACATAAATAGCTCTTGGAGGGATTACAAAGTGACCATTGGAAGTCCAGGAGGTCTTACAAACCAACCAAAGAAAGGGTTAACAACCAATAGCAAAACTTTCAGGTATCTCTCAGGACATTCCAAAGTAGAAATAAGGCTGAGAATCCTGGGAAGAAGAAGGTGAGTTTGCAAAAGTTACAAAAGCCATTTTGGAAACGTTCACTTAAAAACCTCTGTCTTCCCTTATACACTGAGAGCCTACTGCAACAACAGCTGAAAGACTGAATCACCTTCATAAGTAGTGGGTACACTTACAGTAGTTCTAGAGTTAGGACTGGGAGAAGTAAATACCCTAGTTAGCCCTGTGAACCATACTTTGGGCAAAATAGTGAAATAGACTTCAAGAACATGGACTTGATTCCCTTCTGGGGAAAATAAACCATATGATCAGTTTTAATCATTTAAAGCATGTGCAGTGTCAATGTCAAGTCCTTAGTGATAGTGGCTGAGGTCACAGATGTGTTGCAGTATATAAAAGGATGTAGAAGTTGTGAGTTGTTTGAAGTGAACATGCTTCCAGGATGGTGGTGTAACTCTTCGTGTAAACCTTTCTTCTTCCCAAGATCCCTCACTGTACTTTGGAATGTCCTGAGAGATGCCTGAAAGTCTCCCTATTGGTTGTTAACCCTTTCTTGTCATTGGTTGTTTGTAAGACCTCCTGGACTCCCACTGGTTACATTGTAATCCCCTCAGGAGGTATTTAAGCAGTTACCAGAACAATAAACACTCTCTCTGCCTGCTCACCCTACCAGCAGCTCGTCTCCTGTGATCTCTGTCGGAGGCATGGAGACCTCATGGGATGGAGGAGGGGGAGGGCAAGCTTCCCCCCGGAGCAAGGGATAAAAAGAAAAGCCTGGGGTTTCCCCTCTCTATCCACCTTCAATGTTTGTTCACAGATGTACATATATTCTTCCATATTACTTTATAACATAGACACAGTAAGAGACCCCTCACGGATATGGTCTCTTCCATGGGGGTAAAATGTCAGGTTTCCAGGTAATTACTATGATTTACTGGCAGTGATGAATTCTTTAAATATATCCCATCCAACTTAGCCAATGCTGCAATATAGAAAAGCATTGCTTTTGTTCAAAATAAATTATTCTTATATTCAGACAAGGGATTTTTCTTGCAGAAGGTACTGCATGATTAGGTGGTTTAAGTTCAAAATAATGTTTTAGGTTCAGCTATTAGTCTAGATGGAAAAGCTCAAAATGGGGTTTTGCTTGAGTTGCAGCTGACTTCCTGGTTTAATGTAGGGGGTCTTCTGTCAAAAGCCTAAAAGAAAGTAAAGCAGTAGAGCATCTTTGGTTTATGTAAGGAGATAGTGCACTCCACATAAGAAAAACACCCAAACAACTCACCCTGCCAGTTATTTTCAAGTAGGTTATGGTTTCAGTAGCTTTCATGACTCATGCAGGCTGTCAGTTCTAAAGAGATGCTGCAGCAGCTGAGGAAGCCTGTTGTCTTCACATAATCCTGATGAGTCACACTGTGACACCCTATGAACCTGACCTTGCAAAATCCTGCAGTCCTACATCATAAGAGTCCATGCAAATCCTTTGTCAATTTTGATCTACATGAATTTGTAAACTGAGAATTCTGCTTTGACTGGAATATAATCATATGCTTACATGCAAAACAAACTTCTAAACAATAGTGTTATTTTTGTTTTATGTGTAAGGCTTGCAAAGTTGGGATTTGCCAACATTTTTGATGATTACGTGTAAAGAGGATTGCATTTGATTCTGTGTTCTCTTGAAAGGTCACTCACTCATGAAAAAATCTGCATTGAACAGGAGTCATAAGTGAGATTTTCAACACTATACTGGAACCCTAGTAAATGAGGCTGAGGTCTTGTACTGAAATTTTTTTAGAACTTGTTTGAAGCTAAGAGAAAGAACTACTTGATTTTTACTGCTTTTAACAAATATGTTGAAAGTACTATAGCATTAATCTGAGAAGAATTGTTAGTCAACTCAAGGCATCTGATTAGTGTCTCTGTTTTGAAACCAGCGCATGAAGATCATGGTACTGTTAGATTCATTAATGCCAGATAACAGTAGGGAACAGTGAGAATATGCTTAATATTTCACCATAAAGGAAGAAAAAACTGAAAAAGAAGTTTCTTATGGCTGGGTGAACTTCTACCCTAATCCCTAGAAAGAAAACATTCATATGTCTAAGTGTGTATAAAAACAGTGAAACAGAAGGGACTTAGACTTGTTGGCCCTCTTTAACCTATTCTGCAAAACAGAAGTCTCAGTAGTCAAACTACAGCATAAATTAGTGATGAAATATCTGACATGAAACTATTACATATATTAAACAACATCTGATGGGTTTATATTGGTAGCCACACTCTCATATGAAGTAGAACTTGAGGCCAGATTTGTTACATGTACACAAGTTTAACCTTGACTTCTGCCCTAATACTCCTGACAGCATCTCAAGCTCTTGCAAGACAAGATGTGAGATGAGAGTCAGGCTTTAAGGCTGAAAAAAAGGTGTAGTTAGCTACAACTTCTGTAGGGGCTGGTATTGATTGTATGAATATTTGTGTTTCAGAGCTTAGTCAACTGGATGATCTTTAACAGCTTTAGGGCTCTGCACTGGGTCAACCTGTTGGATAAGAATTTGTGCTATCTTCATTTGGAAGGTGTCAACAAGGATGGAGTACTGTTTTATGGTTTAGTCTGGTGTGTGGCACCCAAGGGGAGGAACATGGCTGATTGAAGCTTATTTTTGCAGATCAACAGAACAAGGTTATTAAGCAATGGTAAATGCTCAGGCTAAGAACAGATATGTGATGAAATATATATACTTGGAATCAGTTAGCTCTATGAGAGCTCTTCTGGGAAATACTAGAAATGTCTGAAATAATTATACTTTAGATTTGAATTCATCAAAATCCAAAGGTGTAACTGAAGCTTGTATAGATATTTGGGATTTATTGTTAAGCTAACTGCAGGAAGGAATTTTAAGAATAGTTCTTAGCAATAGGGGATTCCAAGTAGTATGTAAAATCGGTCCAATGTCCTGCATAAATCCTCAGGAAGCTTTGCAATACTTTAATACTCCTTTGTCTGAATTCTTAGTAGGACACAAGATAGCTGTATTAAATTTAGCTGAGACAAATCTCTTTTTTTAATGCTGATATAGGCAGAGGGTGGTTTATTTTTTCTGTTGTTATATTCAACTTGTTATAATTTGCATCAATAAATGATGAGAATTTGGTTTTTTCTACATTTTCTTCCCTTATTGTGAACAATTTTATAATAGGACAAAGGCTTCCCCTTCTTTCTTTTAAGAAGCACATGTTCACATTACATTTTCTTCATTTTGATCAAAGACTAGTAATAATTACCTTCACTATAGTGAAACATGTAATTATTCAGGTGATAGATCATGTCAGAATACAAGAAAAATTAAAAAAGCAGGGAGTAGAGCAATATAGATGACATGACATTATTAAAATGTCGTTTTATGTCAAAAGTCATACTCAGGACAGAATTAGTTTTCACAATGATATTGAAATAGAATATTTTCTCTTTATCATGGAATTACTACATTTAAATATATAGTGTTAATCAAATTAAATACCATGTAAGGTCAGTAATTATTTAAACTATGTAAGTTATAAAGTGACTAATTATTGTAATCTATATTTCCACAGTCCTTTGTGATATTTACCTTATCTTTTGGAGTCTAAACCAGAACATTTTAACACCAGAATTACAGAAGTTATACAGTGGTATATTTGGATAATTTAGATTATGCAAGAATTGCCAGGACTGAGCATTTTGGTGGAACTGACAGTGTTCTCAGTCTAGAGTAATGGCACCTGCTTTCTCTGTCATGATTTCTTCTTCTTTTCCTCACTTTCCCTGAAAGTAGATAAGTAGACATACAAGCAAAAGTAAAACTGTGATTTGCATTTATGCCCCTTTACCTTTTTTTCTCTGTCTTCCCCTTCGTGCTGTGAAAGCACACAAAAGATGGACCTATAACTAAAGCAGCTAATGATGTCTGATTTTGCAATCGCTTCTTTTTAGGCCATAAGTTACTTCTTTAGTACATCAGCATAGAACCATAGAATCATAGAATTATTAAGGTTGGGAAAAAACCTCCAAGTTCACCAAGTCCATCACTGTCCTTGAGCTCTATACTGTCAAAATGCTCCTTAATGTACAGTTACCTCACTGCCTCTCCGTACTCGACTGTCCCTTCTGAAGAGGTTACAGCTACCCATTGCAGCACTCTAGTCATGCAAGTCATCCCACCATGTTTACTTGATTACTACGTCATAGATTTTGGTTTGCATAATGGCTTACAGCTCATCCTGTTTGTTACCCATACTGCACTGGTGTACATGCACTTCATGTATGCTATCAATGTCATCACCAAAATGTTTTGGTCAAACTTCCAGGATGACTGTAATTAATACAGTTTATATTTCTTTTCCAAATTGTTGGAAACCTGGCATCATGATGCTGTTGGCATAGTACATGGGGTATACAAGCTAATCAATTGTCTTATTTAGAGGTAGGCAGGCAATATAATAATTTCTGAAAAATTCCTGGTATAGACCTTGACCCCAGACTTGGAATAGCTCAGATCTGATAGTTGTCAAAACATGGTTCTGAGCACACCTCTGACTACTGAAGGCATTTTAAAGGATGGTTATGAATTAGAAAACCGTCAAAGGAACTTCGAGACTGGTGACAATTTAGTTTAATTTCTCTTGTAATAGATGACAAGTGTCTCTTTAAAATTTGAATACTGAAAAAAACCCCATATAAATATATTACTGAGATGCAACATTTCTGCTTATGATCATCAGTTTTTCAAATAACTCTCTGCAATTTATGAAATAATATTATGGTTCTCTAGATTAACCTTAACCTTTCTGCTTGTAAGGTTACAAATATTTACAAAGGCCTCTATGTTTACAAGTGTGTTGAAATCAGAGTAATTTCTACCAATTAACTTTAGTGTATTGCAGAAATAAGCAATGTAATGTTAGATTTTTTTGTCAAATGGTGTGTTGAGTTGGTTTTATTGCTGATTCAGTTTAGCTTGTTTAGTCTTTTACTAAAACATGTTTTTGGTACACTTTGCTACTATTTAATCCTTAAATGCAATTTAAATATTAATTTACTAGACAGTTTGTATTAGTTGTTCATTCCCTTTAATTTGTGTTGCCTTAGCAGATCAACAGATGTGTTAATTCTTAATGAGGGTTACTGTCTGATTGTAGGACAGAAAATTGTCTCCCTCAGTCTACTGGAAAAACAAGTACATTCTGATACAAGCAGAAATCTTCAGCACCTCTCCCTCTCTCCCAAAAATAACATTTTATATGAAGAATTTTATTTATTTTGATAGTGTCATGGTTCAGGAATTGTATTCCCAAATTTAATGTAACCATTGTAACCTTCCAAACTATGCACCACTCGCTCACTTCCCCCTTGCCCTCTCTCTCCCCCCTGCAGTGGGCTGGTGAGGAGACACAAAAAGTAAACATCATGGGTTGAGATAAGAACAATTTCCTGGAAGCAACAATGAAATAAGAAAATGAACATTTTTGCCTCCTCCACCTGCTGGCAATGCTTTTCCTAATGCATCCCAGGATATCATTGGTCTTCTTGGCCACAAGGACACACTGATGGCTCATGGGCAGCTTCTTGTCCACCAGGACACCCAGGTCCTTCTCTGAAGAGCTGCTTTCCATCAGGTCAGCCCAAAGTCTGTCCTGATGCAGGGGGTTATTCTTCCCCAGTTTCAGGACCCTGCATTGTTAGAAATTCAGGTATCTTCTCTGATTATTGCTTCAAGAAAGCTAAGCACTTCGCAAAATTCCTCTCTGAGTTGAAAACAAATGTGTGCACTTGATCAATTTTCACTATCAATCCAAACTCCAGGAATCTTCAATCCAGCACAAGACACCCATGTGAGCATTAGGAAAACAGCTAACAGAAAGAGCTGAGCTTTATTGTACAACCTGATGCCAACATCTTCTCTGTGCTCGGTCTTCCTTGTTTCACCTCACTCTCTTCACTCCCTGTAGAGGATACTTAGGTAACCATCTCAAAGTATATTTCCTACTGGTTCTCCTGAATCTAAATCATGAGAACAGCCAGTCTCAATGGTACAATTGCTCCAATTTTTTGATGCTATAACCAGCAGCCTTATTTTAGTTTATTTCTTATCTGCAACACAGTGAGATTCCCTTGTGAAAATAAATTCATATAACACTGCAAAGCAACCAGGTGCTATGGGAGATGCAACTTGTCCACTTAGTTTTGGAGAATACACCAACTAAGTGAAGTCTCAGAACAGCACTTACTCAGAGCAGAAGCTAGAATAGAGGACACTACTTCCACAAAAGCTCTCCAGTCTCCTCTCTTATTAGAACAACTTCTGAGATACAAATCGATTTGTCTCATTTGTGGTCACTGGTGACAATACTGTAATTGTTCTTTACATAGAGCTTACTTCTTTCTTTTATGTTTTTATTTTCTTTCACCACATAGAGTTTCAAAGTTTGTGGTTTGTTTGTTTGTTTGTTTTTCTTGGTATTCAAGTTTCCATTTAGTTCTTCTATTATCCTTGCTTTAATTTCTTCAAATCAATTCTGTTTTGACTTTAGTGGAAATAAACACACTAGGAAGTAAATTCTCTGAGACAATCAGTGTCCTTTTTCTATTTGTGTAAAAAGCCTAGCACTTATAATGTTTTATGTAACTTAGTAAGATTGATTTGCTGGAAGTGAAAGTGAATGGTAGGGTTAATTACTTTAAGGAAGCAATGGTAATCTTACTTCATTCACTGTTACTGCATTGCATGACAGAAGTAAAATTATGCAGTTACACAACTCTTCTTTCTCCCTTTCCCTCCACTTCCTGCACCACTGAAAATGGAACTGACATTGCAAATAGTATTGTGAATTATTATTAATGCCTATTTTCACCACCAGGACTACCTTCAGATATGAAATATTAATGTATATTTTAAAACACAATGGACTCTCGTTCAAGGAATCCCCAGTGTTTTTCTAAGTATGACTCCCTTCTCTACTCCAAATACATTAATGGAATAATAAAAATATATCATATTTAGGCAATGACTTTTAGCTGAGAATTGTGGATGAGCAGTACCAAAAAGGCTTCTTAGTCTACCCAGAATCAATCATCAAGCTTATATCAAAAGAGCAAAACAGAGTCTGAATTTTGAAAATATTAATACTGAGTGTAATTAACAACACTGAGGCACACACAGCTATAAGAGATCATAAAGATTCCTGTTCTTCAAGGCTAATCCAATAATAACAACCCCTTCCTTTGAAATAAAATTCATTAACACTAATATTGATGTCATTCAAAAAGGAGTTGAACTTCTGGAACTTCAAAAAACTATTCTGAAATACTCATACAAATGCTCTGAAAGTCAATAAGCATTTTTATATTTGCTTCAATGATGTGAAATCTGGGCCCTGGTTTTCTGATAAGGCAGATTTTCGGGTGCTAGAAAAAGTCTGATAATTTCGTGGACTTATAACTGCCTTTATGAGAATAATGTAATACACTGAACAGATGTTTTAAAGTAGTAAATTCTGCATTATCTAAATCTGTATTGCTTTCTTAATGTTGAAGATAATGTACGTCTATATTTAAATGTGCTAAATAGCATCATATAGTGTTAAGAATAACTTCAAACTGTGTATTGTTGTTGGATTTAAGCCATCTCAGCAAACACCCTGTTGTTTTAGCACTCCACATGATCACACATTGTTCTATTTCTGACTTATTTTTCATAATCATCCTTCACATCTGTAAAAATAGATGTGCATGATGTCTTTTTGAGGGCTGTTGTTACAATTAGTTATAACGAAGGCTGTGTAGGCAGTCTACTGCCCTAACAGCTAGCAAAGTCTAACTCTGCATAAGATTTCAGCTATATGAATCACACTGCTTTATATGGTCATTCACTGTATTAGATCAAAAGTCATAGCCCCTTTCACAGTTGTTGTCATCTTCCAGTAAATATAATTTAAGCACTATGCAGTTAACCTTAGTGAGAACTTATGAATATTTTGTCCCCTGAATTTTGAAATAGTGAATAACTAAACATGTTATGAAGGCAGAACTACCATCCTGTACTTCTTTTTATTGCTGTTCTTTGATGTCTTCTCAGTCTTGAGGAACTTTGCAGATGCAATGCAACAGATGACTCTCCTCCTACTCTATGTAGGTTGCTTATGAGAAAATGAGGTTTTGTTTCCATTTCTAGAAGTCTGTCTGTGAAATGTTTCCTTTCTTGATGCAAGATATTGTCAAGGATCTTTTGCTACATGGTGTCAGAGAACACTATTTCAACCTGAATGATAGATATTTTTCTTGGGTTTATGTGGGAAGTTTTTAGTAGGAAGTAGCTATGAAGGTGGATTGTGTGGCAAGAGAGAGATGCCCCTGTGTTGTTGTACAGAGACAGTTCCACCCAGCTCCAAAATGAACCTGCTGATAGCCAAAGCTGAGCCCATCAGCAATGTTGGTGGAACTTCTATAAAAACATATCTAAGAAAGGGTGAAAAAAACCCTGGGGATATTTGTGAGAGAGACGAGTTTAGATAGTGTTTCATATTCCATCATTTAGCCTTGCTCCAAGATGTGTGCAAGTCCCTATGCCTTAGAAAATATATTTCTGATGTTGAGAATTTTTTAAATGTTTTTAGTATTCTGCAAATCAGATTTTACTTGCAAGAATTGTGTCTTGTGGTACCTATGTAGTTATTTCCGAATGCTTTCTAACTGCCTTATAGTTTCTCCTGAGAATACCTTGAATTTTACTCATTTGACTCAAGTATTCAGAAGAAAATAACAGCTTGGGAAATAGACTGAGGTTTTTGTTTAATATTCTTGGAAGAGCACTGTTAAATTAACTTTATTTCTGCATAGACTGTACTTTACAAATTAAGACTATGATGTTTGCACATGACTTTCTTTTCTCCATCTGGCACTCTTGCTTTCAGGAAGATCTTCACAAAATGCTGAGATTTCAGAAGTAAATTATAATTACCGTGAACCTTGCTATCACTACGAAAAATATCTCTGCATAGCATGGATGTAATGAGCCATTACCATAACAGTCCAAACCAGTCCTGTGCAAATCAAATTTCTTGGGGTTTTTTGATAACTTGGAATATCTCTGTCTGAAAGTTTGCTAGTACTAGTTGGGATGGTCCTGGAACTCTATTTACATTTTCACAAGGATTTTATATTGTCATAATTTTCTGTGTTCTACATCAACGTCACCAACTTCTGTGGGAGCTAAAGAAGTTCGAAAGAAAACTTTCCTTCTTTTTTTTTCTCCTTCCTGCCATCCATCCTTCCTTCCTGCCTCACTCTCTTGTTCTTTCATTATATAACCTTATTTTTGAACATATGTCATGAAATGCTTTTCCACAGCATTTAGATCATTAGAAAAGTTAAATACAAACCCAAGAAAATCCTGCTATAATTGCAATATAACTAACATAAAAAATAAAATAGGACTATATTTATCTTGTGTTTTAGTAGGTATTTCAGCCTGAAGCCAGAAATCAGTGCTTTGTCAGTATGTACTGCAAAGACAAGTGTGTGCTCCTTTAATTTAAATCACCAACTATTCTCAAACAGCAGCACAGAATTTGAGTGCAGAGATGGAACTGAAGACGAATATAAGCAGAAGATCCCAAATCCCAAATGCTTTCATAAGTCATAAAAGCAATTTTAAAAGCAATTTGGCATTTGATCAAATTCCACTTTAGGTTTTAGAAGATGGAATTGAAAAGCTGAGACCACTTGGTGTGATAAAATTCTGGTAACAGCAGCTCTGTAGTTTGAATCCTACACTACTTTTTTCCTAAGAACACATAAAAATAAGTCATAGGGCTCTGACATGCAGTCTGTGGGCCACAGTACATTGAATCAGCTTCCCAAATAATTTGGGATAATTACTTTCAGGAGTTACTCTGGTGGCTTTTGTTTCTGTTTAATTTGTTTTTGTTTAGTATTTTGTATATGAAGTGATTTATTATGGGTTTATTTATTTAGATGTGGGTTTCAGCTTGCTATGAAAAATGAGTGAATACATATCATTATTGCTATTAGAGCTTACCTGGTAAGAGAAGTGTGACTGTGAATTCCAGATGTGGGTACTAGTCCTGCTTTTCCTGCTTTTGGCTGTTCAGATTTCCAGCATACTCTCCTTGCTCAAGTGGCACATAATGAGGTATATCAAAACTCATTCTCCATCCTTTATGTAAGGGGAGGAGTCATGACTGGTTACTAATGGTTACGCTGTTAGTATCAACCAGAGGTGTAACCTCTGTGGGACATCAAAGTTTTAGTATATGTTTCCCTATGCAGTTTTCATGTACCTAGGGCAAAGGTCACCCTGATCCCAGATGTTATTTAGCACTGTGCAATTCTGTTTAGAAGTAAAAACATAGTGAAGACCATGAGCAAAATGCAGACAGAGACATAGCAGTGCAGAATGTAACTTGCTTTGTCAGGAGGTAGGAAGAAATGTAGAGCTATTTAGAGTCAACTTCTTGCAGTTCACTTCCCAGTTTTTGGAACTGGGAGGTGTATTGGGTCTGATTAAGCTGGAGTTCATTTCCCAACTGTAGCCCTCACAGTGTTGTGCTTTGCACTGGCAGCTAGAAGGGTGTTGATAACACACCGGTGTTTTGGTTACTGCTGAGCACAGCACCAGCACTGCAACATTCCTTTCTCACTGGAGGACAAGATCGTGGGAGAGACCCAAGTAGGCCAGCTGACCCAAACTGACCAAAGGGATATTCCATAGCATATGACATCAGCTCAGATATAAAAGCTGAGGCAAGGAGCAGGAAGGGGGGCATTCATTGTCTCCAATGGCTGCCTGATGAGAAACCATCATGCATATCAAAGCCCTGCTCCTCGGGAGTGGCCAAATATTGCTGTTCATGGGAAGTAGAGAATTAACTGTGCTACCTTTCACTTCGCTTCTGCATGTGCAAGCTTCACTTTACTTTTTACTTTAAATAAACTGCCTTATCCCAGACCACAAGTTGTTTTTTCCACCTTACTCTCTCCCCTGCCCAACTGGAAAGGGGAGTGATAGAGTGGCTGAGTGGGCAGCTGGCATCCAACCAAGGTCAACCTACCACAGGAGGCTAATGTCCCAAGTCTGTGGGGTCTGGTTGAGATGGAGTTCATTTCCCCATAGGAACGCTCACAGTGCTGTGCTTTACATTGATAGCTGGAAAGTCTTGATAACATACCAGTGTTTTGACTACTGCTGAGCAGTGCTTACGCAGCATCAGCACTGTCTCTCAACAATCCCTTCCCCACAACAAGGGTGGGTAAGATCCTGGCAGTGGACACAATCAGGTCACCTGACTCAGACTACCCAAAGGGATATTCCAGACCACATGACATCAGCTCAGATATAAAAGCTAAGAAAAAGAGAAGGAAGAGGGAGCATTTGTTTTTGCAAAGTTTGTCTCCCAGAGTAACTGCCATGTGTGCTGAAGCCCTGCTTCCTGGGAAGTAGCCAAATGCTACTTGTTGATGGGAAGTAGTGAATAAATGTATTTTTTTCTCTTTGCTTTTGTGTGCATAAACTTTTGTTTTTGTTTTAGGATACCACCATCTCTCAACCTATGAGTCATTTTCCATCTTGTTTTCTCTCCCCTGTCCAGATGGGAAGGGACAGGTCAGAGTGGCTTGGTGGGCACCTGGCATCCAGCCAAGGTCAACCCACCACATACATGTATCTCCAAGCTTACTCTTTGGGTCAAGGATAATAGCTCAGATCCAGCCTCTTACAGGCATTTATTCGGTGCTTTTAGGGTTGTAGAACTATACCTTAAAGGGGACTCTAAGATAATTTCAATGGATCATTATGTAGTCCAAAGGGAAAGGTTCTCCTTTGTAGCTGTTTTCATATGGAAAGATAGCTTGGTTTACATTGTGGAATGGAAACTTCTCAGTAATATTTAAGTGTTTTTCTTGCATAGGTACACAGATTGGCTGAGCCTCAGAGACAATATGGATTTATTTACAATAAAACTATGTAGAATTTCAGCCCTGATGATTTGGTCCCTATTATACGCATGTATAAATATATCAAAACAATGAAGTAAGAATTTGAAGAGCGCAAATATTGCTGAAAGTTACTGCACTGCAGTATTTTTCCTTTTAATCAATTAATTTATTTCTTTAACATTGTTGAGAAGAGGTATGTCCATATGTTCAGTATTAACAAAATTCCATTCTGTAACTGAGCTTTATTTTTAATATATGGCATAGAGAAAAAACAAACTATGCATATACAAATTAAGCAAATATGTCCTCCATTATTAAAATTAAGATGATTATATCAATAACTAGAATAATACAATTTATTGCTAAATTTATATATTCCAAAACTATTACAGTCTCAATATCTTTAACGCTGCTCATGTTTTTTGTAGTTACTGTAATGGTATATGAATGACTTCATGGCATATGAATGACTTCATATGCCATACAAAAGAACATATTTTCCAGTATACTTACAAGATAATAGTTTTTTATTGTGTAGTACTTGTATCGTAACAAAGCACCATGACAATATAACATCATAACAAAATGTTAAATCAACTGGTATGTTTCCAGCTGGCAAATATGTAAAATAACCCTACTGATCTGACTTTTCTCTTATGATTGTGTTCAGAGACTTAAAGAACACCAAACAAACAAAAAAAGCCCAGCCAACCAAAAAAATCCAACTATCTGAATGCATGCCTCATTAATTCTTAAATACTTAGTAAATAACTTCTAGTTCTTAAGCTATTTCTCTCATTATAAAAACAAACATGTCAAGAACTGTTCTATGATCATGATACCAGGCAGCACATCAAAGTTTGTGTCCATATGCCTACAGGTCTTATTTTTTCTATTAAATGGGGTGACTGCACCTAGACCTGACTTTTGGAAACATAGTGTTCCTGGCACACACTATAACCTGAGCTCTGTCTGCTCCCACCCATGTTCTATGTATTCTATGGATATGATCTCTATGATATTATATAGGTGATATTTGAACTACTAATAAATACATTAAAAACCAGATCTTCATTCCACAGATTTTCATTAGCAAATGACACACAAAATAACACTTGTGAGCATTATAAATGGCATGGAAACAACCGCCCCCCCCAATATTTCCCTGGTTTCTGAATGGTGAAAAGGGAGTTTTAATTTGCCTGATGACCCAGAATTACCTTGGAATAAAAGTGGAAATGCTGGAAAATGATAGGTTCAAATTAAGTACATGCACTTTTCCATCCTATATCTATTATTATTGGTCTGGTGAATCCAGTCTCCCTCTGACTGCTGGACACATAGAAGGTGAAGTACATTGTGGGTACATGAATTGCATTCCATATTCTCTCTAGTAGAAGAGGAAAACAGCTATTTCATCTCTCCCTATAGTAACTGCTGCTCTACTCTCTGACTAATGTTTATAGGCTCAGAACTCTATTTATATTTAAAATGACTTTTCCAGTTGGCAAGTTTGGTTGACTCTGATCAATAAATTAAAGAGTAGGTATCACAGATAAGGTGAAGATAGATGCAAATGCCTAAGACTAATTTTTTCAGAAAACCAAAGTAAAAGAATGTCTGTAGATATTTAAGGAGCATATTAGCCAATAGTTTCAGTAGAAGGATGAATATTTGTTCATGTTAAGAAAGTATATGTGTCCATAGAACAAACTACTTGACAAGGACCATTAAATTTCTTTCTGTTATTCTGAACTAGTATCACTCAGGGGACACAGAAAACATATAGAAAAAAAATTTAAAAAAACCTCAGTGCTAAAAAATGACAAGGCCTATGGGAAGAGTATAAAGGCTCCTACCCAAACTTACACTGAATTTACTAATGCATTTGGAGCAGTAGAACAGGGTCAAAGTTTGAATTTTCAGAGAGAGAAAACACTAACTTCAGATGAAGTTGTGTATTAGGGAAATCAGACTCTATGAATGCTCTTTACCCTTTCTGTTTACTAGAATGACATATTCTCATTTGCAAAATAAACTCATACAAATAAGACCTTTACCATATTTTAACTGATTTTCTACTTATGCAACATATATAATAATTCTTGCAATCTGACACCTTCAAAGATGTGTACAGATATTAAATCAAAACATTTATTTAAAATTGGAAAATAATTTTATGTTGTCTTAAAAGGTTGAAGGATATCAGCTGGATTGACTGAAGCTCAGCACTACCATTTACTTATTGGTGTATAAATTTAACTCTTCATTGAACCAACAAGTTGTAAAGGGAGATAGATCTGCCTTTCTGTTTCAGTCAAATAGATCATATAATTAGGACAAAATTTTTTTGTTTAAAAGTCTACTTCATGCACCCGACTAAAAACTCAATTTGATATGGCTTGTCCAGGGACACAGATGGAAGATGAGAAGTACCTTCAATGATTAGTAATTTCCTACTGCATAGCTGCAAAATGATAGTGAAGACCATTAAATGTCAGTCCCCTGATGGATAAACTGTGATAATTCCAGAGCGAGAAGTAGAGAACTACATACCCAGATGAGGTTGAGGGTTGATAGAAACCATGCAAATCAGCCTTGGACCAGGACGCTAGGCTTCACATCTATACTGTCAGAGTAACTGACTAGACAGATAGGACAATAATTCTATGTCTTGGATAGCCTCAAAGACCTGATATGGGTACTATTTCATTAGGAGCTCAGTGGGAATGCTGCTATCTGCTGAATTTTTACTTGAGTGTTCCCTAAAGGGCTCTCATCTGAGCAGTGAGTCAGCCTGTTGTCACATATCTTTTGAGACCTGAACTCACAGCTTGAGGTGGCAAAAGTACAAGCATAATAGTCATGGTTAAGATGTTCTTTCCATTTTAAGTGCCTAATTTCTGCTGCTTATATCTTTCCAAGCCTTTAACTCCTGGAAGAAAATTTCTCAGGTTTGCACTCATTCCAGAGATGAAGTGCTTAAAAAGTTTGACAAAAATAAATTTGGTTCTTACCGAAGTATTTGAATGTAAGGTTAGAGGGGAGGAATGAACCTCTTCCTCTTACACAGGCTTTATAATCCAGATACTTTTCTTGTTTATGGAAATTATCAGTGTAATTAATTTTCAGGATCACACAGTTCAAATCATCACAAAGCTGTCACTTCTCTATCAGGTAATATTCACTCCATACACATTTTTTCTTACTATGAGGCACATTTTCTGTGGTCTCCCATTCTGTTTATTTATAGGGCTTGGTTGGAAAGAACAGAGAATATCTACTTTGGTATAGAAGATTAAAATAAGATTAGAAAATACAAAGGTACTCGGAAAAAGACAACTGGGAATATATTTTAGTTTTTCCTATAGAGAAATGGCAGTATCTATTTTGCCCTAGGTTTTGGCATTTTCTAGTATGCTGGCAGATGAACATGAACTCAACACATTCTGGAGTCTCAAACTGAATCTCCAAAAATTCTAGGATGTTCCTCAAACTGTTCTGAAATAAAAACGAATGGACAAAATCTTATTTTTAATTCAAAATTTCTGAAAGCAAGTTATTCACTCAAAACTGGACACAGCAGACCATAAACAAGTTTGAAAAAATAAATTGTTTCCCAGGTTTGAACATTTGAATGCTTCTTATGCACTACATCTCTATCTATATCGATTTTCCCATATAATTCACTGTATATTTTGCACTCCATCCTGCCCCTGTTTCTCTGCACCTGCTTGTTCTGCATATGCCTCTCATGTTCCTTTCATATTTTTCTACCTATCACATTGCTCTTTAATTTGGCAGCTATTTTACTTGTGGACATGGTGATGTTACCTTTAAGACACCCAAAATATATTTTTTAATCAGGGAAAATTCTCACACACCTAGCCTTTAACCATGTTTTCATATAGCAAGTAGCTAAGAAACATTAAAAATGCACTACAAAATTTTTGTATTTGATGACACTGCAGCTGTATTTTTGGATCTGAAAAATGAAATTGTTTAAAAAGTACCATAACTATTCTTTGGAAAACAAAGTTTTCCAGCTCACTGGAAAAGGAAGGTGCTTCTTCTCCATTTTTTTACGATTTCTGGCACTAATATACCAAGACTACGGACTATAAAACCCAATTGTTTGGAAGATACAATTTAACTGGACTATGTGGTGCATTGATGTCTATATCTCTTGGATGACACAGTTATAACCAGAAAAATGTATATAGAGAAATCACAGCTTCCTGCTTCTTAGGATGGTACTTTGAAAGCTAAAGGCTGAACTTAAAAGTGTTCTGGGAAGAAGAAGCTCACAATTTCATCACAGATGCAGAGGTCTCAGTTTCCTTCTTGGATCCTCTGTGTAAACCCCATTTCTTCATTATGACTAGACTTCTTGATGTGCAATGGAGGAAGAAAACAAATCATAAAGGATGCTAAAGAATTGGTGTAGAAGAAGTTCCCAACAACTCCCAAAAGAAAGCAGAGTAGGAGGCTATATCTAATGAAAAGAAATAATTTGTAAGAAGTCCTAGGTTTAATGGTTTAGTGGTAGTGTGCATGAGAGGAAACCTTGGAAATCATGTTCCCCACAATGTACACATGAAAGATGTGTTGTCCTCAACTTATGAATGCTGGAAAATTTTCATCTGATATGCATCAAGATTTATGGATGGAAGATTTAAAAACTAGAGAAACAGATCCCACAGAGACACTGGCTGCAAAATCAGAAAATGGTTTCATGCTGTGAGATTTCAAAATCTCTCGTATAGGAATACTATGACCCAGTTTTTTATCCTGCTGCATGAAGAAATGGTAAAATTATACTTGACTGTGCCATGACTCTCAATCCTTCTGTAAACTGAGCAGCAGAATAAATTAAAATATCAAGATTTTTTTTTTCTCAACTGCAGAATTTTTTAACCATTCTAATGATAGAATCAGTCTTGACTGGTGTACAGACTGAGAAATAATGAATGCACTTGCCTTGTTACCCATTTCTTTTTTTATGCAAATTTGTGTGGTTAGGTGAAGAAGTTAAACAGATCCTCCCTTCCCATATGCACTTGTAGTTTAGCATTATTGTCTCTTTGTACTATTCCTACTGTATTTTGGCAATGAGGATGGCCCATAGATGTTGTTTAGTTAGACTTTAAGTATCTAAATTCAAATAGATTTATTACCCTGTGGCTTGATTTTGTTGTTCCATTGTCACTGCCTGCTTTGCTGACAAGCCAAAATCAAAACCAGTTACTTTTCTTTCTCTCTTTTTTTTTTTTTTTCCCTTTCTCTTTAGGGAGATGTTCCAGAACTTAGCCAGTTTTTATTGTCAGCAAGTATGTAGCCTATTGCTGCTGTTCATCCTTATCAATATGAATAGTTCCTGTTTTCCTTTTTTTTCAACTGTCTTCTGTAACACCCAGGAACAACTGTCTTCTGAATATTCTTTCCTATTTTTAAGGTCCTGTTTATAACTTCTACTCTTATTCCTGGTATGGGCACTGAAGGAGAAAATGGGGCTGCACACATATAGTTCAATTTTGAGACTTGTCCCCTAATCTTTCTGGCATTCTCCCTTTTTTAGGGTTGCTTTGTAAACAACAGCCAGTGTTTGTCTTTTAGTTAACCAAAATTATGAAGATTGTCCTAAAACAGTGCCTTGTTCCCACACATTTACCTCGCATCACGTGATGACTGTGTTTAGCCAACGAGAGAAGAACACACCCTATCATGCAGACCTTTCAAGGTGGTTTTACACTTTGAGAAACAGCACTCTCTTTATCAGGAACAGCAATCAAGGCCAAAACACTCCTTTTTGATTCTAATTAACTGAGTGCAGCTACTGCTGCACTTGTTCCCACACCTTAGTAACCTACATATATCATTAAGCATAAAAGGAATAAAGTGTACAGCTTTCTAATGGTTTTGGAAAATATAAGTTTACATTGATGGCATTTGTGAAATCATGATTTAACCAACAAGAAAAACATTTTAAAAAATCTTTATGTTTTTCTTTCAAAAGTCTTTAATTTGCAACCATAAAGAGATGGTTGAATATTATCCTATTATCAGTGATGTACATTATTATTCCCATGTGTCTTTAAAATCCAATGGAAAAAGCAGACATACTGATTTATTGCTTTCTTAAGTTCATTAAATTAGTTGGAATTACTCTTATTGAAAAATATGGAGCAAACAAACAGATGATGAATAAACTAGCCCAAGCAAAATTTTTGTTTCTGTGTTTAGAACTGAAAAGGGAACATACATATTGTTAATAAAACTTTACAATATGTTTTAGTCTGCTCATTCTTGAGAAGGGCTGAAACATTCTTTATAAACAACAAAGAATGAAGATGTTCAGAAGATATGATGGTTAGAAAATTATAGACTTTTACTTTTCTATAAAATACACTTAAATGTTGTATTCAGTTTAGCATTTATACTGTCAGTCTAAACATACTGTAAAATTTGTGCTGCAAGCTTCAGGTCCTTTGTGCTGAAGGGAGAATATTATTATAAGTTCACTATAGGGCCATAGATACATTAGAATATATATCTGCATTAGAATATAGATTCATTAAGACACAGATACATTAGAATTTGATTGCAAGTTCCATACCAATTTGAATGGAACACACTGTATTATAACACTGTCTTTAAAATTTACCTTCTCTTTTTTTATAATTATTTTTTATTTTATATGGTAGGATGCCCTGTGTGAGGCATGAACACTAGATACTTCCTCCTTAAGGAATGCACTTAGATGTTGATTATCCCTAGTGTCTCATGACCTCCAAACGGGTTTGCAAGCTGAACAAGCTATCCTGGTACATGACAATCCCTGGCCTGCTCCTGTCTTCCTGAAGTCTTGTGATTCACACTCAGTATGTGACAGAAAATATAGATTTCACAACCTTGTCTTGCCCTTTAATTTGCCTTTCTTTCCCTTCTTTTCCTTTCTAACTTAGCCTCCCTGAATATACAGAGTTACTCTTTTTTTACTAGGTAGTGAAGTCAAGAGGTCTATAGTTACAGAAATACATAGCAGTGAGTCGATAGAGCAACTCTGTGATTTTGAAGATGATTAATTATGATGCCTTATGCCCATGGGATCTGCATGATTAATTGTCTTATATTATCCTCATAAAGTAAAAAAAAGTAAAAGTTTTTCTGATTCCAGTTAACATTTAAGAAAGAGTTAAATTTTCTTTTCATAACCCATTCCTGGTGTTTAAGAAATGCAATAATTTTTTTCTAACCAAAATATTTTTAGCTTTTAATTGTGATATTTACCATGTAATAGGTTTATTTAGCTTTTTGAAGGTGAGAGGACAGAGTTGCACACCAAAAAGTTGTTAAAGTATAATAGTATTGAAAATGGAAAAGAAAAAACTATTTGAATAGTGTCAATCTCATTTAAAAACAGCTTGAGCTCTATCAAAGTTTCTGTTTCTACTTGACGCTTTTTGTGGTACCATATCTTGCTGTTAATTGCCAGAGAAAAGCATGCTTGCAGTGTGAAGCAGTGGAAACTGTGGAACGTTTCTCTTTATGCATTAATTGCTGCTTATAGATACATATATCACGTGTACAGTACAGAGCTTTTTCTCTGTGTGCCACAGGGAAATTTCAATATGACGTGAAAAATTGGCTTGTTTCTCTGTTTGTATTTTTGATCCAAACTACAAAGTTCTCTCTTGCTTTGCTTACAGAGATCCACAGAAGGAATCCCCAGAGTGTAATCTGTGTGAGACCAAAACTCTTACAAACAGAACTCTTGGGCATCTGTAGTAATGATAATAGACATTGAAGTCTACACTTGTGTCTAGAGGGTATTTATATACGCTGCTTGAAGTAGTTAACAAAATCTCTGTACAATTTGCTTTGGTTTGTATAAAAGTATTTTTTGAAAGATAACTACCCCAGGGTTACTTAGAAATTGGTCTTAAATGAGAGAATTTTATTTTCTCCCTAGGTCTTTCTATGCTATTAATAAATGGTGACACAAATGAAGTTAAAACTCTAATGGAAAGTTTAAGAAATTACCGTGATAACAGGCCAATATTAAGTAAAAGTAAACTAAAGGTCCTCAGCTGCTAGGAATATCTTAAGTATTATCTTCTGGTTTAAGGCCAGATTTCAATACAATTTTCAAGCTCATATCTTTTCCAACTACTGCCTCGAAAAAGAAATATACTGTTTTATCTTCTTCAGCAGGTTTTCTGTTTGGCATTGGCATATACTTCATCAACACTGAATTTGCTTGTAAGAATTTTGTGTTGTTAGAAGAATGACTAGAATCCATGTGATGCAATATTCTCTGGGAGGTTTTGCTAGTTACTTGGTGAGTTACATACATTCCTAGCCACTTCCCAATAGTCTTGAATAAACCAGTTTTCCTAACTTCTGTTTTGCTTTGTAAACAAAGTGATAGCCTGTATTTTAGAGGCTGGTTGGCATTTCTGTCATCTGATTCTGGAAATTACTTTTCTAGAAATGGTGAAAAACATTATCACCTGTTATGGAGCAACTATAATTGTTTAGACTGCAAAAAAACATATAACACACTGTCAAACCAGATGACAGTTAATTTTTTCCATCCACTTGGCAACTCCTCTTCCCTTGTGGAAATGCTAAGCAAAATGGTGGGCAATGAAGAGTAATGCCCACTAGGTTTCCTATAATTCAAATAAATTTTGGGAAGGGGAGAGTTAGTTAGAACATGAGTAAGTTCTAATCAAGTTTGTTATTAAAGTGTTCATGAAGTAGATTGACTAGCAATTAACTTCATTAATTGACAGCTGAATTCCTAGAAATGGCAAAATACAGAGAATATTTATCTAGCATTTATCTAAAAGACCATCTTTCCTATAGGACCTGCTTAGTCTGAATGGCTGAGTGAGCTTACATGTATCATTTAGAGAACAGTGCAAAACTGTGTGTTTAAATATACCTTTACTTTTTGGATTTTAAAAAAGTTTCAAAGTTAAATTGCAGCAAACTCTGTTGCACTGACATACAAATTTTTGAAAGAAGCTGAAGATTTATTTCCTTGCTGCAGGATACCATTTCTCTCAGTCACGGTACCAGTTTTCAGGAGATGGATTTATGACAAACTGGTGTATAACATTTCCCTTTCTCTTATTCTTTTTCTCTTAAATCCGATGCTCAGTGCAGTCCTATACTGGAAAATCAAAATATTCTATTCCACTAGATTACAAACTTCTCCATGTACCAGATGTATTCTCTGTAGGAAAATAAGTCCTCACATTGAATAGGAGGTTCCCATTTGTCACATTAATAGATGTCTTTCTAAAGTAATTAAATAAACAAATACAAATAAGTGGTATACATGAATAATTAATAGGTACAAAGTTATGTTTCACTTTAACTTAAAGCTAATTAAATGTCTTGCAGTCAGTGTTCTTAGGACGTCGTAACACTGGTGGAAAATTTATATTAATCATTCAGGAGTTACTTCTGTTATAAGCTAATTAATTTGTTTTATATCTTTGTGTAATTTATAAAAGCATCTAGAAGCTATAATTCTTACTAAAAACATTCAGAGATTAAATCTCATAAGATAGGTCAAAAAAAGAATTTTTTTACTGTTTTTAATTAAAAAAACTCTTTTAAATAGACAAAAGTAAAATAATTAATACACAAAAAATAAAAGAATGATCAAAATCCTGAGACACCAGCTGAAAAATACATCTTTGCAAGATTGTATGGCTGTGATGAGCCACATGTAATAACTTCTTTATATTTGGGTGGAGTATGACTAATCAGCTTCTGGGATTTCAATTTTGGTTTAGGATTGAATTTTATTTTAAGATCTCAATCAGTACAGTGCCGAGGCAAGATCATGGGATTCAGCACTCAAGTGTATTGTACCATGAAAAATCTTTCATTGACTTCACCAGCATATGTCTGTATCCATTAATGTTTCATATTTATCATAAGAGGAATAGTTGATTACACTGGCAGAAATACTGGGCTCTGTTCCTGAGTGGTCTTACATGGTTTAGGTTCCTGAAGCCATACCAGAGACCATTTATCAAATGAGTGCCAAAAGTGATGATTATTAATATGAAATAGACAGAGACTTTAAACATAGAGACTGGAATGAGATTCTCCATGCCTTCAACAAAGTGAGCTGAGAGTATGTGAAAGAACTAAACAGCACATGAAAATCCCTTGTTGAATAGTTGAAATATCTTGTTTAAAATTTCATATCCAAATGTTGTGATAAACATCGAATTATTTGAGTGGAAACTTGAAAACTTACATATCATGTAGGTGCTATATTTAAAAATAAATTTCCACTGTTTTGTAAGAAATCGTTAAAGGACCATTGGTATACTCTCAATGCAGGGTATGAAAACCAACTTTCAGCTCTTTATAGTGACAGCACTAATAGAAACATAGGGTTTGGGTTGGAAGGGACCTTAATGATCATCTAGTTCCAATTCCTCTACCATTAGCAGGGACACCTTCCACTGGACCAGGCTACTTGAAGACCCATCCAACCTGGTCTTGAAAACTTCCAGGTAGGGGGCAACTTCACAACTTCTCTTGGCAACTTCTTCCAGCATCTCACTATACTCAAAGAATTTCTTCCTTATATCTAATCTAAATCTGTTCTCTTTCAGTTTGAAAGTACTGCCCTTTGTAAAAAGTTCCTCTCTATCTCTCTTGTATACCTCTTTTAGGTATTGGAATGTTTCTAGAAGGTTCTTTTTTCTAGAAACTTTCTTTTCTCCAAGCTGAACAGCCCCAACTTGCACAGCCTGTCTTGAAAAAGAGAGGTGCTCCAACCTTCTCATCATCTTGGTGGCCTTGCTCTGGATCCACTCCAACAGGTCCATGTCTTTTCTCTTCTGAGCTGGATTCAGTACTCCAGGTGTAGTCTCCTGAGAGTTGGAGTAGAGGGGCAGAATCACCTTTCTCAACCTGCTGACCACTCCTTCTTTGATGCAGCCCAGGATATGGTTGGCTTTCTGGGCTGTGAATGTGCATTGACATGGTCATGCACTGACATGTCATGCACTAACAGGTCATGTCACCACTCTCATCCATCAGCAACACCAAGTCCTTCTCCGCAGGAAGAGTCTTTGTTCTCCATTCTCTTCTCAGCCTGTATTTTGTGCTTGGGATTACCTTGACTCCTGTATAGGACCTTACGCTTGGATTTGTTGAACTTACATGAAGTTTGCACAGGCCCACCTCTCAAGCCTGTCAAGGTCCCTCTGGATGGCCTCCCTTCCCTCCAGCGTGTCAGCTGCACCACACAGCTCAGTGATGTTGGCAAACTTGCTGAGGGTGCACTTGATACCACTGTCCATGTCACCAATAGAGATGTTCAAAATGCCGGTACCAATACCGACCCCTGAGGAATGCCACTTGTCACTGCTTTACACTTGGTCACTGAGCTGCTGACCACAGCTCTCTGAGTGCGACCATCCAGTCAACTCCTTATCCACCAAATGTCCATCAGTGAAATCCAAGTATCTCCAGTTTACAGACAAGAATGTTGTACAGAACAGTGTCAAATGCTTTGCACAAGCCAGCATAGATGACATCAGTCGCTCTTCCCTCATCTACCATTGCTGTAACCCCATCTTAGAAGGCCAATAAATTTGTCAGGCAAAATTTGACCAGCAAAGTTTGCCCTTAGTGAAACCATATTGGCTGTCACTAATCACTGCCTTATTTTCCATGTACCTTAGCGTAGTTTTCAGGAGGATCTACTCTATAATTTATACCAAGCACGAGATAAGGATGAGTGACCTGTAGTTCCCTGAGTCCTCCTTTTTTCCCTTCTTAAAAATAGGAGTTATGTTTCCTCTTTTCTAGTCAGTAGAAACTTTACCAGAATGTCACAGCTTCCCAAATATGATGGATAGTGGCTTATCCACTTCCTTCAACAATTCCCTCAGGATCTGCGGATGTATCTCATCACGTCCCATGGAACTGTGGACCTTCAAGTTCCTTGAATGGTCTCAAATATGATTTTTTACTACAATGTGCAGTTCTTCATTCTCTGAGTTCCTGCCTTTTCCTTCTGTGACTTGAGTGGTGTGGTTGGAGTACTCAATGGTGAAGATTGAGGCAAAAAAGTCATTGAGGACCTCAACATAAGTAGAGAGACATTAGTAAAGAAAAATCAGATGTAAATCTGGCTTATATTTCTTCCAGAATGAAGTAAATAGCCACCTAATAAATATACTCGCAGCTTTGAACCCAGCATTTTTTTCTATTAAATATAAGGAAAAATTTTCTTCCTTCTGCAAGGAAGAAAAGAGAGGGCTTTAGGGCCTGACATGAATGAGGGAACTTGAGAAATTAGTTATCAGAAAATATAAAACTCTACTGAAGAAAAATTTGAATTTCATTATTTCTGCTTTTCTTTACTTTACATTTTCCTTTACTTTCCTTTTACTTTACTTTACATCTTCCTTTACTTACCCATGTCTTAATAGTAGCATCAGTAGATCAGAAAATGGTAATGACAAGAGATAGATGCTAATACAAAGTTCATTGTTTAAGTGCCTTTAAATATAAGGGTGAGAAAGTTTTGAAGCAACTGACGTAGCAAAGGCTGCTGACAGGCAGTCTAGGTGCCAAAGGGAATTGCCAGAGGGTTTTGTCTGAGTCATATTTTGAAATGAAGAGCAAGAGGTCCATCACTGAAGCATAATATCTAGCAAGTAGTATCTATGAGACATAGTTGTTTTTCTTGATTTCCAGGAGGTCCAAACTCAGCAAAAAACCCAGGGAGCTGCTGCCTCAACCAAAGAGGAGCAATTAAGATACTTGGATTCTTTTCCTCTGAGAGGCAGTATCTTCAATCTCCAATTTGAGAATGAAAAAATGCATCCTTACACAGCAACCTTGAAATATTACCGAACCTCTGTTGTAGTTTTTACTTTGGATGCAATCTAAACTAAAAGTTGCTTTTTTCTTTTTCGAGTGGTTCTAAGGCTACAGGAAGTGCCATTTATTTCTTAATTTGCTGTGAGAGAATAGAAAGTATGTAGGGAGAAAGATAAGTTAATGAATTGAGGGGGGTTTTGGCTGGGTTTTTCTTTGGGGTTTCCTTGTTTTTTGTTTTTGGGGTTTGTTTGTTTGTTTTGTTTTGTTTGTTTGTGGGGGTTTGTTTGTTTGTTTGTGGTTTTGCTTGTTTTGGTTTGGTTTGGTGTTTGGTTGTGTTTTTTTTTCAGGCCAATGTTTTAATAAAAACCATTAAAATTGAATGTAAAGCAGACTTCGACCTTAATTTATCCTAGAACCCAATCTACTATTTGGTGCCTTTAATTTTACATTGTACTGAAGAAACTTAAATCGTTGTCTGGTACCTTAGCTTTGAAACCTTGTGATAAGGCATAGTTTTAAATATACTAGCCCTGCATATGCGAGAACTAAAGCAGATAGTTAAATGGAAAGAGAGAGAGGTGTCTATCACCAAAATAGCTAGTGAAGAAGGGAAACTGTGAAAGACTATGTGTCCCCTCAAAGAGTAGGCTTTATAGGAGGACACACATTGTTTCTACTTCTCTTCCTGTAATATCTAAGAACAGAAACTATTACCAGAGTTTTTATAGTAGTGGGTATGTGCCAAATTAATAACAATTTCTATTTTTATAACCATAGATAAAATTAAAAATTACTGTATTTATGTGGAAGATGCTCTCTTTACAAGGAGGCTTGTAAGTAATACATAAATATACCTCAACACATATATAGTAAATGTAGGCAGAATTTCCTTCCTCTGATCTTCATTGCAGATGTCCTATCTACATTGGGAAATTGTGCTGCATATTCTGTAGTCATTTTGCATACAGAGTAGCTGACAGAATTTGCATTTGAGTTCCACAATTTATATGATGAGAGTATTTTTTCCTAGATATCTAGAATGACAGTTGTCTGCTTGTATACGAACTGTGTTGGTTTTTTTTTTTAAATGGAGATTTCTTGGCCTCATTATTTATTTATTCATTCACTTATTCTTTCATTCCTTAATTGTAACATTTATAGGATACGTGGTCTTGTTAGTTGGAACTTTCTGGATATGATCGTCAAGACAAACCTCACTCATTCTCCTTCATTAAAAAAGAAAAAAAAAAGATAATTTATGGCATGTACTTCAGTGATGATTTACTTTATATCTGAAAGAGTTTACAGATTTATGACCTTATATTCTAATGCATATTTTACCCCATTAACGCTTTTCAAACTTAGTTTCAAGGCTAAGAGAAAAATTACAGAAATGAGATTTTTGATATTGCTAATATGGCATTATAGTTTCATATAGAATTTAATTACATTACTGAGGATTAATAATCTTTATCTACACAGCAACACTTTAAATATCTAAAGGAATGATTACACATTAGCATGTTCATTAACAAACAAGGATATCTTAATGTCAATTGATTTCAAGGAAAGTTAATGGATTAGTTAAACAAAAAGTATTTCAGTGGAATATTGGTGGAACCATCGTGTATAGCTAAAGTTAATGATGCCTTTGACTTCATACAAATTAAAACAAATTTTATTGTAGGCAAAAGATTTGACACTTTTAATATTTTTATGTCTTCAAGAATCCCCAAGCAAATAATCCTTTTTCTTTAAAGGCAAAATACAACACAATCCTGTGCAATGAAAAATTGAATTCTCCATTTTAAGAGAGCTTTAGGATATTAGTTTTAAACCTTATTCTTTTAGACTCACTTTGAAATATCTAAAAAAATCACAACTGGTAGTACAGAATGAATGCAGAAATATCCATATTCCACATCTAGTAAGAAATATATTTTTATTTGTCTAGTTGTATTTTAGTTCTTAAAAGAATTCATATTCTATGAATCTAAGTACTCCTCTTTTGACATGAATATCAGTCTTATCATTTCCATATAAGTCAATAAATATATTGCAATTACATCAATCTTTGCCTGCCTGAAAATTGAAAACAGACTTTTTTGTTCTACTGAAATGTTTTGCATTATGTTATGATTTTGTTTATTTGTGTTTTGTTTGATTTGGTTTTGGTGTTGTTTGTTTTTTGTTTTTAATGTAAATTTCTTGACTGCTTACAGTGCCATTTCCTTGTATTTTATGTTAGTATTGTGACATGAACCTGTCACCTTCTGTTGCCCATACTTTCTAGGTGGTTTGCTACAAGAAGTTGCTCAAAAGAAATTTATCATAGAAATTAATATTAAAGATTGACATAGCTCTCCTTCACATGATGTTGAAAAAAACCTTATTTTATATCTGTCATAATATACAGTATCATAAGAAACTTTTATGATTAAAAAATACAATTTTAATAGGGGATATAGTGAAGTTAATTTTTTTCCTCCATAACAATGCAAGATCATTCCAAAGAGGTGAAAACTTAAAAACAATTTGGAGACATGAATCTGCAAACAATAATTTAAAAAGTCCAGTTGAATAGTCAAACTGAAAATAATTTTTCTGACCTCTCTTGTAACGAGTCAAAACAATCCCAGTGGAGGCAAGAAACTGGAATGGTTTATTGGAATTACAAGGTCAATTTAAAGGGTTTAGAGTTTACATATTCAACAGGGGGTTGGAATTATTACCATTTATTACAAATAGGGGATTTTATGGGATGACATGAGGGGAAAGCCCAGGTTAACAAATTTGGGGTTTTAGCAGTTACCTCATAGGGAAAAACCCACTTTAACTTAGGGGATTTTACAGGGGGAACAGGTATTTGGTTCTAAAGGATGCAGGAATTCAGGGAACACAGAAGGAGGGATAAGGTACAATAGGTTTTCTGCAGATGTTTGATGAAATCAAGATGTGGACACTCTGGGCTGGGGCAGGGCAAACAACAGCGATGATACCTCATTTGTTTCTCGAATTGAGGTTTTTTCCCCAACTCTGGTAGCCCAAGGCTTTCTGCAAAGTCCACTCAAAGTCCTCTCTGCAGATATCATATTTTGGGATCCAACACTCTCTAACAGAGGATTCCATACAGATGAAATTAGAGATATAAATATATATGTTTATATTTTAAATGTCTTTAGTTTTGAGAAATTTGCCTTAAAATTCTGTTCTTATGTCCATTAAATATAGTCTAAAGAAGAATATATTAAAGAAATATATAATATTGCTCCTTTGAACTGGTTAAATGTGTAAAGATTGTCTGTATGAAAGAGGAAGAAGTTAGGACCAAGTTTGCAAAATTCAGAATTGTTTTGGCTTTACTTGTAAGTTTACACTGCTTAGTTACTGCCTCCTTTCTTCTTGAAATTTGTCTTTACCGTCACATATTTTCTGATTGTTCTTTGAATAAAACTTAAGAGTTAGAAAGGAAGAATTAAAAATCACTTTTTCATAAAAAGAATTTTATCATGATTCTTGCACATACTGCTGTTTAATAGAGCACACCTAAATGGGAGTACATATACATTTTGAAGAACTACTAAACAAACTTTGCACTGTTTCATTTGATTTATGCTGAAAATTGGAGTTTTCCTGACAAGCTTTTGCGAAGTTTTTCTGCCCTTAATGAATTTTTCATTTTTCAGATTAGGCTACAAAGGCAGAAAGAATTAGAAGTCAGTAAGGGAATATTATAATGTAATGACAAAAATTACTTTCAAGACGGAATATGGGAAAACATGAGAAGTTTAAATTCTTTATTTGTTGAAGACCTGACTATTTTAATTGGTATTCTGTGATTCGTTGGTATTCTGTGATTGGCTTTCAGAGTTTTGTCCCTGGAGAGACAGTTTCTTGTATAAACTATTTTAATTGGTATTCTGTGATTGGCTGGTTGTCTGTAGAGGACATTTGAAGGAAAAACTGAAGAGGAGAGGATGAAGTAAGCTCCCAGACCCAAATAGATAAGACCCCTTAAGTGAAATGGCGCAAGTGCGAGAGGAATCCCAAAGTTCTCCCTCATGCGCTGAAGGGGTGCACTTACATAATGGGGGGAGGGACCGAAGACCTCTGGCTGGGCGGTGCTGGTCACACTGGCCCAGGTAGGTGTCACCGGCTAATTGGATAAAAATACAGGTGGTTCATGCTAAAGGCTCTCAAACTTCCCATGAAGGACAACACTGCCTTTTGCAGGGACACCGCTATCTTGTGAGCCTGCTGACCCTCCGAGGATGAAGCCTCTGCTATGGGGAATTCTGGTTATCCTGGGGTAGGTAAGACAACCTCATAAAACACACCTGCATGAGTGTGGGTATCACTGAGGACTTAGTTTACTCCTCTCCTTTCTTGTCTCTTGGGTTCCCGTTTACTTGACTACTTTCCATAATAAATATTGGGTTTACTGTTGAGCTTTCAGCAGTGTCTTGGTTTTCAATCTCAGCATCCTTTTGAACTCACCCTGTTACACCCATCCCTAGAAGTGTTCAAGGCCAGGTTGGATGGGGCTTTGTGCAATCTGGTCCAGTGGAAAGTCTCCCTGTCCATGGCAGGGGTGCCAGAAGGAGATGATCTTTAAGGACCTTTCCAACCCAAGCTCTTCTATTATTCTGTAAATTATTGCTAATAAATCTGTTATGAAAGAAAAATCAGTAAATACAGTTTAATCCCTTTTTAATTGTGTTTAAGTTTTCCATTGTTCAAAGAATAGGC
This sequence comes from Myiozetetes cayanensis, assembly GCF_022539395.1. Taxonomy (NCBI): domain Eukaryota; kingdom Metazoa; phylum Chordata; class Aves; order Passeriformes; family Tyrannidae; genus Myiozetetes; species Myiozetetes cayanensis. Next base: position 75,223,258 of record NW_026086604.1, on the reverse strand, counting down.
CACCTTGCCTCCTGCCATGAGTCAACACCCAGAACTTCCTTACCAACATCAAAGATTTACATCAACTTTTTTAGAATAATAGTTTAAGCTCCAGTTTTGACTTGTTGAGGCTTTTTAGACAGAAAGTCTCTCAAGTAGTTGATCTGACCTGGCCTGCAGCAAATTTAAACTAAGTGTGGGTTTTTGTCCAATTAGGTAGATGTCAATCAAATCTAACTAGGTGGGATACAAGACAGAGCACAAATGCAGCATGACTGAGAAAAGTATATGTTGCCTTCAGCTCAGGAATGGAAGAGAGCTGCTACTATATCTGAATATAAGGACAGTTGATTTGTAAAGGAAGGGGAAGTGCTGTCTTTTGTAGTTTTTCCTCCTAAATGTTCAGAACACCATAACCTACATTGTCTGCTGAATAATATTTCTTTTGGTTTATGAATTTTGACACCTCAGGTGCTAGAGAACACTCCTAAGAAGCAAAGGACAGTAATATTACATTTGGCAAAAGTACAGTGCAGTACAAAGGAAACTTGAAGAGAGCTGTGAAATAAAAAACAGTAGTGGCTAATAGCAGACTGTAGTGGGCTTGGTAGTCTCTCCATGATATCCCTGATAGAAACCCCCAGTAAGCAGCACACCTCTCCAGAAAGTGCATCAGGTCAGCAAACTGGTGCTTTTGTACCTCCCAGAGGATAGCTGCCTAGTTCTGTTTAACTGTCACCTTTTCTTAGATGTGCTGGTTGTTATACGGGGAGAAGAGTGGGCTGCCTTACTCAGCCCTGGCATCTCTCCTAATGTGATGGGTCTTTCATCTTCAGTCTTAAGAGGTTCTGCCCTCCTGCATCTCCTTGCCTTTGCAACCTTCCATTCTTCTGCATTACTGGGTCCCTCCCTTCTCTCTGTGTGCTGGTGGGGGAGTCTTTGGCTGTTCGGCCATGGGCTATGAGTCCACTGTAGACTGCACTTGGAACCAACTATCCAACTCCTCAGCCTCCTTGATGTTGCACAGTCTTCTCATCACCTCCTGCATCTCAGCCAGCTGGGCACACCTTTTGCAGGCAGGTCTGCTGCTTGTCCCTGCCCCAGGAGAAATGTCTTGGCACTTCCTGTAGTCTGAGGTCTTCACTGCAGCCTCTCCCTTTAGCGGTTCCCTCTCAGTGGAGGCAATGGCCACCACCACTGTAGATGGTACAGACTCCCCAATAGGAGTGGGAGGCTTGGCTTTCAGACAAGTGCTCCTCCAGCATTCTACTTTGAGGGTCAGGTAGGCGAAGTGCCCTTGAGCTGAGCAGATAATCACAGAACGGTGCCTGGTTGCTGAGTTATGTGGACTTCAAGTGGATCCACTCAGTTGGTGGAATATGCCTCCTTCGAAAAGGCACCATCCCGGCACACCCTCCTCAACCAAACTGCTGCACCACACCCTGGCTGACATGCCTGTTGGTCTGCCATGATCATGGTGCTCCTGGTTGCTCATGCTCCCTAGGGTTGACCTTTGTTGGTGTGGGGGGCACCCACCATTAGTGCTGGCCCTGCCCAGGCCTCCTCAGTTGCTCTTGTGCAAGCTGCTGGTTCCTGCCCACGCAGGAAACACACCCTGTATATTGTGATACTTGCTTGTGGAATGCACCTGCATCAGAGCTGATCCCCTCGGTGACCATGGAAAACTTAACCACGACGGAAAAGGGATTAAGCTATATTTACTGGTTAAAGAAAAAAGGTATGAATTTTAAAAAATTGTAGAAATTTACCACTGTCTGAATAATACTGGTGAAGAGTAACTACCTTAATTAATTTTCTGTGCTATCCTACAACCTTTCTGTGATACTTCATTTTACTGAACTGAACTATTTTGCATAGCTGAACTCATGGTTTCCAAGTGAAATTTGTCTCTCTTAGTATCTCCTAATTTTCTCAAGACTGAGAAATTTAGTTCAACCCCTACCAGAGTAGTTCATGTGATTTACTCTTCTCACATCAGACTCTAGATTTCAAAGTTTATATACAATGCCTATAAACATCTCTACCAAGTTGATTAAGTGTTGAAGACACAATTCAACATATTTAAAATATATATATTTCCAAAGCAACTAGGTCCATGAACACTGGAATAAACAACTTGGTTTTCTCTCAACTCATAAATTTACAGAAACTTTTCAAGGAATTTTTGGAAACCTAATTATCTTTGAGAGCTGTATTTCTAACAAACACAGTGGAAACTGCCTAACTAGAAGCTTAACAGTGGCAGCAGGGGAATAATACACACACACACACACACACACACACACACACACACAGAGACATGCACATACACACTAGTGAAACTCTTCCTTCCACAGAAATTCAATTTGACAATGCTTGATTTCATCGTTAAAATAATGAAAAAGATTAAATTCTGGTCTACCTTATCAGTATCATATATACAGAGAACCTCTAGATTTTAAGGCATCAGCTTTTCCTTCATCAGCATTTTTTCTTGTCAGAATTTGACTGCTTTTTTATCTTTCACTCCTATATCAAATAATTTAGAAAGTGTCATTTTTTTTCTCATAATCTAAGTTTTGACAGAGCAAAGTTTCTAACATGTTGGAGTCATGCACATAAATTGCCTTTGCAGTAATATCTTTGCATCTTTTAAATTAAATGTCACTGTTTCTTTTTTTCATTTATCCTTTCATATTTGACTATGAGAATGCAAATATTATTAACTCAGTTGCACAGAAAATTCATCCAAAATGCCCCAGGTTCTCCTAAGAACACATGGTTGATTACAGATTTTGAATAAGTGTGCATCATGAGATTATCTCAGTTGGTTTAGCATGGTGTTAATATCCCCAAGGTTGTGGGTTCGATCCCCATATGGGGCCATTAATTTAAGTGTTGCACTTGATAATCCCTGTGCATCCCTTCCAGTTCAGAACATTCTTTGAAGTTCTTCATCTTGCTGTTTCTCCTTCACTTGACTGTGGCAGTTTTCCTAGCTATTTTGACATTGATCTTGCTCATTAAGTTATTTTCTATTGGCAACTCAAGCTACCATGAAGGTGCAAAGAACAGTGATACCTGCATAAACTTTTTTTAGCAAACTCAACCTTACAGTTGTGTTTAAGCCACATTCACTCAGGCACTACAACAAGCATCTAAGCCTTGCAGACTAAAGAGCAACATGCTAAAGTTCTGCTAACTACTTTCAATATGTAAGGACTGCAATATATGAAGCCTTTTACACATGTAATATTATACACCTGTGAGTATAATCTGTTTGTCTGACAGAAGAATCCTTTATTTGGAGGTGATGAATTATATTTTGAAAAGAGGTACCATGGAGAGCTGCATGAATTCCAGACACCGTATTCACTATGTAGTCATTAGCACATTAGCACAGTTTGCCATTTAGCTTATACAAGATGCCTAAGTTTATTTTACAAACTTACAGTTTTATAGATCTAAATGGTTACTTTACAGGGTTTTTTTCTTTCTTTCAATTTATCATTGCTCATGCACATGGAGGAAGCTTTACAACAGTCTCTAAGGCTTTAATTTTATAAAATTCTTACAGATTTTGAAGGCATTCTAAGACTAAATTGTTCGCAAAATCTCTAAAACCTACTTGTTAAGGAGTTATGTGTAAAAATTCTGATAAGGGATGATATGTGTTTTACCTGGAAAGTACCACTTCTCAATTTGATGAAAGCAAAACTGCACTTCCAATTGCAATAGCTGTTGTGAATAACAGCACAAAATAAGAAATATCACCTCAATTCTTAGTTTCATTTTTATTTAAATAATTATTTTATTTTATTAAAAATAAGACTATCTACAGGTATGCAAAAGCGTTATTTTAAAACCTACTGTTTTATAAATACATCTGTTTTGCCTAAAGCTTTTTGCACTGTAGGACAATTGGTGAGTGCAATAAAATGTTCTCTATCGATCTGTGTCATAGCCCCTTGCTTGTTGCCTTGAGTGTAGTGTATAAGCCAGCCAGAATACAATCTTTTTTTCCCTTAGAAAGATAACAGAAGTGATCCACATTTTCTATTGCAGCTGTCAAGTTCAAATAGAACGCGGATAGTAGATATCACCCACCATGTTTTGGGAGCAGGTAGCAAATCCTTTTTAGTCATTTATGTTTTCCATGCGAATTTTCAAGATTTTAAAATTATTCAAGGATAAGTGTATGAGTCAAGTTTTTTCATTCACCATTGAACATGCATATTCCTGTTGTCATACATCTTGATCCAAATGCATTATTTTATTAATAATATTTGCACCTGTAATCATCATAGTTATATTTGTAATTTAAGCAAATTTTTCTACTCATACTAATGTCTGTTGACAAATGCAAAAGTCTTAAAAAATTTCACATAAGACTGTCCAGAAATGCTGAAATTTTCATGCTTCTTCATAGAATTATTTAAACTAAAACTATTTTTCACTTAGGATTCAGAAATAGTGCACCCACTGTAAAAGACTAGGAAGGATAAGGCAAGTCAATTATGCACTGGATATTCAAATTTTTATGAAAGAAATAAATACTTTTGTTAATAATAATAAGGAAAAGGCTGAATTCTTTACATATATGCCTCTCATTAAAAAATGTGTAAAACAGTAGATACACTAATTGCTGCCACAAAGACCATTTCAGTTGTCAGTTTACAGAATCTGATTTAGTGAGCTAAATTACACAGGTGGAGAATAACTGAGGTGAACTTTGTGCATAAAAATCCCAATTCCTGTTTATAAAAGAGATACAGAAGAATTAAAAGTAAATACATATACAGCTAAAGAAGCAGCTTTGATTGCAGTTCACGAAAATAAGTTCTGATCTAGTAAAATTTAGTTTTTCACATATGCTTTAGTAGAAGAAAAAAAAAATCTTAAAATTTGAAGACTGTACAATAAATATTTAAAATCATAATATTTACTATGACACTGATCATTTTGATTATGTAAGATAGGACACACAAAGGGTAAAGACAGAACAGAAGATCTGCATTCTAGGTAAATTTTACCAAAGTATTCTTGGTTGTCTTGCTGCAGCATGCAATTTTCAAAGATACATGAAAGGATACTTATTCATAAGATGATTTTAGACAGAGGTACACTGTACCTCTATGACTGCACCTCAGATGACCTACTTGTTGTCATTCAAAATATTTATTACACATAAAAAAAATTAACTCAGCAATCATATATTAGCAATCCCAAGTTGCCCTAAAATGCTAAAGATGGATGACTTTTTCAGACTTCTGTGGATCAGTAAGATTTTTGAATCCTATGAGTGACTTCATTGAGGTTTGTTTAGCTAACAACCTAGAGAAGTGACTGAGGACAATAATTTCATCAAGGTCAACTGTGCATGCCTGAATTTGCTAAGCTGGAGCCCTAAAAGGCTTCATTTCAGCAATGCATTGCCAAGGTTCTGAAAGTAAAGCTTTTAATCAGAATGTTTTTGCATCACTTCTACTGATTTCCTTTTTGTTTACCTTTCTGTTTACTTTTCATGTAAGGCTTGACATGACACTCAGAACACATCATGCATAAACACTACAAAGGTTTGGTTAAATACAGTTCTTCCCTTTTCTCTGGGACAGAAATCCCAAGTAGATTGACTACCCTTTTCAATTAACTTGAAAGCCATTGTGTTGACATCAGTCTGAGAGGCATCTGTACTCCTCAGGCAAGAAAGTATGAGCAAAGCATAACAACATTTTTCCCAATAGCTTCTGCTGAACTGCACATCTTAGAGCTTCAATAGATACAGAAAAACCTTTTACAAAGGCCAAAGACTATTCTTCATTTACAGGCTATTCTAACACAGTTTGGAATGAGAAATAAACCTAAAAATGCAGAAACATTACATCTATACTTACCATTTGTCAAGAGGACAACTATGTTTTAGATACAATCATTTCTCTATATTTATGTGCATGTTCCTTAGGAAGTTGCATTCAATGGAAACATGAATATACATGCTCTTTTTTTAATATCCAAATTTTAATGCATTGTTTTCAGTTATGAATCTATGATGATAATTTTTGCAGATTCAAAGCACGGGAGATGCATGAGTTCATCTCAGTAAATGTGTTTCCAGAAACATGGAATCAGTGGTATTTATTACATAACGTAGCATGTTTGGCAAAAAGGATAGGACTCTTGCATTGTGGATCACTTTTTTACTAGTTAATACTTTAATGGTCTTCTGAAGGATTAATTCAATTAAAGGGTCATGGCTAATGGAGATGGGTTTACATTCTTGTTAATTAGGAATTACATTCCTATCACAATTCAAGTATGCCAAGAAGACTTCCAGCATTTACTGAAAATTCCTTTTTATTGAATGATCATTTGGACTTCCATTTAAGAAGGATAATATGCTGTAATACCATAGGCCCAAAGCCAGATGTATCAAACTGACAGAAGATGCACCTCTATGTAAGACCATGACATAGGCTCTGGTATCATTCCAGGAACAATGAAGACTTCCTTTGTGAATGCATGAGGCTGAAGCCCTCTCCTCTTAGTGGCAGTTCTACATGCTGAATATGAGCTATTTAAAATTTCCTTTTTAAATTGAATTTTACATCAGCGTATTTTATGAAGGAATCTCCCAAATATGTTGTTAAGGTTAATCTTTTTGACTCTACACTACAGGCATTTTCTACACTATTTTCTGACAATTTGTGAGTATTTCTCTTGTGGCACTTTTCAAAATTTCAGATTGAAACGACATGAGCAACTGTTAAAATAAAGTCACTAGTTAGATAGGCTTTGTTAGTTTCATATTGTAAAACCTACATAGAGACAAGAGCAAGAATGAAAGGGGTACTAATCTATGAAATACATGTAATTTTTGACCCTTAGTTTGCTTTAAACTTACTTCATAACTAACATAATTATCTTTAAATAGTTATTGATCACTTCTAGTTTAGGTTACAATATATTTTACAGTATATATTACAATATATTTTATAACATATATATGTTACAATCTATTTCACAAGTAAATAAGCGTCTCGATTACATTATCTTCAAAATCCTGCTCTAAATGGAGACTGAACTACATACAGAGGAGACCCTCTGCTTGCTCAGCAGAGGTACCAACAGTGTTCTGCCTGTGTTGATTTTCCTGAGATGTTTTGGTCCCTAAACAAACAGGCTGCTTTTAGGATGATAAAGCTTCCTTGGGTGCTCTTGTGATGTGATAATGCAAATGTCAACATGTTCTTGGATTAAAGGTTTCCAGTCACAACCTCAGACAATCCCTGCAAGGGCTTTCTAAGCAGTATGCTTCCCAGTCTGACCACCCTCTCTATCAGACTGCTGTCCATCTTGGTCAAAAACTTGAAACACCAAGCTGGTACAGACACAAACGACAACCCAGAATATCAGCCTGCACTTGCACCTATTCCATATTACCTTAAGATGTGAGACTGTGAGCTGTGACAGCTGAGGAAACAACCATGCCACCCATCCTGCAGCTTGTGGTGCCATTGTGTACCTGAGAGATGAGACTGTCTATTAGCTAGCATGTGGCATGAATATTTCAGGATTATGAACCAGAACACTTAAATTAATGACACCTCAGTTTTGTTCAGCTGAATTAATTGTGGCTTATTCAGATCAGCTCATGTTTTTCTGAAACAGTTCATTGAGCTCTAATTTTCTGATTTCCACCTCTGTCCTAAAATTGCATTCTTGGATCATTAAAACCCAAGAAGCTCAACAAGCTCTCCAAATAAATTGAACAAGATAAAATTCTCTTTTTGAAATTAAGAACTACGCTTTATTCACTAATGAATTTGTTGCAGTAATAACAGAAACTACAACAGGAACAAAATAGTCAAGAAAACAGCTTCTGAAGGCAAACTGCAGTTATCAGACATCTTTTTCTTTTTACTATCTTCAAAGCAGTTTGAATTTTGCTAAAATCAGAGTACACAGAGCAATATGAGTTCAATTTTCACAAAAAAACCTATAGTCTTCAGAGCACTGGAAAGCTTCCTCACTTTAACAATTTTCCTTACTTATTCCAAGGTTTGTAATTCAACTCATTGAGAACAATATCAGACCTCTATAACTCCTATTAGAAATTATTCACTTTGTACACTTAAACATCAGATTAATTTTTTTATTATATTATTATTATATCTCTTAAGAATACAAAGTAAATTAAGATTCCTCAGGAATAATAGACCAATGTCTTCTACTGTATAATGTAGGGAGTTATGGCATTTAAAGATATGTGTAATTTTTACTAACAAGAACTTATCAACCATTGCATGAAAAGTGACAAGTCCCTGTCATTACTGAGAATATGCACACTTACAAACAAATGGGGAAAAGAATCCTATATTCTCTAGGAGACAACTAAAAAACATTTGTCAATACATGGCACAGTACAGAATACATTAACAACTGGCTGCTGCTAGCTTACAGTTTGAGGACACACCATAATAACTTGATATTCAAGTGCATAACTGGGAAAGATGTGAACAAAAACTGTCGTCTCTGTTTTTGGAAACAAATGGAACTTTTTATTCCCCAAGAACCTTCACAGAGGAAAGGCATTATTCCCTATGAGTATTACACAGACACAGGTCCTTGTGTATCTGCTTAAGCAGAAAACTTTCCTAAAATTCATAGGTGGCAAAAAAACCCACCACTCTCCCAGAAGTACTCTTATTACCATCTTGGAACCAGATCATGAATTCAGAAATCAATAAGTCAGGGAGGTATAAAATTAATTTATTACTCTTGAATAATCAGGCTAGATATAGTGAAAATGTTTGTGAAACGCTAATTGGCAAAGTGGAGTTTTCTTGTTCTCTTTTTCTGTTAGATAAATTGTTAAACAAAATATCAAGGTTGTGTATACATATATATATATTTGTTCATTTATTCTTTGTAAACAGCAATGTGTTGAATACAAAATGTATTGAGAACAGTTTAAGTACACCTGGGAGATGTGTAAAACATCTTTTTTTTTAATAACAAAAAGTGTTACAGAAACTGATAATATATTTTTTACTAGAAGTGACAGGTTTGTATCAAATGATGCATTTTATTATCTTTTCTGGATACTTCAGGGAGCTAGGGAAGTATGCTTTTAGTGAAAAATGTATAGGAAAACAAAAGAAGAACATTTCAATAGAAGAAATAAATAATAATAATTAAAAAAAAACATGTCCTGCTCTATGAAATTAATGTTTCTGTCATGTCTATTTTGTTCCCAGGTATTATCAGAAATAATTCTTACCTTTAAATTAAAACTGATAATAAATCATTAACAATAAAGTAGGGATAATTTGCAAATGGAGTTTTACATTTCAATTTTTCCTTCTAGCTTCATTTTTTAAATTTTTCTCACCTTTTTTTTTTTTTTTTTTAATCCCATGAGGATCAAGAACACAGAAATAGATAGTCTGCACATTTGAAGCATCTAGAATGTTGGTCTTCAAGAACAATGCTGGATTCACAAGATTCAGGGCAACATTGTGTCTTGGTTCCAGCCAGGACAGGGCTAATTTTTGCAGCAACCAGAAGTGGTGGTTCTTCTATATCCCCTCACATCATTGACAGGGGCAGGGGAAGGGAGTCTCTTCCATGTGGCAGTGGTTTGTGTATTACCAGTTTCCACATGGTGAGCTTTTCTTCTACACTCTTTTATTAATATTGTTGCTGTTACTGTTCACAGGAAATAAAATATGCTGAGTTGGAAGGGACCTACAAGGATCATCAAGTCCAGCTCCTGGGCCCACACAGGACCATTCCCAAGAGTCACACCATGTGCCCAAGAGTATCACCCAAATGCTTCTTGAGCACAGACAGGCTTGGTGCTGTGACCACTTTTCTGGGGACCCTGTCCCAGTGCCCAGCCACCCTCTGAGTGAAGAACCCTTTCTAATATCCAACTTAAACCTCCTCTGATACAGTTTCAGGCCATATCACTCAGGTCCTGTCACAGGCCACCACAGAGATCGGTGTCTGCTCCTCTTCTTCCCTTCACAAAGAAATTGTAGACTGAGATGAGGTCTCCCTCAGTCTCCTCTGTTTCATTGCTGTTTGAAGCAAATTGTTCTGATCTCAATATGTAAGTTTTACCTTTTGTGCCTCCAATTCTCCTGTTTGTCCTGCCACCGGGGGAGAGGGAATTAAGCTATCAGCATACTGTTTGGTGTGTTTCAGTGGGAACACTAAATTGGGTAACACCATTCCTAAACTATGATACATTGTAAGTTCTGGCAATACTCATTTTAATACACCAAATAAAATACGTGAAAACTCATTATTTTTTGTATAGAAATTATGGATTTTTTTTAACTTTGTTTTCATAAGAAATTTTATGGGAAAAAAAGATAAGCTTTATAACTATATGTCCTGAGCAGCTTCAGCATCTTTCAGGAACCTCAAAAATGATTTTGACTGTGCTTTGATTCACATACATGGAATATTGCTCTAGTGCCAAAATCAATTTCCCAAAAGTCAATTGACAAAAATGGTATTAAAAATTCAAGTGTTGAAATACAATATACAACGTTCATTTTAACACTCTTTATAGTTCAAGATTCAAATGGTGAACAAGAGCAGAAACATCCTCTGTTGATAATTATTCGATATTCAAGTTAATTCTGGGAATAGTGGCGACCATGCAGGTTTTCACTTTCAGTAAGTAAAATCAGGGAGAGAAAACACTTCCACTGCAGTAGTCTTTCCTCCCTCTGAGATCAGTGTGTAGGCAGTGAAGGAAGATGCTTTTCTTGTCACTTTCACTCCCATTTGAAAAGACTGTACTGACTCTAAGCCTTATTTTACTAAGCTTTTTATTTAGCAACCATCTGTTTGTATGATATATCTTGTACTTTAAAGGGACTGTCCAGCAGATTTCAGGACAAATTGTTATGTAGGCAGAAGGGAAAGAAATTTATATTAGATAACCCATGTTAATGCTGCCTGGGCTCTATTCCAGACAGTAATAGGAAAGACAGTTTATGGCACTTGATCTCAGATCTAGAACATAGTAGCCCTGCATCTACATTTGTGCAGGCATAGCCTGGAGTATATGAAATTCCTGGCCTCTGAGCCCCTTCCAGTAACTTGTTTTAATGGATGAAATTTTTGGGTTAAAAAAAAAGGTATCAAACAACATTATGGTGCTTGGATTCTTTTCTGAAAATAAGACCTAGGCAGAGGAGAAAATCTTCATGTGTCCAGTTGATTGTAGAGTTGCTGCATGATTTCATTATTAGCCATAGAGACTCCTACAGAGAGCATGGATACACACTGCAACTGCAGAAGAAAATCTTATATAAAGCATACTGCAATTTCTGACTATTTTTGCTCATAATTTCACGTTGCTTTGAGGAATTTTTTTTTTTTTTTTTTTTTTTTTGGAAGTAGGAAATGACAGTGTATATCCATATAGAGGAACAGTTTAACTGTTCTTTGTTTATAGAGCACACAAATGTGAGATATAATTATCTATAAGCTATGATAAGAAAGACATATGCATAGGTCTTCAAAATAGAGAATTTTAGTCTTGCTTAAATGCCAGAAGCAGTCCAGTTGTAATAACACAGAACCTGATGGAGGTTCTCACTTTTATCCTTGTAGCCACATGCTGCATCACCTCAGATGGCTTCTGTCTTCATTTAGGCATGATATGATGAAAAGTGAAAGCATTTTGCTGTCTCTCCTTGCCCATTTTTCTCCTTGAAACTGTGAGAACATGCAGTTTTGCTTAATATTCTTCAAAGGTTGACAGCTGGCATGAGTTATCTGCAGAGCTACCTATAAATAAGTGATCCATAAAATGCGTAGAAATCACATCAGAGGTGGTCAAGTCTGGAAAAGGCAATGAGTTGCATAGCTCTCTATTTTTTGAGTTTACTTCTACTCCCTTAATATAGCTTCAAATTGAATAGTGAGGCTGTACAAACTGAAAAGGCAGTAGGGCTACAATGGTTTGTCTCAAAAAATAATCAATTTAATTAAGAGAAACTATTAGGTTCATAGTCATTGAAAGAATGAACTTGTTGCCATTCAGACATAGACTATTTCAGACAGCAAATGCAGTTTGTAACATAGCTATAACATAGCTATACTGGACTTATAATATATTTGCTTCAAATTATGTTGTAAATATGGTTTAAGGATGGCAGTAACAGCCTAGATTTCATGATAAAAAGGAGTTGTATTTTTGTTTCCAAATAATCCAGGATTGAATCTTGATCCTTTTGGTCACATTTATTATCTTTAGTTACTTCATGAACTCTTTGAGTAGACAACCATTCATAAATAATCTTTTATACTATTTGCTCTTTGTGGGGTTTTGTTGGAGTTTTTGGTTTGATTTTGTTGGGTTTGTTTGTTCATTTGTTTGTTTTGTTTATTTTTCCAGGGTTTGTTTGAATAATATGTTTTTCCACTTCTTGACAAAATAATGGCAGCATTTAAATGGTGAGTTATTACTATAATATTGCCCGAACAGTGAGTAGGCTTGAGATGCACAAGAAGTTGGGAAGGGACACAGCTAGGACAGCTGACCTCAATTGACCAGAGGGATATTCCACACCCTATGTTCAGCAGTATAAAGATGGAAAAAGAAGTAAGGGCGGGGGGGGGACATTAGGAGAGATCATATTTGCCTTCCACAGTAACCATTATGTACAACGAAGCCCTGCTTTCCTGGGGATGGCTTAACACCCGCCTCCCTATGGGAAGTAGTGAATGAATTCCATATTTTGCTTTGTTTGTGTGCATGGGTTTTTTTTTCCCTGTTAAACTGCCTTTATTTCAACCTGTAGGTTTTCTCACCTTTACACTTTTTATGCTCTCCCTTACCTTAATATGGAAAGTATAAGTGAGAGGCTGGACAGGGTTAGACCACAACAATATACTTGAACCATTTCAAGAATGTCTATTATATACTTAAATGAGACTGACTCACACTTCTTATTCAACAGTCTAACTTCTAAACTTATAATAGGACAAGTTAAATTCAAAACCTTTCCCCAGACAAATCAAAATAACAGGAAAAAATATGGATAACAATTGATCTAGTGATTTCCTGGTGTCCATGCTAAGCTAGATTTTGCTTTGGATGGAAGAGGACCATAAAGTACCTGCAAAAAAGAACTGAAAGTGGTTTGTTTAGAAGTTTCTGAGTAGCAGCATTCTTCCATAAAGAACACAAGGTCACAAAACCATTTAGATATTATAACACAAGAAACCACAGTGGACAGTCAAAAAAGAAGAGGTGACAAATCTGAAAGACTAAGCAGATATATATGGGATATACATATATAAATAGAAAGGATATGCATCTTTTCAAAAACAGGAAAGTAAGTGAACACTTTCTGCTCCATTGAACATATGTCAAGTTATGCATTCATGGAGAAGAATAACTGGGAAAATATTGATCTTATCTCTTGTGTACGACACGTCAGTAAGCAATTTTGTCCCTTTTCCTAACAGCATGTGTTTCATTTTTTTTCTTTTGATCTTTGTTCTGAAACGTAGTTTTTAAAACGGACTGTGAAGAACATTCTGGGTGGATAGGGTGGATAGGCAGATGATATGCATCTATGTATATACATATCTATAAGGCACTATGATAAATATCTTCTTTGTTCTTTTTTTTCTTTTTTAGTAATCATTGATTCCATTTTTTGTATGTAGAAAGACCTTATTCACATCATGATCTAATTTTAACTTGATAAACTAAAAGTTAACAAGTTCATTCTCAGTAACATTTTATAATGCTATTTTAGTGTCTGTTCAAGTACGTCTTCTGAAATGGATGTAAAAAAGAAATTTTGTATTTATGTGTCATTTGTTATTGGAATTTGTCCAAAGGAAAACATGGGCAATTTACACTAAAGCCCATTATTGAAATGAGACTAAATAGTCTCATTTAAGTATATGAAAATAAAATTACCATGAGCTTCAGAAGTTCTGCCATCTATAGAACAATCAACCTTTGGAGCAGTTCTTCATTTGGAACACTAGGTGCAAAACATCTGACTAGTTTAGAAGTGGAGGTCACTAAGTTTGGAAACAGAAGGAGACTGGGTAAACTAGGAAGTAACTGATGTCTGGGGTTCTCATCATATCACCTTAATAATGCAATATAGTATAGAGACCTTGAATATTTCAAGTTCAGCAGACTGCCATCAAATCTAAAGTAGTTTTGGTATGATCCTCCTTGGACTACTCATGTATCTGCTGTAGAGGACTACAACCCAGTTTGCTTCATAAATAATACTGTTTATCAGAAAAAGAGATGGAAACCCAAAGAGATAGCAACAAGTTTTCAAGAGAGTAAACTGTCACCAAATAAATGGATCTATGATGAATTTTAGACTTTCCAGACTGATGAGGCAAGAGCAGCACAAACCACCCTTATGGCCTGAGGATTGTTGCACAGCAGTTGAGAAGATTTTCAGTCTGTTCCTGAACCTCTCTTGGTGGTCTTAGTGGATCATATCTCTTGAGAAGTGGGCACAGTTATCCCAACACTGAAGTGACTGACACTTTAAAGTACTGGGACATGTTATTGATCAATTACTTAATGTATCATTTCATAGTTAACAAACAGAATTTTTGTTAAAATTATTCCATCATCTACCAAAAGTAAGCAAGGCAACAGTTAGTTCATTTGAATGCAGGTTCTCACCATTCTTTGAAGTTATTTGAAGACCTTCTCTGTTTTGTTTACCACAGAGCTCTCCTGCCCTCACCAGTTACTTTCTGTATTCCCAGATGATATGTATATGTATATGTAATCTCTTCCAACCTAACAGAAGTATTATCATGTCTGCCATAGGCAGTCAAGCCTCTCTTCATATTTCCTCCTGCTTGTTGTGGTTTTTAATGGGCTTGGTCTAGTTTATGTTATTATTGAGTTAAGCTAAATTCAAATGCTGCATCCTCATTTACAAAGTCAACATCTTCCTTGTGACTACCTTTCCAAAGCCTAGACCCAAATCTGAATAACTGTGCTAACCCACTGACTCTGACAAACCTGTTTCAACTCAGGATGTACTGAGAAAAAACCCAAAATCTGGGGTTTCCAGACAGTGACCATAAACCATAAACATCTTAGAAGACTTGATCTTCACAATCCACATACATAGTCAATACAAGAATGATTGCAGCAAAACCTATTTCATTACATTTGTATAAAAACAAAGGACTATCTAACCTTAAAAACAAAAAATCTAACAGTGCAACATTTTTACTCTCACCTGGGAACAAGGTCAAGCATTTAAATTTTCAGTTTTTTATATTCATTTTTTGTAAAATTTCACTTTCTGTTATCTTTGTTTCTGCCTGTGTAACCATGTTCAGTACATATCTGGATTTCAGGTCTTTTTAGTAGCCTTGACTCAGTTGTACCCAAGACTTTGTTGTACAGTAAGAAGCTGTAAAATGCTTGTACCTTTAAATGTGACTCTTACAGTAAAAATACAAGATAAACAGTTGGTGAAACATCTCTGTATCGTAGAAAGTTTTGTCAAATTAAAGAGTTAAGATCCATTTAAGTAATTTGATGTAGACAAAGAGTTTGATGACTTCAGACAAATCTTGGCAAGATAAATCTAAGCATCTTTGAACTGCTGAACATCACAGCAAAGACCCCATAATGATATCTAATATTCGACTCTGAAGCTTAGAAATACCAATGTTGGGTTTCATTTCTGATGTTTCCATCTGGTTTTTGTATTCTTTTTAGACGTTTAACTGATTTGCATAATTGCAATTATTGTGAAACAGTTTAAAGTTGTGATTTGACAGTTATAAGATGTAATGGAGTTGGATTTATGATATATAGAAAAGTCATATTTAGTATATTTTTCAAAGGCTAAATACATCTCTATTTCTCAGTGTCTTTGTTCTTCAAGACAATAATCAAATGTGGTTTTTCATATAGAAATCAGATCTCTTGGTAATCTTCTTTTGTAGATGTTTTCAGTGAATTGAAAGAACTCCACATAACATAAAAAATGGATTCAATTTCACTTTTCATGTGTTTGATACTAACACAAATAGAAAATATTCAGTTAATGACTGAATTAAATAACTGACAAAATTAGATAAGGTTAATGATCTGGTTTAGCCTCATATTTAATGTGCCTACTGAGACTACTTTTTGCAGATATTTATTGGGTGTTTATTGTGTATGATATAAACCAGATTCATTAATAAAATACAAGAAAAACAAATTTTCTTTTTGAGCATTAAATAGAGCTATATATAGACACTGCAAATGCAAAAATCTTTGAATGAAAAACAGTGAGATCTCATGTTTGTTTGAGTAATACATTATTATTTGTTTGTCATAGATCATAGTTATGGGTTCTTTTTGCATTTTAACAAATATAGATCCCAATAGAGCAATAAATACTGACAAGTTTATTCACAAAGTATAATTAAATTATGTTTATTATAGATTCTTTAACTTTTACTTGGAAATACGGGTTATAAAGCTAAAATACATATATTTTCAACAGTAGTTCTCATTTTATTGTTTAGAACACAAGGTACACCTTTGTATATTTTAATGAATTTCAAAACCATTTTATAGATTATTTTTTGAAGTAAACGTTAAAATAATGCACAGCAGCTTACATAATTCACACTAATTTTTACAGACTTTCTTTTCCTTGGTTGTTTCTGATGACATTTTTATAGCGTGATCATTTAGCTATCATTAAAATAAACTGTGTAATCCAATAATAATGATGCATTTACTTGGGAGTTTTTCTCACCTTTTTTGTGTGTGTCTGTGTGTGTGAATATATCCAGGTTCATAATTGCTGCTAACAGGAAATAGAAGATGTTAAAGAGTCTTCATCTGCTTGGAATTTTTTTCTCTGACTCTACTATCATCAAGTACATTTTAACTGACTTGGCTCTCTTAGAAATATATTGTCATAAAATCTGTATGGGTCACCAAGAATTTATATAAAAACATTCTCTTTCAAAGCCTTATACCACTATCTCAGTATTCAATTCACCCCTTTGCATTAGTCTCAGACTGCTGTGGAGCTTTTGGATCATGTAAAAATATACACAAATGTGTGACGTGCATGCATCATATACTAACACACACGTACATATATAAATAAACATATAACCATATATACACATATATACTGACATATACATATACTCATATATATGTGTGAGTATATATAAATATATGTATCTTGACTAAAGGTAACTTAGGAAAAGGACATGATAAAAGAACAACTTCCTGAGTATTTATAATTGGGATGATCCAGTCACAAATTTTAGTTTCATACTTGTGACTAGGACTTTCAAACTGAAGCACATGAGATTTCTGCTGAAGAACAGGCAACACTTTTCCTTGAGCACTGGCAGTAGTTGCCTGGAGAGGTTGTGGAGTTACTATCCTTCAATGTATTAAAAAACATCTGGACATGGTCGTGGGCAACTGCCTCTGGGTGAAAGGGGGTTTAGATCATATGAGTTCCAGATCCAATCTCAACCATTCTGTAATTATGTGATAAAATTCCATTTGATAGCCAGTCTTAAAACAAGGTCTTCCCAACCTCTTGATTTCACAGTTCTCTAACTTCTATTTGTATAAGTTGTGTAGTAGTGTTATCATTCACGGAGCCTTCAGATCAAAAGGAAATGTGGAGACTTCCTGGTGTCAGTCTCCTCTTGTGGTGCTTCCAGCAGAAAGACAATTGGTCCTTTAAGAAACAATACACCTAAACAGAAACAAATATTCCAACTGGGTTGGTTAGTTTGATAGTTTGGAAACTATTCAAACATCCCATTTTTATGTCCTTTTTCAAGCTCTCTTTTATCTCACTTTCACTCTCCTAATTGAGTTCATTTAAGGAATTGTTTAAGAGCATGTATTAACTTTGCTTTGCACTCAACAAAACCCAGTCTAAAAAATAACTCCCTTTACATATAAACAGACAAACATGGTAAAGAAACATCTATTAACTCTACGGAAATGTGCATCAAGCAGTTCAGCAAGATGAAGGTAGTACCTCCGGGAAGCTTCTAGTAAGAAGAGTATGATAAATGATAAAATGGACTCTGCAATACATTTTACAATGTTTCAGTTGGCTAAATATCATGTTTATTGCCTTATGTTATATTTGTTTTATGATGTTGCTTATGAATAATGAAACAAGTGCTTAAAAATGGCCATAAAAGAACAAATGTTTTGAACTTTGCTAGTCTTCCCAGGCAGGTTATATTTTACATCAATTTATAGTTTTTCCAATGTTCTGATATTACAAGCTCCATGTTACAGAAGTACTTAGATAAAGTACTTAGTATTCACCTAAATAGATAATATCTTTTTTGTTTAACTTTAAAATATGAACGAGCCCAATACCTATCAGAAAATGAAACATGAGATTTCTACTTCTCTACAGAATTCTCAGCAAGTATTGATCAGATTTAAATATTTAACTTTATTGACTCTTTTTTTACTTCTATTTTTCTTAATATAGCCATGAAATATTATTCTTAAGCATTAACTATGCTGCGAAGTGTATTCACAGGCATGAAGTATATTATGTGATGTTTCGACTGCACAAATACTGTGAGCAGATAGTGCTGTGAAAAACTTTCCTACTCATTCATCATTAATCTTCTGTGAGGTAAACAGAGCAAACAATTATATTTGTGGTTCTTAATAACACACTGTGTCTTTGTGTTTATGGAAAATATCTAACTTTGACTTGTGAATTTTGGAGCATTTGAACCAAACTTTTGTCTCAGTAGTAAGATGTTGTGTGAATTCCACATTAACTAAAAACAAAATAGCTTTAAACTCTCTGGAATGTAATCCTTCCCCCTAGCCTCATACCCATTACCATTTTTTTTACATTTTTATCTGAAATTATACAGTATTTTCAACTTTTCAATATAAATACAACCTGTCAATTTGAAGGGAACACTATGCATCTATAAAGAATGTTCACTTTGGAGATTTCTAAAGATAACTGGATAGCACTTCAATCATCCAGAACTTTTCTGTATTGTCTAATTCCAAGGGATTTTTCACGTGAATTCTCTGAGCTTTTCTGAATGTTGATGTCAAGTTGCCTAGAACACCATGTTATCCTACAGTGTAGAACACCTAATACAGAACCTATTATAGTTGCTGAGGTATCTCACAGTTTTTACTGTAAATAAAGTATATAACACAAAAATCATGAAAAAAGGAGAAAAAATTACTTTATTTGTAAATATGAAGGAAAGAAGAACCTGTGCACCAGACTCAATATCACATCTGCAGATTTGTTTATAGTCATACAGGTCTCATTACACTGCACTCAGTGTGATATAAGACACTTGGTGAACATTAGTGTATGAGTAGCCCAGTTAGGCAGATGAGAGCACTTACCATATAAAACTTTTCCCAAATATTTTTTCTTAAATATTATTTAATGGATACATAGTATCACAGCATACCTTGTGAATGATGATGACGATGATGATGATGACGTCAGAATTAGTCTCGAGATAGAAAAAATGCAGAATGATTGAATGTAAAAACTAATTTTCCAATAATATATTTGTATATTTTCAGAGCAATGGTGTAAATAACTATACTTTACTGACAAAAGAGTTAATATAAAGAACTTCCTCAAGCTATTTCAAAGATATTTTTGTGGTAATAATAGCTATGGGTGTTCAGTACTTTGCATTTTATTTTACTAGTCATCAATGTCCAGTGTTTGAGTGGTTATTTTACTCCAGAAACTGGATATCAAGATTCAGTGAATGCGTCAGATTTTTAATCCATGCCAGCTGTTCAACTCCTCACTGTTCAAACTGAGAAAACTACTACTTTCTTAGCTGATGTAAATCTGAAGTACTCTTTTTACTTTTATAAAGGAATACTAATCTACACCACTTTAAGAGATGGAAGCCATTTACCATCCCTCTACATCTTCATGGTTCAACCCTTACAGTGAGAACTAAATGAGAGAAGATCCCTTGGAAGTCTTCCACTGAAAATAAAAAGGTTTAAATATTCACAAAGGAAACCTTGTGGAGTGTTAATTGGAGGTCATCAAGTATTATTTAGTTTCATACTGCCTTAGGAATAATTTTCAAGTCTAGCTCTTAAAAATGTTAAAGTTTAAATTAATTTCCTAAAGATATCCATAAGTTTTTAACAAATCCCTGAAAAACAGTATGGTTTTCCTGTAAATATTGGAATATTGACAATAGTTACTCATACTATTTGGTTTTTATTTTTTCCATAATTTGCTGTACAAAATTGTTCACAAAGGAATCAAAAAGTACAGCATTTTTTTTCATCTATAGAACAATAACATAAAAATGTGAAAATAAATACCCTATGTGAAATTTTGCTCAGGGAAAAAAGTATGTTTCATTATGACAGTGTAGTGTCTATCATAATAAAAAGCCCTATAGCCTGGTTTCTCTCAAAGAAAACATAAAAACCAAACATAAAGTGCATCTATTGGTGATCAAATATAGCAGGACCAAGGTAGAGCTCTCCTGTTCGCTACATATTTGCAAACATATAGCATCACTATGCTGATATCACCTGCTAACTACATATTGCTCTGTGATACATCTCATAATAAGTCTGGTTTTTTTTCAAAAGCCTTATCTTGTGAATTGTACAAGGTCATGAAATTTTTCTTATGACAAAGTATAAAGTGAAACAGAGTGATTATAAAGAGACAGTTCTGTACTAGTTGGAAACCTGTAACTGAAAAAAATAATGGCTTATACAAATGGAACGATATGGTGAATAATTCTTATATAGGGTCACATGTATTCAGTCTGTATTGCAAGTGACAAATCTAAGATCTTTGGAAATAGAAACCTCTTTCACATTTTTTTTTTTTTTGTGCAGTGAGATTATCTTTAGAAAGACAGGATCTATGAAGAGTGAATAGCTTTTCAAATACTTCCTAGAATCCTGTCAGCTTTCAGTCCTGATATTTTTTCTCCTAGTTCTTTAAATGACTTGTCAGTTCTTGGTTTTTGGCAGGATGCTCATACACTCATCAGCTGGCCTATGGCATCCCATTTCTCCCTACTCCTGTCAATAATCACTCCCAAGCTTGACAGATACTGCTGAATTCTCCTTCACTCTTTTACTGCTGATTTGTTTGCTTTAAAATAGCTGTTCTCATTTCTGTGCAGGGAATACACACTTTTTCTTCAGTTCTCTTCTCCGTAGCACGGGAATCCTCTCCCCTCATGTCATTCACTGCTAATGTCATTCCTGTATTGCCTTGTTCTAATGAGCTGTTTAGTTTTCTGATGTGTGATGACTGTTACTATCATGTTTTCAGTGCTTATAAGTATTCTGTTTCCTAAAGAGTCATGTGATCATAAGAACTTGCTTTTAAAGATGTGCGTCTGGCTAGTTTCAGATATGGATATGTACTGTCTGCCTAAAAGGTGCTTGTTTGCCTTAAAAAATTTAGGTTCTGACACTGTATTCTATAAGTGAGAGATTACAACGTTGTTTGAAACATAGATCATGTGTCTATATATGTTTTCAAATTCCAGAAAGGTTTGCACCTCTCAAGGCACATAACCTGCGGCAGAACATTCCCCCCTGGAGTGGGACCAAGACGCTGATCTATTTGAAAATGTTATCAGTGGAGGGTTGAGAGGGGCACCACTCAACCAGTCTGGCTTCAACCCTGAATTAACATCCTGATGGTGAGACAACTACTGGAGTCAGGTGACTATAAGTCTATCAATCTATACTATAAAAGTCCAGTCCACTTGCATACAGTAGGGTTCATCTAACATAACCCTTCTTGGCGTGTGTGAGTGCAAATTCCTCCCTTGGGTGGGGACACCCCTCAAAGTTTCTCCTTGAGGTTGAGAGAAAGAGATCTCCCACAAGTGTTGGTATGGGTGAGTTACATCGATCTCTAATTAATAATTATTTCTTTTCACTAGCTTTGATATAATTACTTTATTATAATTGCTTTGATATAATGCACTATCCAATATTATACTATACTACTGGTAGTTTTAGCTTTTATATTGTGCACTATATAATTTTGATTAAGATCTTTGGCCTGATGATTTGTAATAATACATGATTCCTTTTATAGAAATATTCTCAGTTTGCCATCATTAAAACTTGCAGGACAAAAGTGTTTCAATCACACCTCTGTAATTCCTTCAACTGTTGACAAAATCTGAGGCTAAGATTGATTCCAACCACACCTTGTCTCCTCTCTGTTGCCTAAATGGCTGTGGGGAAAAAAAAGACTCTAAGCCAAATTAGGTAGGAGATAAGGATACAAAAGTTTTAATGAGCCCCCAGGCTTTCTGGAATACCCCAGCGCGCTACCGAAATACAGATGTCCACAGTTTTTATAATGATTTTTGCCCAATCCAGTCCAGCCACCACCCAGGTTCTGCCCCCGCCACGCCTCTTGAGAATTGGGTCTGGGGGCGTTTTGGGACCCCCACTTCTTCATCTGCATCTTCCTCAGAGCACGTAATGTCCTTGGAGGCCTTCCAGAATTCTAGGCCTGAAGGTTGTTGGGTCTATGGCTATATCTTGTTCCGTAGGGTTAGGGTGTTCTTCTACAATTCTACCTTGAAAAAGAGACTAAACAGGCTATGGAATTTAGGGAATTGATATGGGAATGGGTAACAGGGGTTTGAGCTGGTGTGTTAAGGGTAAAGGGATAATATGCTGCTACTCTAAAATCTACATTTACTACATAACTACTTCTAAGGTCTACAAAAATAAAATTGAAACATCAAAACTCCAAGGTATCATCTCTGAAAAGTAGTTCAGAAAGCAAGGGGATCCTTTCTGCACCTCGTAACTCAACGTCAGGGCTTCTTTAGTAAACTTTGTCTAAGCCTTCCATTCCCACCTTCAACAAACCAAAAGATTAGGGATCCCTGTAGTTTTATAGTTTCGGGGGGTTTTTTGCAACTGTTTTAATGTTGGGTTTTTTAAGGCATCAAATGCTACATTTATTAATTGAACTGGGGACTAACATGATGTTCACAAATACAGATTGGGGAATCACAGAACTCTGTGTGGAAAGTGCATGTTCTTCACACTGAGAGATTAGACATGGTCTTCTACAGTCAGGGGGTAACTGTTCTGAGTCTTCTAATTAGACTTTCTTTTACAGTTAATTTTGAAACATAAGTTTTCCACAAGGTATACCTTTGAGAAAGAAGCAATATGTCCTTACCATCAAGACTGAGAGCTATTTTCTAAATTATCTTTCGACTTCAACCAGGTACAGTAGGTCAGAATTCCCCACATGCAAGCCGTTAATACCAGAAATCAGAAGCACCTAGTTGGTGCAGCATTTGTTCCACGAAACAACAGTCAGACAGAAGGGCTGCAAACACAAAAATGTCAAGAACTCATTAAATATCAGGTGTTGCCCAGTTAATCTACGTTACTGAATTTCTCTAAAATGAAATGCTCTTCTTTAAATGAATTAATTTCAAGAGGGGAAAATTAATTCACTGACCACTAGAAGTTTTAGGACAAGCTTCCCAGTTTTCTGTGTGGTATATGACATCAGTGTATTATTACAATCCCACTAAACTGAAAACTGGCCTACCTGTCATCAAGTAAATAGCTTACTGAGTTAAACTTCTTACTGAGAGCTGTGACTCAACCATTTTCCTGGGCAACCTCTTTCAGTGCACACATCACCCTTTTGGTGAAAGAAATTTTTCCTAGTATCCAATCTAAACCTTCCCTGGTGCAACTTGAGGCTTTTTTCTCTTGGTTTACCACTTGTTACTTGGGAGAAGAGGCTGAATGTTGGAATTAAGTGGAAATGCAAACCCACCTAGCTCAGTGTTGGGGTAACAGAGCTGAATCAACTGTATTAGAAAATGGAGGGCTTTTATAGGGATTGGGGAGGAAGGTTCAGGAATATGGGAGGAGAATAGGAGGAGCATGCTAATCCTCCAACTAGGATTGGGTGTAGGAAAATACATAAACATAGAAAGCATATACATATATATGTAGGGGTAGGATAGCAACAGGGTAAGTCAGGGATTGGTCGAGCTGCTGTGGCTCCACGAAGTGTCCAATGACAGCTGACACTGGCTCTTGAGCACGATGTCCATGGCAACCACTTGCAACATGACGACAATTGAAGCTGCAGCTCGAGGATAATGTCACACCTAAAAATCACTTATAACACAGGCTGTTTAACCACCATAATTATGCCCTTTACAATTACAAAAACCGCCTCCAACAGCTGAACCCCATCTCACTAAAACTTCCTTTCAGGTAAATGTAGAGAGTGATAAGGTCTCCACTGAGCCTCCTTTTCTCCATGCAAAACAACCCCAGTTCCCTCAGCTGCTCCTCATTAGACTTGTGCTCCAGACCCTTCCCCAGTTCCATTGTTCTCTGGACATGCTCCAGCACCTCAATGTCTTCCTTGTAGTGAGGGGCCCAAAACTGAACACAGGATTTGAGATGTGGCTTCACCAGTGCCAAGTACAGGGAGATAATCAGTGCCCTGGTCCTGCTAGACACACTACTGATGATACAGACCAGGATACCATTGGCCTTCTTGGCCACCTGAGCAGACTGCTGGCTCATGGTCTGCTGGCTGTCAACCAATATCCCCAAGTCTTTTTCGCTGGGACACTTGGCCCCAAACCTGTAGCAGTTCATGGGGTTGTTTTGACCCAAGTGCAGGACCTGGCATGTTGCTTTACTGAATCTCATACAATCACTCTCAAACCGTCTACCCAGTCTGTCCAGATCCCTCTACAGAGGCTTCCTACCCTCAAGCAGATCAACATGCCCAAACTACTTGGTGTCATTTGTAGACTTATAGAGGGTGCGCTCAGTCCCCTCATCAAGATCACTAATGATGACTGCATTCAGCAAAAGATATACTCAAATATTTCAGTTCAACCAAAGATCATGTTCTATTGAATTAAACAGACAAGTAAAAAAAAAATAGCCCTATGCTTGGATTGCATTTAGGACCTGTTAAAAACAGTATTTGAGTCTGTAGGATTACCTTTATCCTCATTTTAAATCTATCATCTTTGTAGTTTTCATCCAAGAAAAAAATACCTAGCTCTCCAGGTATCCCAGACTGGTGCCCTTATTGAAGTGTTGGAGATTATGACAAAGGAAAAAACAAGACTTCAAGGTGAAATGAAAACTGATTTGCCCCCACTCTTCTGTAAGATAGCAGGGCCTTTTCACCACTGTGTCTGAAAGCCATATTTAACTCACAAAAAAAAAGACCCAGTAACGACAATCTCCTCTAGAAAATGTGATTTGTTTGCAGGGGTTTGGTCATGTTGCAGTGAGTAAATAAGGAGAGACTTATTTATTAACTGGAAAAAAGTATTTCTGGACTAGTTTGACTCTGGGCTACCTGAATGTGTCTTTTTATAAACTAACAGACAAGAATACTGGTAAGTTGATAACTTAAAAAATTATTAGAAAAACCTACAGTATCAGGCCACAGCAACTTAACAATTGTGGTGTCTAGTTACACCAGGTGCTGCAAAGCATCCTGGGGGTTGTAGTTCTGAATACTCTGTCACACATGCTCAGTTGGATGCCTGAAGGGATTGGCTGAAAAGGTTACCTGTGTGACGTGTCAGCATTTGAAACTGCTATATAAACTGTGGTTTTTTGAATAAACTCACTTCCGTTACACACCACGTTGGTGTCTCGTGGTCCTTTTGGACCCCCTAGTTATTATATTAATAACTGCAACATTTGGCGCCCGACCAGGGACATAAACCTTTCCCTGAATCAGGGGAGACTACGGACCAGACGTCAGGTACCAGCTTCTAGTTAATGCTGAGGGACGTCCGCCGTGAAAAAGCAAACACCAGGTACCAAAGGAAGGAGTCCTTTGATGGGCGAGTGAGCTCGGAGAAAGCGCGCAAAAGAAAAAGGCCTGAACTCGGTAGGAAATTGCCTACGTTTTGAGAGGACGCTCTCGAGAAAAAAGAAGAAAGAAGAAAGAAGAAACAAGAAAGAAGAAAGAAGAAGAAACCCGTGCCTTTGTCCCAGCTGAAAAGCCGAAAATGGGATCCACAAAGTCACGTGAACTACAGGAGAATGCAGAAGCTTTAAATTCATTATTGAAGAGACATTCAGGGGAGATTAAAGAAGAAAAACTAGTGAACTTATTACAATGGATAAAAGCCACATTACCAAGAACTCCAGTGGCTGGAGCATTAAACATAACTACATGGCAGAATATCGGAAGGACATTGAGACATGAGGCACTGCTCGGAGATATGGAGGCTTTTAGAAATCTGCCTGCATGGTCTCGAGTGATGGACACCTTAATAGCCGCACACAAAAAGGCAAGTTCAGCCGCGAGATTAAACTCTAGACATCCCTCCCACCCCCCAAACCCTGGTCCAGAAACAATCCTTATACAAGTAGAAAGTGATACTGAAACTGGCAGCGGGGAGGGGGCTTGTCAGGCATGAGGGAGGAGATAATCTGGGATAGTGAAAGATTTGTTGATAAAAGAGTGCGGTTTCACAGCAGCCAGGGACGGGAGGAAAACAATAGGGGTTACAATTCAGAGCAAGCTTCTCGCGGGCGCGCGGGTCCGGGAGACAGCGAGCCGGGCTGGGTGCGCGACTCAAACCGCGGGGCTGCAGCGGGGGTTCAAGCACGGTATTCAGGCCGAGGGACTGACACCGGGGAACGTCCAGCGGGCTTGCGCCGAGAGAGCCGGGGGGAGTGTGTGCAGACGGGCATGTACCGTTTGCCCGTGGCAGGCTCTCAGCCACATGGCGAGCACATGGCTGCAAGGGCAGCGCCATCTTGTTCCCCCAGGGAACAGGAAATGAGCCTCCCTCTTCCGCCCGCGCAGCCATGCTATCCCGACCACGCGGCGGGAGGGTACCCTTCTCTTCCGGTGGCACGGCCATCTTCCACCGGCCACGCGGCGGGAGGGTGTCCTCCCCTTCCGGTGGAGCAGCAAATTTGTACTGTGCCTGTGGCAGAGGCCGAGAGTGATGGCACAGAGTACAGTGACACGGGGGAGGACCCGGGAGAAGGGTTATATGCGATGGCTCTGACCGAGGACAGATCTATGAATGCAGAATCGCATGCGAGAAATTGGAATAGATGCCGAGAGGAAGCAGTCAAATCAGGTGATTGGGAAATACTACGTGCATGCCCAGTAGTATACCGACCGCGGCAAAACCCTCAGTTCCAGAGCTTACCGTATGAGGTGACTAAGGATCTGAGGCGAATAGTTAAAGAAAGCGGTGTTTCCTCGTCCCATATGTTCTCCTATTTGGAGACGATGGGTAGCACATATGTATTTACCCCCCATGACTGGAAAACACTGTTAAAAATGGCCTTAAGCATTACCCAATACTCTGTATGGCTTTCAGACTTTCGGGAAAGCTGCATTGCTTATGCAAATGAACCGGGTGCTTTACAGGCAGGCATGACCACTGATCACCTAGTGGGTGAGGGAGCTTACTCAGCTCCCGGGGCACAAATTGGCTATCCACGAGAGATTTATGAAGTCATATCAAAAATGGTTTTAAGATCAGTGCGAAAGCTTCCTAGTACAGACAAAGACAGTAATTTGTCGTTTGCAAAAGTCTTACAGGAAGCCACTGAGACATTCCCGAAATTTCTTGACCGGCTACAAACTGCCCTAAACAAACAAGTAGATGATGACACTGCCAGGGAGTTGCTTTTTAAACAGCTCGCATACGAAAATGCAAATAATGATTGCAGGTGAGCTTTGCAATCCCTACCGAAAAGAGAAAGCTGCACGATTGCTGAAATGGTGCGAGCTTGCCAGAATGTGGGATCTGTCGACCACCACTCTACTTCCATTGCAACGGCGTTAGCTGCCCAGCTAACATTAAATAAAGGGGAAAAAGAAAAGGGTTGCTGTTATCGATGTGGGTCAACTAATCACCGCATTAAAAATTGCCCTAAAAAACCCCCCTTCACAGCGTACCACAAGTGCTGTAAGGGAAAGCAATGGGCTTGTACCTGTAGGTCGCGAGCTGACCACGGGAACAGTCCTGCGTTCTCGGGAAACTACAGGCGGGGCGCGAGGTCGCGCGCCCCCTGCAATCAAATAAATTCGGCCCCAAACAATATGCCCGCGATTTGCTCGCAGCCACCACAGGAAGCGCTGGCCTGGACCTGGCCTCCAGAAAGCCAGTAACTATAACATCCACAGATGTGGTTTTACTGCCTACTGGGGTGTGGGGACCCCTAGGCCCGAGAATGCACGGCCTCATAATCGGCCGTTTCTCAACCACGAGGATGGGATTGTTTGTTTTACCCGGAGTGATTGATTCGGATTCTCTGTGTGAGATCCAAATCATGGCATGGACACCAGTACCGCCCTGCTACATACCTGAAGGGCAGACACTGGCTCAGCTAATACCCTTCTACAGCTTGTCAGCACCTGGGGAGAGGGAGAGAGGGAGAGGCTCTGGGGCTTTTGGGAGCCCAGGTCAGCCACAAATATTTTGGTCAGAAACCGTCTCTGCCTCTCAGCCTATCCTGGTTTGCCAAATAGACGGGCGCGAGTTTAAAGGCTTGGTAGACTCGGGAGCTGATGTTACTATCATAAAAGATACAGAGTGGCCATCTGACTGGGCCACGGTGTTCCCTGCAGCATCTATTCAGGGGGTGGGAGGCATGCAAAAACCCAGGCAAAGTTCTCAGCTGCGCACGGTGCTGGGACCAGAAGGACAGATAGCTAGAGTTGCACCTTTCATAGCTCCCATTCCTTGTACCCTGTGGGGAAGGGATGTCTTGGGTCAATTTGGCACTGTAATATACATTGCGGCAGAAGATAACCAGACAAAAGACACTCAGATTTTTCACTAAGGGCCATTGATCAGCCGTTCCACGAACCTATTAAACTGACATGGAAAACAGAGGACCCTGTTTGGGTCGATCAGTGGCCCTTGAAAAAGGAACGGCTTGTTCAACTGCAAAACTTAGTCCAAGAACAGCTGGATGCTGGCCACATAGCACCGACTTCTAGCCCATGGAATACCCCAGTATTCTGTGTCCCTAAGAAAAGTGGCAAGTGGCGATTACTACAAGATCTTAGAGCAGTCAATGCAGTCATTGAGCCAATGGGGGCACTACAACCAGGACTTCCCTCACCTGCCATGCTCCCTGCAGGATGGCCACTGATGGTAATTGACTTAAAAGACTGTTTTTTCACCATTTTCCTACATCCAAGTGATGCCCCCCGCTTTGCCTTTTCAGTTCCTGCCCTCAATCATGCAGAGCCTATGAAAAGGTTTCATTGGGTCGTTCTCCCACAGGGCATGCGGAATAGTCCGACTATTTGCCAGACAGTAGTTGCCAAAGCCATACGCCCTGTCCGGGAACTCTACCCTTCTGCTGTCATTTATCACTATATGGATGATATCCTAGTAGCTACTGCCCTAAAAACTGATCTACCACCTATTATGACCGCTCTAACCAATGCTGTTCGAGAAGCAGGGTTACAGGTCGCTCCAGAAAAGATCCAGAAGACTCAACCCTGGGCCTACCTTGGATGGAGAATCACACAGCAGGAAATCATGCCACAGCCGCTGACTCTTAAGGTAAAAGACACACTAACATTGCATGAATTGCAGCGAATATTAGGAGCTATTAACTGGCTCAGACCGATACTGGGGATAACCACAGAGGAACTGCACCCTCTCTTTGAATTACTCAAGGGAGACCCAATTTTAACCTCCACACGGTCTCTGACAGCTGCAGCTAAACAGTCCCTGAAAATATGCTCTCAAGCGATTGAAAACAGGCAAGGCAGGCGGCGACACCCTGACCTACACATCCGCCTTGCACTTGTCTCCAGCACATTCCAGCCTTTTGCCGTACTGTTTCAATGGGATCAGATGGAATCTGACCCTCTCAGGATTCTTGAATGGTTATTTCTACCCCACTCGCCACCTAAAACTGTTTGGACCTTTAATGAAATGTTCTCTAAGCTTATCATTAAAGGCAGAGCACGTCTACAGGAGCTAGAAGGACAGGACCCTGAGATCATCTACATTCCAGCAACAAAGGACAACCTGGACTGGCTACTTGCAGAGGATGCTGGCTTCCAGACTGCGTTGGCAGACTACAACGGTGACATTTCTATCCATTTCCCCAAACACAGACTCTGGGCAGAAGTGGGGAATCTGCCTCTAATGACTGCACGCCGCTGCCAGCCACAACCTGTGGAAGGCATCACTGTCTTCACTGATGCATCTGGACGGTCACGAAAAGCTGTGGTAACATGGGTAAACCCTATTACTGGACAGTGGAACAAAAAAGTACGGACCATAAACCAAGGTTCTGTACAAGTCCTAGAACTTGCTGCAATCCGTACAGCCTTTGAACTGTTTTCTGATCAACCACTTAATGTTATTACTGATTCATGTTATGCTGCAGGTTTAGTTTCGCGTCTCGAAGCTTCTTTCCTACGAGACATCACTAACCCTTTTCTGTTTGCAGAAATACGCACTATATGGTTCCTTGTGAATCACAGAAAATTTGATTTTTACATAATGCATGTCCGCTCCCACACAGATTTGCCAGGTCCCATAGCGGAAGGTAACCAAAAAGCAGATGCTGCTGCTATGACCATCACAGTACCCAAAGCTCTCGAGCAAGCTAAAATTTCACACCTGTTTTTTCATCAAAATGCACGTTCCCTAAAAAGACAATTCCAAATTACAATCAATCAAGCTCGAGATATAATCATGTCATGTCCTGACTGTCAGCAAATTGCCCCGATGCCATCTAAAGAAGGGGTTAATCCCCGAGGTGTAACAGCCAATGAAATTTGGCAAACGGATGTGACACACATAGCTGAATTTGGTAAACTAAAATATGTCCATGTTACAATAGACACCCATTCTAGATACATTACTGCTACTGCACACACAGGAGAAAAAGCAAGAGATGTTATCAAACACTGGCTTAGTTGCTTTGCAACTTTAGGAATTCCCAAAAGCATAAAAACAGATAATGGTCCTGCATACTGTTCTTTAAAGGTTAAAACATTTCTAACGGACTGGGGTATCCTTCATTCCACAGGCATACCTCACTCACCCACGGGGCAAGGAATTGTAGAAAGGGCACACCGCACACTGAAGGAAATGCTGCTAAAACAAAAAAAGGGGGACTCCATCCTCAGCCCACAAGAACGCCTGTGGAAAGCGACATATGTCCTAAATTTCTTAAATTGTGATGATACAGACTGTACTAGGTATGAACGCCAACACACAACTCAGGTACACTCCCCTCAGAAACCACCGGTCATGATAAAAGACATTGTAACAGGACAGTGGTCAGGACCGGTGGACCTCGTGACATGGGGGAGAGGGTACGCTTGTATCTCTAAAGGTACTAAATTGAGGTGGATTCCTTCCAGGTGTGTAAGGCCATATCTTAAGTCTCTTTCACAGCAGGAGCAAGCAACACAAATGACAAATGAAGTAAATGAAGATATAGAAACACATAAATAATCTTTCAACATAACACCTCACTTATAGGGCTGAAAATATAAAACAAAGGTTACAAGTATGCATGAATAAAGAGAGAGTGGAGGCGGCCGCCTAAGAATGAGTGAGAGATTGTGTGAATGTATGAATGTATGTGAACCATACTGCACCTTATATATGAAACAAACATACACAACATACACTACCTCTGCCAAATCTCATTGAAAAAGAACTCAGAACATGATGTTCTTCCTTTAACCTTTTCCTTATGTTCTAATAAAGTAAGTTTTCCCCGATATTACATAGAACTCTTAGGTAAATAAGGTTTTAATTAATAAAGTTTTGTTATTGCATAGAACTCTTAGGTAAATAAGGTTTTAATTAATAAAGTTTTGTTATTGCATAGAACTCTTAGATAAATAAGATTTTAATTAATAAAGTTTTGTTATTGCATAGAACTCTTAGGTAAATAAGGTTTTAATTAATAAAGTTTTGTTATTGCATAGAACTCTTAGGTAAATAAGGTTTTAATTAATAAAGTTTTGTTATTATATAGAACTCTTAAGTGTAGAAGGTTTACACAAGAAATAAGTTTACAATGTCAAAAACTGTTTTGTTAAGAATTGCACTATTTTTTGAATTTACACTGTTTTGTACTTTGTGTTTTAATAAAAACGGGGGGAATGTGGTGTCTAGTTACACCAGGTGCTGCAAAGCATCCTGGGGGTTGTAGTTCTGAATACTCTGTCACACATGCTCAGTTGGATGCTTGAAGGGATTGGCTGAAAAGGTTACCTGTGTGACGTGTCAGCATTTGAAACTGCTATATAAACTGTGGTTCTTTGAATAAACTCACTTCCGTTACACACCACGTTGGTGTCTCGTGGTCCTTTTGGACCCCTTAGTTATTATATTAATAACTGCAACAAACAATAATAAAAATAATTTTCAGAAAAAAAAGATGAAGTTACCCTTTTACTTTTAGAATCAGAAGACAAAGAAAGTGATAAAAAGAAAGAATTTATCTTTAAAAACCTGGATCTCTGGGCTCCTACAATAGCAAGAAATTAATTTAGGGTTAAAATGTCCTTAATTGTTTATTGATATCTGTTATACATCTTTATACATTGTTTACAATGTTGTTTACCCGTCTTAAAGCTTCTGGTCTCTTTTGATCCCAAATACATGTTTACAAAATTTATTCTGCTCTGTGTTTCTTAGCATTTTTATTTGTGAAGGAAAAGTACAGCTTCCACTCTTGTGCAAGCAGTAACAGAAGCATGTGTACTCTGCTATGACTGCATCAATGAGTGCTGCAAGCCAGACTTCATAAATCATGAAAAAGCTGTCTTACATAGAGCTTAGTTCTGGGAAGTAGTAAATCAGCAGTGCAGACTGGTTAGGGGCAGGTGTGAGCTTCCTGCTTGTTTGAATGTGAATCTCTTAAAGTCAAGAACTCTTAAAATTTTTCTGGTATTTTTACAAAGTTAACATAGTTTTCCTCTTTAAAAAAAAAAAAAAAAAAAAAAGGAAAAAAGACATAAACAAATAAAACATGCGGTCAAAAGTTGACTCCAATTTTAACTAAAACTGTTAGCTCAGAAAAAATAAAATACATAATTTCCTAATGTGTTTCAGGGACAGCCACTATTTTGATTCAAGCAGAGTCAATATATTTTAAAATATGGCTTTAATAAAACTATTTAACTCCACACAAAACAGCTTAAACTATCTCTGTGTTCTTTCATTAGAAACTAACAAAATGAACAGTGTTTGCAGGAATCATTCTCTAAAATCCGCCATCTTCTCTGCACTCTTTCCACAACCTAGGAATTTTATTACGTGTTGAATGTCTGCTGGCATTTAATACCCATTATCTGAAAGCAAATATCTTGAAGGGTTTCAGAAGTGATCCTAATAACGTCCTCAGACTTTAATGTAAGAAAATGGATGAATGTTCTAGCAACTTTGTTGTGAAAGGCAATCATATGAGAAATATGTAGAATTTCTAAAATGCATTGACAGATTGATTGATGAGATATGGTGAAATTGCTCAGGAGAACTGCAGAGAATACAGTGTCATTACCTGATAATAAATCAAATCGAAATACCAAAGGAAATGCAAGCCAAGCCAGCAATATTAGTCTTGCCAATGCCCACATTTCTACTTTTATTGATTTTTAGAAATAATCATCTGTTCCAGCTTGGTCATGACTGTCAGCATGGGACTAAACCTGTTATCTGTGATAACCTTTTGCTGAGGAAAACAATGAACTGAAAAATATCTCAGTCACCTTTAATCTCCATTTACTCTTCAGTTCCTACACATGAAAGCATTAAACCACATCAAGAGATAGTTCAAGAACAACTTTGGCTGTGAGAACAGCCTGCTTTTGAAGTTGAATTGCAAAACATTTTATTTGTTATCCCTTTATGAGATCCCGTGCTTATTTTTTTAAATTATTATTACCTGAATAACCTAAACTGTAATCAATGTAGTAGAAAACAGCTCTTTATATTTCTTCCAGTAATCAAAGAAGTTACTTAGTTCAACACCTCAAATATGTGTGTTGCAATATTTTAACTAATCAAAAATTCATCAAATGTCAAGACTTGATTTTGCAATGTTGAATTCATATGATGGTAGTTTTAAAAACAAAATCTCTGTAGTTTTCTTGATCATTGTCATTATTTCTATGAGATATTATTATCATGGTTTAACCCCAGTCAGCAACCAAGCCTCACACAGCCATTCACTCACTTCCCCCACCAGTAGCATTGGGGAGAGAATCAGAAGGGTAAAAGCTAGGAAATTCATGGGTTGAGATAAAGACAGGTTTTTATCAGCAAAAGCTGTGCACACAAGCAAAACAAGGAGCTAATTCATTGCTTTCCATGGGCAGGCAGGTGCTCAACCATCTCCTGGAGAGCAGGGCCCATCATACATAATGGTGACTTGTAAACACAAACACCACCGTGCCAAGCTCCACCCCTTCTTCATTCTTTCTCCCACTTTACATACCGAGCATGATGCTGTATGGTCTGGAATATCCCTTTGGTCACTTTGGGTCACCTGTCCCAGCTGTGTCTCTTCCTAACCTCCCATGCACCCCCACCTTCCTCATCAGCACGGCAGTACAAAAGAGGAAAAAAAAAAAGCCTTTGTCTGTATTATCAACCCTTTATTCAGCACAAATCCAAAATACAACCCCATACTAGCCACGATGAAGAAACTTAAATCTACCTCAGCCAAAACCAGCACATTTATTTATATTAATCCTACTGATTCCACTGAGATAAAACTTCATTTTAATCAGCCTTAATCTGTCCCAGGGTTCTTGACAATATTCATTCTTCTGCACTGTGCTGTTTTATCAGACGTTCAGTGAAGTGGAGTCTGAACTGATATCTGCAAAGAAAAGACTGGGTTTTGATCAGTTAGAGTCAAGCAACATTTTGCTCTGTGTAGATTTTTATTTTTGTTTTTGAGTTTGCTCTGAGTCCCACATGGATACATTTCACTTCCTAAAACTTCCCTTCCTAGACATCTTTTTTTTCTGGTGTCTGGCAGGCTGACATACCAAAAACTTACTTAGTCATTTACTGC
Organism: Myiozetetes cayanensis; assembly: GCF_022539395.1. Classification (NCBI taxonomy): domain Eukaryota; kingdom Metazoa; phylum Chordata; class Aves; order Passeriformes; family Tyrannidae; genus Myiozetetes; species Myiozetetes cayanensis. The sequence continues at coordinate 75,188,145 of NW_026086604.1, read as the reverse complement.
AAGCAAAACAGAACACATATTTGGAGAAAAACATAATCTATACCCTAGGGAAGAACACAGAAAAAGTCTATCTCTGGGAAGTGTTTAGGGACAAGGAATGGAAAGGAAACCAAGTGCTAAAGAGCTTACTCTGGAATAGGTCTGGCAGCCTGATTCCAGGGCTTCCTTATAATATTAATTTCACCTTTTTCATCTTACTGAGGATTTGGATAAGAGAGCATGTCCAATGCAGCACAGCCTGTGGTTTTCAGCTACAGACTGAAAGCCTGGTAAAGTAGCCAGTAATGACTGGATAAACTGCCTTCCCTGGTCTATCCTCTTCATCAGCCCAAGAAGGACACTGTTTTCAAATGTGGTAACATGGGTTGGGATTTTCCCACATTTATGAGCAATGTATAATTTTTATTGAGACGGTAAATTAATTATAGCTTTAAACATTGATCCTGTTAATGCAGCACAGAGTAGAAATGTTGTGTATTCCCACAAAAAACTTTATTTTAAGGTTTTCTATCTTAGACATTGAAATGCAGTATAGATGCCACCTGACATGTGAATTTCAGTTTGGAAAGAATGGTTTACGCTTGTGACTAAGGTGTGGTTGGTTTCTTTCTCTATTTATTTATAGCTTTATTAAATATTTCTTTCTCATTTGCAACCACAGACAAGAAATTATTACATTCTATTTCATAAGAAACATAACCCTTTCAGTACAGAATCCTACTTTGTGTTCTTCACAGAAAGAAATAAACCCCCTGATTTAATATACAGTGCAATTGTTTTTCCTTAGATTAAGGATTGTTATCTTACTAAAGATTTTCAGTTATAATTGGCATATTCATTTTACAAACACAAAAAAATCAATTTCTGGGTCTTTTTGACAAATGAAAATGCTGAAAAGGTTTTTTTTCATACAACTGTGGTGGCTTGACCTTGGCCTTGACCTTGACCTTGGAAAACAACTCATAGGTTGAGATAAGGCAGTTTACTGAAGCAAAATCAAAAGTTTGCACGTGCACAAGCAAAGAGGAAAAAAGTAAGTTCATTCTCTTCTTCCCATAAGCAACTGATGTTCAACCACTTCCCAGGAAGCGCAGCTTCATCACACAGAGTGGTTGCTCTGGAAGGCAAACACTGTAAATAATGAATGCTCACCCTTATTCTTCCTTTCCTTGGGTTTTACATCTGAGCTGATGCCATATGATATGGAATATCTCTTTGTGTCAGCTGACCTAGTTGTGTCCCTCCCAGGATCTTGCCCACCCCCAGCCTACTGATGACGGGAACGTTGGAGAGACAGCACTGATGTTGTGTCAGTGCTCTTCAACAGCAGCCAAAACACTGGTGTATTATCAAGACCTTTCCAGCTACCAATGCAAAACACAGCACTGTGAAGGCTTCTGTGGGAAAATGAACTTCATCTTAACCAATAAAATCTCCACCACTTATTCCATACCATTTGCATCAGATGACATGAACAGATGAAGAGTGAATTTTGCAAGGACCTGGAACAGCATCAGTGCAATCTCTCCAACATCCCCACCATCAGTAGGCTGGAGGTGGGCAAGATCCTGGGAGGGAACAAAACTAGGTCAGTTGATCCAAATTAACCAAAGACATATTCCATAACACATCAACTCAGATATAAAAGACAACAAATGTAGAAGAGGAAGAGGGGGCATTTGTTATTGCCTTCCCGAGCAACCACTAATGTGCTTAAGCTCTGCTTCCCAAGAAGTGGTTGAACATGGATCTTGGAACATTAGAACTGACATTGGATGGCAGAATGACGCATGCATATATTACTAAAATTTTTTAGTCTTCTTTCCTATTTATTTTCCCACTGAAAATTTTGGAAGGTAGATTTTGTTGCGGAAACAAAGAAATAATCAAACCCAGAAAAAACTTGAAAACAAAACAACAACAAAAAAAGATCAAAACCCAGCACTTAAGTCTCATTTTCATTTTTGTTAATTGCAGTTGGGCTGCAGTTTGGTTTCGTCAACATTTGCATGATCCTATTTGCAACATGATTTTCACTGATGACAGGTGGTGTTTATAAATGGACATGAAGCAGTCTGCAAAGTTCGTTATTTTTCAGTGTAAAGTGGGACATGCTTACAAAAACAGAACCCTCAAAGATACCTGGGAATTAAGTTTTGAAATTCTTAAAATGTAAAAATCTGTCCTTCTGTTAAACATGACCAAACTTTGCATTTTCTCTTAAAACCAAAATGTCTCTCACATACCTGAGTGTAGTATATTGAAGAGAAAATTTTGTGGCTGTACTGGTTTCAGCTGTGATAGAGGGGTTTTTTTTCCTAGTGACTTGTAAGGGGTTGCATTTTGGATTGGTTCTAAAAACAGTGTTGATAATCAAGGATGTTTTAACTATTGCTGATCAGCACTTATACAGTCTCAAGGTCTTTTCTGGTTCTCACACCACTCACCAGCAAGGGAGCCAGGGATGCACAAGAAAGTGAGAGGGGACACAGCCAGGACATCTGCCCCCAAATGCCCAAAGGTACATTTCATGCCACATGGCAACATGCTTAACATACAAAGTTGGTGGAAGAAGAATGAAGGGGGAAATCTTCAGAGTGATGCCAGTTGTCTTCCCTGGTCATCATTATGTATGATGGAGCCCTGCTTTCCTGGAGATGCCTGAACACCTGCCTGTCCATGGGAAGTGGTGAATGAATTCTGTATCTTACTTTGTCTACATGTGCAGCTTTACTTTCCCTATTAAACTGTCTTAGTCTCAACCCTTGAGTTTTCTCACTTTTACCCTTCCGGTTCTCTACCCCATCCCACCGCAGACGGAGTGAGCGAGCAGCTGCCTGGGGCTGAGCTGTCCATCAGGGTTAAAGCATGAGAGTGGTACACTGTCATTTCTATGGCTTTAAAAGGATTTCCAATACAAAAATTTCTTCAGGCAAGTTTCAGTGCTAAACATGATTGTCTAAAGAGTGAAGGAGTTACCAGAATAAATTTTTGTACATGCTCAGATAAATTAGACATGTTAACCCTAAACCTGGCTAATTAAATGGTGTTTTGTTCACTTTTACATATATGTGTATTTGTACATTCAGCATTTGAAATTTATCTCCTGGAATACAATCCTGAGGATAAAAATCTAGACAGTACAAAATGGCAAAGACGGTGTAGACATTACTGATATTCCCATATGGACTTGGAAACTGCTAACATAATGTCGATATCTAGATAGATAGATAGATAGATAGATAGATAGATAGATATAGATGATATAGATATAGATGATATGTGCAGATAACTTCAAAGTGCAAGTGCAAACATTTAGTTACCCTGGAACTCATATCAGGATAGGGTACATGTAACTGTACCATGTGTTTATGAACTATTTAATATGGCTATCAAATATAATTTTAAACTTAGTAGTCAATATTACGTTAGCAGACAGCAATTGACAAGTGATGTCCTTGCTTTATGCTTTGCATTTGTTCTATCAAAGAACTGCTCTTGCTAGCAAGTAGGATGTATAACAGGTATACACAGAACTCATCAATATAGTAAAACAAAAATTTAGCTGTCAAAATAAAGAACTTTTCTGGAAAAGAAGCAGAGTTCAGAAACAGTCTGTGCTTTTTTACCAGATTGTGCTTCATGAGTACTCTTGTGATTCTCATCTCACAGTTCCTCAGAAAAAGAACAGAGTTTCATATACACTTAGAGTTACAAAACAAGCACTTGAAGAGTGTAAGAGATGAAGCAATCTGCAATACACCTGAACATCAATATAAAAAGTCTGTTCCACCAAAACAATAGGTTAATTCTGCTACTCAATAGTGGCAATTTGAATGCTCAGCTTGTCTACTGAACTTGTAAGAACTATTAAATGTCAGAACTGACACACGTCAGTGCACACTTTGTTTTGGTGTTCTAAGAGGACCAGGGAAATGCTCCCTGTGATCCTTCCTATGAAAGGAAGATCTGTGGTTTCACTTAAGCTCCACAGTCACCTACCAGCAGTAAACTCAGAAGAACTGTGTGAAGCTGTGTCCCAAATGTGACAGCTTTGCATAATCTACAGTGGGCAGCTCTTGATTCTTGCTGTCATTGCATACTTCCATTTTGGTAAAAACGGAATAAACTCACCCTACAATGTTAACTTTCAGGATAGAAATAAAGGTTTTAAACACTTTCCTAGTTATTCTCAAATGCTTTATTCATCAAGAAACATCATAGTATCAAAGAAGGTATAAATTCAGTCTTTGCTAGTTTTTGCTCACCTCTTGTGATGAACAGAAGAATAACACTTACCTTATTGCCAAAATACAGACCTTTCTGCCACTAAGTGGCCTTCTTAGATCTACTTAAGCAGTAAGCTTTGCATAAAAACTTAATAAATCCTAAAGTGAGAGAAAAAAAGCACCACTCACTAACTAGATAAATTTGATAGGAACTTCTGTAAAAATTATCTGGTAGAAGATTGTAATGTACTTTAAGAAGCAATCAAAGAACATCCTAACCACAGGTATCTTCCCCATGGTTACCACTACTTATTAAATATGATATTTCTAAACTTGATGAAAGAGTTTCTTGAAATATTTTTTGACAGGTTCAGCCATGCCCTGTGGTGGGCTGCTGGAGCTGCTGGAACTGGCTGTGTCTGGGCAGGGCAGTTGACACTGCACCCCTGCAGTGCTGCTGCTGCTGTCAGCACCTGGGCACCTGCAAGTGGTACAATACTGCTTTCCCAAACTTAGTCATTTGTCATTATATTGGATGCTGGGATTTGTGCATTGCTAGAGCTTCTGTAGCATATTTTTTCGACTGAAACACAAGAGCAAACCCACAAAGCTGAAACCAAAACACTGACTGGTACTCAGTTTTTCATCCAGCTGTGCCCTTTTCTGACCATGACAGTTAAGTGGATGTACTGAAATGTGAGGAAAGTTTTCTTTACTATTAATCTTAACCTATATGGAAGAGTTACCTTTAACTTTTCCCCCCTCTCCCACTCTTCCCTTCTCCATATTTGAAGACAAGTCTGATTTTTGGGAGATTTCTAACCCACATTTCTGGGTTCAGATGGCTAGTGAGGAGAATTAAGGATCTGGGGAGGAATGTGATAATCTAGTATCTTATTTAATTTGGACAGTGGTTGTTGCATTGTCACAAACTATTTAATATTTCTATTTATATTTTAAGTTATTGGCTGTAAATCATAACTCAGAATATTTTGGTTCTATGTAATTTATCATGATTTGTATTTTTCCTCAAGTAGAAAGACACTTACTCAATAGATGAACTGGCTGTGCCTTTACTGATAATGACAGTCACAGAAGAAAAATATTATTAGGAAATAGGACAAAAAGGATAATTAGCCTAATATTAATTATAGTTACCATGTCAACATAATTTTAACAAATATGCAGATTTGTTACAGTAAGCTTTCTTATGTCATAGTTAATTGTCTATAAATCAGTAGGAACAGGTTGATAAAACTAATCAAGAAAAAAAAAGAAGTAAATATACAAAAATCTCCTAAAACACAAAAATCACAGTCCTCATTCACTTTCATGATGCCTTGCCAACTTCAAACATGAAAAATTTTATGAAAATAAAAAAAAAATTTTAGAGATAAATTTAGTCTGGAAATGAAAATGTTTATTGAATCTTTTAGAAGACAATCTTCAATTTTTAATTTTTTTTCATAAACAGCATGTAGTTTATTGCATTTTACATGCTAAAGCCAATGGGATACTATTTACTCAAAGCAACCATGAGCTGCAGGGGCAAAAACATTTTTTCCCTGAATGAAAAAGAAGTTGAATTACAGTACCGTTACTAACTTCTGTTGCTCAGAAGGGTCCCCAAACAATTTGATGCATGAAGATGATAATAATGCAATAGAATAACTTGAAATGTGATGGTCTGTGGTTATCTCATGTGATCAGACATGAAAAATAGAGGTTAATTTTCTTTTCTCTTTTTGGTACTTTGCTTGATTAAAATGACTGGCATTTTCTGTCCTTATCACTTTCAAGATGAACAACCTCTGCAAACTGAAATGATCAAGGAGCATAAATCACGTAAGAGGAAAATGATGTGAACTTTTCAGTCTCTGGTATTGTATCTATATAACTACCAAGTCAGCAACTAATGACAACGAAAGTTTTCTTGCAAAAAGCAAAAGCACCATAGATGTCATGCAATAAATACTTAAAATAGACTCCTTAAGATGTCTTTGATTATTCTTTTAAGGAACATTGACCTTCATGTACAATTACTGGTACCTTTATATTTTTATGGAAAGGCTTGAGTGAAGGGCCAATTGGAAATAGGAATTGAACAGTTGCTGCACTTAACGAGACTTTCAAACCCTTGCTTTAGGATGGATGAAATTCTGAAAAGGGACTGCGCTTATGCTGATGTATACCAGCAGCTCCAGATTTAGTGGTTGGCTACTCCAACTACTCTTGAAGAAGTAGGCAGATAAAAAACTGCACAACTCTAAGCTTCTTATTTACACTCATGGTATGGGGTAAATCTTCAGTCTTCTGCTAGACTATGCAATTAATGTCAGAAATAAAACTTTCTAAGTATTGGAGATGGGAGGATTTTAAGTGCTAACATGGTTTTACTTTAAAAGATTCAATCGTTTGTGGTTCACATGCAGGACAGTTTTGAGACCTTGATGGTCACAGGCTACCAATGATACCATGGTTTTCTTTCAGTAAAAAAAAAATGGTTCAGATTTTTAGATGAAAAGAATATTGTAAATATTTATTTCTTGTTCATCTACTCATGTCTGAAGCATCAGCTTGCCATGATTCCATCAGATTTAGAAGCAGTGAGCTTACAAACCTCTTCTATTGACGACATCTCAGCATACTGGTACCTGATTCTGTGCTACTGTAACATCTTCCTTTTCTTTTTAGGAAGTTTCTCAGGTTATAAGGAATATTACAAAATGGGTGGAGGTTTCTGCTCAGGAAAGCGGATGAAGCACAGCTGATCAAGGAATGTTCATTTAAGCGGAGGGGTCTCGCACACACTGCTGTGTAGTCTGTTGTGGAAATGAGTCACCTAGATGAGTTTGGCCCTGCACTGTCAGATTCAGACATGCAGCACACCAAAGGCTGCACTCAAAAATTAGTGTGAGCGTTCCCATACTTTTTCTCAGACTAACAAGAATATCTCAATCTGAGTTTCATCATTTTTCACTATGAAGCAATGGAAACTGTAGGCAAGATTTTAAAATTTATTTTACCTACAAACTATGCTGCTTATATATTGTATTACCTCTGTTATGATTATGCTCTGTTATGATTATGAGACAGTAGAAGCAAATGAACACAAGCAAAATAAACTCTTTTTATGCACATATACTTTGCAATGACCAGGAACAATGAAACATACAGAAAATGTCATATTGAATGAACAGCCATTTCAAAATATAACAATCTCAAAAGGAAAAAATTTAATAAGATGCCAACAGTCCTTTATGGAAGCAAATATTCATTTTTGATGCCATTAGCTGTAATCCGTCCCTTGATATAAAAAGTTTAATGGTGCAGAGAAATTTACACAAGCCTTTTACAATTGGCTGTATTGGAACACTAACATAAGTGTGGACATGTATACAGAAACGCACAAGTTAGAGTTGGCACAGCAGAGAGCTACAGATTCATCCAATACTTAACAAATGTAATGGAAAACATTTCATTTTTTCTTTGTGGTTTACGATGTGTTCTAACTTCTATTAAAAAGGTTGCTTCTTTGTGCTGTTCTCATGGTTCAGGAATTATACTCCCCGGTTTAGTACTCCCACCAAGACTCTCCAAAACCATGCTTCTGCTTGCTGACTCCCTGTCCCCCTCTTCTGTCCTCCCCCTCCCACCTCCGTGCATGTGGCCAGAGATGAGAATTGGAGGAACAAAAGGCAAAGATCATAGGTTGAGATAAGAACAATTTACTGGAAAAAGCAATGATATTAGAAAACAAACAGTAGCAGAAACAATATTAATAACAACAGGTATAAGAAAAGAAAAGGATTCACACAGAAAACTTACCAGATAGCTCCCTGACACGTTTTCTCAGCTGGAAGGAACCCCTTCTTCCCAGAAGAGAGACAGTCCCTTTCCCCCATCCCTGGCAATGACATGAGGTGGTATGGAATAACCTCAGAGTCCTGGCCATGCCCCTTCCTGGCTCCTGCAAAAAAATTAATCCTGTCTTGGCCAAAACCAGGGCAACTGTCCTGGTAGCTGGACAGAGAGTGGAGTGTAAGTATATGGAGAAGAGAGAACTTGCATCTGAGAAAAACTGAGAAATGTTTGTGCAGAGAAGTTTCTGGAGCATGAAGTTTCTAGAACATGGAGGTAGGAGATCTATGAAAAGAATATATTAAGTATGTGAGAAACACAGCCAGCACTGACTTAACAGCACAGCAGAGAACAGAAAAGTTCGCAGTAGATCAAGATGCTCAAGCAGGGCATGGGAAGTTACACAATGAAAAATACTCACAGGGAATGCAGAAAGATCTGTATCATGTCTTCTGCAAACCAGAAAGTCTCCAAGAGGCTTCTGACGCACATGGGAAGAACACTTAAAAAAGAAAGTAATAGCGGTGAATGAAATAGAGGGATACAAATTACCCTCCTTCTCTGGGTCACTTTGTTCAGTTGTTTTTTTATTCCATGAAGGAGATTCTGTCACCAGGATGCAAATAATTGAAAGCATAGAGTAATTATTTATTCACTAATACATGCAGTAGATAGGTAGGATAACCAGTTCTATCAGTTCTCCTAACTCCCCATTAAGACTGCCCTTTTCAGATGCCTTTTCCATTTTTTTTCTCATTAGAAAGTAGCTGATTCCTTCCCTATTCTATACTCGACACTTCCTTGCTTCCTCTGGTTAAAGGTTATTTCCTTATACGTTTTGCTGACTACTGGGGTAGACTTTTCTGAGGGCAGGAAGGGAAGATGCAGAGAAACAGATTTCTGTGTATTAGTGCCCTACTCCTAATGATTTCTTCTATAGCTAGGGCTGCAGGGTTTCATGAGGAGACCTTAGTTAGGCTCTGAAAAATAGTCTCTGAACTAAAGCATGTGAGGTTTCTAAAAATGTACAGCGTATTTAAGGCAGACATGATGAGGGCTGCATTTTCTGTAAACACAGATGCTGTTTACATCGCTTCTCCTGAAGAACGCAAATCCAGTCAATGTGATTAGATGCTATGATCTGCTGTAGAAGCCTACCTGTGGAATGCTTCATGAAAAAGAGGGTAGCAATTTTCTTGCCCAAACACAGATATATAGTGCCACTTGAGGTTCTCTAGTTTATCTGAAAAATCCTCAGAAGGCTGGCAGACACAACCAAAAGAAGACCTGCATCCTTGTGGATGACAAGCTGGTTGTACACTAAGAGTGCAGAGAATCATAATGGCACTATCTTTGGGCAATTGAGCTGGCTAAAATGCTCCTTGGTGATCCCTGACCGATGAACTACTGTTTGCACAGTTGAGCCTATTGTAATCACTGAGGATAAATTGTATTTTGTGAATTTTTACTTTTATTGTATCTGTTATCTTTCTACTTGTTTGCCTCTTGCAATAAATGTTGATCTGTAATGATTCAGCCTTTTCTATGCAATTTAGGTTTCCAAGTAAATTTCTGCTATATTGATAAGATCCTTATAAATAAAAACATCTTTCAATTTTTTTACAAACCTTGGTTGGACAGAATTTTTTTGGTTTTGTTTTTGTTTGGTATTTTTTTAAGAAACAGGTATCTCAAGGGATAAAAAATTACTAGAACTATTTTTAAGGTAGTGCTCCTGGGAATACTCTGTCCAGGCTACAATTATGTTCAGAGTTAGCCATTGTACCAAAATGCAAGACAGTCTATACTATTAACATACTTTCAGATTCCCATTCCATCCTGCTTGACTGAGGAAACTGTAATTGTTATAGCACTGTGTGAATGGAATATGCAGGTAGAAAAGGGCAACACTATAGTGGAGATGATTGCACTCACACCTAATGGGTAGAATCCTCTTGATTCTTGGGAGCACTACTGTGTAGTTTAAGTAGTTACTTGGTTACTTAAGGTTTTTAGAAGTTCTAAATCCATATTTCTCCTTGTAGCAAATTGCTTCAGTTAAAAAATGGTATTTCACAGATAAAAATGTATCTGAACTATTAAGCAATGTCTTTCAGAGCATGTAACACTCTGAGAGAAATGCATACTCTGAGTGGTCTTTCCAATTTCTGTCACATTACTCTGATTCAAAGCAAAGAGAAGTTTTACAGATAACAGAGGCAAAAATATCAATGAATACTGATACATTCAAGTTTGGAAAATGAAATAAAATTACAAACTATTCTGGATTCTTTTTGAAAATAACCTAATGTATTTGTTGGTGAATATCTCTTCCTTTAAAGTAAACTATGTTTTCATTTTCCTGTATTATAGTATGTAAGATATACTAAAGCATTTCTCCACTTTGAAGTTGTAAGGTGTGGAGAGGGGGGAAAGTAGTGGAAATAAAAATCTGTAATACAGATTGTGGTTTTAAAACTAAATGGTAGCACTTACACCAAAGCTTTACCTGGAAACCAGGAATCCACCTGAAATAGACAAGGTTAAGACTTGCAGCCCTTATCAATGAAAGTAAGTCTGACTACACATCCATAATTTAATTAATTACCCTATCACCAATTTCATTCATTAAACAATAATCCCAGTTTGCAATCCAGACTGCCATTTGTGACTCATATCTCTCTTTTCTTAATTCTTTCATGCCTTAGTAGGTTACAGAAGAGGTCCATCTAGCCTGTTATTCTGTTCATGACACTCATAAAGAATGAGTACCTTATGGGAGAAGGAGAAACAGGGAAAACATCTAGTAACATTTCTCCTGTATACTTTACCTTTCTCTAGACTGCCTGAATTCTATCCACACTTCTCCCCACACTCCCTGGTGTGTTTTTGTTATCCTTGTTGTTGTTTGTTTGTGTTGTGTGTGTGGTTTGCTTTTATTTTTTATCTTGTTTGGTGACTTGGTTGGTTGGGTTTGGTTCACTTTTTTAATCTTCATGCAATTTCAGCACTTTAAATATTCTTTTGTGTGACTGTGGCTACTTAATAGGTGAAAGATTCCTTGTCTGTTAGAAGCCTCCTCTCCCACGCTCCTTTGCTGTGTTGTTCCATTGAAAGGATAATGATCATGCACTTAAAAATCATTGCATTTTTCAGGACTCAACATGGGATATATACTATGGAAAGATGAGAGTGCTATGGGAATAACAAATTGAATGACTGCTCAAGTTTCAAGTTTCTCTTCAGACTGTGCTTTTTGCAGTTCCACACAGTTGCCATAGGCTTAGGCATAAGCACTTCAATGTTATGGTGTGAGTCTGTGCAGCCCCTGTCTGGAACACAGGGGATCATCTGCAACCTGGCATGCACAGAGATTTTCAGCCTATATTAAAGCATTTTACCTGCTCTGGGAATTACTACAATACAACAAGAATAAGATAAGCCTTCGGGCAAAATAAAGTGCTATTTTAGCTCTTAGTAGTATTAGCTTGTATTCCCATTTCCTCCAGATAGAAAAACTTTTTCACCAAGAGTTATGCTGTCTTTTCCTTTCTCTACCAACATACCAGCTAACAAGATGAAATGCATCCAGTTTGTATTTAGAGTTAGTGATAAATGTGGTTTAATCCTTTGGGATCCCATGAGGAGACAGAGGACAAGTATATTTTCCCAGTTGTATTCAAAGGGATCATAAAGGACATATAAAGGTTAATTTGCAAAATATTTGATTTGGGAATTCAAAGGTACTATTTATTCCAAGATATAGCTTCAAAAGAAGGTAAATGGAGAATTGGGAAAAATTCAAGGATGTATAGAAAAGTTTTTCTATTTGTTTATTAAAATATGCTTAAGGTGAGACCTATGGAGAAAAATGTATTTATGAAGTTACATGGAACATTTTTTCTTAAACAGAGAATTCTCAGGGGATGAATAATAGGAGTATTTAAGGACAGAACATCTTAGAAATAAGTTAGTTAATCCAAGCAAAATATGAATGGATTATTAACAGCAAGTTAAAAGTATCACAGTTTGTATGTACTGCAAATACATTTATGGGGAGGGGGAGGAGGAGAACAGAAAAATAAACAAAAAATATCAGACAGCATTTGTAACCTCAGTATTAGAGAGGTAACATTCTTTACTCTCTTTTTGATGGTGTCATTGATAATATATTTACTAAGGAAAAAACACCACTCTTATTTAAAGAAACAATCGATTTGCTACAGACAGGAAAAAATAGTTGTTTTTATTTTGAAGAATTTTACTCCTACCTATCAAAGAAATATAAAAACAGGCTGGATGTGTCAGTGACAGTGAAGTGACACTACAGACACCTGCAGCCTATCTGTATGTGCAAGAAAAGGCTACTGCAATAGTCTCTTGAGGAATTTCTTAAAGCAACCTCTGTTCCAGATAGAACCAGTAAACAAATCCAGTTTAAAAAAATGCAGAACAAAAGGATTCCTTGGCATACTACAGCAGATAATAATCCTGCAATATTACAGCAAATATGGGGGGGGGGGAAATAAATATAAAGAATAAGCTTCCAAGTTTAGATTTTTAAATAATGTCACAAGCAACCAGCACAGAAAGAGGAAAAGAATACATCTTTCTGCCAGTTGAAGTATTTTAAGGTATGCTAATAGTGTGCTATGGAGGTTGCCCAAATGCATTGCACATATTATGTTGCTAAGCAAGAAAACAGTTGAATGTGACTCCACATCATTAGCAGTCAGCAGTCCTACAAATACAAGCCAAAAATATACTAAATAAGACAGAGCCTCTGCAAATATTATAAAACAAAAAATAGGGTACTGTTGTGCAGTATGGTGACTGGAATGTTTTCTGGCCCTACTGCTGGTATTTGAAGGGTGTACATGGTATTGAGCTATTTATTTCTGTAGTTTTGAGTATTGAACCAGTCTGTCTCAAAATTTAATTTATGGACATCCTATACCCATTGTGAACCATTTGGACTTAATGATGGATGTTTGGTGAACTTGTGGCATGCTATTTTTTCCAGATAGCAAAGAGTTGGAGTTGAGATATAAAGTTTTAAACAAAGGCAATTTATGCTGGTCTGAGTTCCATTCTGCTACTTTTCCTATCTTCTATTTTGGAGCTGCAAAGTATATCAGAACAAAGTTGGTCATGTAACAGCTGCTGAAAGGACATTTTTTCTGTCCAAATAACCTTGAGGTTTCAATTAGGGAATTTAATCTAAAGTACTCATCCTTATAGAGTAATAAAGGGTATGTATGAAGTCTGTTTGGATCAGCAAACATTGTGTCCTTAAGTTTCTAATATAACATTAGATTACAAGCAATTGGTAGAAAGACATAACCTTGTCACGGGTCAGTTTTCAGCTTGACTGCTTGCTGACATGTGTACAGAAAAAGCTGCTTGTGCTTGTACAGAGGAGTAGTCATCCTTGCCTTCTGCCTTGCATACATGTCTCACCTGTCCAGAGGGAATGCACCCCACAGCACAACCTGAAAATGCAAAGAAGGAGAGTTGAGTTCAGTGTTGTTCAAACAGGGAAATGAAAATAGTATCATATTGGTTCATTTTAGTCATGTTGGGAGTTGCTCCTATTAAGCAATTGAAGCAAACCACTGGTGAGCTGCCAGGTGTGGTTATGCAAAGCATTCTTGTGGTTGCGATTCTCACTGCTTTGATACAGATGGGAAGGACAGACAAAAGAGCTGATGAAGTGTCTGTGAGATAAGCTTAGGCAAGTAGGAATTACACTGCTAATCAAATCCAGCATCGCAAATCAGCCTTTAAAATAATTTTTGATGTGAAAATAAATCCTGTGTGCACACACAGCACTATGGGAGAGCAGAAAGGGCAATTTCCAGAGAAGTTGACCAAGTATATAATTCAGTGTAGTTAAGTGGATTTCAAAATAATTATACACAAACTGTATAAGCTGAATTGAAACTGATTGAAATCTGATTGAAATGGAAATGATTTTTGTTTTGCTTGTCTCCCTCAGTTTTGTATGCAAGACTGTTCATGAGTAGTTGTTTATAGTAAACATTACAGAGGTCATGATTTTGTAAGATTTTTATTTGTATGTACTTTTCCCCCTTCCCTTATAATTTTCCCTATAAATCATCATCATTCTGACCACAGTACTCACAAGCCGGAATCAGAATTTCTTTTAATATCAGTAGAAATTTTCTTCCTATGATTCCATAATTTTGTAGGCTATTATGTAATTTTTGTTCCCTCAAGTCATGATAATAAAGAAGGACTGGATTTGGGAGGAATGACACTCTTAACTTCTACAAAATCCATTTTGCCGAGCATAAAAGGTTGGTATTTTTTGGTGAGACCTATCAGATGACTTGAAGGCTGTAGCCCATCCACAAGATATAAGCAGCCACCTGGCTGATGGTTTCCTGTAAAAAATTGGAGCAGGTGTTTGGAAAGCAGATTTTACCCTAAAAGTCAAATCTCTTTCCTTGTGAATGGCTTGGCAATGAGCAAGTTGCAGATGTAGTAGGAGTGGGCATCACTGGTCTGCAGACACACCTCTTCCTGAGCCTGCACAGCCCAGCACTGCCAGAGTCAAGTACTGCCTCTCCTCTCATGCAGAAGAAGGTAGTCCAAAACTGAGACTCATCCCTCCCTCCTGTTGAGACTGGACCAGTCTGTAAAACCAGTGATAAGATGCTTCACTTCAGTTAGCCAGGCTTACTGTGCTGAAACAAATCACATCTTCTGGATAACACTGCAGCTCACATGACTCAAAGACACTGTGAATGCTGGAAATATGGGGCTATAATTCTGGTTAGCACACAGTACATTGTAGTCCAATAAATGCTACACAGTACACAGTATCTGTGTCTGTACATATAGGGAAAGATACCTCAGGAAGCATGTCACTTTCTTAAGAATGAATGAGCTTGTTTTGGATGCCTGTCCACTAAATGTAGGAGGTAAACAATTCATACCCTCATATTTGCAAAATGCATTGCACACACATACGCACATATATATGTATATATTCATACATATTTACTTTCTATGGTCAAAGACTCACAAGCTCATTATGCTATCAAAACCACACACACTTGGAAAATGAATTTTGAAAGTAAAGATAACAATAATTTCCTTAAACGTAGATACTTTCGTGACACAAAGCAGGATGAAGTTGTAGTTGACTGAAGTTAGGGTAGTGTCTAACAGAGGGGTTTCTAAGAGCTCCTGAGGGCAATTAAGAAGCATATCTCACCTTCATTCTCAAACACTTTGGTCACTGACAATATAGGTAAGATGTGAAATTCAACTAGTCAAGTAAGTTCACAACAGCTCTGCATGTCTGAAGAAGAAGCAGACCTTTCAGATTTTGACCAGAAAAGAAAACTAACATTTCTTAAATAACCTTCTCTTTTGCAGTTAATAATTTTAAGCTCTCCAGAGACTCTCTGATCCTCCTAAATCTTCACATTGCACCCAGTCAGGGAATAAAAGTTATACATGAAGGACCATCGTTAGCCAGTTCTGTTCACATATTATCTTTCCTACATATATGGAATGTTAAATACCTCCACTCTCTATAATCAACTTCACAAATATGTCCTTATCAAGTAAGGCAAATAAACAAAACTGAGATTTACTTGCAAAAAGAAATTTATAATTTTCATAATTTCTGGTGGAGCCAGTTTTTTTATTAGATAAATGAGGTTCACAGATGTGATTAAATGGTTTACAACTTTATGTATGTGGAGTCATCTGGTGGTTTGGTTTGGTTTGGTTTTTTTTTTGTTTGATTTGGTTTGGTTTTTGTTTAGTTTTTTTTGTGGGGTTGTGTTTGTTGTTGTTGTTGTTGATGATTTCTGTTAGTTGGTTTGGTTTTCTGTTTGTTTGTTTTTATGTAGAAGCAAAACATATTATAATTTGCTTTCAAGACAAACTGAACCTTGCAGATTTAAGTCAAAACAGTGGATTCTACTGGTTTTGTAATATAATTGTAACATCTTGTGTGAAACTTGAGAATTGGATCACAGTATAGACATAAATTAAAAACTATAACCCATTTGAAGCAAGTTTGCCACACTTTTCACAAATGTCACTGTAAGACTGTAAGTAATTTATTTAACACAGTAAACCTCTATCTCTTGTGCTAGTATGATGCTATGTTTTTGCTTTCCAACCTTGCTCAGCTTCTCATTTAGAAGGGTAATATAAATATTTTTCTTTTTTTTTTTTTTTTGCAGATTAGGGACATAAATCTGATTTACTTTTTTTCTTTCCAGATTAAGAACATAATCAGAACTCATTGTAATGAGTAGTGATAAGCCAAGGAGAAGAAAAGATAGGTGTTGCTTTTTTTAAAAAAAAAAACAAACCTGCAATTATTAATCTTGGGTTGATAGTATTATGCTTTGTGATATTTCCTTTGCCATCTACACACTATAATTATCTTTCCTTCCTACAGCATTTTTCCACTGCTTTTTTTTCTCCTTTCTCCTCCCATCACCATCTCTACTTCCATAATATAGAAAATATATTCTACAGTTAGCTTTTCAGGTTTTTCATTTGTCATTTTGTATAATAAGATTAGATTTCATAGTCTACCCAGGGTAAGCCTCAGGTATATACTTATAAAGAATGGTTCTACTAGAGGATGTGTATTTTGCTCTCTTCTTTCTCCTCTGATTGCAACAAGCAAACAAATGACTTGCAGTGACACTACAAAACATGTAATTTAGCAGTATAAGAAAAATGACATGTACTTATTTTTGGAAATACAAATACACTGTAATATATATATTTTCTAAATAATAATCAAAATACTTAATTTTAAATGTTAAATATTTTAGCAGTGTTAAAATATCTTTAAGAAAATTAATAATCAGAAAAAAACAAAATAGTCTTAGAGTTCTAAAAGGATTCTGTACATATCTTTTTGGTCAACATCCTAAGAAATAAATAATAAATTCAAATCTTTATCAGTTTTATAATCCTGGTGAAGGCAATAGAGTTGCAATAGCTAAAGAGAAACAGCATTTGTCAAAACACAGTGTTGCTAAAACTTTTCCATATGGTGACAAATAAGAAGGGCTAAGAACATTTCCTTTTTGTCTTTCAGAGGAGATTGTTTGATAGTGGGGTGTCCCATCGCAGTCATCAAGACATCACCTCTTCATTTTACATATCTTCCTGCTGCTATACTGAGTAGTACAGCTAAAATAATCAAAGATCACTATACCATGTTATACAGATTAACTTGTTGGCTTGCATATAATAAACCAAATTTACTTTTTTTTTTCTATAAAATCAAAGGTAAAACAACCATTCTATATATCTGTCAGATTGTCCATCTGCTTCAAATAATTTTTGAATCTTTTAACTAGATGGACAAAACTAAAGGAACACTGGATCTTACGCATAATCATTTAATTTAATTTATAGAAAAGTTCCTGAATGCTTTTTCACAGAAAAAGCCCTGAACCCTCATGAAAACAAGGACATGCAACTTTCAGTGACTTCAGAACTGACATCAGATTTCTTTCAAATTATATAGTACATCCTTCAATGTACATCTTTTTCTTTATGATGAATGAGTTTTCATATTTTCTGCTAATCACAGTAAAATTCTTTCAGTTCTTGGAAACACCAGGTATTGAGACCACATCAAAGCAAGAAAACCTGACACTCTGTATAGACTTACAATCCTGGATTACCTTAATGAATTCATTTTAATGTTCTAAATCTACTGAAAATATGAGATGATGTGTACCTGAGAAGAAAATTTAGTATTTTACTACATAAGAACTAACTATAATCTTGTATAACTTTTAAATGTACATCATGTAATTCAAAGCAAATGAGTCAATGTAGATGAATATTCTTGTCAAAGATGCCAGATCATAAGTGACCATGAATGACTTGATCATATTGCTTAATATTATTTAGACTATAATAAAACATTTCAGTAGGAATGGATTTATTATGATTATCTAGTCCAACTGTCACTTCATTGATGTCCAAAAGTTAAAGTATAGAATTAAAATCTTACCCAAATTCATTTTCAACACTGACAAACTTGTGGTATCTTCCCCTTCCCTAAGAAACTTGTTCCAGTGTGTGACCACCATCTCAGTAAAGGACTGTTTCCTTACATCCAGTCTAAACCTCCCATGGCACATCTTTGAACCATTCCTACATATCCTATCACTGGACATCAGAGACATAATTAAAATAAAATCATAACAACAGAGTGATAGTAAATGTACTGCAAGTATGATACTAGAATGCTTCAGGATTTTTAAGTATCTTTATTTTTTTATTCTGTTTTTGTTTCGATAAATGGGAACCTCAACTGTAAATACATTTTCCTTCTCTTTTGTTTGGGTTTTTGTTTGTTTGTTTGTTGGGAGAGTTGTTGTTTGTCTGTTTCTGTGATTTGGTTTTGGGTTTTTTATTTCTGATAAAAGATTTTGGAGAAGATAATATGTATTCCAAACAACTGGGCTAGTGGTTGTGGCTACTAGTCTTAGACCAAGCATATACATCTGAGCAATGACAGTCAACGGAGGAAAAAAGTTGTTAAGGAAAGAGTCATCTGACTTTTTCAGACATTTCCTTTCAGATGAGATGAACTTGCCCTATAAGTGTGTGATGGTTTGGACTTGGCTCCCTGCCAAATGCCCAAACCCCAGTAGCAGCCTCCGCCCCTTCCCCCTTCCTTCTTCCCCCAGGGCAAAGGAAAAACAACTATGCAAATTGAAGAAGCCAAAAATCAAGCTAGTTATATAAAATATATATATTTGATGTATATTACAGTTAAGATGCTATGTACACAGCAAAAAGGAATTCAAACACCCCCTGAAGGGATAGGAAAGGGGAAAAGGAACAAAAGGAGACAAAAAAAAGGGACACCGAGCAGATATACACAATCAAACCCAAGAACTAGTAAAATAACTAGTAAAACAAATCTCACCACGTCCCTTGAAAAGCAGGATTGGTAGACACAGCCAGCACTCTCCAAACCTCCACGTGTCAGGCCAGCGGTCGCTGCAGGCCTCAACCTTAGATAAGTGAGACCAACGAAGGACCCACTGTTCCTGAACCTCACCGGAAAAGAAGAGAGTGAAGGCCTCTCTTCCCTTCTTATTTATACCCCGATTTACATAAAAATCGTATGGAATACTGGGAACACTGCCTCTTCCTTGGTTACAAACTGGTAACCAAGGAAGGCCTAGATTAAAACCACCACAAAGTGTCTGTCTTTTTCTACTGGCAATACCAAAGCTTGAGAGCCTGAACCTGGATAGTAACCTTTATGGTAAGAAACTGGCTGTGTTTAAATAGTGATACTTTTAATCCTGTTGTAGAAATCTGACTATTTTTGACATTCTTGACCTTTCTGCCTCTACACCTCTACAGTGATATTAGTGTAATTGCTACTAAGAAAGATGTGAAGGTTCTTTGACAGAGATATGTACAAAAATATTAAATGTAAATTATCCTGACTTTTTAATACTTTTTACATCAATATATTATTTTTAAATTGTCTATTTATCCTCTTGAGATTTTTAAATATTTACAGAAATATCTTTAATTATATATTTTTATTAATATATACTGAAACTATATAAGCATGTAGTTGATAAATTAGCAACTATACAGTTTCAGTTTAATAACAGGAAACAGTTATGTGCTTCATCTTCTTGATGAAATGTAGAAGACAGAGATATTTCAATCTTTTCTCTGCTTATGTTAGTCATTTGACAAGATTTCTTTTGTTATGATAATTGGATTGATGTCTAATTGTGATATGTATAATTTATATTACTTTGGGTTTATTAATCAGTTCCTAATCCTCTCATTCTATTTTTTGGAATTCAAATAGCTATGGAGTTATGTAACAGTTACCTAAATCAGTGCTTGCAAATTACTGTGGGAACTGACCTCATTGTTTGGCAATTGATTAAATGGTTTTATTAATGTTTCTTAGCTTCTCCTTTTTTTCCAGCTATGACTTTCTATTGATTCTTCCATAAGTTCTCAGTGGATAATTTCTTTTATGATATTTATTAATTTTTTGAATAGTAATAAATACTCAACACTCACAAACCACAGTCAGTAGTTTCTGTTAATAATTGAAAACTGTCTGATTTTGCAAAGGAAGTTAGAATTTTCGTCTCTGTATGTTGAAATATATCTATATCTATCTATATATATATATCTATATATATATAGTAAACTTACAGTTCTGTGCTCTTCAATACAAGAAAGACATCTTCGAACCTAAACCTGTCACAATTTTTTTATTCCAGTGTACCTATTAGTAAAGTGACTTATTTCATAACCTGGTTAGTGTGAATATTTCAAGAGCCCTAGCAGTCATCAGCAGCTGATAACAAACTCGAATAAGAGCAGCGAGATCCAGAAGAGAGTCTCTCTTTCTAAATTGCAATAAAGGATTTAGCTCCAATCCACTATCGGCACATGCTCCTGACAAGTTAGTCGAACTGCCCACCAGTACAGTGGACTGTTCAGTGGAGTCCCCATAAGGCAACTCTGACAGGCACAAGAGTGAGGCACAAGTTTCTCAGCTTTCCTGGGATGTTGATAGAAAAATCAAACACAACAGGTTCAAGGAACAGTCCCCTTTCAGGTGACAGGACACTAAGGTCTACAAGTATATGAAGGGAGGGTGTCAAGAGGATGGAACCACGCTCTTCTTGGTGGTGCCAAGCAAAAAGACAAGAGGCAATGGGCAGGAACTGAAGGTTCTACTTGAATATGAGGAAGAACTTCTTTAATGTTCTGGTGACCACACACTAGAACTGATTGCCCAGAGAGATTGTAGAGTCCCTCATTTGAGATACTCAGGACAAATCTGGACGTAATCCTGTGCAGTGTGCTCTAGGATGACCCTACCTGAGCATGGAGGTTGGACCAGATGGCCCACTGTGGTGTCTTCCAACCTTATCCATTCTGTGATTCTGTGAAATAATTGTTTCTTTAAAAGGCATTAATAAATTTCCGTTACTGCAATTGTATGTGAAGATCACAAATCTGGTTTTAGATAAACCACCAGCATTTTTAACCGCTAGCATCTTTTAGCCCAAGAAAATAAATTTGTACATGGATTTGAACATGCTTGCAGAAGGGACCAGAGATCTAGGTGGACAAAAAACCTGGGCCAATGCTGAGGCCACACTGAGTTTTCATTCTACTAGCAGTAAGGAATCCATTGACAAACCCTCTTGAACTACATGCCAGTATGTATGTATAACACTGCACATTTATTTGTAGGATCAGAACCTTGGATCATATCATTCATAAACATATCCATACAGAAAGTGGTTTTCTGGAAATTAATAATCTCAGAAAGAGGCACATGATGATGAGCAACAAAAAAATATATCAGTAATCAATGATTATTAACAGACCTATGAAAACCGAAGTATATAATAATTTTCAGATTTCTTATTGCTAATGTTGATGACATCCCACGGGTTGCCGAAAGGTGCTTATAAAGTTCAAAAAACCTAGGATATGAACTATACATTCCACCAATCTTTGCTTTGTTTCTGTGTTGTTGCTTTTTTGTTTGTTTGGGGTTTTTCTGAAGTATAAGTGCCTTCTTAGACATTTAATGCAATTATTATTATGAAGTAATATTTTAATTAAGCAATACAATAATTTCTCTAAACCAATTAAGTTATTTTGAAATAAAGCAAATAATTGGTTTGAAAACACACAGTTTATTTATTCTTGAAATAAAACATGACACTAAAAAGAAATGAGCAAGTGTTATTAAAAACTTTCAGCTGTAAGCTAATCAGTGTTTAACTGGCTATGGAGCAGCAGTGCAATCCACATTGCAATCTGTTACTGAACATGTTGCTATTAAAAAAAAAAAGTCAGTTAAACATGAAATGTTACAGGGAGCTGCAATTATGAAAATTAAATTAGAGTCATGCTATTCTAAAGATTAACGTTTAAATAGATGTAATTCTAAGGGACTGTGTAAGGCCCAGCAAATATGTGTGATCTGCAAAAGGCTGCAATGTAAACATTTAAGTAAGTGGTTAAGAGAACAGTTGTACCCTTGTGAACACTTTTTCTCTCTATATTTGTTTCAAGGATAAACTCTGTATATTGCTTGACATATAATCAGTGAGAAATTCCTGAAGCAAAATTTTCTGCACTGTGGGACTTCACATTTTCCCTTGCCTGTTCACACAAACCTAATACAATATCAATGCCTTTCCTTCTCTTATTGTTCTGTGGTTTGCTTGCAATTAGCCAGCACGTCTAAAAATATTACAGGGAGGTAAGAGATAATAAAACAGACAACATAAACGAAAATAGCATATGATCACAATATGATCACCGTATGATTTGGTCTTTGGATATATCATCACATATAAAACATGGGTTATTTTGATTTGAAATATATTGAATGTCAATTTTTTAAAGAAAACCCAATAAACTCAAGCCATTAGAATTTTTATTATTATTCTTTAATTTACAATGGATATTTTGCCAAATCATTCATTAATTTTGTACTTCAGCAGACTGAGAGAGCACAGTGGTCTGAAAAATTTTTTCAGAGGGAATACAGAAATGGCATATTGACAGCACACTATTTTTGCTTATTTGCAGTACTGGTTATTTATTGATGGTAAGAGAACAGAGACACGGAAAAAAAGTAAACTTTATCTTCCCAGGAACTATAGTGTATATTTCTTTTTTTCTGAATGAGCAGACTGATGATTTCAAAGTGGGAAATGTATAGACAAACTTAGGTTAATTCTTAACTATCTGGCCCTGTTACCAAGAGCAGTTTGGACATGGCAGGACACAACTGGATGAGAGCAAGGATGAGGACAAGACACCCAAGCACTGCTCAGGATCCCAAGGATGTTTTTTCAGCTCATTTTCAGCTACTTTTCTATTGTCAGCTTGGACTGTGAGGCAGATTTACCATCCTCTATTATGTCCAATGTACTGTGTACAGGTGCAACAACCAAGCCGTACACAATACAGAGGACAATATTTTGACCTTGACTAAACAAAGTGAATTCTTTCTACAGCTTAGGCTTCCTCCCTTCTTTTTTTTCCCCCTCGCCTTTAAACTGGCTCAACATACAGTGAAGCTACCATCACGTCATGGGAACTTCTGCAGTTTGGTTACCTGGCAGATCTGCAGTGAAATTACTTTAGGTGAGAGTTACTGAAATCCAAGAAAGTCCTGCTCACCTTCTGATGAAAAGCTAGGCAATGCTTGTAATGTCAGAACACAAACAGGTTCTCTGTTAAGGTTTACCACAAACTCTGTCTATGACCTGGGCTATCATAATAAAAGAATGGATTAGAAAACTTGAAACACGGTGGGACCCTCTAACTTTGGCTATTACAAAGCATGGCTTCTCATAACTGTTTCTTTTTTTTCTATATTAAGTTTTACTGTAAATAACAGAAAGACTTACTCTTTTTCTAAATTAATTTTTCTGCTCACCATCCTGTCTCCTCTCTTCACTTTGGATTTCCCCAACAACTTCCCTCAATGTTATCACCAGAGGAAGGACAGGAGAAGTTAAGGTTTAGGAGACAAGTCTGCATCTTCTCTTATAACAGGAAAAGATTTTGCAGGCAATCAGCAGATTCTTCTGAAATATTGGATACTTCTTATCTGATGCTGAATTATCCTCACAATATAATAGCTTCATTCTTTGAGGCATTTAAATATGAAAGGATTGGAATGTAGTGTCCAGATGATTATTTTAATCCCCTGGTCACAGGAAGACCAACTGCTTTGCTTCAGATATTAACAGGATAAAGGAAGAAACTGAAAGCTCAATTCCCAAGCCCCAGACTAATCCCCCAAACACTAAAATGTTCCATCTTCATGTGTGAGAGCTTAGCATAAGTAGATTGCATCAATGGACACAAAAGGACTGAAATACTCTTTGAGGATCCTGTAAGGTAAAACCTGTTAACCTGTTAGTGGGTTGACATGCAGGTTCCTAAATGTGCAGGAGCCTTCTCACAGGTATACAGCCCATGAACTCAGCAGGAATTAGGTGCAATGCAGAAGTTGTTTAATAACAAATAAAATGAAACTAACACAGAAACAGATAAATAAAATACATTTAAAAAACTTGAGACAAGAGGATACAAAACCAAAATGAATTAGACAATTGTATTGAAATAGACACTGCTTGTTTCTCTGCTATCTGCACACAGAATCCAGAAATTTCTTCCATTCATATCACTTATTTCCAAGTTAATTTTGTGGATATATCATTGTAGGGGCCTAAGTGCATCTAAGGCTTGTTGTTCTACAAATAAAAGGCAAAAATTCTATGTTTTCAGTCTTTTAATAATTTTAAAACTACTTCAGAAGGATAATGTTGACTTCATGAACATTTCGCATGGCTGTCTAAATCTTAAACACAATTTTGGAATTCAATTTATGCTGCTGCAGAATTCAAAACCTCTCTTGCCTAAGCTGTATGAGACTTATTACTCTGTCAGATAATATATAAATGGCCAGTCAGACTAAATTTTTTATATTTGTATTACTTAGGTACTTTTTTTATATTTTTAAATTAAGTTGACTGCCTGATTTGAGAAATCAAAATTCAGATTTTAAAGATCACTCAATCTGAGCAATGTAAACAAATTTCACAATTAGTTTTCTGGGATACATTATCTGTGATGTGTAAAAACCTTTCTGAAATCTTAAACTATACTCATCTCTGACAGTCTTTATCTAGATAAAGTTTTTGACTTACAATTTTTGATAGCTGTGATTGTCATAAATATCTCTTACTCTATTCTTTTTAATTCTCAGCAGCTGACATTGCAAGCAATTCCTACGTCATTCTTGTAATTCTATCCCTTATGTTCTAATTAACCACCAGGTATGTATAGGTTGGCATTTGGAGTCACATGGTATCTGAATTTGTTTGTTGATTAAGTTTCAGCTGTTCAGTTACTTAGAAATGCTTTTGGTTTTTCAGTCAGATTTGCAGCCAAAACACTGTGAAACGATTGTTTGTTTTTCTCATAGCATTCCAGACAAACAGAAGATTTTTATGGTTTTGCAAACTCACTTAAAACAATAAAATCACAATCTGGACATCATTCTGTTATTTACTTCTTGAAATCCTCTTGTTTCACTCAAAATCAGTGAGTGAAATACAATCATACAATTTTAGCTCCCTTCTCTGAATATTTATCCAAAACTGGCATGCTATTATGTCACAAACAAGTGAACAATCTCAGAAACTGTTCTTACTTGAGGCAGATGGAAGTAGTATCAAAGCCCAGAAAACTTCTAACTGCTGTTATGACTGCGATCACCTCTGAGCCAAACAAATATTTAAGAAGAGTTTGAAAGATGTGCACATTTAGCACAGTGTAATGGAGAGAGTGAGAAAGTAATTTATTAGAAACTCAACCTCATTGAATCCCTAGCCATTATTCAAAGCCACAGCTTTGACTGAAAGTCTTAATTGTTTCCAACGAGGTAGGCAGGGTACTAATCCAATGAGATAAGCTAAAGCAGAGAAAACAATTGCTATTCCCTTCCAGATGGGAAAAGACCAAGTATTGGTTTTGTTATTCTGAGAATGGCTTTGCAGCAGAATTAACATTTCAGTTCTAGTGTCAAAGATGCTACTGAGTGAAATGTTGCTGTTCATACTGAGATCTTAGTGTTGTTTGCTACTATATTTTCATGGCTACAACAATTTTCATTGGGTTTTTCTCAGCTTTGCTCTGCACTTAATGAACTAGAGTGGTATTAGAGGGACTAACACTAGAATGTTTAGAAGTTTATACTGTCATATTCAATGAAATAAACCTCTCTAGAGAGATATACATAGTACCTGATTTACCCAGCAGGTGTGGCTCTGTAAAAGAATCCCAGATTTGCCTCTGTTGCTATACTAATCTTTAAAGGAGCAATGTTTCATTGCTATTATTGGAAAACATGGGGGAGCCCAGCTGGTTCTGGGCTCTCTGTAAGCTGAAATACCAAAGATGGAACTTCTACACCTGACAGAGGGTCAACCACGGACAGTAAGGACTGTAACACAGAATGGGTTTCCTGTCAAGAATGCTGACCTATTGTGTTCAGACATGTGTGGCTGTGTGTCCAATCATGAGTTGTTATGTTAGTGGTAAACCAATGGTGCATGTACATGTGTTACCTAGAACTGTATAAAAGTAGCTGCACTGTTGTATCATGATACACTGAGCGTGTATCATGAAGCCATGTCATATCCCGCCTCAACTGCGACAGGAAAGTAAGCAAAAAAACCTCCCTTCTATCCTTTTCACGTGATACAATTCTTTGAATTCCATGGGGATAATAATCCTTAGTCCTTCTCCTGGACAGCAGTTGTGTGTCACTTTTACAGGCAACTAAAACACTCTTTGAACAGAATTAAGTAGAATATTAGTGTTAGCAATTTACAATTGTGATAGGTCAAAAGATACATGGAGGATAATAATGGAGGTATTGAAATATAAATTCTAATTTAAAACTTATATATCACTTTCAGGCATAGTCCTGAACAAACTCAGATACACCCTAAAAATAATATTATTAATAATATTCCTCTAAAAGATTAGACATTAGACAAATGGAAAAGCAACTTGCCAAAGGCTAAGACTAGCTGAATTAAGTGATCAGTTTACAAATCTCTCTGCAAAAGGCATCATAAGTTATCTTTTTTTGGTGACATTTATTTGCAGATAATTATGTAGCTAAGCTTGAACCAGAAGGGTTTAGTTGCGTTTTGGATTTTTATTCCTCCTTCCTGGCAGCTGATCTGAATAGTCCTTCCATAAGCTAATTTTCCAAGACCCTTATTCCCTATTCCATTATTTTAATCTTTAATGCTCCAAACACCAGGTCCCTGGATATCTTTGATGAGCAAAGTTGTGTCCAGATTCCTTCCCATTTCACTACAGCTAATAATAATAACAATAAAGGTAAAACGGAAAAGTACTTCTATACATTCAGTAACCATCTGACCCCCATTTATTGTTACTTCCCATTACTTATATACCACCATGACCACTCCAGCCTATTTTCAGTGTCATTGGAAAACTAATCGTTCACCTTACTACTCGAGTACTAGAGTACAATGGCTTTTGGAGACAAAAAGAAATTTGTACACAACTATTTGACAAGGGATTTTGTATCAAAATTTTCAGAGGAAATAGGAAGGAGTAGACTGCCATCCTTCTTCTAAGATTCAAGTTCATGATACATTCTGGTTTCTTCTACTTACAAAGGCATTTTTTCACATTCCATGGGATAATACAATAGTTGATAACTAAGTTGTTGCACTTTCTATATATTTCTGCCTAGAAATTTTTATCCTGCACTTTTTGTCATTTTTCCAGCATGTATGTTGCATGTTCTTTTCAATTAAAAATGTTCTTTTGTTAATGGTACTGAAATAATGTGATATGGTGGACTGTAAGTGTATTTGTAAGGCTATAAAAGGAGAAAATGTTAGCAGGCACTAGACAGGACAGTGGTCATGTTTAGACACTTCTTACAGGAAACTGTGTACAGATCTCAGAACTATAACGAAATTATGTTCCTTTTAGAATAACCATTTGAAAACTACAGCTGCATTATTTTGGCATTTTTTCACAAAGCTGAATGACCTTGAAATGTGAGATGGTTCTTAAACAGCATTAGGAATTCAAGTATCAAGTCTTAGTGCTGTTAAATCCCTGGATGCTGGTACAGTCATTCTCTTCTTTTCCTAAATAATGAGCCTTACATCAGTTATTTCTCTGTCCACATATCCAGATCATATTCTACATCTTCCACTCATCCATCATCATAATCTGCTAAAAGTTCAGAGGTTTTACCAGAGGTTTTAACCTTAGCTCAAATATTGTCAAGGTGTCTTCTCATATGCAGACTAAAACTGTTTCCTGTGTGGGAAATTTCAAAAACTGTATTACCAAGGTCTTCTGGGAAATGACAATGTGAACAGCCTGTAGGCTGGGCTGAATCCATGTGCCTTTGGAACATGTGCTTCACTTGTTGTAGCAGTGGTGTATTGGCACTGAAACTCAGCTATCATCAGAAGGAGAGCTGACAGGATTAAATCAGGAAGCCATGGACAGCAGGAGCTAAGAAACTCCTTGCTTTGAGAACAAAAAGACCTCACAAGACCTGTTAACATTTAAGTATGTTTATTCTCCTGTCTCCCTCAACAAGATATGGATGGTTTTTGTGGTGATGTTGTCAGACTTTGTAGAAACCCCTTTTGTTCTCTCCCCCATGTAGCTCCTTACTATGGAAACATATTAACCACCTTGCCTCACCTTAGAAGAGAACTGTGTAATCCTCTAGTTAACATAATCCATCCTATAATTAGCATAACCTGTCCTCTTCATTAACATACCCCACCTGCCAGATCGGTATATTGCGAATCCTGTGCTCAATAAAGCATTCTGATCTGACGCCCCAAAACTAGGATCATTTAGTTTGGACCTCACAGTGGTGGTAGTAGGGTGCAGGGAAATCAAATAGTGGTTCTGCTTTCCAAAGTTGAAGGCTGATCACATGAAAGTGCTCATCATGGACATCTCACAGTGCTATAGGACTGGCTTTCTACAAAGCAATGGGAAAGGACCAGTGAAAACAGGAAGGAATGCAACCTAGACTCCATGCTGGGCCATGGGAGCACTCAACATAATCAGATTCAACAAATATTGTGTAAATTTGTTTACATACCAGTGACTGGTTCAAATGTCTTCTGTTTGGTTATGTACCAGTGTATATGCCTTTAGGAAAATGGAAAGGAACAAGAAAAATCTTTCATTCCATTCCCTTTTAGTCTCCAAATGCACTTAATATTTGATACACTTTCTGGGGTCAAGGCTAGGCAAGTACTCCTGGTTTTCTGCAAAAGTAGTTTCAGAAAACTTGCAGCGTGCTCATATGTTCTTTTACTCCTTAAAAAACATTGTGATTTCATAGAAAGTTTATGGCAGATAGTAAAGATGATTATATACCACTCAGATGAATATTGTTCTGCTACATAAAATTTATATTTCATACACTGGGAACACAGGGACTATAAATTCATAATGATTACTGGTTCTTCTGAACACTACTGTGGTTGCAGAAAGCACTTTATTATCTACTACTTTAATGTCTGGAGACCTTCACCCTTCTAGCAAAGTAAAACTAAAGTAACACAAAATCTTCTCTTTAAACTGAAGTGCTTTCTGTTGAAATGTTCATAAATAGCAGAACTAAAAAAAATCACCATCAGCAAACACCATTTATTCAAGCCTAATATTTCTTGATTCTTACATCATTCTACTGTTGGAACAGTGATTACTCAAATACATCTTAGATTCAGGTGAAGCATTTCTATTTTCAAGAATTATTTCCCTAGAAGTCTTTCACTGCATTCAAAGTGTTGTATTACCAGATTTCCTCCAGGTTTTCACAAACATCTTCCACAGTAATGACATAAATTTGAGAATTTGATTTCAGATAAATTTGTATTTTTGTTTAACAATTGTAAATTATTATGTTGCTTTGCCTTTAAATAAAATTGTATTCCTTAGTACAGAATATTTTGCTAAATTTTTCTTTAGGTTTTTCTTTAACACAATTTATAAAGAATGGCTTGAGTTTTCTTTAAAAGTTTCCATGTTTTCTCCTTTTGACCAAAGAATAAATGACCAAATGTATTAATTTTCCTTAGTAGTGTAAAGATCATATTTTTACTTATGCTACCTCTTGTTAACTTTATGCAAGTTTGAAGATATATAAAAACAGGTATGCTACAAGGCTGCCTTTAATTAGTTTTATTTCTCTCATCTTTCTTTCATTTTTCTAATCCTACCACATTCCCAAAGAACCTTAAAGTGGTTGAAAATATCATATACTTTTTTATGCACTTATAATTAAAGGTCTTATTTTTGAGGCATAATTTGTAAGGCTATATTCCAAATTGTTTTCCTGATGTGAAACTATTTCCTGATAGCACAGCCTCCTTACACTCCTTCCATCTTCTTGCAGGTCTGTGTGTCTTCTAGAATCAACTCTGCCATAACAATGCAACAATTTCTTTGCTCTCTTAAACAGAAATCCAGTCCTACATTACAGAAGACACAAGGTGGCAATTAGAGCATGAAAAACTGGCTGAATTTAGTATTATGTATTCTGTATCAAACTGTGAGCTAGATATACATAAACCTCAGTCTCCCACTCATATATTTAAATGACTAAATTACAGCATACTTATAAAACTAGGAAAGAAACTTAGTTTTAGATTTAGTTACATCTGCAAGTTGTTTGGCAGATTACCTTTATGTTTCTTTGAGTTCTCAAAATAGTAAGTAAAAGATTGTGTCCCAAGTGAAAATATTCTTTATTATTTTATTTTTACACCATCTAATTGAAAATTAATCTTCCAAAAGGAGACAAATGGCACATAAGAAATCATGAGAACAGTTACTTCTAATTGAAATAATTGACATATGAAAAGGAATATTTCTACAAATGTTGAAGTCTTAAGTTTAAATGTTCATAACAATCCAAATTTCATTTCTAGTGTGAAACCCATAGAGTTCAAGTGAGTGGTAAACATGTAGGGTCTCTCTAAAAAGGCCACTATCGATTTTCTATGCAGTTAAAAGAAATTCTGATTTAAATAACAAAGCAAAGCAAACAAAAAAAAGTAAGCCTATTCATTCAGATGGTCTCAAATTATCTCTTATAACATTAGAAAGGTTTATTTTGCTTTTTTGTGTGTGTTTTGCTTTCAAACAGGATAAGAAGGTTTGACCCTCAAAAGTTTAACACTCAGATCTCAGTCTAAATAACATGTACCAAGATTTCTGCCTAAAAGTCTTGTTTCACTGTAAGCTGAAAATACCAGAAGATCAGCTTCTTGACTTTATTTTCAGGGACACTCAATAAAAACAAAACAAATCAAATTGGGGTGTGAATTTAAAACTGACAGGTTATCTGCACTAAATCTTTGTGTGGACACCTATTTAAGAATAAAGTGGTTTTAATTTATCTTTATTAACTCCGTAAGTTTCCAAATAAGGGACTAACACTGTTAAACTAACCAGGTTTGCCGTTCTGATTGACTTTCCTGTGTGTTCAGTAAAGAGAAGTGCTTACTCACAGAGCAGGATCTATTCCTTTACAGTATTTAAATTCTTCTGCGTCTGAAAAGCAAAAGATATAAGACACAGGCAAGCATTTGTTTCCTTTAAACAGCTGAATTTTATTTTAGTTAAGAACGGCCAAGATTAGGCGAGATTTTATTCTGTCTACAGCAATATACTCATGCATTATTTTTATTCTTGTCTATCTGTTCATAAGTACACGTCTATCCCTATGGGCTATGTCAGCCATGACTTGAATTCAGTGGACTTAAAAATACCAGCAAGAGCAGAGTAATTCTCACTTTTCAGGAAAAGAGATTTAAGAGTGAATTATTCAGTCAACAAAATATCTGAGGAAACAGAAGTGAAAATCATATACTGATATCACTCTCAACCGATCCTGTTGTTCTACGTCTGGAACCTAATTAATAGCTAACTTTGCTTTTTCAAGGATTAGTAAAAAGGTTATGTTACAAAACCTTTTACCTTTGATTCCAAATGGAGAAAGTGATGAAATTGTGATTTTAATGGTGTTTACTTCCAGTAAGTAAGCAAAATCTGAACCTCACTGTGTTTTCAAAGATAAAAATGGGGGGAGATTTCAAACTTCAGCTGAGGTATATCTCTTTGTTGCAGATCTTTGTAAAGTAAATCACTTATTTGCACGCTGTGTTGTCATCTACTAAACTACCACCTGAAGCGTTCTGTGATACATGATGAAACTTGTTTTCAAATTTTAACTGTGTTTCTTTTTTTTTTTTTTTCATATATCATGTTCAGAAAAAGATAATGTTCTGCCACAGGTTTGGTTTTGCAAATCTATTGGGGATTATCTCCTTAGAAAGATCATATTTTGTACCACAGAAGTATAGAGAGAACTGCTATGCAAATTAAAAATTTTGGGGCATCAAAAGTCCTTTAAAGTTAACTGTTCTCTGATCAGATCTAAATTTTTAAAGTATTTTACTTGCAAAGGGAAATAACATGTTACGTTGTATTAAGAGAGTGAAATCAAATGATGTGAAAATAGTTTGTTCCTGACAGGCACTGCCTACAGACAGCTAACAAGTCAGTGTAAGCAAATAAGACAAGTACTTTTGAAGTGGCACACGGTTGCTGCAAACTGACAACACAACAAAAGTAAACCAAAAACTAGTTCTAAAACAGTACTACTAAGTTACACTTTTAATTTTTTTGTGGCTTTTTATAGTTTATGTTTTTTATCAAATGTTTCCTTTATAACCTCCTCCTCCTCCCAGTTGCACATATACTGGAAAATTCATGATTTTTTATTAATAACTTTACAAAATTTTTCAGCTATTCCATTGGAAAGAATGGTTGTTACATGGTATTCATTTGCTGCATGAGGTCTAAGTGATTTTGTAGCTAATTTCTGTCATCATTAGACTTCCTACAAAAATAATCTCCAATTATTAGACTTACTGAAGAAACAGGGAGGAAGGGAGCAAGAAGGCAGAGAATTATTAATAATTTGACAGAACAAGTCCAAAACAAGTCCAACATATGGCTGAGAAACTTTTGGTTTTACTGATTTCTTCTTCTTACTTTTTGCCTTAATCTTATGAGACTGAAGAAAAATGTTAATAAGCCTATAACTAGCCTAAATCCCAGAAGACAATTTTGGAGAATTTGTATTTCAAATGCATTAGTTTTATTATTTTTGCAGGTAATTAGCAGATTAGTTAAACTAAATAATTTCCTGCTGCTGCTAGGCATATGCAGTCAAATGCAAACTTATTTTACTCCTACATACACCTACTTGAAAATTATTTGTAAAAAGGTTGAAATTTAAAAACATAATGCGTATGGAGGAGGAAATTTAGTTATGCTCAGTAATGATTTTTTTAAAAAAACTGATTAGGTTTATAAATCTTCTTGGGTTTTGCTTTTGTTATTTGTGTACGTGTTTTTCGTGGGGAAGATCTCTGCACATCTTGTCTTTCATTCCTCCAACTAATGCTAGGACTACAGAAAGGATAGAAGTATACCTAGCTCTTATAATGCAAAAATAACTTTGCATACTTTTCGTAAAGTTACCATTATATAATTCCCCCAATTTAAATTTAGGATGCTCTAGAAACGAAAGATGTTTTCAAAACATTTTCTCCGGTGCTCAGCCTCTTCAAGTATCTGAAAATCATGGGAAGGACCAGAAACTAATACCTCTTTATTTAAATAACTCTACTTCAATCATGAGTCATTACAAAATGGAGACTAATAGGGACCTTAATAAAAAAGCTTGTCTATCCTAATGGTTTAGTATGGATACAAAATCACTTGAAACTATCCCAAACTCAGACCTTTCTTTCTCCCTATTTCTATAGCATTATGTAACCCTTGTGAAATGTGTTTAGTTTCGAGTCCTATTTCCAAGGTGTGGTTATACACATAATGAAGGGGGAAGCTTACTGCTAATGAGTTTGTACTTGATATATTTTTGTCCTCTGAAATTCCAGTCACAAACCCTGAGTCATTTCAAAGCTGTACTGCTCAGTTTGGAATGGTCATAGTAGCATGAAGGAAATGGGAAGACGGTATGAGAGGATTTGGTTGCTTCTGGGCTTCTGGGATGGAGGTCAAGGGAAAGTTAATACATCCAGCAAGGTCACAGCCACAAACTGCCAGGCTTACTGCTGTGGAAGCAAAAGCATGTATAGTAAGTTTCCAGTGATGTGGATTCCCATTGCTCTCCCTTTCTAGTAGCTGCTGCAAAGTGGCATTTCTGCAAAGCTGGCATGGGGTAGAAGGATATACTATTTCTACAAGCACACAATGATCACACAGAATTTCTGTGTGAAGAAGCAGATCCATCTAAACAAAAAACTTACATAGATCTTCTAATGACAGTGTTAGGGAAATCAACAATAAAGGAATGGGTAGCCACCACAAGGTGCAGTCACAAGCGCTTATTTCTACTAAGCCATAACTGGGCAGTTTGCTACAGGCAAGACAACTATTGGGATAGTGCTATTGGATGCTTATGTTGCTATACTACCTGAGACATGTCTGCTAAGCTATGAGTTTTTAAAATTTGAAATGTGCTTGGAGAAGAAAGTGACTCCTGGTTCTGTTCTCTGTTTTTGAAGCTTGGATGGCGTACATGCAGTCTACACTCCTAAACAAAGAGGAAGCATGCTACCCTCCAGGAACTACATTCTCTGCTTCAATAGGATCTGGTCAACCACAAGAGGAGGTTCACAGCAATTAGAGACAAAATGATTAAACTCTCCAACTATATCTTTGAATGACTTTGAGTTGTTTCCATTTTTTTTTTTATTTTATGAAATTTTTAGTATTTTGTCCTAATGTATCAATAATGAACAGACTGCGTGTGTTATTTTATCTTTGTATTCTTTTAGTAAGGCCTCTTAAGAGGCCACTGTTTCTTACCAGAATTGGGCAGTAAACAGCTTCTAGCAGCTCAGTTATTAAGTTGGAGACATTTACAAATTAAACATGGATAACAAATAGAAAAAATCCTACAAAAAAAAGGAAATTATAGAACAAATAAAACTGATTTTTTTAAAAAAAGTTCAAATTAGAAAACATGTTATAGATTGGCACCTCAAAAGCCAAAGAAAAGAAATACATCTGCTAAACAATTAACTATATATAAGGGAATTGAAAGCAAGCAATTGAAAGAACAATCTTCCCACTTCCTACGACTTCCAAAATTAATTAAATGTGTAGACCTAGCGATGTGAATGAGGTATATTTTGAACAGCATTTTAAGGCCATCTCTTAAGACATAAGGCAGTAATGCCCACTGAGTCTTTTCCCATCCCTTTCTTTCCTTCCCTATCGCCTTCCTGTGGGTAGGCGATATAAAAAGTCGATAGGAGAGTATTCCTTGTTTACTTGAGTAAATATGGAGTAAGAGAATAGTGTAGGGAATCCCACTTTTTCTAACTCTACTGTTGCTCATATTCATACTGTTGCTTATGTACTTTTGTGAACTTCATCTGTCAACCAGCAAATATATGATGCTGAAAATATCAATGGTGTGCTGCTAGTTACAGAAGCTGGTATGCTTTAGCCATGTGAGTCTGATGAGCTACCTAGTCAAAGGTTTATTTGAGGGTTCTGAGCACCTCACTAAGCTGCACCTTAGATCACAGATGAAACCCCAGTTTATTTTGCTGAAAAGGAGCATGTATATGATTTTATTTTCACATGATTTGGCAGTTAACAGAGTTTCAGTCTGAACCTGTATTTCTGCCAAGTCCACAGCATTTTTATTTGAACTCCTAAACCTTCTGTTCAGTCCTACAGTTCTTCCTATGAATATATCCCCTGACAAAAGGCAAGGGATCAAATCTTTTTGTACATCAGTCACATGAGAACTTTATGAGTTTGAGCACTATTTTCTTGTCATTCTCCTCCATATTCTTAGGCAGAAAACACACTACAACATCTCTGTGACATTTTGCACAGTTGTCTTTTGAGAATATTAGAAACCAGGGACTAATTCCTAGATGACTTTTTCCCTCTCCTGGTTAAAATATATATGTTTTAAAAAGCCATAGATAAGTATGTCAGCTTTGCAGAACTGAAGCAAAGGCTGCAGGCATGGGAAGCAATTGAGCAAAGACAAGTTAGGCACAAAAAAATAATGAAACCTTACAGTTAACTTGATGTGCAAGCTCATCTCTAGAGTATGCCCAATTTACTCAGATATTTCCAAGCCTGGGGCGTATGGCACACTGGAAACCTTGGAGTTGTAGTTTGAAGGGGGTTGAGCACCTGGAGATTATGTGGCATCAGGAGAGAAATCATGTTGAATGTCTTTCCAGCCTCAATGAATTTCATAAATTAAAAATGTGTGCCTTGGGCTTACTTTTCTCAGACTGTAAAAAATAAAGTTTCCAAGTTTGTTAATTTTAAGTTATTACTTTGCATTTCTTTGAATGCATGTCTTCATTCTACCGCTTGACTTCATCAAACATACTTGGAATAGCCATATTTTATCTAGTGATTATAATTACGACAGAAACCATTGGGCTTAAGGTGCAATAGTAGTAATACAAAAATAAAAGACAAGGGAAATGGAGTAGCTTTAAGGAATGTTAGTCTTTCTGGTATGCAAACAAACTTAACAAACAATTGCCTGTTGTAAAATGTATGAATTACTAACAGAAAAACACTGCTGAAGTTGATCCCCAGTGGTAGAATCTTTTCTAAAATAGTTTTAGTTATGCTATGCAGTTCTGTTATGGATTTTAATATAACAGGAGCCAAGTGCAGTTGTTTTGAAGAAGGCAAGACGAAAGGAAGACATTGCTCTTGGGGCTTTAACTGAGCAAGATTTAAAAAAAAAAAAAAATCTTGAAAGTTAATGTAAAGATCAAAAACTTCCAGTGTCAATACATGAAAGAGCACCTTGATTCAGCACTATTGTATCCTTCCCCATGCACAAGATAGACACAAAGTCTTATGTAATGCCTAGCAATCCCTTTGCAGTAAGGGATCTTTTCACTCCACTGTGACATTTTAAAAAGTTTTCAGTCTCACTAGCTAAAATAGCAGGTCGAGGGAGAGCGGTTTGAGGGCTGAGTGGGTTGGTTGGTTGGTGATTTTTTTTTTCTTGTAAAATATGAATATTTTCTCTTTCAGTCTTGTGACGTGTAGCAACAAAAGACTAAGTGTGTTACAAACATTGCACAAATCACTTTATAGAAAAACAGACACAACAAAGATTAAGCATATATCATGTTTTGTTATGCAACTCAATTTTTACATTAAGTATGAACTACAAAACTGTGCTGATGTGACTGATTCTGCTGGAGTATGGTAGCCTTGTGGTTTGGGAAGAAAAGAACTAAGTAGCTTATAAAAATTAACTTTCCATGAGAAAGAGCAAGCAATATATGACTAGTTATCTGGTAGCTGTCATAGGCTACTGGAGCTCAGCAGAGACCAGTGAGTGGCAAGGACTACTGGATCACAGCATTCATTCATTCACAAATAAGATGAAAAAAAATAGAAAAGGCCTGACGTCAATAAACTTCAGTTGGAGGTAAACAGAAGTTTTCAGGGAAATCTTCCATGCTTTTAATTCTAGTTCTAATTTTGAAGAAATGTTTCAAATTAATAGAGAATAAGGGAGTGCTTAATAGTCAGTTTCCAGGTGTATTTTTAAGCTTGTCCGATTTAGACTGGACATGCACATGTTCAAGCTGTGACGATACTAAAGCATAGATGCTTGATTTATAGTATAAAGGGCTGGACTGTCAATCAGATATATCCAGGTCAGCTGTGTCTGCTCAGCAGCTTCACGGATAATTCACAGACTGTGTCCCTTTACAGAGTTGGAAGGGACTCACAAGGATCACCAAGTCCAACTCTTAAGTGGATGGCCTGTATGGGGATGAAACCCATGGCCCTGGTACTATACTCTAAGCAACTGAAATAATCCCATGTGCTCACTTTAGCTGCACATATACTAAAATTGGAACAATGCAGAGATTAGCATCACTCCTGTAGAAGGATGACATGCAAATTAATCTACTATCTAATGATGCAGTGTACATAGTAATGCAAAAACTTAGAAAAGGGTTGCACGATTCACATAAAAAATTAAATGTGATGGTTAGTCACAATGGAAAGAGCAAAGAGACTGCCATTCACTTCTAGCTGCTAAAGTAGATGTTGTGAAGGAGAGAGGCCAACTAAGAACCTGAAAGTGTGATTCATTAGAAGTGAATTGCAATGAAGTCTACTAAATAATATTTATGTTCAAAAAATCATCACTTGAAAAAAAATCTTGATGTTGAGAAAAAGAAGTTAGGGGTTTTTTTCTATAATGTATAGAGTTCATAATCACACTGTATTGAAGTACTTCATCTATTCAGTATTTCAGGTCTGAAATGATAATACTTTTATCTATGTTCTACAAGATAATGTATGCTAAATCTAAGATGTTTTACTATTCTTTCTGTATATAATATATTATATCTATAATATATATATTCTTTCTATTGTATTTGAAAATGTTACAATTACTCTTGACAAAGTCAATACCCTGAAAATTGGCACTGAAAATGAAAGGATTTTACTAATATTTGGTGATCTCAAGTCCATACACATAACAGATTCTTGTTACCTGCTCCTACAATACTTAGTTATGACTTGCTATACAATCCTCCAATGAAGTTAAAATTAAGTTTTTATATTTTATTTTATATATAATATAATGATTTGGTTAATTATTATTTTTTGCAGAAGCAACTTTCTGTATATCTTTGATTGAAATAAGTATGTGAAGTGGAAAGTTTTAAAAGAACATTTTAACATTGTTATTCAATGTACAAAAATTGAACTAGCAAAATTAAACTAGCTCTTTCAAAAACATCTCACAATTTAGTAAGAAACACAGTTAAAGTAATTTAATTTTTGTTGTCAAATATCTCACGACATTAATTACATAAACATATCCTTAAGAAGATGCCTTACATCCTAGCTTGTAAAATTTTTCTGTGAGTAGATGTATTTTATGACACTTATTATAGTGGTGATTCCAATGAAAGACATAATCAGTAATAGCACATCTGTTTCTCTAAAAGGTTTCTGTTTCTATTCTTTTCAATAATACAAGAAGCAAAGGTCTGTTTTGGGGGGTTTGTTTTTTTTAACAGCCTAGCTAGGCATGAGAAAGGTCTGCATGCGTGTATCCCTGTGTACATATAATTACAGGTATTAGCACAACTCATTTTACTCTCAATCCTTTGACAAAGACAGCTAGCCAACGTATAGCAACACCCCTCCAGAGATAACCCAAGAATGTCTATGTTTATGTCAACCCTTCAAGAATAATTATATTTCAATAATTTACTCAACATATGTTATGTTTAAAAGGTGGATAAGCATTAAAATAAATGCATTAAATATGCATTGAAGCATCAAAGTATTTTGATCATAATACACTCTTTATGCTTTGCTGACTCACCTTAGTATTTTTAAGTAACTTAAAGTAGACAGAATATGCAGAATGCATGACCACTTACTTCTCATACCTTCATTAAATAGAATGATGTTCCAGCAATACCTCATGAAATAAAATGTTTGCTCATGCACTAAGAGAAACAACCATACAAATCTAATTACTTGTACCTTATGGAGATCTCTCAATGGCACTCTCATCACAGGGAACCTAACGCTGTGTGCAAGTATTAGAATAAACCCATTTATTTCTCAGTAAGTAGTTTTCTTCAATGCACCATGCTTATCTTAAACCTACGTTATTAAAATAATCCAGTTCATTCTCCACTATGAAAGAAAAGGGCCTTTTGTTACTTAGAAAAGGTGTTGCTTTATAGCTCATAAATATTTCTCTAAAGATGTTTTCTAATGCTCCAGTTTCTGTAGGTTTTATGAATTAAGCTACAACCACCTGTAATGCAGATGAAAACAAAGAAAAAATGTGATTCAGACCACTAGTACTTGCTCTTTTCTGTAGATTCGGAGATGTCACCCATTGCAAAGACTTAGTCCTTGCATATGTATGCATGCATTTGCTTCCACACAATTCTGATGTCAAACATCAAGAAATGTGTGTACTTTTTCTAAAGTCTAGGAATTTTATAAAATCCTAGGGGTTATCTGCTCTTTATTTTTCAATATAGGTAAATCTTTATTATAATTATCAAAATTAAAAAACTGTGAACTTTTTGGTTATTAATACTCCAGGTTTGACATGAAAAGAACAATCTTCACTTTATCCATTAATATGAATGAGAGAATATGTAGTGTGAAGATGTATGTTAAGTCTATATTTGTCCCAATTTTCAATTTTACTAAATAAAATAAATATAAATAAATATAAATATAAATTCATATGTTTAATAAACAGAAGTCAAAGGGTTTATATATTAATAAGATTGTCTTCTAAATCTCATCCTATAGATAGGTCAAAATCATCTGACTCTATGACTGACTGAGAAAATCCAGACTAAGGTTTCTTCTACAGGGACTACCTTGCTACTGTCCCATTATTCTCTCTACAGATCTGTTTTTCATAGAAATGCCACGTACATATAAATTTCATCTAAAAGTACTGTGCAACTGATTACTGTAGGTACAGTATGTCTAAGCAAATCCTTTATTACTGAAATTATTGTACAGGTGAGCTGGTTTGGGCCTGGATAGAGTTAATTCACAGTGTCTGGCACGAGGCTGTGCACAGTGATGATAGTAGAGATGCTTTTGCTATTGCTGAGCAGTGCTTACATAGAGCCAAGGCTTTTTCATCTTTTTGTACTACTAGGCTGGCAAGGAATTTGGGGATGCATGGGAGACTGGGAGGAGACACAGATGGGACAGGTGACCCAAACTAACCAAATGGATATTCCATACAATATGACATCATGTTCAGTATATAAATGGGAGGGGAGAAGGAAGAAAGAGGGACATTTAGAGTGATGGCATTTGTCTTCCCAAGTAACCCACGAGTCTTCCATCTTTTACCTTTCCAATTCTCTCCCTGATTCCACTGCTGTGGGAGTAAGCAAGCATCTGTGTGCGGCTTGGCTGCTGGCTGGGGTTAAACCACAACAGGAAGTCACACTCAGTCAGGTTAAACATGCAGTAGGTCCAGGGCTGTTGCAAGTTCAGATGGCCAGGAAAAAAAAAAAAAATCAAACAACAAACCAACAACATAAAACATATGTAGGCTTTGTGTTAATGACATTTCTGGACAGGAAAACTGGGAAAAGTCCATGCAAGATTTAGCTGTCTTTAACATCAAATCAGAGAATAATAGAATCAGACAGGTTAGAAAGGACCTCTGATATCATCAAGTCCAACCCTTGATCCAACACCACCATGGTTACTAGACCATGGCACTAAGTGCCATATCCATTCTCATCTTAAATACCTCCAGGGACAGAGAATCCACCACTTCCCTTGGCAGCCCATTCCAATATCTGATTACCCTCTCTGTAAAGAATTTCTTCCTAATGTCTAACCTAACCCCCTGCCCTCCCCCCACG
Organism: Myiozetetes cayanensis; assembly: GCF_022539395.1. Lineage (NCBI taxonomy): Eukaryota > Metazoa > Chordata > Aves > Passeriformes > Tyrannidae > Myiozetetes > Myiozetetes cayanensis. The sequence continues at coordinate 75,146,894 of NW_026086604.1, read as the reverse complement.
CCCCAGTAGAGCTTAAGACCGTGCCCTCTTGTCCTACTGCTAGTTGCCTGGGAGAAGAGACCAACCTCCACCTGGCTACAACCTCCTTTCAGGTAGTTGGAGAGAATGATGAGGTCTCCCCTGAGCCTCCTCTTCTCCAGGTTAAACAACTCCAGCTCCCTCAGCTTCTTCTCATAGGACTTGTTCTTGAATCCCTTAACCAGCCTGGTTGCTCTTCTGTGGACCTGCTCCAGCACCTCAATATCCTTCCTGAACTGAGGGGCCCAGAACTGAACACAATATTCAAGGTGTGGCCTCACCAGCACTGAATACAGGGAAAGAATCACTTCCTTTGTCCTGCTGGCCACACTGTTCCTGATCCAGGATGCCATTGGCCTTCTTGGCCACCTGGGCACACTGCTGGCTCATGTTCAGAACCTTGTTCTATTTTATCTGCTACTCTAGATGTGCCCAAACACTAGTGCTTCCTAAAAAAAGAAAAAAAAAAAAAGAGGGGCTAGAAGCCATAGATTGTTTTGCTGGTTTGCTGGGGGGAATCAAAACATATATAGTCATCCATGCAAAAAATTAGTGATCCTTTGGTAACTATTAGAATATCAAATTCCAAAATTTTATTCAAATGGAAAACAAAATTTAATATTTAATATGACACAGAAGTAAACTGGAAAAAAAGTTTGAAAATCTTGTTAAGACCTTCTTTTTCATTTCATTTTACATCAAGGAGTCATGATTTCTTTACAGTTTAATAAGGATTATATTCATATTAATTCAAGCTATGATGAATATAACATTTTTCTAAGAGGCTCACATGAAAGCTATTTACAACTCTGCATTACAGTTTCAAAGGGTCGTGTTACAAAGACTATAGAGAGAAAATGAAAAAATAATTTGGTTCATTTTAGTCTCTAAATCCAGTAAAAAGCTAACCAACTAAAGAAGAAAAAAAACAGTGAAGAGACCAACTAAACTGAAATAGCATCAGTTGTCCTATTATGAATCTTATTATGAATATTGTGGGCTTTATTTCACTATTAATTTAAAATTAACTTTAAATAAAAGAATCAAAAGGGAAAAACTCATTTTAGGACTCTTTAATAAAAGCAGACAGTAAATTTTTTTCTAATTGTTAACTACCAAACTCTAGTCTAAACCAATCTCAAGTGAAGTATATTTGATAAATCGTGCTACCTTCAAGCAAAGTGATACCATTTACTGTAATGTTAGATTTTTAATAGATCCTTTGGACATACATTTCATAAAATCATAAAAACTTTAAGGTCAGAAAAGACCTCTAAGACCACTGAGTCCAACTGTTAAACTAGCACCATTGTGTTCACCACTACTAAACCCTGTCCTTGAGTGCCACATCCACCTTTTTTGAACACTTCCAGTAATAGTGATTCTACCACTTCACAGGCCAACTTTTTCCAATGCTTAACCACCCTTTCTGTAAAGATTTTTTTCTAATATAAGTTATGACCTATTATTGTAAGACTTTTGTCCCCATTCTGCTCCACACCTCCAATCTGTGCAAAATGCAGGTAAGTGCATTGGCAGCATAATCTAATGATTGAAGTGATCATATGCCCTGGTAACAATAGTCATCAGACTCCAGTGCAAACTCCTGTGGTGGAAAATGCAAACCTGAGACTTATACTACAACTTCATGGAAGGTGTCACTGCACTTATGCAAATGGTGAATAGGTCTTACTTTTATTGTCTGACCCATGAGAATTGGGATGGATTAAATAAAATTAATACAGTGACACATTCACCCCAGTGAGGAACATTGCCTGGTGTTCTGTGTGAAGACTGAGTGCATCTTGACAGATATCATTTAGCAGCACCTAATTTACATGCTTGAAGTATGCACAAGTATACAGTATATCTATGCATACATGACATTTTAATTTATCCCATATTCTATTCTCATAAATGTGACTCTTTTTATGAAATCTATTATTTGTTCAATCTCTCTTGTGGAATCATTCTGACTGGATTTCCCATTTATTTCAGCTTTGACATAATTTTAAACAAAAGAACTCCTCCACTGCAAAACAAACAAAATGTTATGCTTTGTCATCTCATCTTTGTGTGGTGAAAAGTTTCTGTTAAAACAGTACTGATGTAAGCTGCATGCATTAACACTCTTTACAGGTCTGATAGAAGAGTATAATTAGAATGCAATTATTGGTTGTTACTAGAAGATGCAAATATTTACTTAGTTCACTATTACTGTTGAATCAGATATCAAAAGTGGCAATGGCACACAACTACTCAGAAAAGAAAAACATGTAAATAGTAGGACTTGCCTCAAATAAATAATTTAGTGGTTTCTCTTTGTCTCTACCAAACAAATACCTAATAAAAACAGTTATCTCCTTAGTACAGAAAGATTTACAGAAATATGAAGAAGAAATATTTACTTAAAATATAAGGTTCAACATGATATGGATGTCCATACTGATCTTATGCAACCGGATCAATTGTTATATGAGAAAATAATATATGTAACATAACTAATTTATTTTTACGGGTAAACATTAACACTCAGATTGGAAAACAGTTACTGACATAGATAATAAATTATAGATAAACACTTAAAATAACTTGCAAAAGGGCACTGCTTCTTTAGTAGCCTTTCTTGCAATGAAGAAGCATAGTAAGACAGATTTCAGTTTAATTTACCATGGCATGAAGCAGAATAAATCTGCTAAAATCAGCATGGAATACCACTGTAAAACAACATCAAGTCAAGTGAGGACAGTAAAACTAAGGCTCTGGAAGAAAAGTACTCAACAAAGGGATTAAAGAGAACTCATCCTTACATTTTTTTTAAGTACATAATAAATTTTTTTAACTATTTACATGAAACCTGAGACAATTTTGAGCACTTTCCATTTGATTAGTGTACTGGTTTTTTAAGTTTTAGTCTTCTTCATTTTATACTATTTTAGCTCTGCCTATAATTTTTTGGAAAAAAATCCAAGATTTTCAGTTCCTTAAATGTTCTGGGGTTTGAACATTATTTTATTATTAAAATGTATTTAAATTTCAAACATTTTTAATTTACATTTTCTTTTTACAGATGTAAATGTTGCTTTGTCTTTCACTGCATTGGTTGCTTCTTTGAAAACAGTAGGCAACGAATTTATTAAATAGATGCAGAAGGTATGAGTGCTTCAGTTAATTAAATGAGAAAGAGGGTGGAATTCTTCTGATGCAGGAAGAAACTTCTCTACATTACTCTGTATGGTAAGTAGAAGAAGCTTTTGTCTCCAGCAATGCCTTCGAAAATAAGGGGAAGTATGGTCAAGCAGCACAGGCCTGCTCTCCAGTGGTTGCAGATAATGGCACCATGAAATGCATCCATAGGCATGTCACAGTAACATTTTTTATCATTTACACAGGGTAGCAAGACGAAAAATTCCTTATTCTTGCTATACTTCCTTATCCACGTGAGAACTAGAGATGTTGTGTTCCTTAAAAAAATAAGGAAGCTATTAACAGCCTTCTGAGAATTTACAGTATTCATTATTAAAACCTGATGATCATACCTTAACACTCTTAAAATATACTTCTGAAGAAAAGAGGCCAAAGGGTGTTTCGGATATCTTTCTTCCAGATGTGTAAGGAAACAATCTGAAACAGTGCTGCAATGAAACAGCTCTAGGACAATGAGAAGTTGGAGAGAGGTAGATGAAGAATATACCTTTCAGAGACTGGAAGCAGAAGCTTCTTGTCAGAGCAAGTGACCTAAAGGAGCAGCAAGGTTATTATTGTAGCATAGTGTTAAACATAGTGTCTATTCAGCTTAGATCTCATGACTTGAAAACAGGGACTCTTCAAAATAGTGAAAAAGTCTTCCAATAATGGAAAACGGATGATATCATAAGAAGAGAGTGATAACATCCAACTTATCTTAGAAGGAACAAGAACTGAGCATATAAAAGAACATACTTTAATGGAAAGAATATGATATACTCTCTATGGGCATTTAATACTTACACACAGAGAATCAAGATTATACTAACTAATGTCCCTCTATACTTTCCATCTTTTTTAACATCCATGGGATATTTGAATTCACACTTCCTTAAAGCAAAGGCCTCCCCTTTCTTTTGCTATCTGTAAAATTTCTGAGAAAACAAAGTAAAAAAAAAAATGCAAAATGTGTCATTTCTGTAGCTAAGTCCTGCAATGACCCATAAGTTTTCATACAGAGTTAGAAAAATAACCTAAAATAGTTTCTCCGAAAAAAAATTTTATTTCTAATTTCTTTTGCATGAATAGGTCTCCTGATTATTTTCCTGTAAACCTAGGAAATGGAAAAGAAATTCCTTAAATTTATCCAAGTCTGTTTGAACTCTGTCATATGGTTCTGCCTTAGAAAATCAAAAAAGAAAGAAAAACTTCTGTTTGTTAACTCATTTCTATTTTTTATTTTAGTAGTGTCTGGTGCTGGCTGCACCAGTTTCATTTTCACCACACTGCACTGACAGAATGTACCTGAAAAGTAATTTATTTTCAAGTTTATCAATAGGAAAGAATGCATGAAGTAAAACATATCCTTATTTTAAAAATTTCTGTAGAGTGCAGGTCTGGGCACATTGCACAGCTGGACATCTCAGACACTGACACCAATTTCATCTTGTTGAGAGCTTTGCAATGTTATTTTCAGTTAACAAATAAACATGAGGAAAAAAAGCACACCTACACTCTTTGAAATGTCCTATATGACAGGACTAACTTCACTGAAACCCACTAAATCACACATAGAGTCACTACACTTCAAAAAGATACTGGGCCAAACAAAACTCAACAGCTAGATTTCCGAGCTTTATTCTATTTGTTATGAGTCTTGAGACACCTCCCACTAGTCTGATACCATAGCTTAATAGTCTGCAGTAAAACTAGTCTCTGAAATCACTTGCCACACTTACTGGAGATGGTACTGGTCCTTGATAATGTGAATGTCCTCTGTCCCATAAAGTTAAATTTGTCAATAGACTCACTTCTAGTTCAGTGAAGCTGTGCTAAATTGGTTTAAAAAAACATAAAAATAATCTTTACCATTCAAGAACAGTCTGAGAGCTAATGCTTTGCTAACTATTAGTCTAAGAAAACTGTCCTATATTTGAAAGACAAGACTGAATAAACTGCAGCTTATACCCTTTCCTTCTACCTGGAATATGCAGTTGACAAAATTTGCCAGTCAAGAAAAGAGGGGAATAATCTTTTCCTTCAATCTCCTGGATACATCCTTTTTTATACAGCCCAGGGTGGGTCCCAAGGTCTGTTCCTGCAGAGCAGCTCCTGACCAGACAGTTTGTAGCCTGTGTCCTTGGACAGTGCTTCCTTCACAGGGACAGTGCTTGGTGGTTCTGCTTGACGAATTTCATTAGGTTTTCTCTAACCCATTCCTTTGACATTTCTAGGTCCCTGGGGACAGCATCACTGACTGCAGGACTGTTGTCTCTTTCTTCCAATTTGGTTTCATCTGCAAACTTGGTGAACTTGCCCTCTTCAACCTCCTCTAGGCCATTGATTAAGACACTAAACAGGAAAGGTCCCAGCATAGACCACTGTAGTACTCCACTTGTCAAAGACATTGAGTATGACCCATTAATCGCTAGCTTCTGCGCCCAATTATCCACCCAATTTTTTACTCACCTGGTTTGCTAGTCCTCCAGACTGCAACATCTCTGCTAAAGACAACATAAATCTCAGAAGGCAATGGTCACGCATGATTTACCCTTAGTAAATCCATGCTGTCTGTTCTCAGTCACTTTTCTCTTCTGCATGTGCCCTGAAAAGACCTCCAAGAGGACTTGCTCCATGATTTTCCCAAGAGCTGAAGTGAGGCTCACAGCTTACAGATCCCCAGATCATCCTTTTGGTCTTTTTTGGAAGGTGAGGGCAATGTTTACCTTCTTCCATACATTGAGGAGATCCCGGATCTCCACAAGCTCTCAAAGATTATAGACATCAATCTTGCCAGCACACCAGTTAGTTCTCTCAGTAGCCCTGCACATGGATTTACCCAACCTGAGCTGCCTGTGGAAGCTGAGCATGTACTAGAAATAAAACAATTGAGCAGCAGCAGATTGAACAGATAGAAGAACAACAGAACATTTATACTACACAGAATTATATTATCAAATCCATTAGAATTATATGGCATACAACTGATTAATTTTCACATTTGTCAGAAGAATCCTAGAAAAACTCAATGGGAAAATTATAGCAATGTGAGTCATACTTCTTTTTCAGGATAAAAAATCAGGCAAGAAGGTATGTTTGACATTTGCTGCCTTCTAATTTCAGAACAAACTGCCAGAGGTAAAAAAAAAAAAAAAGCTAAACTAAAAATTAAACTTTCCTTCAGTCACCAGGGTATTACCCAATTAAATTACTCACTGGTATAGAAATCCTATGTGCTTGAAAAAGCAAATGTTAGACAGTAGTAACATATGGCTTATCCAAATACTACCAAAAGGTGTGAAAGAGATCATAGAACCATAGAATGTCTTGGATTGTAAGGGACTTGAAAAGATCATATAGTTTCAACACTCCTGCCATGGGCAGAGGCACCTTTTACTAGACCAGGTTGCCCAATGACTCGTCCAAACTGGTCTTGAACAATTCCAGGAATGGGGCATCCTCAACAGCTCTGGGCAATTTCTTACACTTCAACACCCTCACGGTGAAGAATTTCTTCTTAATATCTAACCTAAATCTGCTCTCTTTTGGTTTGAAGCCATTCCCCCTTGTCCTGTCACTACATGCCCTTGTCTAAAGTCCCTCTTCATGAACTTCCTAGGCACAGAGTTGAGGTTGACAAGCTGATAGTTCTTTTTAATGATGAGTACAAAGTTGGGTTTTTTTCCAGTCACCTGGGACTTCATCTGGCTGCTATGCCTTTTCAGGTATCATACAGACTGGCTTGGCAACTACATCAACCAATTCCCTCAGGACTCTGAGATGCATCTCATCAGATTCCATTGATTTCTGTACATTCAGCATCTTCAGAGGGTCATGAATCTGATCTTTTCTTACAGTGGGAAGCACTTCCCCAATCCCCATCCTGCTATTCATCCACTTGGGAAATGTAGGAAGAGTAGTTGCCATTGAAGACTGAGGCAAAAAAGTTGGGTACTTCAGCCACGTGATGTTTAGATGTCACAATATGTGTAACACTAACTGTTAAAGGGGGGGTTTTATCTCTTTTTCTGTTTCACTTTTTTCTTTTTTCCTTTTTTCTTTTCTTTAACTATAGAAAGAAACCACTGGAAAATTAATGGACCATGATCTTGCTGAATAGTCGTCATAGGTTGACTACTGAATGAAGTACCTTTTAAAGAATAGAGATAACAGTGCACACTGCTTCCTTTACAAGTCTTTTGCTACTACATGACTGTATTTGCCTTCCTGCTAAGACAAAGCTGCAGAGAACATGCCCAAAGTTTTAATCCTGACATGATAATGTTCATCATTGTTTTCTAACAAATACAAAGTACCAGCAGTGCTTCAGCAAATTTACATTGGAATTTGGCTCCAGACCTACACTGTTGACTTAGATCTCATTAGATCAATGAATCAATAAGCTTGATGGGCCACCTAAGTGTCCATCTTTTCTGATGGAAAAACTTGTCTAGATGGGAGGTAGAAGATGGGTAGTCCCTACCTGAGAAATACAAATGAAGGAGTCACTCTAAGACAGTGCACAGCTTGGAGACAAGATGCTTAGCTGGGTACAGAACTAGATCACAGTGACACCATCATGTAAGTCTTATCAGCCACGTGGTCACATTTAATTTCTTTACACAGGCAAGGATTTATCCAGCAGATTATTTTCTTGTGTAGCCTCACCATCAATCATGTGACAACAGTTACATTGGACCTACATTTCCAACATCACACAAACCACTGTAATCACTATATGTGAATAGTGACTTAAGATGTATGTTCAGCCCATCAAAGTTTCTTTGTGCTGGGCTAAGCAGAGCTGTTGCAAAGGTTTAATACCCTACACATCTTACCTCATTAAAAAATAAAGAAATAAATAAAAATATTTGGACAGATTTTTCAGAGGAAAACATCACACTTCTTGTCATAGGCATAAAAGAATTTGTAAGCATGCTAAGAAATTATGCACCACACGCATTCTTTGAGTGTTACATCTAGAAGTTCCCCTGTGGCTTTCTGGTCCTCTGCCAAACCTTCTCTCATTTCAGGGATGTCTCATACAGTGCAATAGGCAATGCTCTAAGCTTTGGGACCATGGAGTATATGCTGGATACACCATACTACCCCAGGAGGAATTAATTCAATTTGCCTTCATTTGATTCTAATCACACATTCATCTGTTAGTTGCAGCACTGAATACCTGCAGCTTACAGTTTTAATTAACAGCACTGTTATAGCTGCAACTAGGGGAATATCAAAAGTGCATTCACAATTCAGCTGAACTTTATACCCTTTTTTAGTTTTACAGAAAACACTATTCCTCTTGATTTTTATAGTACATGAATGGAATTCTATGTTTGCATCTTCACCTAGACATAAACCACAGTGGATATATAACATATACCAAATAAGAATATACCCTATGAAGTTTAACAAGGGCAAGTGCCATATTCTGCACCTAGGATGGGGCAACACAAGTTGTATGTAAAGACTGGGGAATGAGACACTGGAATGCAGTGCCGTGGAAAGGGACCTGGGGTACTGGTCAGTAGCAAGTTGAATATGAATCAGTAGTGCCCTGGCAGCCAGGAGGGCAAACCATGTCCTGGGAGCCATCAGGTAAAGCGTCACCAGATGGTCAAGGGAGGGGATTGTCCTGCTCTACTCTGCACTGTTGTAGCCTCACCTTGAATATTGTGTGCAGTTTTGGGCATCACAATATAAGAAAGATATTAAGCTGTTAGAAAGTGTTCAAAGGAGGGCAACAAAGATAGTGAAGGGGAAGCTGTATGAGGAGCAGCTGAGGTTACTTAGTTTGTTCAACCTGGAGAAGAGGAGATTGATCTACGATCTACTGATCTCTTTGCTCTCATGACCAGTGACAGGAGTCAAGGAAATGACAGGAAGTTGAGTTGGGGGAGGTTTAGATTAGATATCAGGAAAAGATTCTTCATCCAGAGGGTGGCTGAGCACTGAAATAGGCTCCCCAGAGCAGTGGTCACAGCACCAAGCCTGCTAGAATTCAAGTGTTCGAACAATGCTCTCAGGCATATGGTGTGATTCTCGGGGTGTCCTGTGCAGGACCAGGAGTTGAATTTGATGGTCCTGATGGGTCCCTTCCAACTCAGCATATTCTATGATTCTATGAACTTTAGTAAAACAAGATACACAAAGTAAACCTGAAGTTTTAGATATGCCACAATATAAACTTAGTTGTAAAATTAAGTTGAATATGACATAAAAGAATAACTTCAATCATTCCAGAAACTTCTGTGTTTCCTCAGAAGACTAACCCTTCTAAAGTAATCTTTATTCTTCCTTTTAAGTCTGTCCTTCAACTACTGTCCTCAAATCCTATAGCAAAGAATATCTCTGGGAAAAGTCAGAGCAAACAGGAGGAGCTCAGAAGAATACTCTCTTACAAACGAAGAAAAGAACAAATTGTTCCATTTGAATTCTACCCAGAAAATGAATGTTCCTTTGTTATACAACTGAAATAATAGTCTCACTCATGAAATATAATGTGCATTCATAATAAAAAACTTATTCTTGAAAATGAAAAGATTTTATTTGCAATGTAATCAACTATGGGTGATTACCTCTCAGGAACAAATATTACTGCTTGCATATTTTATGTATAAATATCTGTTACCATGGATTCTTAATGGCTTTTTTCAGAATAATTTTTTTGATTAATGAAGAAGAAAACTTAAAAGTTGTTGCTTTTAAATGGATGATGCAATACTACTCCAGGCAAAATATTCTATGGTGATACTCCAACAAAAACAGTAAGATCATTTCTGACCTCTGAACAAGCAATCAATACTATTTTCTTAAGGCAGGAAGGTAAGAAAAATTGCCAAGCAGTCCAGCAATTAAATTAGTGGAAAAAAAATTAGTGATTGAGGTCAGAAAGTCATCTTTGTGGTATCATAAACACATCTAATTTCAGTCTTTCAATTGCACTGAGTTATTCAACTACATTATCCCCCAAGGTAAGAAAGGACATCCAAGAAAATTCCATGTGGATTCTTGGTCAAATACGTCACTACCAAAAATTAGTGCCTCTGACTCTGCTGTTATGGAGCAGTCATATTTGCTGAGGTTTCAAGTTGGCTAGCTTAAAATGTAGAAACCCAACTGTAGCTGGCATTTAGTGCAGAGAACTTCACTGCGCTTCTGCAGTCCCATCACAGTTTCTTAGTCATTGAGACTCCCTGGAGGAGAACTAGAGTTTGGAGCTGGGAAGTCCCAAGGAAGTAGTTTTGACATGAGGTCCTAGAGATCCTTAACAGCATTGCACTGAAACATGACTCTTCTAACACAACTGCTGGTATTTAATTATACTACACCTAAAGGGATAAAAAACACTTCTTTTGGTTAACTTAAGTGGTGACCCCCTTAAGAAAAGCACTTTTGCAATTTTGTGTTGAATGTGGAGGCAGTTGAGTTCTACCTAATGGGCTATGGTTGGAAGACTTTTTGATCTATCCTTACATGGCATATCCAAATTACACGGAAAGATTGTATCAGAAAAAGAAATTGCACCAGTGCTTAGCACCAATGAAATTTTCCTCTCTAAAAGGGAGAGAAAGCAAAACCATTTTTTTTACACCTTTTCCACACACATTTCCTCAAAGGCTTTTTAGGAAGAGAATGAACTCAAAAACATGTGCTTCGCTACAACTTCATCATCTTAACAGATCAAAATTGTCTAATTTGTGTCTAGTATATAAACACTGAAGTGTTTAAATATTAAAAGGCGTACTTCGCAATGCTGATTAAAATTCTATATTATCCACAATTAAAGTGCTATTTCAGCTTTTCCATGTTCTGATAAAAATTGTTGTGAAAAAATTTCATTAAAGGAGATATGGTGAATACATCCTAGATATAGTCCTTCATGTTTTTCATTAGAAAATACTGATCTTTTCTACTTCTCTCGGTTGCTGTGCTGTCCCTCTCCCTATCAATGAGCTGAAGGTGCCTTAAGACTGATGCAAGCATTGACGGGACAATGTTAAGAATTCAGGGAACACTAGGAAAGGAAAAGGTTTAGGAAATTATATGCCTCTGCCATAAGGGCATAATTTAGGGAAACGATAGTATTTCTGCTGTAGTTTTACATCCTATAAAAAAGGAAGACTAGCTCCCTGTTGTTCTGGTCAACAGTACCCCTTAAAGTGTGTCAGCCCTTGGGTTTTTCATACTCTTTCATTGTCTTATGCCATTAAAAAAAAAAAAAAAAAAAACAAAACCACAGAAAAACCCCACAACTGAAACTGAAACCAACCAAACCAACCAAACAAAATTTTCTCCTGGCATCTTGATCTCTTCTATGCAGCAGATAAACAGAAAAACAATCAAATTCTACATATTTGAAATAGAAAAATAGAATCATAAAATTACAGAATATGCTGAGTTTGAAGGGACTCATCATGATCATCAAACCTAACTCCTGGTCCTGCACAGGACCATTCCAAGAATCACAACACGTGCCTGAGAGCATTGTTTGAGTACTTCTTGAGCTCTGTCAGGCTTAGTGCTATGACCACTTCCCTGTGGAGCCTGTTCCAGTGCTCAACCACACTCTGGGTGAAAAACTTTTTCGTGACATCTAACCTAAACCTCAACCAACTCAGCTTCATGCCATTTCATTCCATCCTGTTACTGGTCACAAGAGTGAAGAGATCAGTACTTGCTCTTCTGCTTCCCCTCATAAGGATTTTGTAGACTGCAGTGAAGTCTCCCCTCAGTCTCCTCTTATCTAGGCTGAACAGACCAAGTGACCTCAGCTGCTCCTCATAAAGCACCCCCTTCAGACAATAGGTTTGTATTAAACCTATTGTCTGACATATAGTCATATTTTAAAAAAATATGCATTTCTACTTTTAATAATTTGGGGTAGATTTGGTTTTACTATTTTGCTGTACCAATTAGATTTTTTTCAGAAAAGTATAAGTGAAAAAGGAAAACCAGTTAGCATTATTTTATACTTAGTGCTCTGAAAAATTTGGGAAGGCAGGAAGGCATTTAGAGCTTCTTCAGTTAAATGAAAAAAAAAATCAATTCACAAAAGACAGTCCCATGAACACAAAGGAGACCATCATAAGCTCTTCTTTATCTTCTGTCTTAGATTTCAACTAAATAATTCAAAATTCTCTGTATGTGAGGTTTACTTCAAGAGGGATTCTTTTATATAATGTTGCTATTTGCTTAATCTACAGATTTTAAATTTGATCTTACATTTTCCCTGTTTTATATACGAGTCAGAAAGATTTTTTTTTTCTGAAGGTAGTGTCATCCAGAATATTTTTGACCTATCCCTGACTGCTGAAAGTGATCTCACTCGTGTCTGTGTGCTGAAACAGAAAGACAAGCTCACAGGAAAAGCTGCTTGCTATATGTAAAAATTATGTGGCTGCTGTTGAGCATCAAAGTCTTCTAAAACAGCATGAATCCAAAAATTATGTTAAAATGATCTGTGGGTGCCTCTGTCAACCTGTAATTGCCACCATGGTTCCTAGTACTCATTTGCTGAGGCAGCTATTCATGCTTTTGGCATTCATCTCTTCTGAAGCCTTCAGGCATCTCTGTTTCTTTATCCTCATGCTCATGTAGGTGGTAGAAATGCTTATAATAGAAAGGATTTATCTATAAGAGAAGATATTTCAGAAACTTAGCTGGGTGGGACAGAAATCATGAGAATCTACAGGCATTTAAAACCTGACAGGAAAAACAAGAAGAGAACAGCAGTGCTGGAGAAAAACTAGGAGGTGACTGTGAGACTGAGATTATTATATTAATTATTGGGTTAAAACAATTCAAATGTCTGTGTGTGGGGGAAGGATAAATCGAATCTCATGGATGTAATGCCTTATCCTACATGCCAGACCCTACAAGACTCATTGGGCAGCCCTGGAGCAGCTGTCAGGCAGTCACTGGACAATAGGAACACACTTATATCCCAGCCCCTTGGAGTCTGCTCCAGCCCTGGAGTGCTTCAACACACTACACCCCCTGGAGCCCCTAACCCAGCCTTAGATTGGCTAGCACAGTGAGAGCACCACTCCTCACCCTGCTCTAGAGTCCCAGAGTGGCCAGTGGGTTTGAAGTCCTGCCTGGGAGAGGTGGCCACTGGGGGCCAGAGTACATAAAGACAACAGCACATGGTCCCCATCATTACTCAAGACCTACCACCTGGCCACGTGAAGCTGGACTTACACTTGACTCTGGCGGTAGCTAATTTTCTCTATTCTTCTCTCTTTCTATACTCTTTCTTCTTATCTTAATCTCTTTTCCTAATATGTCAGGTAACTTGGGGCTGAATGGGTTTGATTTTGCTAAGTTTGGTGGGTTAGCACGTGCTAAATTGATGCTTTGTGGAATGCTTTGTTTTAGCTATATGTTACTCTTTAAAATTTTACCAAGATCTCTTATTTCCTAAAGTTTATCAGTAAAAGTATCTCCTAGAAAACATGTGGAGTGTCTTCTCTTTACACTATCTCAAAGTATTAAAGCACTGCGGGCCCTTCTAAAGATTCAGTGGGTAAACATTTGGAGCCTTGTATATTTTTAAAGTAAAACTCCTGGATAAGCTTGTCTCTCCAGTCCTGGGATCTTATAATGACACAGACCTTGAGATAATGTCCAGAGCTTGTCAGATTCCCAGATTGTTTAGAACTGTGGTACCTCCCTATGCTGAGCAGTGTATTAGCCAACACAGATGCTGTGGTGAGGAAATACTGCCGGTATACCTGCAATGATATGAAAGGGCTTTGATATCTTCATATTGTTGCTTCAGGTAACTGATGTGAGCTCACTGATGTTGTACTGAAGAAACTGTGACTATCGTTGATATGATCTTAAACCAAATAATATCATCTGAACACAATATTTTCTGTAGCTGAACAGCAGCTAGATCAGTAGATCAAATATTCAAAACAAGTGACTGTTGCTGCTAGAGAAAAAGGTTACAGGTGGCTTACAAGCCAATTGGAAAGGTATACCATTGGAGGTGTGAAGCAGCAACTTAAACCTTACTTTTCTACTAATCCTTAGTGTATTATGTAACAAAATAAATATATTAAAAAAAAGATAAGAAAGAGAGACAATAAGATATATATAACTGTAACATAGCAAACTGTGTAACAACTACAGGCAGCATTTATTCAATTTAACTTCAATTATGATAGTAGGAAGTAAGTGAATTCCAGACTGGTTGATTAAGTATAATGGCTAAAAGAAACATCTATTAGCAATAAATACTATACAGTATTTACTATACTATATAGGACAAATAATACACTTATTTGACAACACTAGATCAATTACAATAATTTTATATTAATGACAACTGAACACAATATTCAAGGTGAGGCTGCACCAGTGCAGAGCAGAGCGGGACAATCTCCTCTGCTGGTAATACTTTGCCTGATGCCCCCCAGGATGTGGTTGGCTCTTCTGGCTGCCAGGGTACTGCTGACTCATATTCAACTTGCCACAGACCAGGATCCTCACGTCCCTTTCCATGGCACTGCTTCCTAGCATCTCACTCCGCAATCTGTACATACATCTGTGGTTGCCCGATCCCAAGTGCAGAGTCCAGCACTTGCCCTTGTTGAACTGGTGTGTGATTGGCCAGTCCTCTGATTTGTTGAGGTCTCTGTCCAGGGCCTCTCTGCCTTCGAGGGACTCAACAGCTCCTCCCAGTTTATTATCATCAGCAAACTTTTCCAGTATAACTTCAAGTCCGGCATCTGGCATCCAAGTGAAGAGCATGAAGAACACTGGGCCTAAAACGAATCCCTGAGGAACTCCATTGGTGATTTACCACTAGGTCTAATATAACCCCATTTACTATAACCCTTCGTGCTTGACCCATGAGCCAGTTGCTCACCCATTGCATGATGTGTTTTTTTGCTGGACATTTTGTCCAAAAGGATACTGTGAGAGACAATATCAAAAGCTTTACTGAAATCCAAAACGATTACATTTCTCTTCTTTCTACCTATCCACAGAGGTAGTAATCATCCAGTTCATGGGAATGGACATTGAGAGAAGTCAGTATCAGTACAATTGGCAATTTCCCAAACAGACAACTATTTTTAGACATCAGACTTCTTTTGAAAGAGGCATGAGATGTTATCTTTTTAACAAGTGTACTTAATGATCACTTAACAAGACAATAACTGAAAAGGAAAATTAATTAGTCAATACAAGTTGCAAGTAATTTCTTAGCGTATCTGTAGCAGATTTCTTTACAGAATTTCCATCCCTAGTAGTGGTGAAGGTGACATTTTTCACATCTGGTCTATTTAGGGTTGACCTTTACTGGTTTTTTTGCCTTTCCTTGAAGTGTAGTCGATCTCACCACATGTTCCATCCACGATGTGCAGTTCAACATTATCCTGCAGAAAAGAACTATACTTTAAGAGATAATTAAAAAGTCTTCATGTTAATATATATCTTTAGAGTTTTTATTTTCATCCTATAATCTTTAATGGGATAATACAGCAATAACTTTTTCTAGGATACTGTATTGAAAGTTTAGGAAATGGGAAAGTTTAACTGAGTCAAAATCATTGTTCCTTCACTTTTCTCCTGGATGATATGGTTGTCTGTGATACACCATAAATTATCTATGAAGTAACATCCATTTTTTCTGTATTTATCTGAATTTTGATGAAAAGAGAGGAATGTCACAGTTGGAGTCTGAACTACACTGGGAAAAGAAAGTGGAAGAGATGAATATTTAGTCTATTCAAAGTAAGGGAAAAAGTCCAAGAAGCAACAGATGCAGCAATGTTGTCTTTTCAAAGCAGTCATAATAGCATAGGCAGATGCTTTGCAAAGTTTTCTTACAGAGAGCAACTGAAGTAGCAAGATTTCACTGTCTCTGAATTTCCATTTCTCTTATAAGATTGAAATGGTTTAGCTATTCTCTTTAAAACAAAATCAATTCTCTTTATCATACCTGATGAAGTGATGTTATCACACACAGCTCATGAAATATTGGGAACATTTATACACATTGACATGAAAGTTGTGAGTTTCAAGGAATTCCCTCAGAAACAGAGGTTTCAAGGAAACCTTAGGAAGTTCACTCTCTGAGTTGTTTTGCAAGTTCTTCCGACCTTTATGTGAACCGTAGAACTACCTGGGTTCTCTAGGATGGCAAAGGATTTGTGTTCTGCTCTTTTGGCAGAATTGGCAGATTACACTCCCAAATGTTAAGTGCCTCACAATACAAATGAAAGCATATTATTGAAGGTAATACAATTCTTACAGCTTCATTTTCTTAAAACTTCAATAGCTGACTGAATAAATTGAGTGTTTTAGCTCACTGGAATATATTTATTTTAAATCATCAAGGGTATTGTATAAAGGTCAATTTTGGTCTTAAAGGTCACAAACAAGACACAATAGGTGATTACCCTAGAGAGGTAAGCTGTTATGTTGTTCATACAGTATAAGTTAGGAGACTTGAAACTACAGTCTCAAATGTTTCTAATATTTTCTATATGTGTATATTCTAAGCTATGAGAGGGCAGTGTTGGTACACACAGTGTAAGAAAATTATATTATTATATGTTGTATCCATCAATACTTTTTTCTCCAAAAGGAAGGGGAACATAAATGATGAACATTAATACTATTTTAAATGTAAGATCGTGTACTGCCTTTGGCTGGCTCCTTTACCACTAGAAAACAAATTTGTAAAAGAAAGATTGTCAGAGTAAATTATCCCACTTATCTCCAGAGTTCTGGGTGATACTTGAAGACTCATTTGAGAGAGAGAGAAACTGCCCATGCTGTACAAAGGAATTCTGTAAGTCCCTGCCCAAGATAATTTACCTTCTAGACAGAAATAGCCATATCTTGAGGTAAAAATTGTATTGTTAGAAAACTGAAGGCCAGATAAGCAAGTATATTAAAAAAAAAAAAAAAAAAAAAAAAAAAAAAGGAAGAAGAATAATTTAGGTGTCAATGCTTAGAATTGCAATACTGAAAACTTTTCTATTATTTAACCAGCAGTTGCCTATTCACCATCTGCCTCTGCACTCACCTAGGCTTTGCTTCTCTACTTGTCCAGCTTCTCTCTATATTTCACAGTACTGAACACCTCCATATCACCTCTGTATCAGATGTACCATATGGGCATTACTCCACAAGCAGCCTCCCTTGGTCTGATGAAGCATTTTTGAGGCCCTTGGAACAAATGCCTGAGGCCTAAGATACCCCTTTCCGAGAGCTTTGCTCTGGTAAGACATAGCATCTACTATGGTACGAAAAAGGTTATACTCACTGTGTGTGCACAGGAACAACCACACCACCGCAGATGAAATACCAAGAGTAGATTTATTTTCATTACCTTGACAGCTGGGGAATTCTTGAAGCAGCACCTGGGCAGAGGCACAAAAGTGGGGTTGCAGGCACCACGGAGCTTGGTCCATGGGAGAGGATCACCAAAAGTGCTGTTTTTCCTATATATCAGGAATTCAAGCAGACATAGTATACCACTGTGCTTCGATCTTTTTAACAGCTGGGCAGGAATCTCAAGAATGCTCAATATGGTGCCACCAAGTCTATCACAGAAGTTCTACTCGTCCAAAACAAGGCTAAACAACAATTAGTATCATATATGTGTTTTTTTGACAGCATGTCTACTAGTCACTTCAAGTCATTTGAGCATATTTAAAGTCCTCCTTGCTCATATTTTGTTATTTTCTCATACTCCATACTTACTTTCCTCTAAAGGGGATCAGGTAATAGAAAAAAGACATAATGCTTTCTCACCATCATCCTCTTCCTGGGAGGCGGATTTTGTCTGTTCATCACTTTCAGATAACTGTTCTCTCCACTGTATCCACCTGTGCTTTGAAAGAAAAGAAAAGAAAGGAGAAAATCTCATTTATCACAAGAAATATTCTAAGACCGTGAATGCTGCATAAAAATGGTATCACAAAATATTGCATATTTCCACTTAGAGACATCAGTTGTCAAAAACATCATTTTCTGTTAATATGGCTAATTTTAATCTAAGTATGTGCTTTCCAAATACAATGGGAGATCACATTATTTCAGAGAAAAAACAACTACCCAGTTCAGTTCTGTCCTGCAATACCAGTTTGCCTCTAGTCAATCATTGTTATTTAGAAAATTAAATCTGTGGAGCAGTCTTAATGGGAAGAATTAAAAACAAGGCCTTGTTTCTAGTTAATTAATCATAGTTATTTATAATTAACCATAAAATGATTCAATGAAGATCAAAGGTAAAAAATAATAATAACTAACAGTTCTTCTAGTTCTGACTGAAAAAGGAAAATTGAAATTTATTTATTTATTAATTTTCATTAGCAGTATCTGCCTTCTGCTTATACTGTATATGAGATATCAGCTTGAAAAAACTGTGTAAGGTCTCAGGCTATAGAGTGGGCTTTTCTTAGTTTGTTGTAAACTTCTAAAGGTTTTATAGAAAAAAAAGAAGAAAAAGAAGAAAAAGAAAAAGGAAAAGGAAAAGGAAAAGGGAAAGGAAAAAAGGAAAAGAAAGGCAAAAGAGAAAGGGAAAATAGAAGGAAAATAAAAGGCAAGGAAAAGGAAAGCAAAAAGAAAAGAAAGGGGAAGGGAAAAAAGGGAAAGTGAAAAGCAAAAAAAAAAAAGGAAAAAGGAAAAACAAAGAAAAAAGGGAAAACAAAGGGGGAAGGGAAGGTTTGGAGAGGTTTGGGGAAGGGAAGGAAGGGAAGGAAGGGAAGGGAAGGGAAGGGAAGGAAGGGAAGGGAAGGGAAGGGAAGGGAAGGGAAGGGAAGGGAAGGGAAGGGAAGGGAAAACCAATAATTTAGTTTTACTGAAAATAATCTAGAACTGTTTATAGTAATACAAAATCAATGCTTCAAACCCCTTAAAGAATACTGTACCAGCATGAGTTTTCACTTCATTATTTTGCTGTACTTTGATTTGCTCAGAACAAAGACAGCTTAATATTCCTTAATGTTTTTTCTACTGTACCTTGACATTGCTATTAACTTCTCTATTTGTCTGCTGTGTTTGTAATCAGGGAGGCAGAGTGATTCAAATGAACTCTTTTTGTCTCTCATTTATATTGTTCAAATATTAATTACTTGGTAAGAAAACCACATTTGCTTGTGTTTGGATAATAAAGTTTTCCTCCTTGAAGCCTCATTATTCCTATACATATTAATAGCAATTCTGGTTTTACTCCTTTTTATCACACAGAAGAACTAAAAAGGAGTTGTTTGCACCACATTACGCTTTGATATCAGCTCTGTTTCTTGCAAAAACCTATCAGGTGGATCTAGTCACACCAGCTTAGTCACTAGTCTGTTGAAATACTACAGAAAAACAATCCAAAGAACTTGGAAATTAGGAACCCCACAGAGTGTTAGTAATTCTTTTGGCCTTATAAATATTGATAATTACAAAACTGTTAAGTAAATGCATCTCTATTGCAAAACATAGCATGGCTAGCACTGAAGGAGATTTTTCCCAATTAAAAAAAAAAAAAAAAAAAAAGAAAAGAAAGAAAGAAAGAAGAGAACCCTACAGGAATTTCACTGGATAGCTCACTGCTTCCTTCAGGGAAAAAAAAATGCAGAAATGTGTCAGGCACAGCCTGGTATTGGATGATAAAGAATATAAAGAATGAGATTATAGTTATATCTACCTTTCAAAGTGAAAATGAAAATGCAGATTTTCATGAGGAAATTTAGCAGATCCCATCTATAGTTGAGAATCAATGACAGGAGTTTTATCAGGTAACATTCTGGTCCCCTGTAGTCTCATTTCTGGCTTTGATGATGTAACCATGGATGCTCTTGAACTTACATAGTAAAACTAGTACTAGGGCACTGTGGCAGAGTAGTAGTGAGAAGACTCTTCATATGATTATGTGGATAATTACGATTAGATTTATTGTTAATACTGTATCTAAATATTGTCAATGAAGTATATAATATAAGCAGGTGTAAAGGGTTTACAATGTAAGCAAGTTTGGTTAGAGGTGTACAGGTTTTCAGCCTTTGGCCTTACAGAATGCACAATTATAAAGCAATAAAGCATTTATGGAGCTACTTTAGGATTTTATTTTCATATTTGACAAGATCTTAGCACTTTTACTCACCCTGCAAAAGTAAGTGTTCCCTGTTTTCAGATTGGATGTACCCTCCAGGGTCCCTGCCAGGGACAGGGGATCCACCTGGAAGCTGCCTGCAACCTTGGGAGACCAGTTATCGCAGTTGGCCCAGTCTCCTCTGCAGCAGTGATTTTTACCTTCTTGCAGGCTGATGTGTACTGAAGTAAATCAATCATCACATCTCTGACATCTCTGGAATGTATTGGTTATGTGAGCATCCCATTGTTCCTCCTGCAATTTCCACCTGATGTTCTTATCTTAGGACAAATGACATTGCCTATCAGAGACAACTGTAAGGGAGATTGTGTGTGTATGGGGGGGGAGGATGTACTTCAAAGACCTGACTATCTTTGGTCCTCCTCACAGACATTATCAGCTCCCTGAGGCCAGGAGTGCTGGGGCTCCCCTGTGTCCATCAGGACAGGGCCTGCAGTCAGGACCCATCCCACCACCCTGACCTGGGGAGTCAGGAGACACTGAGGCAGTCCAAGCCCCAGGCATTGGGCACCAATGTGTGGATGGGGACGAGCTGAGGCCAGGCAGGACATAGACCTGTGGATGGGCAGAGCGGGGCTGGGATTACCATGGGGCTGCCTTGGGCTTTGGGATGGGTCAGTGAGAGCTCCAGAGGAGGTTCAACAAGGTTAGTCTGGGCTGGTGATATTTTTGGAGCCATGATAGGAGGTAGCTAATCAACCTACTTGGATTTTCAGAACAACTGAAATTCTGTACTTGCTGTGGTACCAGCTGCCAAAGCTCAGATTCTGGCAAGGTGGGGCTGCCAGGGTGGCCCCTGTGTGGAACATCCAGGGCTGCCCTGCCCAGACACCGCCGGTCCCAGCAGCTCCAGTGGCCCCAGCGCAGGGCACGGCTGAGCCCCTCAGCCACGGGCGGGAGGACGGGCGAGAGCCACGGGGAAAGCCTGGGCAAGGGAGGGCAAAACGCTGCCCGGCAGCCAGGGCTGAGGGAGGGGAACCGGGTGAGAAACAGCCCTGTGAGTCCCGAGGGCAGAGCCGGAGGAGGGTGGGAGGGGAGGAGAGACCCCAGCAGGGATGGTCCTTGAGAGAAACTGCTGCTTTTGCAAAGGTGTTAATCACTTAATTGTCTGTAACCACCTAAACTAGTCTGTGAATCTTCTCGAATGAGTAACAAAGAAGTTCTAGGCATGCATAAGATTTCTGAAATTTCTGCAAGATACCATCAAGGTTGTCAAAGACTTCTGAAGCACAATTTTTTAAAGGTACTTATACTCATGTAGAAGATATGAACCCTGGGGGAACTCTAGAAGTTCGTCTACCCTTAAAGCAAAAATATAATCAGGGTCTTGTGACTACTAAATGCATTGCTGACACTAGAAAATAAAAATAAATTAATGTAGAATAACATTTTATTTCACTCTCATGACATAAAGAACTTGCAGAATGACATCTCAAATGCATGTGTGATTCAATTTAAGCAATTTAAAAATATATAAATTTTAAACTCCTTCTACTACTAACATATTGTACTTGTTCTAAAACATAGAATTCTATTTTTAAGTATAACCTAATTCAAAATCCTTTACTATGAAAAAGTAACTTGTACAAAAAATTGAAATGAGTATTCAAAGGCCTTGAAGCATAGCAGCTTAACCCATTTCAAAGTGGATATGCTATCCTTGGAGAACTGCACTTTCATTTCATGCATTTCTAAATGAATCACAGCTCTACACTACCTATTAGTTCAAATGTAAGTTCCATGAGATTTATAAAAAATTACTTCAGTAAAAATCTTTGTTGCAACATCAGTTAAGCTGTATTTTTCTAGAGGGAGAATGATCTCAGTATCAACAAGAAAAAGCAATGTT
Organism: Myiozetetes cayanensis; assembly: GCF_022539395.1. Classification (NCBI taxonomy): domain Eukaryota; kingdom Metazoa; phylum Chordata; class Aves; order Passeriformes; family Tyrannidae; genus Myiozetetes; species Myiozetetes cayanensis. The sequence goes on along the minus strand of NW_026086604.1, from coordinate 75,124,707 downwards.
GAGTTAAAATTACTAAGGAGTTAGATATATTTCTCTATGATTAGATGCTCAGTCTCTAAACAAACATTACACAACTGTCTTCTAGAAATTATCAGAGGGGATAAAATCTAAATAAACCATGGTGTGATGGTGTATTTCTTTCCATTCCATAACATGATTTCTTTGTCAACTTTGATTCTACTAGAAAGCTGGAATTCACAACAATAAAGGTATTTCAGTGGCTAACAAAGGAACATTCAGTGATAATAACAAGGATTGTTAGCACTGAGTTCCCACATCTATTTCCCTGCTCAGCATCTCAATTTTCATAGAATAATTAAAGTTGGAAAAAACTCCAAGATCATCCATTCCGACATTCAGCTGAATACCACCATGCCCATTAAACAATATTTCAAGGTGCCACATCTACTTGCTTTCTGGATGCTTCCAGAGATGGTGATCCACTACTTCTCTGGGGAGCCTAACCTAATACTGAATCACTCTTTCAGTGAAGAATAAACTGAAACTGAAGCTCCCCTGGCACAACTTGAGGCCATTATTCCTTGTCCTATTTCTAGTTGCCTAGGCAAAGAGGTCATCTCCTCCTTGCCACAACCTTCTTTCACATAGTCCTAAAGAATGATAACACCTCCACTCAACCATCTTCTCTCCAGACTAAACAACCCCAGCTCCCTCAACTGCTCCTCATAAGACTTGCACTCCAGACCCTTCACCAGCTCCATTGCCCTTCTCTGGCCATGTGCCAGCTCATCAATGCCTTTCTTGTAGTGAGGGGTCCAGAACTGAATACAAGCCTCAAGGTGTGGCCTCACCATTGCCAAGCACAGGGGGAAAATCACTGTCCCGATCCTGCTGGCCACACTATTGTTGATACCAGTCAGGATACCATTGGCCTTCTTGGTCACCTGGACACACAGCTGGCTCATGTTCAGCTGGCTGTTAACCAGCACCCCCAAGTCCTTTTCTGTCTCAACCTGAAGCGTTGCATGGGGTTGTTGTGACCCAAGTTCAGGACCCAGCATTTTGCCTTACTGAGCCTCAGCACATTGGTCCAACCTGTTCAGATTCCTCTACAGAGCCTTCCTACCCTCCAGCAGATCAACACTCCCATCAAGTTGGTGTTGTCTGTGAGCTTACTGAAAGTGCATTTGATCCCCTCATCCAAACCGTCAATAAAGATATTAAACAGGACCGGCCCCAGTACTGAGCCCTGAAGAACATCACTGGTGACTGGTCACCAGCTGGATTTAACTCCATTCATCACCACTCTCTGATCCTGGCCATCCAGCCAGTTTTCACCCAGCAAAGAGTTTACCTGTCTAATCCATGAGCAGCCAATTCTCCAGGAGAATTCTGTGAGATACTGTGTCAAAGGCTTTACTGAATTCTTGTCTACTGAAGTTTTGTTTGAGGTTGTTAAGGATATGAGGGAGAATTTGGGTAGGGAGATACTATATTACTATGTTTGGTTTCAGAAATCAAGAAACCTTCTTAGATGTTTGAGAAAAACTATGATATTCACTCTAAGTCTTAACATGATGAACTTTTTCTCTTATACTTTACCTGAAACATTTGCTTCTACATAGCTCACAAATTCCTCCAGCTCCTATTAAATAATTACAAACCAAATTTCATAGAAAAATAATTCCACAGCTATAAAGAAGATTTAGATTAAGTACCCAACTAATTTATTATTTTTTCACAAGTATACTGATATATCTGATCAAATCTGAGTCATCTCAGTTATACTACAATTTATTAATATTATTATTATATTTAGTAATATATAGTAATTGCTACTATTCCTTAATATTTTTCTTTATTTTCCCATTTTTTTCTATAAAAAGAAAACAAAAATATTATCTGTTCCTGGGAGATGCAAGCCCTGAGATAAGGAGACATTTCCCAAATTCTATAATACCTTTAATCCTCTTTTCCTTCCACTGAAGCCCAACATAAACCTTCCCAATGAAAATCTAATTTTTAAATTGGATCAACCACTGCATATTCATGTACAAGACAATAACAATTCTATTGTTATTTTCATTGTATTGTACTCTGAATACAGAGTAACTGAATTACAAAACTTGTCAGCATTTGATAACAATATGCTCACAAAGGTATCCTGAACTACTGCTTCCTTTTCAGGTAGATCACTGTCATAACAGACTTTCATAATTACATAAAACACAATGGCTGAAATCACTGATACTTACACAGATAAAAGAACAATATGTTGTTCATTTAATCATTTCTATATAAGTGGGCAGGAGGGAGAATAATTATTTACATGGAAATGGAAAACACAGTAATAAGGAAGTTCTTCCCTAGATCTTTCACAGTGAAACTAGCTTAATAACACTCTTGACTATCACTATAATTTTTTATTTCCTTCTACTCATAAAAAAAGACATCCATTTCAGGTCCTGTTCTCTAATCATGTGAAATATACATCTCTCTAAAATTCAGAACAAAACCTACACACAAACCAAAATTATCAACATGCAGCAGTGATTCATAACAGCAAAACATCTTATATAATTACAGTAGTTTCTAGACAACAACAAAAATTTTTCATGCATTATGACAGCTATATAGGACTTAGACAAGCAGAAGAATACTCAGGACTGTGTAGCACACAAATAGAAGAAATAGAAATACTATGAATAGTTATGTAGGGATATCTGCTGTATAATACCAAAGAAAGCCTCCACATATACCAGGAATATACTATATTGGTATAATTGAAACTTATGGCATAAATTTTAACATTGCCCCAGAATTCAAACCCCTAAATTGTCAGGGAAAGGAGGTGGTCTTCTATGTGGGGAGAGGAATCAGGAGCCAAGGGTGTATTGTGGTTTAAAACTAAATGACACTGCGGAGACTAAATGGATTTGAACACTGAAACACTTCAATTATAGATATATCCACAGTTTTACAAATTAGATTATTTCCCTGTTCTGTAGCAGAGATGATGTGGGTCAGGAGAAAAGCTGGGTGAGTTTGTGTAACACTTCTAGACATGGGGTACACCAACAGGGGATGGGTTGCAGGGTTCCATCCCAGATGCAATGTGTGGAATCACAAGTCCATTGGAGTTCTCTCCTGTTCCCTGACTTCCCAGGTGTGTTGCAGGGATGCTCCCAAATCCTGGGGCAAGGTAATGGGGGTGCCTGGGTTTCCCCAAAGTTTCTCAAGTTCTCCTTTACTCTAGATTTACTCCACATTGCCTCCTTGGAGTATCTCTTAAATTTCTCTAGTTTCTTCAGTTATGTGATTGAGTCAAGAATATTTCCTTGGTGACTAGCATTTTCAGCTTGTGCTGTTGTTTTCTTATGGGCTGTTGCTATTTGTCCCAGATTAAATGAGACACAGGTCTTTTGCTGAGGATGAGTTATGAGAAAAGACCCAATCTCCTCCCTCTAAGCAATTATAAATCCAAAATTAAGAGGTTCCAATTGAAGGAAAACAAATTATGGAAAAGGAAAAATAACAACCCTTTATTAAAAGGTATTTGTGTATTGGTAGAAACACGAAAAAAACCCAAGTAAAACTACCAAACAATACTCCTATACCCACAAAGAATCCCCTTCAAAACAAACCACTGAACAAGCAAGGGAAAAAGTTTGTACCCTTTGGTGCAATTCCAACCACAGTCAACAGGGGGTGCCGTTGGGTCACTGGAGATGCAGAGCTTGTAATGTCCCATGCCAGTCACCAGGTAGTGCTGTTGGATCACTGGAGATGCAGAACCTGCAGTTACTTATGCTGACCGGCAGGGGGCGCTGTGGGATCACTGGTCTCCACCACGTGGCAGGTCGGGAGCCACAGGAACCACCAGCTTCCACTCTGACCTGTGTTCCAGCCACAACCAGCCCCAAAACTCCTCCCCCTGTTTCCCAGGAGATGAGAGAAAAAAAGTGAAGTGCAACCCCTCATCTCCCTCGTTTCCTAGGAGACTAAGTTCTGAGCAATTAGCCAGCCGAGCCAGTTCTTCTGTATCTTTTAAGTGCTCACTTGATAGTTCTGCATGCAGTGGGCAGGGGGAAGGGAAAAAATTCCTGCCTGGTTTCCAAGAACCAACTAAACCATGACACCATTGTTGATGAGACGATCAGGACACTTCTTGTCTTGTTGACTGTTGAGGATCGGCAGGTTGTTTGTATAGTTCAACTTTTTATTTCTTTGAACACACAAAAACTATTCAAAGTTCATTCTGACGTTTAGGAAAAGGTGTTGGTCACATTTTGTCTCTTCTTCTTAAGCAAAAATTTGGTTAGAGCTCCAGGGTTTATGCTGATAGCTGTGCTAACTTGGTTCTAATTCCCAACAAGTCCAGCAATTTGGTGACATTCAGGAGAGGTAACAGCAATGAGACAAGTTCTGGGGCAGTCTGCGCAATCAGGGCAGTAGACTGGGAAAGTGTAGTGCACAGTCACAGCTAGCTCAGTTCAAGAAAAAATCTGACCACTTTAGCTTCCCATAAGATGGAGGCAAGTCTTTTATTCTCACAGCTCTTGCCCAGAAGTTAGACTCAGGATTCCACAGCTGCACCAGGTCAGAGCTAGCCTGAAGCACAGGAAGCTAAATCCACAGTGATGAATGGCTGCAGAGCCTGTTGGTGCTCTCAGGGCCTTGTTGCTAATTTTACTGGAGAGCTAGAAAGAGGAAATGTAGTCCATGATAGCTTCCTAAAGTCCACACAGGAGAACAGGAACAGACGTAGGTATCCTGTATTCTATATAACCTAAAGTACTGTGGTCCCTAGTTAATCTGGTTTATGCTTCAACATATAAAACAACAAAAAAAAATTTAGAGATGAAGTAAACCATATTTGGAGATGCAGTTAATAAATTAAAGATAATCACTCACTTTAGGAAACTTAATATATGAAAACAAAATAATACAATATAAGATAGCAGGAAGTACATTTTTCCTGAATCAGTACTGAAGAAATTCCTATGGTGATCCTTTTAAAATCCAGAATGTTATACACATATTGGTATCTCCTGTGGAAAGTCTATTTTCTGAGAGTGAAGATGCATCTCAAATAAAAATTCTATCTAGTAAAATGCTTTTTTTAAAAAGAAAAAATAGCTGTATTATTGATGTATATAATGATGGAAGGTATTTCCCATGTGGGAGCAACACTGATAAGCATTCAGTCCCAAACGGGATCAAAACAAGAGTATGAGCTTTAAACAAAAAGATTTTATTTTATTTCACATTTTCATTCACCACTGGAACAAATATTTTCTTAAATTCTCAACAAATCTTTTCTTATATTCTCTATATGCACAAAATCCTGTAAGGAAATGGTAAGAATTCAGTATAACAATGCAAGTATTTTACCTTTAGAGAAGTTATTTACTGTGGTGATATTATCTAGGTCCTTTGCTCACCTATGTCACTGTGACTGAAGAATGAATCACTATAAAATTTAACATACTACTTGGTAATTCAGACTTAACGTGTTAAGTGAAAGACTGAAGGTCAACAGCTACAACAGTATATAGTCATAAATTACTACTTAATAAATTCACCTCTAAGAGAATCTTATTGTAGGGCATAGGACTAGGAAGATGGAAATAAAAAGACCTTTATTTGCATAAATTAGAATGACCACATTTCTTATAAGTGAATGGAGAATTCTGACCTTTTAAAGCATCTGTGAGAGCACAGTGAAGCATTTTTGGCTTTAAATTATGATGGCATGACTCTGGATTAACTTCAGAGATATCCTGATGGAGTAGCACAGTGTTCAGTATAAATTCTGCTCCCTGAGCATTTTCTGAAGAAAGATAAAGACCAGTAAACAGATAAAATATTTGGAACTGTCTGAAATAGCTGCTACCTACACACCGATTGGCACTTTTGACCCTTCTCTAGCATACTCCAACAAAATTAAAAGTAAAATGAGATATTATATTGATATAAAAATAGTATGATTAAAACCCTTTGAATTGTGAAAAGGGATTCAGTTCAGTAGTTTGAATTAATTTCATTACTTCCTACATCCATGTTGATAATATATGAAAAAGAATCATCTCTTGTAGTTTTATATCCATTTAAGGTTTTGTGAGTGTTGTGACCTTTCCCTTTTCTGTTCCACACCCTAGTATTTATGTGTCGAAGGGACTTGACCATATTTACATTCATGTTTTTAACTGAACTGCACTGAAAGCAGTTAGATAATAAAAGACTTATACACCAGCTTGACTTTGACAAGTAATGTTGTCACTCCTTTTCTTTGAAGAAGAAGCAGAACATTCATAACAAAGGGTTGGTCTATGGCAATAGATCATGCTCCAGTATTGACTTAGATCTATGTTGAAAATGGATGAAAAGTGAAAGTGTCTACTGCCTTCTTAGTTCCCTAGACAAGGAAGAAACAGTACATACGAGAAGGGAAACAGATATATTCAGCATTCACTTTCCTTGGGCTTCTGAAGATGGTCTACAGCATTCCAAATGGAGGCCACTGTCTGAAAAAGAAGTCATACCCGAGGTCTGAGTCCTGACAAACCAATGAACTTCTGTTATTAAAAAATGTGGTGTCCTTGGGCCTGGACTTGTTAGAGTCTTGCCTTACATTTCTAATACTTTAACAACTGTGTGAAATCTAGACCTTCAAAGAGTGATTAAAATCTGGAATTGGTCTTATGATAACGAATCCTCAGACCTATTACAGGGTTAAAATGGCTACAAATGTCCAACAGAGTAAAGCATGCACCGCTAGAAGAATCTTTGCACCCTTGCAGCTACGAGACTGGCTCCTCGGGCAGTATTCAGCTCTATATTGAGAAACACAAGTTTAGGCATATATAATATAAGTTTTAGCAGGCTAGCTGCTTGGAAAGGATGCAGATCTCATCAGCAATGGACTATGGGGAACTGTTGGTCTCACTCTATATTTGAATAGTTCACTTCATGGACTGCATTAATTATTTATTGCTGTTGGACTGTAGCAGGAGCTTAGACACACACAATTAGCTCGCATGCAACTGTCTGCACTGTAGGCACATAAACACAGATGACTGAATCTGGAGCACAGTCTGAGCTACCATGTTTGTGTCAATATTGGCCACCATATACAAAATGACAAAATTAATGGAGATATCTCCCAGGAAGAGTAGACTAAGGAACAAATCAGATATTGAACCACTCTAGGTTTGAAACATGACAAGTTTTCATCTCTTTTGTGTGAAACAAAATTATTTCCTGAACACTTACTGAGGTGGTATAGTTTTAGTGGTGTAAGCAAGACATTTTAAGCCCAAGAAGAATTGCTAATATATATTCTGCAGCAATACTTAGACTAAAACTTGCCCTTCTGTAATTTTTTACTTCTAAGATATTCAAAGTGTTCCATAAAAAAGAAATGTTATTCAAAAAAAAAAAAAAAAAAAACCAACAAACACTTGTATCAGTGAAGCTGAGGGTATTCTTTAAATGTGAGAACAAGAAATTATAGTTTAAATCTGTAACAATTACTGCAGCTTTGCAATTCAGAAAGTGATCTTAGTTGTTCTGTTTGAGACAATGAAGGATCTGGGTAGCTGCTTGACATATTTCTCATGGGACACATTTTGACTTTATTGTCTAAACAGATTAAAATATTATATCCACCATCACTCATGTACAAGGTTTCAACAGGAGGCTTTCAGCTAAGCAGTGCCATGGTGTAAAAAGCACAGGTTTCAAAACACACAGTAGGACAAAAGATTATGTTCTTCAGACACAGAGCATGAAATGTGTCTATTATACGTAATTTTTTACTTTATCATTGTTTGGTGACATTCAGACAGTATACAAATCTTTCCAGAGGCCTGACTATATGTGCACAAGGGCATGTGTGCAACTATCTGAACCTCTCCAAATATTATATTGTACAATTTTAAAAGAAGAATAGTTATCTGCCCAGTAGCTATTCTGGGACATTTAATTATCTACTGTAACACACATTTCCTGTGCAACTTCGAGCAAAGCACTTGTCTCTATGCTTCAATGTGCTACCTGTAAAATGGAAATAATATTTCTTTCCTGTAGAGTAATTATGAGGCATCAAAACTGTGAAACTGTCACACTGAGGATATTCTTACATGTCTGTTCTATAGCTACCTGACGCTTCCCAGTGTAGAATACGTTTTACAGAAAAAAAAGTCATAATGCAAGAATGTACAGATATCTTTATATCTCTACTAACTTCATCCTCTTGGAATTCATTTTTGATGTATTTTTAATGCAATTTCTCAAGTTTGATAACATATTTTGAGAAAAGCCCAGACTTTGGTCTTTTGGTCTGGGTTGTCATTGAAGTTAAGAATTTAAGTGCAATATGCAGATTTCTGTGATGCAAAACCTCAGTACCTCCAAGAATTTGAAATCTTGAAGGAGGCACAAGAAGAATGCATTTAGAACAGGATTTCACAGTTATTTCCTAGACAACAAAATATGAAAATATATTCCAGATGCTAGAATAGCACACAAGGATAGATTCAAATCTGCAAACGCATTCCACATTCAATATTGCAAATAGGCATACTACAACAGTCTATGCTGAAAACCACTTAAGAATGAGGATAGAAAGATATACTGCAAGAAAATCAATTCCTGATGAATATTCTTAGGTTGTTTCTTGTTGTCATACCAACCCACATAGCTATCTTATTGACTTCTGTACATCAAACCACACAGCTGCTTTTACCATTTACATCATCTGAGGTTCCCTCTTCTTTCTCCTCATCCTGTCTCTCCAAATGGCATCCAATGGCTTTCCTCCATCCAATGGCTCTACTTTCCTCCTCTTTTTCTTTATCTTTGCTTCTACCTCTTTCATTTATTATTTTAATCTCTTCCCACCCCCACTCTTGAACTGAGTTTGTTGTTTGACGTTTATTGTTTCTCCAGCACACTCTGTTGATGTAACCAAAAGCTAGACCTGAACTTATTTCAGCAGGGAATAGTCCATATCAACAGAGGGGAATTTTTCTCAATTCTTGCATCCCTGAAATGCTTCATTTCTCTGTGAATCTCTAGCTTCTGTTTAGAGGGAGTATGAGCATTGGTGAATTATTTTACCACATTCTGAGAAATGAGATAGTCCATGTACTCATTTGATACTTACTTAATTTATCTAAGAAACTGAAAATTATATTTTATAATGAAAAATGTCAGACAGACTTTTTAACAGGTATTATTTCCTGCACTGTCTTCTAAGATAAAGTAGTATGCAACACTTTATAACTTTCCTTTTAGGGAATTTTTCTTTTTTGGCAAGTGGAGGTAGGGGTGTCAGCTTGCTGAGGACTGAGTATACAGCTTATGAGCATGTGTTGTTAAATAGAGCTCCGAGGACTGCATGCACAAAGCAGTATGAAAAGTGTTTCTGTTTTGAGAGAGGGAAGCAAAAACAACTGGAAAATGCCACAATAAGGATAAAAAGAATAGAATGTATACATGCGTATTTGTCTACAGTTTTTTAACTTCTATCTGTATTAACTCAATTTTGTTTTTAATTGTCGATCAAAAAGAAAAAAATTAAAATTTTTTCATGGGGAAATTTTATCAAGTTTATGATAGTTCACCAAGAAAAAGTAATTCCAGATTCCAAAATTATATTTTAAAGTATATATGTTGCTAAGAAACTGTTATTCAGTTGATCAAAATTTAGAAAATCTGTCTGTTTATTAAAAATTTGTATGAGATGCCTTGAAAAAGCTTGTGAGGAATTCATCAGAAAGTAATTTCTTGTCTGGAAAATGGTGTTTAATAGTCTTTGTTCACTTTCTCTAGAGTAATGAAGCTTTCTTCTGTTTGACACTGTGTTGTCATCACTCAGTCAGGTTCTAATCAAAAAATATTTTCCAGATACAGCACTCCATTCAGTCAAGACAAACTACCCTTGTCCATGCATTCATCATAGGCAATTGATTTCTCTTTAATCCAAACTTCTTTCTAATGACCTTCATCATATTTGGTGCAGCAAAGATGCATAAGGCAGTCTGTTCATCAAGATTTTTTCCTTTTCTATTTTTTCATTGCCAAACCATTAATCCATTAGTTTTCAGGCTTGTAACTTTGCTTACTGAAGTTCATGCATCACCTTATTTATCAGATTTATTTCTCACTCTTGTATTAGCTTTGTCTAGCAGTTTTATGCTCCCTCCCTCTTCCTTCCTCCAGGACCCTTTGTTCTAAGTTTAATCAGAGATTTGTGGTACCTGTAATTTGGGAAAATTTCTATTCCCATAATATTAGATGAAATTACTTGACTGAAGTAGAATCTCCTCAGATGCATGTAGGTGACCCACACAGCAGTAATGAAACCATACCATGGGTATTAGAAGGCAGAATTTTGACCTCAGTTTCACTTGATATGTAAGTCTGAGGTGAGTATTAAGCGAGATAATGCTAACAGCTTTTGTACAGGATTCAGGAAGTGTACTTTCAGGACTCACATCTTACATGACATGAGGTAGCCCATACAGAGAAATTTATAACAGAAATTTAATTTCCTGACAAAATTTTGACTTCAGTTCCAAATTTTATGTTACTGTGTGATGAATGTTGATGGTGGATAGAGAGGGGAACTCCAGGCTAGAGTTCCCCTAGTCTGGGAGGGGAGTGTGCCCTCCCCCTCCCCCCCACCACAATGTGGCTCCCATGGGTCAGCAGAGACCACAGGACATGAGCAGCAGGCAGGGACCGAGGCAGAGAGAGAGTTTATTGTTCTGGGCGACTTAAATATCTCCTGGGGGGATCACAAAGTGACCTGTGGGGATTCAGGAGGTCTCACAAACAACCAATGACAATAAGGGGTTAACAACCAATAGGTAAGCTCTCAGTTATCTCTCAGACATTCCAAAGGTAGAGGTAGGACTAAGGAACCTTGGGAAGAAGAAAAAGAGGGGTTTACACAAAGAGTTACAAAGCCATTTTGGAAGCATGTTCACTTTAAACCACATTAAAACTTCTGCATCCTTTTATATACTGCAACATTACTGTATACATTTTTTTTTTCCTGAAAGCAAAACAAAAATACCATATGTGTTTGGGTAAATCATCTTTCTATAGGGAAGTTGCTTATTTAAACATTTGTCATTGTGACTCCTATGCACAAATATACACCTGTATTCAAGTTTCAATATTTAGTGCAAAAACTGATCAAAAATACTTTAAACAGAACTAATGTCTTCAGTACTTAAAGAATGATTTTTGGCATAAGAAAGAAATCTGACACTAAAAGACATCTAATAATTTTTTTCCCCTAAAGAGAAGGAAGATGCACATATGGAAAATGTATCATTTAAGGAGTTCTAAGACAAAAGCTGTAACAACCATTGCACTTGAAAACTTTGCTGGCCTTCTACAGGAGGATGAAAACATTAGTGGATAAGGGGAGTGAAGCTGATGTCATCTACCTGAACTTGTGCATAGCATTTGACACTGTCCTGCATGACATCCTTGTCTGTAAACTGGAGAGAAATGGATTATCCACCTGGTGGATAAGGAATTAGCTGCATCATCAAATTTAAAGAATTACACTCAGCATCTCAACATCCAAGTGGAAAGCAGTGATAATTGGTGTGTTCCTCAGAGATCCACACTGGGATTGGTATTGTTTAATATCTATTTTAAACATAGATGTAACATGGGCAGTTTGAGACAGTGAGATTGAGAGCATCTTCAGCAAATTTGCCGAACAATCTCTTTGTTCTATGTCTGGAAACAAAAATGTGTTCTTTCTATATTTTTAATCAGAGTCAAAGTCTTTTTTTGCCATACAGCAGAGAGGACCTTTAAGGTTAATCTTTCTTAAACCATAGTATTGAATTCTTTTGAGGGTATTCCCTTGTGGGATTGAATGAAGTTTTAAAACTATAAAAGCTGATTCTCTCAGTAAGAAATCTAAGGGTTTATAGTACAACTGCAATGGTGTGCCAGGAAGAGTGATTCCATTTCCAATTTACAACAATAACAATATCAAAGTTATTATAAGGAGACCATTATTTTTCTACTTGTTTTGTCTATTGTAGTCAGAAATTCCATTTTACCTGTTCTCAGTAGCTTCTTCAATCATTATTAGAAAAAATGATGTTTTAAACTATTAATTTTGAGCAGCTGAAAGAGATTCTTTTTAAAAACTTCCAATTATTCTTTATTCCACTCTCTAGCTGTAGAAGATAATGTATTAATTTCCTTTTATCCCCAGTGATAACAAGATTCTGTTTTACAGTGCCTAACATTTGGACTGAATCATAGTAGTAAAAATGGTGGAGATCCCTTAAATTGCTCAATCTATTTGCATGAAAAAATATAATTTTTAGGAATAATATAAAATCACAGAATAATAGAGCGGTTTGAGTCAAAAGAAACCTTTAAAGATCATCTAGTTCAACCACCTACTATGGGCAGGAACACCTTTCTCCAGACAAGTTACTCAAAGCCCTATCCAGACTGACTTTGAAGACTTGCAGTGATGGGGCATCTACAACTTCTCTGCTGTCTCACCGCCTGTATTATAAAAAATGTCTTCCTTGTGTTAAATTTAAATCTACTCTCAGTTTAAAGCCTGTCTTTAATCTCCTCTCTATCTTTCATATGTTTCAACACGTCTTCCAGGAAGATCTGTTCCATGATTGGGCCTGGAGGTGAGGATGATTGGTCAATAGTTCACAGTGTCTTCCTCTTCACTCTTTTTAGAAACAGATGTAATAATGCATATTTTCAAAAACCCCATCAAGAGACATGAACCAAAAATTTTGATCATAATTAACTGATCATAATACACTCATCAGCAACCTTAAATCTTTCTTTTGTACTCAATTTTGAAATGTATTTTTGGATGTCTAATTAGAGTAATACATTTAGAAAACAAAACAAAACAAAAATCAAATTAATCATCTGGTTACTGAAAACCTTCAATGATCAACTTTTTCATTATGTCAACTTAATTTGGTTATGTTTTGCATACTTTTTCTCTGTCCTATAAGAATGATATATATTATTAGATAATTCATATCTCTCTTTATCTCTCTGAGATTACTTTTAATAATCATCATGTTTCTAGATGCAGTTTTTATTAAATTTCCATCAACAGAATAGCACTTGCACCATGAATCACATACTCTGCTCAAACTTGAGTGAAGAGTAACTAGTGCACTTGATGAAATACATTTTTAATGGAAATGCTTGTCATAAAATGTAATGCAATGTGACCAGTGAAATACAAGAAAATCATTCCATTTCAGCAATCCTGTTACTCATGATTTCTCCTAAACTGTTCTATATTTGTGACCTGCTCTTAAGAATGTTCCTCATTCTTCAAACCAATTAGCTTACATTCATCATGCTTACAACCAGCTTCCTCTGATGTGGACTGATTGTACCCACAGACCACGGCAGACAGGGCAATGGTTGGGTCAGAATCTATTTTGCAAAATTCTGTGTCTTTTCACAAATATGTTGGCCTTTCAGTCATATCAAAAAATCGAGATACGGTGCTTCGATTCTTCCCACACGCATGCCCATATGAATGTATCAATTCTTAGCATTGTCTTTAATATCATAGGCCACACTTGGTACTTGGGGACCTTAATACCTCTGCACAAATGTTCTGATGTCTAAAAAACATGGCTGAGCAGATTCTTGGACCTTGTGTGAGGATATGGTATAGGTGAAAAAATTATTTCTAGAATGGTCCAAATCATTATTTAATAGTTGGTGATTTCTTTTAATATTCCCATGGTAACTTTGGTTTCCCATGGTAGACAGCGCACTATATTTTTCTTTGAAGATATGATATTAATTTTGTTTTGTTTTGGTTTGTGTGTTTGTTTGTTTGGGGTTTTTCTATGCACAACAAAGAAATTTTCTTTGTGGAAGAATGTAAGCTCTGTTTACCAGATGCTGAAGACGGGTGCTGTGTAGGTGACGAATGTTGAAGGTGGATAGGAGGGGGGACCCCTGGCTAGAGGCTTTTCCTTTTACCCTTAGCTCAGGGGGGGAACGGTGCTCCCTTCCCCACCCCCACCACATGGCATCCCATGGCCCCAACAGAGACCACAGGACATGGCAGCAACAGGCAGGGAGAGCAGGCAGAGAGACCATTTATTGTTCTGGGTAACCACTTAAGTACCTTTTAGGGGGATTACAATGTAACCAGTGGGGGTCCAGGAGGTCTCACAAACAACCAATGACAATAAGGGGTTAACAACCAATAGATTAACTCTCAGCTTTCTCTTAGACATTCCAAAGGTACAGGTAAGACTAAAGGGATCTTGGGAAGAAGAAGGGTTTACACAAAGAGTTACAAAGCCATTTTGGAAGCATGTTCACTTTAAACAACACTAAAACTTCAGCATACTTTTACATACCAAAAGCATATCGCAACATCTCACTCTTTTCTGTTTTCTAAAGCTGGATATGCTTTTATTGATTTAAAACTCCTGGCAGACATGAAAAGACACAAACAAAAAGAATTTTAAAGCAAGTATGTGTTTTTTCTGGCTGTATTACTTAATGTTTCCAGTTTTTAATCACTTCGTAATACTTTAAGACTAACCAATTGTACCTCGCTGATAGCCCTCTTTTTTTTAAAGGCATTTCATATCACTTACACAGATTTATATTTACAAAATTCCTTCATCTAATTTAAACCAATTTAATTCAGTTTCATTTACTGCTGGACACAACAACACATACTGCAGTTAGAATAGTTCATTAGAGTCACTTTAGCAGCTGGAATTTACCAGTGTCTGTGTTCTGGTGGAAGGAATGCTGCTTTTCTCTTTCAATTGTCTTTCGGCTGCTGTTTTGGTGTGGTATGGGGGGAGGAGTGGTTCTCTCCCGGCGTAGCTGCTTCTCCGGCCATGCAGCATGGGGGGTCGTTTTTCAGCGGCTCTCCACTCAGTGGCACACGAGACAGGGAGTTGATCCTCTGGGTGCGCAGTTCTAGTAGGGGTCCTTGGCGCTGGCTTGACCAGCAAGCACTGGTGGGACAGCTCCTGGGCTCCAGGCTCAGGATGAATGGCGCAGCTTCCATGGAGTTGTTCGGGGGAGACAAAGCTGCGGAACTGTTTCTAACAGGTTTAACTCTTTCTTCACCAATTTCAGCATGGTCTGAGTTCCTTTGTTGGAACAGAACTATCTTTTTTAGTTCTTAAAAAGTCTTTTTTTAAATGACTTGCCGATGGAAATTAATATGTTCTTTAAGCTTTCTTTTAAGAGGTTAGTGCATGGGTTCTTGTGTTAGTTTCAGGGTCAGAGGGGAAAGGACGCTGCTAGAGCTGCTCCTACCTTCTGGCGAAGTTATGTTGATGGTGCCCAAAACCTGCCACCGGGACGCTAAACTCTAGGCGTTCACCAGATGCAGATCCCAACACCTTCTGCAGTGAAGCTGCCTCCTCTTCACAGGGGTCAACCATGCCCGACGTTGGAGCGCCATTTGACGAACGTTGAAGGTGGATAGTGAGGGGGACCTCCAGGCTAAAGGCTTTTCCTTTTACCTCTAGCTCCAGAGAGGGAAGGTGCTTCCCCTCCTCCCCCACCAGCATGAGGCGTCCCATGGCCCCTGCAGAGACCACAGGACACGGTAGCTTCAGGTAGGGTAAGATGGAATTATTTTTTAAGGGATTTTGCATTTTGGTGAAAGAAAATGTGAGACAATTTTGCTTTCTCGAAATTGTTTGGTATGACTGCAGTTTGAGCCAGATGTTCTGCATTAGCAATTTGGTCTGCAATCTGATTTCCTGCTGCAATGGGCCCTGGGAGAGAGGTATGAGAATAAATGTGAATAATATGAAATTTATGTTTATGATGCCTAATTTCATGAAGTAAGGATTTGAACATAGGAGCCAATCATAATTGAGAGATGTCTTTTATATATTAATTTTCAATTCCCTGAACTACTCCGACAACATAGGCCGAATCAGAAACAATGTTTAAGGGCTCTGGAAATAGCTGAAAAGCTCTTATGACTGCTGAGACTTCTGCTATCTGAGAAGAACCTTCTACCTTATGTTTGTCAAATACCCACTCTCCTACTGCAAACCAGGTGACTACTGCATTGGACTTTCTCCCTGAACCATCTGTAAAAACAGTCCTAGCACTCGTTAGTGGAACTGCAGAGTAATTATGTGTTAGTACTGGTTGTGTTAAAGCTAGTAACTGCAAAAAAGGAACAGACGGAAGGTGAACTGAAAATTGTCCCCTGTAATTGGCGACGGCTAGCTGAAAATCAAAACTATTAGTTAGCAATTCTCCCATCATCCCCATATCACCATTGGTGAAACAGAACTCAAATCAGTCCAGCAGTTTAGCTACCTGGGTAGCATCATCTCCTCAGACGGTAAGATTGATGCAGAAATAGACAACAGGTTAGCAAAGGCATACAGAGCTTTCGGTAAACTCCATAAAAGAGTGTGGCAAAACAAACACCTGAAGAAAAGTACCAAGATCAGTGTTTACAGAGCTGTTGTACTGTCTACTCTTTTGTATGGGTCCGAATCATGGGTCATTTACCGGCACCACTTGCGTCTCTTAGAACGCTTCCATCAGCGCTGCCTCCGCACAATTCTAAACATCCACTGGACTGACTATGTGACCAACACGTCTGTCCTTGAACAGGCAGCAGTCACGAGCATTGAGGCCATGCTGCTGAGAACACAGCTGCGCTGGGCAGGGCACGTCTCCAGGATGCAGGACTACCGCCTCCCTAAGATCGTGCTCTATGGGGAACTTGCCACTGGCTGCCGCAAGAGAGGAGCCCCGAAGAGGAGGTTCAAGGACTCCCTGAAACAATCCCTCATCCTTGGCCATATTGATCATCACCATTGGTCTACCCTGGCCTCCAATCAGGAGGCCTGGAGACACACCATCTATAACGCTGCTGCTGCTTTTGAGAACACACGCAGGATCACTCTCGAGGAGAAAAGACAACGCAGAAAGAATCGCGTCTTGTCTGTATCACCTGGGGAGTCTTTCTGCTGTGCCTTCTGCAACCGGACTTGTCTATCTCGCATTGGCCTTTTTAGCCATCAGCGCGCTTGTAGCAAGCGTGGGTAGAGCCCTTTCAAATCTTCGTTCGCGAAGCCTAGCCATGATAGTTAGCAATTGAGTTATTTGAACAACAGACATAGGAAAATAAATGACATCTGGGTCTTTCCCTAAGAGCTCCCAAAGCCACAATCTGCTTTTGTGACAGACTTTGGAAAGCATCTCAGGGTATGTGGTGATTGATTTGGTGAACTGGAAACTTAAGAAAACCCATTTCCATAGTAGAAACTTTTTGCTTTTTGAATCAAGTTGTCCTATCACAGCATAAGGTTGTTTGATGCCCTTAAAGATAACTACAATAACAGGTAACCCACAGACTTTTCTTTTGCTTTGACAGGAACTCAGTCTCTGATTAATGTCTTTTAGTACTGCTAGAGTTTCTGGTGTCAAATGCTGAGGGGAAGTCAGATCTGCTTCACCTCTCAGGAGTTGGAATAGTGGTTGCAGGGTGTCTGTTGTTATCCCTAGGATAGGTATAATCCAGTTAATTAAACCTAGAAGAGATTGCAAGTCATTTAAAGTGCGAACATTAGTAGGTAAAGAAACACTTTGGGGTTGAATGGAAGTGTTAATAATTTGAAATCCAAGGTATTTCCAGGGAACTGTCACTTGTTCTTTTCCTGGTGTTACTTCCAGGACATGTGTTAACAGTGCAGTTTTTACAGACTGATGCACTCGTTTCAAGTTGTGTCTTGGATTCTGCTGCTAGTAGGATGTCATCCATGTAGTGATACAGGATGGCCTCTGGAAATTGCAACTGGATTGGTGACAAGACATCCCCTTTTAGAGGTCACTGGGATACCCAGATGGGCTTGTCTGAGTGAGATATCACTCTGTTCTACCGGTATTGTCTATGAGTGCTTCTTGAAGCAATCCAATCCTTCAAACTGCTTTTAGCTTTTGCTTGGAGATAGGAAAGTATAGTTCCCCTCCAGAAGTGATCCTGGGTACAACTGTTTTTATAAACAATTCAGAAATGAGTATTGGGGAGCAAAAGAGGGAGTGATCCAATAATGGAGATTTTTATTTACTATCTGATAATAATTTGGTGTTACTATTATACTACTGTGTATAGTACTATGCTACTATGGACTATTGCCATTTACCTGCTTATTACATAAAACATCCTAAAATATTCACACACCTTAAAATAGTAGTACTTAGGTAAAACAACCTATTGGAAGACAAGCCAAGTATGAGATACTCTGAGACACATGAAATGCTACTGTTTGAAACTGTATTAGCTGAAAACTGTCTTCACATATAACGTCCAATATTCTTGTATAATTCACTACAGCAAGGTTATGTATGAAAACACATGACCTTACATTTGGACTTTTCACTAGACATGTCACCTAATAAAAATAAATACTTGCATTTAAAGGTATTTGTTGCACTCTGAACTTCATCTTCACTGAAATCCAAAACAGAACTAATTCCTTAATATGTGTTGTGTTCTGCCTGACCTCTAACCTCTGCTCCAGGAGAGTTTGGGCCTTCCATGGATTCTCTGTTATATCTGCCAGTTCTGTGCAGTGTCTTGACTATCTAGTGCCATTTCATACTTCTAAAGCAGAACTAAGCATCTATTCTTAGGCACTTGAAGCACTCCTTATAATATTGAGAAGCCTTCATATTTTTCTCGTTATAACCTCAAAAGCAAGCAGAGTGCAAAAAAACAATCTTTGAAATTAAAAAGGCAGCCCACAAAAGGGAAATCTTAAAAAGAAAGGGTGTTGAAGGTACTGAATACCTGTGTCTCCATCTGTCCTGAATGGTGTCCATCTGCCAACCTGTATTTTTCAGAAGACAAATTTCTTGATAGCAATGTTTGTATTCTCCCAACAGACATTAGGATTTCATGTGCATTGGAAAATGTAAATCAGCTTCTCAATTAAACTAATTTCATATGTAAAATCTGTGCCTTTGATAATATCACACAGATATAAAAACACAAAATTGAAGTGGTCTTTAAAAATTATGTATTCTATTTTTTTAATGTAGAATTAGAATCATGGAATCATTAAGGTTGGAAAAGATCTCCAAGTTCATGGAATCATTAAGGTTGGAAAAGACCTCCAAGTTCATTGATTCCAATTATTAACAGCACTAACTGTATTCACCACTAAACAATATCCCAAAGGGCCACATCCACACACCTTTTGAACACTTCAAGGGTTGGTGATTTCACCACTTCTCAGGGAAGCCTACTGCAATACCTTAATAACCTTTCAGTGAGGAAACTTTTCCTAATGTATAACGTAAACCTCCCCTGATGGAACTTGAGGACATTTTCTCTCATCTTGTCACTTGTTACCAAGGAGAAAAGACCAACACACACCTCACTACAACCTGATTTCAGGTAATTCATAGAGAGTGATAATGTTCCCCCTGAGCTGCCTTTTCTCCAGACCAAATAACTCCAGCTCCCTCAGCTGCTCCCTATGAGAATTGTGCTCCAGACTCTTCACCAGCTCTGTTGCCCTTCTCTGTACACACTTCAGCATCTTCACATCTGTCTTGTAGAGGGGGACCCAGAACTGAACAGAGCAATCAACATGGGGCCTCATCAGTACCAAACACAAAGGGACAATCACTGCCTGGTCCTCCTGGCCACAGTATTTCTGATACAGGCCAGGATGCCATCAGCCTTCTTGGCCACCTGGGCACACTGCTGGCTCAAGTTCACCTAGATGTCAAAAAATAAGTCCAGGTGTTTTTCCAGTGGACAGCTTTGCAGGCACTCTGCCCCAACTGGTAGTGCTGCATGGGGTTGTTGTGATCCAAGCGTAGGACCCAATGCTTGGCATTGTTGAACCTCATACCATTGCCCTTGGCCCATTGGTCCAGCCTGTCTAGATCCCTCTGCAGAGCCTTTCTACCCTCCTGCAGATGAGGACTCCCACCCAACTTAATGTTATCTACAAACTTACTGAGAATGCACTTGATTCCCAGACTATTGATTAAGATATTTAACAGGACTGGCCTCAATACTGAAACCTGGAGGACACCACTGGTGATTACCCACCAACTGGATTTAGCTCTATTCACCACCACTCTCTGGGCCAGACAATCCAGACAGTTTTTGCCCCAGGACAGAATGCATGTCTGCACCATGGGATGCCAGCTTCTCAAGGAGAACACTGTGGAGGACCGTGTCAAAGGCTTTACTAACATCTAAGTAGACAACATCCATAACCTTTCCCTCATCCACTAAGGGGGTCACGTTGGCATTGATGTAGATCAGGTTGGTCAAGCAGGTTGTGTCTTTCACAAATCCATGCTGGCTGGGCCTGATCACCTGGTATGTCACATGATGACACCCAAAATGATCCATGACCTTCCCCAGCAACAAGGTCAGACTGACAGGACCGTAGTTCCCTGGATCCCCTTTCTGACCTTTCTGGAATATAGTATTGCCTCCCACTCCTAAATAGAAGGGAGCATCTGAGAGTCGTAGATACCCATGATTGAAAAAGAACAGCAAAAGTCAGAGGGATCTGAAAAACCCCACAGAGTTTTATTAGCAAACTACACACTTGGCATGGAATTGGTATATGCTTTACCTTGCCTTCTAATAATAAAAGGAATAAGAGAATAAGAGAATAAAAGAAAAAAGAAAAGAAAGATAGGGTGAAAGATAGATCAGATGGGAGAGGAAAGGAGATCATCAGTCCTGGGTCCGGCATCAATCCAGCCAACATGATGTCCAGGGCTCTGTGAGTGTGCCATGTGGAACTTGTAGGGGTATCTTTTTATAGCTAAGTTTTCTACACCCTGGGGTTAGGTTTCTCACTCTTCATATAAATGAGTTAACACATTCAGTTTGTTATTCTGGACCTTCTTGGAAATGGGTCAGGGAGTTTTGAGGGTCTCCTGGTGTACTTGATCCCCCTCTAGTGGACTGATCCTCAGGTGACAGTTCATGCCTGCCACTTCTGCACTTGTGCTGTCCTTCATATTGTGCAGTCAACATGGACCCAAACATGGGATTTGGTCCCAGAAAGATGCTGCCCTCACTCTGTACAGACCCCTTTCCTTCCATATCCTGTGTTAACTTGCCTGTTTGAATGGTCATTAGTGTTTGAAGAACAGCAACACACTAACTCCTTACTGCTCAGTCTTCTACAGATGTGTGCTACATTTGCACCAATGTCAAAGGGCTTGGGTCAACTCTTCTCATAATATAGTCCGTTAAAAAGAAAGAGAGAAAATGCTGCACACATACATATATATATATATACATATATATATACATCCATACACACATATGCATACACATATTTGTATGCTTATTTTAATGAAGAAATTCTCTGGTATTCTTGAAATCATGTGAGTCTCCTGAAAAGGCAGCCTTCTGTCCGTTATGCATATTCTATTGCCATCAAGAAAAACATGCAATTAGAATCTACACAGGGAAACTCTTCCTTGTGTCTTCACTGTAAAAGTAAGGTATTTCAATGACAAATTTCAATTTATTTTTAATGGAGACAATTTATGTGATATCCTTCATTTCCAGTCAAAACAAAGGGAATATATTATTTTTATATATAGCATTTAAACAACCAATGAGTGTAGGCTTTATAAATGCAAGATGATGATGATGATACTGATTTTTCATGGATTGAGAAGACAAGTATTATACAAGTTTATAATGTAAAACAGTAGAGTTGAATTCTAGTCTTGGCAGCATAGTTATTTCAGTTTTCCTTACATTACAGAATAAAACATCCTGAGGGAATGTACTGTGACAAATTACATGTTTGTTTGAGGTTTTACACAAAAACTGGACTGAATTCCATTACAGAATTTATATCTAAATCTACAGATATGAAGAGCAGTATATGTAGATTTAACCAAAATAAATGCACAGCTGAAGATCCACCAGGTCTCGGATTTTCATGTTATCTAGAATATGGATGCTAAGCAGACAAACATTGGAAAGTGTAAATTCTACCCTGTAAGCAACATCTGTATCCTGAAAAATGGTTGTCAAGATGACATCTGCAGCTCTGGCATGCAAACATATCCAATCATAAATTACTAAAATTCTGAAAAGCGTAGTTGGCAAAACATGGGGTAAAATATGCTACTTATCATCATTGTATACTACCCATAAAGAAAGGAAAAATTGACAGATGAGTAAAATGCTTACTACAACTAATTAACATTCCTCTAGAATGCTTTCAAAATTAGTCATGCTGAATTCAGCTTTTGTAATGAAAGTAAAAAAGTTGGAAATGAAGACTGGCACGTCATCTTCTAGGGGGTTTTCTGCTAGCTCTTTGATTTTCTTAGGAACCAACAAATGAGTGTTTCATAGTTTGTTAAGTGATAGTAAAACACTATCAAACATGGATATCATATAGTCATGTCCTATTTTCTCCATCTGCAAAGGTTCTTCCCTTTCTTGAGTCCTTTCATCTCCAAACAAATCCATATTGTGTTTTGACTTTCTACTCACTGGTCGTATAAAGGAAGAGTAGTGATGACTGCATGTAAAGAACTGCATTACAAGGGTTTGTCAGTCTAAGACTTCCTATTTCACTACTTCATAGACAAATAATGATCTATTAGAAAATGTGTATTTAAAGACATGACCACTGAAGGTGAGGCCGCACCAGTGCAGAATAGAGCAGGACAATCCCCTCTCTTGACTGGCTGACAGTGCTTTGCCTGATGCCCCCCAGGACACAGTTGGCACTCCTGGCTACCAGGGCTCTGGTCATATTCCATTGACCAGATCCTGTTCCACAGCACTACTTTCCAGCATCTCATTCCCCAGTCTGTACACACAGCCAGGATTTTTCCATCCCAGGTGCAGAATCTGTCACTTGTTGTTGTTAAACTTTATACAGTTGGTGATTGCTCATCTCCCTAATTTGTCAGGGTGTCTCTGCAGGGCCTGTCTGCCCTTGAGGAAGTTGGGAGCTCCTCCCAGTTTTGTGTCATCAGCGAACTTATTTAACATTCTTTCGAGTCTTGTGTCCAAGTTGTAAATGAAGATGAGGAGAACCTGGCTGATGATGGAACCCTGTGGAACCCCACTAGTGACTATGACAGTGAAAGGATGTTACCACGTTCACTATAACTCCTTGTGTCCGACCTGGGAGCCAGTTGCTTACTCGTCGTATAACACAGTTGTATGTTGGACATTTTGTCCAGAAGGACACTGTGAGAGATAGTATCAAAAACTTTACTGAAGTCCAAAAAGATTACATCAACTGACTTCCGTTGATCAGATAGGTGGGCTACCCTGTCACTGAAGGAAATTGGGTTTGACAAGCAGGACTTTCTCCTCATGAAGCTGTGCTGGCTGTGACCAGTGACTAGGTTGTCCTCCAGGTGTTTTTTAATATTTCCCACAACAATATTTCCCATTATTTTACCAGACACTGAAGTGAGACTGACAGGTCTGTAGTTTCAAGGGTCCCCTACTTGCTCTTCTTGAAAACTGGAACAATGTTTGCCAGCTTCCAGTCAGCTGAGACCTCTCCAGATTCCCAAGACCACATGAAAATCATCAAGAGAGGCCTTTGCAATGACATTCAGCTCCTTGAGGATTCTTGGATGAATCCCATCAGGTCCCATAGATTTGTAGGGATCCAGATAGAGCAGCAGGTCCCACACAATTTCAGGGTCAACTGGGAGCTGATAATTCTCTCAGTCAAAGTCCTCCAGCTCAGGGCACTGAGACCCCCTTTGTCCATTATTCACGTTGAAGAAACAGGTAAAGAAAGCATTAAACACCTCTGCCTTGTCTATATCTGTTTGTGAGGTGACCATCCTCATCCTGTAATGGACCAGTGTTATCTCTACACTGCATTTTGCCATTAATATGTTTGGAGAAACACTTTTTATTGTCACCTACATTTCTGACCAGTTTCAACTCCAGTTGAGCTTTGGTCACATGAATTTTCTTGCTACCTTTTACCTTTGAGACTTAAACCTTATGCAGAAACTTGTGTTTCTTTCCCCCATAACCATTTTAGCTATGCATTGCTCTGCTCAGAAATACAGGATCTGTGTCAATGCAGACAAGTTGTTTCAAAAACTAAACAAAGATATTACTCTTTTTGAAGACAAAGCACAAAGTTAACAGCACTGAAAGTCAAGATCAACACCATCAGAAATGATGGCAGGCAAAGTAGTCCATATGTTCCTGAAGACCCATCTAAACAACTACCCTGTCTCAATACTGACCATATCTCCTTGTGAAAGAGCAAAAATAGATATCCAACAAAACGAAGAAAGGAAATCCTACACTTAATTCAAGTATTTCTTTATCTAATCCAGTGAAGATTAAAGTTTTCTTAGCTTTTGGGCCCAGAAGCATCAAAATTTAGGTGAGTCATAACTGTACAAAAATTTTTGGAGAGGTAGTCACAACAATACATTAATTTTTACACTATAAATGAGAATTGTACAGTAATTTATTTAGAATAAGAAAGATATTTTGTAGATAATGTTTACAGATACTATGCATGACAGTGTTCAGGCAGTTTACAGGTTCTGTCTGAGATCTCATGAATCTCTAACATTATGCCAGTACAGCAATATACTTCAGCCAGGACTTGAAATCAGTCCCTGAGTAGCACAACCCACTGTGTCAAAGTAGTTATTTTTAATGAGTTTATGCATTTCTATTTTGCCAGCTATCCCTTGTCATGCTATTGGATTGTTAATGCAATAGGAGAGAAGCTATTAATCTTGGTAATAAAATGTTTGAATACAGAATGTGCAAAGTTATGTGTAGCAGAAACATACAGAAGTTAATGGGCCAAATTTAGCACTGGCTTAATGCCACTCAAATCACTGGAAATAAGCCAGGTCTCAGTCTGAGTTAATGGCTTTTGTACTATGCTAGTGAATTTCTGTCATACATCCATCTTGGTATAATTTATTGTATTTTAAACAACAAATGGTATTTCATTCTGAGTGCACTACTGGTTATTGTCTCAGCTATTAATGTAAAAGTCATTGAGATGATACTGAAGTGCATGTACACAGTGACAAAGCAAATATCTGGTGAGATAGAGAAGAGTATTGTTTATTGAACTATCAATTATGATGAATAGGGACCAATAACAACCAAGATAACCACACTGATTCTGTGAATAAGTAATTTGTTAATGAAGACAACACCCTCTCCCCCCTCCCCAACTAAACCCTGGAGAAATAGAGTATAACTTTTAACAAACATGGCCAGTTTGTAAAGAATTAATGATCGCATGCTCAACCTTTACTGTGGCAAATAGTGGCACGTTATAACAGCGATTTGCAGGAAGTTGCCTTAGCAATTAAGAAATAGCAGTTTCTAAGGAGCAAAACTTCTGCTTAATTACTCAGTAAATAAGCACGAAAATGTTTCAGGTGGACTAAACACTCAGTGAACAATCGCCTTTTGTGACAAGAGCTCTCTAGATTCTAAAGAACAAAAGAAAATTTCCTGTCTTCTTTTGGAGGGAAAAAAATTATGTGATCTACTTTTTCTTACCTTAATTTTCAATTTTTCCTTCTCTGGCCAACCTGTTCCACTGTCTCACCATTCTTAAAAAAAAAAAAAATTCTTCTTATATTTAACATAAATGTACTTTCTTTCTATTTAAATGCATTGCCCCCGTCTTGCCCCTTGTCACTAAAAAGCCTTTATCTGTCTTTCTTATAATCCCCCTATAAATATTCAAAGACCGAAATAAGGTCTTCCTGGAGACTTCTCTTCTCCAGGCTGAACAACCCCAGTTCTGTGAACCTTTCTTCATAGTAGAGGTACTCCAGCCCTGCGTTCATTTTTATGTCCCTCCTTTCAACCTGCTCTGACAGGTCTTTGTCTGTCTTGTACTGTGGATCCCAGAGCTGGGCACATTACTCCAGCTGACGTTTCATAAGGTGGAATAGAGGAGGACAATTGTCCTCCTCGATCTGCTGGCCACAGTTCTTTTATGCAGCCCAGGATATCATTGGTTTCTGAGCTGCAAGTGCCATTTGCCGACTTAGTAATAACTTCTCATCTCCCAATATCCCCAAGTCCTTCTCTGTAGGGCTACTCTTAATCAGTTCTTCACTTAGTCTGTATGAACATTGTCCTAACCCAAGATCAGGACATTGAAACTGGCTTTGTTGAACTTCATGAGGTTTACATCAGCATACTCCTCAAACCTGTGAAGGATTCCTCTAGATGGTATCTCTTCCCTCAAGTGAATCAAGTGCACCACTCAACTTGTGTTGCCTGCAAACTTGCTGAGGGTGCACTCCATTTCACTATCTATGCCACTGATGAAAATATTTATTTAATAGTATTGGTCACAGTACACACCCTCGAGGGACACCCTTCACTACTTGGACATTGAGACACCTCCTGTCACCCTTTGGATGTAGCCATCCAGCCAAGTTCTTATCTAACAATTCTTCAAAACCATATCTCCAATGTAAAGGCAAGAATTTTGTGTGGGACTGTATGAATGGCCTTACAGAAGTCCAAGTAGATTACATTTGTAGCTCTTCCTGTGTCCAGGGATGCAGTCAGTCCACTATTGAAGGCCATGATTACTCAGGTATGATTTGCCCTTCTGAAAACATCTTGGCTGTCTCTAATCACTTACCTATCTTCCATATGTTTCAACATGTCTTCCAGGATGATTTGTTCCATGATGTTACTGGGTCCAAAGGTGAGCCTTGCTGGTCAGCAGTTCCCAGGGTAGTCCTTATCATCCTTTTAAAAAAATGGGTGCAATATTTCATTGTTTCTAGTCACTGGGGACTTCACATGACTGCCATGACTTTTCAAAAGTCATTCAGCACACTTTTATGCATCCTAGACTTTTGCAAGCTCACATATTCAAACGATGCTCATGGAATTTGAAGGAGAAAATGTGGGAACCATTGTTCTTTTACACTGTCTGTTCCATGGTGTGTTCAGTTATTAGTATTTTATCATAGATAATAAAATTTTTGAAAAAAGTTTTTATATATGAAAGGAATTCACATGTTGTGTCCTCTTTATTGGCATGTTCATGGTCAATGTCATCAAATATGCAAACACACATAAACAAAGCTATTTCTTTGCTTCATAGAACAAAACAATTACCTTGGCAATAAATACAGCCAATGACCCTTTATATTGCGAAGAGGCTGCTCTGTTTTTCAAGGTTGTCAATCTAAATCTCCTTATTAATGCTGTTTCCATATATTCAATTCCTAATTCCAAACTTCATTTCACCTACTCTTTGAAATACAGTTTAATGAAATTTTTATGAGTATATTTTTTGTCTTTTAAAGAATAAATTTTATGTTCTTATCTGCTAAATAAGAAATTCCACATAAGTTGAAAGTGCATTTCAAGAAAGATGAAGCTTCCATCAAGCATCAGATAGGACAAAGTTAAAATACATATAAAATTACAGCACAATGGTTTCAGATTTGCGATCCATTATTGTCTTAGATGTCCTTTATAAACACATTCTCAAATACATGAAAAGCTATCCATTTTATTTTTATTTTACATAACCAGCTTCATTACTCAAAGGAGTAGCCTCCTGTGGCACTCTGAATTTTCTTTGAACTGCAATATGTTACACCGTCGTCTGTTTTTGCTGGAAAAGTGTGATAGCTAATGCATTTTTAAAAAATTCCTGCCCAGTGAATAACTTGTCTATACCATAACTCTTCCATCCATCAGAGATTCTCTGCAGTATGGCACAACTTATTTCCCGGCTTCTGCCTACGCTAAACATATCTACAGATATAGCTCTCTTGGGAGTTTCCTTTCATGACATTTTATTTGGGTTCTTTCTTTTCTGAAAAAAAAAAAAGAACCAAAAAAAAAAAACCCAAACAATCAAAAAAACCCACCATCCAAACCCAAAACCACACCACACTATATTTTTGAGCATATAGTGTTATACCATACACCACTATCCCTCCAGCATCACATGTCTTGGCAAAAGAAGCAAAGGATTTATTCTGGAAAACTTAATGTCAGAGATTCATCTGAAAGATTAGATCCAAAGGCTTATAAATATAATAAATACAGTAATTACATTTAATAAATAGTTATTGAGGTAGTCATTTTTTCTGGTGAGAAATTCAAAGGTGTAATCCACAGTCAGGGTTCATGGTGCCATATGAATCCTTTCTTTGCTTGTGCACCTAGATAATAAATTTGTTTCTCTCCACAGTGGGTGGTCCTACTCATTAAACTATTCATGATCCAATTCTTCCTCTGGGAAATTCTTAGTGTCACTCTTTAATCTTAATCCCAGCTATTTGCCTCCCACCCATTAAAAATATAGGTATGGAGTTTCATGCATTTCATGCTTCTGTTGTGTCAATGAATTTAGGCTTTGGGTACAGATACAATTGCATTTAGTAGTTCTTTCAGCAGTTAAATGATATATAGACTATAAAATTATGTAGAGACTGAGGAATGAGATGCTGGAAAGCAGTGGCACGGAAAGGGACCTGGGGGTCCTGGTCAATGGCAAGTTGAATATGAGTCAGCAGTGCCCTGGCAGCCAGAAGGGCCAGCAGTGTCCTGGGGGGCATCAGGCACAGCATCACCAGCCACTCGAGGGAGGTGATTGTCCCGCTCTGCTCTGGTGTGATATCACCTTGAATATTGTGTGCAGTTTTGGGCACCACAATATAAAAATGTTATAAAACTATTGAGAGCACCCAAAGGAGGTCTATGAAGGTGGTGAAAGGTCTATATGGCACTCCATAAGAGGAGTGACTGAGATTATTTGATCTGTTCAGCCTGGAGAATAGAGAGAGAGAGGGGAGCCCTTACTGCAGTCTACAACTTCGTCATGAGGGGCAAACACTGATCTCTTCTGTGGTGACCAGTGACAGGACCTGAGGGAATGGCATGTAGCTGAATCACGTGTGATTCAGGCTGGGTATTAGAAAAAGGTTTTTAACCCAGAGGGTGTTTGGACACTGGAACAGGCTCCCCAGGGAAGTGGTCACAGCACCAAGCCTGACAGAGTACGAGAAGCATTTCGACAATTCTCTCAAGCACACTTGACATGGTCCTGTGCAGAGCCAGGAGTTGGACTTTGGTGATCCTTATGGATTCCCTTCCAACTCAGCACATCCTGTGATTCTATGAAAATAATTTTTTCTGTCACCATTTACAGAATCATAGAGTGTTAAGGGGTTGGAATGGACTCTAAAGATTATCTAGTCATGCCTCCTGCCGTATGCAGAGATATCTCCCACTAGACCATGTTGCTCAAGGCCTTATCCTACCTGGCTTTGAACATTGGCAGTGTTGGGGCTTCATCATTTCAGTACAAGATCAACTGTTTCAGATTAAAACATCCTGCACACTGAACTGCCATTGCACTGCATTTATAATGGGTATTACATAAGTTAACATAATGCAGCTATTATCTGTTTTCTTTGGAGTGTCACCAGTTTTACATAGAAAATAGATTTAAATCATTACTGAGCAGTTTAAAAATATGTTAACTAGCATATTCGTACAAATTAGTATTTTTTCTATTAATTGTTTCCATGTTATTATCTTAAAATGCTAGGAAAACACACATTTAAAACATCTTTGAAGATGAAGTCCTTGGTTTACTACTGCATGTGCTCTTAATTCTCTGTGTCTATATTCCAGCTGAATCCAGTGGTCCTGACAAAATGTACACTTGTCTTATAGGCAAGAAGTCATACAACTGTTCACAAAAGAGATAAAGACAAAAGGGAATGGTAGAACATTGTAAGTCTTGCCAATTCATATGAGGCATTAGTGGGATCATCTTTAAAGAGCAGATGATCATACCAGCTTAGTCTTATTTAATCCCTGGAAAAGTCAGGATTTGGAAATATTCACATTCAAGTCTTTTCACTAAAGTCTGATCACAGACAGCAGATAGTTTCAGTCATTAATGACTTGGCTTGGTTTAAAAACAAATTCCGGATAACAAAATCACTTCAAAGCTACATGGCAAAAGCATATATCTCAATACAGAAGATAAGCCTCTATTTAAAGGTCCTCATTTTAATTTAAGCATCTACTAACTATTAAGAAACATAACAGAAACTCCAAAATAATTCTATGTTTTACTTAGAACTTTTACAGTTCTTTATTAATTTCTATGGGACAGTGTTGTCAATTGAGGAAATAGACTCATTGTTCTTGACGTAATTGAAGCAAGCAAATAAGAAGGATTTTTCAAGAATTTTAGTTAACCTACATTACTAGAGGTATTTACATTTTAAACAGACTTGAGGATCCCACGTTTCAAAAACTAACCTTGTCTAACCAAAAGATAACTTTTTTTAAAAACACTTCTGTTTATAAACCACATCCGTTTTTTTTTCTATGCAGTGAATTCTTTAAAATTATCTGCATGTTTCTTTCATCAATGAATATAATTTTTGAGTTAGATAATTTAAGCACTATCCAGTCTTACTTGCTCATAAAACTATCATAAGCATATTAAAGCATAACCATATAAAAATGGTTTATCTAAAAATTAATGTCAAAGTAGTTTTCTATTTAGTGCTAATGTCGTTACATATACATAAAAGGAATACAACTCTCCCAAAAGACTATGAACTCACTGCACTTCTCTGAAATAAAAACACACACACACGTACACAAGGCACAGAGAGTAAGAGCTATCAACTTCCATTCATTAATTTAAAAGTTGTTGGTTTCCAGTCATTAATTTAACAATTATGTCAATTACTTTCTCTGAAGTACTGCATCCAGCACTTCCATCTCAACTGAAGAGGCAGAGAAGGTTTAATTTCCTAACTATTGTGCCTTTTAACTAAGTGAGCAAATTTTAATATCATAAAGTCTTTTTTTTCAGTGAGATAGTTACTTTTCTGCTAGGGGTACAACATCTTTGTCCTATTCTTTCCTTACTTTTACCAATTATGTTTGTCTGCTTCATACTTCTACAAGTATGAAGTCCATCCTACATAGACTTTACTCAACTCCCGTGAAAAGTCTGCCCTTGATCTGAGGAGACTGACTCATGCTGTTGAGTTGGGTATGTCTTGTAAAACAACTAGAGCTAAATACCGTACCCATTTTCCAGTAGTTTTATATTATTTGTGGAAGCATTACTGTTTCTGTTTGGTGCTGTAGAAGATAAGCCAATAGCCCACAGAGTTCAGCTGCCTAATGTTTATCTTTTATATTGGATAGGCCTTGTCTGTTTAGTTACATCAGAATGGATAAATTATTTCAGAAGCAAACAGGAATGAAGGTGAAGTTTTACTATTTGTGGTCATAGCTACACGTGGAGAACTAATAATTCTCATCTTTGGCCTTGTTGCTTTCCAACAAAGTTTTTCATTAACTCAAACATATTACTTGACAATTCCTCTTACATTATAGACTACAGACTCGCATTTGTATGAAGAGGCACTATAAAATGATGTCAGTATTTGCTGTGAAATTACTGTAGTTAGTTAATTAGGTATTGCTTTGAATTATTTCATTGAGAAGGAAAATAATTTCATAAGAGTTTCTTAACTAAAATTCGCAGAGAGAAAAATTTCAATTTCAAACACATGTGAAATGTATAAGCAGACATTTTTCGTTGCCCTGTGAATATTAACAATACTTCCTTAATCAGACAGTTGTATACTTCATGAAGATTTAAAAAGAAATCTCTGTTAAATTCAAAAATTTGAAAATCTGGAAGTTTACAAATGTTCCTATCAATTATCAAACTCATAATAAGTGCAATTTTAAAGTCTACCATAAGGTTTGTAAAGTTTTAATGTAAAGTAAATTTTTATTCTAAATGGTTCATCCTTTATCTTAAATAAGAATCAAACCTCTTCTGTGTTGGCAGATACTAGGGTCCTCACTCTGGCTTATGAAATACTTGAATCAGAGTTATAGGAAAAATTAATAAGAAATTATAGTTTTTTCCCAAGAACAATTCAGGGCTGGAGCAGAGGTGACAGAGGTGATACTTTCCAGGAAAAAAGATTGTTCTATTTTTAAATGGAAAGGAGTTCTTTATACAATCATCTACAAATCCGTATCTAAAACTCGGTGACTAAAATTTTTATTTCTCTCAAGTTTTTTTTTTTTTTTTTTGTGACAGTCAGTAACTGGAAATAAATATTAAGTAAAAAAGAAAGAAAAAAAGATCTCTTCACACAAGCTCATACCACTGACAGTAACATTCTGACACAGATACAAATGATATTTAAGTTGGTATGATTGATTCACAGTAACAACTTCAGAAACTATTAATGGTAATGGTAAATGACAAATGAAAAGGTAGAGTCATTTACTTGCACCACAATTTAAATTAATTTAATATCAATGAACATTGCAGTTCATTTAATGCATGTTTTTCTTGCTGATGAGCTATCAAGGTAGGTAAGCTACTAAGTATGTGAATTCTTGTCCTCTTTTAATACATGTATAAAGAAATAATCAAAATAAATATTGTAGGAAGGCACACGACTTTAGATACCATTTGTAAATACAAGTGATCAACATAATCTTATGTTTTCTGTTGAAAATTAGCATTTCTTTGTACATCATACAACTACACATATCAAACATACTTTTTGTCAGAGGGTGGCCATTCTTTATATCAAAATCACTTCCATCTAATTGGGAAAACTACCACTACATTACATAAAACTTCTCTGATTGTCAGTTGGAGAGACATGTCATGTACCTTGCATATAATTTATGGTATGTCCTACAAGAAAGTAAGGATATTAATCTTCTTTTTCAGTTAAAAAAAAAAAAAAAGAAAAAAAAAGAAAAACAAAACCAAACTTCTAAAAGGAGGTCTGTCACATGGCCCAATTAGATTCCTAGAATGAACACCTATTGAATTAATTCAGTGTTAGTGTTTTGTTTTGTTCTCTTCATTGTTTGGTTTTGTTTTGTAGTTGGTTTGGGGTTTTTTTTAAATTAATTTATGGTACTTTTTTTAAATGTAAAAATTGTTAGCTGTTCAGAGACAAGCCTACAGGATAGTTTCAGCATGCCAGCAGGTATATTTGTCTAAATAGTTTAAATGTCAGCATGTTACCTACAAAATTAATTTTTTCTATAGAAACAAAAATGTTTTAGTGGATTTTGATGTTCTTTGTTCTTTAAAATAGATTATTATTGCCTTTTTTTTCTCTGTGACAGTTTTCATTGAACAGCTCCTTAACTCCTTTTTAAGAATACTATAACAAGAGAACATCTGTGAAAGAGAGCTCTCTGTTTTGCAGAGGAACCATTCAACCATTCAGCTTTATTGGTGGGGCTCTGAACATTTAATTTGCCAGTTAAATTTGATTATAATAAAAGACGCTGTAAATTGAAGTTATAAAGTCTTTAAAATTCTGCTTGCTTTTCAAGTTTTAAAGTTTAAGGAAATAAAAAGGAGATTTTCAACATATATCTAGATAAAACCTTGAGCAACCTGATCCAAGTTCACCAGCTCTTAGAAGCAGATTGGACTGTCTGGCCTCAAGTTCCTTTTCAGTCTCTCTTTTTCAGTGGGTGAGTTCCAAATATTTTAAAATGAATCCTTTCCTAACCTTGAAGATTTTAACCATTTTCCAGCAAATTATATTTTCTAGTAAATCTGACATTTTAATTAAATGTTCTGAAGCTATGCTCACTTTGTATACAGCAAATAGTTTAAAAAAAAGGATATAATTAATTCTCACTTTGGCAATAATTTAATCTAATTTAGTTCACTTTAGAACAATTGTGTGGAAATTCTGACATTATGCTGTGATCTTGTCTTTAGCTTCCTGTCAAGGCACTTTTTCTGACCCTCCAGCACAGTCTAATGAGTAAGTCAAACACATGAACTGCTCTGGTTCCTCACATTGCAAAATCATTTCTGAAAAAATCACTGCAAAATAATTTCTGCAAAATCAGTTCTGAATGAAAGAACCTGCAATGGTAGCTTTAAAGGTTCCAGAGAAACTGTAAAATATTTATTGCTCTTTCTACCTCATTGGGCAGTAAAAATTTGTGGTCACCACATTTGCATAGTTTGCTGCTTTTTGTTCTAACTACTTTTGCCCCAAAAAGACTGGACATTCTGAAGTATTTATCTTTGTGGAGAGATGTATTCTGGATTTAAATGGTGCAGCATGGTCTCACTGGTAGTCTTGAAAAAGAGAAAAAAGATCTTTAATAACCTTATACGCAGGCAGAAGCCACCAAATTGTTAGGTTTCCTTATTACCTGACATGATCCAAGATACAGGTTACTTCATGATTCATGGTTCTGGTTCCAAAGGGAATACTCTCAGTAAGTCAGCAGGTGTCTGAGTCCTGGAAGGGTCAGAAAGTGAAGTCATTGTCAGTTGCACCAGCAGGGCATCAAGATACCACCACCTTGTTCAAAGCTGCCTTCATCTGGTAAATGGTTGAGTATGGCATGACCTGTAGCCCTGCCTACAGCCCTTAAGATTTACAGAACATGTCATGATTTTTGTGGTCCCTAAATGCTGCTGTGTTGCAACAGCCACTGTTCTTGAGGGCAAGGTAAGAGTTTGTCTCTCTGAATGACACATTAATCCTGTTGAGCTCAGATTTCTTTACAGTGGTGATCTGTGGCCCTTCACAGCTTGCCTCAATGACCGGCAGAGGCTCCCAGGTGTAAGATGAAAATCTTCTTTTGCAGAAAAACAGAAAAAAGTATTTTTTATGTGACATTTCACATTGGATCATACCTTTTTTCTCCTAAAAAAAAAGACTAGTTACACAAAGTAACTGAAATTTCAGGTGCTTTCTTCATAGATTTGTCTTTTAGTTTGATTTTTGTATGTAATATGAGCACACTTCCTTCATTAACTCAGCTATTGCAGAAGACCAGTAAGGAATAAAATTAGTCTTTTATAACTTCAGTAGGTAGTGGCTTCTAGAGAGACTCTCTAGGTGATAAGCAAGTGCACAAAAAATGTAGTACATGTTTAGCTTTCGCCTCTATGTTTCTGAATCTTCTTACTCTTACTGAAGTATGTTGTTGTACTGTACTGTTATACAAGTTTATGAGGGGAGGTCTGTAAAATCTGAATCACAGAATCACACATAGTAGCTTTACGTGTGGATTAATTAATTCTAATTGCCAAGAGTCTTGAGGAGTAGGTATTATCAAAAACCAGAAATGATTGAATGATCACAGAAAAGATGTAGCTTCTGTCGATGGCTGTTTTCTGTGCTCGTTTGGTATATGTAAGAAAAAAGTTCTTAATATTTCATTGGAGAATCAAGATGTGTACAAGTGCTCTCAGAGCATTTGAAACTAACTTGTCTTGCTGGTGATATCTGTGACAACTAATTCTGTTAACACAGAAGTCTGGGAAAAGGACTATATTATCTGTGAATATAAAATCCCTATGGCTCCCCAGAACAAGGCAGTATTATAATGTGAAACTTCTTTGTCTGACAGGAAGCATAGATAATTTTCTTCGGGGCTATGAACTGACATGACACTTGGAGTACATTACTTTCAACAGCTGATGTCTTTTTCAGCACCATTAAGAGAACCTTCTCATCTCTTAGATGCCCATTAGAGTGACTTTGTTTCAACTGTGGCAAATCTCTCTTTTCTCCTTAGTACTGTCCTTAGGCAAGTCATCCAACATGCAATAAATTTCCCATGTTTTTTTGCATTTCTTAAGCATTTCAGCAATCAACAGGTATATGGTCAGTCTGGTTAACAGTAAAGAATGTTCTGCATATCATTCTGTGAACATTGCTGTGTGGAAGAATGGTGATATACCAGTGTGTTAGGAAGATACATTCCTTTTGTGCTTAATATTTCAGTCTCCAAGGGTATCTGCAATCACGATGGGGAAACTAACTGCTTGGCACACTTTTGGTGAGTGAAAATTTATGGATAAAGTTGATACTTTTGCATACGTTTTTTGTCCCTAGAAAACAGATTGACCACTAGTGGATTCAGAAGGGCTGTTGGCTATCATTTGACATAACATTTGTCATGAAATGAGTGTTTTAAGGTTGCTCAAAAAACCCGCAGTGAAATCCCACTACTCTGATTTTTTTCTCACTTAGCTGGTGAAAAAACAGTGAAACTTTACTACCTGGTTCCTAACCATTTCCTGTACTA
Source organism: Myiozetetes cayanensis (assembly GCF_022539395.1). Lineage (NCBI taxonomy): Eukaryota > Metazoa > Chordata > Aves > Passeriformes > Tyrannidae > Myiozetetes > Myiozetetes cayanensis. Next base: position 75,088,562 of record NW_026086604.1, on the reverse strand, counting down.
CTTGCATGAGTGCAAGTACTCTCTGGTTGTTCTACTCTATTTAAGAGTGAACTTGACTTGAATAAGTACAAAAGCATTCAGTTTTCACAGCTTTGCAGAGTTCACACATTTTAACAATTGTGTTTTTCCAAAACTTAGCATCTCTGCTTATTAGAAATTGAATAGTCCTATGATTCATTCAGTAATATTCGTAAACAGTAGATTTTCTTCAGACTCAGCCTGGGAAACTCTACTTCCTTAATAGTTGGTGGTTTTTCCAAAATAGAATAGTGGGACAATGTAAGATCTCCTCCAAAATTGTATACTACTGAATATTGAAGCATCTGAATTTTATAGCTCTAAAGGTTGTGCATTACAAAAGCTCATTTAACACACCCTTTATCATTCTTTCAGATACCAAGTTTAAATAACATCTCTCTGACTTGTTTATGAAACAGCAAATGTACGTACCCTATACCACACTAAAACAAGACTGGATTATACCTCTGAAATACTGAATATTTCATATGCATGCATGGGTTTGTGATAAAATAGACTGGAAAAAAGAATTCAGAATACAAAACTAAAATAAAATAGCCCTTGATTTAGACTGTTGCCTATAATTCTTTCATCTTCTTCCAAATAATTTACATTCCATTTATAGTAATAAATACATAATTCCTTACAAAAGTCACAAAAAACTCAGTCAGAACTGCTAATTCAACCACCAACCTGCCAGAGAGGAACAACAAGTAAACTGCTTCTTAGGACATTTGAGTATTTGACAATTTTCAAAAGAAGATCTTTGAACTTGGTTTTCTTTCCTTCTTATTATTTATAATTGATTCAATACCTAGAAAACAATTTCACTTTCTGTTACTAAAACGTTTTCAGAATGGCTAACTAAAACAAAGGGTTATGACTTCAGTCAAACACCATCTGAAAATTGTTAATGTAACTCGTTTCCTGAAAACATGTTTTTCCTGATATACCTGTAGAAGCCTCTCCTCTTACCCTTTATGCTCCTTGACAGATTTATACCCAGATGGGCTTTGACTTTCTAAACCTATCCATCAAATTTCAACAGTGCCTTCATATTCCTTCTGGGTCACCAGATGCTTCTTCCATTGATCTACACTTCCATTTTCATATGTGAGCATTTTCAGGAGCCTCTTCCTCATTCCTGCAAGCCTTGAGTCATCTTAGTTTGATTTTCTTTTCCTCAGGATGTACCATTCTTAGGTTTGGAGGAGGTGACCCTTGAAAATCTACTGATTCTCCTGGGCACCTCTTCTCTCCTCAATTGTATACCATGAGATTCTTCCAAGCAAGTCTCCAAAGAGACCTAAGTTTACTCACACAAAACTCAAGGCTGTGATCTTGCTTTTTGTTTCCACCCCCACCTCCCCACTCTACTCCAGGATTTTGAATTCCAGCATCTCATAAACACCTCAGCCAAGGCTGCTCCAACCTTCTGATTTCCCATGAGTATTTATTTATTTATTTATTTAAAATATCAAGTCCTGAAGAGTATGTCTTATCATCTACAGCCCAATCATCTGTACCGGGATGTTGTCATTAGTGTACCCACCATGACACTACCCATTTTGTTCTGTCCACTAATCCTGAACTCTTAAGTGCCTCATCATCCTGCCCAAGGTAGAGTTCCATGCATTCCTGCTGCTCTTTCCCATAAGAGTAACTCCACATTCTCACTTTGCCATCCTGTCCTTTCTAAGGAATACTATATCCACTCAATGCAGCACTCCAGCTGTGTGCAGTATCCCACCACATCTTTTATATCTCAAAGAAACCACAGAACACAGATCCAGAATTTCCCCTATCTGTTCCCCATGCTGCATTCCTTAGTGTACTTCAGAGAGGAAACCAATCATGTGCCTGTCTCCAACAGATTTCAACTCCTCCTCCAAACCAGAGATTTCTTGGAAAAGTCGCTGCAGCAGTACCTTAATTGAAATTGATTTGTGGATGCACAGATATAACTATTAACAGAGAAGCATCAATAGGAAGACCTGTTGAAGTATCTCTTCATTCCTCCCATCACTTCCCAAATGCTTTTAGAAATGGTTTTGGTGTTGTTGGTCTTTTGTTTGTTTGTTTTTCCTAGAATAAGGCAGGATATTATCCCTGTGGATCTCTGAATGACGATTTCATGAGAAGGTAGGTCATATGAGTAGGAATGCTTATATTCAGACCTTTGAGTAAAAAGACTCTTTTTAACCCTTGATTGTACATGAGAAAAAGGATGCAGGTTCATCAGGAGAATGATCTTTCCATAGAGAAAGGGGGTCAATTTCAGCAAAAGGGATTGCCCAGAGGGAATATTTTCTTCACAGAGTTCTGAAAGGTGATTTTTACTTTCAGAATTTTTCAGTGTGTAAGAATTTACCCAGAACTGTTTGAAATCTCTCAATATCACTTTTACTGAAAGAAAAAAAAAAAAAAAAAACCACAAAAACCCACCAAATTTATTTCTACAAAATAATAATAAAGTATATCAAAGTCTAATTAAATAGGAAATTCTAACAATCCCAAATAAGCTCTATTTCCTTAGTGTTTTTTCAAAGCATTTTGACAAGGCTGGTTTCAGTGAATCAGTCATTTCCTCAGAACTATGTTTTCTTTTCTGACTTAGTTCCACCTTTTTTTCTATTCATTGCTCTCCTTCTCTTCACCTTATTTCCACATCAAAATTGTAAAATACTTGCATTTATAAAAAAATATTTATTCATTATTACAAATAAGTAATTTAAGAAATATTTCATATTTTCTGGATCACTTATTACTTTTTTTTCCCTGAGGATTTTATTATAGTCTGTATATTCTAATCATCTATACATTCTATTTGTGTGCCTTTATGAGGAATGTTTAGTTTATTTTGCTGGTAAAAATTATGCAGATTTAAAGTAATAATTTATTATGCATTAGCAACAGAAATAATAGACATAACAATTTCTTTTCTAGCCAAGCATAATTGGAAAGCCTTGTTGCAGTGCTGAAGAAATTCAGATTATAAAGTCCCACAGTTAAATCAGTTTATTTGGCAAAACATCCCATATCTGAGATCTTCTCCAGAAATCTGTTTACTCTGAGTATGACAAAAAAGTGTTGGTAAATTACTGTCAATAAAGCGTTGACAAATTTCTGTCCCATTTATTCTATGGCGTATCCATCACCTTCTTTTCGCTTGCCTCTTCTCTTCATAGAATTTGATGTTCTCTAGCATGCCTAACATAAATTTCCAGGCATTAAGGCCAAAGGCTGATTATTTATACTTACCTGCAAAGTACCATATGACACTGACTACAGAAAAAGAATTTTAGTAACTTCATTTGGACTCAAAACTTTTTCATGTACATTTCTTTGGAGCTGACAGGACTATTCAGGTGTACAGTACAAAGCAACCTAGTTGGGGAAAAAAAGAAAAGTGTTAGATAAAATTTTCATATCTCAAAGTGGGACATATTTTATACAGATATATTTCTATGTACTTTTACCAAGATTAAAAAACGTCTCCGTTAAATATGTAAAACTATGTATCTAAGATTCTTCTTTATCCTTCTAAGAAACAAAAAGGTCTGTACTAAAACTATTCTTCCTTTCTTTACAAAGACCTGTGAAAGCTTGTGGCTCATCATTATTGGCAGTATAATGGTGTTGTAAAAACAATATTGCATTCAGTAAGAAACTACACTTCACCATACTCTTTCTGATACCTATATATTTCCATCAACATCCATGTATTTATTCAGTTACAATATACTTATGAATCTTCTGAATTAACATTACAGACATTCACTACTCAATTACATCCCTAAAAAAATATACTTTTTAACTTTGTTAAAATATAATGCATGGGTTTATATTAAATCTTATCTCTTTGTTAAAATTACCATTTCAATTCTTAGTATTAATTCTGCCAGTGAGTATACTATCTTAAAGAAAAATTAGAGAAAGCAAACAGCAAGATCTTCATTATCTTAAATCTAAACTGGTACTCATTGACCAGCTATCCAGTTAATCTTCACTAGTGCAACAATGACAACTTCATTTACACTTCCTTGAATTTAGAAAGTTTCTGATTTAAATAAAGACAATTTGGCTGAAGCTGTAAAACACAATTCTGTGCATCATTTACAGTGTGGATCATTTCTGTTCACAAAAGTACAATGTATGAATATACATTAAGTTTATTTTCTTCATTAGTTTTTCATTACTGTTTACTACCAGTTCCCATATTTGTTAGTCTATATGTCATTGTTGCAGCATAGTATTTGCTCTGAGTTTGTCTAAGAGCATATTTGCACTAATGACAGTGGAATTTACTTCAACACTCTAGATAAGAAATTCTATTTTAGCCATGGTATTCTGGTGATATTATTGCTCCAGTAATAATTCCTAGTATTGTCTTTGATTGTATTATCTACCACTGATTTATAGGTGCTATACTAGCATTAGTTTTCTCCAGATAACTAGTAACAGTCTAATAGATCACAGTATTTGCCATTATTGTTTTAATGAATAATTATAAGATGCATTTGGAAAAGGTTGGCCACTAGAATATGTGAATTTTTTTTTTAGCTGTAAAAAGAGCATTAGATATTAGTTTGAACTATATTATTAATACAAGGATGAATTTTATATTCTATTTTGTGAAAGATCGTGTGTTACATGATATGGATTTTTACATCACACTTAGAGAATAGCTAGGATTGCAGAACACATTTTAACTTGGGAGAATAGAAATTAACTCCTGGGATAATTTTTCATTAATTAAAAGGTATAATTTTCCTTGGTTCTTTAGATTTTTTGCACTCCAAGGTATTACAACTGAATCCATCAGACCAGGTAATACTAGTGAAAAATTTGTAAAGTCTTGTGTAAAAGAATGAAGCATGGATTTGTTTTAATCTTTCCACTTGAGAGGCCAGAGTTTATGAAATTCCTTCTCCTTTCCAGAAAGGAAGAAGGGACCTGGAAAAATGTGCAGTTAAAATACACATAAGCAAATGCATGCAAAATTCATGGTATTTTTCATAAACTACATAGAAAAGATGACTGGCTCAAAGTAATGTCATTTTGTTTTATCCTTTCACTGTTTCTGTCTTTATAGATTTTGGCAGCTCTTATTATTAAGAATACATTTCCTCTTTTTAATTTAGGTCATTTAAATAAAACATAAACACACAGCCCCTCCCCACAAAATGCATATTCGGGATAATGCTAGCATTGCTATCCAGAATAATTAAAGATCAAGTCAGTTTGGCAATAGTTCAAACATATCAACTCAATGATACAGAAAATTAGATTCAATAAGGCTGGCCAGGGTAAGATAAGGTCCTTAGTACCGAGCTTGGTGCAAATCCAGCCCCCCCCACAAACAAATAAGGAAAACAAATCATACACAAACACACAAACCTCCAGAAAACCCACCACAACCAGTTAAAAAAACCCACATGCCTAAAGATCCTGATAATTAATAAAAGGCAATAATTAAAATTGTTGGAATAGGACTAAAAATCTGATGAAACTTTACCAATGATGCTTTTTAGAGGTTGCCTACTAGTTCCTTGAAAGTTCATGCCACCCAAAAAAGTGTATAGCTCATAGAAGTTTTAGTTTTCTCTCTGCACTCAAGGAAAAAAAAAATAACATAGCCTACTTCGGGCAGTTTACACAGACTATTTTTGCTATTACATACATAGAGCATATCTATTCACATGAATTTCATTTTAACTAGACCTGAAAGAAACATTTAATCTGAAAATCACAAAAAAATCATATTAGATATCTTGCTGGATTTATCTTATGCCCCTGTTATTTTATCACATTATAATTATTTTTTTTAATATTTTGCAGTGGCAAAAAGTATCCTAAAAGTCATTGCAAAAGCATTTTTCAAACCTAAAATATTAAAAGAACAGAAATTACATTCTCCTTTATATTGATCTACTGTTTGCAGGGACAAGTAAAATCTACACATGGAAACAAACAAAACAAAAACAAAACCAAAAACAAGCAAAAAAACCCCACCCCACAAACAAGAGAAAAAAAGTCAAAATATTTTATTGTATATACCTTTTCTTCTTTTGGAAAATCAAAATATTTTTGTTGGGAGGAGTTGTGAGATCATCTAATTCCAAACCCTCACCATGGTCAGGGACACCTTCCACTAGACCAGGTTATTTAACGATGCATCCAGCCTGGCCTTGAACACTTCCACTGATGAGGCATCCACAACTTCTCTGGGCAACCTGTTCTAGTGCTTTACCATCCTTACAGTAAATCATTTATTCCTAATATCCGATCAAGATCTGTCCTCTTTCCATTTGAAACCATGCTGCTTTGTCCTATCACAATGTGCCTTTCCTGAATGCCCACTTTTGGTATCAGAAGGCTGCTATAAGGTCTCCAAATACACAGAATGAGAGTTATCAAGGAAATGCCAACATTCTGACGCAAACTCTTTGGTATTTTCTGCAGCTTAGGGTGTGTTAGCATGTTACAGGAAGCCTAATGAAAAGACTAATACTTCTCCGTGCTTTGGCTTAACAGATAATAGGCAGCATAATGTGGAACAAGCTGGATTGATCAAGTTGTTTGTCCTGCTGTTTACTTTCTTTTTTTCTCCCAAAGAGAATAAAAAAAATTGAGGACTTCCAAAGCATACACTCAAGGGGCCATCATTTCAACTCTCCTAACAGGAAAAATATAACATTACAATTTTCCAAGTGAAAAATGAAAAAGTATTTCTTGTAACATTGTAATTCCAACAGATTATTCCTGACTAAATCTCCATGAGATGCTGTAGCTACAATTTCGCTACCAGAGATATTTGTGAAAAAGGTGATGAAAAACAGAGAAGTTAATTTTTAACATGTGAAAATTACCTGTAATAAGGAATTCTGAAATGACCTGTAAAATTGTCATTGTTGGACTCCCTAATCCTCATTTTGATAGAGTGAAGGACTTGACCCATAAACTGTAAGAAATCTGGCAAATGACATCTTGCTTCTAAAACAATTGGTGCTATTTTAAAAATATGACTAAGGTCAGGTCTCACCTGATAGTCTTGTCTGCCTGCTTTTACTTCTTCAGTTCTTCTTGAAAACTTAATGGAAACTGAACAACGACCTGTAGAGGTAAAACATGGTATAATCTGCAAAAGGAATTTTCTTCCTGATTACACCAGTTAGTGAAAGCCCTGTATTCTGTAGCCTGTTTATATATTTACAATTAAATATTTATAATTTTATTATTTTAATTATATTTTTATTATATTTTTAATTATAATTTATAATTTACAAATATATATTTATAATTAATTTGTCTGCCCTACCTATGGTTGATTTTGCTGTTAAAGCCCTACCCTTTCAGTGTAAACTGCATTACACATGCAGTATTTAAATATAGTGTTTTGCCTATTTGCCTTCTGTATTTTTGAGTATAATAAATTAGTATAATCACAATCATCCCATTCCATGTTACTGAAAGGAAATTAATCTAATGTTATGGCTCATAAAGAGGATAATATTCTTTCTTTCTGTTCAATTCTATTTTTTTACTGGGGCAGATTTTTGGAAGACAATGTAGTGTCTGGCTCAGAGATCTGGCTCCAAATATCAACTAAAATGTATATAATTAATTTCAATTTAATCTCTTAATTTAAATGATTTCCCACCTTTTGCACAACTAGTTCTCCTAGGAGACCTGTCCTCAACAGCTGAGGCTGGCCTCACACTTAAGGAGATGTGATGTGAGGTCTGAGACACCTTATCCATTAACACCTTGCAGAGGTGCATTTACTATAACCATAGGGGGAAGATAAATGGCATATTTTGAGATCTTGTTTGTTCCTGCACTTAAAACCATTTCCAAAGGGAATTTAAAAGTCAGTGCATATGACACAAATGTAATTCTGGACAGAGATTGCATATAAATTACAACTCAGAGTCAATACCACCATCTGTCCGAAAAGACCTTTCTAATCTCCTTACTCAAAATGCAGCAGAATCAGATAAAGCAGGCAACACCATGAGAGAAACAGAACAAAGCAGCTGGCTCTTCGTTGTAATAGAAAATGAAGTTAAAAAAGAGGTGCTTAATAACAGACCTTCAAATCCAAACTCATGATTCCTTGATGGTCTATCACCTAGACTGAATTTCTTCCCTAACCCTCAGATTATCTTAATACTCTACAAAAGAGAAATTTTGGTTCAACCTGAAGCTTTGCATTAGAATGTTTTATTCCACAAATAACCACAATGTGGTCAAGTAGCTGCTGATGCATTAAGGTATCATTATTTATAAAGAATGGTCAATTCTGATTTGTTGAACTACTCACTGTTTTTTGATAACCATTATTTCAGCCTAGGAGTGAACTGAGTAGTGCTTGAATACACCTTGTATATAGTACGGTTTAATTTATTGGAAATTTAGCAACACAGTTAAGAATTTTTAATAAAACAAATTGTATTTTTTACAAAGTCACTTTTGCAGAGAGAAAAAACTGGATCGGATTTTCTTCCATAAATAGACTGTTTCTATGTTTGTATCAGTACTTGCTTAGCTTAAATCTGAATATGTATTATGGATAAAAATACAACTTTTATTGGTACATTTTGGTTGTCAGCAAATATAGACAAGCATTGAAAGTAGTTTTCTAACTATTTTCTTAGCAAAGTAGGACAAACATCTCCTGCAAATTGAAATTTTAGGTAGAAAAAAATTTCCTACACCTTCATATTCCATATAATTTTTTTAATGGTTTTTGCCAATGTATTTAAAACTCAGAAGACACTGTATCATAGCAACGCCACTACAAAACAAATAAAACTGCAATTAAAAATTTTACTGTGTGACAAGTACAGCTGCATTAGATTTCATAGAAAGAATAGAACTAAATAGAAAAGCAAAAGAAATGGCCACTTAACCTGAAATTTACAGTTCAGTATCAATCCTCTATATAAATATCCCTTTCAAATGAAGTTGTCTATTCAGGAAGCAAGGGAGGATATTTGATCTTTTTTTTATGTGTTTACATTAGTCAGCTTAAAGGATCAGCTATTTATTAAAAAAAGGTCACTTTAAGGCCTTAAATAAGGGAGTAGGAATGTAATAATAATAATAAACAAGCTTAAAAAAATTGAAAAATCTAAATATTAAAAAGCACTGGAAAAGTGTTTGGAAATGAGGATTCTAAAGAATCTGCGAGCTTTTGTATTGACCGGGCTCCTGAGCCTTAGGTTAGCTAAGGAAAGTTAAAAATACCCTTCCAGAGAAATCCAACCGCTTAAATAAGAATCAGATACTTGAAGACTTCCTGGTCACCCCTACAAATCTTCTAGAGTTGATACTATTCTGAGTTCAGAATTATCAAAGGATTTGGGAAAAACAAATATATGAAGAATACACTGAGTTGTGAGGATCTGTGGCCTGACTTGACAATACAAGAAGCAGACCTAGAGCTGTAGGGCAATTAATGTGCTGATTCAGTGCTCGCTATGGAAGCAAAAGTTTTGCCCTAGCAAAAAGACACTGGAAAATGCGACTGAATTTTTCATCTCCTTAAAAAAAAATCTCACTGAAAGAAGAAAAATCTCACTGCAAATGCTGCAAAGACACGACAGTCAAATTCTAAAAAATATGAAGAGATACAGAGTGCTTCCAGTGCTCTTAGGCTGCAGTATGCTTACATATGTCAGACTCTTCTCTAGGAAAGGAATTAGGTTATGTCTGAATGTAAAGCATGCAGTTATAAATACCCATCTTCCTTTCTTTTGGGAAGTAAACAGCTACTGGTACACATACCTATTTTCAGAAGGTGTACAGCAAAATTGCAGATACTCTGACAAGGTAATATATATAAGAGAAATCTGGTGTGTTTTCTTGTAGATTAATCCAGGAGCAAGGTAAAACTGTCTCTGTTCTGCCAATGAGCACCTGTGTGAATACAGGCTACGTTGTATCCACTCCACTCTTTCCTACTGTCCCTAGAGGTATTATTAGCTCTTAAGAATAAAGAATTACAATTGTCATTATAAGTCTGGAATAATATTTTTATCCATATACCTCAATATGCTTTATAAAAGGAGATGCAATTTACTACTTGTTAAACAAAGTGAGATGAAATGGATTCAGAAAAAGTTGTACTTAACACTAACCAAGTCTCCTTTAAGTCAAATGTGTAATTCACCACATATGTAATAATATATTTGAACACTGAATAGCATACAGGATTCTTACTCTTGATGAGGCTTCTAAATGCAAATGGATATAATCAAGAATGCCAAAACATATCCATTAAGCAGTTAAAAACTCAAACTGGTAGTAGTTTATCAGCCTATACTGTACTCAAAACTTGATGAGTAAACATGTAAAGACATTAGGACAATACCTGAAAATAAGAATCTGAGTCTTGGTTAGTTTACCAGTTGTTTTCCCAGTGTGTATAAATTATTTACATTATGGGATCTGCAGAGTAACAGCATGTGACATTCTATTACGAAGCTAATGTTTAATTAGCTGTTTGGAACCTGACTGAATAATGAAATATATTCATACATTTAGCATTAATCCACTATGAAAATCATCCATAATTTCAGTCAAGAAGATGACATTGTTATTGCAAAACCCTTCTGCTTTAGATCCAGGTGAGACCATGGAAGATACTCTTAATGTCAAGCATTTTTAAACTGCTGGTTAAACACTCTACTAATTTTGTGTATGCATACCATACATACTCCAGAAATGTATTTTTAAAATTATTTTGAATGTTATTTTTTGACTAGATTAGAGATTTGATACAAAACTGCAGAATGAATTTTTCTGTATTCTAAACTAAAATTTATTTCTGAATTGCAAAATAAATCTTAAAGTACAAAATCTCAATTCATGTTATTATATCCTTTTATATGCTTCTTAACTTCTCCTGTTTGGTCTATATGGGTTTTGTGTGTGTGTGTGTGTGTGTGTGCGTGTGTATCATAGGTGATTCTGATCATTCTCTTAGTAGTAAAGATATGTCTGCATTTATTTTTCTGTCCCAAGAAATATGCAGTTAGTCTGTTCTAAAAGACTTTTTGCACTGAACTCCCTTAAAAATAAAGTTAGGAATAGTTTAGAATTTAAGCTCCGCACATTCCTGTATATCTCCACTGAACTTCAAAACAAAAAAAAACAACAACCAACCAATCAACAACAACAAAAAACCAAAACCAACAAACAAAAAGCAACAAACAAACAAAAAACCAAACCAAACCAAAACAAAAAAAACACCAAAAAAAACCAACCACCAGAAATGTGACCCCCTTGGAAAAAGTCCAGAGCATATCTAATCTTCAGATATATCTCTACAGTTGGAAAGGTTTTCAACTCCTCAGATATGATCCTGGCTGGAGGATTAAAATGTAATCAGGATGATAGAGAAATGAGATGTACTATGTACCTGATTTAGATCCACGAAAGAAAACTTGTACTGAAGGATCAGACCTTGCTTATTATGTTTGACTACAGCCCCCGTTACTAAAAAAACTTTGAAACAAAATTGAATTACTGAATAAACAAATCAACAGAAATTCAACCCATATGAAATGCTTATATGTGAACAGCTGGCATTTTTTATCACCCCTTCCATCCTGCTATCACTTATTTATGAAATAAAACTATGAATTATTATACTTCTCACTATGTTTTTGTACATGAATCTCTTGTGAGCTGAATTCTGAAATGAACACACTTCAAATAAAAATTGCTTATCTCTATTTTAAAATTCTGTTGATAATAGTGATGTCAAAGAATCTTATAGAAAAATAAATATAAAAATTAGAAATTAATTCTTAATTTATACTACAGTAATATTTTCTCCATAAATCAGGAAAAAGAGATAACGAATGGCAATGAAATTAGTTAATTCTGTGATCCAACAACTCTTACTGAACATAGTGATTAGAACTCTAGAAAATTACCAAAGGAAGTAAGAAAGAAAGTAAATAATTGTGTGCCTCCTCAGATCTTTGGAAGGGCCCATCAGAGAACTTAAAGCTTGAGAAATTAAAACTAGTTACTGTACAGATGAATCCTAGAGATCTCTGTTTTTCTATAGAAGTGAAGTAGTTATTACCATTCAAGAACAAAAATCCTCTTCTGTCAGCTTTTGGCCACCTGGAGGGGGCGGGGGGGGGGCAACCAAATGTAAGAAGGTCATTCCTACAACCAAGTTTGTCTCCCATCCCAAGCAGCAGGTTTCAAAGGCTGAGAAGATCATCTTTGCACAGCCATGCCATAACTAGGAGATGGAAGGAACAAAGTCTCAGGGAAAGGACTGAACTAAGGAAAAGTAAAAAGACAATCTGGTGGTTAATGACTCAGTGAGAAAACAAAGAAAATGGAAAGCTAAACTTCATAGTAGGGCTCTCCACAGCAGAGTTAAGTGAACCTATATCCTTGTGGCCCAGTAACTCTGTTGTTACTTGAAACAAACAGTGTTTTATGACATGCTTCTAGACTCATCTGGGCTGGACTGGGTCTGCCAGAAGGTTTGTTATATCCCATAACAGCACTTGTCTAATAATGAGTTATCTAATATTTATCTGAGTAAATAAAAGCACTGTACCCTTTGCTTTGGCACCTCAATATGACATTTTTTAAAAGTAGACATAAATTCCACAGCAATAGCCCACTACTAAAATATTAATATCTCCATATTTTCCGTGCCATTCCCCCTCCGGCCCTGCCACCCCCACCAGCAGGCATGCCCTTGCTTTGCTGGAGGCACAGTGTTGTCAAGACACAAAAAAAGCACCAACCCAAGAGCTGCATAAATTTTTTAAGCAGCTTCAGCAGCACATCTCCTTGAGCCTCTTAGGTACAGGAGAGAATATTTTGGTTTTATCCACAGCAAGTAGAAATATCTGCATGTGAATTCTGACCACTTTTTGATACATAGATTGAAATAAAATATTAAAAATGCAATTTCTAGTTAGCTTAACATATTCAATGATCACATAGTTCAACTAAGAATATTCTCAGCACCCTGTGAAATAAGCCAGAAATGTCAAGAGCAAGCAATAGTGGTTTAGTAGTTGAGTGCCTTTCTCAAGATCATCGCAACCAATGACAAACTTTAATCGACAATTTTCTGAATCATTGAGATCATAATTTTTCTCAATTACTCCTATCACTGATTGGAAAAAATTCTGACATAATGTTCTTAATGACTTAGCATTTACACTGTTTTATCAAAGACATCAAGGGTTCTGGGTGCAGATTTATTAAGATTTAAAACACTGCAATTCTTGATCAAAGGTAATATCTTTTTTTCTTTCTCTATTTTCAAACTGATGTGAAAACATAAAATATTACATTGCTATGCATGATCAAAAATTAAATGCTAGACCTTGTTCCAGGTATTGCAGTACTAAGTAAAGCAGCACTTACAAACCCCTAAAATGCTGATCATTAAACTTTAAATCCTTTTTATACGCAATAATGAAATGGAATGTATGTAATTCTGTAATGAGAATCATGAAAAAACTCATCAATGTCATCAATGTCATTATTTCAATTAATTTGTACCAATACCATAATTTTGGTCTTTGTAAATCCTTAGAAGATTAATCTTTTGAGGAACTTTTTTTGTATAAATCATTGAGAGGTAATTTTATATTCATTATAATCAACACCTATATCACAAGTAAGTTTGTATTTTATTGAGTAGGTTTTTTTATTTGTTTTTTTTGATCTGTATCTATTGAGAAACTTTTTATTGATTCTTGCATTGTTTTGAGTTCATAAACGGCAGTAAATCTAACATAACGATTGTGTCAGAGTATCTTATTGCAGCTACAATGAAGTATTAATTCATATGAAATTGTTTTCCTCTGGTTTCCAATAATATTTTTAATTTCATTTATTTTTTATTTATTTCTAGTACAGGTTGATGTAGAGAAACAATTAGCAGTGCTATATGTTGGATTGTTCACTCAAGACCAAAAGAATTTCATAAGCTGAAACATATGTTACTTTTCAGTGCACTCATTAAAATATTGCAGTTAGTTAAGTTAATTTGGAGAGTTCAGCTGTAGGTATGAGTAAATATTTCTTTCTCCACCTCTAGACTCTGTGAAACCACTTTTTCCAGACCATGCATTTGTCCACAGCTCTTTCCAGGCAAATGTAGGAATTTCTATTTGTAAGTATGAGTATTCATAAATGCTTAACCTCCACTCATTATTAACATAAGATGCATTTTTGCAGAATCTTCTGAAGTTTAGAATCTCCGTTTTTGTCAAAGAACTGGTATTCTGCGGAAAAATAATTCTGCAATTACCTAAATTGTTATGTTATTGTTGTGAGCGCTGTTATGCTTATTTTCATACTTACCACCAATTATATGCTCTAAGAAGAAAAAAAGGTACTCTGAGAAATTCTATTTAATTTACTGTACTCTTTGCCATAAAATAATGTTGTCTTCCTCTGAGAAAGTTTTATAAACTGTGCATTTCCTTACCTATTCATATTTATATTAGTTTTTCTAACTATTCATATTTATTCATTGAACTAAATCATTGCAGCGTCCTATTGACAGCATCTAACCAATGTTAATGATGATAGGAAAACCATAATTTTCCTCTTTTATTTGTTATTTTTTTTTTTGTTAAATATTTGTTAAATAGACTTAGGTCCAGGGACAAAAAGATTTATTTACCAGGGTACTGCATAGGAAAACCACATAAATTAAAAATTATTCCTATAATGTTTTAAAACATTTTAGAATAGCAGAAATCCTATAGAGAGGTGAAGACAACTGACTCCTGCTGAAAATCAAATGAAAGTCAAAGATCATTGAATCTCTGCTAGATTTTAATCAACTAATTTTGAAATATTTACTATAATTGCACAGAATAAATGAAATGAAGCTAATCCAAGAGACAGATAGATCAGCCAAGACAACCTATAAACTAAAGTAAACATAGGAAATAGAAATTGTTATAATATTTTTATCATACAAAAAAAGTATAAAATACAGAACTGTTGAGGACAATTAGTTAGGTCCATGTGTCTAATTACAAAAGTTAATTTATAACATATTGATTCATTCATAACTTAAAGTACTTAAAAAAAGTGCTTTGTTATTTGATGTCCATCAGAAAAGGACTGAAAAAAAAAAAACAACAATAATAAAGCTTAGTTTTACAATGTGTGTAGATGACAAAACATAAAATTATAGAAATCATAAATTGATATAAATTTATTCACTTGTGTTTAAGCTATTATTAGTGCAGTGTTTGATATTTAGATTGTGCTTTTCATATACATGTTCTAATATAACACTTGAATTTTCTTGATTTTTCTTCTGTCAAATTCTGGTTTACTTTTATGTTGGGTTTTTTTTATGACACAGTAGTTTGAGGGAGAGATCTGGGATCTTTTCTACCTCGTCAACCGTAAGAACAGTTAATGGTGTCAGTCTGAAAAAAGGATGTGACCATTACTTGAACAGGTGAAAGGTCACTGTTCTTAAGTCTACTATTCTTCTTGTATCACTTTTGCTTTGAGCATGTGGTTCACCTCCCACAGTAGCAGCACAGGGTTATATTTGATTCTGTCATTAACCAGTCAACTTCACAGAGAAGTAAGCTGCTTACATTTCTTCTCTTGTAAGATCAGCAATTATTCTCTGTGTTTCTCTGGACACTTTGCATTCTCACAACAAAATTAATCTTACTTTCTAAATTTCTATTATTCCCATTAGTAAGATGCCCATAGTATGCAAATTCTTGTAGTTTCAGCATTATGCCACCACCACGCTTTTACTCCCACATTTATTAAAGCTACCAGTAAACAAGCAAACAGAAATTATCAAGCTATGTTGCAGGCAGAGAGAAATCAGATTTTCTCCTGCAATCACAAAATCTTCTATGCTATTGGTAATGACATATACATATATATACCCCTTAATGCCTAAGGTATTAGTCTCACTATTTCTTAAAATACTTGTTCTATATATCAAGGCTAGAGCTGGTTTGTCATTTCTCACTTACTATATACCCATATTTTTCTGTTTCTCCACTTACTTCCATGATAAAATGGAAAGAAAATATTATTTTTTACATTAAAGCTAAAGCATGAAAGTTTGTTCTTATTCACAATTTGCATAAGAAGTTATTGGATGAACTCAGCTATTGACAATGATATTCCTAGCTGGCCAAACTAACAGTATGAAAAATAAAAGATATAAACTCACGATATAGAATCAAAAAATCACATTTTCATTAAAAATAATAATAAAGAAAACAAAATAGTAAAATTAAATGAAAATAAAATAAAATTAAACAAAATATACAGATGAACATAACCACACAAGTCTGTGTTAAATGTTTGTAGGGGTGTAAGACAAGTCAGCAACTACTTGTTCACTGTTCCCCTCAGGGGGACAGAGAAGAGAATAAGTGAGAAAACTCATGGGTTCAGATAAAGACAATTTAATAGGGAAAGAAAAAGCCACACACACAAGCAAACTAAAACAAGGAATTAATTCATTACTTCACATGGGTAACAGGTGTTTAACCATCTCCAGGAAAGCAGGGCCCCATTATGTGTAACAGTAATTTGGAAAGACAAGCTCCATAACTCTAAACATCCCCCCTTCCTTCTTCTTTCCCTGGCTTGATATGTTGAGCGTGATGCCATATGGTCTGAAATATCCCTTTGGTCAGCTGGGGTCAGCTGTCCCAGCTGTCTCCCCTTCCAGCTTCATGTGCACCCCCAGCCTCCTTGTTGAGGGTGGGGTGAGGATCTGAAAGGCCTTGCCAACTGAGCAAACCCTACTCAGCAGTAACAAAAACATCCCACTGTTATCAGTACTGTTTTCAGCATAAACACACTGCCCTCTTGCAAACAAATTTTATTGTTGACATCATATATTTCCTGGATCTGTAGCATTGCTTTACTCCCAAACTTTTTTTAAGTCACTAGAAAAAACCATAATTTTTAATTAAAAAGAAAAAATTTTGTTTTCAATGTAGTGAAATGAATAGGTGGTCATCTGAATAGAAGGACTAACCGATCAACTAACATATATTGCTGCAAGATAAAAACACCATATACAAGTAATATGGGGGGCTGGGTCACACAGAATATCTGATTATTATTTTGATTTTACTGCTAGGAAATTACTAGGACCTGAAAGGAAGACTTTTTAGTTTACTGCTTTAACTCAGTATCTCCAGATAACCTCATGCATTTTGACTGAATATTTTTACTCTTACTTGTCTCTTTCCAGTAGGTGATTCATTTCTTTGTGTTACTGAAAGAACAGCAGGATATGATACGCTGTTTACAGTGGTAAACTGCATTATTACTTATACATGAGCAGTTTTTGGAAAAACATCTTACTAAGGCCTCTGGTGTCTTTAGATAATGTCAGTCCTTGCTATTTTTACTGTATTGATTTTTTATTATGTATTATTTTTATTATTTATTATTGTTTTACTTTGTATGCAAGCGTTTTTGTCAGACCCTTTTCTGGGCATAATTCAGCAAGTTCACTAACAATTCCTTTTTTTAAAACATCCTATTTTTGTTCAAAATGTGTGGAGTAATCATCTACTTTACAGAGATTTCTCCATAAATGGATGGCTGACTTCTCCAAAATGGCGAAAAAAAGTGAAGTGATTTCAGAGAGTTTGGGAGACATTCTTTTGTGCAACTTCATTTTACAAACAAACAAACTAATGAACAAAATAAAAACCAAAATCCCAAATATCTAACCTTTGTTATATAATGTACTGAGAATTATAAGTAATTTATTTTTTCTTAATAAAGGTATGGATTTTATTAAAACAGTTATTTTTTTTTTTAAAAATCATTCCAGTCCTTAGAGTCTTACTAAGAAGTGACAAATAAAGGGAATGCCAAATTTAAATGCATACAGTTTGAGATGGAAAACACAAGCTTTCTTCATTTTGCATTTGAGATATTTATCTCAGAGATGAAGCATCAGTAATTGCTTCATGTGAGATATACACAGAGTGAAACCTAATTAGTAATTTAAATGTACACCAAATTGGAACATTTTGAATCCCAATTAAAATTAATGGCTGCAATTAATTCAGACTTATTAGTCACCATCTTGTTCTCCATTCCAGCTGCTGACATTTTCAAGTAAATGAGAAAGTATTTGGTGAATCCATGTCGCAAACAATACGATCAAGGGATGCTGTCAGCTGTTTATTTGTCAGAAAGATGTTAAAACCTTTCCATCTGCCTTACAGTTGCCTTTACGAGGGATCTACCAATCACAAAAGCTGTCAGATCACCAACTGCATAATATGAAAAGGCTTCCATGAGTCCTGAAATAAGCATGGAGCTGTTCAACTCTTTGTGTATTAAATAAATCTCTCATTAACATTTGAGGAAATAGAAATTCAGATTTGTTTGTACATGGTTGACAAGAGGAGTAATAATTCATTTGTATTAAAGTTATAACCATATTCTTGAGAGTACAGGATCTTACAATAGGCAATTTAAGAGTCATCCTTATTTGCCCTTATTCCAAGAGGCAATTTATTCAGAGCTTTTGCACATGTTTGTTAAACTATGAATTCTAACCCAAAACTAATTCAAATCCAGACAAATGTGAAATTCTTATTTGTCTGGGGAAATATTTCATTAAATATACATTAAGTTTCACCCTTACTTTTACATGTTATTATTACACTACATTAATTTTAAAACTGATGAAAAACAAAGAACAGAGAAAATTTTCCCTGGAAGTCAACTGGAGAGTTTATACTAGACCCTTAGTATTGATACCCTACCCCCAGTGTTCCAGCCAAAAAGTCATATCTTCTTTCACAAAATGAAGAAAAATCTATGTTTAACTTCCTAATTCACTTGGTAGTAAGATATATTTGGACTGTGCTACACAACATGCTAAAATCTTGTAAACATGGCAAAATAAAGCTGTATCTTGTAACCTTAGGTTATTATTTCATGTAAGGTAAAATCTAACAAAAAATTTCACATGTCAAAATAGCCATTTTACTGAGGCCATTGACAAAATGATGAAATATACAGCAAAGGGTAGGGGGTAAACAGTAGTAGAAAAGATTAACTGGTGCTAGCTGAAGGTTTTTCTCAATAGCTTTATCACAATGAAAGAAAATTTCTGTATTGCTACCTATATCTACACACATAGCAATGTTTAAAAACATAAAGTGAATACCATAAAATTAAGTCTTTACTATTGATAAATATCAGAACAAAGAAAACATTATTTCTATTTACAAAAACCTGGCCTTTCCTTTCATATTGAGTTCTCAGTACAATAGGATGACAGATTTCTTTATTAAAAGCTAGCACAACTGTATTTTGTTTAGTTTCTATGTTTATGAAAATACTGCTGGTAAAATGTGGGATTAATTATATCTCAAGAAGAAAACAGTAATTTAGCTGGAGAAGCAATAAAAATCAAATATGAGCTATGAAGAATTATCCAAACTAGTCAGTATAAAGTAATTCCAAATAATAAAATTATAAAATTAGATTTTCAGTTATTAGTAAGTGTTTGTGTGCTTGTGCTTGTAGACACAAAGCTTACCACTGAAAGGGCAAGGTGCTTATTTTTAATCCTGAAATCAGATAAAGCCCAGGCTGCTACTCTTTTAGGAATTTTTACCCTTGCAATCCAGAACGCATATTTCTTAATAAAAATAACTAGTAAGTAGTTGACCTCTAAATTTTATTAACCTTTATTTAAGGGAAGCGCTATTGCTAATTATATGTAATGTAGGACTAACACAAGTGTTAACGTGTCAGTCTTGACCCAGAATTCATACTGAACTTTGATTTTCTAGGTAGAACACACTTTCTGCATTTGGTTTCTGGGGTTAATAAGGCAGAGTCCTGTATGCAAATCAGCAGCTGCACACCTGTGTAAAAAGGTGGACCTATGCTATTGCACAACCAGTATAGCTTTTGAAATCATTGTGATAGTAAGTAGAAATACATAGCTTTCTTAGCTATCCTGATAGGTTAATAGGAAGTTCTTCACATTACTATAATAAAAATATTTATATCCAGTAGTTATATTACTCTGGAAGACTGTTATTTGGAAGGATCTAGGGAATAGTTCCTAGGCAGATAATATTTAGAGTTTGTTATTCACATCTTGCACTCGATTCATTTGTTCTCCCAAACCCTGTGTTACTTTGAACAGTTCAAATGTCAGCATTGTCTCATGAGAAGCAAATGAACACTGGAAGTGACCACAAAGAGATATTTTTCATAAAACAATTGCAATAGCATCTTTTCATGCAACAGCAGAGAAAAACAAAGTGATCTTAACTTTTCAGATTTGGGGAATTAAAGACTTTTAAAGACAAATTCAGAGGAAAGGAAGCCCAGAAATATGTCTTGACAGACACATCTGTTGAAACAAATGCAACTTTAAAAATAGAATATAAATACTTGTCAGGCTGTTATTTCTTTGCAAAACCACAAAACAAGTGTTTTGTGCTATGTCAAACATAGTACATTAAATAAGGGTGTAAAAACCAATGTAATGTTTTCATCTGTTTCTTTTCCTTTCTTCCCTGATATGTCAAATATGTTTTAGAGTACTTAAGCTACATACAATTAAAAATGTCTTCTGTAGGAAGCATTTCTCTTAATGAGCAATGTAATGTTATAGAATTAAGTCTTTGGACTGTAACTGGGGCATGCAATACTAAAACCACTAAGGCACTCCAGCAGAAATGTCACAGCTGGAAAAGCAGTACTTATTTTAATAAAGAAACACTGAAGCTGAAGCAGGCTAAGTCAGCATTTAAATATTTAATCATATTTTCTAAAAATTATAGTAACCAATTAAAAGGATCTAAGGAAGAAAATAGAAAAATTTTACTCTTTTTTGATAATTAATTTTTTCCAAGTTTAAGAAATCAAGACACTTCTCAGTTTAGATTGCATTTTATTTTCATAGGGATTCTGTTGGGAGGGGGAGGTTGTGATTTCCCTGATGTTAGTAAGCAGATAATGTTGACACAATTTGATAAAATGCAGCAGATGAAGAATGTAAGAATGACCAGAAATTCATTATCAGATCTCTTAAATTTCATATTTAGAAGTTGTTTCAACTTTAGAATACTCGGTTTGGTCATATTAGTTCTGCAACATCAAAGTGAAACTACCAGGAACAACACAAACTCTTTTCAAATAAACATCTACCCTCCAAATAATGCTCTTCATTAGCCCAAAGTAGAGCAACAATTTACAAAGTGTTTTATAGAGAGTACACCTGTAGCTTTGTATGTTCACAGTAAATAAAGACAGGCTCTGGACCATTCCTACTCTTGGAATTTTAACTGAAGAGATTCTGAGGAATTTCAAATAAACACAATACAAGATGTGTATAAGAAAATTTAAAAATAACCTGCCTAGACTATCACCATTCCTCAAATCCATCTAACTAATAACCATCTTCGGTAGTAATCTAAAATTTGTGTAGAAATATTTTGGTAATAATTATGGGAAGAACTGCCTATAAAACTATCCGGAAAGCTATGTATTCTTATAAGCTCCAATCATGTACATCAAAACACAAAGAACTAAAGAAATTGTTCCTTCTGTTTTAAAAGCCTGCACTTATGTAATGGATCCCCCTCCATTTCGCTACCCTTTGTAAAAGACCATATGTTCCTTTGAACTCCACAAAATCTTATCAAAGGATATTGCAGTAAATAACAGTAATTCAGTCAGAGTGGTCACTCATGCTATAAACTCATTTTGTGCTTGACATGATCTCAGATAAGTAACATCCATGCACGCATCTCAACCATTCTAATATCACTTCATAATTTTGCATGTAGACCATCAGTATGCACTGCCTCTAGGCAGTAGTTAAGGAGCTAAATTGTTTCTTTTCTTGTGACTTCAAGTTTATGATAGCAAATGTTTACAGTAATTTTTTTAAATTACTGGACTAATTAGAATTAGTCATAGTTGAATTTTGCAGTAAACCAGTTGAGAGTCATTATGTAAATTAAAAGAAATTGTTTGAAAATGGTCAAACAAGAATATATTTGAATCTTGAAAAGTAATAGACAAGAACAATTTCTTGTTTTAAATGTCTTTTAGTATCTTTCATATCAGTGGAAGCCTTCTTTATGCTAATAAAAGTAGAAATCCCCAGGACACTGTGTTAGAAAACTCCAAGTACAAAATAATTCATTAATAAGTTTAAAAATGCTTGAGTCACAGTAAAATATTTATAAAAAGAGAACCTCATATCACTTATCTGATAAAATACTCCTTGTTCAGCTGAGAGTTTCGCCTTTTGTGGTTGGGGTCATTCTTGGACAATGATTTGCAAGGGATTCAACAAAACATTAAGCAGAAGGAAGAGGAAGCACAGTCCAAATAAAGAACCATCACAGGTTTTGCAAATCAGAGACCACAACACAACTAATCCTTGAATGTTCTTTCTTTTATTTTGGCAGACGTATTTCATGACCACCGTATGATTAAATTTGACTTAGAAACTTTTAATTTCATCCTATTTCAGATATTTTGCTTTCTTTTCTGCAACATTTGTTTTTTTGCTCATCTGGTCTGTCAAATTATCCTCCTTCATTCAAATGTCTCCTTAAAATTACCTTCTTTCAATGTTCCATCAGTAATATACACTGTCTTTTAGCTTGATCTTTATCTTAAAAAAAATATGCTACAGTAGAACGTATTATGCCAATATCACACAAAGAGAGTAGCACTATCACATCTAAGTCCTGTCTCAGACTATCTCCTTCCTACTTCCTAATAGTTGAATTTATTACAGCAAATTGACTTTTCTGGAACATGACTCCTCTGAAAAGATCTTTCACTGAACACGTGATGTTAAGTGTCCCTCAGCTGAGGAGGGCATCAAATTCAAGTTCTCCTTATACTAAGCATTATCACCTTTATGATATTGCATAAAGGGAATAAACACTACTCATTTTTAGTAAAAGGAGGTATGCACATTGTCCTCTCTCAGCACACTTTCTGGATTTGTCTGTGTGAAATGGCTGTGCAGAGGTTTCCAGCTGAAGATAAACGGTTAGAACGCATTAAGATGCTCAGTGCTACCAAGGTGGGAAAGACTTGGAAGTGAATTACCTGTACTAGTAGTAACTCACTGGCAAAATGTAAGTGCCTACAGGTATTAAATGCCTAAAGAGTCACACTTTTTTTGAGATTTTGAGAACTGTGTCTGATATTTAAACTAGGGGCCTGTATCCATCCTAAATCCTTTGTGGATTTGAGCATTATACATTTAAATATTACAAGAAATGCCTTCCCCTTTCTGCTGTATCTGAATGCAACCAGGGAAGATTCCTCTGGTCCCTTGACAGCCACCTGTGTCCCACTTAAGGAGCAATGGTTTAGACATTTTGCTAGAAAATCATAAAGTCATGCTTAAAAAAACAAATTAGATTTCTATTATATGTTGAGATGTCCAGAATCTATCTCTTGAGCTACAGTCCCTTAAAGACTGTACTTTTTAATTGTGCATTTTACAGTTAAATATTTAAGAAACACTTTTATTTTCTTTCCTGACACTGATTACATGGCCTATAAGAAACATTGGGTAGAAGTTCCTCCTTATGTAGCTTTGTTATTTCAGAGGTATCAAGTTTCATTTTCCTTGACTCTTTCTTTACTTCTATGACCTTCTTACACAGTATAAAATCAGTTTGAATGTTACAGTCATTATTATCCTTTCCCAAAATCACTAACTAAAATCTGAAGTTAGTTTAGCTTTGGATGAGTAGGACATTAAAAAACAAACAAACAAACAAACAAACAGAAAAAGAGAGTACATTATGTAGGAGAACAAGCAGTCCCTGTTTCAAGAGGTTATTAAAATGGAGATTGTGCTGTTTATGAGGACTTCTTTCATAATGCCCAATAGCCTCTACAGACATTGCATTTTCATACTGGGAGGTGAAAGAGTCAAGGCAGAAAAAAGCTCTTCTTATCTCTCTGTAGACTGCTGTTTTATTGAGACAAAGGTGGTATTGGTTAAAATTAGCAGAGGTACTGTATTTCTTCAGGTGTGAGTCTGAACACAGTTTTGATTCAGTAAATGCCTCAGCACTAAAAATTCAAATATTCAAATGCAATTACAGAATAAAGAGGTAAGCATTCTTCTGCGGTGAAGAAAAGAGGAAATTCTGCACAAATGTAGAAAACCACTGACATAGTTTACTTCATTTTGGTTTTGGTGAACACAGAAGAATTTTTAGGCTCATTAACCCCAAAAGATAAGGATATAAATACCAGGTAACATTTTTATTAAAGCAGGAATCGGTTTTGAATAACATGGATCAGGAACTTCAATGCACCTTTACTGCCGTGATAAATATAAAATTGGGGCCAGCAGAACCTGACATAATCCTCTGAAATTCAGAAAGCTAACTGATAATGAAGTGAAAGAGAAAAATCACACAGTACTATCTGCTATGATCTCTGCTTAATATTGCAGATTACATTTTACGGTCAGAAAAAGCTCTCCAAAATTTAAAATGTGACCTTCCAATAATGCAGGTTTATGTAAAAAAAAAAAAAAAAGAATAGCATTAAGATGCAGCAGGGAAAGAAGCTCTGAAATTAGATGCAGGGAAAAGAAAAAGAGAATTAAAAAAGCAAGACAAAACATACAGTTGCAATTGTTGCAATGTGTAGCAATTCCCTACTTATTCTTTTTAATATAGAAGATAAGTGACTAAAAATAATGAAATCTCAGGAAAATTAATGCAATTTAGATTCTTTCTCAATTAATATCATCACTCAGGAAAACACTTAGGATACTTCTTGGGTATTAGGGGAAAAATATACAAAAATTGATTCCTTCATTACTTAGATTTATCCAGGCATTCAGAGTAACAATAATTTTCTAATTACCTTTGATTTCTGAATGCAAGGAAAAATGTTTGTGAAGAAAATCAGATACACCTCCTCCTTTAATATGCTTTTATTAAAAAAAAAAAAAAAGCATAAACCCAAAAATATTTCAGGATAACATACATCACAAGATGTGCTAGTGGATAACTGCAATCATCCAGTCAGTGCCTGCAGTACCTACACATCAGATTTCAGCACAGGACTGTTAGAAAGTCAGTATTAACTTTGTGCAACTTTTTCAGGGGCTCTCTCTGATTAACTCTGAGTCAAAAATCTGCTTTTCAAATTTGTTCCCTTACATGAAAGCTCTCCTGTGAGTTCATTTTCTAGAGAAGAAATGTCCAGCACTTTCAGGAAAACATGCTTACTTCCTGTACTTTAAATTTGACCTAAACTGGAATTTAGGTTGATACTTACCTTTAAAATTCTCACATCTCCCTTGTCCATTGTCCATTCATTTCAAATTGGTGTTATTTCCAAAATGTGTTGTGCTATCAGCACAAACAAATTCAGCAGGAGACAACAGACTCCGTAGACTCAAACAAATCACTGAGATGAGGAGAAAGATTTATAGCCAGATATGGGAGGAAAAAAAAGGACCTTAATGTATGGTTATGTGGAAGTTGTCATACTAATTTCTCCTGTACTCTGCACCAGTGGGGCACAAGCCATTTCTGATGTGAATCAAGCTGCTGTATTCATAAAGGCAGATTCAATGCTAGTAAGACCACCTGAAAAATAATTTTTTTTAGCTTGGCCACTCCCACGTGTTTATAGTTTCTTATCAATTTGGAACTGGGAAATGGAACTGCTTGCAAATCAAGGGGGTGATTTTCAAGCTGTGGGATGAGAAATGGCTCTTGGCAGAGCAGAGCAATCTGACCAGCAGTTACAGCTGAACAAAAAAGTATCATTACAGAAATAAAGCTGGTGACTATCTCGCTCTCTCTGGCTTGGCTAATGCAGTTCATTTCTGGAGTCAGGAAATTCGGAGATGAAGAAAAACTGCTTCTACTGCAAAAAAATAGTAATGATTTTCAAGATGTCAACAGGATTCTGTCATTCCTTGGACAGACACATATTGTTCTTTTAAAAACTATTAGCTAAAAAAATGTGGAGACACATTAAAGTTACAGTTAATATTCCATAATGCATTTAAAATGCTCATTCAAATGTGCACGTGACTACTGAAAGCACAGAATACCAATACTGAAATAATTTTAAGTAAAAATTTAGTACCTAAACAGCAGTCAGCGACCATCACACTAGCTACTTAAGTTTATTTCAGAACAAATTCAACTTTACAACACTAAGTAAGCTTTATTTACTCTTTATAGCTCTTTCCCAAAGGCTGTACAAAATGTCCTTTTTATACACAGTGTAATTTTAAATGTTTTACATCTGACACAATTGCAAAAAGATCTCAAAGTTGAATATACTTTTAATAATTCTAATTATTTGTTCATGTTTTCTAATACTTTCCAATATGTATAAATATTATAGATCAATCTTTTTTCCAAAAAATATAATCTCAGGTATTCAATTAAAACAAAACGATTTGTGGCACAACACTTCAAGTGAAAACACACAGTACACATTTTAAAATAACTGATGTTTTAATAAGACTCATAAGCAAGATAAAGCTGAACCCACAATACTCTATTTGGGAGTTCATATTTAATTTGCCTTACAATGTACTCCCCTAAAAAATTAAAGCTGCAACTGCAACAACCGGAATTATGTTCAACTTGCTTTATTTAAAAGAATCTAAACAAATAAACAAACATGAACCAAAAAAACCTCAAACATAAATCCAAAATAAATTGACTGAGGCTTTTCACTACTTTTTCAGGTAAGCTTTGAATCAGGCTTTAAGTAATTGAATAAAGTAATATTATTTAGAGTTAGAACACTGGTATGCTTTCTTTGAGACAGCTGTTAAAAGGCAAGTTTTAATTTCTGTAATTTCAAATAATTCTTTTAACATAAATGTAGCTGTGGCAACTATCAGTCTTACTCTCAAATTAATTTGAAAGCCTTAACTTTATTAAGGAGAGCTTTTACCTTTGGATATTTACTAGATGTTACTACTGATTTTAACTTTGGATATTATAGGCAAAATGATCAGATATTTGGGGGGGGAGAGTTGTACTTTTTTATTGTCTTGGACAATGAGAATAAAATAGAAACAATTTCAGGAGGGACAGTGCTAATTTACAGAAAATAATGCACAAACTAGTACACAGTTTGCATGGCAATATAGAATTATGAAGGAGGTCTTTTTAGATTTGGTAAAATATTAAATACAATGTACCAATATATGTTCTGAGTTGTATTGCATTAAACTCGGATTTCTACCCTGCATCAAAGACCATCACTAGACTTGCACACTGGAGATCAGACTTCATGCCTCTTTATATATTACTAGAAATTCTAAACTCAAGGGTTGGGGAAGCACCAGAACAGGTTGTCCAGAGAGGATGTGGATACCCCATCCCTGGAAGTGCTTAAGATTGTGTTGGATGGGGTCCTGAGTAACCTGATCTAGTGAGTGGCATCCCAGCCCATGGCAGGGGAAAGCTGGAAATAGAAGATCTTTAAGGTCTCTTCCAACCCTAACCTGCTGTATTATTCTATTATTCTATGAAATAAAGTAATTTTCTGATTGTATTTAAAGATTTTATCTCAAATGTCTTGTTGATTTCTTATTCTAGATTCATGTGACATTGTTTAAAGTAAAAAAAATGTACCACACAAAGGTCACTGTATTAGTTTGGTGGCTAAAATATACTGTGACTTGAAAATATACTAACTTCATGCAGTGCTTAATATAACAGTAAAGACAGCAGAGCCTGAGTATTGCAGAAGTCCCTAACTGAACTTTAACTGAAAGGTCCTCAAAAAAGGCACAAGGGAAGTTAGGAGCACAACTTCCATTGAAAGTTAGTGGAGTAGGTAACCAAACTCCTCTTTAATCAGTATCTCCCACTCATGTGAATATTTATGCAAATACTTTTCCATGTTTGAAAATCTGCTTTGCCTCATTAACCATAAGGTGGTCTAGATTGTTGCAACTTACCACAAAGCAAACAACTGAGTAGGAGAATTAAGGGGATACAACTTTCTTAGCAATTGAAAAAAAACCAAACATTTGAAGGTCCTATTTGCAGATGAATGCTTCAGCAATCCTGTTCGCAGATGTGATGTTTTTTGAAGGTTTGTCTTCTAATATGCAATTGCACAAAGCAGATTGATGGATCAGAATAATTGCTTTCTTTCAAAGGAGGAAATATTATATGTGTGTGCTTATTCAAGACAGAAGTTTTCTGAGAATACTTAAAACTCCTCTGGTATAATAAGAAAAATTACTAAGTATTATTACGTCACTAAGATAAAGTAATATCTCCTTTCATTGTCTGGAGTCGGTTCCTCT
This sequence comes from Myiozetetes cayanensis, assembly GCF_022539395.1. Classification (NCBI taxonomy): domain Eukaryota; kingdom Metazoa; phylum Chordata; class Aves; order Passeriformes; family Tyrannidae; genus Myiozetetes; species Myiozetetes cayanensis. The sequence continues at coordinate 75,060,184 of NW_026086604.1, read as the reverse complement.
GAAAAGAAACCAAGTAGGTTATATATTTCATCTAGTCACTGCAGTGAACTTTACTCTTCTTCTAACATCACTCAGAATTCACCCTTCTCTGTAATTTTCTTGGGGTAATTTTTACCTGCATTTTTATTTCTTTGTGCTGGCAATGTGCAGAAACTGCTTTCAGTTCAAGAAGGTGCTAATTAAAACATAGCTACTTATTGAGGCTGGTAAGTTGTGCACTCAGAAACTAAAGCCCACAAAGACATTTTTTGAATATCTTTATCAGTGGTCTACGCGAACAGAAAGCCTAACAAAATCACCATTAGAAGGAAAACAGTAGATTAATACTTGAAAAAGTATCATCAAGATGTAGTGTTTTCTATTTTCTAGCACTTTGTTTGTGCTAGCTCACACTGAAGGTGTATCTTTGGACACATAGATAAATAAATCTTGCTTCATATTGCTGTACTATAATGGCAAGTTATCATTGAAACCATAAAACAAAATTGCTTCACCTTCTCTACTTCATTAAAATAGCTATTATTTTATGTTATTTAATGTTATTCTTCATATTGAGCTATGAAAGCTACTAGCAAGAGTTGTTTCACTTCTTGAAGTTGCAATAGTTTTGTTTCAGATATGTAACACACTAAACAGTCAATATTTCCTTAATGAGTTATCAACAATACTAGGAACTAAAAAGAGCTTCCCAAACATTTGTCATTCTTACACTGCAATTAAACGAATTTTATCCTTTTACTATTGTTTTACTATGAAAACCAAAGCAAAATAAACTTCTGTAAGAATGTAAACCAAACAAAATAAAACTTTTATCAATGGAACTAGAACTGTAACTACAATTCTGCATAAGCTGACTTTAAAACATAGCAAACATATCCTGCTAGAAGAAGACATTAATTTGAACTGAACAAAAAACCCACAATGAATAATTTACTTGACTAACATCATCTTCAGCTTGCAATGTGTCTGTGAAAAGATAATAATTGCTTTTGTTGCCTTTTGGTTTTCAAAACTTCTGACCTATTAAAATTATCCCCCATAAAGTAACTGGTAAAAGTTAATGATCGTACTTCATAGTGAAGGAAATTTTAATTCTCACAAATAATAATATCACCTTGCATAGGCAAACTACACAGTATGATGTCTTTTGCAAACCAATTCGTTGAACAGACAAGAATAATGGAAAATTCTTCCTAAATTCATGGGGTCATTGTGTTTACATGATAACAGTCTTGAAATTCCACGGAGTCTGAAAGTGATTGGATAGAGAAAAAAGTACCAAGAAAACAGCCCCAGCAGGCTATCAGTTTTAGTTCTCTAAATCACAGAGAAGAATATGTATGTTCAGGTCCCATTCTGAAGAGAATCGGTATGTAGAGTGTGTACTTGGATCAGGGATATGCTGTGGTTCATTTAGCTAAATGCATCCTAACAGAATCACTTTACCACAGTCAGCTATTTTAAGCCATATTCACAAAACCTCTGACTTTTACAGTGTCCTTCATACCTACTTTTTAGGAGAGAAACGTTAGACATATGAAGACAAGAGATATTCAGTTTTCCAATATAAAAAGAACTTGAAAAGTTAAGAAAGTTCCAGTTCACTAAATACCCATTAATTAATTTCCAGTGGAAATCAAAACAGTATATTTTAAATTCAATCATAATCTATTTGGGTTTAAACTGTTGGCCTTTGTTATGAGTTGATAATATGCAACTGTTTAAATCTGGATTAATGATTGGTTTTTTTCATTGACATCTACTACTGAACATCCTCATTTCAAAAATGCTGGTATCAATTCCCAAATGATATGGCTGGACATTACTAGCAAGGGTTGTTTCACTTATTGAAGTTGCCATAGTTTTATTTCTTTCAATAGTACTTTCTATTTTTTTATTTCAGCTTTTTTTTTCTCTCAGATTTTATCCAAGAACTTTAAATTCAAGAACTTTCCTAGATCAAATGTACTTTATATGCTACTGCTGCTGTTGCCCAGTCATTGCTCTGTTTATTTCTAAAAGTTGCTTTTTATCCTGACATCTCTCAAGCCTATATATTCTTCAGGCAATATCCAATCATATTTCTCTAACTTGCCTCTTTCTGTGTTAATTTGTTTCTTCTCACTGAAATTTTTTCTCATAATATTCAATTCTCAACTCCTTAATTGTTGTTGTCCAATAAATATCAACATCTTTCTACTTTATCCTCAAGGTCCTCTCACCGCATAAGTTTTTGCCATGTTTTTTTCCTTGGGGCTTGACACTACCAATAACCCATGTGAAGCAGATATAACAATAAATAAAAAAATGAGTTTTACCTAAGAACAGTTCCTTTGATAAAATCTCTAAATATTGTAGGTTTACATTAATGCATCCATGGCAAGAACAGATATAAAAAGAAATCCATATCAGGCTTTACAAAGACAGGTTTTAACTTTAATGGGTTATAGACTCTGCTTCCTTGATGCCAGTGAGCATTTCAATAGTTCTGCAACACATCGTCATAGTAGAGTAGAGATATCTAAGTAGGAAATTCTTTCAAAGAGGTCCCAACATGTCCATGCTTTCTTTACCTCAACTGCAAAGTCTTATGAGTGGTTGTCTGCTCTGAAAATAAAGAACTGGGTCTTTCTGTCTTTGCATACAGAAAGGCAGTTGTAGGCCTATATTGTAGGCCTGTCTGTAAGGGGAGAGGGAGGGAGAAGAGAAAGTTGGGGAGATCTTATATATTTAATATATATTAAATAAGTATATATTTCAATATTTAAAGGGGTCCTATAAGAAAGATAAAGTCAAACTACTTAGTGGGACCTGTTTTGATAGGACAAAGGGTAATGGCTTTAACTAAAAGAGGGTAAACTCAGACTGGATATAAGGTAGATATTTTTGTGATGAGAGTGGTGAAATACTGAAGCTGGTTGTCCAGAGACATTATAGATGTGCCATCCCTGGAAAAAAATGAGAAAACAGAAGCAATCAAATCCCTACTCACTATCCATTCCTTCCTCTTTCTTAATATAAGGAGGAAGGAATGGATAGTGAGTAGGGATTATCTTTTCAAGCAGATTAAAGTCTATTGTGGGAGATAAAAGATAAATTGAAAAAGGTATTTCTCAAAGTCTCCCTGCTAAGGCTGCAAATTATGCTAAGTACAGTAGACCAGCAACTATTCTCTGTCCATAAAGCCAAACAGTGATATTAAGCTTATCTCCATATGATTACAACCTACCTTCCTCTCCTACCACAGATATCTCATCTATGTTGCCAGCTGGGAACAGCCCCAGCCCTATGCTCTTCACCTAAATCATACGTGGGCACCATTTCAGAGCACACCAGTTTGACAGAGACTGCAACCACATCAGTGTGAGAGCAGAGCAGCTGTGGAGAGGCATGCAGAGTAGAACCCCAGCCAGAGTGTTACCCTTGCTTTCTTTATGTTTTAGGGATAGCTGAAATGTCTGAATCTGGTGTGATTAGTCTGGTAATGAATAAGATACTGAAAAAAATATAATAACCTGATGCAAGCAGCTCATGTTGGATTCTTAAAGCCCTGTTTTCCACAATGTCTATTGCAGGGCTATATCTCAAAGTAATGGAGCAGAAGGAATGAGATAGTAAATACAAATGCCAGAAAATATTCATGGTTATAGATTCCTCTGAAATATTTAAGAGTCTGTTAGATTTCAGCTTAACCTAGGTTCTTATGTTTTATATTGTGATTCATCTATAATCCAAGCATTTTTGAATTAAAAACCATGATGAATCTTCTAATGAGAGACCAATGCCTTTTTTTTCCCTCAGGACATAACGATGCCGGTCTACACTCAAGGCTCTAGTTCATTTTCCAAAACATTAGGTAACCTAACAGAGACATATTCACATGTTCTCTCCAACTTTTATTATGTTCTAACATTAATCTATGTGTAAATGAACAAAAAACCCAAAAAGGGTTGCCAGTATGTTGTCCACTATCTTCCAAATTAATTGTTTATATAAACTTATCTTTGCTCCAGTAGGATTTTTTTTTTCTATGAATGAAGTTTAAATTAATTGGAACTTGAGCCTTACCTTTGTTTTTTGTGTAGCTGTAGAACCCACAATACTCTGTGAACTCATGGAATAGCACTTTGAAGCCAAGTGCATGGACGGCTTTAGAAGAGGTAGGCACTAAACAGGTGAAGATGAATGGGATGTCAGTGAGGAACAAGCTTTTAGGCATGGGTGTAAAATGTTCACAAGAACTCATATTGCTAATTAGACTGAGTTCTGAAGTAGGTATGAAAATACATGATCAGCTATTTCATATTTCACTACAGGGAATGAACTCATTCTGTGAACAAACAGACTTGAAATGATACTTATTTGACACCTATGAGAGTACTACATTTAGAAGTGCAATACAACTGCAGTCTATTTGCAATAACTGAAAAGTAAGCAGTAGGTACATCACATCAAATTAAGATTACAATTATGGATTGTCTTGTGAGTTACTAAGTGTTGAATCTTTCTTTTTTGTTCCCTGTGGGAGAAAATGAATCTAAGATTGTGACACTGAAGAAATAAGTATTTTAATAGCTGCTGCTCCATGGGCTCACTTCCAAACTGCAAGTAAAGCTTAATAGTGATAATGCCAAGTTCTATATGCATAAAGATAAATGTCCTCCACTCAGTGCACAGTTTGTTCAGAAGGCTGCAAGCCATGAGATGGTTCATCAAAATGAACATTCACATTTTATTCAACAAACATATTCTATTTTTTGGTAAAGTATCAAATTCAACAATGTACCAGAACATAATCAAATATGTGAATAAAAGTTCTAATTAAAACTTCTCTTCCCTCAATCTCACTGTTTTTTCATTAGTTTCCCCTCAGTTCCTTAAAATACCAAATGCTTTTCGACGCAGTGGTAAAAATTAAAACATTCACAATAGCAACTTTTGAACAAAATATATTTCAGTTTACAGTAGTGCACTAATTAATTTAATGACTTAGAGAACTCTTCCACCAAAAACACTTTAGAGGTTGTCTCCACATTATAACTTGAGACGCTATATGAGTAAAACGTTGGACTTTGTGCCAAATGTACAAATCACAATTCCTGTGTTTCTGGAGATCTGTTACCATTAATCTTGACAATTATATGAACTTGATTCTGGAGTGATTGAGAACCTTATGGTGTTAGGCACCAGATCAGTAATTATTGGGTTGGAACTACCTTGTGGGGGGTGCCTGTGTGTGCATGGAGAGAGAAGGGATAGGTCAAAACTCACAGAGGTGGGGTGGCATTGTATCTCTCATGGCAGGCCCCTGGAGCCCACATGTGGAAGCCCAGAGTAGCTGTCAGTCACAAACAGCCGCAGAAAACTATAACACATCATGCCTCCTGGAGCCCCTAAGCCATTCTCAGATTGACAGAGACAGTGAGAACACTACCCCTCACCCCGGCCTGGAACCCCAGAGTGGCTGGTGGGTCAGAGACCCCACCTGCAGGAGTTGGCCATAGGGAGAAGATAAAAACAAGGGCATGAGTTTGTTTTGTGTCGTAGCCCTGCCATTTGGATGTGTGAGAGCTGGTCTTCCAAAAGGTTCCAATGGTAGCTACATGATCTGTCTCTCTCTCTTTCTCATTCTCTCTTGCTCCCTCTTCTTATCTTTCTTTGCTCCTTTCTTAATGTTTAGAGTGGCTTGGAGTTGGAGGGATTGGATTTTGACTTAAGTGTTGTGGAACAGTATGTGCTGGGTCAGTATTGTGGTGCAACATTTTGCCTAGTTGGTGTGGTGCCCTTTTGAACTTTTGCCAACTTCCTTTATTTTCTTCCCTAAAAAATAATAAAAGTACCTCTTGGGAACAAGTCTGTGGCTTATTCTCTCGATTTTATCTTGAAGTATTAAAGAAGCCTATATATATATTTTAAAGTAAAGCTCATGACTGAGCCCGTAAGCTTGCAGTTCCTGAGGCTGGAGTGTTACACATCGGTCTTTCAAGGATGTGCAAAATTTCCATCTGCAGACCAGACAACTCATCACATTTTCACCTTTTATTTCAGGTTGATCTAGATGTTCTTTATAGTGCAAAGATGAACAAACTTACAAGCCTGTTGAGTGAGATCAATTGTTTTGTTCATGTGATCACCTCTGCGGCTTTAGAAATAATTAATAGAATTTAAATATGTTGACTAATGTAGCCCAGTTGTCTCACAGCAGACAACTACTGACCATAAATAAAGAGAAATAAAACTTCATTACACGAAGTTTTTTATTTATTTTCTTTTTTAAACCTCAGTTAAGTGATTTTTTCAATATTACTAAAATCAATGTGAAAGGATTTTCTGTAAAGAATTTATCTCATCTTTCCAGCTGATATAACTGACATATAAACATGTATATTATAAATACTTCACTACTTATCAGTGGTTTTCATTTATACCTCCTTTTCTTTTGTCAACAGATTAATTGCTTTTAGTATTTGTCATGATAGCATAGGCCACTTGCCATCAGAGAACAGGGCAGGTAAAGGAAACTAACTTCAGATCACTTCTGACTCTCAAGGGGAGCATTTGTTTTCATAATATTGAAATAGATTCTACTCAGGGTTAACAAATTTCACATTATCTGCACAAACAGGATTAACAGAGAGTATAGAAAGAAGAAACTTCCAGCAAGATTTTTTCAGGTGGTTCATTTTGCACAATTGAGCTAATAATGATTTTTTTATTTAAAAAAAAAAAGTGGAAGAAAATGGCTTGCAACAGAAATTGCAAGCTACATATTCATTCACTGCCTGCTAGTTTTTACAACCAGCAGAAGTAAAGCAGGTAGTAATTCACTTTATAAAGTACATGAACATTTTCAGAAATAAAGCTATCAATTGACAAGATCCAGAAAAATGTTTACTTACAGCTGTAGGAGGAGGACATTTTTTATAATAGAACTTTCATTTTGCATCTAAAGTTTGGGACAAAGAACATGAGATAGATACAGTTCCACCTGACAGATCCACCTATCTGAAAAGCTAAAACAAAGGATATTCTACTCAAACCTTAAGTGGTTTGGGTTACATGACATGTAAGAATACTTGAGAAAGTGGATTTTCATTATCAGTTAAGTAATTGATAATGAGACAGATAGTAAAAACTTAGATTTTCAACTTCAAAGAAGTTTGAAGATGGAACAAAATTGTATTTTTTAAAAATCTAACAATCTAGAAAATTCTATTTTGAATGTTATGTGGCATATCTTCTTTACAAGCTGTCTACTAAGACTTTTGTTAATGTTGAAAATGCTTTTTTAAAAAATGTATTTACACTAAAATTGCTTACTTAAGATATGTGCCTTGGCTTCACTTTTTTCCAGGGAATTTCTGAAAATTAGAAAAATATTTATTTGTATATAGGTTAAATCTAAAAATACTGTTAAAACTGTGTCTGAATGTCCTAAGTAATATATACCTATTATAAATATATAAAAATATATGATAGATATTTGAGAAAATTATTCATTGGAATGCTTTACAGTCTTCGTACCAATTAAATTAAAGAGTGAACCAATATATTCTGCTCAAAGTCTGACAGAATGTAAAAGCTGACCTATCTCATTTTTTGCCTAGAAATGTCTACACAGAACAACTATTGCAACAATGTCTCCTTGTCTCAACTTTAATGAATATAATTTTACAATAGGCCAATTATATAAAATCTGAACATTTTACAGAACCTATTGACTCCTGCACTAGGAAATAAATGACAAGTCTTAAATACAAATAGAAATGTATTCTTCAACACAGGAACAACACTACCTGCTATTATATAATTTTTGAATTACATATTTTTGATATTCATATGCCTTTATGTATAATAAGAGAGAAAGAGAAGATGAAGGCCTTTGATACCTGCTATTGGGCAAGTAATTAAATGTTTGTTTTCTATGAACTTGATAAAACATTGTTTCTCCTCATAACACTAAATTATTATATTTTCATTATTTTTAACTACTGAATATATTAAATGATATTTTTCTTATGAAAAAGGTACTTCCTCCAGAAAATTTTGGTATGGACCTACATATTTTGACTAGAAACAGAGTTGTTCTTAAAAAAATTCAACATCAGAAATGAGAAGTTTCATGGAACTACTGTAACTATGCTCTTCCTCACAACCCTTCACTGAACTATTGCTTCCTAAGTTTTGCATAGTCCCAAAAATGCTACTTGAATATCCCAAACACTTTTTAGTTTCAGTTTTTAGAACTTTGTGGTGCATTCTATTCGTATATCATTGTGAACACTGCAGTTAAAAAAGAAAGGTAGCTTGATGAATGACCCTTAAATATGATGTTTAATCAATTTTCACACTTCTGTATTGATTGGAGAAGTGTGGCGAATGAATTCACCTGCCCCTCACTCATACGATGTCCTGAAGATTTCAAAATTTGTTGCAAAACTTGAAAATACAACTCATACTCAATAGAAGCAGTCTGTCCCATTTCTAACACAACCCCATGAGTCCTTGTTCTGCTGCACTCTATTTTAATAGAGCCATGGCCACAAGAAAAACTGATGTTTTTTTCTTTTATACTCACCTGTTAGGTCATGCTTTCACCTTGGTGCAGAAAGTAGCCTCACACTGGGCATCATTTGCAGCAAAGGAATTCAAGGGGAGACAGACTTTGTCCAGGCAGAACTAACCCTGTTACTTTATTGCCCCATATATATCATACAGATAGGGATCTGACCTATCAAGCCAGGCCAGATGTTTTAATCAGCACACACACCACATGTGCCCACGTGACTGCTTCCAGTCACAAAGAACAATAATGCCTCAAATGGCCTTCCAGCCGGACCTTTTCATGGTTTCACACACAATATTCTTTAGCTCTGGCTTGCTCAGGACCACAATATTTTGCTTTACTATTTTATTCTTCTTCTTTTATTATCCATGAGGTTGGTGTTGTCTGCCCAGCTGCTCCTACAGAGAAGCCTTTGAATTACACTCTCAAATGGTCTTCAGCTCTTAGCTGTGTGCAGGTTAAGTAAATTTAGCCATATATTTTTTAAACACATACATACACATCTGTGTAAACATTCCCACTAAAATCTTTCAAGTCAGTTCTATAGTAGAGGGCACAGTAATTTCAGAGGTGTGCTATTGGCACAAATTGCTAACACATTGGCAACACATTGACAACATAAAGAAGAGAGTAGTTTGAAAGAGGTTACCAGCCCTCCAGGAAGAATGGTCATCTAAACCACCTTATTCTGACAGAAGCTTATTTGTTTATAATTTTTCTTCATCATCTTTTCTCTCTTGAAATAAACAAAAAGTCAAAATTTAGATAAACAAGAATGAGCCCCAGAGATGGCCATTTGAACACCTAAAATTCTAAGAATTTGAAATACCTCAAAACAGATACATGAAGAGGCAGATTAAGGCCAGTTTCTAACACATGAAAATGTAATTGTTATTCAGTTCTGAGGGGTTCTCTTACCACGTTTAACTATTCAAACTATTCAAATTACTATCTTAACTATTCAAAATGCTGTACAGAGCTTTTGATAACATAACACTTTTAGAAAGGTTTTGGATATCTCTTAAAAAAACAAACAAACAAAAAACACATTAATTTTGTTATCATTAGGATATTTGTAAATGCAAGAGGTGCACCAAAATTTGAGATTCTATCTGTATGTCTTCAAATTCATTAATTAAGTTACTTTACTTAATATTATTAAATAAGGATTTATTTTTAATTTTTCTATTATTTTATTTTTTAGTATCCACAAATTTCTCTCTGAAAAACATAATTAAAAACCTCAAGGGGAAAAAAAAACCCATACAAAAACCCCATTCTGAAACAAAGTTTGAACAACCACAGGGTTTTGTAAAATTTTGATCTTTTTATTTTGAGATGTCAGATTCTGTTTTAAAGAAAATAGCTTCAGAATTTGATTTTAACTATTTTTCTAATTATTAAACCAAAACAGTTTCTGTAACAGATTCATTTGTAGGATATTTTCTGGCAAATCAGCAATTCAACTTTTGGCTGCTCAAAGGTATTTCAGATTATTTTCTACCTTCTCTATAAATTTTACAGAGACTGAGTTGAGAGTGAGAGAAATTCCAAAAGACAAGTTGCCCAACACTGCAAATATAAATCTAAATATTCTAGAACAGTCTTTACGTTCTTTGTGCTTTGGTAGTCTCATTATTTGCCATGTGTTCCTTTATATCTTTGGTTAGATCTCTTGGTGTCAAAGAAGATAGAATTTATGGGTATTTTTCTATTTTGTTACAAGGGCTGTTTTTTTATTTTAAAGTTTCGAGAAAGTATGAAATACATTTTTCATAAAATAAAAGATCTTTAATTACAAAAGACAATTAAGAGAAAGCTTCTGTCATCACAGAGTAACACAGCAATATTTCATGACAAAATATTATTTTTTACTTTGCATCTTGTTAATGAAAAAACAAAGTAGTAGAGAATATTACAAGTGGAAGCAAGAGGTGGATAATGGTGAGTGAAAACATAAATCCAGTTATGGAGCCTGAAGAAGAGTAATCAGTAAAAGGTGTAAATATTATTTGCAACTTGATTTAGGTTTTGCAGAGATTAGGAAAAAATCCTAGAGTTTTCGTGTGTAAAAATCCAAATCAAGTTGTACAAATAATAAAACATAACTTTTAAATACATTCTCTTTCCTTGATGCATCTGTGTAGAGAGGAAAGAATACATGCCTAAGTACAAACCCAATATACAAATAAACATTTAGGTGCCTACTAAATGCAAAACAAAGTAATTTTTTTTTTTTATTTTCACAGTTGATAGATATTTTTGTAAATTTTAGATACTGCCATATATCAACAAGAACACTGAAAGGTTTGAATATTTGAACTCTTAGACCATCACCATTTCAAGGCCAACTTCAGGAGGCACATGTTTATGTAAGTTTCTATTAGAAATTTAAAGAAATAATAGACTAGAAAAATTCACCCCTTACCCACTAGGCTGCAGTTTGTCTACGATATTCCAGTTTCTCTGAAGCTGTGAATTTCTCCTATAAGTAGAATGGAAAACCCCTCTCAAAATTTTGGCTATTAAAAATGAGATGCTTTCCAGAGGACATCTCTTCACTGAGCCAGGAAACAAGATGGTAAGTAACTTTGCAAACATGAGAGTCCACATGAAGGAAAAATGAAGCATTTTTCTTAAATTTTTGACTGTCATTTATAGAAAATTCTAGGATTAGAATTAGAAGGGATTACTATTTCATGTAAGCTTGCAAAGAGAGATGACTAGCACAAAGAGACTAGGCATTCTCTTTGTTCTTTTTTGTTTGTTTTTGTTCTTATTTCACTGAAGAAATACTATTAGATTTCAGGTTCACAAACCAGGTCTAAAATCACCAATTCTTCCTTTTCCTCTGACTGTAACAAAATTGCCTCCAGAGCTCTGTAATGTTAGGTGTTAATTATGTGCTGCAATGCAGTACATACTCTGAAAAGCAATATTGCCTTTGTCATTTGTGACTGATTACCCAATTCTGCTTGTGCTTGAAAGAAGTTATTTCCTGAAATTTGCTTTGTAATTCAGTTCATGTGCCTGCTCATTAGTTTCTTTCAAGCTGCATTATTTTGCATACTTTATCACAGAGTCAACAGAAATGTAATGCTAGCAAATGTGTTCACTGAAATACACTTGGTCAGCCCTGCAGTATTCACACAGAGCTCAATACTGTCTCTGCCTCCTAACAAAAAGCTTCTCCCTGGCAACAGCTGTTGTGAGTAGTGCACACTGTATCCTGAGTCCCGTTCAACGAGCAAAACATACTTTGTTTTAGCCTCAGAATTAACAAGTTTTTGGTCACTCCTTCAACAGACAGCGTCAGTCTGCTGGCACTGCACCCCAGCATACACATCTTCCTTGAACACCTCCAGTGGATTTAGTGAGGTGATTTTTCACATAGCTATCAATAGCAACTGATACCCTGTCTGTAACTAAATGTGCATGTGTTTTACCTCTGCACTGAGTCCCAGCTTTTGTACATTAATCATTTCAAGTCTTGCGATTTTTTTATACTTGTTTACTCTTTCAGGTTTATCATAGCAAAACCGAAGAGGCATTATTTGAACTTAGAGTTTAGTTTTCCCACCATGAAACCAAAACATGAACTCTTTGAGATTATGTTACTACTACCATTTTTACTGCTTTAGTATAACGAGCTGAGGCTAAACAGCTGCTAGGCACTAACAGACAATGAATTTAGAGAACAGATCTGGGAATACCTGCGCTATTGGAAACATTAAAAAATTAATTCAGGATTCTTGTTAAGAAAACAGCAGGGACACACAGTACAACTCAGGTGAATAACTCTGTGATATTACAAAGGCCTCATCACAAGACTGGATGAGTTATTCTCTCTTGAAATATCATTTTCACTACATTACTGGGGAGGTAATGGTGGCATCAAAGTGTAGGTTGTAGACACAATTTTAGGAAAATGAATCTACTTATGAAACCAAGAGCTAAAACCAGTCTCATAACTGAACTTATTCTCATTGGGATTGGACAACAAAATTCTTGATTAATCATCAAAATCTTCAATTACCTCTATTCTGAAGCTTAGATTTAATAAACCAGTCAGCATTGCACAAATTGTTTTCTTCCACCTACTCCTTTTTGAATAATTAATATGTATTAAACAAAGAAAACAACAGAAAGTGTGACTTCTTACATAAAACCTATCTGTACCCTTAGCAACTACAGTTCAAAATTTAGCAAAGTCTCACAGTACTGTCTAATCAGTAATATACTCTACCACAGTGGCTTCTAGGTTGTTTTGTACTGCAGGGTATTTTGTTTGTTTATTCTGAGGTTTAATTATAAATGTCAGCCCTAGTATAGAAGACTGATACTGTATCTGTCTGCAGTATTACTGCCTACTTACGTATGCTACCAATCCCACCTATTGTAATAGTGTTCTCCATAGCTCCTGGGAGGGAGATTCTCATACAAATGTTCTATGCAAGTGAGTGAGGTAACCAAAATATACAAGGAATTTCAACCTGTGGATGGTTAGTGTTAACTGTTAAGGCACAGGCTACTCAAAAATTTGCAGAATTTCTGCAAATTTTGAATCAACACAGTACCTGTGATCAAATCCTGGCATTGAACAAGAAGCTCTGGGTTCTTACTTGTTCTGTTTCCACTGACATTCTTATTGTGTGGTCCACAGTGATGAACCAAAACAAAACCAAACTCCTCAGTTATTCTAATCAGACTTATTCCTTACTAAGTCTGGGGACCCATAAACTCAACATTGGCCTGCAGCCTACAATTGTGAAAGAAAGAACTGCCTACATGCTGTTTGTGATTGACTAGATATAGACTGAATAAGAATTTTGCACATAATAATAAAACACATTATACTAAGAATATTATATACACATTTTACAGCACTGATTTGTCCTTCAACACAAATTCTATCCATAAGCAAAGTATTTCAAGAGTTCCACCTCAGCCTAACGTACTTGCCTTTTATATCTACCAGAAATTAATTGTTGCACACAATAATTCAATGCAAAAATTATTTTCTTGGCCATCAATAACTTTCAACTCAAAAGATAATAAATACCCTCACTTATTGAGAATCACTGAAGTCTTCTAAATGTTTTACATACTGTATAATATGCAAATGTATTTTTGAAGCTATGTTTAACATTCAGGTATTTTATCAGTTTGGGTACGTTCCTATGTGGTGTTATAATAACAGTTCTTTTCTCCCATACATGTGATTGTTTGGTTATACCAGTAGTAATCTAGTAACTATTGTACCTTGATTTCTTAATAATGTCACACAGACAAATGAACACCCAGCCTGTAATAATTCTCCAGCTACAGATCCTAACATTAGTTTTGGATATTTAATTCTAGTTCTGTAAATCCAGAAAACTGTAACAAGCTGAAATCTGTTTATAAAAATCGCTTGTTCTTGCTTCTGCACAGTTCATGTGGCAAGGATGCTTTTACTTAACAGAAGCACCCAAGAGAACTGTAAAAACTCAAATGTATCTGGTACACAGATCATCTTCTCAACAGACAGAAGTTCTAGAGCAACATGTCAAACATTTTTGAGAACTAGCAGATACAAGAACTTTGTAAATGAGCTATGAATATTCATTGATCTCTACTCTCAGGTATTTTTCATTCTAAAGTGACTGAAGATAATACGAAAGTCTTACTTGTGTCTTAAATCACATATTTTGTAGACTATTACTAGAATTCCATGGAGCTCATGTATCTATGTTAGCAGATATCTTTCTATATGCAAATTTTAAGGACATAATTTTGATTTTGGCTAAATCATATATAGTTTAATAACATTGTTATCTGTAAATAATGCTTTAGTTCTGTTCTTTCAGATAGTAGATCATAGAAGTCACAGAAAGTTTTAGGTTGAAAATTACTTCAGGGGGTTTCTGGTCATACTTCCTGCTCATAGCAACATCAGGTCTGAGGTCAGACCAGATTGCTCAGCGCTTTATCCATCTGCATATTGACATCTCCAAGGACATAATCTCAATCAAAAACTAGTAAAACTTGTTTTGATGCTTGATGTCCTTGAGGAGGAAAACTTTTCCCTTATATCCAGTCTAAAATTTACCTATTTCAGCTTGTGACCACTGCTTATCATCCTCCCATCATGTACCACTGTAAAGAGCCTGAGTCTGATGAATTCCTTACAGAAAACTGAGAGGTCGCTGTTAAGTTCATCCTGAACCAACCTCTTCTTTAGCATGAACAAGCCCCAGTCCCTCAGCCCTTTCTCCCAGGAATACTTCTCCAACTCTGACCAGTTTGAGGTCATTGTGCTAAACCTGATTCCATTTATCAATGCCTTTCCTGGGAGGTGTGGTGGTGGCAAAACTGGATATAGTATCTAGATGGTATCTCACAGGTGCTAAGCAGAGGGGAAAAATCCATCTCACAGAATCAATCTCTGAGCTGGAAGGGACCCACAAGGATCACTGAGCCCAACTTTTAAGTGAATGGTCTGCACGGGGATCAAACCTGTAACCTTGGTGTTATTAGCACCATGCTCTGACCAAATGAACTAATCTCAGTGTCCTGTCTACATCCTGGTGAATACTATGCAGGATGCTGTTGTCAAGAGAAAACTGCTGACTTCTATTGGCCAAGGTCCCCAGGTTCCTTTCAGAAGAGTTGCTTGCAGACAGATGGGCACCAGGAAGCGTCCTTGCACTGGTTTGGTCCAAGGCAGAACTTTGCATTTGTCACCTGAAAACTTGATGATTGTTTTCTCTGTAATCTACTCCAAGTCCCTGATAAATCTGTTAAACAGAACATATCATTTTTGTACTCCATGTGTCACCAGCATCTGTTGAGTGCCACCCCATTTATGAATGTCCTCTGAGCCCAATCATTTATCCCATCATCTATCCCTCTTATTATCCCAGCTATTTAGACCCTACAGTGGAAATAGATTTAAAAAGGTAATTGTGGAAGATGGTATTGAAAGCCCAGCTAAAGTAAAGAGAATACCCTCTCCTTTGCCCTCATCCATATAACCACTTATAGAATCACAGAATCACAGAATATGCTGAGTTGGAAGGGACCCACAAGGATCATCGAGTCCAACTCCTGGCCCTGCACAGGACCATCCCCAAGAGTTGTACCATGTGCCTGAGAGTATTGTCCAAACACTTCTTGAACTCTGTCAGGCTTGGTGCTGTGACCACTTCCCTGGGGTGCCTGTTCTAGTGCCCAACTACCCCCTGGGTGAAGAAGCTTTTTCTAATATCTAACCTAAACCTCCCCTGACACAACTTCAGGTCATTGCCTCTGGTCCTGTCACAAGACACCACAGAAAAGAGATCAGCGCCTACCCCTCCCTTCCTCTCATGAGGATGTTGAAGACTGTGATGGGGTCTCCCCTCAGTCTCCTCTTCTCCAGGCTGAACAGACCAAGTGACCTCAGCTGCTCCTCATACAGCTTCCCCTCAAGGCCCTTCACCATCTTCATTGCCCTCCTTTGTATGATCTCTTAATAGTTTAGTGTCTTTCTTATATTGCAGTGCCCAAAACTGCACATAATATTCAAGGTGAGGCCACACCAGTGCAGACCAAAGCAGGACAATCACTTCCTTCAACTGTCTGGCAGTGCTTTGCTTGATACCCCCCAGGACATGAGGTGACAGCATGAGGATGTTAATTTACAGGCATAGAGTGCCTTCAGGGTTTTAAACTATTCACCAGGAGCTAATCAATGGTGAAAGGAAGGTATCCTTGGAAGATTTGTATCAGTTTCACATAAAAAACACATTGCAAATTTAGGTATAATATGAACTTGCCCACCAATGAAGAAAGACCAAGGTACCTTGTGTTAGCAAAAATAAAAATGCCTTCAAATATACCCAACAGTGAGAAGGAGAAACCATCAAGAGCATCATCATACTCCTCTCATGAAGGACTTAGGATGCTGAGTAAGCTGTACCAGACTGAGGGGTCTCACTTGAGTGAAATGAGCATGACAGAGAAAGAAAATTCACTGGAAAGTTCATGTACATCTTTTTCTAACCTTACATAGTTTGACCTTGAAGTGTTATCACTGTAAACAAACTAGTATTATTTTTTATGTATATAGAGATAAGACTTTAATTCTAACAATAAATTACTGGGTTTGCATTGGTACAAAGAGTATTTATTTAAAAGATTTTTAGTGTAAAAAGCTGAGGGGAATTCAAACAATCTATTCTATAATTTGAATGGAATGAATTGACAACATTTGTTTTTGTTGTATTTTTTTTTGGTTTTGTCTTGGGGTTTTTTTGGGGATGGTGTTTTTACTTTGTTTTTGTTTGTTTTGTTTGTTGGTTTTGTTGTGGTTTTTTTTTTTAATTTGTTTTGGTTGGTTGGTTGATTGGTTTGGTTTAGGTTTTTTTCCAGAAAAATCTACCCTTTCCAGTAGGATATCCTCCTTTTTAACTGACAAAACTGAACACACATCTATATAACGTAGGTTATACAGTTCTGTATAACACAGGTTTTCCATTCAAATGCAAGACAAAAGGGGACAAACAAAACTCCTGTTTTTCTCAGTGACTGGGAAACAGAATGCTACATTTGTTTATAGTTGTAAGAAGGATGTCGCTCAGTTGGAGAAAAGAAAAATTAAATACATTCTTTCTTTAGTCCTTTAGATAACTATACTTTTCTATTTTTCTCTTCATTTTATTCTAGAGTACATCTGCTTCTTACGAATTAGATTCAAAATAAATGTCCAGCGTATCCAAAATCCAAGGACTAATGATAAACCAAATTATCCAAAGCTTTGTGGAAAATATACTGAGCTCTGAGAAAGAGAACTGTTGACTGCTTTGTGCAACTCATTAAATAATACAAACCATTCCAATTTAGACTCTGTAGGCAAGATTATAAGAAACAGCAGCTCTTGCAGTTTTTATTTATGCTGGGTATCAGAGGAATATGCAGGCTAATGTTAATGGAGGATAACTGTCCTGGACAAGCAATTAGAACTATAGATTCTAATCACCAAACAAAATAGTAGAATGTGAAGCTATTTGTATTACTGCTGAAGCGTCTTTCATTAGACAGGCACAACCCCAATAAACCACAATATTTTTTGCTTTTGTCCAAATCTTTTCTGAAGCACTGGCTACAGTTTCACCAGCCAAAGGAGAATAGCTACTGAGCTGTTGCCAAATTCATAATCCATTGATATAGAAAAATAAATCTATAATCTGTGCATCAATATGTAACAGCATAATTTGGTTTTAATTGGTTTAGAAGTATGATTAAAATTATATTTCATGAAGGATATTTAAAGATATATTTCAGAATATGCCTGCTTATCTTATGCTTTAATTTGTTCTACATGTCCTTGTCAAAAAGAAAATTATTTTCTCCAGTGTGTGTGCATATGCGCATTTCAGTGAGAGATAAATCAAAGTGGTATCTTTGAGAACAGATAAAAGTTACTCACATACCAACCGTTCATCAGAACAACTTGGAACAGCTTAACTAAATTATTCCCTTCATAGAGTCATATATATTTATAACTAGACATATATAAATATCAAATCCAGCACCCTAGGTTAAAACAACTTTTAATGATACCAAGCACTTCAATTCCTTTGGAGACCAGTATTATAAATAATTGTAACATTGTATTTTCATTGTAAATTAGACACATGAACCCTATAGAATGAGTACCTTTGTCTAAGTTTTACAAATGTGTGAATCCAGTAACACAAAGCTTTTATGTAAGTTTTAGTGGGACAATATATTCTCCCATATTATTTATAAAAATAAGAGATCTTTTTGCAATCACCCAGACTGTTTTTTCCCACGTTCTCTTTCATCCAGATTTTTATACTGCTCTGTAAAGGTACTTTTGCATGAAGGTTCCTTCTAGTCTCTTCCTTTTTATTCTGAGTTTTCCTTGGCTGGGTTAAAAACTCAATGGATTGCCTAGCACAGAGTGGTGAATGGATTTACACCCAGGTGGTGGCCAGTCTCCAGTGGTGTTCTCCAGGGCTCAGTATTGAGGTCAATCCTGTTTAATACCTTTATTGATGATCTGGGTGAAAGAATCAAGTGCACCTTCAGTGCACTTACAGATAACACCAAGTTGGACAGGACCATTGATCTGCAGGCGGGATAGGAAGGTTCTGCAAAGGGATCTGGATAGTCTATATTGATGGGCCAAGGCCAGTTGTATGAGGTTCCATGAGGCAAAGTGCTGAGTCCTGCACTTGGGTCACAACAACCCTATGCAGTGCTACAGGTGGGTTGGCTGGAAAGCGGCCCAATGGAAAAGGACCTGAGGGTGTTGTTCGACAGCCATCTGAACATGAGCCAGCAGTGTATCCATTGGCCAAGAAGGCCAATGGCATCCTGGCTTGTATCATAGTGTGGCCAGCAGAACCAGGACAGTGATTTTCCCTCTGTACTCAGCATGGATGAGGCCACACTTCAAGTATTGTGTCCAGTTCTGGGCCCCTCACTACAAGAAAGACATTGAGGTCCAGAAGAGCGTCCAGAGAAGAGCAACAAAGCTGGTGAAAAGTCTACAGAGTAAGTCATATGAGGAGCAGCTGAGGGAGCCAGGGTTGTTTATCATGGAAAAAAAGGAGGCTCAGGGGTCCTTATTGCTCTATACAACCACCTGAAAGGAGGTTGTAGCCAGGTGGAGGTCAGCCTCTTCTCCCAGACGCCTAGTAGCAGAAAAAGAAGACATAGCCTCAAGCTACACCAAGAGCAGGTTTAGGCTGGAGTTTAGGAGTAATTTCTTCACTGAAAGGGTGGTTAAGATACTGAATGACTGCCCAGGGAGGTGGTGGAATCACCATCCCTGGAGGTGTTCAAGAAATGATGGGACGTCGCACTTAGTGCTGGGTCTAGTTGACAAGGTGGTGTTTTGGTCGAAGGTTGGACTTGATGATCTTGGAGGCTGGACTTGGAGGTTTCCAACCTAAATGGCTCTACGATTCATGAAATGAGTGAGGTGGACTTGGCAAGATGTATACAGACAACACATAAGCATACAAGCCATGCAGCAGAGAATATTCCCCCTCAGGAAATTTGCCCTTGGCTACAAATTATAATGAGAAGGGGAGAAAGAAATCTTTCAACATTCTCCAAAAGTTTTTTAGTCTGTTGAAACTTTAAACTCAGATTGTTAAATGCATATTTTCTCTGAAGACTGATTGAAAATTATGATGGTATATAATTTTAAAAAAGTAAAACAAAACATCAAAATTAAAGGAATAGGAGGGGTGAAAGGGTGGAAGATAATTAGTTTGAAAGGACTGAAAGAGAGTCTGTGAGGTTACAAGAAGCTGTAAAATCACACGAGAAACACAGAAACCAGAACACAGGACCAAAGGTACTAGGGGCAGATGAAAGTATAAATAAATCACAGAAATGTGACATCAACAAGGATATGTAATTTAAGACAGGGTGTCATGAGAATGTCTGAAGATAAAATATTAAAGAATAATAAACAAATAAAGTTTAGTATTGAGAGGGAGTTGAGAAAGGATGAGGGGAGTTAAACGACATCTCATTTTCAGTGAAGTAAATAAGTACATAAATAAAAATAGTAGAAATGGTCAGAAACAAGAACAGCACAGTGACAGAAATGCTTATTTAGGAAAATGTGTGGGAAATACAAAGAAATAGAAAATAAATTGATATACTGATAAAGGTCATTAATCTTCATTTTTCCCACTTCCTCATAACATTTTTAGCTGTCATAGGAATTTTCTCCAGACAATGTCCTTGTTTCTGTTGAGTCTGTATTTATAACAGTCACCCAACAAAGTAAGTAATGTTCTATTTCAGTTACTTATTTACAGCATGGGAAAGATTGGATTTCTTCCATTTGTATTAAATAATCAACAAACCAAATCCAAACAAACCAAACCAAACCAACCAAACCAACAAAACCAAAACCAGAAACCTTGTTCTCTCATCTACCTTGGTAGTCTAGGTTATGTTGCAAAATTGCAGACAACATTGGTTTAGGATTAGAGTCAAGTCCTTAGATTGCTAGGCTTTTATGAAGACCATTAAGTTAATTAATCAGTATATCCATCCCTAGCACAGATGCAAATCTGAAAGATTAGCAACTGATTTCATTCCCTTTTTTCCACATTGAAACCACATCTTTCCTCAATTATATGCCAAATTTAATAGAGTCTACTTCTTCATTCCTACTAATTTCCTCAGTTTTATACAGAGCATGGTGTAAAATGAAAGGATTCCTAGTCACCATCTACTGCTTAGAAAATGATAGCAATAGCCATAAGTTCTAGGAAACCTGTAACACGTGGAGGAAGTCATACTTACTCTATACTTGAAATCCTCTCCCAGGGAATGGGACAGTAAAGACGACAGTTTATGATATGTCCATGGAAGATGAATGAATCATAGATGCTGAAATCCCAGACTGCATCACAGAAAGGGAAAATGGACTCAGACCCACTCACAGAAGCAGAGACCTTCAGTTTCCACCTTCTTTGGGAGTGAGAGGATAAAGAAGGTGTTGGTATAAAAAATATTATTCCTGCAGAAACATTTTATATCTGGCCCATCTGCAAGCTCCTCCAAAATATAGGATCAAAATGCACATCTAAGAATGAGGATCTTAGAGGCATTGTTTCTTTTTTCAGACCATCAGCTATGCTATCACTCATGTACCATGTTATTTCCAGCTTCCTTACAGTTACTTTATAGTTTGTTCCATCTTGAGTTAAGCCTCTAACCCTTCTGCCTTCCTGCCTTTCTCTGGATAAATGCATCTCCATTTATCTCCATCCACAAGTCCCTTCTACTCTTATCATTATAACAATTATCATTAAACTCATGCCTGCAGTGTGAGTTCATTTTTTACTGAATACTTTCCATTTTTTTGCAAGAAATAGTGGCAGATTCTCAATGGGTTAAGTTTACAGAAGCTAAAGACCATCTGAGGTAATTTCTCTTTTTGCTAAAATGTACATTTATGCTGTGAGAACTGAAGCTATTTGATAACCAAAAAGTTAATTACCACTGAAGATATCTTGCATCATCTACATATATTTATATTCACAGAAGAGGTCTTCTGATCTTTATTAAATATAAAAATTTAAAATTCTTGACCAACACACCAGTAATTATTGGCCTAACACAGAACCAGTATGAAGGAGGAAGAGAAAAATATCTCACTAATGCACAATTATTTTCAGCAAGCCATTTAATAAGAGTTTTGAGCCATGCAGAGTATGAAATTCTAAGACTGATTAGTCTTAAGATTATAAGACTCTCGTATAATGTCAATAAATAAGAAACAAATTTCAGAGTGGCTAACATTATTTTGCTATCACATTAAAATGCAAAGATGTCTAAAAGCATAGCCATAAGGCCAAGATTCTAGTTAGTTATGAAGGTGGTAAAATTAATGTAGATTATATTTGCCCTTTCAAGCTAAATAATTAAAACTGGCAATGGCATTAGCATTCTCATTAACTTTTGAATAAGCAAAAATCACCAAAATTCCTGTTGCTACCTGCTCAGAAAATAAATCAGTTATCAATACCAGTAAGGAAACTAGGATTTTAAGGCAAATTCTTAAAGATGAAACATTTTTTAACAATGTTCTTGAGGAATTCAGAAAAATTAACTGAGAAAGAAGAAGAAATATAGTAGATGAAACTTCTCATATTATAAATATTCATAAATATGGCTGAGCCCTTGGCAAAATCTAAAAATAATTTTTCATTGAAAAGTAGGTTTCTTGTCCTGCACATACTCACTTTTTGTATCCTGCATACTTCTACTGTATCTTTTATTAAATGCCTTATGTAAAAATATAACTATTTATTTATTGTAGGGCTGAACTTTTAGTCATAAGCAAACAAAAAAATTCCATACTTAAAAGGTTAAAACTAAGCTGGGAAGCTATTGATATGCCATCAGGACTTACACAACTCAAAATCAATAATCCCAATAGGTTGAAAAGTGACTGAGCAAGTACCTCAACCTTTTTTATGTCCCAGGTACCCAGGTCTCACACTTTCTTCCAAAGAGGACCCATATTTTCCCCAGTCTTCCCTTTATCTAAAGCTGTAGAAGCTTTTCTTGCCTTTGACAAGGTTGCCCATGTTTAATTCTATCAGGACTTTAGTTTTACTAACCTGATCCCTAACTGCTCAGACAATGTTTCTGTATTCCTCCCAGGCTACTTGTCCTTGCTTCCACTGTTTGTAGGCTTCTTTTTTATGTTTGAGTTTGTCCTGGAGCTCCTTGTTCATCCATGTAGGCCTCCTGGTGCTTTTGCCTGTCTTCATCTTTTCTGGAATTCACCACTCCTGAACTTGGAGGAGATGGTCCTTGAATATTAAACATATTTCTTGGACCCTTTGCCTTTCCAGGGCTTTAGGCAACTGTTCTCTACCAAACAGATCCCAAAGAGGCCAAGGTCTGCTCTCCTGAAGTTGAGGGTAGTGAGCTTGCTGTGCACACTCCTTGCTTTCCTAAGAATCTTTAACTCCACCACGGCAGCCCAGGCTGCCCTTGAGCTTCACATTTGCTACCAACCCCTCCTTGTTGGTGAGACTATAGCACCGTAGCACCTCTTCTTGATAGATCCTCCATCACCTAGAGATGCAATTTATCCTTAAACGATCCAGGATGCTCATGGAATGCATTATGCCCTGCTGTGTTATACCTCCAATAGACATGCAAGTGCCTGAAATCCACCATAAGGACCAGGGCTTGAGAATGTGAGGTTGCTCCTATCTCTCTATAGAGGGCTTTATCCACTCGGTATTCCTGGTCAGGTTACCTGTAGCAGATCCCCACTAAAATATCACCTGTCCCTGTCCTCCCTTTAATTCTGAGTCATAAGCTCTTAGTCAGATCTTCATCCATCCTCAGGCAGAGCTCCACGCACTCCAGCTGGTCATTGACATAGGGCAACACTACCTTCTCATCTCCCCTGCCTGCACTTCCTAAAGAACCTCTATCCTTCCATTCCAGTCCTCTAGTCACAGGAGCCATTCCATCATGTCTCTGTGATGTCAGTAAGATGACAACCCTGCAGCTGTGCACATCTCTCTAACTTGTTTATTTCTCATGCTATGTGTGTTTGCATAAAGGAGTTTAAGTTGGGCCCCAATGAAGCAATTTACTCTATGGGGTATCTGGAATTCCTTTGTGCTGAAGGGCTTTGTGCCCTTCAGGTGATCTCCTGCTGACATGTAATCCCTCTCCAAACTCTTTGCATCTTTTTCTGGCCCTGGCATCATACTGGTAGGAGTGGGCTGGATTGAGGTTCCCCTTCCCTGGCAAGTTTAGTTTGAAGTCCTCTTCACCAGCTTGGCAAGCCTATGGCTGAAGATGCTCTTCCCTTTCTCTGATAGATGAACCCCATCAGCCCCCAGAAGACCAGGTTTGCCAAAGCAAGTTACATGGTCTAATTAGTCAAACTCCTTGCTGTGGCACCAGTTCAGTAACCATATGTTGCTAATTCACCAGATTTGACTGGCCCTGTTAAATCCTTTCCCTCTGACCAGGAGGAATGATGAAGACTTCCAGCTTATATATGACACTTAAAAACTTTGGAACACAAAAACATTGCAGAGGAATGAGGACATAAAGCAAACATTCAAAAGAAACACCAGTTTTAAAGTGATGAAGTTATGGCTCCACTGGAACTTCACAAGTTACAATTTAAAAATATCATGTGCCATTTTTTCCTACAAGTGAATGATCGTGCAACATTTCTATTCAAAGTCAATTAACACACAACTCTAGAGCTTTGTTGTTATACAAAGCATGAAATGATGGTAGAATCCCAATTTCATGGGCATGGACATTGTCACCAAAACTTCTTATTAATATATGGATTGCTAAATAAAAATAGCAAGGATATTAATTGGGCAGTTGCTTTGTGTGGTATAATACATTACCACAGTATTTACTTCATATTTCAGAGTATTTACTTCATATTTATGTGACTGTGGATGGGTTTGGGTTTGTTGGGTTTTTTTCTGGAAAATTAACACCAAAAATTATGCATATAATCTTGTCTGTGTTTTGGAGACAAGACCCAATGTTTTTATGCACTGATGGCATCTCTTGTGGGACAAAAGTAAAGATAAAGATCATGTAGCTCAGATTAGTAGTCAAACTTATCTGCATTAACATTAAACTGAAAGAATATTGTGGAAAGGAGCCTGCCTTGTAACTATGTATTTCTGATCCAATATATGTTTTCAATAGAAGAAATTGTAATTTCAAATTACAAAAGAATTTCAAAATAAGTAGAGCTCCATCATGTCATTAGAGGTTCATAAGATATAAGCTTCTTGTGGATTACATCAGAGAAAATAGATATTACTCTCTTTATAGCTACCAGACACAACTTCAGTGTTTTATACTGCTGATGAAATTATACTCATTTTAGGGGATCTATAACTGCGTGTGTAACTTTTCTACACATTTTTATTTCCTCTATCAAAATATTTTTAATCAAATTTAATGGTCTTTCAAATTGTGACTTATATAATGACAAAGTGAATTCAGGCAAAGGTATTTAAAATCATTTATCTGTATATTCATAAAATAGAATTTCTCAATAAAATATGATCTTGAGATATAAACATTTTGAATTATAACAGTAAAATGGGCATTAGTGTAAAAAAGATTTATTTTGAGAAATTACATTAAAAGAAGACAGAGTCAAAGGATGACATCCAAACATAAGAAGATATCAATAATATATTTTCAAAATTTCATCAATAACACAATATTTCCAAATATTGACAAATGAAGAATTGTTTCAATGGCTGTAGGATTTTGTAAATAACGTGAAAATATATTATCTAAATTATCTGAGCAGAGATGGAAAAAATCAGTAAGAAACATCCTTATTTCTGAAGCATAAGGTCTCTCAGTGTTTTGCTTTAATTTACAATTATGTGTCTCTCAGTTGAATTCCTGTAAAAATTTCAAAAGAGACTCTAGAGATAACTTTATGGTTATAATGCAAACCTATACTGGAGAAAAATCCTTTTATGTTACATCAATATTTTTACCTGATATAAAAGACAGAAACTGTGAAGAATATGTTTCAAGTATCTACAAAGTACCAAAAAAAAAAAAAAAAGAACAGAAAAGAAAGTAAAAAAGAGTAAGAAGGTGCTGAGAACTGCTGAGAACTACTCTTTTTAAAAACCTAATAATCCAAACTTTTTAGTTTATGCTTCAAAACTAGTGCTAGTAAGGTCTGGCAAACAACACGAAAAATTGTGACTGGACTGCATTACTCCCTCCTCCTACACCTGATGAGGCAGCATCAGTACTTACAGATGCTTTCCTAGCCTGTTCTTAAGATGGTTTGTGATGGAGATGCCACTGCCTCTTCCTCAGGCACTTTCAGTGTTTCACTAACGTTTATTTTTCTAATATTTTACTTGCCTTGACTTTGTTGCAACAGAAGTCCATTATCTCACGTTTCTAGCTATCGCAGACGTGGATGATACGTCATGTCCTTTATTTTTGCATTTCCAAGGGATGTCCAAATCTCTAACCTCAAAGAGCAGTGCACAGAGCTTGCCACAGTGTTTGCAGGAAAGCCCTGCTAATCCAGAGCAGACCAAAAGACAATGTACTCAGCAGTAACCATTGTTTTGTGCTACACATAGCCCTCAAGTTGGAGTGAGGAGAGAGAGCTGCAAAGGGGAGGCTTTGTGACCCTTTCTGAAGAAAGACAATATCCTTGGAAAGGCTGCACATATATTTTTTTCCACGGAAGTTTTATTTCATATTTCTTGTAGAGTACCTTTCTCTTTAGTTTTTTCCTAATACAGTGTTTGTGACTCTTTCAATACTGCTGACATCCATTCTTCAGCCTGTGACATTTTAACTTCCTGGTGTTTTTGTAAAGAACTGTTCCTCAAGCTCTCACTCCCAGTTCTGTATAGATGCAACTAATTATTCGTGTGTTAAGTACTTTGCACTTGTCTCTGTCAAAATTCACCCTGTTTTTTTAAGCCATTTCCCAAACTGTCCAGACCACTTTGAAATCTAATCTAGTTTTCTCCCACACTTACAGCTTTCTCCAGGTTTGTTTCAATTTCAAATTTAGTAAGTATATTTTATATTTCATTTATATTTTACCCTGGCCAGTAACAGTAATAAGGAATACTACACCTCCAGAATGCTGTTCTTCTTAGAGAATGATTTTGATATGGCCTCCTCTTTTGACAGCAAAGCCTATTAACTTTCTGCAAATGTCTTTTTTCAACATGTTGCATCTGTGCTGTAATGCCAATCAATAGAAAATGTCCTTTCTTTAAGAAAGCCTTCTGCCTTTCAGAAGCACTATTTAAGGTCAAGATCTGTGCTACTTGCTCCTTTTCTTCCTCTCCACAAAGCTTTTTAACTGGTAACAAGATGTTCTTGTCAAATCCATGTTGGCAGTTAGTACTTTGCAGGTGCTTACAAATAGTTTCACTGCTTTATCATGTTTCAAGGAATTTTAATTTAACAGGGTATTCTGTAGTTCCTTGAGTATTCTTTCTGTCCTACCCCCTTTTTTAAATTAGCTTTTTTTATTATTATTATTTAATAAGAACAATGAATATACACGTTTTTATCTGATGGCATTTAATTTTCTTGACTTTCTGAAAATAACTACTGCTATTAGGCAATCTGAAGATGTGACTGATTAAATAACAGACCAGCCCACATAAACTCCAAGCTTAGTTTTGCACAAATAAAATAACAGTTCTCAAAACTCTTTTAATTATTACTCAGAGAATTTCAGTAGGTCTATTTTTCTGTAAGTTTAAATCTCAAACCTCAGCTCTTGTATTAAGTAACATCTGTCTCATACTTCTTGTTGACTTTTCTGAAGATGAATAGCATTACAGACCTTTAGAGGCTACCTGATCTGCCTGACCTGTCCTGTCACTACTTTGAACCAAGCCCAGATGGATGCTAATGAAACATAGTCCTTTACAGTACTACTCAAGGCATGCAAGTTTTTCTGTTTTGGTAATTAAAACATAATCTTGAACTTGAATCATATTGATTCATAGAAGCAGAAAATAACAGCTGTCTTGTTACTTTTTAAAGCTATTTGTTCACTGCGATAAGTTATTACTGAGTACAGAATCCCAGAATCATTAAGGTTGGAAAAGACCTCCAGAATCATTGAGTCCAACCTTTGACCAGTCTTGACCTTGTCACCTAGACCATGGCACTAAGTGCTGTGTCCAGGCATTTCTTGAACGCTTCTGTCTTGGTTTGAGACAATTTGGAGGGGTGGAGACCACAGACAGAAGTTTCCTCCCTCAGATTCAATACTCCTAGTTACTCCAGTGCAGAGACAGAGACCAAATACGCCCAGCTGTAAATGAAAAAACAACTCTTTACCAAGAAAAATATTAATAACAATACTGATGAAACTGGTTAAACCAATCAGTGAGGAGAAACTTACTAAGCCCTGCACACCAGACTAAATCAAGGTGGTGGCCAACCTCCTCCACATGGAAAAAATACATATGGCCACAGGACAGAGACAAGATGGCCACCCTTCCACATGGTCTGCCTTCCCTACACCTGGAAAATCTGGCAGGAATGGTTGGAGAGTCAGTGCTGAAGTGAGGCCACAGTGCTGGTACAGGCAGTGGGAGCAGGGCTGTGGACTCCCCAGGCTACTGGAAGGATACACAAGACACTCATTGGATCCAGCAACGAGACTTGGCTGTTGCAATTTCTATGTTAGTTGGTTGAAGTGGTGGTTGTAGTGCTGTCAAAGTGTTGGTCACACTCCAGATCCATCAAGGTAGTGGTGGAAGCCCCAGGTAGTCAGAAAAGCTCTGTGTAGCAAAAGAAGAAAAATCCAGTGTTGAGTGAAGTCCTAATGTGGTCCTTTATTGGGCTGAGGCTAGGTGGGAATGTCCCACATACCTCCCCTGGGGCTATTATGTCAACACAGGTGGATCCATTGTGATCCATCAGCAGAGATGAGTATCTGCAGGCTATGTTTCCTGATGCTTCCCTGGAGGGGAATTGTCACTGCTGAGTCATTTGTGTAAGGACAAAGAAGCAACACCCAGCTCACAGCCTGAGGAGGCAGGTGTGCACACCCTAAGCGCTTGGGTGGTTACTTTGTACACCATCAGTCTGAGTCATCAGCATTCCCGTCCTTCACACCTGTGGATATGTTTTCCTCCTAGAATAATAGTACCACCTTTATCTCAAGTTCCCATCACAGTCCAAATTAGTAGGCATATTTGGGGTAAAGAGAAAAGAAAAGGTGGATACCAGAATTTCTGTGCAACCCAGGACAACCTCCAGGGATGGTGACTCCACTATCTTGCTGGGCAGTCCATTCCAATGCTTAATCACCCTTTCTGTGAAGAAACTCTTCTTTCAGGTAGTTCTAGAGAGTGATGAGGTCATCCCTGAGCCTTCTTTTCTCCAGGCAAAGAAATCCCAGCTTCCTCAGCTGCTCCTTATAAGACTTACTCTGCAAATCCTTCACCAGCTTCATTGCCCTTCTCTGGATACGCTTCTGCACCTCAATGTCCTTCCTGAATTGAGAGGCCCAGAACTGGACACAGTACTTAAAATGCAGCCTCACCAGTGCCTTGTACTGTCCCCAGAAGAGAGAGAATCTCTCTTCTAGTCCTGCGGGCTGTACTATTCTTGATACAGGACAAGAGTCTCAAAGTTGTTTTTCAAAGCTATCATGCTCCTACAAGTACCAGGAGAACTGGGAAGTGTGTAAGAGAAAGAATAAAGCTAGTTCACTTTCTGATTGAAAGCAAGACATAATTAAGCTTTATCTCCATCGTGACATAAAAGGTTTTAACAAAGATTTTTATCCATTGTGAGTGGAATAAACCAGCTACATATGTTGCATAGGAACTGGGGAAACAACATTCCGGATCATATAACACCTGTGGCCACTCCCCTGGCAAATATCAGGGGAAGCACAAGAGAGCGGAGGACACTGCAGTGATAACAGGTGTTGGGGACATGCTAGGGCTGAGAGTGTTGTAGCAATGGGAAAATAAATGATGGGAATTTAAAAATCCATACAGAGTTAGATATCATACTTCTACCACTCATGAATGGATGGTGTCTTTGTAACCATTTAGCAGTATTGAGAGGATTGTGTTAAGTATAACGGACTAACTAACATAAGCATGGAGGAAACACTGCTAGAAGTAAATAAACCAGATTTTATTGTTGCTGTTACATCACCACCATCAGAATTAAATAAGCCAGTTTCCATATATTGTCTTTAGTGGTGAGACAGACATAGAGAGAACTTGAGCCCAAATTTTAAAGTGAAAAATGAAAGCCTAGATGGATTTTACATAAGGGTCCCTGTGGAAAAAAAAAAAAAAAAAAAAAAGTTTAACAACAAATCCTACTATAAAGACCTTTAACTACCTTAGAAACAATGTTTCGGAGGTGATTTCTAGCACACAGATACTACTAGTCTCTGTGACTTATGTAATACTATGTCCAAGTAATTTATATGAGTAAATCCTGTACTAGGAGTCCTAATGTTCTGCAATGGAATCTCTGATAGTAAACTGAGATGTGAGACCAAAAGCCATATAGAGCACATTTTGGAATGATATATTCAAACTTGAAATTGAAGTCTGGATAACAAAGTCAGTTCAGTAATAATATAACTAAATTGCTCTTCAAATCAGTGACATAACTCCCATTAAAAATGGGAAAGGGATGCTATGAACTGTGGTATTCAGAAGAAATGCCACTGTGTTAAGAATGGAAACATACACAAGTCCTCTTGTGAAATTTGCCATCTCCTGCTTTGGTGGAAAGGTGTTTTTTGTTGATTTATGCACTAGACTCTGAAGTGATTCAGATAATATAAAGTCAGGGTTACATTATCTATACAAAGTTTCTAAACCAAGGATTCCCAAGTGGGGAGACAGCAGCACAACAGAAAAGAAACATAGTACTGAACTTCCGTCCTAACTGAGCACATCTCAGTCAAAGGTTAAGTCTAGTGTTTCTGCTGTGCAACAAGAATTTTTGAGAGCAACGGGCTTATAGCAGTGGCTCTGTGAAGGCCCTGCAAGGCTCACTCTACCCTTTATTTCAATTTCTTCACTTTTAACAGAAAAAACTTAGATCATACATTTTTCTTATCAGGTGACCATTATTTTCTACTAGTAAAATAAAAATGATTCTACAATTTCTATTAGATTCAGTGTAGATTCTATTAATTAGTATAAGTGGCAACATGCAGCATGAAACTTGAAGCTAGAAGAGAAATAGGAAAATGCCTAAATTTTTCCATTTTATGGCTTGGTCTGTGTACAAAAAAAATAAAATAAAATAAATAAATAAACCTCTGTAGGTTTACAGACTACTGACATCTCTGTGTGCAACAAATTGCAATAAAAATCAAATTACCAGTTTACATACCAATATTCTCAAGGCAGACCTGCTTTAAAAAAATGTTGGGAGCTACAACTCTTTATTATGTAGGTACAATAAGAGCCAGAATATTATCAATCTTTGAATGGGATAGAGCACACACTGCTCTTCAGAAAGATAACGTATTTCTTCAGGTTTGATCTTTAGAGGTATCTAGAGATCTGTTGCAAAACAGAACTTGGTAAACATACAGATATACAGCACCCTACATCCCCTTTGCTTTATTTTCTGTCCTAAATAAGTCTTCACGGCTTTACACTGGGTAGGAAGTTTTAGACCCCAATCTATCAGACAGTGAAAGCACTTTATCAAAACCCAAGGCAAACTAAAACAAACAAACAAACAACCAAAACCAACCAAACAAAAAAGCAACCAAAAACCCACAAGCAAACAAAAACCAAAACAAAAACCAAAACCAAACAAAACAAAAAACCCACTCAAACCCACCTCATGAAAGGAGGAAACAGAGTAAGAAAGGCTTTTGTATGTGAATCATATTCAGTACTCTCCACACTCCCTTCCCTTTTAGCAGGTAACCATAGTTTACTCTCTTCAGTTTCTTCACTGTTGCACTCCTGCTTCTTCTGTTGTTGACCACTGGATAACTAAAGTTTTAGCATGTTTGGTTTGTTTTTAACAACACTTAGTGAACTTTACAGTTTCCTTCATTTCTGTGACATCTACAAACAGATCTTTCTACAGCTCCTGATACCTTTTGCATCTACTGACAGATTCCTTCTAATTGCTGCAGCTAGGAAACAATGAGACAAATCTCTTCTCATTAGCAGTTTCTTCTGGTCCTTTGACTGTTTCTGTTTTTAACTGCTTTAGAGACGAGTTTTCCCTTCTAGTCATGTCATATTACTCTAAGTAATAAAGGTCTGGTTATATGCATGTTGATGTAGTCATAAGCACTATACTTTCGCAGAAATAATTTCTTGTCATATTTCTTTTGCTATTGAAATTCCCTAACTTTCATTAGTCATGAAATCCTGTTAACTTTCCCTAGAAACCCTCATAGCCTTATGATGGTGTAAACAACAGAAGAAGAGACATATCATCTATCTATATCGATATCTCTATCTATGTATATCTATATCTCATATATATATATATCCCATATATATAGATATCTCTCATATATATAAAATCATATATGCAATGTACAATTTTTATAAATATACATGCAATATGTGTTAGAAGACATCTGCTAGGATTGAGTTATTAATAGAGATAAGATAATTCACTCTAATATCAGATGAATGAATAAACAAAGCAAAAGACCTGAACTGCAAAGCTATTATAAAAGGTAAATACCTAGCAACCACAAAAGGAAGAGAATAAGGAAAAAAACGATCTAAATTTTGACATCAATTCAACCTTTGAATTATTGAAATAAAGACAAAAACTATCCAAGAAAAAACAATGACAAACATCTCTCTGTATTCCACAAATGATTGTTTTGGAGACACACCTTAGTTTAAGGGAAACAGATGTTTATATTGATGGCTATAGATATAGCTTGGCACAAGGTTCAACTATGCTAACTAACTGAATTATGAGGCATCTCAAGTATATTCAAATAAGCAGAAAATGTATTTCCTTGAAATTATGGTTGAAGAAAAGCCTAAAAAGATATATGATGAATTACCACTGCAGTAACTCAAGTTTTATTCCAATTTAACCATGTGGAATGTTAGAATAACTCCATGTGTACTTGAAAAAAAAATAGTTAAAAAATCCCCTTTATGTGCCAGGTCTAAATACTGATGCTACCTTCAATTAATCAACTCTGCATTCTCACTATAAACAAAGAAATAACCTAATCTGCTGAAAGGGAATTATTATCAAAAATAGAATATACTGTCATTTTATCATGTGGAACACAGACGATTTTAAATAATGATAGAATAAACAAATTGAATTACTTGCATCATTCCAACTAATAATAGATTTTTTTTTTTAAATTGTAAAATGTACTGTCTTTTCAATGATTAGCAAGGCTTCCAGGGAAGAAGTGCCAGAGTCTAACAAATTCTGTGCTTACATTCTGTGTGCTTTGTGCCTATTTCGGAACAGCTATAACTTAAGCCCCTAGCTCTTTAGGTTGTGAAGGAAAGAAAAGATAATTTCATAATTAATGATAAGCTCTAATCTAAAGACTCAAGGTCTATTGAATTTGTCAATGCAGAAACACTTAAGAAAGTTAATCTGAAGTAACTTTTAAAATGGGTTAATTAAAATTAATTTAAGTCATGTATTGATCCTTTTATTCAAATTTTCAATGTCTTTAATTCAATGTAGTCTACTTCAGACTTCAAAGTGAATTAAGCTAAAGTAAATTAGGGACATTTTTATTCTGAATAGGTGTCTACACTGGGATTAATGCATTTTAACATGTTTAACATTTGACATGCACAGGTCTACAGAAACCGTAAAAAACCCTACAATGAATTATCTACTTCATGACAGCTGCCTCTGTTCACATACTTTCTCCATAAAAAATTCAATTTAAAGTAATCTTCTTGCCTTGCAATGAGAGGGGGCAAGCTGGTCATTCGTCATTTGTTCATATCTTACTTTGCCATATTGGGTATGTCCTTCTTATTTCCACACTCATTTGATTTAGACAAGCTTACTTGAGCATCCAAGACAAGTACTTTTTGGATGCAATTAAGTCTGAATGAGCTCAATGAGAAACTGACTTCTAAACCCAAAATAATGCTATTTTGGAGTTTATTTGTGTGTGTGTGTGTGTGTGCTGCTAATCTTTCTTACATGGACAGTTCATTTTTTAAAAAGATCTTAGGAAGACAGCTTTGGTGAAAAATTGTTTATCACTCCTGAGCATGGTAATGACAGTGCTTGTCCTCCTTTCTGAGAAGGAAAAGCATGTGACAAATGCCGACCTTTACATTTCAGACAAAGTTTTTGTGTAAAGGCAAGAAGCTCATTTCCGTAAATGTTATTTTTCTCTATGCAGTTATTTGACTTTCAGAAACCTAAGAATTAAAGTTGTGATTTTTAATAAAAAACCCTAATCTTATCTTTTAAACTAAGTATAAAAATAGAACAGTAGTAATATTTCTTTCAGTACTTTGAAAGCCTAATAAATTACTGAAATATGATGTTCAAAATACAAGTAAGTTCCTGTTTTAAAACCTTTTTTCCACGGTATTATGGAATTTTTTTTGAAAATAAAAGTAAAACCTAATATAAAGGAGCTCCTGTAACAGCCACTACCATGACTAACATGTTACATTAGGGATTTTCAGAGTTCAAAGCAAGAGCAGCTGTATCTCAGACTAAAAATACATCATTATTATGATGATAGTTTTGAATGAGACTTAAAACAAATGCACCTATAATATGTTCCATGACACAAAGCAGTAGGACGGTGGTGGAGTGTTGGCCAAATTTTTGCGCTTCTGAGATTAAGATCGTGTCTGAATGGATTCTCAGTCAAAAGGATTTGAAAATTACCTAGTGCTACTTTTTTTAAGGGAATATTTCCTTTATTTTTTTTTTGGCCCTACAGAAGATGACATGGAATAAAGAAAACAAAGATATATAAGAATAATACCACAAGGAAAAGTGGAAGAGTCTGTTTTCATACATAAAAATTCAGCAGTGAAAGGCAACAGTGAGATGTGGTCCAGAAGAAGAGAAAAATCTCTATGGCGAATTTTCATCTTACCTTGGCTATTCAACAGGCAGAACCAGAAAGACAGTTCAGTGCTATCTTCTATGCAATTCTATTAGAGACAAATGAGGAAAACAAAGTTTTCTCAAGGTGAAAAAAAAAGACTACTTGCAGCAAGAAAAAATCAAGGAATTGCATTCATCCGTCATTAATATTATAAGTAATTAAATAAACTAACCCTAACTAATCAAATAAAAATACTGACATACAAAAGCTGTAAACACTTAAACATTCTAAAGATCCAAGTGGGAAAGTCGATTTCTAAATGTGATCTCAAAAAGACCTTTAAATTGAAAAATTAGTTTAGATAGGAGAACTGAAATATCATCTGAAAACTTCTAAGGTTTTCATTTCATTTAGATTTGCAAGGCTGCCTGTGCTGCTGAAATATAATAGATATTGTGCTATACTAAAATATGCACCAAAATACCTCTTCTTTTTATATTGAAAGATCTGTTTACCATTAGAATGGCAGAACTTAATTCTGTTAAATAGTACAATCAAGAGACTACATGAAACTGTTTAGGGAATGACTAACCACTGTTTCTGACAAACTATTGAAATACATGCCATTTATAATGCAAAGTCAATAAGTTTTAACGTGATTTTAGAGTTCATACTTTTTCTTCTGGACTGGGGAAATTAGCAAAACAAGCCTTAGCTTCCAATTGAAAAAAGAAAAAAAAGTCTTACTTGAGTGTAATACAGAACTGTATTACATCACTGGTTAGGAATTGGATTTTCAAGATAGCCTATATTATTGTCACTTCAGATCTGTAAACATAGCAATGGATGTTAATGAAAACCTAGATCAAACTAACACTTTTTTCTTGTTTGAATTTATGTCCTCCAGTAGTCTTAAACCATTTGCAGCTTGTAAATACTTTTAAAAAATCAAACTGCAGTACAAAAGACATAAAGTTTTTGAGATCCACTAGGGAAACAGCATATGGACCCCAAAGTGTGGACAGGCTGCATCTTGACAAAAACAGATCAATGAGTGACCTTAAAGTGCTGGAGGAGCCAAATGTCCTGAGGGAGCTTTCAGTTAAGCCATGTCCTGTCTAAAAAGTGTTGGAAATCACTGAAGGAAATGATCTGTCAGACACAAGGGTAAACTGTAATTTTACAGAAGGAAAGCTCTCATCCTAGTCAGTTTAGAGAAGGAAGATCAGCAAAGCCAGCCTGGTCAGGAGGAGGATCCAGGAGACTATGCAGGTTGAGTAGTACACAAGTGATGTTAAGCTAAAGAAGGAAGTGTAAAGTTTATTTCTTTTTTAAAAAAATATCTTTGATAAGAATGATAAGTATCACAACAATTCTGCTAATCTTGTGTTCTGTATTTTCACTGATGTGCATCTCTTTATGGGGGAAAAATAAGAAATCCTTCTTGCTGAAATACCCTACAATCCACCTCCTTTTCATGAATTTTATAAACAGATAATTTTCTTGCATTGTTTTCTTGCCTGTTCACTATTTATGTTTGGGGATTCATATATGTCCTCTCCTCTCTGATTAGTGCATTAAAAACAACAACATTTATTTGAATAAAAAACAAGTTCAGATTCTTCTTATATAATTACTGACTTGTGGGAACCAGTAACTTTAAAAGAGTACCATTATGGTAAAGTAGTAAAAGGTGAAAATATCTAGTTCAAGAACTTCAATTTATTTTTAGTTTCATAAAATGTTTATTTTGCTTCTTCTGATCACTGGAGGACAGATAAATAGTCATAATTTGACAAAAATTATCAAAACAATGGAATATGTTATCTTATTTGATAAAGATACAAGATCTACCACATTTTTGGTAAAGTTTGTGCTAATATTTTCAGAATATTTTCTGCAGTTTACTTCCATAAAGAAGTTAATCTCTCTCTGCAAAGAAATTTCATTTTATTGTACCTTTATTTAATGTAATTATTTTTTATCAAAAATCTGTGTAGACCATTGTGCTTTATCTTGTCCTTTAAGTAATTAGGTGGTATTCCAGATAAACTTATTATTCAAAAATGTTAATGAGTCTTTCTTTTATTTGTTTTCTGCAATTTCTTTATCCTTTGTAAATGTCAAAACTGATATAGTTTTCTCACAGATGACTTTTAATATCTTCTTGCACTTCTATGTGAGCACTGTTTCTGTTTAAACAGAAGGAAATCTTAATTCCATTTTTGTTGGAGGACAGTTTTGCTTTTAGTTTTATCAGTGTTCTTAATTATTACATTTCATCAGAACAAATTAATGAATTTCTGGAGACTTCTTGAGTATACTTCACTTTCAACTTTTTTTTCCCCCAGGTGTTTTTGTCTAAATTTTTTGCCAGTTCTTTTATGTTCTCATACTCTTTGAAATATGGAAAGAAACACCTAAAACATAAACTTTTGAATTTTTTTTCTGGCTATGTAGTTCAGGCGAGCATCAGCAGTATAGTTGCAAGTTAAAACCAAGTCATATTACATGACTCACACCCATTATTCTATATGCTGCTTTGGTATATAGGTTTTCTTCATACAACATGATTAAAGTTAGTTAACTGTACAAGTTTCAGAAATTTAGATCTGGCTAAAGGGTTAGTGGGGGAAGAAGGGGTTTCATGATTGCAGTGGATATTTCTTTTCTTCCTTTGTGATTCTACATTTATTGTCGACACTTAAAGTAATTTCATCACATTAATGCTGCTTGGAGGACATGAAGTTCAAATATATTTTGCTATTATTGCCCCAAACCTGGAGGCTTCCTTTCATAACTGAAGGAAACAGCAAAAATCAAGCTCTCCACAAGAATTACCGTTTCTATACATTATGCCACTGTTTACATTTCATGGGCTCCCAATCTTGCATGAAATATGCAACCATTATACACACATGTACATATTATAGAAAAAAGACTGAACTTTTTAATGGAACATATTATCAGTTTTTCCAGATGTGAAAATTCTTATACTAAGTACTAATTATACATGCATATAATATTTCAGTCATTGTTTGAGGTATTTTAACTTCATATGATCAGCCCTATGGCAACTAGGGAACCTGATTTCTCAGTAGAATGAATCAAACAAAGTCAAGCATTGAATGGTATTTCCCATAAACTTTATTCTCTATAAAAAAAAAAAAAATATATATATATATAAAGATGAACTGAGAAATACCTATTTGTTTGCATTTCAGTTTCTTTATAAAATAGTATATTATTAATGAAGGATTTATGTCACACAACATTCTAAAAATTATTATGAGACTGCTCCAGGTTACAGTGTAGCTTACTATATTCTATACTTCTTAGGTTACTAATTTTTATCTCCTTTTGTCCCAGCTCACTTCTCAAAGACTGACCAATATAAATCCCCACACTTCATGTTATGGAAATATGTATAGTTATAGATGACAAATTCAAACTCCAGGTCACAGAACTTTATGTAGCACTTACCTTGACAAGTAATGTTGTATTCATTAATCACTTTCCTATTCTTCAGGCAGGAAATTATCAAGGTAATTCTTATTTTCAATACTACTGTAATTTAATTTCTAGGTTTTCGGGGGTTCATAATACTTTGTCTTCTATTTCTGTACCATCAGGTTTCATTACCACTTCTTTATAACACTTACTATGTTTGCTAAGCATGACCTCCCTTTTAAACTATCCTGCTATTTTTGAGTGCAACCTTTCCAAGTGTTCTCTTTAATCTTATGTTCAAGAGCTATTCCCTTTGCAAAGATTTATTTAAAGCTCCATTCCCTTTTTTTTACTATTGTATAAAATTTTTGCTTCTCTTTTCTCCTACCTATTTTTCATAAAGAGTTGGATATTAACACTATGCTATGTTTTGTGTTGATACTTTTCCAGTATCAACAGTAGCACAATGACCAGACCCTTTCCCTTCCCTTCCTTTTTTATTTGTATCTACCATTTGATCTTTAAAAGATGCCTTCAATATATTTACGCTTGCAAACAAAATAAACCTGTGTCACACTATAAAGTCTGTTAATCCTTAACAGATTTCCTTTATGTTGTTCTTCCTTAATTCTGCAAATTTTATCCTCAGTATGTTCCCTCTTTTCAGGAAGCTTTGTGAAAAGAAGACCTTCTAATCTATTCTGAATGTCAGATAAAAGAATAGCAGTGCTTTCCCTGGTGAAGGATTGAAATTGAAAACACTCCTTCAGCAGCTTCCAACACCTCATGGGAATGCAAGTTTAAAAAAATAACACCTTTGAACAGAATTGTTATAGTACCTCGGGAAACACCATGACTGCAAACAGTTTAGGACGGAATTTTCACTAACTCTCATCATTTGCTCCATAGTGCTGATTTTGAAATTCACTATACAGTTCACAGACTCTAACAGAAACATCCAAGTTATATCTGAATATCTAATGTATTAGGAATGTTTTAACACCGTCACCTTCAGATACCCAGAAAATGAATTAATAGGTAGCACACAGCTCACAGGATAGCTTTAATGTTTTATCTGTGGAAAATATAACTGTAGAGGAAGTCATCACATGGACCACTCAAGTTGTGCTTCAATTACACAAGCTTGCAAGACAGAATTTAGCTATGAAATATTCCAGGGATCAGAAAAGAGGACTATAGCATCTTATCTACATATTTGAATAATTGTTTATTTGGTACTGAGATGAACAATTATATTCATATCTTATCCCAATGTGTCATAAACTGTACACATATCTCTTGTACGAAAATAAATAATTAGCTTTTGCTGGTTTTTTCTAATCATCTTCTCCGTCTTACTGAGGAGTTCCTGTCCCTTAAACTTTGCAAAAAAATGTAGTTGTGACAGAATTATAAATCTCCGTGCCATGCACTATGAAACTACCACAGTCCATGTAACAATTCTAAGCACTTCATATAGTATATGCAAGAGTCTTTCTAAAGACTTCCATGAAGAGTAGATAAAGGTGAAAATATTAACAATTCTGTTCCAAAAAATGCAATTGGCGGAGCAACAAAAGGGAATTCTGTCTGAAGGACTGCTTAATAGAGCTTAAAAACAGGTCTCACATGAGAAACAAGTGCCATACTCATAAGAGAGAGACATAGTGCTGAAGCAGAGATCCTACTGCACCAAGAGAGAGTATACAGAAGCTCTGGAAGAGTTTTTAGACCTTAAAAACACAGAGGAGCATAACAGAGATAGCTGAAATTTTGCAGAGAAAGGAAGTTGGTTTGTCTATATTATTTTAAACTGTCTTTCTAAAATGAAGCAATGAAAATCTTTGGTGCTTTGTTGCAATCCTGTGGTAATGCTGCATGCTAGCAAACAGTACCTAAAATGATATCAGAAGACTATTAGTTTTCAAATTGAATCTAGTATTATCATTTTCCTTTTTCTGCTTTGAACAGCATTTAGTGGCAGACACTAGTGCCTGGAACACAGTCTACATCCCTCTGATGAGCTCAGCATGTGGTTGTGACTGTGTCATTTTCCACTTTGTTTGGTTTGGCAACAAACCAAATTGTATCCTTGAAATGAACTTTTCAGTAAGGTTTTTTTTATCCCGGGTTTTCTCTCAAAAGCAGCAACAATAAAAAATCTCCACAGAACTTCCAGAAGCTGGATTGGTTCCAGAGAAATTAGAGTTATTCCAGATTTATCAATAAAAAAACCCAAACTTCAACTAGGAAGAGTTTTCTTGAGTAGTAATTAAGTTTTCTCGCAGATGAGGTTTCAATTTGAGATGTGTTATGTCTACACCAAAATATTTGCTCTTATATAACTTCAGAATTAAATACCTAAATAATAAACTACAAATTGGGCAGTGAACTGTAAGATTACTATATGCATGCATAACATTTTTCAAAATAAATAATAATCACACTACTATACATTTAATTTTAAAATATCTTAATCTGCCAGTCTTTCATATGTCAGTCCTGTCTTCCTACATTCCTTAAAAGTAGTACTAGAAACCTATAGTAAATTTATTAAAACTATACTAACTACAGAATTGAAGTTTAACTAAACACTTCAGCCTACTTTACATGAGCCTGATTCAATTTTATGTTCCAAAAGATTGCTTCAAACCCACTCCCCAGGGCAAAAATAAAATTGTTTAGCCTGAGAAATTGCTTAGTACTTTAAGTAAAATTTAAATGGTGGGTTGATCCCAATATTATTGACAGCTGAATTTAGAAAACTGTGTAAGTTCTTTTCAATAAAAAGTTATGTAAAGAAAGATCAACTTTCATAGCCTGTGAGTCCCTGTGGTCTAAAAGAGGACTAAAACACAATTTCCCAACTTTAACAAAATGTGGATATACCACCAGAGAAAGTGTTGCAAAAACCAGCTCATCCTGAGCAAACCTTTATACTAAAGTTGGATGGTTTGCAAACTAAGCAGGAAGCATGCATTGGAGGAGACATTTCCTATAGCACTGAGTATCAGTCCCTCCTGATCTTACTGCTGTGCACTCCAGGACTGTCCTGAGCAGCCCCAGTAATCGGTGAGGAAGGTATTAGTTGTCCATACATTTATTCAGTGTCCTTACCACAAATCCACTCAAAGGCTGCCAAGGTGATTGATGTTTGTGAACACAGAGAGGATGTAACAAGATCTCATAATCAGCAAACTGTTGGTGTGGACTTTGATTAATAAACACTGGTTTACAAAGAGGAAGAAGGAAAGTTAGAGGAGTGCAGAATCTAACACACTGAAATTTAGCACATATTTTCCACACATCCTATTTGTTTATCTCTCTTGCCTTTTCCAGACACAAGTACAACTACAATTGCCTTCGGTCAAGTTAACTTTGTCCCTGCAGATCAGTAATAACTGATTATTTAGCTAAGGATAGACACAATAATATATATTTGATCTGACTTGGGCCTTATGCAGTTTTTCCATTTCTTACTGCCCTAAAATTAAAAATGAGAGAGTTTACACATATTTTTCACTCATTTTAGGTTGTAGACTGTGAATGAAATGCTAAAGCTTTTGTATCACTATCTCAGGAACTGAACTGAATACACGCTGCTTGTTTTCTGTTTTCCTCCAGAAACATGCACTGAGGAACAGTACACCCCATGTTCTGACAAAATCAATCAACAGACCTGAGTTTTAGAAGGTCTTAATTACTGTAATCACTTTATGTCAAAGTTTTGTGACTTTCTAGTCATTGGCAGCTGAATGTTAAACTGTAAAATCAATTTAGGTTTCAGAGGACGGTTTTGGTTATATTCACTTTTTATGGGTTCTTTAGGTGGACAGACACGCACCAGATGAATTTGTACTGAAGTTTAAGGTATCTCCAGGAAAAAGCTGATCAGGATAGAAAATCTCTGAAAAAGAAGCATGCAGAAATCCATCCTCATTAAAGTCTTCATAAGGAGCCTTTTAGAATTCGACAACAGTTGAAGCTATTCAGAGCTAAAATAATTTATATTATATGATGGTGTCTAGAGAGCACACCCACATCTGCGTTCTGAACCTCCCTGTTATCACTGTATGCAAGAAAAGCTTTTGCATCACTGCCCTAGCAATCTGGACAATGTTCCTAAGTAAATATCAGGCAACTACAACCTCTATGTGATTCTTTTCTATTTTTCATCTCTCTCCAAGATTTTATCTGTGTTATGGTACATAACTAATACATCTTTCCTGTATACACTGTCAAATACCAAGGTTGAATATGACTTAAAAAGTCTCCAAGTGAAGAAGGATTTTTCTTACTCAAAACTATCCATATACATGAAAATGTAATATTTGTTTGCCTTTCAAAAGTGTACTGCTACATTTAATGAAAACTTAAACCATTACAAATACCATTTTTCCCACAGAAAAATTCATCCTGAGTGGGCATTACTAATATTTTAAAACCAATTTTGGGAGATCTACAGCTCTACAGACATGCTACTGCTACATATAGATCACTAAAAGATATTTCAAAAAAACTACAAAAATATGATGTTATGTCATGCATTCTTCCCAGGCTAGATGCCCCTCATTTCACTGCCTATGCGTGTTCTTCTTACATTTGAAATTCCTGCCTTCCTTACATGATTTCTTACGCTCAGGATTTGAAAGCTCTTGTGCTCTAGGAACAATCTCCTCAAACAGCTGCCAGCTCTGTCGTGCTCCTTTATCCCTGAGGGCAGTTTCCCATAGAGCCATCCACTCATTCCTTGGAATAACCAAAAGTTCTCTCTCATAATATTCAGAGTCTTCTCCTGGCCCATACCCCCTATGAATTCCATGAGAGTATGATCACTACAGCTCAGGCTGCCACCACTCTTAACGTCTCTAATTCATCTGTGTTGGTAAGAAACAATTCCAGCAATGTTTGTCCACTGGTTGGACTATCTATTATCTGGATTAAGAAAGTATCCTTGACACACTCCAAGAGTCTTCTACATTGTCTACAGCTTGCTGCGTTGCTTTTGCAGCAGATGTCAGGGGCCCCAAAGTTCCCCAGAAGGATCAGAACCTGCAAGTATGATGCTTCCTGTATTTGAAGTAAGAATGCAAGAATGCTTTATCAACATCCTTCACTTGATTATGCAGCCCATAGCAAACAGTAACCATGAAGTTTCTTTTGTTAGTTCAGCTTCTAATTTTTACCCATAAGCTCTTAATCTGTCCATCACTATTTTTCAGTCAGTTCAGTGCAATTAATCTTTTTTTTTTTTTTTACATATAAGGCAACCTCCCACCTCTCCTTCCTTACCTGTCCCTTCTGAAAACTTTATAAGCATTGATTTCAGCACTCAGTCATGTGATTCATCCCACAAAATTTCAGTAATAGTCATCAAATCATAGTTTTTTAGCTGCACAGTGGCTTCCAATTGTTTCTGTTTGTTACTCATGCTATATTAATTGGTATAGAGAGTTTTGGATTCAAATTCAGTTTGGATTATTGGCCATGCCACCTTCTTAGAGGAACAACGTTTCATACGTATTTCACCATTGGTTCCTAATATAACAGCAGCTCCTGTCTCTTTCATATTACTTAAAATTCTGCCTTCTTCTGCAGATTAGTTTAAAACTCTCCTTATAAGTCTGGCCAGCTTGTTGGCAAAGATGCTTTTGCCCTGCTTGGTGAGTCAGCTCCCAACAGACACAGCTTCTCAGTTAGATCCATGACCATAGAAGCCAAAATTTTGGATAACTAGACAGCGTCACTCCAAATAACATTATTTGAGGATCTGAATATATTCAGATGATAAAGAGACATGGGAAATATACAGAGTTTTATTAAACTAAGTAAGAAGTTCCATATTACTAGTAGAAATAAAATATATTTCCATTAATTCTAAAATGAATAGAATCATTCATCAAAAACTACAAGCAAACAAAACTTACTAAAACAAAACCATGAACTGTTTTCTTTCTTTTTCTTCAGTGAACACATGTCTTGCCCCACTGAATATCAGTGTTTTATTTCTGAGGTAAATTGCCTGTACATCATCCAATGTTTTCAGCTCTTTCATTTACCTTGTAAATAAGATGTTGGTGTCAGGAAATTGCCATAAAACAAACAAACACAAACAAAACCCCCAAAATGAAACAACAACAACAAAAAACCTAAAACAAGTAAATCCGCAAGCAAATCACAGAAACTCTTCCATTCAAAAAATGATCAGTGCACATCAAAGTGATTGTGACCCATTCTTGAATAGATGAAAAAAATCATGAAGTAGATGAATTCTTACAATAAACAGTCTTGACTCAGACTTGTTGC
Source organism: Myiozetetes cayanensis (assembly GCF_022539395.1). Lineage (NCBI taxonomy): Eukaryota > Metazoa > Chordata > Aves > Passeriformes > Tyrannidae > Myiozetetes > Myiozetetes cayanensis. The sequence goes on along the minus strand of NW_026086604.1, from coordinate 75,015,764 downwards.
ACCTGAGCACAAATATTCCATGCCAGGATACTGCAAAATAATACCTGTCAACTTACAAGTATGTTTCTGTGCTAATTTAAAGGTAAACCAGAAGCAGAAATGAACCCAACTCAAAAAAGATTATAAGTAAGTCATAAATACAATTTAATAAAAATAATACAATAAATACAATTATAGAGATGAACAGTTGGTTTTAAGCCACAAAACCCAGATGTATAACCCAACACCCTGGGGCATGAACAGAATGGTGTTTGTTGACCCCTGTGTGAGCCCCACGCGATCCCCCTGAATCCAAACATAAAAGGAAAGGAAAAAAACTTGTTGGTAAGAGGGATGGTCACAATCTGGTCGAGAGCAGTGGTCACAGTCTGGTTGAGCTTCTGGTCCTCCTCTGGATCCCACAAGACCCCAAGATTATATACACTCAGGTTCGGGCAGGAATGCCCAGTACATCCTCTAGGATGTGGAGTTCCACAGTGGGTGACTGTGAGTCATGGGATATTTTTTGAATCCTTGATGGCCCATCAGCAGACATGACCCCTCAGGCTGGGTGTGGAGGTGCTACTGACTCCCTGGAGGGGAGTTATCACACCTGAGTCATTGGTGTGAGGACAGGAACATCCTCCTTTCTCCCAGGCTTCTTAACACCCAGCTTACAGCCTGAGGGGTGAAGTGTGCTGTGGGCAACTGCTGCAGAGGGTCTATTGTTAACAGTTCCTGGGAAATTACATAGAGGGTGTAGAATACACAGTTTGGGTTACACCCACACAGTGACTGGTCCCCTCTGATCTAACTAGGACAGCTTCCAAACCAGACAACATCCACACCAGAGTCAGCAACATATCCTTATTCCAAGACATAATACATTTATTAGTTTTTCCTTCTTTTACATAAATAGAGACTGCATGCAATTTATTATTTCTGGTTTGATACAGAAATATGCACTGTATCAATTAATTTTTACAGGTATAACTTCATATAATGACTTAAGTGAAAACTCTGTGTGCACCTTATTTGGCATTATTATCTATTGCCACTTGTATGTTGTGGTGGTGACCTGAACTCTGTGTACTGGGTTGACTGTTTCACTTCAGTGGTGAGACAAAGTAGAAATACATACTAATGTTGCTGCATCCTTTAACAACTTTGGGGAAATGACAGAGGTTAATTTTCAAATTTAATGGTAACTAAGGTGATAGAAGTTGCATTTTCAAGTTTTATTTCTAGACCACCAACATCAGAAGTTGGAAGAAGCACCAATAGACTACTCTCATGCAGTAGATGGACTCATCACAAAAGATGAGAGGGTGAGAGGGAAGATGGAAAGAAAAGATGCCCAGCTTCATTCGAAAGAGATAGCATCAGAGACTTCTAATATACTTCAATCTCTTATAAGGATCTTGGGAAGGAAAAGTAACACAGCTCCATTGAGAAACACTGTTCACAAGATTAGCAGCTACTTTCTCAATAATTAGTAGATATTACTTGGATAGTATGATCAGATCCACAAAGACACAGATTTAGGCTGGGCAGGGAATGAAAAGCAGAGGCTATCTTTACCTAAACACAAGAGGAACACATCAGTGCAGGCACAACAATCTTACATTACGGAGAAGCAAATGCTGCATTAGTGTCTGTGCAGAATAGGAGATTAAGTATATTTTGTTTCCTTTTTTCTCCTACTATTCTTTCTCTTATTGTCACTATAGTTGCATCAATTTTCGTTTGCTTTCCACAGCTTGTAGCTGGGCATCACACATGCCAAAGGTGACAAAATGACTTTCAACAAGTATTACAAATATAGTAAGCAGATTTCTCTATAATTGCTAATATATTTTCTGCTTGCTTTCTTTTACCTTACATGAGAGCATAAATGTACAACTTCAATTCACCAACACATTCAAATACTGGGAAGGTACACAAGGAAGAAGCACACATTCACAGAAAGATACAAGTGTCAGCAAAGACATAAAACTAACAGAGATGGAATGCAAATCAGTAAACTTTGACAATAAATAGTCACCACAATGTGTCTCTGTTAACATCACTAGTGCTACATCAGTTTTCACTGTCTGGCTGTAGATTCTTGGCAATTTCACAGGGTGTTACTTCCAAGCTGACCTTCTTCACCAAGTCAAATGGAAACATATACTCAATATGAAATATGAAGAGACTCTGGAAAGGACTCTGGCTAATTTATTGCCCTAGCATATATTCTTTTATCAGCTACAACCAACAGTATTTTTTTCATGCCAGCATACTTTTAGTTTTATTTTCTGTGTATTCTTCTTCACTCTGGCATTTATGAAGACTGCTCAATTTTAATTTGACCTTACACTAAAATCTAAGACCTAACTTAAGGTTCCAAAAATAAACAGATCAATCATGGAATATGTATATGGAACACTTTTTTTTTTTTTCTTTTAGTTACACTTGCAAATGAGTCTATGTGAATACAAACATTAATAGATTGGGAGTTGCCAGACAAATTTCCATCTTAGCAATAGCTATCAGAGGTGATTGTGCCTATATCTACCAAGTGTCAGAAGACTGGAAAACAATATAACATCACCCGACTATGTGTTGTGATTTTCTTTTCCCAAAGTATGATGATCTGAGTATTTGCAGTTTTAAAGACCAGCATTTTAGGAAGCAGCGAATGATTTATAAAGACAAGTGGCTGAGCAGCAGTGTAAAACTCTGCATCTATTTATAGACACAGAAATGACTGGAAGAACTCCATCATCAGTGTTGGGGAGGAGAAATGTTTTTATACTCTTTTGGACTTTGTTTGCCTTTTCCCACGCCTAAAGCCACAAATTTTGTTTATTTCTTAGTCCTAGCTCCCAGTTACACTGCTAGACTAGCAGAGACCAAAATCAGACTAACATCCAAACACAATAGTTGCTGTATGAACAGACAGACAACACTATTTAACAAAGGTGTACCTCTCCAAGACAGAAGAAGCACAAATAAATGAGCATAAGGAAAATAATTATTTCTTTTCTGAAAAAAACCACAACAATTAAACTTTTCTAACACCTCAGAACAATTTGGAAGACTTATTGATTTGTGCAGATGGAGCCAACACTATTCTGTCTCAAATGTGCATTAAATGAACTTGGTACAATAGAGGATTGATTTGTTTGTGGACAATGTCATTCCAATTTCCATTAAAGGCTTTTGGATCTCAATTGCCTTCTGCACAGTTAGCACAAAGAACTAACAGGGACATTCTCCCTTATCTGAACCTTGTTTCTTAAGTCTCACTTAAAGTTAATGGTATTTTGTGTTTACACGACATTAGCAAAACGGCTACTGCGCTATTACCATTTTCAAGACACTGCATTTTTGGAAACAGGAAAAGTATCAAAATATTTTGCACTGATGTTTAGTTATGACCATAGAAATGGACATGAAAAGATAATTTGTTGAAATAATTTTCTCACAAGCAGAAAAAAATTATACTCCAAAGTATTTTCTGCACACAGTATTTTGGGAGTTGGCCTTAATGACTCCATCTATGAAGAGAAAAAGAGCTTACCAATAGGAAAAGAAGGCAAGGATTAAGGAGATATTGATACTTTGTTTTTTCTTAATGTACCTCCATTAATGCTAGGGCTGGGAGTCATATTAGTGAGTAGCAAGTCAGTACAGACACTTACTCCAGCACTATCCAGCTTGGCTCCAGGGCCAAATTTCCTCAGAATACAAACTTCAAGAACTATGGGTAGCCTTAAACTCACCAGACATCACAGTCAATATGGATGGGTCAAAAGGGGAAAATGTATAAAAAACATTGGGCTGAATGCTATAGTTATAAATTGTTTCAACAGAGAACAGACAGAAAGGCTTCAGAAGTGATGTACTTCAGTGGTACTTAATCCACTACCACAATATTAGACACAAAGCTTTATGGTGACAGCTGCTGCTTAGCAACAACCCAGCTATCTCCCCTGCTACCCGGGGAAGAGTAGGGGCATGCTAGGAATACAACTCAGAAAACAATATTCCTTGTCTTGTTTAGAACAAATACATTCTCAGAAGACCACACAAGGTTTAATTTACTTGAGTTTGTGTTAGAGTAAAAGAGAACGTATGCATGTGTGTTAATTCTAACACACATACCTGCCTCCTACATAGCAGGAGTACCACCATTTGGAAATCCATTTAATCCTGCATCAAGTAATATATGAACTGAAAAGAAACCACTGTAAAAAATCCCTCTCTTGTTGTCTCCTTGTTCTCCATCTTTGCCTGTCTAAAAGAGGATGTGATGTTTACTTCTGACTAGCCATCGCAAACATCCCCTCATTACAGTAATTTTTAAGTGGAAACTGTCTCACATCAAATGGTGCCTTGCTAAGTCAAAGACTTTCAGCAAAAGAAAGTATAGTCTTTGATAGTGTGATAGATTAATTTTTTAAAAAGTAAACTAATGACAAAGACAGAACTCTAGTATTTCCTTTGTTCACCCACCCATCCCAGACCAGGAAAAGAAAACTGAACTTCCTGATATGTAAAATGAAAGGGTACTTCAAGACTTCAGCTGCTTCTACAAGAACAAGGAAGGGTATCCTTCTTCCCATCTTCTACATTTAAAATTTTCATGTTAACTTTTTCAATGAGTAGAGTAGGTTAGGAAAAACCAGTCCTCATAGAATCATAGAATCACAGAATCATAGAATCAGATGGTTTGGAAAGGACCTCTGAGATCATCAAGTCCAACCCTTGATCCACTACCACCACAGTTACTAGACTAGGGCACTCAGTGCCACATCCAGCCTCATTTTAAAAACCTCCAGGGATGGAGAATCCACCACTTCCCTGGGCAGCCCATTCCAATGCCTGATTACCCTCTCTGTAAAAAAATTCTTCCTAATATCCAACCTAAACCTCCCCTGACAGAGCTTAAGACCATGCCCTCTTGTCTTACTGGTAGTTGCCTGGGAGAAGAGACCGACCCCCATCTGGCTACAACCTCCTTTTAGGTAGCTGTAGAGAGTGATGAGGTCACCCCTGAGCCTTCTCTTCTCCAGGCTAAACAAGCCCAGTTCCCTCAGCCTCTTCTTATAGGGCTTGTGTTCACGTTCCTTCATCAGTCTTGTTGCTCTGCTCTGGACCTGCTCTAACACCTCAATACTCTTCCTGAACTGAGGGGCCCAGAACTGAACACAATGCTCCAAACTCCATCTGCTGTCAAAAGCTCTAAGGCTTCTGAAATGCTCTGAAGCAAACTTACGGAGCTTCATGCTTGCCCTAAATCAACTAGATTGCTTTAGATCAACAAAATACATCTCTAACCAGGTCATTTGTGAGGTTTTTGTCATCAGCAGGGAGACACATTCACAGTCGCTAAATACTGTTAACTCTCCCTGGGAATGAAAGTTTCTGCACCATATGGAATAAATTGAAAAATGTAAAAACTAACTGGAAGATGTGTGCTGAGTGAGTAGCAAATAGAAGATGCCAAACTATCTAGGAAGGTGTATACATATCATTGAGAGTACTATCATTTTGAAGTAGTAGCAGTGAAATGTGAAATTTAGCTTATGACTCAGAGATCTGTCCAAAAAATAACAGTGAGATCAGCAGGAAGTAAGTATTCCTTTATTTTTCTGTCAGGAAAGCAACTTCTGGGAAGTATTCAATTCCCTGCCAAAGAGCAATCCAACACACAGTTCAATAAAGCTTCTTCTTACTAAGTAATGTCAAAAGAATATGTCTCTTAAAAGGAGTTCAGCAGGCAAGAGACATTTTTTCAGATAGTGTTTAGGTCTGAATATTTTCTAAATCACACAGAGGGCCACGTCTTCAACCTGAATAGAAAGTGCCTATTCACAACCTACATTAATTTGCAGTCTCTCACCTGGTTCAATGCTGGCACAGTTAGCTTTGGCTAAGACCTTCCCAGAGAAGAGATGAGATACCTACTCTGAGGTAAATTCATGTTCAGATGCCTGGGGCATCTAATTAATTAATCAAACGGAAACAAGCATAAATACAAAAAGGAAATAATAGGTAGCTTAAAAATGAACCTGAAATACAGCTAGAAATGAAACCATGATGACTTAATTCAGATCCCAATGTGTAAGCCAAAGTCCATTTCTCTCCCTTCTACTGCAATGACATAAAATGACAACATGTACTAAGGAGCATATTATACATAAGCCTCATATCATACACCCTGCCTTATTTCTTCTTTATAAAGGGAGTGTACATTTGCTGTGAAAGGAGTCATGGGAAATAAAAAAAGTTTTGAATATGGATTTCATACGGTAGTGAGAGAAAGGTTCCTTTTTGCTTGTAATACATCCTCTGCAAAAAGAATACATAAAAATTATTAATACGGATGATTACTTTCCTACAGTTTTGTACCCTAAAGTACTTATTCTTGAAGAACACTTTAGTAATGTCAAGGTAAACAACATTCAAGGCCTTTCCCTCATCTACTACGTGGTTCACCTAAGGATGACTATGGTAGTGTTAGGTGGATGGTCAGACTAGATGATCCTTTGAATGCAAGGAGGTTCTGCAGAGAGGCTTGATAAATTAGAGGGCTGGGCAATCACCAACCACATGAAGTTCAACAAGGGGAAGTGCCGGATTCTGCATCTGGGATGCAGTAACCCTGGATGTATGTACAGACTGAAGAATGAGATGCTGGAAAGCAGTGCCATGGAAAGGGACCTGGGGGTCCTGGTCAATGGAAAGTTGAATATGAGTCAGCAGCGCCCTGGCAACGAGGAGGCTAACCATGTCCTGGGGGGTATCAGGCAAAGCATCGCCAGTCGGTCAAGGGAGGGGATTGTCCCTCTCTGCTCTGCACTTGTGTAGCCTCACCTTGAATATTGTGTGCAGTTTTGGGCACCACAACATAAGAAAGTTATTAAGCTATTGAAAAGTGCCCAAAAGAGGGCAATGGAGATGGTGAAGGGCCTTGCATGGAAGTCGTATGAGGAGCTCACTTGGTCTGTTCAGCCTGGACGAGACTTGAAAGGAGACCTCGTTGCAGTCTACGACTTCCTCATGAGGACAAGACACTGATCTCTTTTGTGTGGTGACCAGTGACAGGACCCCAGGGAATGGTCTGAAGTTCTGTCAGATATTAGAAAAATGTTAGATATTAGAAAAAGGTTCTTCACCCAGAGAGTGGTTGGGCATTGGAACAGGCTCCCAGGGAAGTGGTCACAGCTCCAAGCCTGACAGAGTTCAAGAAATATTTGGATGATTCTCTCAGGCACATGGTGTGACTCTTGGGGATAGTCCTGTGTAGGACTAAGAGTTGGACTCGATTATCCTTGTTGGTCCCTTCCAACTTAACATGTTCTGTGACTGTGTGATCTTGAAGATCTCTTCCAACTTTGATGATTCTTTGATACAAGAATATCAGGTTAGTCAAGCAGTAGCTACTTCTCACAAACCCATGCTGACCGGACCTGATCGCCTGGTTGTCCTGCATGTGCCATGTGATGGCACTCAAGATCATCTGCTATATGATCTTCCCCAACACTGAGGTCAGACTGAGAAGCATGTAGCTCCACATTCAGTTCCAAATCTCTTGCCATGGGCAGGGACATCTTTCACAATATCGTGTTGCTTAAATTCCCATCCAACCTGACCCTGAACACTCACAAAGCTAGAACATCCCCAAAATCTCTGGGCAATCTCTTCCAGTGTCTCACCATCCTCATAGGGAAAAAAAAAAAAATCTTAATTGTATTCAATCTAAATCTACTCTCAGTCTAAAAAAGTTGAGCCCTGTCCCATCACTATAGGCTTTGGTAAAAAGTTCCTTTCCATCGTTCTTATAAACCTTCTTTAGGTATTGAAAGGCTGCAATAACGTTTCCCTAGAGCCTTCACTTCTACAGGATAAACAAACCCAACTCTCTCAACCTTTCTTTATAAGGAGGTGTTCCATCAGCCTGAAACTTTTGTGGCCCTCCTCTGGACCCATTCCAACAGGTCCATGTCTTCCCCATACTGAGGACCCCAGAGGTGGATGCAGTACTCCAGATGAGGTCTCATGAGGGCAGAGGGAGAAAATCACTTTCCTCAACCTGCTACTGGCCACGTTTTTTTGGATGAAGCCCAGAATACCTTTGGCTTTCTGGGCTACAAGGACATATTGCCAACTGATGTATAATTCTTTATCTACAAGTATCCTCAAGTCTTTCTGTGCAGAGTAACTCTCAGTTGATACATCATCCAATCTATATTGATACTGCAGATTGCCCTACCCAACAGGTTCAGGGTCTTTAATCTGGCCTTGTGAAATGTAACTTATTAAAGACACCACCAGACATTTAGGGTTCCCAACAACCAAATCTTTTATTAAAATCAGGTTCACACAGGCCCGATGCTCAAGCTTGTGTGAGTCCCTCTGTATGGCATCCCTTTTCTCTAGTGTATCCACTGGACTACTCAGTTTGGTTTTATCCAAACATCAGAAATAATATTAATTTTCTAGCATCTTCATTCTGCACTCATTTTTTTCTACTGAATATCAATATAAGTTGAATTTTTGTAGCTAGCACATAAAGAAGCTCCATGACCACCTTGAACACTTGGCAACTAATTGTCTTTGCATCCTAGAGGAAGAATTATAAAAAAGGATTACCTTTGAGGCAAAGCTGAATAACATATTTCTTCAAACCAAGGTTATTGACTTTTTTTTTCTGTATATATAACATTTTCACAAAGAAAAAAGTTTTATATATCAGCCTTATTAGAATAAAACAGATGAATAAATTGGTTTCTTGTTTATAGATCATGATCAATCATTGAGAAAAATCCCGCAAAAATTTATAGAGTTGGTTACATAATAAGATTCTTGTGTGAACTATTTGGTCTCTCAAATTCTACATGAAAAACTGTTGGTGATAACATTAACCTTTCCTCTCTTCTTCAAGTAACATGACCATCATACAACATCTTAGTCTTCTAAGAGTCATAAGACTTATAAAAGAGGGCATAAGATTCTCAGATCTTTTGATACAATCCACCAACACACAAATGCAATATTTATTTATTTTTATTCCATCAAATCTATTATAATGACCAGCATATCTAAAATTAAACAACCTAAGCAGAATGAACTTTAATTTTATAGAATATATATAAAAATATTAAAAAAAATATTTTTATATTGCTCACTCTGCTTTATCTCCCTTGCTTATTTCATAACATAAAAATATCTAGAATGAACAAAAGGGTACATTACAAAGAAGTTTTGGCTCCATGAGGAGGTATTTTTAAGAATAATTTTCTGATGTTTCTATTTTTTCATTAATTAACAAAAGATACAGTAAAGCTAGAAACAATTTCCTTTAGCCGTTTCACTTCATTTATTTCTCTTTAATTTTACAAAAGATAAGATTGAACATCAATTAATAAATCAGAGACTAGCAAAATAAAAGTTTATTATTCATTTAGGAATGGCAACATGTAGGTTTTAGCATATGTTTTACATTTTAGGATCAAATTCTATTGTTTAGAGTTGAGAAATTCTTTGAAAAAACACACATACAGATGGCTGCAGTTTTAACATTGAGACATGATTAATTTGATACAAATTTGTATAAAATATTTTAACTCATAGAAAAATGTCTGAATGGTGAAAGCATATAAAGGCATTTTTGATGAAAATTTGTAAATAATCCAAATACAGAAATTAGCAATTATTGCACTGGGAAATGAGATGATATGGGAAGGAAAAGCAGTTTAAGTCCCTTAAGAGTGATAAACACAATGGCACTGGAAACAATGTGAGCAACAAACTAGATATGTGGTACTGTATTAATAATACTGGCTGTTAACAACTACCATAACTTATGAGTCAACAACAAGTTAATGATCACATTGTTTTCACAATATAGTAAAACATAAATTCTTGTGTCAATGAGAGCTTTGTATTACTTTGTTCACACACAGTTTAGTAACAACTAAAAGTGAGCCTCTTAAAAGACCATTTTTTCAATTAAATAATTGCATAAAATTTCAGTTTTATATGAAACAATGATAGAGCAATCAAATATATTTTTCTAGATTAAAAAAAAAAAAAAACATAAAAAACATCCACCTGAATAACTCAAACTGAGTGGAGTTAAATGTATAGGCTGGATGAAAAGAAGGCATCACCAGTCATTTTTTTCAAAAACAAAAAAACAAAGCATCCTTTCATTCTTTGTAAACCAATTTCCTGACTTTTTCTGCCTGGCTAGTTAACAGCAACTGTGTTTTAAGTAATGCTGCTCCTTGAACTGTGAAGTTAGCCAATGTTTGACATATTACTGGAATAGTTTGCACTATAAAGAAGATACTGAGAGGTGGGGAAAATCTCCTTGGACTCTTTGCAAGAAGCAGTTCAGAGGATCATGGGGAGTGAAGTAAAGGAAGCATGGAGAAGTGATTCCCTGAATACTAACACTAATTAAACACTAAATAGAGGCAGCTCCAGCTTTCCAGCTCATAAATCCCCAGGCTTCATATGGCATAATCGTCCATACTCAGAAAATCTTCTCATGCTGATGCTCGTAACTGTATATCCTGGCTTTCTGATGGATTTTGTTGCTTCTAATATAAGATCTTAGGTCTTAAGTTAAAATTAACTAGTATCTAGTTTACCTACGAACATCTTAGTATGAAGTCTGTAAATTTCTATTAGAGAAAGCAGTGACTTCGTGGAAACTCAGAGTAAACTTCCAGATTATGGAACAAAGTGCACAAGGAAAATCCAGTTGTCTTTTCACTCTATACCTACCAGGGAGAGGGCTGTGCAAGCAGCTGGAATGTGATAAAAGATTAAGCCAGCAAAGCATTTGTATGATCATACCCATAAACTACCACAGATGAAGGTTTTATTGATCTTTGCAGTGACAGAAAAATGTCTAACTGTCCTTCTTCCTTACAACCTGGAAATATGTTATTGATAATGCTTCCTGTCTTTAACAAGATACTAATTTACCTTCACATCCAAGCTCTCTGGATAACAGTTACTAGAACTTCCAATGTAAGGTGTGAAAACAAGCAAGTGGTAAATATTCACCCTGTGGCAATTAGCCATGCTTCGCCATAAAATTCTGTGCACTTGCTGAAGGCAGGATGGCAGCAGAGGTTCCAGTGAAGCAAGGTGTTACAGCTCAGGGACTCTGAAGAAATTTGCAGGGGAAAATATTGACTCTAAAGATCATAAATGCCCCATAGCTATTCTGTACCCTTACAGTTAACAGTCTTCCCTCTCCATCTGCCATTACATCTACTCAATACCCACAAGTTAATGTATGTGGTGTGATCATAACTTGTTTCACACAGCAGCAATGTATCTTGATTCCTTAGACAATGCAGGTTTTAGACAATGAAGTTTGTGGAATATCTTTGAGACATGACTAGGAAGAATAGGAATTCAGGTTGCATCCTATGATCAGTCTGACCTATTGCTAAAGAAATCTTTTAAACCAAACTCTTTTTCACATGAAATCAATTTCTCAGGTCAACTTTGGCAACAAGAGGCATTGATCATGTCAAACAGTTTGAGACAACTCATGTCTTTTTCTTCCTTATGATTTTTCATTCCATCCTGTGGAGAACTGGCTATGTGAAAAGAGGCATGCAGGCCCACAGGAGCTGGGAGGGTATCGACTCAGCAACTTTAAGCACAGCTGGTGTAGCTGCTGTCCAAGCAAGGTCGTGCTAATCTCTTAGTGATAGCCATTGCTCAATAACAAGATCTTGTTATTACTACAGCCTGGGAAAATGAGGGGCTGAGGGTCTCCACAGGCAAGAAGTGGAGGCGGTCCAGACCTCTAGGGCTCTTACCAATCATGTAGTTAAATTACAGAATATTAATAAGCTCATTATCTATCCTATATTTTGCTGTGGTGTGTGTTCAATAAACGGAGCATGTTGATTCTCATATTGAGTGTTCCTGCTTTCCCACGACTGCGACACCATCCTATGGGGTCTGGGGAGGTTTAGAATGGATAGTAGAAAAAAGTTCTTCACCCAGAGACTGGTAGGGTACTGGAACAAGCTTCTTAGGGAAGTGGTCACAGCTCCAAGCCTGTTTGAGTTCAAGAAACATCTGGTTGATACTTGATGATACTCTCAGTCACACGGTATGATGTTTGGGATGCTTCTGTGAAAGGCTAAGGGTTGGACTTGATGATCCCTGTGGGTCACTTTCAACTCAGAATATTCTGTGATTCTGTTATTTGGTGATTCTGTGATTGTCTCAGTAAAAAAGCTTGGATTTAATCATATCACAGTAAAATGAAGAACTGAGATTTCTTTATTATCACACTTATTATTTTGACAACTAGAAAACAGGGATGTGTATAATTACAAAACAGACATTTTGATAAGAGAGGAAGGAACAAACTGCATATTAACAGTGTTGGTGTTAAAATTTTAAGAAAGTTTAATACAAGAAACTGCCTAATGCATTATGAGGATTAGAAGAGGATAAAAAAAAATAATCCCTGAACTTTATCTGTACATCTCATTAATTAGCATATAGGTTAGAAAGAGTATACAGTATTCACCCTACAGAATTAAATGCTGTGTAGGTATAGAATGAGTTCATGATCTTCCTTCAGCAGCCGAATGGAAGACAAGCAGTGGGTGGAAAAAGGAAAGAGAAAAAAAGAATAGAGGGCTACTGTAAGTAGTTACAGAACAAAGTTGCCTGTCTCAAACACTGTTAAGGCCATGGAAGGACTTTGTAATGAGATAAGCATTGCTAACTCCAGGTTTGGTGGCATCCTGCTTAAGGCATCCAGAAAAAATTCACACTGTGGTAAACTGTGTAAAAAGCAACTGCTCATACACATATCACCAGTCAAAGAAAGATCATCCAACGTTATGGGACAGATGGCAACTGCAAACATCAATGAACACCAAAGCTCCCCTAAATATGCCTCTGTGTATACCTGGAACTTGGACTGTAGATAAAGCCACTGTGGCAGGAACCTGAGATATAAAGGTGATACCGTTGTCTGACTGTTATTTCAGATCTAGGGGAGGTTCAGAAAGCTTGGGGAGAAGAAATATTTCAGTGATAATGGACAAAAAGAAAGTAGAATTTATGGGCCACAAGGAAGGTCAACTCGGCAACTGTGCTGAAGTCAGCTTGGACTAGGTAAAAAGTAATTCTGGCAGGGGGAGATTGTGACCCACCAACCCAAGACTCAAAAGATGAGAATGACTGATCATGCGGATAATTAGCACAAGAAATAAAGGAATAATTTAACCAAGAGAAGACAGAATACTCATCAATAAGAGAACTGCATAGCCAGTGAGCATTAATTCCTTTGTTTGTTAAGATGCATAAATGTCAGAACAGTAGAAAGTTTTGAAGGACCCCTACCTCCCAGAAACCCACGGTGAAGAAGGATCAATGGGATGCCACTGGATCCGTGAATGTGACTATCTTCTGATTGCTGTCTCTCTCTCTCTCTCCCTCTCCCTCCTTTTCTCTTTCTATCACTCATCCATAGTTGAAGAAAATCCATATTTTTGACTTTGGTACATGGTCTCATTTGCAACTTAATTTCAGCCGAAATATCTCTCACTAATTGGATCTTGACAGCTGCTTGATAAATGTGTTGTTGCTTGGTATGTGGCTGTTGTTTACCAGCCTGAATCTCTCTCTGAATTTATGTTTGAGTTTACATAATGTATGTACAGCAATCTAATAATTTTAATTATCCAGAATGATAGAATTGTTTGGGTTGAAAAAGACCTCTAAGATCATTGAGTCCAACCATTAACACAGTACCACCATGTTCATCGCTAAACAATATCCCTTAAGTGCCTCATCTTATTTCCCCTCATTTTATAATTTCTCATTTAGGAGAAGGTAGTAACTCCTACTTGACCGCAACCTCCTTTCAGGTAGTTGCAGAGAGTGATAAGGTCTCCCCTGAGCCTCCTGTTCTCCAGGATAAACAACCTCAGCTCCCTCACCACTCCTCATAAGACTTGTGCTCCAGACCTTTCACCAGCTTTGTTGCTCTTCAATGGGCAAGGTCCAGCACTTCCATGTCTTTCATGTTGCAAAGAAGTTACTGTGCAGATGTAACTGCAGCTAGGGAAGAGAGGAGTGAGAATATGTGAGACCTGTAGACACCAAGGTCAGTGGAGAAGGAGGGAGAGGAGGTGCTCCAGGAACCAGAGCTGAAATTTCCCTTCAGCCTGTGGTGAAGATCATAGTAAGGGTATGCCTGTGGAGGACCACTGGGATGAAGAGATCCCCTGCAGCCTGAGGAAGAGGCCCATGCTGAAGCAGGTTGATGACTGATAGAGACCTGCGAACCTGTTGGAAACCCGTGCTGAAGCAGGCTCCTGGCAGTGACCTGCAGACCCATGGAAAGAGGAGCAGGTTTCCTGTTAGGACTTGTGGCCCTGTGGGGGACCCACACTGAAACAGCTTATGCCTGAAGGACTGCATCCCATGGAAGAGAGACCCACATCACAGCAGTTTGTGGAAAAGTTCGTGAAGGACTGTATCCCATGGAAGCAACACCATGTTGGAACAGAGAAAGGATGCTTCTCCCTGAGTAGAGGTAGGAAAAATATGCAATGAACTGACAGAAACACCCATCTTCTCCCTCCTTCCCTTTGCCACTGGAAGGGAAGAGGTAGAACTTGGGAAGGAGGAAGGGGTAGAGGATGGTGTTTTTAAAATTTATTTGACTTCTCATTCTTCTGCTCTGATTTTGTTAGTAATAAATTCGATTAATATCCTCAATTTGAATCTGTTTCACCTGTGACAGTATTTGGTGAATTATGTCTCCTGGACCTTATCTCAAACCATGAACCCTTCACTATATTTTCTCTCCCCTGTCCAGCTGGGGAGTAATAGAGTGGGTTTGGTGGGTGCCTGGCATCCAGCCAGGGTCATCCCACTGCAGATGTGTCAAATGTGGGCAGAGAGAGGTGCCCTAAATGATGGTGAATGTAAGGATGGGATGGGTGGTTTAAAGGAGATTAGTGTGATGGGCTTTTGGACTTGTGTGGGGCAGGGCACATGTTTGCATGATAAGAGCATGCAGAAAATGAAATGGAAAGAGTTTCAAGTTGATTGAGTTGCAAGAGATATCAAAAATAAATATTTCTTTACTTTTTCCCAAATGCCCTTAAAACAGATTTCAGAATATTTTCATACTTACTATTGGATTAAAATCTGACATAAACTTTAAGCATTAAAAATAGTCAGTATTACAATGCAGATTTTGAGTAAAGCAAGTCAAAGTCCTGTGTTTGCCCTGAAGTTATATGAAAGTATCTGAGGGAATGGCATGAAACCATGTCAGGGCATGCTTATGTAAGATATTAGGAAAAGGTTCTTCACCCAGAGGGTAACTGGACACTAAAATAGGCTCCCAAGGGAAATGGTCACAGCATTAAGTCTACCAGAGTTCAAGGAGTGTCTGAACAATGCTGTCAGGCACATGGTGAGATGCTTGGGGCTGTCCTGTGCAGGGCCAGGAGTTGAATTTCAATGATTCTTCTGGGTCACTTCCAACTCTGGATATTCTACATTTCTATGACGCTGTATTAGTTGACCCCAGACTGAATTGCACCCCATTACAGTTTCTCAGTCTGCCTAACATTCTTTCAATTGTAGAAGGTAGATTAATATACGGATATAATAAATAAACCATCCTTACAAAACAATTTTACCTTTTTTTCAGCTGGAAAATTGTATTGCAAATAGTCAGGTAAGGATGATACTGTTGGAAGCTAGTATGTTACAAGACAGGATGTGCTGTGCTCTCCAGATTTGTGCTCCAGAGAGTGCTTACAGCTGCACTCAGTGCTGCAGCTGCACAAAAAGTGAAGCAGATAAGATGTTGTTGTTTGCATAGCTAATGCTATGAGATGCAACTGTACTTGAACATACCTCATTCCAGAACACAACAGTGTAGGTTAGTTCAATAAAGATATGTTGTGTGTGTGCTAGAGGGACTGCCAGCAGACTAATGAGTAACATGACAGTAATGTTTTAGGTAAAGACAAAGACTGTACTTCACAAAGAATTCTCTATTTGAGTATAGAGCAATAATAGTGCTGCAAGTATGTGGTGAGAAATAAATGGGAAGGAGTGCAGGACAGGTAGACTTGAACACATTCTGCAGTACTTACTTGACTAAAGAGCTTCTAAAGTGAGCACGTAAGGTAGGTAGTAAAGATAAGATACTCACTGTTAATCATTTTAATATGTAACCAAAACAAGTTCATCAAATAAAAATGCACTTAGGGTTCAAAGTATTTCAATTACCTTTTCCATGTCTCTCTGAATTACTAACATCAGCCAGAACTGAAAGAAACAACAGAAGTTTTAGGAGACTCCTAAAGCAGCATTTTAGAGCTAACTGGAACAAGAAAGAACTAATTTATATTATATTATATTATCTGAAAGATGATCTCTTCTTATGGAATATCTAAAAATACCATCTAGAGCCCTCCCAAATACAATCAAAACAATATTTAGATTCTTAAATAGTGACATGAAGAAATAAGGTTAGCTTAGCTGTTAAACTTTTGTACTGCCAAGGAATATCCAAATGTCTGATACAGTGGATAAAACACAGATGAACAGGAGCGATTATAACTTCAAATATGCATAGGCTCTCAAAGCAGAATGTATTGGTCTTACACCTTGTTGAGTGACATCCTAGTATGAGTATGCTTCTGTAGCTTAACCTTGCAGGCTAAAGGATGGACAAAATGAGCAGTTTGTGTGAGAAAGAAGCAAATATTGGCTGTTGAAGTTTATTTTGAAAAGTTCAGAATTCACAGAATTATAGAATCATAGAATCAGATGGGTTAGAAAGGAACTCTGAGATCATCGAGTCCAACCCTTGATCCACTACTGCTGTGGTTACTAGACCATTCAGATTCTCATTCTCTTCCTGTGAAAGTGGTGGAAAATATAGCCATATACTGCTGTAATGTTTCTTCCATCAACCACTCACAACCACAAATCTGTTTAAAAAAATGGAGTTTATAGGCAGCTTCCTCTGCCAGTGAAAGGACCTAATTCCATCAGTAAAGGCTTAAGCCATTTGCTCAGGAAGCATACTGTGTTTAATGCTGTTATTCTGATGCCTTACAGTCCACTGAGGCATGAATAATATGGCTTTTTATAGTTCTTCTGTGGTTTGTGTCAGGGTAGAGGTTGTATATACTGGAAGACTAGACAATACATAGATAATGTGAGCTCAGATTTTTAAACTGATTGCTGCTCTCACCATCTCTACATATCTGACACGCAACCTAAAGTTCTGATCTGCTTATGAGAAGGCTGAAGCACTAAGGAAAAGCTACAAAATAGTAGCTGCCGCAGCCCGAGTGGGAAAGGACTGACAGCACTCAGGGGGTTCGCAGTCTGCAGCAGGTTTATTGATGGTACAGGAGGCGTGAGGGCGCTTCCTGGCGCTGAGCCGCGAGGGTGCTGCCCAGAACAAAGGGCGAACAGGACTTATATAGGGTTAAGGAAGGAAGGGTCTAGAAACTGGGAGGAGTATGTGATTGACATAAGGGGAGAACCAATAAGGGAGTAACAGAGGGAATACATTAACTTTTAACCTATAGGATGATCTGGGGGGTGTGGTGAGACCGCCTTACTGCGGCAAAATCTCACCAATCATAACTGGGGATTCAACAGCCAATCAGGAAATAGGATTCATGAGGGAAAACTTATAAGGGAATAAAATATGAATTTACAACTGGGGTACAATGGTTTTAACATGCATTAACATTACTAATGGGGGTGAAACAACATTGCCCATGTCAAGCAGGTTCAAAGGTCTGTTCACAGATGTCCATTCCAGTGTGTAAGTCCATAGTTTTAAACTTCATCTTCATTATATTCTTTGTAGATCTGTCTCCACTTGTGGTATAGTCTCTGTTTCTGTTTGGTGCCTTCCACATCTCCCCCTTTTTTGTTTGTTTGATGCGAGGCTATGTTGAGGACAGGTCAATACCTTTTGAAACAGGTGAAAACACAAGACAGAACACAAGTAATAACAATAACAGAGAGTAAAACTGAAACCGCAATCAAAATTAATTGTTTGGTCCAATTGGGGAGGGACCCCCAATTGAGTCCTTCAAACAAATCTTTGGAACTCCACTTTGAGTCCTGTAAAATATGAAAGAAACAGTCTTTTATATCTACCACTACCATGGGCCACCCAGCGGGGAGCATAGATGGTGAAGGCATCCCTTGCTGGAGGGCACCCATGGGTTCTAAGACATCATTAACCCTGCGGAGATCTTGGAGAAGCCTCCAAGATCCCGAGGACTTTCTAATAACAAAAACAGGAGTGTTCCAGGGGCTAGTAGAGGTTTCAATGTGACCCAAAGCTAGTTGTTCATCGACGAGATTATTCAATGCCTGCAGCTTCTCGGCGGTCAAGGGCCACTGGTCTACCCAGACTGGATCTGAGGTGGTCCAGACCAGCGGGGGAAGCTGCAGCTCCCCAGTGACCCCTGTTAAAAAACCGATGTGAGTTTTATTCCCCATTGTACCATGACATCCCTTCCCCACAACGTGAGGGGGATGTCGAGAATAAAAGGACATACTGAAGCTGATTGTTGTTCTGGTCCTGTGATGCGTACAACCATATTACTCTGTAATGGAAATTGTGAGCCCCCCACCCCGCTGATGTTAATTAGTGTGGGGTTTAGAGGCCAGGTGGAAGGCCAGTCTTTTTTAGCTATTATAGTAACGTCAGCACCTGTATCCATAAGGCCTGTCACTTCCACGCGTGATGGACTTGTGATATCTGAAGAAGATAAACAACACGTTAAAAGTGGTCGGGATGTAATTGACTGGGTCCAATACACCTGAGGCGTTGCTTCTGATAAGGCAGTAAAGGAAATTAGCTGAGCAATCGGTTCGTCATTGGTTACATGAACAGGGGGAGAAGAAACATTAACTGAAATAGAGAAAACATCCGTTTTTAAAATCATACATAACACAGGAACAATAAAGATACCTTTGGCTATCCCGGATTGGGTAGAGATAACTAAATAAACATCATTGTAAGGTAACATAGAGGAAGGAACAACATCAATTAATTGTGCTTCGTTTAACAAAATAGTGGAAGGAGAGGAGGGGAATAACTGAATCCAGGGTAACATATCAGAGGGAGGGGAAGATGATTGTTCATCTAAGCCATTGAGAACCGTTTCTGATTCATTGGGGAATTTGGTGTCGGAGCGCCCCCCCTGGCGCTCTGCTGGAAGTTTCCCGACTGATGTAAATTGTCCTGTGATTTAAAGGAGACCTTGCGCTGCAAATTGGGTGTTTTAGGTGGCAAGGGATTGCCATAGACATCAGTAACAGATTTACAGTCTTTTGTCCAATGGCGTCCCTTGCCGCAGCGCAGGCATGGGGTTTTGGGTAAAGCAGGGGTAGATTTGTTCTGGAGTTCAGGGCACTGTTTCATCACGTGGCCCTTCTGCTTACAATGGAAACAACGATTTGGACCAGAAAGAGCGGCAGCTAGGAGGTTAGCTTTGTGAGTGTTTGAATTAATGTTTCTGCAGGCTTCGATCATATCTATGATCGTGGGGTTTTTAAGCAATATCAAAGCTTTCCGGCACTCCTGATTAGCATTCTCGATAGCAAGTTTTTGAAATAAAATGTCTTGAGACTCCTTTTGGGAAACCTGTTTAACGATTGCCTCTTTGAGGCGGGAGATAAAGTCAATGAATGGTTCGTCTTGTCCCTGTTGGATTAGGGTAAATGAAGGAGTGGTGGTATATGCATCCGCTACTTTTTTAATTGCTTGTAAACCCAAATCCTGGGAGATTTGGAGATATTCCCTTCTAATTCCGATTTGCTGTCGCTTGTCGGTAAAGGGGCCTTCCCCAAACATAACATTAATTAGGTGATCTGTAGGGGCCTTGCGCTTAGGTAATTTTTCGTTAACATGTTTAACGATTAAATTCTTCCACTCACTTTCGAAGACCGAGTATTGTATAGTAGTAAGGAGCCCTTTCGCTACTACACGCACATCGTGGGGTATTAATGTATGTACCTGGAACAAGGTATCTAAAAGTCCCAGTGTGAAAGGAGCTCCGAGTCCATAGTCTGTGACTGCTTTTTTAATGTCCCGCAAAATTGGATAGGAAATAGGAAACCATTCCGGAGCTGTGTTGGGATTGTCATAAAACACGGGAAATGCCCGCAGAAATTCCGTATCCCCTGCCTGCATAGCTTGGGCCTTGCAGGCCTTCCAGATATCAGGGGTTTGTAGGTTACCGGAGTGGTGGGCCCGGTGTTTACCATGGGCGCCGCCATCTTTGCGGGAGCAAGTCACGCGTGAGAAAACAACGTCGCGTCCGGATAGTGCGTCATTACAAGAGGACGTCGATGACGTTAGGGAAGAGGTGGAGCTACTAGAGGAGGGCGTGGCCAGGGGACTACGAGGGTGCCTCCCATTCCCGACGTCACAGCCGCGCGCTTTTTCCATTTCCCGCGCGGCGCGTTCCCCCCGCCCCTTAGCTTTTCGCGCCACCCGTTGACTCCTCCCTTCTCCCTCAGCCGCGTCGTCATCTTGCGCCCAGGAACAAGAAGGTCCCAAATCAAGGTGTCCCCCGCCATTTTGAGCGCGCCGCGGTGATGTATCACGCGGCTTGGAATTCTTAATCTTCATCCGGCTCTGTAGAGCCGTCAGAACAAGCCTCCACGCAATTAGCGCTTCACCAGCCGTAGAATCTCCTCGCTCTTTTTCCACCCAGAGGGAAAAACCAATTTTGTCCCAGTCTTTGATGTTAAGCACCTCCGGGACTTGCTCGCCTTTTAAATGCAACCACTTAGCCAGGGTCTTTAACGCTCTTTTGTCGACGGGATGGCTTGTCGGCAGTTGTGCGAGTATGGCCTTTAAGTGGTGGTAAATAGCTTTCTGCGGTGCTGAGAGACGGGCTCCCATGGTGTTAAAGTTGCACACACAGAGGTTGCGGAGATGAGAATCGGGGAAGGAGGGAAGGGACTTCCTCAGCCGCTCACCTGCTCCGCGCAGCAGAACAAGGTGCGTTTGAGACCGCCGGTCACCGACCCGTTGCTCGCCGTCCAGCTGAGGGTGACTGCCGGGGAGGACGCCTCCAGCCGCTGCGCCTCCAGTATCCCAGCCGGGCACTCTGGAGTTTCCTCAATGTGAGGAACCTGCTACAGAGTCCCGCGCGTGGGCGCCATATGCCGCAGCCCGAGTGGGAAAGGACTGACAGCACTCAGGGGGTTCGCAGTCTGCAGCAGATTTATTGATGGTACAGGAGGCATGAGGGCGCTTCCTGGCGCTGAGCCGCGAGGGTGCTGCCCAGAACAAAGGGCGAACAGGACTTATATAGGGTTAAGGAAGGAAGGGTCTAGAAACTGGGAGGAGTAGGTGATTGACATAAGGGGAGAACCAATAAGGGAGTAACAGAGGGAATACATTAACTTTTAACCTATAGGATGATCTGGGGGGTGTGGTGAGACCGCCTTACTGCGGCAAAATCTCACCAATCATAACTGGGGATTCAACAGCCAATCAGGGGAAAGGGTTCATGAGGGAAAACTTATAAGGGAATAAAATATGAATTTACAACTGGGGTACAATGGTTTTAACATGCATTAACATTACTAATGGGGGTGAAACAACATTGTCCATGTCAAGCAGGTTCAAAGGTCTGTTCACAGATGTCCATTCCAGTGTGTAAGTTCATAGTTTTAAACTTCATCTTCATTATATTCTTTGTAGATCTGTCTCCACTTGTGGTATAGTCTCTGTTTCTGTTTGGTGCCTTCCACAGTAGCTACCACAGTTTTTTCTGAACAAGTAGTACAATAGATTATTAGAGCATGTATCAACTTGAAGGGTAGTTTGCTTTTTCACAAAGTATAATTGAATTTTTCAGCTGTTATACCACCTGTCCAGCTGACTGCTTTCAAAGTTGTATTTATAAAGCCTTAAATATAAACAAGGCTCTATTATCACAATAGTTTGAAAACACATGAACAGACAGCAAGCACACGTGTGTTTAGAATACTCTCACACATATTTCGTATTTATACACACAGACGACAAACAAAAACACACATAATCATGCATTATATTTGTAGAAATACTTTTCCAAACCCATAAAAAAAAAAAAAAAAGTTCCATTATTTTGTACATCTGGTGTATGCATTGTCCCTCATGAACAAATATGCAATTATAGAAAAATCTTAGTGTCACATCATAGGCTATTCTGGCTTTTTTATTTTAATGAATAAAAATGAATAGTTATTGTTGTTGCAATGGACTTATAATTGAAACATTGTCTGTTCATCTGGATATCAGTAGAGGTGACAATTCAAACATTATTTTTTATTTATTTCTTTTAAATGCAAGAATTTTATGTTACTTTATGCCAGATTTTCAGATTTGACAGCTGCATGAAGGAAGATATTGCAATATTTTGTCCTCTTTTCTTATGAATTTTAATTTGCAGCACAACTGCTTGGTATTCTACCAATGAAAAATTCTAATTCCATGAAAGAGAAGAGAGATAGTAATGAATTATGGACACTGAAAATTACATGTGCTGTGCCCCTTAAAAGAATTTTTAGGAAATTCTGAAGTCACTGAATTTGCCATTGTGAGAAGTAAATAGTGTGGAGAGTTCATTTTTTACATGTTTATTTCTATACATTATCCTCATGACAAGTAATGGAAAAAATAGTGCATTAATTAAACAAACAAACAAGCAACAAACAACACAAAACAAACAAAAAAATCCACCACAAACCAAACAAAAAACACCCCAACCAACCAATCAACCAACCAACCCAAAAATCCACCAAAAAAGCTAACTTAAAAACAACAACTTAAAAAATTATTAAAATGAAATTTCAAAAGTTTGCTACAGAATGGTATCTCACTAATGAGCTTTGTCACACAGTTTAATTCCTTTCTGACAACTTTTATTCTGTTTTTCATTGAAAAGAGCAGCTAGCACATTTTATTTAACCCTAATTCATGATGTCAGACTTCTGCAAAAGTTATGAAGGAAAACAAGTTCAATGGAACAGACATGCATAGGCCCACTATTTGTACACATAATAGTTTTTAGCACCCTCTTGTCCTCACTCCTAATAAAGCATAAGCCTTAACCTTCTCCTTGACAGATTTTAAATTTAAAACCTACAGCTTCACATCAAGGCTATCAGTCAGCCTTAAAATTGTACTCCTTGTCATAAACCATATGAATGGCTATGTACTCATTTCTTATGTCAACAGACACCTTCCCTTGAATATCAAGCCTTGAACCAAATCTGCGATCAGCATTTATTTTGCTTCTTATGTCCACTCTCTCACAATCATTTCTCTAGTTGATAGGCTTCTGGCATGAATTAGATGGTAATATCTGTAATACAGCAGCCAAAAACATTCCTTTAAAAAATGACTCCTGGTCATCAGCATTAATCAAGATTCTTCCATATAAATCCTGCTATCTACATCAAAATCATGACTTGCACAGTCTTACATTCCTAAGAAAATATAACAGTACTTAAAATATTCAAGTAAAAATGCACGTTTGACATAGAGTTACTAATTTCAGCCTCAGCTGAAATGTGATCCTGATTTTCTTATGTACTTATTGAATAGGATATTCCTGGGAAGTTTCCTGTAGCCTTGAAAACTTAATCCTTTAAGATAATGAATTCCAAGATGAGTTAATTTTTTCTTCCAGTATTCTAATG
Organism: Myiozetetes cayanensis; assembly: GCF_022539395.1. Lineage (NCBI taxonomy): Eukaryota > Metazoa > Chordata > Aves > Passeriformes > Tyrannidae > Myiozetetes > Myiozetetes cayanensis. The sequence continues at coordinate 74,992,025 of NW_026086604.1, read as the reverse complement.
CATTAGTGAAGTTTCTTCTGGTAGTTCACATACGTGTGACTACAAGGAGATCTGTAGTAATTGTAGTCATGTGTCATCAATTGAAGACTATTATCTTAAATAATATAAAACTAACAGAAGTTTAATGAGAACTGATAGAAAGATGTCCATTCCCCCTGGCTTCACCATACCAAATTCCAGTCTAAATGCAATTATCAGAAATTTGTACAGAAATATAAGACAAGTGAGAAAAGACTGCTGTTTCCACCAATTCTTGTAGTTGCACTGTTTAATCTAGCAACTTCATTCAGCAGAAAGAGGTTGACAGTTACTACTGAGGAGCTGAGCTCAGATGAGCAAATGAATTGCTTTTCATTCTTTTTATCATCCCTATTTTATGCTGCTTGCAATATGGCAGATGGTACTGCCACTTCCTTACCATTTGCTGTCTGACAATTTACACAGGGAATAGCACATTTCAGAAAGCTTTGATTTGATTAATCACAGTGGAAGCAGCTCTTAAACTTCCTGTGATATATGTGTTGACTCAAGCATTCAGAAAACAGTGGCTCAGTTTTTCAGTAGCAGAATCAGAGAATACACCCACTGAAAAAGATTCAGATAGAAGAAGGGAAATTTATTGTTAGTGAGACATGAATATCAAATAGAAATGAAAAAAAAAAAAAAAAAAAAAAAAGAGAAGGCAGCATGTATCCATTCTTTTATGTGTATCCAGTCTAGAATATGCTCAGTCTGTTGCTTCAGGTGTGCAAGACACTTGAAAGTAGAACAGGGTCAAAAATGAAAAAAGAGAATAGAAAAACTCAATCTAAAATATATCCTTCTAGAAAGAAAGTCCTTCAAATGCACCTTCCAACAAAAATCACCACAGAAAGTGTATGTCTTTCCTCTGGTTTTCAACTTGATTTTAAAATTCCAAATTAAATACATCTGCTTGTTGCTTTGCTAGAAGATTCAAACTCATTAACTGTGAGTTTTTTATTCTCATTTCCTTCTAGGTAAAATGGAAAAAAATAATAAAAGGAAGAGAAATATTACAGAAATAAAAAGACAATAGAATGCACAAAGCAAATATATATTGCCTTAGTGTATGATTTTTCTATTTTATGCGTCTAACTGTCCCTTGTAAGAATAGGAATGCTTATAACAACCAACCAATTCTCATGACAAGAAAAACCAAAATTCCAGTGAACCAGTGCAGAGTTATAAATCACAAACTGAGTCACACAAATTATATTTTCACACTTCTATTCAGAGATAAACCTGACAGTACTATGATGAGAATATAAAATAAAAAATTTGTAGTGAAAGCAGGATAGAAAAACATTTCATTATCAATTACCTGGAAGAACTCCATCACATGCCAAGATCATCAACCAGAATTATCATGTGGACTTGAAGAAGGCTGTCAGTTATTAAGAGATCTGTAAATCTTTAATCCTACAATGTGAGGGAGACAATTATTTTTGTATGCAATTTATTAGGACTTCAGAGATATGAATCTGAAATATTTCTGCATGTTGTTTTGTAGGGCAAGAAAATTACTTATTTCAATCTACTGCTATGACCCCTCAAATTTTTTTCTTTACAACAAAAGCCAGTGTTTTTTAGATCTTCTTGTCCTGCGCATTCTAAAAGAAACATTCAAGTCTAATCACCTTTGCATTTTGTTAAGACAGCATATGGTATAAAAGTACACACTTAAATTATCTTTATCACTTCTCATAAGAAAGGGATATTATCATGGGATTTTGATGATGAATCCCATACTCAATTAAATATATGATATGACAAAAATGAAACAGAGTAGGACCCTAAAGGAGTTAACTCAGAATACATGCTCTGAGTAAAAGAATTAAAAGAACCAAAATTCAAGGCTAGCAGAAAATAACACCTCACCAAAGAATGCTAACACACTAACACAAAGAACGTAAAGTAAGAACACAGGGAAATAAAGAACACCAAAAATGCTAACACACATACCTAAGTAGACATAAGGAAAGGTTCCTTAGGAGATAAGGGGCAAAATAGGGGCATGAGTCCAATATCTTGCAAAATTCACCATCAGGAAGACAGCTGAAAAATTCACCAAGGAAGACTACTAAAATACGACCCTCTCTGAGGCTGAAGGAACAGGAGTGACCCCCAAAACAGCACCCCAAAAAGAAGACTCTATCCAGACTCTACCCAAACTCTGCCTGCTATGAATATTATAACGAAATGTTGCAATAATATGAATATGCGTATAAAAAATGATGTAATCTCTCACAAAACTGTATAAATACTGAGTTTAAACTGATAACTTTGGGCTAGTTTTGTCCAGCGTGAGTTGGTTAGCCCCCAACATTGCTCTCTAATAAATACCTTTTATTGCTTAAAGACTCAAAAATGTCTCTGAGCAGTTTTCAATGCACCTTTTGGGGCATCAAAAAGACAACCTAAAAATTCCAACTCTACCCCACCAAAAAAAAAAAAAAGGAAAAAAAGAAAAAAAAGCTGAACAAGGGAAAGTATGTTACTCATAGACAACAGTGTATTTAACTTGGAGTTGAATAATAACTTCTAACAGGCTATTCTAGCTCAAAACTAAAATCTGGTGATTTTTTTTTCCAAGTATATCAGAACTCATCTGTATTAAAAGCATAAACCTAGGGACGTAGGCACCTACTATTTCTAACTAACATTAGAGACAAGGGTAACCTTTTAACCTTTTCATTTTTTTAAGAATTTTAAGATTTTACAGAGAAATCTCCAAACTATTGATTCCAAACTGGATTTTTTTGAAACTGCTAGTAAGATTTGTTTTTCTATGAAAATTATTTAGTGTATATAATGAAACAGTCTGGAAAGAAAATTTGATGTCTACCTGTACATCTTGGAAAAGGTAGAGTGGATTGCACCACAGTTCACTTCGACATTAAAACTTAGACCAAGTCAGATTGTCCCTGTGCTTTAAAAACACCTGAGAAAAAAAGCTTTTTCCAGGACATTTCATCTTATGTATCTTAGACACTTAGATAAATCATGCTCAGGAACAGTTCAGTTTCTCTCTGTTGAAAAGAAAGAGACCTAAAATCAACTCACTTATACTCAAGACAACTGAATTTAAACCCCTACATTTGGTGATCAATGTCTCATTTATCATTTCTTAATTATATCAATTTTTCTAAGTATAGAATTGGGGTTGATAACAATCTGTGGATTGTTTCTAGGCCATGCTACTATTTATTGCATTTATTTTCATTAAAAATTGAACACTTTAAAGCTAGTTGCAGGAGAAAAGTTATTCTGTTACTAGTGTTTAAAGAAAATGGAATGTAATGTGTGTCATGATCACCACAGACAGCTTTAAATCAGACTATTTGCTCTGTCCCAGACAATTATATCTTCATATGTCAGATCTGTTCCATTTGCTTTCTTTCCCATTTAAGACTTTACCTCTGCTCCTATGTCTTTATGCATTTATCCTCCTTCTCCCCAAACCTGCAGTATAGTGCAGGCAGTGCTGTGGTTCCTGAGAGAAAGAAGCAAGGAACAGAAAAACTGATCCATCAGTTTCAAATGAGACAACTTGGTTAATAAAAAAAAGAAAAAAAATAGGGATGCTGAGGAGACTTGTCCCTTTCTTCTGTCTTTCTGTTGTATGTAAAGTCCTCCCAAGAAGAAGAGATGTTTTCCTGCTTCTTTCAGTAGTCTTTACTGATCGATTCCCCATTTGCATGTTGCCCTAGGGAGTTCATGAGTCATAATTGTTTTCTCCTCTAATAACATACATCAGCAACCTCATCACATTTGCTGAAAATTTTATTTTCAAATGTAAAACCTGTGATAACACAATCTACTTACTCCACTCCAAGGAATATTTCCCATTTTAATTTATGACGCCTATAGCAAAACGGGGAAAAGACTGCTCCTTTAAGAACAAAAAACAGCAAGTTACTGGATGGTGGTAAAGGTGAATGAAACCTGAAATTACAATGTGCTTCTCCCAAGTCTTGATCTAGGAGGGAAGTGGGAGTTCTACCAGGGATCTTTAGCCACTTTAATTTCTGAAAACTATAATGAATGAAAATACAGATTTATCTTTGGGTTGTTTGACATTATCATATGTGAGAACATGCTCAGATGCTGTATCTTTCTGCATATTTTGGGAGAAGTGCCTCAGACTACAGTGGGTTTTGGTTTTTATTGCACACAGTGGGAATAGTATGATTAAGCATAAAGTAAATCTTCTGAGTAATTATTTGTGAGAAATGCTCATTGACAATTTCAGCAACTTTGTCACAGACAATTATTAAAGGAAATTTCCCCAGCACTTCGTGACCTTCAGAATAGGTGACTTTAAGATAACCAATCTGTACTCATTCATCTGGATGCATGTTATGCAGCTAAATTATTACACCAGTGATTTGACTAATTCATCTATAATTGAAAAGTCCTTGAAAACACTTAATATAATAAAAAAAAGTGCAGTTTACTACTAGTTAGCATAGTCACAAAATGATATAAAACTCTTTGGGAACATATCAAAATATATACAATCAATGTCAAGAAAAAATGTACAAATACTTTGCATGAAAACCCTAATAATGATGAACTAGGTTTCTTGAGGAGATAACAATGTGAACGATATGACATTATGTCACTTCAGTGGATGAATAAAGGATAAAAAGACAATATATATTGTTAAGAGGGGATTCTGAAACTATGTGTAGGGAACCCATCCAGACTGGATTTGTTGGTGAAAAAAATTACCATTACTAAAATATGGCAACATTAATCTGAACTGTGTTCTTCTCTCCTCTCATGTAATACACATGGTCCCAGTTACAGACATATTGATTACCTTGTAAGAGGGAAAGTGGGAGGTACAGATATCTACTTGCTTTTTCATGTCACAGTACTCATGCTCTCATGGTGAAAGGGATTGTATAGGGATGATTTGTGTGCAGTGCATAGAAATTTATATGAAATCTCTTTTCTAACTGTTGTCAGTTCACTCCCAGCATGGACTGAGACTGGAGGAACAGCAGTGTACAAGCTGTGTCCCTGACAAGCAGAGGGCTTGAGAACAATCAAAAATTTCTCTCTGAGCGTCAGGATGGCACTGCACCAGAAATGTTTTAGTACCAAAGCCAAGAGCTTTTGGCTTCCCAGTTCTGCTGTCTTTTCTCCAATAAATGAATCTGCAAAACATGGCTATTCAGATACAGCTATACTATTTGTTTATCATTCAGTTACATGCTCTTTCACTGCCTCTCCACTTTTCAACTCTCACTTTCTCTTTTTCTACTGTACAGGTAGAAATGCCTCTAATAATACAGCTTAAAAGACATAGTCTTAGCTGGATACTGTAAAAAAAAATGTTGTCTTGTTCCAGATGGCAGCATACAACAAAGAGAGAAGCAGATCTCTTTCAAGAACCGTAGGAATTGTGTGGTTGCTGAAGTCAGCATGGTGCTAGGACTATACAAGAAGAAAGAAAATACCAAATAAAAGAACAGAGCTTTTCAAATTCTCAGAAAAATAGTACCCCACCCCACTGATCCCCCCAAATCCACCCCACAAATACAACCCCACTCCTAAACAAACCCCAACCAAAAATAATCCACAAAACAAAAATAAACACTGTTGCTATATGTTATGCTCTTTTTATGACTCACAAGCACCAAATATAGATTTAGTGATTAGCTGCCTTTTTCCACAAGGTTGTGGTGTATTTATTTGGAGGATCTCCAAAGGTTCCTTCCAATCTCAGCCAGCCCTCTATGTTGTTTAGGGAGAAAGAGGTAGAGGAATTGGGATGAAGAAATGAAAATCAGCTTTGGGGAAAATGCAGGGTAGAAGAAAAGGAGCTTTGTGCCATCTGACTCTATTTTAGTTGTCAGGAAATTAAATCAATTTTGCCCAAGTCAAACCTGTTTAGCCCACAACAACTGCTAAGTGATCTCTCTGTCTTTATCTCAACCCACGAGCTCTTTCATCCCGTTTTCTGCACCTGTCCCTCTGAGGAGGGGTAGTGAGTAATTGACTGTGTGGGCATTTAGCTATTAGGTTAAACCACCACACCAGAAAAACCCAAGCCCATGCTCAGCACACAGGAAAGATGAAAGGTATTGAGTAACATCAATCTGAAAGACTTCAAAGGAACCTATAATGTGGCAGCCCTAATAAAGACATTTTGCTGTTCTGCAAGTTAAAACTGAATTTAGTCGTTTGGGCAATGTCTGCGAAACAAGTATTTACTTTAAAAGAAGTAGCACATATTATCATCAATTTAAAAAAACACACACCAAACTCGAACACCACATTTATTTTCATGGTAGAGGAATTTCAAGTCTCTGGCTTCATTAGAACAGACCAGTGTAAACGAGGAAACTCCTGAGAATATCTACCGAGGACATACGTCTCCCTCTAACATATAGACAAGACTGGAAAAAGCCTACCTGTGCCAGGTTTCAAATGTGTAGGCTTATTCCCTGTCCTTAAGAAATGGATGACTGAAAAAAGGGGAGGCACATTTCACTGGACACAGAGCCTTGTCTGTTTCTGAGCTGGAAGAAAGGCATTGGAAAAACATATTAGTCACTGAAGTGGGGAAAAAAAAAAGAATGGAAAAATTAAAAAAGAAAGTGCCTAGGACACGTCACTAGCTGGCAGCTGAGCACTTCCAAGCCACAACCTACTGTTTCCTGTGTAAATCATATGTGACAGAGGACAGTAGAAATATAACAAACATAGAAAAAGAGGAAGAGATATGACAAAATCTTGAAAGAGAAAATATGGTTGCCTTCTTTAACCTCTGCATAGTTGATTATATATTGGCTCACATTATTCCTCTGAAACACTGAGGGTTTTTTTAAGAGACATAGTCAAACATGTTCTTTTTTGGACTAAATTACTGTTTAGATCTTTATTATTATAAACAGAGACCACTATTCATATGTTTCAAAATGTTTTTTGCTCTATAATACTAAGTATCTGACAAAAAAAAAAATCATGTGGTTGTGTGGAGCTCTTACAAATAGGACCTTGGGAATTAAGTGTTTATAATATATTTTTGTATTATACATGAACTATTAAAAATACATATATGGTAATGTATTGAATATTAATTTAATAATATTATATTATAAATATTACATAAATAAATACTAGATATTAGTATATATTTCCTATATTTTTCATATTATTGTATTTTATATAATATGTAATAACTATATCCTATGACCTAATTTTATATTATATAGAGAGTTAATATATGAAAATTTCAGTTAGCTCTGATTCAAAGACAAATCACACTCCTCTTTAAAGTCATAAAGTATTTTGACTGCTTTTCAGATAATGAACTCAGAGAAAAAAAACCAGTTTATGAACATAACAGGGTAGTACTACACTATGGGTTTCCTCAAATGCAAACACCATAATAGCAATTTCTACGGGATAAAATCTCTGTGTGATAGAGAAAGACACTAGAAAACATGAAGAAATAGTTGTAAACAGGAAGAGAAGCAGCAGACAGAGTAGACCTTATTAATAGTGTGATCAAAGTCAGTAACTGCCTCCTTCTTGCTTGTTCTTTTGGCATTCCTGAAGAAAAAAAACAGGCTTTGATATTTCTCAGACATAAGCACAATCACACAACAGACTATGACAGCTCCTCTAATGTTTTTCTCCCTCAAAAAAATGCTCAAACTGTTGGGTGGAGTGTTAATAATGAAGCTCTATTACTATCCTTGGGTTTTTACACAAATCACTGAAAAAACAAGAGGTGGGAACAATTGCTTGTAACTGGTGAATTCAATTACATCTTTTACTGAGTTTGTGTTTAATTGACAACCCACTAGACTTCAGCATTTTGCTCTGTGAGCATTTATATAAACTAGAAGATTATGTTAGAACTGGGAATTTTAACGACAGGAATATATGAGAGCTACAAGGGTCCATCTGTAGAACTGCAATGCATTAAACATCCATTGTTTTATTTTATAAGTAGGAACACAGACACTAAAGTGTAAACATGGCCATGAAAGGGAGTTTAATTAAGACACACTTCTTTTATATTCTGCACATCAAATGGCTATACACGTACTTGCAAAAAGTCTTGTTAAGAACAATTTTCTTCCTTGTGCTTTGGCTTTATGAAGTGCCCTCTATGGATGTATATACTGCAGAGTTACATTTTTGATCTGTTGGCTCGGAAACCACACTGGCTTTCAGGTAGAAGATCTTCTTCTATGGTGGGTATTAATCTGTTCGAAAGAATTCTTGCAAGGATTTTACCAGCAATGGAGAGCAGAGCAATACATCAGTAATTTGAGCAGTCTGATTTATCTCCTTTCCTCTTGTACAAGGTGACGATGACAGCGTCACGAAGGTCTGAAGGCAGTTCACCTCGTTCCCAATATCACACCACAAATTCGTGAAACTTAGCATGGAGTGCTTGGCCACCGTGCTTCCAAATTTCAGGTGGGATTCCGTCAGGTGGGATTCTGTCAACCCCAGCTGCCTTGCCAATTTTCACCTGCTGTATTGCTTTAAGAGTTTCTCCCATGGTGGGGGCAGTATCCAGTTCAGTTTTCATTGGTTGTTGTGAAATGAACTGCATTGCTGAGTTGTCTCGTCGATATCACCTGGGGAGTCTTTCTGCTGTGCCTTCTGCAACCGGACTTGTCTATCTCGCATTGACCTTTTTAGCCATCAGCATACTTGTAGCAAGCGTGGATAGAGTCCTTCTCAAATCTTCGTTCACGAAACCTAGCCATGATGATGATTTTTGATCTCATAAGATCAGGCTGTCTAAAACCTACAGAATGTAAATATTGTATTTTACCTTGGTTTTGAAATTTGAAGATATTTTTCCCAAAAATTTTCTTCTGATCAGAGTAATTGGTATTTTGTTGAGTTGCCTACACAGTTCAGAGAAAAGGTTTATATTATAGAGAATTCAGATAAATGTCTTCTTACAGAGGATACATCCTCATAGTAAATATGTACATATATCTGATTTTCAAACAAATATGATATGAAATGAGGTAAATCTTACAAGAAGATTTGAGAATCCATGTTGTTCAACCCCTTAGGACAGAAAGAGAGGGAGGCAATGCAAGTATGAAATCACTTACCTTTCCACATCAACTCAGTATGTGTTACAGTCACAGAGACTGAGAAAAGACATGGATTTGTATTTAAAAGACTTACTTACTTGTCGGAGGTGGAGCAATGGAGGCCTACAGAGAATGGAGAGAGATGCAGAGGGGCTGCGAAGAAACCTCAGAGGAAGAAATCAATCTAGAAGTGCTTTGACAGCTGCAGCTGCAGGAAGCGCCTGAGATCCAGCGATAAGACGCCGCTTCACAGACCCCTGCAGAACCCCCCTATCTGTACCCCTCACCACTCCTTCCCTTCCTTCCCTAACTCCCAACTCTCCCTATATGGCTGGACATATCCCTGTGGCCAATCCCTCCATTTTCTCTTATCTCCGACCCTCAGGATTCGGTGCCCCTGGCAAGAATCCCACCCTTGTTCTCAACCCTTCCATGTTCCCCTCTATATAAACTGACATCTTGTTTTAATAAATGCCATTTTGTGGGTCACATACCTACCTGTGTGTGCCTGTTTCCTATACAAAGTGTGCCTGAGGGTCTGTTCGTAGGGATCCCCAACCCGCGATACTTACACTTCTATAATTTTGAGGATATTTCTAGTTAATTTCTTAACCATAAGAATCAGTAAAATAAGATTAATTTTCTTTTGACAGTTTCTATAAGGAAACATGGAAAGTAATTTAGCAAGAACAGGTCATAAAAAGAGTAATATTTCTATTTTGTTACCATTTTCAATCACTGTTGCATTTATAATATTTTTGTCATATTTTTCTTAATGTGATAAAAATAGTGTCATAATGGGAAACAGTTTGACCTGTAACAACCATGTTTTAATAGATTAGACTAGGTTAATTTACATACCGCATCCCTAGGACTTCTATTTGAAGAATAAAATTTTAGATTAAACAACTTTTACCATTTGAAAAAAAAAATGCCCTTAAACTTCTATTTGTCCTTTCTATTTGCAACAGTTTTGATTTCTTCAGCCATATGATGCTAACTATTTTAGCAAAGACTCATTTTTGAAGATTCTTGTAAAATTCAATGGCACAACATATCAAATTGACAATAATAATTAAGGAAGAAAAAATCCACTTTCCTAACAGAAGTATTGATATTATAATCTCACATCTGAATGTTGTTTAAACAACAGGAAAAAAAAGCAACCTGAGACACATCATGTATTTGCTTATCAGCTACAAAAATTCTGGATAGCATTCAATGAAGCAAACACCAGTGACCATAAACTGTGTGTTTCTGGTCTTTCATGAGTTCAGAAGTGGCAACTTCAGATTTACTGTCCCAGTATAACGGATAGAATGAGACCTAGTTTCTCGAGTACTGTTTGTGCAATATGGTCTCTGTAATATGAAATTTTGTTGATTTGAAACTCAGCTACTGCAGATCTGAGAAGTTCATGCATGCTAATTCTGGAAAACATGATTATATGTAAAGAGATTAGCTTACCAGTGAGGCAGATTGTTAGTTTAATGTATATCACTGTGAAAGCTGCTATAAACCACATTAGCAGGGTGATATTTATTGGTATATGCCACATCTGTCTAATGATATTTCCCAACACATCAAGGATGGCAGAGCCATGGCAAAAGCAGCACTAATCATGGATCTCAGTGTAGGAGTAAAGCATAGCCAATTTCAAAATAGCCCACACACTGTGTAACTTGCAGATCACTTACAAATCTTTTTTCTGAAAGTCTGGAAGGCAATACCAGTTTTTACAAGTGGAGAGTAAAATTGTGAAGTCTCAGGAAGAAATGCTGCCATCTAAAAGACAGAAGACAGGAGATAAACCAATTTCACTATATTTCTGATCCCACACTCAAGCCCTTCCATCATCCCTCTAAAGAAGTCAATCAATTTGCCCTATGAAGAGAAACAAAGACTTACAACAACCGAGATGACTGGTCCTTAAGTTACAATGTATATCTATCTATACCCAATGTACATCAGGCTCTCTCCAGTAAAAAACCTGAATACTTTCTACACTTTGATACTTTAAAACATCATTCGATGAGTAGTCTGACTTTTTCTTCAGAGTTCATACCCTGTTCAGTGGCTCCACAGAAAAAAACCTCCAGCAGCCACAAGAGATTTTACTAAGTAATCAACAGAATCTTTCCCCCTTTGCATATGCCTTTTACTCCCTTTTGTTGTCATGCTCTTGTTCATATCGCATGATTTACACTATCTGGCACACCAAGTGTTAGTAGCATTAAAGACCAACCTACCTTTCAGATTCCATCTGATTTAATACCATCCTTCTGAGCAGAGAGAACAGCAATAACACAGAGAGATAGTTTATCACATCTCAGATCATGCACAAAATTATTTTGGAGGTTGCCTAACAGCCAGTGAGATGTGCTGTCAAGGAAAAAGACTAATAAAAGCTCTGACAACCCAGTTTGTTCTTGTCAATTCGAAATGTGCAGAATATTGCTTTACTTCAAAGACACTATTAGAAACATAAAATTGTTACTCAATTTTCTACAAAGATATACGAGTGCCAGAAATCCAAAACCAGATTCTGGAAACCTGTCAGCACATTTGGGAAAATGAGGACTTTTAGCACATTTCAGTTCTCTAGGTATTACACCAGTAATACAAGCTTCTGTGTCAAAGGTGCAAAAAGATTATTCTTATTTTTAAAGGAGCATTGTGTTTTTCATGAGCCACCATTTTTAAGGACAGAAGTAAAGAACTTAATCATAGCAAGGACCAGTATATTCCATTTTGGTAGGGTAAAGAAGTGGAAATTTTGACCAAAGTTTACTCCTGCTGTCTTTTACCTAACAAATTCTCACCATAGTTTCAGTGGAGTTTTCTGCTCACCCTTGAGTTGCACATCTTCATACTGCAAATACTTGCAAAGTAATGCCCTAGACCTAGACATCCTCAGGCAAAGCACAATGCAGAAGACAAGTTTTTAACTGTAGACAAGAATTAATTTAATTTTCTCCTCCTCTGATGATATTTTGATTTCTGACAATACATATTCAGTACTGCAACAGTAGCCACATATTCCTTATCCCCTTACTTGATTCTTGTACAGGAGAGCTACTACCCTACCTCAGTGCAGATCAGATCATCTTCCAGTGCAAAAAAAAGAGATAGGTGAGCCAGTGCCCATTGGCTGATAGGGCCTTGATAAGCAAAGAAGAGAGAAAATGAATGATGGGCAAGTGGGGAACAGCTGTATCCCTGACTGCCATTCCCTTTCCAAGAAGCATGTTGACAAAGGACATACACATTCCACAGCATATTGTGGAGGGTTAGACTCCAGAAATCCAACCTGTGGTCCTGTTCAGAGTATGTATAGCTCTTTTACAACTTCTGAAACTCTGATTAAAATCCTATGTGTGCGCTGACATGCATATGAGGAGGAGGAGGACAGACTGCTGAAAACTCCAATTTTTCTTCAGTAAAGATTCAGGGTAGAATTTGTAACTGGAGTGAAAACTTGTAAAAACCTTTTCCCAGGGAAAAACAACTGGACCACTTGACCTTCAGTGAGTGCTTTTGGTCCTATTGCCTGAGGCTCTACAATTGTTAGATTTTATTTTTTTTTCCACTAATGATTTTAATCATTAAGATTAGCCTATTTAGAAGTGGAAACAACATAGTTCTACCAGTCAAGCAATGAAAAAAAAAAAGGTATTCTGTTTTCAAGGAATTTAATAAATTAAAATGCAACATCAATTATGGAGAAGCATGTGTGAAATTCAGAAAGCAGATATATCTGAACATTTTAAAATATAACATTGTTACTTTGGTGGAATAGTAAACATGGCTGATGTGCTATTTATTTATTGATGAAGTCCATTCTAATGGGTTTCAAAATGACTGCTGTTAGATAAAATTTCAGATGAGTGAATTATTTAACATTCCTAAATGGCATACTTGACTACCTGCCACATTTTTGCAGTAAAACATCCAAAGGCAAATATACTACTCAATTATACCAGAATCAGCAGATGAGAAAGAAGCCCTTATTTGATTAAAAAAAATAAACTCCGTGATGACAGAAACTGTATATTGAACAGCAATATAATGAAAAGGAATCATTACCTGAGCATTAAAATAATCAAATTTTAATATCAATAATGACAACAATATGAATTATGGGAAAACGTCTCTTGTGGCTCAGATGTTGAGCACAGTAGGAGCTGAATGCTTCTTAGACATTATGCAGTGCAGCTCAGCTACAAGATATATTAAGACTGAGATTCATGACCATACAGTTATGATTAGATCCCATAATCTTCACTATTATGAGGGGACTTGAATGACATTACACAGGAGAATTTAAGCAATAAAAGACTTTTAACTGTTCTCATTCCCTTTTAAAGCACAAATTTATAAACAACTTGGTTGCTACAGCCAGGTCTTAGCAACAGAAATCAAAGAGAATAATGGCCTACAAAGACAAAGTAGTGAGCTCAGCAGTAACAGATACAGCATGAAAAGCTTGTCAGCAGGGTAGATGAGATTGTATGTGAGGTATGCGAGCATCTCCTGTCACATATGAGAAGCTGGCACCTAGACATGCAGGGAAAAGGTCATACAGTATGCACAAAAACGGCTCAATATTGACTCAAAAAGCATAGTTTAATTTGTTCTATGTCATCAAAGATGGTTGGGTGCAAGAAGAGCCAGGGAACACTGGAAAATATCTAAATGCCCTGTCAAGAAATGAGGAAAATAAAGCGAAATACAGGAGGCAGGGTGGGGAGGGGACAGATTGAGGATGACTAGGACTGAGATGAGCTGAAAACAGAGCAGATAAAAGGAGCAGGGCCAAGGTGAAATAAGCTCTGACAGAGCAGTTTTGTTGTCCAGTGCTCACGGAGACGTTCAGATGACCGTGGAGCTTAATAACATCATCTCCCATATTTGTTCTTTAAGAGTTACCTCCTCTGCTTCATCTACTCACTGAATTTCCATAGGTGATTTAATGATATGCTTAAAGGAAATCTTTATGAGCCAACATGAACCACAATTGCACAGGTAAGTACAAGTCCCTGCATTGAGAAATGGAGTCCATTCTTGAGTTTATAAAGAATTTTATTTAAGTGGCACAACTGGAAATCCAGACGGTGCACATAATACAAGTATATGTGTCTATAGGCTGACACCTAGATATATATTCTCAACTGATTTACATCATGTTTTATTCTGTTTTGATCTGGCCTTGGTTTTATAAAAATATAACATTCTAACAGTCTCCACTGTTTCTTTGAGCCCCAGAACCTACTTTGAACTGTACTGTCCCTTTTTGAAAGTGTTTGGTATAATGAAATCCCAGACTGTCTAGGACATTTTACCAAACATAAGGACAGTGTAAAACCTTGTAATTTTCAGATAAAATCAGAAAAGTTCAATGAGTTCATAGTAGGATAATGGAAAGAATATTTACAGTGGAAAGCTGCAATGAGAGAGGACAGTTATATTCTTTTCTCTCCCCAGTGGGATCAGACAGAAAATCAGGAAGAATCTAGCATAGTCAGTGCTAAGAAGTTGTAAGTTGTTTTGTTTTTACAACTACATATCACATAGTTCATAAACAAAAAGAGAAGAGGAAAGAAAGGAAGAAAAGAAGAAAGGAAGAAAAAAAGAAAAAAAAAAGAAGAAAAAAGAAAGATGAAAGACAGAAAAGAAAAACAGGAAGCAAGGAAGGAAGGAAGGAGGTAAAAATTAACAGTCAAATAGCAAATACTCCAGATTTATCAAAGTACCTACTTAAATCAGGAAAGACATTTCTGTCTGCAAATCAATATGGATACACTGATTCTGTGTCTCATTTCTCTCTTGTCTGGTTTGAAACTATGAGATTCTGAGCACAGTTACAATGGGATACCAGAAGAAACCAGTAAGCTGACACAAGGTACCTGAGACTATTGGTGTTTACCTTGAGGATATTTACTCTGATTCTCTATTGAAAATTGACTACCAGGTCACTCTAGGTGAATTCACTGAAGAGTTTTGCCTCCTGTAGTGTTCTTGGTACTAAGAATAGTAGAGGTTTGTTAGGAGTATTTGGGACATCAGTCAACCCATTTCATACCATTGCAGGAGCCTCAGAGATCAGTGATATACTTCTACTTTTCTAATTGTGGCTGTCACTGTCCTCAAAGTTCTTAGGCTTTTAACAGATGTAGCTCTTCATCACTTACTAAGCAGTTTTAGTTCAATAAATTTAATATGGAGAAATTATGAAATGAGGGTTTATTTTAATCTATGTTCTCATTCTGTCTACTACAGATATTTCAGGGATTGAAATCATATATGTTAAAGACAGAATTGAATCATAATTAATCTATCTAATTGCTTTTCCAAAATATGTTTTGGTGAAACCGTTCTCAACTACATAAATATACAATGAACAGTTTGAATACATTTGCATGGAATAAGCTTGTACTGAGGACACTGTAAAATTGAATAAAGCATGTAATGATTAAGGGATGCTTCACAAAAAGCATGAAACCAATCCTTAGACTGTAAAGGCTGTGGGAGAGGAACATGTCACTGAGATCCTAAAGCAGGTGCCAAATGTGGGAATTACAGGACTGGACTGAGTAGATAAATAATATCATCCAAATTCACTGTCTGGTCTCCAAAAATTAAAAAGAGAGAATAAATTGTTTGTATGTCTAAGTGTTCTGCCAGGATATAGCTACAGGATTGATGCCAGGAGCAGCATAAGATTTTAGGAGTCTCTTATCAATTCTAGCTGTAATCATCATGAAAGGATTTTTATGATGGACCAAGATGAGACTGAATTTTTAATCTTATCATCAAGTACAACAGGAAGTAATTAGAGATCTGGTCACTGAATTAAGAATTGTTTCATAGCCACACACAGAGGTTAAACTGTGAAGTTCTTCTAAAGGCTTTCAGTCTTCTGAGTGTCAAATAGCTAAAAACATGGAATTCATATATCTTTCAGAGGTGTGAAAAGGTCCTTTAAGGGAAAGCATTCTTGTCCTCAGCATCTACCTTGCTCTGTCTTATACTACCAAGAGAGTAAATAAAAAAAAAAGGTTTTATTTGTTGTCCTATGGACAGTAAAAAATCTAATGAGCCTAATGAGCCTTTCCAGATTGACAGACTGGGAGAGTAATTTCTGTACTAGCAAATCCAGAGAATTAATATTATATTAGAAGTGATAATGCAAGCTGCCTTAGACTAACCCATCAATATGTCTCAGTCCTGACTCAAAGGGGACTGTCTCCAGAGATGGCAAAAGTTCAGTCTTATTAAGCATGCATCTCTCAGCCTTTTTGTTAGAACTGCCAATCATTGTTATCAAAGTAATAGTGATGCCATTCAGGGTCACAGAGAACAGCATTATTACAGAATTTAGATAAAGTAAGCTGCAAAATTGAGATTACAAAATAACTTTGTTGCATTGTCTCATTTTCTATCTCCCAAATGTTTAAACAGTATTTACTTTTCTGCAGAGTTGTTAACTCCCTATATTACTACTGCTCTGTTAAAAAACTCTATTAAAAAGAGAGTAATTAGCTACATAGCTCATTTAGAAATTGAAGTTTCAGTATTCCAGGACTCCTGAGTCTTTGAAGTCTGCTCCAGCAAGACTGATTTATAAAATCACTTTGGGAAACTAGTTGACCTCTATTCAATCTCAAATTATAAAGCTATCCAGGCTACTATTTTTCCTATTGGAAAGTTACTCCAGACAGTCACTGCTCTTATAGCAAGGAAATATCAAACTTTTGGGCAAAACCACTGCCAGTTGCTTCCTGCATTTTCCTTTTACCATCACCATCCTTCCGGTTCACCAACAGTAGCCCTCATTTCCCTGATGTATTTCTAGTTACATTTGTATGACGGTATAGATAAGACCTGTTATGACAGCCTTTGTCATAAGATATTCTATTAATCAGAAATCATCAGTGCGCTTGCAGAAAGCATGGGTAGAGCCCTTCTCAAATCTTTGTTCACGAAGGCTAGTCATGAGTCAGAAATTATACAAAAAGAACTGAAAATTGTTTTATTGTAAACCAAAAAGTAAAAGTAGTTTTCTAAGGAACAGACAAGGTACAGTAATGTCTCTCTGAAGAGAAACTAATCACTAAGTCACTTAGATATAAAATGTGATATACGGGACAATTAAAGTAATAACAAAAAAAAAACCTTCATCTCAAAAAACTATAGCAAAGAAAAAATAATTCTGTGCAGTGCTGATATGATTTAAGTTACATTACTCAAAAGGATTTGTTTTATCAACATACCTCTCTACCTCTGATGCTAGTCTCTAGTAATCACTATAGTGTTCTCATGACTGCGACCAAGTTGATTTAGAATACAGAGAGCTTCATGCATCTTTTTGAAAAACAGTCTGTTTTGTTGGGTTTTTTTTGTTCATCTCCACTACAATTTTATGAAATCACTCACAAGACCCATAGTTCACTTCCTCCCTAGTTAATGAGTTCAAGAAAAAAGGTCCTGAACCAGAAATCAATTCTTACACAATCTAAAATGACTTCTGAAATCTCACAATAATTTTCCACTACTCTTTTCTGTCATAAGTTCTTCCTGGATTCTTTTTAGTTACAGTGTATTCATGATTCATAGTTCTCTTGCACATCAACATTTAGGACAAGCTTTTTCTCAAAGGCTTGAAAATTGATCTGAAAAGAACACAAGAGAAAGTCAAAGTGTTATAGAAGTGATCCATGCCTCAATTATCCCAATATCCCTGAATCAGTTGAAAGAATCTTCTATCTTTGCATATGATGATCAAATTTAGAATTAATCTTAATTAATCTTCAGTTTTAACCTTTCTCCCTGAACTACCTAGACCAAACTATAAAATGTCTGCTAGGTTTTGTTATTATGAATTATTAATATAGAAGCTAACTTTAGCATATTAAATATTACTAGCAGTCCAGCTGAAACCACTAGAGTATTTCATGGGAGTTTTTGGCACATTTTTGTGTCTATACTATGTTATAGATGCAGTTGCACTCCTACTGATATCTAAACTAACACGTACAAAAGTCATGCCCAGATTAAGGAAGATTTGTCAAATTTTTCAATTCATCCGTTATACGTAACGCTTTTCAGTAAAACATTTTCATAGTTAAAATGTTTCGAAATCTCAAAAAAGTCAAAAGAAAAAGAAAAAAAAGGCAAACAAAAGTGAACAATAGCAAAGACTGAGAGAAGTCTGACTCAAGTAGAGTGGTAAAGCTTTGATTAAAAGTCTACAAAACACTTAAAATAAATATCCACATTAAATATGAAAAGCTCTGATGTGAATTGATCTCCTGCTTTTAGCAAGTCCTCTCCACAACATTTCACAACAAATGGTGCTTTTAATAAATTATACTCATTGTGTGTATTAACCTATATTATTATGGCAGGCAGATAACTGGTAAAAAGTCAATTGACAGATAACTGGTAAAAAGTCAATTTAAAAGTTATCTATGCTCCCTTTATTTGACCGTTATGAGTAGCAACTTCTACTAACACAGTATATTAATTTTTTCTCTGGTGTCTTAGGTACTAATCACAACAATCTTTACTGAATAAAGTTCATGCTTTCACATAAAAAGCCTGTTGAATGTTACATGGAAAATACATTTATAAATATTTCAGCACTATTGTCTAAGAATTCGATCAATTTCAAGAGATGATCTGTATCTTCTTTTTGTTTAAAAAATCAGTTGTTGCTGTCATTCAATATTTGAGATAGGTCACACTACTAGGATATTTGAGAAAGAAAGTTTGGGTATGAAATCTAAGTAAAGTTAGCAGATGAACCTGATTAGATTATATTATTAAGATGCTGACTTAAAACCAGACACTGCAAACCTATCACTTCCCTTTCTATTTTTCTGGCTTCATCTGAAGTATGTTGCCACTCCCAGTTCTCTTTGAGACATGAAAACTATAGAGATATTTGTGATTGGGACTGCTACATAAAAGGACCTTGTTCTGCTTCTGTAGAGTAAAAAGAGAGGAGAAGAAACTATTGGAAAGGTGGTATAGAAAGAAAAAGTAGATCCGGATAAAAAAATAATTGAAAAAAAGGAAGAAATTAGTGATCCTCTATTGTCTTCGAATGAAACAAATCTTCATGGAAACAAAGATACTGTCAAGCTGCCAGTGATTGCAAATACACCAAACATTATTAAACTGTGGCAAATATTATATTGCTTTAGGGTTGAAAAGATGAACCTTTTTTCTATCACTGATGTGGAGGAAGTGATATTTTTGCATCCAAGGAAAACATAAGTTATCTCCTGGCTTATTCAGCCTACCACCCAAACAGCTCTTCAGCCCTAAACATTATGTGAAAGAGTTTTATTTGTCTGAGGTGATCGATGTTCTGGATCTCTTTACTGCATTGAATATTTTCTACTATTTCATGTCTTTTTTTCCTGTGGTTATCCTATTTGGGCATCAGAAATAGGACTTCATAATTTGATATCCACCACGAATAAAGATCCTGTTTCACTCAGTGTTTCAAAAGTTATTAAAAGTCAATTTTAATTAATTGCAGGCCTTTTTATAGTCATAAAGATGTTTAAATCATTGTAGATAGAAGTTATATTTTTGTCCATTTTTTTAATAGAAATTATCTTTTTGTCCAGTTTAAATATAGCCACTGCTGTTGAACATTATGAAATATTGTTGTAAAAGAAAAGAATCATCTTTCATTATGAGTGTCAAAATCAAAATTTATTGAAAAATTCTACTCCTTTTTGACTGTATTGTTTAACTCAAGAAGTGAATCTACAGCAGGAAACAGCTAACAACAAAGTTAACAAACAGTTGACAGCAAAGTTAACAACAGGTAAATGTCCCCATAATTTGACCCTCTATATTGTTCTGATCCGTTTATTACTGTTCCATACTTCTTCTCATCATACTATCTACTTATTTTAATTGCTGCTTTCACTTTTCCTTCAAATTCTCATGATTTGGGGGATTGCGTGTGCAGGAGGAATGGAATTATGATCAGAGGAGAAAGAGAGAGACTGAAAAATCCTATCTGTATACATTTTGTTTTATTAATATGAAAAAAGAAGCAATAGAATAGAGTATTCAAAATTTTGAGAAATAGTGGTGATCCATCTTTAACTGATAAACTCTTGGATGCTTGAGGGGAATAGTGTTTCAATTAACTCATAGTTATAAAGAACAAATGGACAGAGAAGCATAGACAATTGTGATGATGGAAGAGTGAAAAGAAACAAAAAAAATAGCCAAATTATTTGAAGACCAAAGGATCCTAATTATTTCTCTGCTCCATTAAAATATTCTGAGCTCAAACAGAAAACTAGGAGAAAAAGAAACAAATCGCTAGTGCCTACCTCTTTATTACTCAAATGTTACCATGCCTAGTAAGTACATCTCTCCTTCAGTTCAGCATTCTGTAAACAGAATGAAAGAAAGGAAGGAAGTAAAATGTTCCTCTTAGATTTAAAGTTACATGAAATTTCATTGACTTTGACAAAAATGTTAAGCCCTACACAAAACTTGAAACTGCTACTCTGAGCCCCTAGTGACATTATGACTTCGAAAATCCTCTTTATTCCAGACAAGCAAGATCTGGAAAAAATGCATGGGTGTTTTGCTTGTTTTCTCTTTAGGACAAAGGAAGGTGGATTGCACATATAAAAGAGGCTTCTAATTTTTATACAGATTTAGTAAAGCATTAAAGCACAGGCTTATCAATTTTCTATGTGGTTCTTGAGTGTATACAGAGGAAATTTTTTAAAAAGATCCTATAGTTTTACCTTATTCTTCTGAAGTACATAACAGAAAATCTTCTTGAAAAATAACTAGGAATGAGGATTTCCTCTGGGCAAGCATATTAATATATTCCTGTTCATTTATATTCTTAATATGATTGTAATCAGACTCAATCATACATATTTTTGCAGATTTTTTTTCTTTTCTGCATTTTATCGTAATGTGTCAAAACTGTTCTTATTTACTTAGGATGAGGTGAGTTACGTAGAAATGCGAAAAGATGACTTAAACCCTGAGACCCAGAGATTTTAAATGCAGCACTGTAGTTCAGTGAATGCTGGAAGGCACCAAAATGTATCTTTCATTTTGAACAGTTTGAGAAGCATTTGGGACAATGAGGGTAATAATTCATTATGGAAATCCTAGAAGATGACAAAAAATAGAACAGAAGGATTCTGTTCCATCTTGATGTGGTCATTATCTGCCTTCTACATTTACGTTGTAATTTGAGATACTCTGGGGTTGTTCCACTGTTTGTCTGGAAAGCACAAGAATATACACATCTAGAAGTCTATGCTTCTGTAAATGTTTGGAGAAACTTTGGCCTTAGGAGGTCACAGTATGTGACTTGCCATTCTGAGGAAAAGCCACAAGTTTTAAAGGCAATCAATCAGCTGAAGAGGATTCCATTAAATGTAGGACAGAGGTGAAGCAAAGACAAGGCATGAATGACAGCAAATCCTCACTTTGGAAGATTTAAGATAATCTCTTTGGGGGTTCATTGCCTCTTATCATCTCTTTCATGTGCAGAGGAGTACTCTAGCCTTCACCACTGGGGTAAAGTGGAAGTTCAGGAAGGTAAAAGGAGAGAGAGATCCAACAGAACAGACTGTGTAGTAAGGCAGAGAAATGCCAGGAAGTTCATAACCTGTATTTCTACTGCACTGAAACAAATTATGTCCAGGGACACACCCAGCAATAGCTTATCACTAAAACTTTCCCCAGCAGTGGTTGTGAGCATGTAGGTGGTAGAAACAAGTTGGCTGCCATGACTGTGCCTTCCTCCTGTTGGGGTTACAGAGAGAAACTTACTCAAAATGAGAAAATGTAATTTAAATGCAGCATTACATTGCACAGAATACATGTGTGCTAGATGATGTCTTACAAACAGCCCATCTCACAAAGAACTGCCTTAATTATCATTACTGGCATTTTGTTCCTCATATCACTATTGCCCACATTTTTCAATGCATACAAATATTTAACTGAAATCAGAATCTAAACACTTATTCAGCACCTTTGACATGGCAAAAAATTTTTAAAGTTCCTCACTGACTTCCATCACCTTCAACCATTACCTTTGTAAGAACTCACAGTTTATCATATCTAATACATGTTTTTATTCCTACTCCCTTCCTGAGGCTTCTAAATATAATTTGGATTTTTTCATGCATGCTGTGATCAAGAAAAAATAATGTTTAAATAGTGCTGCAGTATCACAGTGGCTGTACACACAACAGAGTACCAAATTAATTCATAGCATTTATAATGTTTGATGACCCAAGGAGAGAGATACATGAAGAAAATCACTACCATCTAAAAGCAATTTCTGAAGTAATTTTTTCTGCAGAGATTGTCGTGTAAGAGACAATGAATTTGATAAACATCAACACGTTATCGTTGGACCATTCAGGGTACGAGTATGAATAATGCTTTAAATTAGAGGAGGATCAGAAGAGAATGCTAGAAATATGTGTACAAAAGAATATGAGAGATGTCTGGCATAGATGCTGAGCAGAATTTGCAACACCAACTATTTCCTTGAAATCATTGATGAAAGACAAGGAAAAGTCCATCTCAATGGACTTGCCGCTCTATGACAGAACTAATAGAAAAGCATGTTTCTTTTAACATAAATTTTGTTTTCTAAACAGTAAAATCAATGCATTAAAAATTCTGGCCTATCAAAAAGTATTATGTTGTGTTAAACAACACATTACATAATTATTATTTGCATTATATTCTGGTAGCAGAGAAATAAATGCAAAGAATCTGTGTATTTATATGGTGCATTCATTTTCCAAACGGGTAATTGAAGTACGGTAAGTCAGGTTCTCAAAAATACAATAGAAAATTCTATCCTAAGCTTGAATTTAGTTGATGATTATAGGAAAAAGTTCTGACAGATATTAATGGGAAGTTTAGACAAAGTCCAAAGGGAAAACAAACAAACAAACACAGAATCCCCAACTGAAAACTTAGGTGCATTAAAAACCATTGCTGCCTCTATTTGTGTCAATTATGTAAGCAACTAAAGCTGCACTACTGGATATATTGAAGACAAGGTTACTTTGGCTGTTTTGAGTGTTTTAAGCATAAGTTAAATCATTCAAAATGCACAAAGCAGGCTTCCACTTAGATAAGTCCCCCACAGGACCCTATTTAGAAAATGTATTCAGAGTAAAATTAGTGTATAGAGACAATACAGATTATGGTATCATGCATAAGAAGAGCGGCCCCAGTCATTTCAAAGCACAGCAAAGGAAGAGAAGCAAACAAGAAAGAACACGACTCTATGGCCCACTGATGACAGCATCTCTGTTGTAATTGGGAAAATTTGTTTGCTTCAGGGAGTGCTTACACATCTTGTACTTATCAGCCACGGGGTAAAGCGCAATATATGTAAGTGAGTACTGGAACTGAGCACTGTAATCTAGGACTTTTGTTGGCTGAATGCTCTGAAAAAACCTCACTAGACCACAAATTTTATTTTGGGTCCTTCAGTGTCATATTTTTAATAGAACAGCTTCATCAACAAAGTAAGCCTACCTTTACTTCAAGGTTTGCTTTTAGTTAGGTGGTCATTGCTACTGGAGAAGAACAAAGTAAGGGTTTTCTATGGTAAAGAATGCTTGGTTTATAATTCTCTGGGACAAATGTGATGACTGAATTGTTTATAATAAAGATGGTGGCAGCAATAATTGTCACGACCATTTTTTTTCTTCTTCATTAAGCCCTCAACCTGGTGATCTGAACAAACACTGCTTAAAGACACATATAAGGGCTAGTGGGTTAAACTGTGTGTCTAAAGAGAGATTAGAAATACATTAAGTATTTGATTGTTATATTTTTAAACAGAGATTAGAATCAATTCCAGAAAACAGATTAACAACTCAACAAGCAATTTAGAATCTACATGGTCTGAAATTCTGAGCTTAAATGGGAAACAGTGCAATATTGGCTCTTTTTTACTATCCATGTGAAAAGGGCAACAATTTTTACTGTAAGCAGATCAAAGAGACTTCAATAATAAAAGAAATCTTAACTGTCCCATTTAGACTGAACAAATGTAATAAACATAGTAAAAAAATCAGAGTATTATATAATAGCAATAACATTTTTAGGAAAAATTTAGATTAAAGAGATCAAATGAAACCCTATATTTGGGCATGAGAAACATGCAACAACTGGATCAACATCTTTAAGAGGTGCTATGAAAATGGCCATAGTGGAGACAACATGACTTTCATAAAAGGAAGTCATCCTTACAGACCTACTAGTATTCTTTGAACGGACCAACAGCTGTGGGAACAAAGATCATCCATTTCACACAATCTACCTGGTTTTCTAAAATACCTTCACAACTTGCTCATGAAAGATTTTGAAAGGAACTAAATAGCCCTCTTATAAAAGGGATATCACTGCACATATAAATAATTGATGAGGAAGTAGGGAAGCAAAGTGCAGTAGTGTAGAAGGGGCACTGGGTAATTTTCACTTGAGTTTGCTCTGCTTAACACATGGAAAAGAGGGTAAGTAATTGAGTGATGAAGTTTTCTACTAAAATTATTTTTTTCAGAACAAAATGGACAAGAACAAATAAGAAAAACCTAAGATGAGAGACTTATGAAGTGAATGACTAGACAATAAAACCTCAAGTAAAAGTCATCATATAGAAGAAATGTCTCTATGGGGAAAAGAAAGGAATATTTATTTCATGCAGAAAAAAGAACTCTGAGACCTCTTTGGAAATGTGGTTTTATGACTATAAAACAGAGTTCTATGAGAAATACCAATTTACTGTTTAGCATCAATAAAAAAAAAAAAAAGAAAAAAAACCCCAAATAAAATCCTATCAATCATTTCAAAAGGCAGAGGGGAAAAACAGAACATAATTATGCCTTATAATATATCCCTAGTTTACCTGCCTCCTGAATAATTCGTGTAACTTGGTTCTGTTTCAAAACTTGAGCAATAGAACTAGATGTTCATAGAGGTAAGTTCAGGGCAAGAAAAATCATCAGTGGCATGGAATATTTTCTCATGGGAACTGGCTAAGTGGACTGCACTTTCAATCTGGAAAAGAGCTGAATCACAAATAGAAAACAGATAGAAGATAACTGAGTTTCTCTCAGTAGAATTTACTATCTTAAACCAGTAAGATAGAAAATGAAGAGAAATAAAAAGCAGGTGATTCTTCAGGCAATAGGTGGATGAAACAGGATTCCCGTGCACAGGAGTTTTTGAATGTTGTCTGTTTATCTGGGTTTACACACAGTCCGGATCAGTTCATGCATACAGTAAGACTTACTTTAAGAACACATAACTCAGAAATGTGGATTTGGATTTAGCAACATACGTGAGCGACCATCTGAACCATTTGCATATATAGGACATATATGTTGAGAAAAAGGTTGAGATGAAAGAAGAGGAAAACCTAAATACATATTTTGGAATGGTTTTTCTCCTGTTTTGCATCTGACAGTTACAATGTCCTTGGTGTAGGGAAGAAAAAGAAAGATAGATATTTAGCAAACAAGGTTGAGGCAGATAATAAGGATTTACTAAGAATGAACATTAAACAAAAATTAAAAAGATGCCAAATAAAACAAAACACAATGTCCTACACAGGAGCTAGTGTTTATAAGTTTATCAAGCACAGCTCCCATACTAGGGTTCTTTCATTTGTCCAATGACTTGTCTGTGGTGCTGCACATCACTCAGACCTGTCCAAATTCCTGACCTTAAGGGCAAGTAGGGCAAATTCAAGAACTGCTCATGTTTACTTCTGCTCCACAGAAGCATTTAGTCTCTTCTCTAGGTATGATGTTTGTCTCTTGTGAGTTTTGCTAACATTAAAATTTTGGTGTGTAATTGATATGGAGTGTTAAGCAACTCCATCTCAGTTTATTTTGTCATGTAAAGTAAAAATGAAGTTGGTTTTCAAATACTGACCTTCCATTACCTAAAAACATTTTATCCATGTAGGGCAGGTCCTTCCAGAGGGCATGGAGGGGTGACAGAAAACAGAGGAGAAACAAATGAACCTAAAGTTTTACCTATAACAGAAAACTTATTTATTTTTATTTTTAATTAATTTTAAAGGTCATGGATTGGTCCTGTTTTGTATCACATTTCCACAATAATCAAACTTAAATATTACAGAAAAACAATCTGATCACATTTTGCTATAGTAAAGTCAAAGAGAGTTAAGTCAAAATTATGTTAGATTAGAACTATTATAAAGACACAAAGAAAGCTGTCCTTTAATCAATTTTTCCATTACAGTTCTGCATTATTCAAATTTCATAGTAAAGGTCAAAGTATTAAAACACCCCAATTTTTTGTCATTCCAATTTGGCAACTTGTTTCTGAAATAGAAGATGAGTACTTATGTTTTTCTTTTTTCCTTCTTCTCTCAGTGTGGTCAGTTTAAGGCTATGGAAGCAAACCTTTTATACATGGTCTGCATGTGGCTGTGCTGTCACAAAAGCAGTGCAGGAGAGGAATTGTCTCTGAAATTTCCTCTCTGATTTCCTTTTACTCTGGGCATGCAGTAAATTTGCTGTTGACCTCTAGTGGTACAAATTATGACGTTAGTTTAGCTGTGCTTGGTTTGTTATTTGGGTCAGGGCAACGCTATGTTTCAGCTCCATTTTCTCTACCTTTCCTGCTGATTGCAGTGCGTGGATAGCATCCACTGTTTTATGCACTCTGTCCGTGAGATGTAAAGAATTCAGACTCCACCGAGATTACTTTAAAGGCACGTACATTAAATGACAGAAGAAATGTTAAGAATTGTGTTGGAGATGAAGAGACAGTGTATATAATCAGAACACTTGATACACTAAAGTCTACTTTTACTGCCATTGTCAGAGCAATACACTTTTCAGTAGGGGTAAGACAAAAAGTATTAGCTACAATGAAGAAACGAAAGCAATGAAAGTGCAAGAGGGCTCTTTAGCATTGTCTGTAAGATTATAAAATATTTCTTCTAGGACTAAGTCCAAATACATCATAACTCTGACAAGGCTAGCTATGAAAAGCAATTAGAATACATGAGAAAACATGGAACACTCTTTTTTTGACTTGTACATAAAAAGGGTTCCTGCAGGATTACCTTCAGATCCACTAGTGCAATCTAACAACAATTATTTACTATGGAAAAATGTACTATTTATTTAAATATAATTTGCTAAATATGTACAAAATTTTAAGAGAGAATTCTTCATTTTGGGGAAGGAAGCTTAAAAATATCAATTGACTGCAAGACTGAAAAATGAGGATTTATGGTTGACTATTGATTGTTTGCTGGATGAGGAATTGGTTGGATGATTGTATCCAGAGTATATGGTCAGTGTTGCAATCTCCTAACAGACATCAGTAACAAATGGTGTCTGTCAGGGGTCTGCACTGGGACCAGAAGTGCTTAATGCCTTCACATGGGCAGTGGGATAGAGTGCAACCCAGCAAGTTTGCAGATGTCACCAAGCTGAGTGGTGCAGAGGACAAGCCTGAAGGATGGGATGCCATTCATAGGGACCTGGACAAGCTTGAGAAGTGAGCATGTGGGAACCTCATGAGGTTTAAGAAGCCCAAATGCAAGATGGTGGAACTCAGTCAGAGTAACCCTTGGTATCGGTATAATCTGTCTGATGAACAGATCAAGAGCAATCCTATCAAGAAGGACTTGGGAGTGGAGATGGATTAGAGGTTGGACATAGCCAGCAATGTGCACTTGCAGCCCAGAAAGCCAATTATATCCTGGGCTGTATTGTATAATAGCATTTGCACCTTTTTTTTCCTAAATCAGGATTTTCATGTTACTCAATTTTATGAACCTCACTGAACCACACAGATTTTTCAGGCTCCCTACAAAGTCAGTAAAAAGATTAGTCTTATCTATAAAATTATATGGAGCAAAACCATTAGTCTGCTCTTATGAGTAATCTCTCTTAGCTGTCTGCTATGGTAAATATGTCAGATTGAGGATTCTCTATATATATTCTTCCTGAAGGTATTTTACAATCAAGCAGATTTTGTGGGACAAAATCCTATGGTAACAATTATTGTCTTTTTTGTGGAAGTAAGGTCCTATTTCTCTGTTTCAGAAGCAGCTCAAGGGTTGACACCTATGAAAGTCTCTTGTGATGCCATTGTTCCTGGATATTTGCTGAAAACCTTCAGTTTAAGAAGGTTTTGTCTAGGAGTAAGCCTTCTTCTGATGAAATGTTTTTGGTGATACAGTTTTCATAGCCAGAATCAGAATTAGTCCTAGAGGGATAAAGATTTTAACTATGTCCAAGAAAATAAAGAATTACTAGAGTTTTAAAAATGTACAGGTAAAATTCTTTGATAACTTGTGTATCACATTACATATTTTATAACATCAAGCAATAAAGAAATCTTATACAAAACCAATATTGTTTACAGCTAGTTATACTATAAAGAATTAATAAAATGAGTGGAACCAAACCCATTTCTACTGGTAACAATTACAGAAAATATGTATTCAAATAGCATTGAATTATCCAGAAACTCAGTATATTTGGATTTTTTGACTGTAAAAGCAGATGCAATTACTAGTAAAAGGTTCATCTGAGTCAGATATTTGGTCCTGAGGCACAGATGGACTCTTTGGAAAAGTCCTGATACCTGCTGTAGAGTCAGGAGCAATCTCTCTTCTAACAAATTCTCTCTTTTTTTTTCTTTTTTTTTTTTTTTTGGGGGGGGGGTAAGCTTTTGATAAACTGATAGATATCAGCTCTGCGAGGTCTGTATTCTGAGTCAGCTAGCTGTCACTACTTTGATTGGAAAAGCTGTCTGAAGCTGAGGAACAAACATCCCAAACTGACACCAATGGTGTGGCAAGGCTGCCTCACTTTTCTTCAGTGCTAGGCTGCAAGACTAGTCCTCACTCCCACCTCCTTTCCTTCAGCACTTGCTTTCAGTGACAGTGATAGATGCAGTGCTGCTTCTCACACATTTGTTGGATGATCTATATGTTCTGTCAACACTTCATTTGGGTCACCAAAGGAGTGAGGATGCTAAGATAAAGGTCCAGCAACACAACAAACACATTTTTCTTACTGTTACACCCTATTGTAGACTGTCAATTGTAGAAGTATTTGAACTTTTCCAGTACTCTGCTTTCTCATCAGTTTCCTTTGACTCTTAGCAACAATCAAAAACTGTTCAGCTCTAGGCTGAACAGAAATGTCAACACTTTGCTGCATTTCTTCAATCTCTATATGATTTGATAGGCTAATAGCTACTTTATTTGTTATGTTGTTTCCTTGAGTCTGGTATAATCTGAGACTAAGTGAAAAGCATAGACATGTCTTCCACCTTTATAGGTGTTGGTAACTGAACTACACATTACTGTCAACATATTATTTTTATTCTGTTCAGTTTCTTTATTCCAGGCTTTGTTCACAGTGAAACAAAAAATTTATCTCTTACTACAGAACACAGATACAAACAAGTATACGTGTTCCTAGACTAAGAAAATCATAAATGAATTCATTGAAATTTGTAATAGATGCCCATTGGCAAGACAGTCTGAACTTTTTTTCTCCATAGTATGTTAGCCTTTGGGTAAGAAATACAATGTTTTCTAGTCTACTGTGTTGAAGAAAAATCATTTCACTAGACACAACTTTTAGTGTCCATATTCATATCACCAAGACTTCTACTACCTGCTGACATCTCCTTAAACTCTATGTTTCTTTAGTACATATATGAACATTTGACAAACAAATTTTTTGGAGACTGCCTATAAAGTGCTTTATTGAGCATTACTGAATACTGGGGGGAAATTATCAAATAGGAACATCATATATTAAATATGTCATCCTCTTTAATGCTTGTAGAAGCATTACTGAAATATTCCAAGTAATTCTTGATTTAGGAAAATCAGAAAAATCTCGTGGCATAGTCATACACTGAGCAGTGGAGATGCAAAGTAATTATTCCTACAAAGAAATTACTTACTATCAAAGATTCCAACATTATCAACCTAAAACTATTCTACTTGTATTAGTATAAGGTCTTCTAGACAAAACAGAAATCAAGCTTTAGCACATTGCAAATATAATTAGCAGCACTTAATGTGCTGCAACAATTCTTAGTCCTTGTGAAAAACGCTAAGCTCATAGTCTGAGATGGTTATTCCCAAAAGCATTTAATAAACATTTGCCCAAACTATTCCCTCAGTACTTTTTATTCTACCTCGTCTATGTCATTATTGTTAAAAAGAGAGACAGAAGAGTCACGTTGCCATTTGAACATTGATAATAAGGAGTCCATTGTGAAAGAAAACATACATAACCTAAACTGCAGCTCTAAAAAATGTTAGATTCTTGTAGCCTGGAGAAAATTATAAAAAAGCAAAAACAAAGACAAAACCAAAACCCCTACACAGTGCTACATCAAAGGCAATTTTTCAATGGTAAGTCCAAAAGTGCAATTCAAAGTGTCTGAGCCTTCCTGGGTTTCTCCTTTGGTTTTGGCTACTTTAGACTCTTGCAATTACCACTCGATGCCTCTGTGGTTCAGCAACACAGTTGAGCTCTTTCTGCCTTTCCCTGGTGTCTTTCGTTCCACCACATCTGAATATGCTCAGCTAATAAATTGTGAATTATTTTAAGAACTAAATAGAAAGCACTGGGAAGCTTAAGAATTATGGAAGGAATTATTCAGGAAGCAATTATTACAAGTGTATTTTACCTAAGCCAGGAACAAACACAGTAGTTAAGTGAAGAGGTGGGTGCTGATAGTTACCACTCCAGGAAGAAGGTGCAGAACCTGAACCAAAACTCTTGGAAGGGGAAATTTTCCTACAGTTGTTCAGTAGATCAAGGAGGTCAACCAACCTTTTAGAGGTCAACCTTTTAGAATTATTTTTAGGAGCTTACATCTACTGTAAAGTAACATGACAGGTGCCATTGGCAAAAGATTAGGAGGTAGAATTACTAAGTAGCCTACAGTGGCAAAATACCAAGAGACAATGCTGTGTAAGTGCTGCTAATGTACACAAGATGACTTTAAATAGACAACAGTTTACAAGGTTTTGATAATTTAAAACAAGAATACTTCTGTCATGCCAAAGCTGAGCAGTTGCTTATCTTACAGTAGACCACAAGCAATATTACCACTCTCTACCACAAATCAGAAGGTAGAGACTTCCTATGAAAAAGGGAAATACTTTCTGTGTTCACAGGGTTTCTCACTGATATGGAAAATAATTTATCTGTGTCAATTTGCATGAATGGACTGCCAAAATGAAACTCAGCATTTTCCAAGTATTTCATGTAGATACCTTCACCTGAGATTATACAGACAGCTATGTTCAATGTTCTTTTTGGTTTTGCTTGTGGGTTTTTTTGGTGGTTTGTTTGTTTGTTTGTTTGTTTTTTTAAGTAAGGAAAGAAATAAAAAGAGACCTCAAACAGGCCATTTTTTTTTCTTCCCCTCCCCTTGAGTTAAGTTGGGTATTGGATTGGTAATTCTCATGATATTCATTAATAGACAGCTAAAGCCAAACGAGGCACCAAAGTTGTTTACCTCTCCCCATGTGTCAAGTAAAGCCAATACCCTTTGTTTTCATCTAAATGTTGTCCACCTCACAACAGGTAAGAATAGTTTTGTTTAATATTAAATGCCCAGGTTCAATATGAATAGCTATCTTACCTCCTGTGTAATACATGAGCTTCCTAACAACTTTTCTCACTTCAAAATATTCTGAAAAGTCCCTCACTTTAGTCAAGATGCTATTAAGGTAAATACAATGAAAGAAAGTGTGTCACATGTTCAAATACATTTACGCATGCATTTGCCAAAAAGAGAAACTACAGATTTAACAGCGGCATAGAATACATGGATACAGCTAAGAATGAGGGTCTGATTTTTAACAAGCCTCTGTTTATACAAGAGAGTGTTCTTTCGACCTGTTAGTATTTACATTTTTTTGCTAAATTCTCAAAGATTATTTTAATGGGGAGGCCAAAAAAACCAAAATGCAATAATAAAAGTTTCAGACTCCTGATCCTGAATTACTTCCATATGGTCCCAGAAAACATAAGTACAGTTTGCTGTACTTATGATTGTATATGGAGCAAACAATTGTGAATTGCCAGTTCCTGACTGTAGGACAAGGAAAAAGTAATAAAATAACTAATTAGAAAAGTATTGTTTCACTACAACTTTTCCCTTGAAAAAACAGTTACTACTGAAGAGCAGTGGAGTTGTAGACACCACAGTGCCTTGTTCTGACCTTTTTTTGTAAGCATTTCAGAGGCTGTGGGTTTAGGTGCCTATTACACTTTCAGTAGTCTAAGCTTGTTTCTCAATTTGACAAGGAATCCGAAACCTCATTAAAATAGGCAGAGATTCCCAACTATTTCCTTGATTCAAGGGGAAGTTACCACTTTTCTTTGGTTTTTAGGATTTGAATTTGAATTTGAATATTTTTGGTCCTTCTTCCCCCTCAATTTTCTGTTGAAGAAACAATATAATCAAAACATTCAAATTTTTTAGTACTAATATAATATTGACAATTCCTTCAGAATTGTGCCATGAATATTCAAATCTGGAGAAGAAAGTACTCCTAGAAGACATATACTTTTCCTTTAAAATTTATAGATGTTAACTTTGCTTGAGGTACTTATTTGAAGTCAAATCAAATTACTCTGAGAGTAAGGCACAATGCAGAAAAAAATGTAGCCAAATCAGCCTGTTATTACACAGTTACTTCTTTCCAGAAATAACTATTATACTTTCAAAGGAGAAAATGCAACAGTAATAAAAAAAAAGAAAAACACTGAGATGAAGAGAACAAAATGCAGCAAGTGTGAAAATTAATAGAAAGGAGAGTTTAAAAAATTGCTCAGAGGAATCAGGTGACAGCTTAACAGAACCAGGATATTGCAGGCTACAACGATATACAGTATGCCTTGGATGTGGAACAAATCTTATTTTTGTCAGACATCACCTGGATCAAAATAAGATTAAGGATGACATGAATTGTCATGCAATATGTCTTGTTCAGGAGATGACTGACACAGTAAAACTCTGTGTTGCTAAGTAGATAATAAGATGTATGCCTGTGAACTCTAGTTCACATATTCTAATATTTCATAGATAATTCAATTAACAAACATAAGAGAAATTACTTTATATGAAATTTCAGGAGTATTTTGCCTTTTTGAAGAACCAAATATATAGACATTGTGTTAATCCTAGACACAGGTGTTATCCATGAGTTTCCAGTGCATGAAACATTATGTAAAATGTATATCTGACCAATAGCTATTTTCAGGAAAAGGTAGAAGCATGCAACGTGAGTCTGACTATCATTTCAGGGATTTATCATTTTCTTCCAACAGACATCATGATTTCCTGGAGTTCTTTAAAGTCAAAAGAATTATGAACAGTCCTATCAGGCAGTAAAAGGTGTAAAGGTCACAAGCAATAATGACT
Organism: Myiozetetes cayanensis; assembly: GCF_022539395.1. Lineage (NCBI taxonomy): Eukaryota > Metazoa > Chordata > Aves > Passeriformes > Tyrannidae > Myiozetetes > Myiozetetes cayanensis. Next base: position 74,958,414 of record NW_026086604.1, on the reverse strand, counting down.
GAGTTATTAGGGCTGGAATAGTTAATAAGAGTATGATATTGGGAGCCATTTCCAATAAATCATTTCTGGCTAGATGAAAAACCTTCATTGAAGTCTTTAGTAAAGAGCAAGCTGCTTAATGTGTAATTTATTTCTATTACCTTTTCAACAGATATGACTTTTTCTCTGGGATTTGTCACTAAGTATAAAATGTTTAGAGAACAAACACACAAATAAACCAAACAACCTTGTGAGGCTTCCCCAAAACCCACTAAAAAGGCAACATTAATGAACTATAAAGGATGACACCATAAAAGGGAAGCGGGTGGGTTTAGATTAGATATTAGAAAGTAATTAATTACTGTGAGGGCTTTGAGGCACTGGAACAGGTTGTCCAAAGGAGCTGTAGATGTCGTATCCCTGGAAATGTTCAAGGTCAGGTTAGACAGAGCTCTGAGTAACCTGGTCTAGTGGGGGATGTCCCTTCTTTTGGCAGAGATTGGAACTAGATGATCTTTAACATCTCTTTCAACCCAAACCATTCCATGATTTTATGTTCCTAAAGACAACAATATAAAAAGAGTATAAGCAGCAGTGACAGTTTGCACTAAAAAAGCACTTATCCAATGTTCTTTTATGAACAATTGTAATGTTTTTCTGTTAATTTTAATATTAGATTTAAAGACATACAATACCTTTACAACTGTGTTTTGCCTGCAGTGGAAAACAGTGACATTTTTTACAATTATAAGTTTTCCACTGAGATTCTAATAGTTCAGAAAAACTGTTTGATACTTGTAGCAAAAGTAGAAACACTTTGCATGCATATTACAGGCATTTCGCTCAACATTCAGATAATTGTAATGGAATAAGAACACAGACAGGATAATGCAACTCAAGGTACAGGAAGAGACTAGTTTTGGACTGTAAGCAGCATGGTGTTGTTTAGAGCAGCAATATTTACAGGGATGTGAGTCCTTTCCACACCATATCCAGCTGCTTCTACAGTAATGGCTGTTTTAAACAGTGAGAGGAGTACATGGTGAGAGAATAGGGGCTAGATCATCAGATGACACTTGTCCCCTGCTTTCTTCCTTTTTACAGGGATAGATTCATTAGCACCGTGCTAACTGCTTTCAGTGCTCTGCATCTTAATTTCCACATAGCTCTTCCTTATCTGTCATTATGATTTGCCTTGGAGATGTGCAAAATGGCACATGGCTGTTTCTATAGATAGTAAGGGTAATATACTGGGTCACTATTCAAAATTGAGTTTTGCATGGCTACTAAATTTCCATCAATCCTGTAATGATGCATACGAATTCACACCAGCCTTCTGATATAATTTCAGATACATGCAAGGTTCTTTGCAAAAATCTAATACATACCTGAGCAGAAATCTACATTAAGAAACATACCTTAACAATATCTGTTACTTCTGTGCAAACACAGATTATTGATTCCAAGGAAAATGGAATATCTTGAATAATTTGATTTTTGAAACATTCAACATATTGAATAAAGTTCAAACTGTGCTGATTTCTAAATCAGACAACAGTTGACAAATACAGTTATTGTAGAACAAAAAGACCTACAACTATTTAAAGTTAACCTGATTCTTGTACTTTTGTTTATGTTATATTTTGTTGCTACAAACAGTACTGAAACTGTAGTATAACTGTAATATAAATTTCAAAGGAAAAAAATTAATGCAATATCCTTATGGACAGAGTAAGAATGAAGTTTTTATCCAAATTATTTATTTGCATTACAGTCATTACCTTATAAAGAAACATAAAATTAATTCAACTGAGTCAGACTGAAAATATTCCTGAAATATACCCAAGTAATTCCATGTAGAACTGGGGAATTTATTTTAAAGGGGAGAATTTGAATTCTGGTAGTATTTAAAACTAACAAACATTCAAACCTAACAGATTTGGGCTTTGCACAGGGGTTTCTACTGTCCAGGAAAATAGAATAATGATTTAGAAACTGTTTTGATTAACAAAAGTCAAATGAACCAAGTGAACAATAAGATTATATAAAAGGTTCTATTAAGATATTTGCTAGTATAATTTTTCAGTAATAAGGAAAAAGAACTAAATATATGAAATAAATACCTTGAAAACACAACACTTTCTATTCAGTGTAATAATTTGTTTTTGAAAAAGTCACCTACTTGATTTAAAAGAAATTACATGTAGCAGTATTACCTGTAATAAATTACAGTGCATAGTTTTTGCAGTTTATTTATTAAAAGAGGGGGGAAAACACCGTAGAAAAACTATGATAAGAAGCCTGTATTTTTAATAAAACCAGTTATATATATAGTTCAACAAAAACAGGGTTATCTACTTGTCCCAAGATACTTTTCTGACTTGACATTAATAATTTCTTTATTCTATTATTATATCTTATCTAGCAATACAAATTTTAGTAGTTGGTTTTTTTCATAATTTAAAATCCTACCACACACAAAACTTTATATTTATTCCTTAGGATCATACATAATCATAGAATAGAATCATAGAATCAACCAGGTTGGAAAAGACCTCTGAGATCATCAAGAGCAACCCTTAAATGCAAGTATGTGTTATACACAATTGTATTTGAGAAGAAAATATACCTGAAATTGCATCTGGAGTAACAGTTAACAAGTGCTCATTATCCTCCATCTCTTTTAACTATGGAGTTTGAAAGACTGCTGTCTCAGTTTAAGATCCAGGTAGCATAGAATTTTGTATGGTTAAGCTCTCCTGATTTTCAGTTTAATGAGAACCAAAGAATAACCTCATTCAGAATATGTGAACTTTATAAGAGATTAATTAGGCCATTTTACATGTTCATGTTATAAACAGGATTAATTAAACATATACTGCCCATATTTCTACTGTTTCTTATATAATTTTGCATTTTCAGCGTAGTAATAGGAGAAATAAAAACCATGAGCAGTGACAAGGCATGACAGGCATATATCAAATCTGTATTGTTGCAATTAAAACTGATAGTTTAAGTCTATCCTGTTTCATCATTGAATAACACATCCCATTGCTGAAGAAAAGTACCAAGATCAGTGTTTACAGAGCTGTTGTACTGTCTACTCTTTTGTATGGGTCCGAATCATGGGTCATTTACCGGCACCACTTGCGTCTCTTAGAACGCTTCCATCAGCGCTGCCTCCGCACAATTCTAAACATCCACTGGACTGACTATGTGACCAACACGTCTGTCCTTGAACAGGCAGCAATCACGAGCATTGAGGCCATGCTGCTGAGAACACAGCTGCGCTGGGCAGGGCACGTCTCCAGGATGCAGGACTACCGCCTCCCTAAGATCGTACTCTATGGGGAACTTGCCACTGGCTACCGCAAGAGAGGAGCCCCGAAGAGGAGGTTCAAGGACTCCCTGAAACAATCGCTCATCCTTGGCCATATTGATCATCACCATTGGTCTACCCTGGCCTCCAATCGGGAGGCCTGGAGACACACCATCCATAACGCTGCTGCTGCTTTTGAGAACACACGCAGGATCACTCTCGAGGAGAAAAGACAACGCAGAAAGAATCGCGTCTTGTCTGTATCACCTGGGGAGTCTTTCTGCTGTGCCTTCTGCAACCGGACTTGTCTATCTCGCATTGGCCTTTTTAGCCATCAGCGCGCTTGTAGCAAGCGTGGGTAGAGCCCTTTCAAATCTTCGTTCGCGAAGCCTAGCCATGATGATGATGATGATGATGATTGTTGCAATTAAAACTGATAGTTTAAGTCTATCCTGTTTCATCATTGAATAACACATCCCATTGCAAAACCAAAGAAATGCACATGGGAGCACACTTAGAAAGACAACAGTAGAAAGTATATACTTTGGGCTAAAAATAATCCAGACTCTGGAGGTGTCTCCCTCTTTATTTAGGGCATTTATGTAGTCATTCCAGATGAGAATACTTCTGAAGAAGCAGATGGGGAGAAGAATCCATACTTTTGTGGATTAGTCTTGTAGATAATTATGGGCATAAATTTTTTTAAAGTGTAAACATTGTGATGTTACATTTCTTTAAGAGGAGAATAATAGATTATGATAGCATATAATATTATGGTTGTTATTCCATCTAAAAAACCTGTTTCTATGGGAAAGAGACAATAAGTACGCTGGCTGACAAGAAACAGCAGATAAAGAGAAGAATAAAACCAGCAAAAGTGGGGAAGAGTAGAAATGTTATAATAGTATACAATCAGTTGCAATAGTAACTAAAGGATTGAATGGTCAATCTTTAAAAATCACTTTCTAAAGGAATTTCTCCCTACAGTTCTTTAGAGTTCTACATAAGGGGAAACAAATCTCTCTTGGATTTTATCCTTAGTCTTTAGATTTTAACCAGCTAAATTTTCATTTTTTAAATGTATCTCTTTTTTTTTCATGTTTAGTTTTATCCTACCTTATTACTCATTTCTAAAATTTGTGTATTTTCATAGGAAAGTACAAAAAAATTCCAAGCCTTATGGAAAAACTTCAGTATATTCAAATTTTAGTTAATTTGTACTCTCAAGTGTTGCATAAACTTATTTGTGACTGAAATGTGTCAGTTTTAAAATTGAATCACTTAGAGCTTCTTGGAATTTAAAGATAGAATACCGCTTTAATGATGCCTTGAAAAATTCAGATCACACACTTACACTCTTATTTCACTATCTGCCAATCACGAACAGTTTCTGGCTGGCAACACAGTCTAGGTTGTTTGTTCTTTTCTTGTTTTTTTGTTTTTCTTTGCTTATGTAATTTTTCATCCAGATGATTGGAAAGATCTGATGCATTATGGGGCTGTAAAATTGTTAGTGAAAACAGAAGGAAAACCGGAATGCCCTAAGCACTGATGGGGTAGATCTGTCCTTTCACTACTTGGGATAAATCAAAACATGTCACTGTCAGCTAACCTGATTATAACAGTATGATTCATCACAAAAATGTTCTGCACAAGATAGATCAATATTGGTGTCAGGATCCAGAATTCTTCAGGCTTCTGACTTGGCATTTACTGTGTATAACATACCTTAAAAAGCCCTTAAAACACTCTGAGCATATATTGGAAAATGTGTTTTCTGCTTTCTCCTTATCCAGAGCACTGTTACTCCCAACATTCCTTCCCAGTATCCAACCTACTATCTCAGTTTGTCTGCTTTCTGAAGAATTTTTGGATAACCTTTAAGGAAAGTCACCAGAATATGTATACCAACAACACTGGATTCCAAAGGTTGAATCACTGAAAATATTTTCTTTGCTGCTCAGTCATGAAAAAAAATATGAGCTACTAGAAACACAAATGACATTGAAGATCTTTCAAATTCCACAGCGAAATTCTGGCAGTGAGTAACACTAAGGTGCAAGATAAAAACTTAGACAAGCAAATTTCTGACAAAGTTATACTCAAGAATCAACACTCCTATCTTACAGAGGAAATGGAACCAGGGAAGATGGCAAAAATTATCCATTATATATTTCTCTTTGTAGGAGCTAGACATTTCCAAACGACTACATAATATAATACTGGGAGAAATGTAAAGAGGCTGTCATGAAATTAACCTTGCACACAAATAGTATTATGGTTTTCGGATAACATACCCAAAGTAGAATCACTAAATCTAAAAGGCAAAATACTTTCCTGAGTGAAGAAAACTACACTGTTATTAAATCAGTCTAATATTCCTTACAATCAAGATAATTATTTAACATATACTGCTGTCACTACTGTAAAAAGTGCTTTATAGCAGTGTACTCATACCTAAGTTCTTCTATAATCTTTCTTAGTAATCAGAGATAGTGGTCAGTGGGAGTAGGCCAGGAGAAAAGGGAAAACCAAAAGAAGACAAAGGAAACACAGTTACCATTAATACCAGTAGTAGTGGACTAATTTCTGTAGATAAAATATTCTTAAAGATGATCTAAAAAGTTCAGCCCACTCAATTCCAAATCTATCATGTGTTTTGAGGGAGGAATGTCTTAGGTATGCACATAGGAATGTTTATTGATCTGTTTGCAACTTCCTTCATATGCCACAGAAGGCAATAAAATACGGGGGATACATAAATACAAAAGCAAATTGAGAAAAAAAGCACAGAAGTAGGGATGGATGTGAAGGCAGAACAATCATTCTTTCTATGGAAATTATGAAGAAAGAATTCTTGTCCAGTTATTGGTTTCTAAATCTATGAATGGTTTCAAGTAGGTTAATCTTATTACTAAGTGAAAGCTTCCTCTGTTTTGACATTCAGAGCAGCCATGAACTTGGAGTGCTGGGACAAGGTTGGCACAGCTGTCTGGGCACAACAGTAGTCCCTGTTTGTCCTTAGCCCTGAGAATGAGGTCCAGGAGTTTCATAATGCATGTTCAGCCAAATTAGGGGGTTGGTGCACCTGTAAAGCAGATGTTGATTAAGCAAGCTCATAGTAACAGGACTTGTGGTATAGCTACACAAACAGACTGCAGAAAAATGTGTATGCCATTAAAATGTTCAATTCAAGAACTAAAGATTTAGAAGAAGTAAGAGAGACATCTGGCAAAATCAAAAACAAGAAATGAACTAGGCCTGGAACATGTGGATCTTCCGCTAGTCTTTTGAGGACACAAGCAGTATTAAAAAAAACCAAAAAAACACAAACTAACCACAACACGCCCCTCGAAAAAAAACCCAAACCAAAACAGAAAACAAAAACAAAACAATACAATACAAAACAATAACACTACAAAAAAACCCACAAATAAACCAAAAAACCTCAACACAGACTGAGGGAAGAGAATGAAGAAAAATGGTGTACACTTTGTTTCCAGCTCTCAGGTCTGATGTCCTCAACCTCTATGACGAAGACCACTGAGGACCAAGGATGTCAGTCAGTACTAATAGCCGACATCAGCCCCCTGGTGAGCTTTACTCACCACTGATCAAAGAGAAGCTAATTAAGAACTATTTCTTTGAGAACGCAATGATTGATAGTCATTAAAAACTAACCACTGCCCATGTGTACTCTTCAGTACACATCAATCCAGTAAAGTGCTGTTTTAGTTTCTTTATCAGGTTTGGTTTGTCAGTCTTCCAAGCACTCTCATTAAGGTAAACCTTAATTCCCCAGTGTATTTGTACACATATATATATACATATACATATATTTATATATAAACATACAAACACATGTATTCGGTTACAACACATACCACATTATTAAGTCCTGAAAACACTCCATGCTTCAGTCACAGTGTTGTTATTTGTTTAAAAAACTACCAAGGACACGACTATATTCATACTAATTTAGTTTCCTGTTGAGACCATGGTTTATGATGTGCGGACGACTGTTTATGTAGAATGAGCTGAAATACAAATATCTTCCAGTTGCCAGCTGTGCAGCTGGCCAAGTATACCTGGTTACAGTAATTTAAATTCTTTGAAAATTACTTGACATTTAGGTATTTTATATTGACATTAAATTTTAAATCAGATGAAATAGGCATATTGTAAGGTGTTACAGAAGATTTAAAGAGAACCTTAAAGGAAAAACTTATGGACATATTCATTGTTTCTTCTTTCTCTTACACAGATCACTCATTTCTAAATAGTCAAGGGATAAGACATTTTACTTCATCTTTATCAATCTTACTTCTAAATTAATCCATTTAACATAATCCAATGATGTTACACATGAATGTTTTAATAGGATGTAGAATTGAGTTTTAGAATGTCATAATTCAAAATTGTTAAGAGGAGACCACTGAAGTGATTGCAGAAGAATGTTTCAATTAAAAACTAATAAAACATTAATTAACAAAATTATCACTTTGTATCTGTTGCATAGAACATATGTTTCAAGAACAAATATTAACAAAATAATCTGGAAAGAATGCAACAGAATAACCAGTTAAGGGAAGTAGGGAAAAATAGAAGACATGAAATATTTTCAAACATATTTTGAAAAAAAATGTAAATATACAGAAAACGACATAACAAATTTAAAACTCCTTGTTACTGCAATAGTAACAAGTAACTGTATTCAGACTTTATGCTATGCATTCTTGTCTTTGGTTTTGTATCTGTTGGGGAAAATACTAAGCCACAAAATTTCTTGTGTCCCCTTCTGTTGGGGACTGAAGTAAAAAAAAAACAGCAACAACCACCAAACAAACAAAAAAATAAAAAAACAACAACAAAAAGTCTCAGCTACTAAAATTAGTTCAAGCTCAGTTTTCTGGTTAACAAAAAACTTTCAGTTATGAACGCTAGAGTTAAAAATCATAGAAAAATACTGAACATCATAAATGGCCATAGGAAGACTGTAAATTAGCATTCTGTTGCAGTTGCAAAAAGACAAATAAAACCCCAATATCAGGATAATAATTTTCATTAGAGGCCAAGAAGCAGTAACATGCGTGCTGGAGGTCTCAGAAAGGTTTATTTGGAATATCAAGTGCAACTCTGGGTATGCATGTTCATCAAAGACAAATATGAAGAATGGAAATTTTATCTTGTAAGTGAAGACTCGAAGAACAGGACTGTTTTCACCTGGAGAAACTAAGGGTGAAAGGGGAGAATTACTACATAGAAATGCAGTAGAAAAAGATCTAAGCACAGAAGAAGTAAGTAGCCTCTGACTTAGAGAGGTAGGAGTAAACGACATGCAGAAATCTGAAGTACGCTTTGGAACTTTCTAAGTTTGGGAAGTGGGTTACATGATGTATTGCCTGAAAGGTAGGATCTAAAGATCCTTCCAATTCTTATATTCTAATAATCCCTACTCTGAACTGTCAGAAAGAGTGGAATAATAATTTAAAAAGAAATAAAAATCATAAGCTGTCTTCTGTAGGCGGCATACAAAAGCCTAGAAAGACTGACTAACTTAAGATTATAGAGGAATTAAATCTATTTTGATCACAGAAGACCATATATTAAATATTTGCTTAATATTTAATGACTAGGAACCACTCTGACCTTTAAATCAAGATGCCTGCTAAGTAGTTAACAGTGATAGCTAAAAAATACTCTACAGAATTCTGCAGAACAGCTCTGGAGCCACTCTTTGCAAGTCGGGCTAAGAAAATTTGTTGTATTTCTTTTACTCAGTCTAACAATACCTATGTCCTGATTTCAGATTTATTTCTTTAAAAGAAAGAAAAAAAAAGATAAATCAGGACCTCAAATATTTTTCTTCCTCTTTTTTTGGACACACAGTTATGTCAAAGCAAAATAAATTAGCACTGATCTGCTTTCATAAGACAAATCTAAAAAAGTGTAAAACATTCCAATTCTTTTCATGATTTTAAAATACTCACTCTAGTCTTCAGCTGATTACATATTCTGAATTAATTATACCTGGAATTAGGACCCCAAATTACTTGTAAAATATATTTTTTACAATAGTACCACAGAAATCTTTTTTTCCTCACCTGTTTCCTTGGAATTCTTGCTGAATTATTAGAAAAATTTCCTAAATCTTTAGCTGCTTTAATTAACTCTCCTTAAACTTATCCTTCAGCTATCCTTCCAATCTAGAAAAACTGCATGAATGTGAAATGAAAAGAATTGGTTTTCCCTCCTTTTCATTCACTGAACAGGCTAGAATTGTTTTTCCTGCAAAAGTCCATATTTGATGATTGATGACTCTTCCACCAAAAATGCTGTCCACATTCAAAGCAGAATTCCTACTTCTGAGGAATGGAAAAGCAAATATTGTCTTCAAAAACCAATAACAAATATACATGAATAAGCTTAAAGAGTAATTTTCCCAGCATACCTCAAAAACTTGAGTCTGGTTTTGGTTTTTATTTATTGTTTGGTGGTAGTTTGGTATTTGGTGGGGGGTTTTTTGTTTGTTTGTTTGGGGTTGTTTTCCCATAAAATGTAATCTGTGTCACCTTCTTCCTCTGGGATTCCAGCCTCACTGAACCCCATGTGATTTTCCTGCTGTACTTGCTTTAAGGGAAAGCCACATCTGACAGTGCTTTGTAAGAGCGTCCTTTTTCAGTACAGGAAGTGTCCTGCCTTCTTCCCAGGTGAATGTTACAATTTAACAATTTCTCAAAAAGCTGCTAATTTGAAAAGGATCAATTAACTCACCACTAGCCATAATCATCCTTCAAGAGAGACAGTAAGGCATCTGGTTCAATTGATGTAATAAGTAAAAAAAAAAAGTTGTGTTTAATTTCCAACCGATGCAATATACAGCAGAAAAGCATTACCTAATGGGATATTGATTCTGGGAGCAAGTTGCCTTGAAACAGAAAGTTGGATATAGCCACTGATGAAATGTTCATCTAACACCTCAAGATGTTATTTTGATATTTCCTTTCATGTTCCTTCCATCCCTCCTTTGTCTTTATTCTCCCCTCCTCAAAAGGCCTGCATTTCTGAAGAAAAATCTTTACTTTTACTTTACTGCTACTTTGCTATTCACTGAGTTTAGGTAACAAAACTTTGTGCACGTTGTTTCCAAACAAGCGGAAGTGCATCATGAATATCACCCTATTTTCAGATATATAAGGAATTATTCCCAATTAAAAAAAAAAAAAAAAAAAAGAAAAGTTTTAAAAAAATTCCTCCAATAGGGCTGCCAACAGAACCTTTTAACAGCTGGCACGGTCCTTCCCAGGGCTGCAGGGAAACACTGGGGTCCCTGCCAGGATCTCTCCTCCCCTCCTCCCGCTCTGCCCTCGGGGCTCGCAGGGCTGTTTCTCACCCGGTTCCCCCCTCAGCCCTGGCTGCCGGGCAGCGTTTTGCCCTCCCTTGCCCAGGCTTTCCCCGGGGCTCTCGCCTGTCCTCCCGCCCGTGGCTGAGGGGCTCAGCCGTGCCCTGCGCTGGGGCCGCTGGAGCCGCTGTAACCTGCTGTTTCCAAAAATTATGTGATTACAGAAGTGTATTACTATTCTGTCTGAAACTAACAAAAGTTACCAAAATGCCTGTGATTTGGTTAAATAATAATTACTACCGTGTCTGCATATGTTTCTGCAAGCATAAAGCTTTCTCACTTCCACAGGAAGCTATCCACTCTCATTGCAGTTTAATGTTTTATTTCAGAAAACATTTCAGAATACATTTCAGAATACATAAGCATTCCATTTACCTCTCTGTTCCTTTTGTTAGTTCCTTGTTTTACCCAACTTTTGCCTCCAATGATTTTTACATGTTTCTAGAAGTGAAATTGCCAGAGCTTTTCCAAGACAACTCAAGAATTTGACAAAACTCAAATTAGGATTGAAACTGTGGGTTTGTGCCTTCACCAGAATCTCTTGAAAGAAGAAACAGGATATTCGAAGGAAGTGTTCATGAAGTGTACAGGAAGTATTCCCTGGATACCAGACACAATCTCATATGCTTCCTAAGCCAAAACAGGGCTCACTAACATCTTCTCTCCTTTCATTTCACATCTTTCCTGCTACCAGGAAACAAACAAGAGTCTGTCCACAGGAATTTGTTTAGAGGACAGAAATGACAAATGGAAAGAATATTAGAATTCGACTCCAAACACTTTAATACTTCCTGATCTTTATTTTTAAAACAAACCACAAGGAATTTTCTCATGTTAAATCAGATGAGTTCTGATGTTAAATATGATTTTCTAATACAGAAGAATGAGATATTTTTCCACATCAGAGCATTGCAAATTTCATATTTTAATCTATTTCACTCCTACACACTAATTGTTATACGTTTAGTATCTACTTAACACTTACAATTTTGTCATTATAGACACCTACTCAGTTAATCAAGAAGTTCAAAAAGTTCCCATTGCATGGGGAAATAAATTTAGCATGTCATCATTATTTAAAGAAAAACTATAGAAAGAGAGCAAATATACCCTACCTACTAAGGTAACATATAAAAGCCTATAATTGGAATTTAGAATGTTTAAGATTATAGTCTTTGCTTAATATTTATGGACAAAGTGGTTTAAAATATACATGACTGAAGATTTCACAATTTTGTTCTTCTGATCTGAATTTTGGACATCTCTCATGAGAAGGATTCATTCTTTATCACTGTAACAAAAGTAGCATGATTACAAAAGAATCAAGCATTTCCTGTCATGCCATCAGAACTTGTCAGTACCCAAAGGTTTTAATGCAACTACTTGTGTGTAAATGGGCAGAGAGCATACATAAAAGAAACAAAGCCAGCATCAGTTATGACCAAAGCTGGTAAAAAAAGTAGGTATGCACACCTAAAAAATTCAAAATCTCAAATTTTCCATCGGTTTTATCTTATGCTTTTATTTTATTTCAGTTTCATGCTAGTCCCCTTACCTTGTTCCTTTTACTTTTACTTTCAAAAACAGCACATCACTAATCCACTCAACCTTCCTTCTTGGAGGCACTTTTCTCCCTTTCTCTTCTTAGAAAAACACCAATCTAGATTTGGCAAAAAGGCACATTGAAGTAGAAACTGTCCATTGTGATTTATTGAGGAGAAAAAAAGAGAAGGGAAAAATAATTTAAAAGCCTCAGTTGACAAAATAAATCTTAAATAAATCTTCAAACCTAAATTTCAGGTTTCCCAAAGGCAGAAAATAACATTAGAAACCACACTTCCCCACCAAAATAAACTACATTAAAATGATAATTTGGAAGTTTTTGCCCAAAACTATAATATTGCTTACAATATTTGAATTAAAGTATCAAAGATAAGTCCTCTATGATGTATGTCAAAATGATATTATATTTCATATATCCAATTAAAATATTGGTTCAAAATTTGTTTAATAATACATTTGCTGGAAGCTCCCTCAGTTAGACTCCTCATTTTCATGAAATATATCCTTCTGATTAGAAATTTAATTATATTTCCTCTTCTTAATTATTGTGAAACTGAAGTTCCTATAACAGGAATCAGACAAGTAATACAGTGTGCCTACTGTAGTGAGTAATGTAGTTTCATCTTCCACTAGAGAAACACAGAATAGCTGAAGTTGGAAGGGACCTCTGGAGATATCTTGTCCAATTCTACTACTAAGAGGATGATCACCTAGACCACTACTGTTTTGATTTAGGCTTTGGATATCTCCAAGGACAGAGATTTCAAAACCTTCCTGAGCCAACTGTACTGGTGTTTGACCAGGGTTGTTTGTTTTGGTTTGGTTTGGGTTTTTTCCTTAAGCTTAGATAGAATTTTCTGCATTTCAGTTTGTGCCTGTTGCCTCATGTCCTGTCACTGGGTAGCACTCAGAAGTGCTGCAAAGATAGCATGGCTGTATCTTTGCACACCTTATAAGAATCCCCTTGAGCCTTCTCTTCTCCAGGCTAAATACACATTTCTCAGCTTCAACATAGGAGTTCTGTTACACTGTCCTGGTTTTGGCTGGGATAGAGTACATTTTCTTCCTAGTAGCTGGGACAGTGTTGTGTTCTGAATTCAGTATGAGAACAATGTTTATAATACACTGATGTTTTAGTTATTGATGAACAGTGCTTACCCTAAGTCAAGGACTTTTCAGTTTCTCATGCTCTGCAAGTGAGGAGGTACACAAGAAGCTGGAAGGGAGTATGGCCAGGATAGCTGATCCAAAGGGATAACCCACACCATAAAAGTCATGCCCAGTATGAAACTTGGGGAGATGGCCAGGAGGCACTGATTGCTGCTCAGGGTTAGGCTGGGCATTGGTCAGTGGGTGGTGAGCAATGATATTGTGCATCACTTTTTTCTCTTGGGTTTTATTTCTCTCTGTCTCATTATTTAATTATTTATCACTACTACTACTACTACCGTTATTGTTGTTGTTAAACTGGTTTTACCTCAACCTATAGGTTTTACCTTTTTCTGAGTCTCCTCCCTAACCCAACATGGTGACAGTGGGGCAAGTGAGCAAGCAGCTGAGGGGTACTTAGCTTCCAGCTGAAATTAAAGCACAACACATGCAAAATACATTTCTTGTATCTCTATATAGAATCTTATTTTTGTCTCTTAAATAAGTAATACTAAAGTAATTATGTGACAGTGAAAAGACTAAAGATATATGTTGTTCATGGAACCTTTCTGGGTTCTCTCTTCCCAGAAGAAAATATCTCTTATTATTGGGCCAGTTCACACATTTTCTAGTTGCCAGGTGAGACAAAAGATGTGTTATTACTAAGGAAACATGCCAGAGAACTTGGAAGAACAGTAAAAGAACCCAATATAAAAGCAGCTATATAAGAATAAAACACATACCAGAAAAAGACTTTTCTGTATCTGTTCTTATTGAGCTTTTCTGTAGGTGCAGCGGAAGAACAGATGAAGTGGTGGCAGGAGAGGTTGTGGAAGAAATCAATAAAATGAAGGGAAACAAACTGCTGATGCCAGGTGGCAATCCCCTAGGGATCTTAAAAATGAAATAGCTAAACTGCTAACCTCTTCTCTGAAACTACCTTCATAGCAGAGAACTGGACAATAGCCAAAGAGATTCAGGAACATATAGGTTTCTAAGCCTGACATTCACAGTGAGCAAATCATGATAGAGGGCATAAATAAAGTACAGAAATCTGGTCACCTGATTAAATATGATATTGTAGGGAAAAGACCACAAGTTTTTGTAAAAAATGGGAAATAAAGTCTCAAGAATCACTGGATTCCTCTGAAAGTTTCAGCAAGCCTGGGAATAATGCAGATCAAAATTAATAGAGGAAGTTCTCTATTTATAAGAGACTTTAGCTGAAAGCTTTCACTGAATGTTCTTTAAGAAGTAAAGTACATATGGCATGGGAGGAAAGGATCTTGAATGGATAAATAATTGATGAGAAGACAGAAAGTGAGAGTAAACTATATGTTTTCACCATAGAGATGGTCATCAGTGGGATTACATGGGAATTTGTGCTAGGATCAGTGATGTTGAATAGACTGGTAAAGAAACTGAGAAAGGAAAAGAGAAAGAGTACAATTACTGATAATACAAATTAGTTTAGAAGAATAAAAAGAAAATATATATTTAAAGATCTGCAGAGGACTTCTGCAGAATTCAGTAGTAGACTAAATATAACATAGCTAAATGTGAAGGGAGCTCTCACACAGTGAAAAACCAAGTCATATTGCTCTGAAATAAAATTATCCTCTCTGAGATAGCCCTTGATATTCATGGAAAAGGGTTTAGGTTATGACAAATAAAGATACATCAAATTCTGAAAATCAATTCAGAGTCCAGTAGTGGTCTAAAAAGTAAATCAGTTTTTAGGGATGATTAGGAATTAACTTTGTGAGAGATAGAACATCATACAGACTTCCTTAAGTTTCCATTGGCCACCACCTTTAAACTGTATACAGTTTCAGTGTTTTCTTCCCCATGTTCAAAAGGATGTAGAAGAGTGGATAAAGCTTAGAGAAGAGTGGAAAAGAGTAGTGAAAGGTGGAAGAGATTCTGTACAGCCAGCAGTGAAATCATAGAAGCTTCTTCAGCTAGAAAAAACCAGCTGACTGAGAGGTTTTATTGATTTAATTGCTTTGCACATTGTTTACTCAACTGTATCCTAATGTCACAAATATTTAAATGCAGCTCTTGCTAGAAGAAGAGTAAATCTTTAAGAAGTAATTATAAATAAAGTTTGTGTGGAAAAGCATTCTCTTATTAACTGTGGTCACCACAAATGTAAAATGTTAATTTTTGAACACGCAATTAGCACACACATAATTGAACAGCTCATAATAAACATCTGCCTTAAAATAGGGTTACTTTGCTGGTCAGTTACTAGTCTAAATTGTCTTTTACGGATGTCCAAAGCCAATAATTCTCACTTTAATTTAAAATAAAAAAAAATTTTTAAAAACCCAACAAAAATTAAAGAAGCTAAAACTCTGTGGAACAATGAAAGAAATGCTGCTAAACTCCATGTAACATAATAATAATTAATAAATTAATAAATAATATTAAGCAGCAATGTTCCTTCCAGTAATACTTATCACAAAATTGAAACAGCCTTTCCCTCAATTCCTTCAGTTTATAAAACCTTACTTTGGAACAGGTGCTTAAAGTTTGAAAGAAAAACTAGAAACATGTTTCTCACTTCATGTACACTATATCAGTAATCAATAGCAAAATGGCAGCAACTGAAAGCCTGGAAGAAATGTATCTCAGATCTATCTAAAGAAGAAGTCCATAATATTTCTAAATACAACAGACATCAGCACAACAAAATAGCAAATGGCCAACTTGGCATTCACCAATGGATTCAACCTGGTAATATGCGTATCAAGCAGAATAGCAGCTAATGAGTTTTAAAAAGGTAAGTTGTTTCCACACACAGATATTGCAAAGCCATCTTCTAGGTAAACATAACAAAAAAGAGGAAACTTCTTTACAAACATGGACATTTTTAAGTGCACTTGTCTCATACATAGTACAATGAAATAGCCAAAAAAATAAACATGAAGAAAACATTACTAACATAAGAAATATCACTTCCAGTACTGAAAAGTGACATATGGCATCAGGGCTATAATGAGCACAATTATTTCTGATCACTTCAGTTTTAAAATTAGAGTTTCTATCTTCAAGCTGCTTTATTTTTCTGGGACAAACACAATTTTAAAGCAGACACTCAACTCTAGAAATTAAAAGACATATGTAGATAATAAACAAAATGATACAGAAAAAAAAAGGTAAATGGGCTAGAAGATCAATGTTGTAAGCAATACACCTCCATTTATCTACAACTCAGCTTTAAAAAGCCAACACCAATCCTACCTTTCTGAGCATTTACAGACTAAACTTTGTCGTGGTCTTGCTTTGGGTCAATTTGCTTTCACCCCCCACACAATTATTATAAATTGAGAGAAGGTTTATGCAGACAAAAGAGACTGGATTTGGGAAAATAATATGAACATTTATTATTAGAAAGCTAAAACTAGAGAACTATAACAATTCTACTTAAGTAAAAGTACTATGTATTTACAGAAATATTTCTCCCCCCTTTATATCAGTCCAAGGAGGAGAAGCAGTTTCTTCCTCCATTCTCAGAGCTCCAGGTCTCTTCAATAACTCTGCAGCACTCTCATCGCAGGTGAAACTCTTTTTCTCTTCCTCTATGTTGGCCTCCAGGGCTGGGCCTACCCCCCTCCTGGCCTAAGACTGGAGGCTGGAGGTTACCCAGGCCTTGAAGGTCTTGTCTTCCATGGACTTGCAAGGGGACACTTGCCTACCATGGATCTTCACCACAGGACCACAGGAGATAATGGCTTATGAGTCCACCCCTGTTTTCCTGTGGAGGTCCCTCCCCATGGGAGAACAGTCCTTGATAGACCTCTCCGACATGGGTCTACCATGGATCCCTCACCTGGATACCAAGCTTACCCAAGCCGTTCTCACTCTGGCATAAGCCTTTCTCTCAGTCATAAATCTTCAGCAGCAGTATGGATCCCACACACGGATCCCAACATCCCCACCGGAGCCATTCTTGCTCCAGTGTAGGTTCTCTCAGGGTCGCAAATCTCCAGCACTAGTGACGCAGTCTTGTCTCGGGACCGGGAGACAGACCAGTGATGGGGGTTCTTCCCTTGCCTGCAGATGGTAACGCGGCAATAGCAAGTGCTGGCAGGTTAGGTTCAGCTATCGTGCACAGTGCCCCAAAAAGAGAGAGACACAGACACGACGTGAACACCAGGCCAGCCAAAAGCTGATCCGTTTATTAAATAAAATGGAAAGATTAATCTAGAAAAAGGGTGGAACGTAGGCAGAGCATGCAAATCCACTACACATAATTGGGTGATATTTAATACATAAACATAGTGGGGAGTGAACATGGGTGGAGAGAACTAGGAGGAACTCGATTAGACAGTACCACACGGTAGACTGACCAATAATATGCTGTATCCATGCCTGTCAGGCAATAAGTCCATGAGGGGAGAAGGGTTTTGGTGGGAAAAGCAACCTAATAATTAGGTTTTAATAAACTTAACCACTACAGACAGTCTTTTCAGGCTTATTGAGGCTGATAAAAGGTCTTAACCATCTTATTTTTCCACTCCTCGAATGTTGTTTCCACTTCCATAGTGTTTTTCCACTTCTCAAAGGCATAATCCATATCTTCATAATCATTTTCACCCGCAATATACTAGCAGCATGGATCTCTCACTGAGATCCCAAGCTTACCCGAGTTATTTTCGCTCTGGTGTAACCCTCGTTCCTTTCAGGGTCATAAATCTTCAACAGGACTCTGCCTCATTTCAGTCCTTCTCATGAAGTCTCGGCTTTCTTGTACATCCACAAGCTCCTTTGTGAGCCTTATGGGGGTCTCCTCACCCCAATAATCCTTCAAAGGTAGCAGGGATTTTATTTTTCAGTCTTTTCCCTGCTGAAGACAGAGAGGGAAAGGGGGAAGAAGCAGCCTCCCCCCCTTCGAACTTCTTCTCTCTCTCCTGCTACAGCTTTGGCCTTGAATTCTTCTGCAGTGGTTTTTCATCCAAGCAGTCAGTCCTCTAAGTATTTTTTCTTTAATCTCTTACATGAGAGAAGGGAGGATTCAGTGTCACAACTGCCCCTGGCCCAGGGCTGGGGGAGGAGGGGGCCTGGCCCCCACCTGGGCCTGCCGCCTCTCCTACATGGCTACCTAATTTCAACTGCGCCACCAGCCTTCTCTTCCGTTTTCTTAAATATGTAATTAGCAAAGGCATTACTGAGAGTTTTGATTGGCTTTTTGTCCGGAAATCCACCTGGACAAAACCATCCTCAGCCCCAGGGACTGGGCTGGTGGGCATAACCACGACAACAAACTAAACTTTGTATACCTCGAAATAGAATCAGTTCTCCATCAGTATAGTTATGGACTACTCAGAAAAAGTATCTTCTGCAGCAAAAGAGAAACTGTCAAGTAGTGCAAATTCAAAATTACTCAATAAAATGCTACTGATATGTTTAATTATGTTTAATTAAATGCAAATGCATGCCTGTAAAGCCTCTCAGAAGAACTGCAAAAAATAAGATGATTAACAAACAACATTTTATATAGAGATGTGTAAACCACACTGTTGGGGGTTGGGGTTTTTTTGCACTTTTGTTCTTTAAATATTTCACATAACTTGGGCTTCAATTTCAACTGGTTCCAAGTAGTATTATACAAAAACAGGGTCATGAAAATTCTTCAATCTTTGATGCAAATTACTGCCTTAATGTTCAGTTTATCGTAGCTTAATGGCCTCACACGGCAATTTGAACTAACACAGAGATACCAGCACTTGCTGTAAACCAGTTGAGTTGAATACAAAAAGTGTTTTGTCCATGGCTATGTGAACATACGTCCTGGGTAATTTTACCACAGACTTTTTGCATTGTGACTACAGCTTCTCATTCCTGAGCTGACTTCTTCAAAATTAAGGGAGGTACCTCAAATGCTACACTGCCAGAAATTGCACGGAGAACTTTATAATGACTGAAAGCACCTTGCCACACATTTGCTCAAGGTAGATTCAGACTGGCTTAAATTATTTAACACTGCACTCCCAGAGTTCTCTGAGGTATTCAGAGATCAAAACAAGGATGGCACCTTGCCCTTGAAAATTTCATTTGGACTATGAAAGTAATCTACAGTCTCAGTAATCTGGTCACTTAATATTACTGTGTTCAAGGTCAACACTGAAAAATAGTGTTCTAGTTTTTATTTTTTCTGCAAACCAACAATGTGACCTCTGTTGGTGCCTTCAAAACATCTGTACTGACTAAAAATTCCTTACTACACACTATTTAGTATAAATACCACACCATTAGCCCAGAAAGAGTGATTTTGTCATTAAATTACCTAAAACATACAATGAAATAAAAAATACATTTTTTTCACAGTAGACAGGTTTCCCATTGTCCAATAAAGAATGATATTCAGTTAAAGAAACACAGTCACAATTTTTTTTCCTGCATGGAACTCAGAAAAATTAGGTGGAAAAATATAACATCAGATATTAAGTGATTTTGCTCGTGCAGTGAAAAAAATTTAGCCTGCTGCTCAGTATCTAGTTATATATCCTGGTTTTAATAACCCTGCAGATTGTGAGAACACCCTAAATAACACCAAGTGCATGAGAAAGTAGAGAAGACCGTGGAAGGTAAAGGGAAATAATTAGCCACTAAGACAATGCAGGTCCCAGAACTATGCCAAAGATAGGAGTTAAATGGACTTCACCATTCAATAAAACCTTCTTACAAGTACTAGACTAGATACTTACCTTATTTGTAGTACCATGTCAAACAAACATGACACGGTTTTGGTGTCAGGAAGGGAGCCGACCAGCTCGGGGTTCGCAGCTCTGCTGTGTTTGCTAATAGTGGCAAGAGTCTGCGGGCTAGCTGAGACCTACACACACCTGCGCAACCCAAAATAAGAGGAGGCGGGACACAGGTGCAGGTCAATCATCAGCCAGGGCTGATCTAATTTTATTGAGGGAAAGTAGGGGGTTTTATAAGGTAGGGAGAGAGAAGGGTCTGGAAGAAGGGGAGGAGGATGCAAATCCTCATACAGGGATTGGACAACTGGGGATGAATAAACATAAGAGGGTGTAACTGGGGAATGGCTAACAGCCAAAGCCCGCCAAATGGTTTGATTGGTAGGTACCTCACAGTATTCCTACCAATGGGGAGTTGTTGCTGTGCCTCGGGAGGCAAAGTCTCTGAGGGAGAGAAGAAACATAAAAATGGAGGTTCAACCTACATATAGGTTTAATACTCCAAAACATTTTAAACATAAAGTCTCAGGTGGTTGTTCACTCTTTAGGGATGTCCTCCAGGCTACACAAATTGTGCTTTCCATTCAGTAAATGATGTCTCCTCTGGTTCCTCTGGTGCAGGTTGTTCCCCAACACAAACACACTTAGGCAGCTACCATTAAATGAATACTCCGCTCTGTAGAGTATCTAGTCATCTCAACAATCTGAGAAAAAAAATCATTAAAATTCTCTCCCTTTTGGCACTTTTTCCTTGAAAACTGATACATACCAGAGATTGTGAAAAAGAATGCAACTGTTACTGAGTTTCCAGCAAAGGTGTGCACTTATTCTGTTAATGAGTAACATTAAGAAATAATAACATAGATTTTTAATGGAGCTTTCCCTATTGTCCTCATTAACTTCTTACTCTTGCATTTGTGCCATTCCTTGACCATTCAGAATCTTAAACAGTAATTCTTCAGAAACAATATTTTTCTATTTAATAATATATGAAAATAGCCATTCCCAATAACCAAAAAAGGAAAATTTAATATAATTTCAAAACATTTATTGAAAGGGAGAGGCAGCAAGCAACAGTCAGTTTTGAAGTGATCACTTCTGGGCTGCATTTAGTTGTCTATAACAAATTTTCAAAGTCATGAAAAAGGTGCTTTGGAAGAAACATTTTATTTTACTTTTACAGGAAAAAAAATGACATTATAAGAATAAGGAAGTCGATGAGGAAGTTTAACTACCATTCCTCAAAACTCCTCCCTATAGCCCCTCCCATCAAGTAACAGATTTTCCACGTCTATATTAATGAAGTATTATGTTCCAGGCATCCTAATGAATTTCCACTAGTCAGCTGAGCCTTAATGGTTTAAATAAACGTGTTTTATTTTGTGTGGGAGAAGGCCACATAGGCAATAAAGACAGATCAACTATTATGTATAAGCCAAGGCAAAGTAAATAAATGGTGTCATGTAACTATTACCTCATATTTGAAAGATTTATTAAATGCTTTAAGATTAATGTGACTATTTTGCCCACTTCTAATACACATTTGTACATATGCTGTATTTCAAACATTGTCAAGATTTTATTTTAACACTCACATACATTTGAGGAGTACAGGCATGACCTCAGTTTATTTTATCTTCCAGGGTTTATACTATCAAACAGGATGCAAATTGCTTAGAGGCCACTCAAGTAAAAGTAATCTCACATTTCTATTCCACAAGACAGAATAAAAAACCAGACATACAACAGCACTTCCTATATGTGTATGCATAATCGACCATTTGTTCCTTTTGTTCTTTCTGACTTAGACCCATCAGCTGCCACAGCGTCCTTTCTCTAAAAGGCACAAGTGACTGAAAACCTCAGTCAAGCCATACATTTACGTTTCTTTCTTCTATGCATTGTACATCTAAGAAAATTGACAGCTATACCTTGAAGGCCTATAGACATTCTTATAAATGTTAGGAAAAAAGAGAATTAAGTTGAATGATACCTGGAACTTAATGTGCTAAGAATATGAGACACTTCATCATATACGAGTTAATAACATAGCTTCAGTGGATGATAATCAACTTTCTTTAGTGACACAGACAGTCCTTTATAAATTAACTGTTCAATGTACATTCTGAACTAATTCATCTGTGCTGGCAGGTAAGTTATGACCCCTTAAATGTCACTTCCCTTAAAATATTACAGCAAAAAATGAATAGGGCAAAGTGAATTTATGAGATGGTTTAGCATGAAGTATGTCTTTCCTATAGGACTGGGGAAAAAAAAATCCTACTTACATCTCAAAATACGTAAAGTACTCCCTTTGTCAATTTGATGTCAGTTTTGTCATCCGAATTTGAAAGTTCCACAGTTAATCGAAGGCTACAACTATCACTCTGAGGCAGGTAAGAGAGAAAGTTTGTTTCCTTGAAGTAAACTTTATGATAGCTGCTTTGAGGCCAAGTCTCAGTTTTTCTCATCCTATATTCTACTGAAACAAAGACAGATAGTTCATAATTACTATTTGCAACCCATTAAGGACATATTTTTTCCTTAGCCTCTTAAAGTAATATTTCAACTTCAGTCACAGCAAGTTGGATCAATGTGCTAAATTTTTCTTAACAAGTAGAATAATAACACTGTCTGTGACCAGAAAAAAGCTTACAATCTGAGGCAGAGGCTTGGTATTTTGAAATATATAATTTGTTGACATGAATTAGTATTTTAAGTAATGAACTGACAGAACTGTACAAAGAATTAAGCACTTTTGTTCCCGTGGGGGAAAAAAAAGAAGTCATAAGAGAATGTAATGTGGCTACAAGACAACCGTTATCATACAGATTTTCAAAAAGATTTCTAAAAGCAGTAAATCACTTATCACATTTTCGTAGTTGGATCACCAATCCATTAGTGTTGTTTTTCATTACACAGTTTTATTTACATTTGGTAGTTATTTTGCCATGTTTCAGTCTTTCTTCTCATATTGTCTAAGCTAATTTGGGGCAGGCAGGCGAATTTTTTTCCATTAGAAAAAAATCTAGGATTTGCTGTAAGGAGTGCAGTTTAGCCTTTAAACTTGAGTTCATATTGTCTGAAATCAGCCATGCTCATTAAAAATGCATACGTTTAGATACTATTTAGATCTGCCTAAGCTGAGAAACAAAGAATTAATGAAAAAACTCTCTGTTGCTGAGCCTGTCCTGATTTATCAGCTAATAGTACAGACAGCAAGAAGAATTGAATGTGTTGCACTTCTGGTGCAGTGGCTGTTGTGGACCTGTGGAGTGGAAACTGAGATCAAAAATGAAGACTAGTCTTTGCCTTAATGCCCATTAATCAAACCTCAGGCTGATGTAGAGGGAACTGATTCAAATGACTAGGAGACAAAAGCTGAAATTAGTGTACTGTTACAGAGATGGATGGATAGATCGGAAGCCAGGACCAGAAAGGAGTCTGTCTGGGAACCTAGAGAAAAATGGGTCAGGAAGGGAAATAATTGGTGGCAGAAAAGAGAGGGCAAGGCATGAAATGGTGATGAAAAGGACCCAGGGGGTGAAAGAGAAGTGACCTCTCTCAAAAAAATGTGATTTGTGTGTGAATGAAGACAGATCAAACTTTCTTGAAAGACAGATAATCTATCTTCATGAATCTCTAAATAAAACCTCACCAAAAATTTAATTAAATCATTAGAAAACCTATCATTTACTTTGGCAGCACATGGAATAGAGACATCGTGGCTGAGATTTGCACATTCCTTTTTTTCTGCTCTTGATATAACCATTGAATGCAGAAAAGAGTTAAAATTTAAAGCAATATATCAAGGAGTTGAAGCTCAACATTTTAGAGAAAGAAAAAAAGCCTAATTTGAACTGATTAGAGATTAACCTGTGATTCTCTTTACGTAATTTTTAAGAACAACTATTACATTTTTTCCCTCGCTACCTAGCAAGTGCTTTTAACTTTTTGCTTAGCTCCAGAAGCATAATTATATTTTACCATTTAGACAGATTGTATGTTCCATGAGGAAATGAGTATTTGGTTGTCTTTGATTGAATCTCATTTACTGGATCCTTGTTCGACAACAGAAATGCTTTCAGTGGTCCTATAATGCAAATAAATAATAATAAAACATTGTATGAGAAATTAAATGGTCCTATTCCTAAAAGAAGTCATAGAACAGAACAGAATTGTATAGCTCCAGAAGAGACCTTCAATTATCATCTGGTCCAACTGCCTGACCACATCAGGGCTGACCAGCATACACCACTAAGGGTATTGTCTAAACGACCTCTTCAACACTGAGAGCCTTGGAGGATCAACCACCTCTCTAGGAAACCTGTTCCATTGTTTGAACATCCTGTAGGTAATGTTCCCCACTATGGTGTCTGAACTTTCTCCTTTTTTGAGCCATTCCCATGTTCTGCCACTGGACACCAGAGTGAACTCGGCATCTCCTTTTGCCTCCTCAGGAAACTGTAGAGAGCAATGAAGTCACCCCATATGCTCTTTCTCTCCAAACTAGACAAGTCCAGAGTCCTTAGCTGCTCCTCAAAGGCTATTCCTTCCTACCCTTTGACCACCTTTGTTGTCTCCTCTGGATGCAATTTTTCAGGGATCTTTTGTAGAGCTTTTGGGAATGTTTTGCTAGTTAAGCATGCACTTTACTTGAAAGACATTAAATACACTATCATGGACAGGATTATACTGGTTTGGGCTGGCATAGGAGTCATTTTCTTCATATAGATGACATAGTAATGTTCTGGATTTGCAACCAATTTGTTACTACATTGACATTTTATCTACTGCTGAGCAGTGTTTACAGACCATCAAACCCTTTTTCTGTTTCTCATGCTACTCCTTCAAAGAGTAGGCTGGGGGTACACAAGAAGCTGGGACAGCTGGTTCTGTGCCTCATCTGCCTGTGTAGCTGGGCACTCATTGCAGCTTAGTCATATCTTTGCTGTACAAGGAAACCCAAGGACTCTGGCTGCCCTGTCCTGTGGTTCTGGGGTTTAAAGTATTCATCTTCATGGGGCTTCTGTTCTGATCTTCAACCCTTCATCTGCCCTGATGATTCACAGCCTGCTCACCTTCTTCTGCAGCCCCACACCCCAATAAGCCAGCTTCTCAAACAACCCACACCTCCTGCAAGCAAGAATACTGTCTCACTCTGCCCCAGGGAGACCCCAGGCACTCAGTAGCCACATCTGACCTCAGAGGCTCATCTGGATCCACCTGGCTTGCTGAAGAGATTCCAGATGTGACATTCCTTTCCATTAGGGAAGTTAGAGTGTTTTGGGATCATGCTTCAGTATTTCCATCTATGCAACCAGGCTTAATTCCAGGGATATTACATACCATATGGCATCATGCTCAGCAATAAGAGTTGGGGAAAGAAGGAGGAAGGGAGGTATATTAAGAGTTATGGCATTTGCCTTCTCGATTAACTGTTATGCATGACGAAATCCTGCTATCCTGGAATTGGCTAAACATATGCCTGATGATGTGAAGAAGTGAATGAATTCCTTATTTTGCTTTGCTTGCACATGGAGCTTTTGCTTTCCCTGTTAAAAGTTATCTTTATCTTAACCCACAAGTTTTCTCTTTTACCCTTCCCATGCTCTCCCACATTCTATGACAGAGGGAGTGAGCAAGCAGTTGCGTGGGGCTTAACTGCTGTTAGACACCAGATCAGTTACTATTGGGTCAGAACCACCTTGGGGAGTGTGTGTGTGTGTGTGTGTGTGTGTGTAGAGGGGGAAGGGATGGGCCGAACCTCGCGGAGGTGGAGTGGCATCGTATCCCTCAAGGGAGGCCCCTGGAGCCCACATGGAGAAACTCCAGAGTAGCTGTCAGTCACAAACAGCCTGGGAAAACTATAACCCACCATACCTCCTGGAGCCCCTAAGCCATTCTCAGATTGACAGGGACACAGGGACAGTGAGAACACTGCCCCTCATCCTGACCTGGGACCCCAGAATGGCTAGTGGGTCAGAGATCCCACCTGGAAGGAGTGACCATAGGGACCAGAGCAGATAAAACCATGGGCATGCAGTCCTGCCAAGTTCCCTTATTTGCTCCCCTAAACTAATAAAGAAATTAACTGGGAACAAGCCCATGGCTAATTCTCTTGATGTTATCTCATGGTATTAAAGAACCTTATATCTATATATTGAAGTAAAACTCCTAGCCAATCCCATGAGATGGCAGCTTCCCGAGGCTTGGAGTCTTACAACTGCCTAGAGGAATTAACCCACAACACGTATTAATATTTCAAAAATGTTATTGTTACTTTTTCTAGTCCAGTCTCCTCTTTGGTTTTATTGTAATACCAGATAAATTTCCAGACATTCTACACTTACACAAAATCAGTAATGAAGTTGGAAAGCTAGCAGTTTATAAATCCAGTCTAAGTATTTCGAGATGTTAGCTCTTACCTTAATAAATTTGTATAGCACATGTAACATTCAAACTCCTGAATCTGCATTAGAAAAAATAATCAAATTAAATATAATGAATAATTGGCATGGAAATCAGTATCAAATCCAAGGATTTTCAAAACAGTACTAGAGTCAGGTGGAGAGTATTATTCTTCAGTTGTTTTTCTTATATGACATTGAAACCAAAACAAAAGCAATCAAGTTCTGGAGGAAATAAAGCAAATATTCTATTTGATGGATTATCCTTTCTTGGATTAGTTTAATTTAAGGAATATTTGAATCATATAGCTTGCATTTTGTCACTCAGAGAACTTCATTGTAAGTTAATAAAAGGAACCTCCAATGATGACTCAATCAAAATAATTAGTTTGGGACCCACTGATATTATTCCATTGCCAGTATATTGCTCTCTCTTATATGAATCCATAGAAAGCAGAAGTGCATTGCATGAACACACAGAGCAAAGATACATGAAGAATGGTGATTCAGAATGCCTCTTCATTATGTAGAGTCACCAAGATTTCACGAAGGTAAAGAGTATGGGATGTTGCTTAAATTTCATGCCACAGACAATTCAACATAATGTCTTTCAAACGTGTTTGTCAACGTATGAAAAATTTATCTGGGAGTAAAATGTCAAGGAAGAAGAAATTAAATATCATTTAACCTCATTTCTATTTCTATAAGGTGTACACTCTCAGAAGTCATATGAAGCTCTGAGAAGAAGAAAACCATCAGCTTCAAAGCTTTACTCTGGAAAGTTATCAATTGTAGTCTTTTACCTTGGAGAAACTCCATTTTCCTTTTCAGAACGCAGGAGAAAGGACATGATCTTTTTATGATGTAATCACAAGCATAACAGGAAATGTAAGAAATTTAAAAGCCATGATGATCAATGAGAATTCCTCATTTGTCTTCAGAAAGTTTTAGAACACAGATCACAGTTGATTCAAAATCACAATACAGAAGTAAACATGCAATCCTGAGAATCCCACAGATGCTGTGACAGCAAAATATGTATGCATTGTTTTTCCTTCATTGCCTTTGGGCAATCTTAAATAAAAGGTATTGTCTCCCCTTTACTCCCTACTGGCTAGAAAGCAGTTTAGAGATCAGAATGCTATACTTTTTTACTTGGATATATCCTAAAGCAAAATCCAGGTACTTCAAAGAGGGAAAGCTCTCATAAAGGTGTTATAGATTGAACTACTTGAATAAAGAGGAAAATGAAGACAGAGCCAATATATATTGTTGCTATGCTGGAAACTAAAGCAGATTAGAGAACATCATAATGGTATTGTCACCAAACAATGTGCAAGAAAACCCTTTTGACATCAGGCAATCACTTCCTGATATGAAAAATAAAAAATCTAGCATGCTATTTCTAGATTCAGCTTGAACACATTCTAGCTATAGCTAGCTTGATCTGACCTCTGGAACTACACAGTGTTGCCAGTTTGGTGATTGCACTGAAGGTTCAGTCTATACCATCCCTGAAATCTAAGCCTCAGGGCACAGGAGCCCCCCACTGAATGGCTGCGCAATAACAGAAAATGTAAAATTCACATCTTGAACTGTGCAACCAAAGACTTCCTTAGTACCATCCTGCAGATATACTGGAGGACATAAGTAATTTTAGCACTGCTATCTAAGCAACAAAGTGATAAAAGAATAACCTCAGTTGGTTTTGATATTCAAAAAGCAATTCTGCTTTCAAGCTAAGATGGATGGTATGAAATTGTTTTCACAGCCTATTTTTTAGTCAAATATGAGATTGTTCATAAACTATCACTTAAAAATGGCTGAGGTCTATTGCAAATTTTGCATCTCTGGGTTTTTTTTCATCATTCTTTTGTAAATCACTATCAAACATCAGAGACTGCCAATAACTGAGTTCAATGTATAAAAACTTAGTCAATAAATAATGTTAAAGCTCTTTTGCTATGACTGTGTAACAAAAAGGATGAAGCAGAATTTAGAGGTCTTGTATACAGCTTTAGAATAAATATGTTATTCACAAGTGAGCTGCTAGATAATTTCTATTAAGTGGCTATGGACTTTACACTAGAAAGTATCAATCAAGCAGATCTTGACCTCTGTTCCAGCCTTCTGACCATCTTTTGATTGGGTACAGCCCCCAACTTCATGACCCTTCACTGGACCAGACCCACTTCAAGGTCCACGTCTTTCTTGTACTACAGATGCCAGAGCTGGAAGCAGCACTCCAGATGGGGTCTCATGAGAACAGAGTAAAGGGGCAGAATCACCTCCCTTGACCTGTTGATCATTTCCAGAATGTTGTTCGCTTTCTGGGCTGTAGGCATACTTTGTCTGGGTCATGTTGATCTTTTTGTCAACCAACACACCCTTTCTCTTCAGGTTTGCTCTAAATAAGTTTGCCCTCTGTGAAGAAATAAGCATAATAAAGAGAAATGAACAATATTTTTTCAACTTTTAATAAAATATTAATGGGCTTCTTTAAGCATTACAATTATTTAAAGTGTTTTAAATGCATCCAAGACTTATCTGTTTCTCACAAGCAGTAAAAATTACATCTGTTGGTTAAAATTTATTACATATTTTAAATTATGCTTATTTTACTTTACTCAATTCTAGGAGAATCTAATTGATTCTCTCTTCAAAGGCCTGTATTTCTGTTAAAGAGAGAAGTCTATCTGTGGTAATTGAACTAGCTGCATACTAAACACTTTTATCTCTGCCTTAATACATTTTTTCCTTCCCAAAAGCTGTAAGAGATAAGCACCCCTGAAGTTTATGTGTAGTTCAAATAACAAATAAGGTAGATGAATGGAATGAGCTGAATAAGTGGAAAGAAATCTACTATGAAATTAAGTTATAAATTGTAACTATGGAAACAGCCTTTGTAATTAAGAATAATTTAAAAAGGCATGGAAGATGTTTAATCAATATGTAAATTAACTGCTGATTTTTTTAGAAAGGTAATAGAAGTTAATACAATAAAATCCTTCAAAACTTTCTTAGTGGCCTAAAATAAACCAAACAAAAACCAAAACAAAAACCCAAAACAAAACAAACAACAACAAAAACACACACAAAATCAAACAAACAAACACCAAAACCCCAACTCCAAATTATTTGCAATTTTTCAGCAATATAGGGCTAAATCCCGTACCTTACTTATAACTTCTTCACTAGGTGCCTTGAAACACACAATACAAAGTCCCCAGTCTGTATGTACATCCTAGACTAGTCATATAGTCTAGGTCATAAACCAGGAAGCAAAATGATGTGCAATAACACATAATGCAGAGTGCATAGTTGAGTTTACTCTGCAAGGAGCAGCAGAACTCCCAAGTGAGACACAAATGTGAGCTGAAGGAGAATTGGGCCTTGCATAGTAATGGTAAAGCAAGGACACTTCTTAATAAATTTTTTTTAACTAATTGCTTTTGACACATTCAAGGGTTGGACTTGATGATCTCAGAGGTCCTTTCCAACCCAGCTGATTCTATGATTCTATGATTTTCTTGCGCTGTGTGTCACCCTGTTTTTTCAATAATACTTTAGCATAAGACACTGCAACCAACAACACGTCCTTGAAGAGAAATGTCCAAGTAAGTTGAAGTAAGCTGGCCAAGGTGCCAGAGCCACAGCAGCCCTGCAGCCATTAAGTCTATGCTACTAATTCTTACTTAGTAGAAGAGATCCTCACTTCTTTGCATACATTTTATTATTGCAGGCTTGTAAAATACAGACTACCTTTTATACCATCCTTTAAGGCTTTACTGAACTTCAGTTATGTTGAAAAGTCCTATCAACAAACCAGCAGATTTTTGTGGCACTAGAATATTCTGTGAGGAAAATCAAAATGGAAAACTAATGTTTTATTAATACATACAAATTATCTATTGGATACAAAGCAGCTTTACCAATTGTCACACATATCTTAGAGGTAGTCAAAGAGGTACAGACATCTTCTGCACACCTGGTATATCTTCCTACTAGTATCTCCATGCATCTATTAAAAGTATCATTATCATAAAACTTCAGCCATGCTAAATAGTTGAAGTTCAAACTATAATGTTACAGCATTTCTGAAATTTTATGTTGACAAGGCCAAATAAAAAAGCGCAGCAAAAGATAAACTCTGCAAATACATTAGGACAAGTTACAGATAGAAAGCATATCTTAATAAAATCAGAGTTAAAAATGAGGGAGCAGATACCTTGTAAGCATGAAGTGCATTCAACCAATTTCTTCATCATATTATCAGTTACTTTAAAATCACATTAATTCATGCTGTGGAGCGAACAAACTCACCTTTGTATTTCATTCTGTATTCTTTCTGTCAGGGCTGAACTTCAGCTGTCACTATTAGAAAAAAATCCAAAGAGATAATGCTTAACGAGACCTCAAAGAGCTTAGAGTTTTAACCCACTGTATTTTAATACTACTGTATGTTAAATTATATTTCACTTTCTCTTCCTCTGAACTTTAAAAACAAACAAAAAAATCAAAACCAAAAAACTTGGCTAAGTTCAAAATTTGAACAAGTTAATCAAAATTTAGGTCACTTCTATAACTTTTGGAGTTTTAGGGGGTCTTTTTATTGGTTGCTTTGCTTTGCTTTGCTTTGCTCTGCTTTGCTTTGGTTTTGTTTTTGTTTGTTTGTTTGTTTTTGTTTTGTTTTTTTTTTTTTTTTTAAGACTAGTATCCACCAGAAACTGCTTAAAGACTAATTATGTGACTCAAGGTGTTTATTTGGCAAAGAACCATTCCTGGGTATCCACAGGTCAGTTTTATCTTGCATTAAGCTGCTCCAGTTGTAGAAATGACCAAACGCATTAGGATGTCTGAGGAATAAAAGTCCATGAGTAAGCCTTAAAAGCCCTCAAGCAAGATGCCTAAGTTTGGCAAACAGCAGCACCTTTACTGGCTCAATCACCCCTTAGGTGCAACTGTAGTCCACAGTGACCGCTGTCATAGCCAGAAGAAGGAAAAGCTGCCCATTTAATGTCCTTAGTTTTTCATACAGGCATCCAACACAGGGAAAATAAAGATGTCAAAGAGCATATTGATTTCCTGCATAAAATATCACCAGAAAAGACTCCTGTTATTCCAGACAGTAAGATGAAAGTACCCTGATTTCTGGAAATGATGGTAAGTCCTAGTAAGTGAAAAACATGTGAAGGAAACTGCTGATGTTTTTCCCAAATCTAGTTTGTGAAAGTGGAAATCTAGTTTAACCAAATCTACCATCAGCCTAGATGGTAAAAAAAATTTGACTGGTTTCAAAGTAAACACTGTGGAATTCAATATCCTATCATTTGTTTATCATTTCGTCATTGTTTTCAACAATTGGGCACTTACTATACCAATTTTTAAACCAAGAAGTGATAGACAACTTTTTTCAACATTACTGAAGACCACCTAGATATTACAGTAAAACTTCTTTGTAAGCTTAAAAGCCAACCACAAAGAGTAACAAGGCTGTGAACCCCAAAGTCCACAACATGGAAACAGAAATAAGACAAATTAGGATTCAAAAAATTTATTCCTTAACAGAAGCCAGATGAAAAAAATCAGTTAACT
This sequence comes from Myiozetetes cayanensis, assembly GCF_022539395.1. NCBI lineage: Eukaryota > Metazoa > Chordata > Aves > Passeriformes > Tyrannidae > Myiozetetes > Myiozetetes cayanensis. The sequence goes on along the minus strand of NW_026086604.1, from coordinate 74,926,287 downwards.
GAAAAACCACTGTGTGTATGGAAACACTGATTAAACAAGAAAAAGTAAAATTATAAACTTCTACTTCCTTTCTGAAGAGTAGAAGAAGAAGGATTTTCTGCAGTTCTCCCTGAAGATGATGTTCAGCTTTCTTCTGTTCTTCTAAAGTGCTTACTGTTGTCATTGATAAACACTGGACAAGTCCTTAATGGATGTTTGCAAATAGCAACATTAAAAAAACCCATCTCTTATTTTCGAGATTTTTATTACGTTGCTTCAAACCATTCTGGATGATTTGATTCACAAAACTTGCAATACAGACTCACAGCTTCAGGGCCTGAAGTACAATCACCCAAACTTTTCTTTTAAACACTTTATCAAAAGCTTCCACTTCACTCTACAAGTAGTGAGTTTTAGAAGGTAAGATAATTTTCACAGATAATTACTTCCCAGAGTAAGTAATTAAACAGCTAAGACTGAGACTATCAAAGTCTAATGAGAGTGAGACAGACTGAATAGAAAATCTGACAATCAGGTGCAAAAATGACTGTGCAAAAAAAATAGGTAGATATTTTATTCAGTCCTCTCTGCTCACGGCGCACTCCCTCCGGTTCACAGATAATGTGATGCTTGCTTTAAAACCATTTCCCTAACTCCTTCTGGCAGTTCCACATCAGTCTGTTTGTCCAGCTGTCTGACACCAAGCTGAGCCTGCTCGATTACTCGGGGAAAGGCAGAGACACCTTTCCCAGGAGTCTTTGTTGTGATGAAATGTGGGTGACACTGACTTTTTTGTCTCCTCTATCAGTCTGCCTCGTTTAAGGGAGATAATATTTAAAACAGCAAACCAGAGTTAAACAATGTTTCTCACACTCTCCCTCCTCATTTTTTTTTCAACATGAATAGATTTTTTTCAGCATAAACTTCAGTAAGACTTTTGCAGTCTTCAAAGAAATGTTTGTGTTTGGCTCTAGAGCTTCAAAAAAGGGTGTTTTACTGCATAAAATCCTTGATGTAGCAATACATTTAAGGAGAAGCAGTATTGTCAATTAAGGTCATACTTTTCCAGATACTATTAGTTTTGTGATACTTCTTATACCATTCTGCAACTGAGACGCTGGTAAGTCTGAAAATTCCACATAAACCAGTCAGATTCTCATGAAGGTGTACTCCTGCTCACTTTGATTCTCTGTTCTTGCATGAATAAGATTTTTTTGCATGAATAAGGTTTGCATGAATAAGATTTAATTCTCATACACATTTTGAGTGTCCAGACTGAAAGCTGAAACTCATCCAGAATCTATTTTTACACTCTTTGTTATTTATTCAAAGTATTTCATCATTTACTTAGAAGATAAAAACTAGCTCAAAATAGATTACTTTATAGTGATGTTTCACAATTTGACAGCAACTTACACAATGACACCTTATTTTCCCACATTATCCAACAAACGCTTTGCACAGGTAATATACTCAGATATAAAAGTATGTTCCTCCCTCTCATACACACAGCTTCCTCTTTCTTTCTATTAATTACAATCTTTTAATTCCAACTTAAAACCCAGAAAGCAACAATTTCTTCCACAAATATTTATTTTCTGTGCAAATACACCATTGCATAATCAAATTTTTTCTATTAAGTAAACTAACACTGCCATAATGGGCTTTGTTGAGCTTCTCTTGTCAGTATTCATAAGCAGGAAGAAAAGTTTGTCAACACCTACCTCCCTATTTTCAGAGCTTTCCTGAAAACTGGGCTGTAAAACTGGTAGCAAAAGTGCGAAACCTCTGTGTGGAGACCGTGCCCTGGACTTCGGTCTGAATACAGAGACATGTGCTTTATGCCCATATTAACTCATACCAAAAAATATAGTAATAACATACCAGACATTTTGATATCTGCTCTGTCTTCTGAAAGCATGCAAGGTAATCTTTAAGGTCCCTTCTAACCCAGATCATTTCATGATTCTATGAATAACTGTGCTTCATGTCCAGTTTCCTTGAAAACTTCATTGCAACCATGCATATAAATCAGTGAAAATCCCAACAGATGTTCGTACCTTCTTCCAAGAAAGTGCATACTTACAGATAAAGAAATTTACTATTTTTGCTAATAGTAGTTATATTACTATTCAGTTTTAGCTCTCCAGTGATTTTTTTTCCCAAACTTTTAATGTCTGAAAGCAATGAGTGTTAAGAAGCTATTTGAGACTAAAAAAATATTTTAATGTCTGATAAAATAAAATGTTGTCTTTAATAAATAAGTAATCAGATATCTAAACACATTTCACACATTTTAATATTGTGATGAGGAGGACTGCCTCAGCTTCTGCATTCTTTACCATCATAACACCTGAGTCTATGACAATATCTACAAATTTTAGAAACACAAATGTTGTGATTGAATGTATGTAAAGAACACACAGCCACACAGAGCAATGTTCATCACTATTGCCATATCACTGAATTGTAATTCATTCATGAATAGCACTATCAGAAGGATAGTGTTGTTTTGGGTTTTTTTTGGTCAGAACAAGGGAAACGTAGAGGTGGGATACTAGCCATCACTTATAAGTGAGGTATAAACTTTTATTAGCAGATCTGCACTAAAAATGTTCAGAAACTGCATACTAATTCAAAAGCAGACAAAAAATACCACGAGACCAATCAAACTTTTCTCTAATAAGCAAACTGTTCTTGAGTAGTGTTTGTTAAAAATCGGCAAGTCATTCCTGCTGCCTATGCCCACTAATCAATGAACTTTCAGTCATCTCAGCTAAATTCAGGTGTTCCTAAAGTCCATTATCTTAGGAGGCATAGTTTGCCTAAGAACTGAATGTTTATTTAAATCACTATTCTGCCACTGCTGGAGCTGTTCAGAGAGGATTAGATTCCCAACAGCACAATGAGGAAGTCGATCTGAGCAATTTTGTATGTTATCCTAAAGTGAAAGAAAGAATGTCCATGTTAACATGTTAACACTCACACTCTCAAACTTCATTAAAATATAAAAAGGACACTACCTTTAGTCAGTATTTTGTCAATCACACAATTGGATAATATTTCAACAGTAACACTCTTTCAATGTTCTAATCAAAGAGGATAGGAGTAGAATAATATTCCAAATTATTTCTAAACATATTTGATGTAGTATTTTCTTTTATGGGAGGGAACTTCTGGCTGTTTCTATAAAAGCACTGCATACATGTTTAAAATGTTTACTGTGTTCCCTGACATTTTAAATCAAATGTGCAGCAACTGAATGTTTATGAGATGCAATTAATCAACAGTGAATGTTCTCACATTTATGGATGGATTAAACACCGTAAGATCTAATTAGCTTATTCTTAAACAACACTAAATTATAAATAACAATCATGTTTCTTAATTTAACTCTCCTGCAATTTTCACTCTACTTTCAGAAAAAAATTGAACATTATTAAGTGTTAGTCAAAATCAGGATAAACACAACAGAGTGTCACACAAGAAACTGAAAATTTGAATACATTTACCAAATGTACCATGTAAACTTATTTCAACAAAACCATGCACATTCCTTCAACTTTTTGATAGTTTTTCCTCTGTGTGGGAAACAAATGAGATGGGGGAGAAAAGGGATATAGGCCTTCATGCTGAAGACAACAAAAAGTAGCTTTCAAATGTTTTTCTCCCTCTGTTTTCATATTTAAAAGGCTATAATTGTAGAAAAGATTAGAAACAAATTGTTTTAGCCATGCCATCTCTCCAGACATATTATTTCACCAGTAGCTGAAAAGGCTGAAAGGACAAGAATGTGAGAGATACCCTCAGTCCATGACAAAGTATTTGATGAAGTGTGATTTCTTCCCCTGGCAGAGATAACTATTCCGTAGTCACTGAGGTGTTTGCCTTTGTTTAAAATTCTCTAACACTACATGTTAAAAAGGAACCAATACAACATATTAAAACAATAAGATATAAAGGGAAAACACTGTTCATTTCTTGCACTTTGTTTTCTTGCTTTCCAATAACACCAAGATTCACAAGAGAAGGGAAAATATTATGCTTTGAAAATAACTACAAAAGGTAGGAAAAGTATTTGTTTGGTGCCTTAGTCTCGAGTTAAGTAGAAAAGGTTAAGGGATGTTGACTAGTTTGTCCAGTCTCAGTTTATCTCAGTTTCCAGTTGTCCTTCAAAGAAAAATTTTACTGACATATTTTCCCCCTCATCTGATATTTCTGTTGTTTGTGGAAGCAATTACCAATTGTAAAGCAACTATCTAATGAGATAATATTCAATGATATAAACTTCTGTTATCTTCAAATGTGGACTGATATGTGGTTCACAAATATGCAGCTGGTCTCTGTGATCTTTTTGGTAGATACTGTGCTCCTCTGAAAGACGAGTAAGCAACTATATGCTTGATTTTCAAAAGTTCTGACACATGCCCTTCTCATGGACTTAAACCCAGGAAAAGTAGGTGAACAAAACCACAGTAGAAGAGGGGTGGGAAATAACCTTGTGAATGAAATAATAAATGAGTAGAAGAAATAATAATAAGAAGGACCTATGTCCTTACGTCCTCTCTGCTATAGTCAGTTTCCACAGTCCAATTAGCATGAAGAAAATGCAAGACACAGCTGAAATCTGGAAAGCTCATTGGAAACTGATTGGATCTCAAGAAACAGTTCACTTAAACCCTTTTACTCTTTAAAGTTCACAGATAAGGGAGCCAGCTTCTACAGATATCAAGGGCTGAACCCAGTGATGGATGATTCCAATTTGCACTTGGATAATTCTCCACTCCCTGCCATGAAATATTTACAAAAACACTGATTTTCCTAGCTAAAGACAGAAAATTTTAGCATAGCTACAAATAATATTATTAGAGGGATATTTTCATATTATAACATTATAACATTCCATATATGTATGGAAATACATTACAATTTAAAAAAAAAAAAGTTAGCAACTGTAGCAAATTTCCTTTACTATCCTATGGAAGCAAAGCACACGTGAGATGTTAGAGGCATAGTAAGAGAGTTTTGACAGAGCAGAGATTGTCTTCACAATGTATTCATTAGCAGTCACCCTCCCATATCTTTTTTTCTGACTTCATTTCTCATCCTCCAAAAAGTTAAGATTAAAAAAAAGAGAATATAAAAAATGACAATATGACCAACTCTGTCAGCATATAGTCTGTCCAAGAAAAGAGATTCTTAGGACCATAGGTACAGATGGTTCAAAGGCAATAGAAGCAGAATCTACATTCCTACAGAGTGGAAAACACTTATATTCATACACAAAACAAGCTACATAACTAAAAAAGCTGTGGTTACCCACTGTCACTACTAAGGTAAAGGGACAAAGTAAAATAATATAATGACACCTTGTCATCTATCAGAAAGACTGGTGTTATATCTATTATCTATTGACTTTGATTCTATACAAAATCACTGAATAATCTAAAATTCAAAAATTACATTATTAACTGTCTATTATTTCCCTCTATGTTATTTTATTCCTTTAATGATGTTTAATGAGCCTAAATCCACCTGATTCTTCCCTTCTCAACTGAAAGATTAAACTTGTCTAACTTACAGGAGAACTGCAAATCCCCAGCTCACCACAGGCATCTGCTTCCTTGAACAATAATTATTTGCATGATGAAAATGAAACTCAGAAAATTCATGTAACTTCTTAGTATTAGAATCAGGACACATAGATATTATCAGTGGAAGTTACATTCCAGTTTAACAGTTGTTAGCACATGATCCGTAGCTGGTAGTACTACTGTTCTACTAGGAACCACTCTTTTGCTCTCTCCTCCTAAGAAAATCTCCAAAACAAAACCAAAACCACACTGTCACTTCTTCTAATGACCCTCTGGCACCACACTTTAGTTTTAACATACCTAATTCCTATGTACATTTTCACACCCTATTCTGCAATGAAAAACATCTTATAGAAACTGGGAACATCTATTGTACAGTGGTTTACTCTATTCTCACTTCCTGCATGATGTGAAAACAATTTAAAATTATCTCATTTATTACCTTTGGCCATGCCAAGGCAAAACACAGACTCTGTGCATAAATAGAATACTTCACATTGAGTTCTGTGAATCCTTTCCTAAATATCAAGATGACTTTTTCTGGATCATTTGTGGTAACTTTAAGGAGGGACATAGATGCAAAAGCAATACTAAATACTTATAGATATTCTGGTTGTAGTGAAGGAAAGAGTGAGTCCATCTTACCGATATGTACCCTCTGGATACAAAGAAAGCAGGTGGCATTATCCTGGCAAATATGCATGAATCATCAGAAAGTACCTTGGAGGGAAAATGCTGTCCACGGATGGATACCTTAGCATCTGCTCACAAAGGATTCACCATGGAGTAAGGCAATTTGCACAAAATTTTTTCACATACTCTATTCACAGTGAAGGATTTAGCTATGCTGCTCCACGTTACATTGTTCAAAAGTGCACTCAGGGCAAGGCTGGTAGATGTGCAAGTGTGTTTTGCCACAAAAGAAATCATATTCTTTCATGCTCCAAGAGTTGATTTTGGGGGACATTATGACTAAACCAGTACAATCCCTTTAAGCTAGCTGAATGCAAACCCATAACAGGCAAATATTTAGTTGAACCACTGGGTAGGTATGAACAGTAGCAGAATGTGGCAATAAGTAGTTTTAGCAAAATGCAGAAAATAAAGGTCAATTTACCTACAAAATTACTGCAACATGCAACCTTGTTGGAAAGGATGCTTTCATGGTTCAAAGAACTGTTGTTTTTTTTCTCTGTTGAGCGCTGGTATTCCTTAGAAAACTGGTTTTAGCTGCATGTTCATCTATCACCTATTAATATAAACTGCAATAAATCCCCTTGCTTCTCTGTTATTCAAAACCTCCCTTGTAAAATGAGAATAGCTTTGATTTGTTTCCAGAGTTTTGAAGAAGCAACTATTACGAGGAATGCTTACGTTTTGGTATCATAAAAGAACCTGTATTAGCTGGGTATTTCATGTGACATTGTAATAAACTCTGCAACTAAGTAACAAAAGTTGTCTAGAGTATTTTTTTAATAGAAAATTAATGATACACAAGTTCTCCAATCCACAACAGGTATCTTCAGTACATGAAAGAATCTGTTACAGCTCAGGTATAAGCTAAACTGCAGAAAGAAACTTAGCTTTATCCTCAATTTCTCTACGTTACTGAAAAGTGCTGACCTGTTCACTTTTACTGGTCTTCAAGTTGTCATGAAGCTGGTTTTGTTATGTACTATTCTTTTATACCATTATATTCATTATAATGCATGATTTTTTAAACTTTTTTATTTTGATAAGTTTGTAGTTATAACTTTGTAAAACAGGAAAGAGAATATTGATAATGAACATCACAACCATTACAGGGGGCGTTGGGACTAGATGATCTTCAAGGTTCATTCCAATCTCTCAAAATTCTCTCATTTTGTGACTCATTGCTTTATGTTGGAGATTGTTTTTTTCTTTGACATGTTAATAAAATTGGAATGAGGAATGAACCTGACCCATTTGTGAGTGTATTTAAAAGTTAATGCTTATCATTCTAAATGGCCTTCCCATGTATCATTAATAGTGTAAAACACTCTGGGCTTGCCATGCACATCAATTTATTTGACAGCCAGGTCACAAAGTCTCAGGGAGACTTGATCAGGGAGGATGATACTGGACTGTAGAAGCCAGAGACCCACAGCACAGGCATACAGTTTGGAGCTTCACCTACTGCATTGCTTTAAACGCTGAAACAGATAGGAAAATTTGCAACAATTACTAGAAATATTATTATAATATTCTCCATCAATTAAAAACAAATAAACAACAAACCACAAAAAAACCCAAAAAAAAACCTACCAAAAATGAACGAATAATAATAAAACCACAACTGTACATCTAGATTCCAGTCACCCTCTTATTTTCTTCTATTTTCTACAGATGAATAAACGTTCCTCAAAACAACATTAAGTTGTGCAGAACATACTTTTCAGATTATTCCTTCCACTAGGAATACAAATTTTAAAAGCAAAATGTTCATCAACACTGCTGAGCTTCAGTTTAAAGCTGAATAACGATACAGTGAGGGTTCAGCAATCCACAGCAGCCTTGGCCATAGTGAGCATGAAGAACTGACATGGGGATCCCAAGGGGAAAGAAGAAATAGAGTAGAAGAGCCCAGATCTCAGGCATCAAGGAACAGCTCTGACAAGCAAAGAAGGAACCTGGAAGGTCTTAAGTGCAACAGTCTCCAAAAGTTCCAAAATAGCCAGTCCAGCCTCAGGAAAATATATCCAATCTGTTATTATATCCAGTCTGAATGTAATGCTTTAAATTTATTAATGTCTACTTCGGTTTTTTTCCTGACAAAGCACTGCAGTAGAGAGCTTGGATTGTTTCTTTTCATATGTTTCTCTAAAGCCATCTCTTCTCCAAGTTAAACAGTGCACCAGATCTCAGGTTCCTCCAGTTCATTAACATTTTTCTCCTTTTGAGGTGCCTGAAGCCAGATACAATATTACAGAAACACTCTAAAAAGTGCCAAAAAGGGCACTAAAACTTCCTCCAATGTACTATCTGTGTTTCTGTCAATACAGCTCAGATGTTAAGGTTTTGTGTTTTGCAGTTTTGTTGATGTTTCAAGTGAATTACTGGCTCACAAAGTATCACTGAAATAATGCATGCCATCTTTCAGGGAATGTTTATTATGATTGCTAGCAGTAGCAGCCCCAGAGGAGTGTAACACTATCAAAGGACTATTAGAATTCAAAATTATCTGAAGCAGTATAAAAAATTAAATTGAATGGATTTTTTTTTTAGATGAAAATGAGGTTTTTGTCACATGCTAGTAGTAGTATCAATCACAGGAACAAAAAACATAGATCTTCCAGATACACTGAGACCTATGAATCAGCAGGGGATAGTGTCTCCTAATTAAAATTACCTCATATATTGTCATAAACAGGAGGTAGCTACATCCTCCTAAATTAAAGTTAAAAAAAAACACTTTCAGCATTTAGAAAACAACATAAGGATAACAGGGTGGGGGTGCTGCAAATGGAACTGAGGGGAAACCTATTACACTTAAACAGAACAGTCAAGTTTGCAGATACAGAGCAAGGAACAGAATTCAGGCATTCCAGGCAAAAAAATCAACCAACCAACCAACCAACCAAAAAAAAAAGAAACCAACACAGGCGTTCCAGGGGGTCACCAATTTCAGCTAACACTGAAAAAATGTAAGTATCTGTATGGGATATATGTCAGGAGTATGGATACCAGATGTTGACAATTCCAGTGTTCACAGCACTAGTCAGAGCCCAGCTGAATTATACTAGAGGTGAGAGTCAGCAGTAGCAAATATCAAGAACAGTAATAACAACAACAAAAAAAATCTATTTCTGTCTAGCTATTAGAAAAAAAATAAAAATAATAACGAGACTGGAATAATTTGTCTGGAAATATTCTGGAATTTCTGCTGTTGGTGAGAAGAACCCAAGAAATATCTGTTAGAAATAAGGACTGATGAAGTGGGAAAAAAACCCAAAACCAAACACAGAACACACAAAAAAACCAGAAAACAAAAAAACCAGAGGAGGTTTTGAACACAAGGATTTCTTTCATGTCTCTCCTTCTTATGAAAGGAATAAAAGATATACTAGTTCATTTCTTAAACAAGAAAAGGCTGCATTGCTACTGTACCTACATTCCGTCTCATACCTCCTTGATCCAGACTTGACATTTCTGGTTTGAACTTCAGCCTGCCTCATCACTCTGGACTTGCTAGGTGCTTGCTTCAAACAGATTTATTATGCTTTAACCTCCTCTCCATAAAACTTCTGCTGCACCGTTTTTCTACATATAACTTACTTAAGTCTCTCAAGGAGCTCTATCACCATTTGTCTCACAAAATAACTATGGAAAAACAAAGTGCCACAGACAATTAATATTCAGTTTCTAGATCAATTTCTATTTTTTGTTTCTCTGAGAATTTAGAAGACATTAAGAACCTTGGACTTTCCACATTTAATAGTATACATCTATATAATCTAGCAGTTTTAGGATTTACCCACACAGGAATTTAGGAACAGGTGAACAGAGTGTGAATTTGTTCACTATTACTCCCAATAATCCACTGTATACTCTTTCAATGTGCAAAGATCATGCCTGCCTCATGCTTATATAAATATAGCTCCCAGTATGCTGTTCACAGACGACTGTTTTTCCCTCTCCATGAAACAGTGCAATTTGCTTATGCCATTTGGGCTCCAATGTTTCCTGTAATTAGGCTAGCTCAATCCAAACTACATTGAGTATTCCTACATTACATTGCAGTCTAAGTTATTAATATGGTCTGAGAGGGTTCAATTAGCTATGAAGTGTTTGTGCACACTTTTTGCCAGTAAGAAACAGTTAAGAGCACACAGAGAACTGGTGCATAGTAGACAGAACACAGTATACTTACACAATCGAGTGCAGGGCCCCAAGTCTACCCTGACTTCCTACTCTAGGTGAATTCTTAGTAAGGATAATAGCATTGGGGTTTCTGCTGGTCATTGTGCATATTTACATCCTCCTTGATGAGTTAGTTGCCTAAAGCAGTTCCATTAGCATCTGAATAAAACCAAATTTACTGTAGTTTAACCTATGGATTTTTTATTTTATTTTTTTTCCTCCTGACATGAGCTATATTATTGGACCAAGTATTTGAATCCTATCCTTTGAATTTTCTTTATAAGTCTAACTCTAAAAGGGGACAACATTACCATACAGCCCATTAAACACTTATACTTGAGGACTCAAATTAGCTCTTAGTACTGTACTTAATAGTCTTAAGTAGTCTTAAAATTAGTATAAGACTGATCTTTTAATAATTCATTATGTACTTTCTTTGCCTAATTTTTATGTGACTGTTTTATTCACAGAGTTCTGAAGATGAGATATTTATTTGGGCTCATTAAGAGAGATCAAACAAAATAACTGTTATATTGGACTGACAGTAATTTATTTTTAAAAAATTCAGAATTAATAATCTCTTGGTGAAAACAGAATTTTAATTCATCTTCTAGGGAATCTTTTATAATAGTTTATATTATATTGACAGAAATAGCAAAAGAATAAATGCTTGTCATACAGACATATATTTGTATACAGCAATGAGATCATGTTAATTTCTGCTCCAAGCAACAACTACAATGGTTTATGCAATAGAACAGCTCCTAGTTCTGTCTTTTTAGCATTAAATGAAAAAGTTGTTCAGCATATACAAACTCTATCCTTCATTATCTGTAGAAATTTCAGAGCCATTTGACCTACTAAAGTGTAAACTAAATGATTTAATACATTTGCTACAATGCTCACAAGAACTAAAGTCATAGGACACAAAAAGATCTACATTAAAAAAACTGTATGAAATGTTTCCAGAATGAAAATTATTTTTATTGCATTAAGACACAAATTTCCATAGCCATAAGTTATTGAATTCAATACTGTTCTCCAACTGATATAAGAAAGAGTTACCCCCTTGAACAAGTCAGAAATTGTCACTCTGTGATTACAGAATTTGAAACTCAATGAAAATACCTTTTGATGTCTAGAGCTATAAATCTACAAATAAGTTTTCCAGCTAATCTAAGTGTCTAATTCTGATTTTCTTTTTGTTTTTGCTTTTCAGTGTAGCCACAGTGTATATTATTTTAAAAGTTCTTCATCTGCTACTGGGGACCTAAGTAGTTGATGTTAGGTTCCACACCTTCATATTCTGCTCAGAATTTGTGGGGATTTTATTATTTTTTAAATTTAATTCAAGAGTTCTTAATAACACTTTTATATGAATACTCTTTCATACTTAATCACTAAATCTCAAGACAGAGTCAGAAATTTAAACACTGTCTTCAAACATGCAAAGTACATTTTCAAAGCATTTTCTAAGAGTTCATCTATATACTTGCAAGAGTTGCTGAGCTGTTGAATATTACAGAGTAACTCTCTGAAAAATCTCTGCACAAATCATTTTAGCAACTGGGACACATGTAAAACTTTGGAAGCTTGGAAACTTCAAAGACTGTTATATTATGATAGACACCACTGACATAAGGAGCCTATAATTCAGGAAGACCTGTGTCAGTAGAAGCATTATGTACTTCTGTACATGTTACTTTTACTGTAAATAATATAAGCAACCTTGAGAAAATGCATTGGGCTATGTACATACCAAATTCATACCCTTGATTGTTATGCCTCAAGAAGTGAAGCAAATAAAAGTTAGAAAAAGGGCTAAGGAAACTGCCTTGAGGGACAGACTGATAGACTAGACTGAACAATTGCTGATTCTTTGTCTAGATCTGCAATTCTTTATGCAGTTGATGTATAATGCTCTAGTAGCTATGCAGAGTGGAAGATGAATATTATTTTACTACACATGCTTTGTAATGTGTTTTTCAATAACCTGCACCATCACACAGTCATTGTGTATCCTGACTTTATTTGTTCACTCTGTCTCTAATACAATTGGTTCTTTAACAAAAATAGGGTTACAAGTATAGCACTACGGACAAAGCTGGAAGGGTTGAGGAAAATGAACTTCACAGTTGTCATTGGCTCAAATTCCTAGCTGGAGGCCTGAGAAGGATATCTTGGAGAGTGTTTATTCACATATTGTGACATCATCTCCTCCTCTTCTCTAAAATAAAAATCTTGGTTGGATATTTATTATAACAATAATTATGATTTAATATGTCACTGCATTGTGATTAATCCTTAGCATAATATGATAAAATTATGTTCTCTAATTTGTGGCCAGATTAGTATTTTGAACAGCTTGGGTAAGAAACACAATTGGAACTGCTCTGTGTCAGGTAAGTCATCTGTCCTTTCCTTTATGAAGGAAGAGGTCTCAAGCAAGATCTATTCTGGGTAAGAAGGCTAAACTCACATGAGAAATAGCTCATTTGGTTTCCAGAGTTGAAGAGTCTGTAGAAATTTAGCAATAGTTAATACCATAACATCCCACGCTGAATATCTTTAATTCTCATTAACAGAGCATGAACATTTGAAAGCAATATAACATTATTGTAGTTACATCATATTGTTCTATGTCTGCATGTGATGTGAAAGCGAGATTTATTAAGTCCTACTAAATAAGGATCTTTTTTAAAAAACCTATGTCTTGCTTCCATAATTTCAAAATTTTACAATACTTAAAATGTTCTGTTCCTATATCTCTTAGTTAAAAAAAAAAATAAAAAATTAAGGTGTCAAACTTTGTTCTTCCCTGTATGTGAATATCTCAATCATGAAGGGTGGTTTCTCTTTTTACTCAGTTAACTTTGAAATATTTTATGTACAGTTTGAGCAAGAATGTTTTGCCCATAAATTTCTATTCTAGAACCAGGTAGCTACTTTGCTTGTTTAAAAGGCAGGCATAAAGGTTTGTTTTAGTATAAAACAGGAGATACAGAGGTTTAAGAGGCATTCATTCTCACTCTTGCTGCTTCCATGTTTTATAAATGGGAAGAAAGGCACAGTCTTTAAAAGATAAACATAGTTTCTAGTTCTTGGAGGAAGCAATGAGGCAATGAGATGCACAGCAGTGAATGAGCATTAATTCTGTCCTCAGGACTAGATGCTCCTCTATTCATCACTTTTTTTTTTCAATGCATCCATCAGAAAGTGTCCTAGCTGTGGTGAATTTTCTTAGATACTTGACAATATTACCTTATTGACAGAGAGTTTTGAGCCAAACTCTTGGTGCTTATGACACTAAACTTTGCTGTCCCACAATCCCAGACTGTATCTTTCAGCCAACTCTATTTTATTAGATCCGAATTGTTAAATTAAACACTGCCAGGAAATTTGCCCGAGGACTAACATAATTTCTTTCTTTTCCTTACTATTCTTTTTTTGTTTCTTCTTTTTTTTTTTTTTTGTTTTCTTTTATATGTATATATGTATGTTCAAAGTATTACAATAGTCCCTGTCATGATTTCAGCCTGGATAACCTAATGCTCTCTCAAACCATTTATGGTTGTGCCTCAAGAGCTGTCGTAGATAGAGACTGGTCCCATCAGAGAGCTTAACAGAACGGATGACAGCCATTCCATGCCAGATGACACCAGCACTGGATAATAATCCTTAGCATGGTCAGTTTAGCATTATAGACATTGAGATGGTGATTTGAGACCAAGACATTTATACAGTTTAATGCAAAAGGGAAAATGAAGAGAGCAATGTTACTGGAATGGCTAAAATCAAAATACTGCAGCTGGTGTGGATGAAACTGATTGAAGATACTTCTGCCTTGTGTGAAGGGAATCAAGAGTTTTGCCATAAGAGGGCTCTCTCTTTCTTTTTAAATTGTATGTATGCCACCTTAATGAATCAGTCTGTAAATAAACAGTCTGCTAATAAACAGCAAATGACCATTGTTAAAACAAATCCTCTTCACCATTAAAATGGATAAAAGCATCACCAGTGCAGATAGAATAAAACACTCTGGCAGTCATCTGAACTCTGCAGGGGAAGTAAATGAGAATGAAATATATATTTATCAACCAAAGACTGTTAGGATGAACAATTTCAATCATACACTGAGAAATTTAAAGAAACTTTAGACCTTCACTGGATTTACTATTAAAAAATATAAAAGGAATAAAAATAAGTAAATTTTTAAATATTTCTGTGAAGATTTTAAAATGCGAAATTCTAGCATAGTTTAAGACATTTATTATACAATATTTTTGTCAAGTCTGTCAGTATTTTGATTATTATATAAAAATAATGCAATGAAAATATGAACTGCTTAACCCACCTCCTAGGAATTTTAATAATAGTGGAGTTAGTCTTATCTGTACTTTTACATTCACAGCTGTTAGTATCATAGTTGGATATCACAGTCCTCCTTCAAATTAAATTAGTAATAGGCAGTTTGTAATGAATGTAACATTTAGAAGGTACACTTGAGTTCTAAAGAATATTCTAAGGCACATCTCAGTAGTGTCTGTGATAATAAGGATGTAATATGGACGAATTTCAACTTTCATTCTAATCAAACTCTTTCAGCTACTTCTTCCTATATTTGATCTCAATCCAATGTGATATAAAGTGCAATAAAAATCAGTGCAAAGGTTGCTGAGAGTTTTGGGTGCATGGAAGAAATTATTAAAAAAAAAAAAAAAAAAAAAAAGCTGTGTTTTTCAGCAAATATTCTTGACAAATACTACCAAATTGTTACCTCTACTAATAAGGTTCCTGAGATAAATGATGAGATAAATGATAAGATAAATGGATATGGCTCTAATCTCAGACCTTCCCAAGGAAACATGCTGATGTACCTCGAAATGGAATGTTGATTTTAACTATATTTTCCTCTTATAGTGTCTTATAGGTATTTCCTAACGGCTTTTCAGAAAATAGGTAAAATCCCTAAAATAAATTTACCCATTTTTTGCAGTCAAAACTACATACATTCAGCAATTATTTGATTTTCACACATCTTATTACAATGTTTATGTTACTGAAGACAAGTTCAGAAAACTAGGAAATTCATTTGAAAAGAAAAAAAATTAAAAAAAAAATCAGCATAACATTTTTTGCCAATACTGAAAATTAAGACCACAAACTTTGTTTTAAAAATAAATTAATTATGGTACAAAACTGGTCTCTTCTCATGATCTAAGAGCTCGTAACCATGGCTTCAAACAATTAAATACTTCAGGAAATAATTTGATAAGAAGATAATAGCCTTTCACGCACTCCTGGCAGCCTAGTCATAAAAATTCTACAGGGAAAATAGCACTGTGAAGGCTTCTTAACCATTACTTATAAGATGCCCTGTTTTGGAACTAGTCTTAATTTGCACCAATTCTTAAAGAAAACATTCTTATACATTTCTCAAAAATTTACCTTTCCCTACTTGCTTTTAGGCAAGGTGCATTAAAAACCTTTTAAAAATTTGTGAAAAACATACCCTTTTACAAAATTTAATAAATTATCGATGGGATAAACTGTAGAGGCATGATGAATTAATTATATTTTATCCATCTGATTTGCTAAAAAAATTTATTATCTCTATAGCATATTGAAATATTGACTAATTTCAGTATTAAACCTCTCAAAATTTTAAATTTCCATGAGAAAACCTCTACCAGTAAAAACTGTGCTCTCATGTTTAAGAATGAAATTACTTTTTGCCTTCAAAAAATATTTCTTGACTTCTGAGTGGGGATGGGATTGTCTACAGGGACATGTGATCACATACTATTCCACCAAGAAAATAGTTACAAACACAACATCCTATATTCCTACTGTATAGACTGCATTTGTACTAGATGTATTAAAAAATATTCTATTTAATAAGTATTTTCCCCAGTGCAGCTATGTAAAATCCCATTCATTATGATAGTCAGGTGTTTTAATTTTCAGATGTTCCTACTATATACACTTATTTCCACTCTGCTACATTTTCTCATACATAATATATTGAACTACTTCTTGTTTAGGGCAGGTTATTTTACATGCGGTGCAGAACTGGAGCAAGGCAGAATCCCATCTCGTTGTCTGCTTGAATTTTAAGTACCTTTGAAGCAATTACAAGTACAAAATGCTTCAGAAATGAAAGAAACATTTTAGAGGACAGTCACATCTGCTGAAGCTTTTTCTGAATAACCATGACTATACTTGGAAAGGTCAGCCTTTCTGGAAAGGCTTTCCATAAGCCATTATATCGTGCTTTCATCATAATTTCTCATTTATTTAACATCTCATCTTTTGGACATATTCAAGATGGGTAGATGAATGGAAAAATCAGTATTCTGCCAAGGAACACGGTAAGAAATTAAGCAATACTGAGAACAGATATAGGAAGCTAGGAGAGAGAAGTAAAAAGGAGAAAAAGTGCAACAGGAACAATAAACAATAAAAACAACCTAACAGTGATTTCATCACAGGCTAGTGCCACAGGCAGCAGCTGCTATGAATTGTCATGGCATCCATCCTGATAGTCTAAAAAGACAGTTCTTGCTGACCTTTCACTAATAGTTCCATAAAACTACCCAAGAAAAATATTGTTTAATGAGTTCAATAAACACAATACCAAATTCTGAAATATTCTGTTGGAAAAGACAGTGGAGAATGGCATGCACTGAATAAAAGTAAATTTCACACCGTACAAAAATCCCTCATAATAATGAGTTGTGCATAAGCTGTGAACACTGAAATGAGTGATTTGCAAGTATTTTCAATGTCACTCCAGATTTCATAATAGTTTTTATGCTGCAAGACATTATGTTTTCATTGAAAATAATATATTCAAAGAAGTTTGCCCAGGGTAGATTGTGTACATTACACGATAGTATCATCTGCTAACAAAGAAATTATACTTTTCACTTTATTTCTATCTTCCTCTTCCAAATATTTACAGTTATCTACTGCATTACAAAACTGAAATGACACCTAATGTTAAATCCCCTGACATCATTATGATACTCAGTTCTATAAGAAAGGAAATATAAATAAGAAGACAATGATCGGGTGAGATGTTATAAAGTGACAGATCTAATTCTGCCTCAATCCAAAACTTCAGGGAAATTGTGTTTTCTGGTGTCTCTACTGTTTAGGTAACAATACGTATCAGAATTCACCCCTGTATCCAGTCTTTCAGGCTAGGGCATAATGTTTTGCATAATGTGCCCCACGGTGACTGTCATATGCCATGACATTTTGGTACAAAGGATACAAAACTTAAAAATATAAACTTAGCAGTTAACATTTCACAGAACATAGACATAACCAATGTGAGGAAGATAAATAATGATAAAGGGAACTTTACTTTTTCCATTCTTTTCCTTTTTGTCAGGAAAAAAAAAAAAGATTAAGAAGTCATGATAAATATGCAGGAAAATAAGGTACTCTGTGCTTTATTCTTTTGTTATGTGTTATCATGCACATGGCTAGCAACACCTGAATTGTTTTAAAGTTAAACTTTGATTTTAAAGCCCATTATGTGGTTCATTTTTGAAATTTAAACTTGTCAAGTAATCTTAAGTATAATAATCTTAAGTATAATAATCAAGTATGCATAAGCTTTCTGTACAATAAGAAATCATGGCAAAATAACGAAAGTGCTTGAATAGGAAAAATAATCAGTAAAAACAGAAGAACCAGTCTTAGGAACAAGTAGCCTTTTCTTTCAGTGGAAGGAGGTGTGAGACGCATTATTATATTATTGGGTCAGAACTAACTCAGGTGTGGGGGGGGGGAGGGATGGGGTTGAATCTCACAGAGGTGAGGTCAGACCCACATGGCAGCCCCTGCAGCCTCATGTGGCATCCCTGGAGCAGCTGTCAGACAAAGGCAGCCTAGAAGCATACCCAAATGATACCTCCTGGACCCCCAATCCAATTAAATTGGCTGGCACAGGGGGAGTACTACTCCTCACTCCCCCCTGAAACCCTCCTCTGTCCTCTTACTCTTTCCTCTTCTCTTGCTTTACTCCTTTTTCTTTTCTTAATCTCTTTTCTTAGTGTTTTGTGCTAACTTAAAACTGATGGGTTGTATTTTGCTAAGTTGTGTGTGCGGAGTCAGTGCTTTAAGGAAATTTGGTTGTATGTTACCCTTTAAACTTTCAACAAGATCTCTTATTTTCTCCCCTATTTTTTAAAATTATCAGTAAAAGTATCTCCTGAGAAAATGTGCATCATATTCTCTTTATGCTACCTCGAGGTATATATATCAAGTAACTCTTTAGATAACTTGAAAAAACATGAGTGACTAACATTGTAAAAAAAAAAAAGTATTGATGAATGACTTATTTACAGTAGCAAGAATGGGAACCAGGTGTGAAAAACTGTGGGAAGATCTTAAAAGGTATACAACTTGGAAGGACAGAAGGAGATGAAATTAAAAATCATTAAAATAGTTAAAAAAATAAAATCTTAAATTTATAGAATCCTAGAATGGCTTTGTTTGAAGGGACCTTTAAGATCATGAAGTTCCAACCCACCACCATGGACAGGGACATCTTCCACCCAGACTAGGTTACTCAAAACCCCATCTTACCTGTCCTTGAACACATCCACAACTTGTTTGGACAACTTGTTCCAGGGCCTCATCACCCTTGCAGTAAAGAATTTCTTCCATATATAACTAATTTAAACTCACCCTCTTTTAAGTTTAAATCCATTCCCCCTTGTTGCTACATGCCCTTGTAAAATGTCCCTCTCCAGCTTTCTTGTAAGCCCCTTTAGATACTAGAAGCCTACACGAATGTCTCCCTGGAGCCTTCTCTTTGTCAGGCTGAAGAACCCCAATTCTCTCAGCCTATCTGCGTAGGAGAGGTGCTCCATCCCTCTGATCATCTTTTCAGCACTCCTCTGGACTCACTCCAACAGCTCCAAGCCCTTATGTTGGTGGTCCCAGAGCTGAACACAGCACTCCAGGTGGGGTCTCCTGAGAATGGAGTAGAAGAGCTGAATCACCACCTTTTTCATGGATTTTTTGAGGCAGTTCAGGATATGTTTGACTTTTTGGGCTCACATACACATTGCTAGGTCATGTTGAGCTTCTTGTCAACAACATCTGCAAGTCCTTCTCAGGGTTGTTCTCACTCCTTTCTCCACACAGACTGTGTAGTGCTTGGGATTGCCCCTACCCAGTTGCAGGGCATCACACTTTCTGAGGTTCAAGCAGACCCATCTCTCATGCCTGTCAAGATCCACACGTAATGTGCTATCAGTGAGCCACTACTGGTTAGGATACTTGGGGGGGTTAATAGCTGATTCCATTTAAATACCAGTTTGATACTCAATCAGAATTCATAAAGCAAATCAAATGTCAGGCTTTTGTGGTGAGTTGGCCTTGAGCGGCTGCTAGATGCCCACCTAGCCACTCTCTCACTTCTCCTTCTTAACAAGGATGAAGGAGGACAAAGGAAACCAATTGGAAAACCTTGTGGGTTGAAATAGAGGGAGATCACTTACTAATTATTGTCATGAGCAAAACAGACCCTATACCTTTTCAGGGATAAAAGAGTGGATATGTTGTTCCATTTATCCAGTTTTCACCTTAGTATCAGGGAAGAAATGAGGACTAAAGCTGCTTTCCTTGGGTAGTGCAGAGGTGCTGAAAACAATAGGTGCTCCTGTGATTCCTCTGAGAAGTAATTAGTTGAGAAGTAAGCAGCGATGAAAGAATAATAAGTACAGATGCAAACTCTGCAAATAATCACAGATATAGTCAAATTGCAGTTTTAAAGGTTACGCCATCAAGATCTACCCTCTTCAGAAGCAATGAATTTTGCTTGAAATAGGTTATTTAACTAGAAACTTCTGGTTGTGCAACTGTGGCTACAATGCATAAAAGAGAACGTAAACCCAGCAACAAGGCCTCTGGGAGAAAATAATAATATCTCCTCACACTAATACGTATACTTCATGCTGTTCATCTGTTAAGCTTTGATATGCTCTGTATGAGAGTTTGGAAGCAGTCTGACCTTCTTCCTGAGCACAGCCACATTACGTTATGTTAATTCCATAACATTCCCAATCTTCTCAGTCAGTAACTAAGTTTAGACTCAATTCTGAAACACCAAAAGGCTCAAATGCACCTCTGATTTTCCACTTCGATCTAGAGAGTTTTTCTTTTAATCTTAACATCATAAGGTCAATGGAAAGTATCAGTTTCATTTTGATGACCCAGTCACTTGATTCATGTGACAGCTGCCACATTATTTAAACCTATCAGCTTGTACTTTTTTTTCTTGCTGTGAGTATAGATCAGTATCTTACATCATATTAGTCAAGCTCAACTTCTTATTTGTAGTTTTTGCTGGAAAAATTATTTTCATGACTTAAATTCTCCTTTTTACTCATACACACATCAGTGAACTCTAAAATCCAATCTCTGATACCCAGCTAATAAAGATTAATGGATTCATTTACCAGATGGTTAGAATGTTATTAAAATGCAAATGGTTGGTTTCTGTTAATTGTTCAATATCACATACAATTAATCTGGGACTTGCATACTTTCTTGTGGTTTTGGTACAGTTCACCTGAAAAGCTTGGGGGAAAAAAAGAAAAATCTGGGCTTTTTTCCCCAAATAGTTAGATGAATAATAGCACTGAAAAAGTAGCAGTTGTGAGCTGGAAATGAATTGGAGAATTGTGAGGTTTAGAACCTGTGAGGTAGAATGAGGCTATCAGTTACAAAACACTGTTGCTATCCTAAGAAAAGCCATTCCTGTATTTAAATCATATAACTAAAGTAGGCATCTGTGACACAAAATGCTCCTAAAATTTAAGAAGTTTGTAGCAAATTTTTTGCTCTTTTTAAACATGAAGAGAACCAAGGAAATTTTGTTGCCTTTATAGGTTTTTGGTTTATTGTAGAAGAATGGTTGTATTAACAAGACATGGCAGATGACCCTGGTAACTGTGTTTAGTTCCTAAAGCCACACTATCCTAACTGCTGATTCTAAGAGATACCCAAAGTAAATCTAACATAATTCCTAGACACAGAGTTCCCAGAATTGTAGATCATGTGTCCAGGTTTCCCAGAGGATAGTACACAGTGCTAGGCACCTATAAAATGTTATCACCACAGCCATCACACTTTGGATACTCCCACAGTCATCTGGAAGCAATATAGCCAGTGGAAAGCCAACTGGAGTTTGTCCATGGGAAATATACTGAGGGTATTTCAAGATAAACTTCCTTTTTTTCCTTTTGCAAGCAAAGAGACTAAAATTCTAGTCCCTAGTTCAAAGATAATTATGCATATTAAAAAATGTGTAAATAATACTCATGTATTATTTGTAATGTGTGGATAAACTCATAACCTTGGATTTATCCTGCTGGAAATGTGCTCTGCCTCACAGGTTTTTTTCCAGACTAATCAACCGTCAGTTCTTTTTGGTATTGTAAAACAGCTTTCACTGGAAGAGTGACATATTTCCTGTCCATAAAGAGCTGACAGACTTCTGGATAGGGCACACCTGCATACAAAAGGAAAAGAACATAAAGAGGTACCTTCTACTACTCCTCTAGAAAGAAAGCAGCAACCACCACTTTCAGACTGTTTATTAGACTACATTGACTTATTCACAGGGAATTAAGAAGAAAAATTCCTGACTCCTAAAGAATCAAGCTTAATGTAAAGATCCTTGAAACTTTTGAGATCAAGAATCAGTCATTTTGCCTAAAGCTTACATTTGGAACCTAAACTCTTTCATAATGTGTCTCTTATTATTTTTTCCATTATGCTATTCTGACAGAATAAAAACAATATAACCACACTGTGTGTGATGTTTTGGACCTGGCTACCTGCCAAATGCCCAAACTCACAGTAACAACCCCTTCCCTTCTTACCTTAGGGCAAAGGAAAAAGCTACAAAAATTGAAGAATGCAAAACCAATTAAATTATATAAAAATATATATTTTTATATATATCACAGTTATATACAATTAAAATATGTTGTACACAGTAAAGGCACTCCAAACACCTCCCCTCCCGCCATCCCCCCAAAGGGAAAGGGGGAAAAGGGACAAAAAGAAAACTAAAACAGATATGCACAATCAAATGTAAGAATTAGTAAAATAAAGAACTAGCAAAATGAAATCTCATCACGTCCCTCAGAAAAAAACAAGATTGCCAGACATGGACAGCACTCTCCAACCTCCCGTGTGGCAGAGCAGCGGTCGCTGCAGGCCTCAGCCTCTAGGTAAGTGAGACCAACGCAAGGACCCACTGCTCCTGAACCTCACCAGAAGAGAGGAGAGGAAGAGGCTTCTCTCCCTTCTTATTTATATCCTGGTTTATGTAAAAATCGTATGGAATACTGGGAACACGGCCACTTCCTTGGTTACAAGCTGGTTTCCAGGAAGACCTAGACTAAAACTATTGCCCTGTGCCACATCACTGACAAAATGGAACAAACAGGATGAAAAATGGAGCAATCAGAGAGTAGCTTTGTTCTTTTCACCTGTTTGTTCTCCTCTTCTAAACTACTACGCTTACAGCAATCAGAAGGTTATGAACTCCTGAGTCAAAGGCAATAGCAAGGGTTAGTGCATCTAACAGCTACTGAGCTAGCTATGCCCTGACTGTATCTAATTCCCATACACACACACTTCTACTTTTTTTAGTCTGAAGTACTTCAGGTTTCCCTTAATTTCCTTTTGCATTGTATTGTCTAGTTCTAGTCTGGCGTGGAATTAAGAATAATCATTACTTGTTCACCTTAAAATTGTATTTGGCAGGTAGAGGTGGTAATACTCCCATCATTTAAAGGATACTTACCAGTAACTCTGAAGTGTTTAATATGAAAGGACCATACAGATATTTAGAAATTTTTGAAAATGTAACTAACATGCATAACAACTTTAGATGTGAATATTCCAGCATAAAATTCCTTTAGCATATATTTTTATTTAAAACACTGGTTTAGAAGATGTGAGAAAGAGTAATAGATTCATAGGATAAGTTTAGTTAGAAAAGATCTCTGAAGGTCATCTTGTCCAACCTCTTGCTGAAAGCAGCAAAGTAAAATAAGTGTCGTTTTTATGGTTTTATGCAATTAACTTTTGATAATTTAAAAAAGATGGAAAATAGAATGTTAGCAAAATGATCTTGGAATTTATTTATATTGAATTTGTGAATTTGAATGATGAATAACTTATTGTATCTCCATATCTTTATAAAATAGAAGAAAATGTGAGGTATGATTTTTATACATTCAGAAATACTATTTTATTGGGTAGCAAAATTCTCCTGAAGGCACAAACAGAACCATTCCACTAAGGCTCTGATAGCAGAATGGATAAGAGTTTGCAAATTTGCTAAATACAATGTATAATGTTACAATCGTATTTAACTTTGCTAACATAAAATGAAACAAGAATATTTGCACTTTTCTATGAATGTGTATTTGCTCTCTGTAAAATGGATCTACAATGCACTAGTACTGTTTCTTGCAAGATTGCAGCTGATGAAGAGTTATATTTGGATTTTTTTTTAATTTGAAATTTCTTTTAATCAAATTCCAGATCTGCATATTGTAGTTTATCTAAAGACAACAAAATTTAAAACTTCATTATCTCCACTGAAAGACAGTGATTTATGTTTTGTCACTCATATCTTTTAAGATTAGATTTAGTATTACCTGTAATTACTAATTTTTTCATACTTTTAGTTATATGTTTACTATATACTTTTAAATATGGTAATGTAAATTCACAATCTATTTACAGTCTTAAAGATAGATCTTTTTTTTAGAAATCATATTTTATTTGTCAGGTATTTTGTTTACAGACAAATCCCTCTATCTTCGCTTTCAGTGGTTTGTTTCAGGTTTTTAAATTTTATTCCTATTTAATCTTTATTTCAGAGAAGAGTATGTGAATTAAAAATGCTTTTCTCCTTTGTATGCATTTCACTACTTGAAACTGTAGACAACTGAATAAAACAGCTTCTTTCACCTGTTTAATTACCCATGTCTTCTCTTTCTCTGTGTAGCTGAGTCTTATCAACAAAAGCCAATTATGAATCCCAAGTTTGACTGTCAGGCGAATATTAAGAATTATGAAACAGCGCTGCAGGTTGAATGTCTTTTTGTGACATCCTAGTGGTTTCAGTAGCCTTCTCCCCCTTCGAATGGTGATATTTATAAAGGTTAAATTTCTATCTGAATCTGAACACAGTGTAAAAGAAATTCTATAATGATTCTAGTGTTTCAACTGAAGTAAATTCAACATTAAAATGACTCAGATATAAAATGGAAATGTATGTAGTATCATCTGCAAATTAATTCCAACACAAAGTGACAGTTTCATTATAGCCTTCACTAACTATTTCTGTTTGAAAAATTTTTGAAAGCAAAGCTTCGTAAATCCAGATTTAAGATAGTCCTGCATCCCAAAATATAATGGTAGTAAAGAGTACATTTACAGTGTGTTCCTTTCTTCTTTATAGCTGTTAAACTAGTGATGTGAAATGGAAACATGCCAACACAACCCACCACTTCTGTTAAATAATTCCTAAATGGTGACTACAGCTGTCTACACCTCTTTCTTACTGAATGTATCCTATCTAGTAACTTTAGGTAGTTTTAGTGTTTATAGCTTTGTGCTCCTCCCAGCCACAAAAATTACTTAAACTATCTATAATGCAGTTCTAAATTATCCTTAAACTCCAACTTATCTTTTGCATAAGAAGGTACATACTTTAAAGTAGCTGATACTTCCAGCTGATACTACTTTTTGGGTGGTGTTAAAGAGCTGTGACTAACAACTAGATCACTCCTTCTTAGCCAGAAGCCCAGTCCCTCATATCCCCTTCATTTAAATCATTATATCAGCAGCAGAAAGCATCTAGTATATACTATTAATTGATTAAAGCTAATATTACTTTCCTGTCACAGCTGATCTACTGCTTTGTCAATTCTCCAACACTTCTTTTGACATTTCTTTGATCTTCCTCCTCCTTCATGTGACATCAAAAAGAAAGAGAGACAAAATGTCTCAAAGATCAAAGGAATTGGAGAACAGAAAACTGGAAGGGAATAAGAGTATTTTCTCTCAAGACCTCACTACTAAGCTTTGTAAACAAAGTGTGTGATACATATGTGAGCCACAGAAAGAAATAACCAAATACATGTAGAATGAACTTCTAAAGGAATTCATTTTAGCTGTCTTATCTGGGTATTTTTTTTAATAAAAGACCAAATGTTTTAATGAACCCAATATAGTAAAGTAGATGTGTCCACAACGCAATTGCAGAAATACTTAAGGTAGTGGCAATGCCATAAACTTATCAATAACATCCTTAACCCAGAACTGCAGCACTCTGATGGTTGTCATGGCTTGAGGCTCGCTGACAACTGCAGTAGCGTTATGAGCTCTTGTTAACCTTACAGCAAAGTCAATTTCTTACAAGAAAGGAGTTCCTACAGCAGACACAACCCACCAGTTCCTGGGACAGTTGCAAAGGTGTGGAGAATCCTGGAAAGGCTGCAGCCTGGTCAATGTCAAGCGCCTTCAGAACATGCATGTCCCAGTGGTGAATTAAGTATTCCCTATCCAACCCCACAGCCAACTGCATCATTCAGCAGAGGGAGGCTCTAGTTTGCTGAAGGCAGAAAAACTCAGGGGGAGGGTCAGAGAGTCCTCTACATACCCAGTATCCAGGTCCCACTGCATCCAGGTCCCATCTACCTGTTGGCAGGTCCACCTTCCCGACTTTCTTTCTGTCTCATGATGACTCCCTTGAGGAACACTGACTCCAAAAACTGCATATATGTCACTCATTTAAGTGTTTTGGTGTCTGAGTCCATTTAGTCTACTCACAGCTCTTAAATGGTGACAAACATTTGATCACTGAGAAAGCTGATGCACAATGCAATATTATGAAGAATTTCTGTGCAGGTGAATTTCTGTTACATTGAGGGTGTAATCCAACTAAATCAGATTTCTTCCACGGTGAACCATCCACCATCAACATAGCAAACTCCGCATTAATATGCAGGGAAAAACACAGAGGAAAATATTTTGTCTTAGAAAAGTGGGAAGAAAGGAAGGAAGGAGGGAAGGAAGTTGGCTTTGCTTCATTCTTAAATCCAGTGCTGAGTCCCAGTTAGACATAAAATTATATTTTTAATGTGACCACATCAAATCATTTTTTCAGATGAATTAGGTAGAAACCAAAACCCGAAGAGAGACAGAGAAAGAAAGGTTCACCTTCTTCTACTGACATGGTGACTGTACTAAATCTTTAATAGAGAAAAAAATAAAAGGGTTGACTATCCCCTTAGCTGTCAACTAGACAGTAAATAACTGATCATCTGGAATTGGAAGCACTGGATTAATATTTTTAAAGTGCTAACAAAGGAAGAGAAATGGGAATAAATATTACATTATGCAAAAAAGAAAATATTATTCTTAATATTTCTGTCCTCCTAATTTAATAATTTCTTTCCAAGCATAGAAAAGAAAAAACATACAGGCATCTCTCTCAGAGATGAAGATTATAGAGAAAGGTATCTTTATTATTTGTATATAATTAAAATTAAACTCACCAGAGTCTCATAGTGACAGCAAACTCAAATTAAAAGAACAACACATGTAATGCTCGTAAACAAGCTGCACTAGTCAGAGTGGTGTCAGCTAGAATTATTTTTACAATTTTACATCAGTCCCATATGCTTGCTTCAACTGTGCTTGGAAAAGAAAGTTTGATTGTCAAAGTTATCCAGAATTGTGCTTTTTGAATATATGCCATCAGGAAAAATAATGGATCATGCCTTTCCCTAGACAAGGAAAATTCGTACTGGTATTACATTTCTGGCACCCTATCTTAGCTTAGGAAATGAGCCATTGTCTAAAACACATATAAGATTTGTTGTCATCTTCTATGTCTTTCAGAAAATATAGCAATTTAAATGGAAATCATAGCAGTTTGGTCAAACTCATATTCCTCACACCTTCTCTGACCCCCAGCTTCTTTCTCTACATGAATTAGTTGAATGCCTGGGGATTTTTTTGTTTCTTTCCAAGGAGCATCATATTCACAGAAATGTAGGAATTAGTTATCTTATGTCTTTGTATTGGACCGTAAGTATCCGATGAAGAAAAAATACAATTGTAACAGATAGGAGATTAAAAAGTGAAAAGAGATTTGAGACAGTACACTGACATGCAAAATAATTGCAGTTTAAGGAAAGACAGGTTAAATCTAGTGAGAAAAAAAAAAAGAACACACTTTTAGGATATAGAATGTTTTAGTTCAATTGCTATTTTAAAAAAATAGAATGTAGTACTTCAAAGCCCACATTTTATTTAAATGTGTTTGGGCTTTTTCCTTTTTATTATTTTTTTAACTGATTTTAAATTCATTTCCTCTGTGCTAACCTGTGGTGAGAATGATAGGAAAGAGAAAATTTTACAGCTCAGTCTTTCTTAATCCCTCTTTCCCAGTGCTACTGCAGTCACATTTTAATAGTTTTTGCAGCAAAGGCCCCCAGGGATGGATTTCATTCAGACAGTCCCATTTCTCATCTCTTCTTTCATGGTTGAGGGGCACAAGATACACAGTAGGGACGGTACCAGTGCAAAAACAGGTGATCAGTTGTGAATAGAAAAAAAGATGTGCACAAAACACGTGTGTGAATTCTTAGATTTTACACCTGCTTCTGTGTGTATGAGGTGAATATCTACTGCTTGACACAAATGTATTTTTGGTACTTAGATTTTGATCGAGTATCAAGACTGAGCTTCAGTTCATGTGAAGTAAGATTTCACAAGGGACATGAGGATGGAGGGATCCCTATGAGGAAATTTACTTGTGATCAGGTAGTCTATCACCTGCATTTAAAAATTCCAATACAAAGTGTAAAACAGTTTATGAAAACAATGTTTATGTCTGCTTATGTCAAGATTGGAACTTGTGAACATTTCTGCCTACGTCCAACAGCAACTTCCCTGTTTGGCTCTGGCTCCCTCTCTCAGTTATTCTAGTGTATAAGTCAGATGTTGGAAACAGAGGGACACATCTTGAGTTTTTATTAACAGTCAATAAAAGCTAAACAGGAAAAAAAAGGAAAACCATAAAAATTAGATAGATAGATAAATATATATATATACACACACAGAGTATTTTCCACTTAGGATATTGTCTCCTCTTGTTTCTTTCTCTAAGCTGAACAGCAAAAACTGTATCTGCATGACAATTTCTCATCATTCATCTATTATATGGTGCATTATACACAAAGTTGGTAATTATGACTGAATTGACTTTTAGCTTTGTTTTTGACAGCCCAACCTCACTTCATCAATTTATATCCTATAGAAGTCTCTTTCAGTAAAAGTTTTCAAGAGCATTTTCTTGATCAACACTGCATCTTCTGTACCTAAAATGAAGTGAAAAACAATGTAATCAGGCATGGAAATTTGGTTGCCTATTCAATATAGACCTACTCTTTTGTTGTTGTTGTTCAGGTGCCTTTTAATCCGTTTGACTGGATGTAGATTGAGGGCTGTAGATCTGATTGTGTGCGTACCACTACATACAAGTAGATTTTGGTTTCCTTATTTGTGCTGAATTATTGGTGTTCATAGTTTAAAATGTTCTCAGCATATATTATAGATGTAGCAGTCAGGGTACCATAGAGCATAACAGTAAATATATTTGTAGTTATACAGGCATGTCATGATGCCAGCAGTCTGATTTTCAACTTGGAATTAAATCAGATTAAACATAATAGGTTATTTTTGAAATAATTCAGAAGAGTAATTCACTTAATACTTCCCCAGCCCACAAACTCATTCTGGAAAAAGTCATTAACAATTAAAGAAAAACAACACCTTTATCACATAAGACTGATGGTTCTCTAGCCTAAGAATTCCTTAAATCATTTAGTCTGTTAAACAGGCACCCCAACACGAAAAGGCAAAATGAAGCTTCCTTGTAACCAAAAAAAACCACAAACTTATTTTAGCCATGGAGTCTTCCATATCACAACTAACTGAAAAAACTTTTTGAAGCTATCATAAAGAATTTTTTTCTACTAAACTGTATTAGCAGGCAAAAGCTGCCTGAATAAATCTAGTGGAAGTAAATGTGAGGATGAATGCATTAATACATTTCTGTTACAGTTTAGTTTTAAATTGCCCCAAAGGACAACTCCCATAGACAATGAATACAGCAGAGAAAGGAATCTGCACAAGTCTTAAGACTCTTTGTTTAAGTGCAGACCATTTCTACAGATGTAT
This sequence comes from Myiozetetes cayanensis, assembly GCF_022539395.1. Taxonomy (NCBI): domain Eukaryota; kingdom Metazoa; phylum Chordata; class Aves; order Passeriformes; family Tyrannidae; genus Myiozetetes; species Myiozetetes cayanensis. The sequence goes on along the minus strand of NW_026086604.1, from coordinate 74,896,528 downwards.
TTCTGCCATAGGTCATCCTCTATTCAGTATCTCACAATTTATTATACTGATTTAAAGCAAATATTTTAGAATCATGACATTCACATTAACATTCGCATGTTAAAAATAAATTAAACTTCTGTACTGGTTTTGTCTGGGATAGTCAGATTTCTTTATAGTATCTTATACAGTACTGTTGTATAGATTTCTGACCAAAACATTGTTGATAACAGATCAGTGGTTTAGCTGTTGCTGAGTGGTGCTTGTACAGCATCAAGACCTTTTCTTTTTCTAAAGCTGCCTTGCAAGTGAGTAAACTGGAGTTGCACAAGAAGTTGGGATGGGACACAGACAGAACAGGTGTTCCCAACTGGTCAGCAATAAAAGGCTGGGAGAAGAAGAAGAAATAGGGGAACGTCTAGAGTTATGGTACTTGTTTTCCCAACTAACCACTACACATGAAGTCCTACTTTCCTGAAAATGTTTAAACCTCTGCCTGATGATGGGAAGTAGTGAATGAATTCCTTATTTTTCTTTGTTTGCATGCACTGCTTTTACTTCCACTGTTAAACTGACCTTATCTCAATGCACACATTTTCTCACTTTCACCCTTTCCATTCTCTCTCTTATCCCACTGGGCTGTGGGGAGGAGTGAGCAAGTGACTGTGTGGTGCTGAGTTGCATACCAGGGTTAAACTTCAAAAGAGCCACCTTATTTAGGTTCAGAAACTTAATTTAAAATAACTTATTCACTACTCATAAGAATGAAAACGTTCACATTTTCATACTGCTCCAAACACTTGCTATAAGCAGGGTCTTTCCTGTATACTTGGAAAAGCAGGAGTCTTGCAGAGGCAATAAATACATTCCTCTAAGACTGTAAGACATAAAAAATAAAGGTATTTGCTTACTAATTGGTTACTGACAGTGTTCCAAAGCAAATTAATACATAAGAGGGCAAAAGTCTTTGGGAAACTTCCTGTCCTTAAGCAATTTCACCTGAAGAGCCTTCCATATAAGAGGAAGGATTTCTGTATGCCATAGTTCCTCAAAGGCTTCTCTTCTGTGAAGCTTCCTGGGCCACCTGTGCCATTCGTAACATCCTGCTGGCAGAGCTCCGCTACTCTAACACCTTTTGCCAGAAGAACCAGTATGGATTTATATGATAGCGTAAAAGTGCAATGTTGCTCTCAGATTTCTCTTTCTATACCAAAAACTCTGAACATATGATTTATTTTTTTCTGAACAATAATGAGCACTGAGCTGATATTTTCATGACGTTATCTTTTGAAACGCCCAGATTTCATTCAGACTGATAACTGTCAGTTTAGAACATAGCATTTCAGGTACATGGTTAGAATAGACTGCACAGTTTCAAGTTACTTTGGTCTGTATTCGATTCCATATGACTCCAACGTCTAGTCATCCCATCTTGAAAGATCCTTCTGCAGTTCTTCATCATGGCCCCTCTCTGTACTGAACAAAACAACTTAGTAGTGTTAGTACCATCTCATTCTTAATCTCTTTTTTCACATTATATCTGAATGGATTAAACAGCATTAGTCCCAGCACAGATGCCTTTAGGATTTTCCTGGTGATCTCCACCCACTCTGAAAAACCAAACAAACGTATAGTTGTACTCTCTACTCCTTGTCTTTTAACCTGTTATTTATTAATGCAAAATTATTCCATAATATCTTTAAAAATCTGTGATGATGGATCTCACTAAAAGACTTTCAGAAATTCAATTAGTCTGTATTAATCAAGCTCAATCATAGACATCCTAATTAATTAGGAGAAAAACTGATTCACAGTAGGTCCTGTCAGACATTACTAGAATTTAACCTGGCTCAATATTTACCCCTATGAAATTCAGGATAACAGTCTAACTTGAAATCTGACTATTTAAGCAGAATCCACTAAGTTTAATAGCTCTCACTCTGAATGAAGCTCTTGTAGCACTAGCACTGTCTGGGAATTGCCTCCAAATATAAATGAATGCAATTTCCAGTTGCTGTATTATGTAGTATTATTATTATGTAGTACTAGATATAAATCATTCCAAGTTTATGTTGATAAAAGTTATATACAATGCAGAACTTCATGCCCTAATTATCATATAGTGCCAATTTGCAAGGCCCATGTTTCAAATACATTTATACTTCAGGAAAGACTAGATGATTCTCATATAATTTATGCAAAGTCACTTTTCAAATTATCCCAACATAGAAAGGACCTCAGAAAATAATCTTTAGAAGAAAAAAGGTGGATAAATTATAATTTTTGAATATATCAGAAACTCAACAGTAAATTTATTTAAAGTGAAATAAATGTACTTCAAAATTAATCCATTCAAAAGCCAAAAGGAAATAAAAAAACTTTTAGGAGCAAATGGTATCAGGAGTCAGTTGTTCAATTTAAATAGGAGGCTGACAAGAAGGACAGGAATGTTATGTAAAGTTTCTGTTTACACTGTTCCTCTTTAAAAATATAGGATTTAACAAGAATAGAACAAGAATTCTTATATGTTTACATACCTTAAAGTCAGACTTTCTCACTGAACAGATATTGAGGCTTCTTTTTAATATGAATGACCTTTTTTTGTGTGTGTGTATATATATATTTTTTCAAATAAAATGTTCTTTTTCTCACACTTTCTGCAAAAAACTTTGATTCTTCCTTGGAAGGATTTTTCTTTTGTGGTATTAATCTGGAAAGATATTTCATCCAAAGAAGATTATTCAACTAAGTAGGTCATAAAATATCCTACTGCCAATCTTCTGCTCCTGTCCTATTCATACTTTTCAAGCTTTCCTTTTTTTTTGATCATCATTATGGTTTAAAGGACAGAGATCTCTTTTTCTATAATACAGAAGAGACATGATGTATTGATTTTTGTTAGCTATACAGTAGAAAAAAATCTACAATATTTTTGACACATGTAGGTAATTCTCCATCTGAATATTTGCTTGTCAGCTACGGAAATGCTTGCAAAACTATCTACAGGGAGCTGTGCATGCCTGTTACGTTTCACGTTTTGAAATTTAAAAAGGTACAGTTTGGTTTCAAAAAAGTGCTGATATGGTCAGTTGTTGACTTCCTTCCTCCTCTGCCTTCTGTATGGGGTTTACATGCCTAAATGGTGACGATGGGGTTCTGCCCCGGTGTCGGGCGGTCCCCGTGTGGGGGCGGCCGGGGCTGCCCCGCCCGGACCCTGCCGGTCCCAGCGCAGGGCACGGCTGAGCCCCTCAGCCACGGGCGGGAGGACGGGCGAGAGCCCCGGGGAAAACCTGGGCAAGGGAGGGCAAAACGCTGCCCGGCAGCCAGGGCTGAGGGAGGGGAACCGGGTGAGAAACAGCCCTGCGAGCCCCGAGGGCAGATGCGGGAGGAGGACGGGAGGGGAGGAGAGACCCCGGCAGGGATGGCCCTGCGGCTCCAGCAGGGACCCCAGTGACCCCTGGGAAAGACCCGCGATGAAGCAAGGGAAAGTGTGAGGAGGAAGGATCGCCAGAGAGGAGCCGTTATGACAGCTCCCCAATCCCCGTTCTCCAGTGCCCCTCCTGGGGGAGGAGATAGAGTCAGGAGTGAAGAGATGAAGCTGAGCCTGGGAATGGGGTGAAGAAATATGTTTTTATTTGTCTGATGTGTAATATCTGTTGTGCTGTTTCCCACTACCTGTAAATATTTATTTTAATTGGTAATAAATTAATTTTCCCCACATCGAGTCCATTTGACCCAGTAAGGAATCTTCCTATCTTTATCTTGACCCAATAGTTTTATGGTTCCTGTTTTAACTATTTCATTCCATCTTTCTGCTGAGGGCACAGTGAGTAACCAGGCAGGAGTTCAGCTTTTACCTAAGCTTAATCCACTGTGCCTTCCTTCTTTGAATTAGCTGTAATTACTTTCAGATAGCACAGTTTTGCAGTAAAGATTACTATTAAAAATAATTTATACTGTAGCGATGAAATTGGTGGTGTGAGAGTTCCAGGTGAGAACGTATGGTTCAGAATTAAAAGGTGACAATCAACTCCTAGCTGTGTGCTTTCCACCTTTTAAAGTTAGGGACAAGGTGAAAATAAATGCTATAGGAACAGAGAGGCAGTGAGAAAAATAAATGGATGCCACTGTCTAGGACTGTGGTGGTGTTGCTCCCACGCACAACCCTCACATCCAGCTGCAAGCCATTACAACCAGCACAGGTGTGATGGCTGCATCCAGCTTACTCTGGACTTTGGGGGATAAATAGAAACATGGTAAACTCTCCTGCAGAGCAGTGAGCTGCACACCAGGATCTCCCCTTGAGTAGGGACATCTCTCAGGGTTACTCCTCAAGGCAGAACACATTCTCAGTAAGTTATTGCAGCATGCTAATCTTTAAAATTTTAGCTAACTGATATAAAGGATTGATTGTGCATATGTACTCCTTTAGACATAAAACACTGACCGAGTCTGGGACGAAGCATAGATCCACCTGCACCTAGGCTTTGCTATGAGAAGGAATTTAGAAGTCAAGTGGGTTATTTCTGAGTATTGTGATTCTAAGAGAGGATCTCCCTGAGAATTTGATTTGATTCTGTTGTCTATTCAGTAAATAAACAAGTGTACCCTGCCATGGAATCTTATTACACCACGGTAACATTTACCATTGAATTTTATAATAATTATATTAATAAAGTATATTGTGGCATCTTTCTTAAGTGTGAAGTGTGTTATTACTTCCACAACAAGGACAAGTAAGAGAAAGGATATTAGCAGAGGCCAGAAAGACTTCTTCAGGTAGAAGAGGAATTAGCAGATGGAGGGAAACAAAAGTCTTGTTATTAAAGACTAAATAAGAATTAGAAATTACACCAAATGATTCAGTGTTTATGTAACACAGCTAATAGGATATACTGGAGTTCCTCTAGTTCCACCAATAACTAGGAACAGTAGTGGAGTATAAAATATGGTACATGCATAACTCATGAAAGTATCCATCTACCTGGTTGTTTTCTAGTCTCTCAGTGTGCTACTTGCTGTAAAACAAAACAAGGGTAGAACAGACCAGATAATTTCATAATTTAAAAAAGTAAATGTATAAAATAAAAACCAAGAAATAGAATGAAAACCTAAAGAAATTAGCATGGGTCGAGAGCAATTAACTTGCAAACATAATTTTCTTTTATTTATAGATCATCTTACAAAACAATCGCAGAGAAAAAAGGATGAGATTAAAATGCAGTAGGAGAAAACACAGGCCCTTGATTAGTATTCTATCTTTTCATGGCAGCAGAAGAATACATAAATAACCACAATTTTATATGTTTGTTCTCCAGTTAGGCTGTGTTGCTGTACATGCCACATACACTCAAGGTGACATTTGGATGATATAATAAATTAAGCCTTACTAAACTTGGTATTTATATTTTTGAACTTTTTTTTTTTTAGCAGACTGCTTTGGAGAGGAGATATAATATTTATAGAAGAAATATGTTGGATTTTTTTTTAAAGTTATGCTTCAAGCAACATTGATCTTCTGGTCTGGTTAACATTATAATGAACAACTACCTACATAAAATGAAAGATGAGGGTCATAAAGAGTCAACTAATTTTTTTAGCTGTGCAGATCATGTAGTTCTCTTTTCTACTTATGATTTAATTAGCTGTCCAGTTAAAGTGCAAGGTGATTTGTACACTGAAGTATAAAATCTACATTATAAACTTTGATTTGGCAAGTACTGAGAGCACTTGAGTTTAAAATAGCTGTTTTGCAACAGTTCACAATAATATTTTTATTGTCTATTGTCATTTGAAAAGATAGTGAATCATACCCAAAACAACTAAGTGAATAGTTTTTTTGTGTGATTACAGCTTTTCAAACAAAAGGCTCGAATGTCAGAAGAAATTAAAGATGACATTTAACTGATAAAGGGCAAGGAGAGGGGCTTGAGCTTTTAGTTTCTGCAAGGTAGAGGAAAGTGGAATCTGACACCTGATTAGAAAAAAAACAGGTTCCAAATGGATGCATTATTACCCTCAAAACCCTAACAAACCACTATGAGAATGGACGAGTCCTTCTGGAGTGATCAAGAGTGTAAAGCAGTTTCTATGCTCCAAATGGCCACAGCAGACCTCGACGAAGAAAACGGTATCTACATTCGACATAGTACCGATGGAAGCCTTTTCAAGCTAAGGCGACTGAAGGCCCACACTAAGACCTTAAATCATCTTGTCCATGAGCTGCTTTATGCTGATGATGCCCACACAGAAGCAGCTCTGCAGAGTTTAACATCCTGCTTTGCAGAGGCTGCTGAGCTTTTTGGACTGGAAGTCAACTTAAAGAAGACAGAAGTTTTCTATCTATCTGCACCTCCGTTAATCTTCCATCATCCCTATATCATCATTGGTGAATCAGAGCTCAAATCAGTCCAACAATTTAATTACCTGGGAAGCATCATCTCCTTGGACGGTAAGATTGATGAAGAAATAGACAAAAGGGTTAGTAAAGGCATACAGAGCTCTTGGTAAACTCCATAAAAGAGTGTGGTAAAACAAACACCTGAAGAAAAGTACAAAGATCAGTGTTTACAGAGCCATTGTACTGTCGACTCTTTTATTTGGGTCATTTATGGCCACCACTTGCATCTCTTAGAACACTTCCATCAATGCTGCCTCCATACAATCCTAAACATCCACTGGACGGATTATGTGACCAACACGTCTGTCCTTGAACAGGTAGCAGTCACGAGCATTGAGGCCATGCTGCTGAGAACACAGCTGCGCTGGGCAGGGCACGTCTCCAGGATGCAGGACTACCGCCTCCCTAAGATCGTGCTCCATGGGGAACTTGCCACTGGCTGCCGCAAGAGAGGAGCCCTGAAGAGGAGATACAAGGACTGCCTGAAACAATCCCTCAGCCTTGGCCATATTGATCACCACCATTGGTCTACCCTGGCCTCCAACTGGGAGGCCTGGAGACACACCATCTATAACTCTGCTGCTGCTTTTGAGAACACACGCAGGATCACTCTCGAGGAGAAAAAACAATGCAGAAAGAATCGCGTCTCATCGATATCATCTGGGGAGTCTTTCTGCTGTGCCTTCTGCAACCGGACTTGTCTATCTCTCATTGGCCTTTTTAGCCATCAGTGAATTTGCAGCAAGCGTGGGTAGAACCCTTCTCAAATCTTTGTTCACGAAGCCTAGCCATGATGATGATGTAATACTAGACCCTTATTGTTAAAATATAGAAGAACTTAAGTATGGATAAGTAAGGAAAAAAATATGGTGATTAATTCAATTGGCCTCAATGTAGGAATCCATCTTGCAGTTCAACATTATTTAAATATATTGAACAGTACTTGGTGCTGTGGAAACACTGTTCAGTCTTATTGGAGCCTACACTGAGAACAGCCACGTACAATGCAATGTCAATCTTTTTTTCTCCTTTGTCATATTATAACAGGCAAAAAGATTTATGAGTTCACATGATGTGATATTCTGTCAGTTGAGATTGCAAAACTATCTTTTTCTTAAATGGTAAGAGATAGAAGTAAATAAAGAATCACAGACAGAAGCAATTATGTAAAACTCTGAGCAGTATTCCCTAGAGAGAAAAATATGTACATTTTCCTGTCTAGTTCCATTACGTGTATTCATTTCAAAACTAGACACTTTCCAATACAAACAAAGCAAATTCAATTTTGTTCAAACAACAGTCTCTTCTAACACTTTATGTGCCAAGTGAGAAAAGCAACACAAAACCTCAAACAAATTAAACATCTCTTTTAAGAACAATGTAAATGCTGTTAATTTACTTTCAGTAATGGGAGTTTTTCTGATTCACTGCATTACTGCATTTGGGTGTTGCAAAGAATAAGCTGTTTATTTCAACTTTAAATCTTGTTTGTATACAAAAAGATTATGGCAAACTCAGAATGTCAAATAATACATGGTAAATACAGTCTTTGTTAATCACTTTTACAAAGATTTATGTAGGCTTCAATTAAAAAGGGAAAAGATAGGAGTAGGGGATTCCATCGTAACCACCTCTGCTGAGAGGAAGCAAAATGGTCATTTTATTTATGTTATGGTATCAGTCGAAGAGCAAAAAGCTGTAACATACATATATGTTTATATATGTATATACATATATACACTCACACACTCTTTACCTATCTAATACACATGAACTGTCGGATGCATGCCTGTTTGACTGATGATGAGCTATGTAATATATTTACTGACCAGAGCAGAGAAGGCATTGAATGAATGAAGAATACTTAAATAACACATTAAAATTTTCTTTATAGAAAGAGAGGGTAGAATTTCAAGGAAGAGGAAGAAAGGTAGTATGACAAGATGACAGTAGAGAAAAAGTGCAGATCATGCACTTAGAGCTTGATATTGAGCTATTCTTTTGTAAACTAAGATTTTCCACCACAACCCAGGGAAGTGAAAGAACAGGAGTGTTAAGTATCCAAAATGGCTGAATACGAGCCATGAGTACAATATGGTGCTGAAAATTTGAAATTATCCTGATCCTGAAGTATGTCAGAAGTGTATGGACACGTATAGTGGTATTAATGTGAAAAATACAAGACATTGTTATTACCCTAAAGTGAACTCTGATCAATTTTGATAAACTGGGTTCAAGAGGATGGATTTAAATAGGAAGTGAGGGAGAAACAACTGCTCTCTGCATGTGGAGAATAGAGGATTCAGTTTACGGCATGAAGAAATTTAAATTTATTCATATTAGCACCATAAGTTGGTGGGAAGTTAAGAGGGAATACTCTTCTGCTTAAACACAACAGAATATAGCTACTAGAAAGGAAAGAAACTATCCAAGAACCTAATGGTACAGAATTCAGTTGTGAAGCAGTCCGCCTCTATGAGTGACAGGTGGAAGAGTGATCTAGCTCTAACATGGAAGAATGATTTTATTATGAAGTTTATTAAGTGCATTGTAGGGTATTTTTCTGTATATTTTTCTGTAATATAAAAGGACAGAACCCTGTGATCTGAACCTATATTCAAATGCTTTGAAGATTCCTATAATTCATGTAAAGAATATGCTAATTAGGGTTGTGCTGAAGTCTGTATCCATTAGATAGATGCAAAGAAACTGACAGATGTATACAACTTGATGCTTTTCAAGGAAAGGGAGAGCATTTCTTTTGCTATCTCTCTCCTCTAATAGGTAAGAGAATAAACAAGGATATCCTGTGAAAGTATGATATTAATCCTTGAGGCAATAAGGTTGTAGGGACACATCAGTCAAAGAAGTGACCCTTGCAGAGGGTCAGGACAAGACTCTAATTAACAGCCTAAGCCTGTGGAGTATAAGAATACTTACATAAGTATAAAAATAGTCACATATTTATAAGCATATTTATATATATATTTACTGTTCTAACCTTTAGGCATTTGTTCCCTGGGTGCTCCCTAAAGTAGATATAGTTTCTAAGCACTGAGTAATTTTGATTGGATTTTTGTTCATAAAAGTTTATGATCATTTTAAACTCCATGAAGACTACAACATTGACAGCATCCTATTTTAAAGATTTCCATGACTGACTTAAAATTTTTGGAAAAGACTATCTCTTCTCCTTTATTCTGAATTTGCTAATTTATAACTTCATTTATTTCTCCCTAATTTTTCTACTAAAAGAGGAAAAAACACTAAAAGCTTACAGGTTTTTCCCACTTTTCGCCCCATCTCTCATTATATCTATATTTGTTTCCAAGATTCATCTCGGTTATTTCTTTTCCAGACTGAAGTATTCTTTCCATAGTTCTCTCTTGAATAGAAGTCTCTTGTCCTGATCATTAATCAATATCCTTCCTCTGATTCCAGGAAACTGTGTCACACATAGCTCCTACACTACAGCTCAAAGACACAGTCCATAAACTATCTTGAACGTGACTCTAAAGCAAAACAATGGAATCATATCTTGAAGACAATGTAAATTTTTGATGACTTTGTATTTTGTAGACTTCAATATAGAGCAAAGGTTTGGGGTCATATTGTAGAATCAATATCTTTAGAAAATAATGTGTCCTTCATAAGGAGTTTTCTCTTCCATGCTTTCTCTTCCAGCATTTTCCATACTGCAAAGGAAGGCTACTCAGACCTTTAGCATAAAGACAGAAGCATTCTTTTCTGACTCTGAACATTTAGCCAAATTAAGTGACAACATCTCATAATGACTCAACTAGACACAGCTCTACCAGTGTTTTGTTACATCAAGACAATCACTTTTTAATCCTCTCAACTTGCCTGTTAATACCTTTTGCAGTATGTTCAACATCAGGGTACCATCAAAAAGTGTCCAGGTGGTCCTGAACACCATCAAAATCAACAGTGAAATGCAATGTGTCCCTAATAACCACAAACACACAATCTAGGAAATCGTCTCGTGATCCTTCTTCCAAGAAAGACCAGTATAGAGAGTTGGTTAGAAAGATGTAGATACCTAGCCCAGAGAATACACATAAGTGCTGAAATATTTAAGAGATAGCTTCATATTTGTTCAATTCACCAAATATATTTATGAGTTTACTACTTAACTGGTAACACATAAATGATAAATACAAGGAGGTAATTCACTGATTTCTTGCTTATACTTTACAAATTGAACAAATTTCAATCTGAGATAATGTGCTATTTCAGCAGATCTTTTAAACAAATGGATATTAAATCTATTAATCTCCACCAGAAACAGCAGATCTCAGTGACTGAAAGCCAGCAGTGAAATGCTGTGTAATAATCCCTAGAGTGATGAGCTTAGTGGGATTTAAAATATCTCAATATTCTATTTGTTATGAAGATGCGTTATTATTTCAGCAATGAGTGCACTGTGTTCCATATCAAAAGAACCCTCAATGATATGAATAGAAGAAAGCTCACTATACTGATATACAGGTATATAAGTATATGTAAATTTTGTCATTTTTTTAGAACTTCTCCAGAGCACCCTTCAAGTTACATGCTTGAAGTTCTCCATCTCACCAAAGAACACATCTGAACTGTACCAGTTGTTCACTGACCATATTGATATTCTGGGGTTTTTTGGGGAAAGATCTTGCCCTTCAGTCTTAAACAAACACCTTTAAAGGCATGACTAGAGAGGCAGATAGAGAAAGACTACAATGTGTCCCAATCCAGACAAGCTTCACATGAACTTTCTCTTGTTTTAACCACCTTGTGTCTGGATTAGGAGTATAGCCTCTTAGGACAGCACATCTCTTTGGTCACAGCATGACACAAATGTATATCTGAGCTCTTAACACAAAGTAATTTAAATAGCAAGTTAGCAGCCAGGGAGCACCCACATCCTCCCAGATTACTTTGTCCAAAGAGACATATTTTTTAAAGTGGATTAAACTAAAAGGGACCTTACGCCCCTAACAGCTGCTAAATGTAGTAGTCCAATAGATGTAAGACTGCCATTGTTCCCTGTTCCCAGGTCCCAACAGACATGCATTCACAGACACACAGATGCACACCCTCACACCCACAACCACCCATACGATATACACATGTATGCACAGAGATCAGCACTGATAGGAAACACAGCATTCGCACAAGCACAAGCACAAACAACACAAATGACCTCATCCAGTAACTGCAACCTCTGACCTCCCAGGTGATGGTATGTGGGTGTGCAAACTCTACAGCCCCAATCCAGCTACTGATTCTCAGACCTCCTCTCACTCACATACACATATGCACTCTGGAGCTCTGAAGCAACTGGTCTCAGATAGTAGGTCTATCCAGCTAATGACCACTGCATCCCCGTTTCCTAGTTGCCTCACAGATAATAAAACACATGCAAATGAGTCTATCTAGTAGTTGGTCCAGATCTGTGGCTTTACTACTGCTGAACTGGTCTCAAAGGAGTGGTCTCTACAGTAGCTGCTTTGGCCCCCAGATCCCTCCCCTAAACATCCCAAGATGTTGTAAAATCTAAAAATGTAATTTACCATATTCCATAATCTCATATCTGCACAAACAGCAATCCTTCTCCGTTTGAAAGGTGCTCTGGAGAGCTGCCACTAGCTGAGTAAAGCTAAAGTTTGTGTCACCCTCAGGGCGTGTGGCTGATGGCCCTCTGGTGACAACCCTGACATGGGTCAGGGAAGGAATTCATGCCTCTGACAAAGTTATTAGAACATTACATTTCTTTTGTGCGTGTGTGTATGGACCTTTTAGAACAACGTAAGAATACTTTGCTTTCTGATATATTTTTTTCTGACTGCCCTGGGCATCCTGCTGTTGGTCCTGAGAATATCCTACTTCCAGAGCTGTGTGGCTGTGTTTTAACTAGATTGATGATGAGTGTCTTCCCAGCTCTAGGATCTTTGTGGGTTTAGACTGATCCTAGGTTCATTCCTATAATGAGTAAATCTCGACCATCTAGCTGAAGGCAGAAAGTACATTCACCAATTATTTGTTCTCTACACTGCCTCTGTAAGGCTTAATATCCCACTCATTATTTCTTTTTGTTAGTTTTTCTTGGACAAAGTCCTTTGATTTAATACTAGCCAGCCAGGCAGTATAATATTACACAGTTAAAAAAAAGGCACATAAAACTTTAATGAAAAACAAACAAAAAAAAGACAACATTTTCACTTCCCCATGGCTGGGTAGGACAATGCCTGAAGAAATGCATTTTAGACAGACACATAATATGATGTGAATTAGCAATTATACTTTGACAAGAAATCTCTCTCTCTGTGTATATAACCTATAACATTGGTGATCCAATTATAAAAACAACTAAAATTCTCCATGTTGGCTCTAATGTGATTTTTCTGTAACAATAATATTGACTCCCCAATTATGCATGTGGCCTGATTAAATGTGCTTTTTTGTTTAAATTATTCTTTTACTCATCCAAATTGTCTGACAGTAGTTTTAGTTAATTTTATTTAAACAAGTGGAAGTACAGAATGGGGGCAAAAATTAACAAGATAGAATCTGGAAAAGATCTTCTTCTAACAAAGCAATATATGTATGTCTCCCAAATATTTAGGTTCGGAATTCAGTCTTTACTACTGCACAAATGAACAATAAGAAGTATAGTAATTTTATAAAAACTTGACTGACAAGAATAAATTTTTCAATATTATGAAAATATCAGAATCCTCAAGTAATACTGATTATTTACATAATTCTCCAAGCCAAAGTTAACATAAATCAGAATATTTTATTGTTTCTCATGATTTTTTTAGTTCTTTCAGAGCAATTGGGCTTGTTTTGATATACAAGGAACATGATATTTATAAACAATTCAGAAGCAATAGTGGAAACATCTGGGATGGAGAGGAGGAATATACTAGAAGAGTATTCATGGCAAACATCAGAGGAAAATTTAGATTACATTATTAATATAAAAGTATATTTCTACTGAATAAATACTTTGACCAGATTCTGAAAAGTGTAAAATTAAAGGATTTTATACAGTTAATTTTATTTGAATATAGTAACTCTAATACATTGCTTAAGTTCCAATTATTAAAAAATAAATGCAAACAAGTTTGGTAACTCATATATATAAATATAGTTGCTTAATGCATCAGCTAAATTGTTTCAGCAAATCTTTAGTTTCTATTCCAGTTTTTAAACCATGGGATTCACTTTTCCTAATAAAGTTAAGAAAATCACATATTCCACTTTCTAGATGCCTATGAACAACAATAGTTACTTTAGTTTCTTTTTATTTCACCACTCATTAGATTTTACAGAAAACTGGATATCTTTTGACATAAAATATGTGACTATCAAAAATCTAAACCAGGAAGGCTACTTTGACTAAAAAAGTGATATACATGGCATGATCAGAAATATAAGATGAATCATAAGACTTTCTACATATATAAATACATCAACAAACTTGTATCCATAATTACTGATGTATAGTGAATCAGAGTTACCCCTATCTTGACTGGCAGTTACTCCTCCATAGGTACTTCCATTTTCGCCAGACCATCCAGGTCCTTCTAGGTGGCCTGTTAGCCACTCTTCATAGCTGTGTGTCATCAGCAAACTGGTTGAAGTTACACTCTGCCCCATCATCCAGATCATTAATTAAGGCGTTGAACCAGAATGGACCCAGTATTGAGATCTGTGTTAAGCTGCTAGTTATTGACCTCCAACCAGATGCTGTACACTGATCACCACTTTCTGAATCCAGGTGTTTAACCAGTTTTCAATTCACGTCATTTACTGTCTGCTCATCCAGCCCATATTCATAACATTTTTTTATTAGGCTCTTATAGGAGACAGTGTCCATAGCCTTACTGAAGGTCATGTAGACAATACTACTCTCCCATCATCTACCAGACCAGTATTTTTATCATGGAAATCTACCACTTTGATTGAGCATGACTTCTCCTTGGTGAATCTGTGCTGACTATTCCTGTTAAATTTACTGTCCTTTGTGAGCCTAGAAATGGTTTATATGATTCACTGCTTCATCACTTGCATGGGAATCAAGGTTGTTATGTTTATCTACTTGGCTAATTTAGGTATTTCTAAAAGTATTCTTATTTTATGTAGAAATATGTGTGTTTATTTTATAAAATTATTATTATTATTCAAATATCATTATCATATAATGGATATGATAATGCATAAACATCCATGTCATTCATAAAAACAGGTATAATATTTTATACATTATATGCATGAATGGAACACACCCCTTCCATGGAATTTTCCTTATGTACAACTGCGGAAAAAAAAAATTACTGCAACACTTATGGTACAAAGTAGAAAAATAAGTGGTCACCTATGCAACAGGATATATGTGAAAGTATGGGTAAATCAGATCCTTGTCTTTCTTATGTATCTTGGAGACGGAGTGTGAAATATCTGAAATTGCAGGGATTTGTCTGACAGAGTTCATTATCTGCATCTCCAATGTGCCAGACAGAAAAAGAATACAGGAAGTTCCCCACTGTCCAGCCAGTCCCTAAAACACTGTACATGGCCAAAGAAAACACTGCGTCCTTTGTTGACAACTTGAATTAATCTTATGTGCTGCTTCCTCACACTTCTGCAACGGCCAGTGTCGAAAAACAGCACCTACGGTTAAGTGTCTTCAGCTGTCTTCTCTACACAAAATCATCATGGCAAGGGCAGAGGGGAAAGCTGCGGGCTGCATGAATTTTTCAGCCCCTCCGAACCGCCTAAACTCTTGTTATTGTGTCGGTTCATGAATAGGTCACACCTGTGTGTCCCTGGACCATTGCCAAGGGCACTGCTGCAAGTAATACTATGACAGATAGATAATTAGACCTTGAACCTTGTTCATGGACTTACTCTGTAGAGGTAGTCCTTGTTCTGTCTTTGGCCGGGCCTTCGGCAATTAGTGACTTAAAAGAATCAGTTTGAGAACTGCAGCTTATGAGGGTGGAAAGTCATCACAGGTTTACATTTTTATAAAGTTATCTGTATAGCTTAACTCTTTGAAAGAGTATGATAGTCTGGGCTAAATACAGTTGGGGTCTAGTCCTTAGGACAGAAAAGCAAAAAAAGAAATAATCAGAAAACCAAATCATGAATCATTCTATACTGAAGAGTTTTAACCTCTGATCATGAAAGATGAGAAAGATAAGAAAGAATTGGATGGTACTGATATGCTATTTCTCAGGATACAACAGTAATACTAATCAGTTACAAAGTAATTTCTTGGAAAATAATCATAATTCACTAGCTCTTAAGCTAATTAACTGGGAAGGTTGTCAGTATACCTTTAAGCACATTAAATATGTCTTTCAGTAGATTTTCCTATGCTGATTCTGAACCTCTGTATAAGGACTTCACTCATAGAGATTAAAAAAATCGAGGTTACTTAATTATACTATGTAGTAAAAATAAGTCTGGTACTTCTTCTAACCTTAGACAGAGGTGTTGCTTCTCAAAAGCTTCTGGCTGCAGTACAGGAAAGTTCTTGCCTCCCTGAGGTAGAGAAATCACATTTCAAATACACAGATGTAAAGACATGTTGAGATAAAACTTGGCACCTGTAATAGCTACCGGGATCAAGACCAAGCATGAACTCTTCAATCCATGTCCATGCAGACATGGTAAATATTTCTTATGAAACTCAACTCCTTTCTTAAAGATGACAATTTTTATTTGAATACATATTGATAGTTGGCTGCTCATCTGGTCTAGTCACAGCTTTGTTGTGTTGTGTAATTACAGCATTACTTTTTAATTATTATGTCATGTGGCTTTGTTCCTGGAAATTGGTAGATAAAGCAGAAATTAATGGAACATGCATTTCAGGATCTTTATGAGCCCATTAGAAGCAGACCAGTTGTCCCATTCCTGGTTTCCAATTAGTCTCTGTGAAGTTCCCTACTTCTTCAGTTACTGTGTGAAAGCTCATAGGTCTGAAAAAATGGTTCTATTCAAAGTATCTCTATCTCCCTTTTTTGTATTTGCAGCTCACGAAGATAGGATCATAGAACAGAATCATAGAATCAGTCATAGAACCATAAAATCATAGAATGGCTTGGGTTAGAAGGGACCTTAAAGATCACCTAGTTCCAGGTCCCTTACTGTGGGCAGGGGCACCTTACACTAGAGCAGGTTGCTCAAAGCCCCATCCAACCTTCTCTCGAACATGAAACTGAAACACAAGGAGGAGCACCTGAGGGAGTAGGAGTTGGTTAGTCTGGAGGAAAGAAGGCTTAGGGATGACCTTATCACTCTCTACAACCACCTTACAGGAGGCTGTAGCAAGGGGGTACTCAGGCTCTTCTCCCAGGTAACAAGTGATAGGAGGAGAGGAAACAGCCTCACGTTGTGCTGGGGGAGGTTAAGATTGGATATTAGAAAAGAATTCTTCATCAAATGGCTTGCTGAGCATAGGAAAAGGTTGCCCAGGGAATTGCTGGACTAACCATCCTTGGAGATATTTAAAAGATGTGTGGCACTTAGGGACATGGTTTGAAACAGACTGATATTTTTAACTCAAATTCTCTGTGGATTTCCAACTCCTGAATTATTCTTGAAGCCCATACCTGTAAACTAATATGCAGGGAAAAAAGTTATGAAGAAAATTGCCTGTATATATTGCCTTTGTGACAGTTTCCTGACAATGTTTCTGAGACACAAAATTTTATCATTTCAAAAACATGTAGCAACAGTCTCTGAAACTAAATATTCAATCTATTTCTCTCTTTTCTTACATCTCTTCAGTATTTTGTGAGAGAAAAGCATAAACATGACATATAACCTAGTATTTCTCCAATGCTACCAACTTTTTGCAATATTGCAAAAATTCCCAGTGATAGGGTAAATAAGTTTTCATATAATTTCATTCTGGTATCATACGTTCTTAACAGAGAACATGGAATTACTGTTTTCTGTCATGTAGTGGAAAAAAAACCCCACCCTTTTTCATCTATCGAGTGTGATTTTTCTTGTTTTGAAAGAATTGTAGGCAATATAAGCTAAGTATTAAAGTATATATGAAATATTTTAGACTTTTTTTTGCTATGGCAGAAAATAATTAGTACATACTTTCATAACTCCATCAGTAATTGGTTTATTTACATGTCTAATTGCTAAGAATATTTAGACATCATTAGTCTCTCACTGATTCCTTTGTGCTGTACTTTATAACAAAGTTGCTAATAATTGATGCACAGAGTGCACAAAAGTAGTTTGCTTCAGATGAACTCTGTGCACTGTAATCCCTTGTTCAGTGAAACATTCTAGATTAAAAACCACATAACATTCCTGGGAATCATTTATCAGTCCACAAGTCAATACACATTATGGTGGCCCCCAATCTATTAATTCCAATATCTATGGCACAATTATTTTAAAAGCTGGCAGAAAGGAGGATTCAGTAGAAAGAACACTGGACTAAAAGTAGTGAGATATGAACTCTTAACTCCTTTCACTGACTTGTTTAAATCTGACAAGTCACCTGATATCTTTCATGTACCTCAGTTTCTGAAGCAGTGAAAAGGTTCAGTATTTTAAAGGCTCATTGTAACCTTCAATAAAGAAGCTTAATGAGGTGTTTGCATAATCAGATGTTTTAAACTATTTGACTCTGGAGCATAACGAGACAACAGTTTTAGGAAAAAAAAAAAAAAAGGTCAGTCTAATTATCTGCAGCACACAAAAGTCCCTAGTAAAGTCATTGACAACAAAGCAGGTCAAAGTGATTAAACAAAAGAAGATTTGCAACCTGGCTGGTATTCTTCTGTCTTTCATTGCCTAATTTCTCTTTTCTTCACTGACCATATTGCATTTCTCCTTCCAGGAGATCAATGCAAGCTTACGCAGATCGTTAGCCCGGATAAAAAATAGTTTGTCAAGAGATAAAATACTTTCAGTGATATGACAATGGACTATTTGTGCGTGCTGAGCCTGAAAATATACAAGCAGGACAGAAGCACAGAAGGAAAATAATTCAACCGGTGATGCTCAGCTTGCAGAAAGTTGTCAGCTTGATCCATATAGCATGTCTGATGTCTGAGAGTGAGCATCATGTAAGTGATAATCCTTCACTTAACAGTTGGACGATTCACGGAGGAGAATTTTTCAGTGGATCCTTCCCTGACAATTACTAGTTTGCTTGCTGCACTTGTCTGGCACAAAGGTTTTAAGTCAACTCCGGAGCTCTTAAAGGGCACACCGAATGAACAACAGCAGACAGCTATGCATTCATTGGCAGTTCCAGTATCACAGCGTGGAATGAGTATTTGTCTTAGCTGCTTCACCATGGTCTGTACCACAAGTTGCCAGGTAATCTCTGCTCTGGTGCCTGGAGCACCTCCTCCTCCTCCTCCTCCTCCTTCTTCACTGACCTTGGTGCCTACAGGGCCTACAGTTTCACATATTCTCATTTTTCTCTCAGTCTACACCAGTGGTGTTTGGGGTTTTTTTACCACTTCTTAAATATGTTATCCCAGAGGTGCTACCACTGTTGTTGGGTCCGTCTTGGAGCTGGCTGGTATTGGCTTTGTCAGACACAGGGGAAGCTTCTGGCAGCTTTTCACAGAAACCACCCCTGTAGTCCCCCCAACTACCACGTAATTCCAACACAAATTTACATTTTAAGGGGCACAAAAATTTACTCTTTTTTTTTTTCTGTGATTTCTCTGTGTCTAAAACTCACCCCTGACTACTATTTTCAGTTTCTTAAACTTTGTTGAATCCTCCTTAAACATTTTGCTAACTATAGAATGATAAAGTAATTCATTTCAAGAAAGGACTCAAATACTGAGACTCTGATAGGAATAATATCATTATTGTCCAAATGACAGCAAACAAGAGTTATAATTTTTTCTCCTTTTTATTAGTCAGCCTGGCTCACTGTTAATTCATGAGAAAATGTACTGCAGATAATGCTACAGCACACAATCTGATACAGGGCTCCAGACAGCTATTTCTGCTCAGAAATTAACTCAGATTAATGTGGCGATAATTGTTGGAGCTCAGTTACATGTTTTAGCTAATTAAAGACTGAGTGAAATGCCGTAGAAGAGACAGTAACATTTGTTAACAAGAATACACTAATGATTTGGCTGTTCTGATTGACCTCTGAAGAGGTTAAACTGCAAGAGCTTTCAGTGAACTAGTAAATATGTCAAATTTGGGTTATTCTTTATCTTGTTTAAAAGAAAGAAACTATATTTCATCTCATCAATAAATATGAGGAAAAAAGTAATGGTTTACTCCATTTATTTCCAAAAATTACTCAGAATTTTTATGTGTTGTAATCCTTGTTCTTATATTTTTTCTATGTAGGTTAATAAATTTCATTTTCTTGTGTTTCTGATAGTTGTCTCCTGCTAATAATTTTGAGCCCTGCTGAAGCAGTAAAAACTAATTTAACAGAGGAAAAGAAGTCTCAGGGCTACATTATGTATTGTGTCAGGCATATAATTTACATATATCAATTAAAACTGTTGTATGTAATGAGTTGGTGACCTCTTTCAAAAAGAAATGCAAATGCAATGTAAAATTAAAGATATTTCTTAAATTAAAATGTCTTCTTTTTAAATCTGAATTAAGGTCATAATTTTCATTTAAATAGCATATCCTTGGACTCATTGTCTTATCCTGTCCATGTGATCAAGTAAATTACTATATATTTCCTTCTTAAAGCTCAAGTTAACTTCATTAGATTTAGCTAACAGAAGAGTCCAAGTCACTCATGATTCTGAACATTACCTTATACATAGATTAAATATTAAAATAATGATTATTTGATCAGCAAGACCTTGATCTGGATACTATGACTATTCCATCCAGCCACTCTTAAGAAAAGATATTTTGAACAAATTTCAAGAAACAGTTTCTGACTGTGTAATGTCCTCACTGGTCTTGTGATCAAACCTTTCACTGAAGAGTTTTGCAGCTTTTAGTCTATTAAAACCAATAAATTTGGGTCATCATTATTTTAATTCCAACATATGTGGGATTATAAGAATTCTTAGTGAAATAACCATTAAGGTCTATGAGTCATTTTGTCCATCAAAGAAATTTTTTCATGTTTGCAGACCTTTCTAATAATGACCATCACCTTTCAGAAGCAAAAGATTAGAAAAAGGAAATGTTATCCATCCCTCTCCCTAAGTACTGGTGCTACTATAAAAACGTTGGAAATTTGACTTTGAAAAATGTGAGACAGGAATGTATGAGGTATTTTTAATTTTTTTCTAAAATGGAAGGATGGTAAGATTAAAATACTGAAGCAAAGAATCAGAAGATGCTATCTCTTTGGACTGATTAGCCATACAAGTAATGTGACTATTTGAACCTATTATCCCATGATATAAAACAGGGATTTCAGTTTAATTTGAAAGATTATTTAAAGGATCAACTCTTTGTGAACTTAAAGCACGTTCTTGATGAATGGTTCATAAGTTTATGGAATACATTACCTAAAACTGGGGTAGTTCCAACATCTGACATAGATGTGTTTGCATTCAGAACAAAGTTTGGGTCATCTCTCAGAAATGCATTTTAGAGTAAAAGAAAAAATAAGTCAGTGTGTGGAAAAAAGACCTAATTTTCCAAGGTAAAAGACACAAAAAGATAGTTGAGATAGTCAATTCTACAAGAAAAATGAACTATACTTTTTATTATGATGATGATTCCACTGTTACTACAGAACATTTCAGTCACTCTGCTGAAATAGGAGTCTCATTTTGCTTCAGAGTTTTGATTTGCTTTAAAGTAGGACACTTCACACTTTGGTAAAATAATATCAGCTAAAATACATCTTGCTGTGTCTGTCTACAGCGGATGCTATTCACTCTGTCAAAGCCAGCAGAATATCTGTATCCTTATCCTGTATAATAGAAAACAATTTTTAAAAAAGCACTGATCTTTCTTGCTATATGTGACTTGCTTCTAGGAAACCATAAATTCAGTTCGAGACTCCAAAAGTCCAATCTTATGTTCTGGCCTTTATTTTTATTGTAATTCCTCTTAGACAAGCTGAGAAAACTTCTACAGAACTCATGTAAATAAATGAGTTTACAGTTGAAGATAATTTTCAGTGATTTTTTTCATAAATGGAACACCATAATGTTACTGTTACTTAATTACGGTTTGGTTTTTGTGAAAATTATAAATTGACCACATATAATTTTCTGACTAAATTCTCAACAACTCAAAAGTTTTCCAGCACTTATCTCCTGTTACCAGAAAGACATCAACTGTGCAGATAAAAAGACCATACAATCTTCAGAGAAGAAATGATACAACTTTTTCTACTGTCTGCATAGGTCCGAGCAACAATCTATGTTTTGTAAATAACAGAAGTAATGAGGAAAAGCTGGATATTCTTACAATAAAGTAAAACTGTATTTCTAATGAATACCTTCTATCTGAATTGCAGGTATATAAAAACAGAAATGAAGCTGTACTGAATATTCACCCTTAAGGGTCTATCTCTAGAAATCATTTGCTGGGTACTGAAATCCTCTGCAGTAAACTCAAAAAACATCTTGCACCAGCAGAGCAAAGTCTGTAGCTGACAGGCAAGCTTGGAATAAGAGCCTATAGCTCTAACTATTCAATTTAATTTCTTTTTATTCAGAGTATATATTTCAACTTATCATTAGCCGCTGGATGACAAGACAGACAAGCAAAAGGTCATTCATTAGCACAATGTTATCTAATTTATTTCAGTTAAGATATTGATCACATCAATGGTAAATAAGTTAGATTCAGACAGCCGTTGTACCTCCAGGCCTGTAAGCATTTTACTGTCATGTACTTGGCATTTTTCAAAAAGAAATATTTGCATTCCTTATCATTGTCAGAATTACAATATTTCTGTCATGAAGTTATAATTTCTTGTTTATACACACTAATTTTGTAAATATTATGTAATCTAATGTATAACTGCAAATTAAATAATTGCTTCAGTGCTGATTGACACAATAGATCCACTGAAGCAAAGATCTTGCAATTACAAACTAAATTATTAGATAACTTTGAAGTGGCTTTAAAAACCCAATTTGTTTATGGAAATTGATAAGAAATTATGTTCAAGCAGCAGGACAGAAAATGAAACAATATGAAAGGCAGGCAAGAACACCAAACAGTGAAAGTGTTTCTTTGGCTATCAGTCTTATGTTTTGTGCTCTGCAGCTACCAAATAACCATGCTCTAGTGAGATATAATTACCATTTAATAACTGGTAATATATTCAATTACTTATATTTACTCTTTTATCTAGATCTACATGCTATTTGGGAATAAAACAACCGCAGAACCTAAAAGGTAGTATAGTAGAGTCTAAAAACATAAAATTGTGTGATGACTTAACTTTTTACATTCTGAATTTGGCATGGGAGCATTTAAATTTCTAAGAACTAGTCTTGATGGTTAATAATGTCTTTTCTTATTTTAGCTAATATTGGAATTTCTTGCTTATATCAAGATCTTGTTATCTGATATCCAACTAATATCAGGATCGACTTGAAAAAGTCAGTCCAGTGGATAATGTCAGGGAAAAAGTAGTTAACTCTTTTCCTATTAGGTAACTCACGAAGCATAATATCTGAAAGTATGCTGTACTTTTTTTTTTTTTTTTTAATAGGAATACTCAGATTTCTGGACTACCAAGAGGTAAATTGCTATGTAAAATCACGTGTCTTCTTCTATAACTTTAAGTTAATCCTCATACGTTCTTTCAGAGTATGTCACTGGATTGTCACATGTCCTCAGTATATCGAATAGACCTCAAAGGGAAACACTGAGCTACCCAGAGAGATGATTTTTAACCAAATTTGTATATTTTGATTAAGGCAGATAGGTAGCTCATTTTTA
Source organism: Myiozetetes cayanensis (assembly GCF_022539395.1). Classification (NCBI taxonomy): domain Eukaryota; kingdom Metazoa; phylum Chordata; class Aves; order Passeriformes; family Tyrannidae; genus Myiozetetes; species Myiozetetes cayanensis. The sequence continues at coordinate 74,873,238 of NW_026086604.1, read as the reverse complement.
CAGAATTACTTTCATTATATAGCTCAAGCTGCTATTTCCCTAGCTTTTGTATACTCTAAATAAAATTTTTCTCACAGCATTTATTTTTCTTGATACAGTTTGAAAGGAAGTAATAGATTCAATTCCACTTATTGAGACTAAATAGCACTATTTATTTTTACTGGTGTACAACAGAACAGTTCACAAACTGGAAGTCTCATCTGTTCAAGAGGACAGAAAATAAGTTTTCACCACCCATTCTTCTACACTTGTCATTTCTGTTTCATTATCTTCCTTTTTCTGTAAATTTGTTCCTCTCGTCAACTTTTCATCATACTTTTGCTTTCAGTTTCTGTTATGTTCTTTCTCTTTGTAAATTCCTATAGAAGTTTTTCTTTTGCTATGGTATTATTCAGCTTGACATAAAAGCATGATCACGTGTTCTCAGCCTTTCAGATCTTGAGCTCTTGTCCTGAATCTTTTCTTATATAAGTGTAACATGGGTTTCTTTTCAATTCAGCATGATTTTGGATTCTGTGTGTGACTACATGGAAAAAGAACGTCTTCATGAACTAATATTTTCATCCAGCACTTTGTGATGAATAGGTACCTGTTTCTACCCTGTATCTTTTTAGGATAGAACTTAATAATCATTGACAGTGGTTTTCTAGCTGTGTGATCACTTTTTATTACTGTCCTAATAATTTTGTCCACCAGAGAATGATATCTTGAGGAAGTTGTTCAGGAATTTGACTGGGATTTAGTTGAAGAATTCCTCATAGACGAGTAATATTTCCTCAGTACCTGTTCTGATGACTCTGGTATTTGCCCCTGTGGACTGAGCAGAGATTATTCTCCTCCCTGAAACACATTTAGTATGCACCCATCTTGTAATGTCACACAATCTGTTCTAATAAATAGCAAGGATCTTGAATTCACAAGTATCTGCTTCTCTCATGATCTTAGAGGACTTTGTTCAAAATGTCAATTTCATATCATTAACCGTACATGAGAAGATTCACAGATATTAACCTTAACTTACTGATTCTTAACCCTACATTACTTTGAGGGGAAAGGAGGTATAATAAATCACTTACAAATGACACTGACAGTTACCTGAAAATCTGAAAAAAGAAGAAAGTAGTTGATCTTATATTTAATAACCTTATTGACACATATCAATTACATTCAACTGTGATATAAGCAAGCCAAGGTCAGAGCAGGTTAAGATGTAAATATATACCACATCAAGAGGAATTCAGTCATATTACTATCAATAATTCAGTTTACATGTTTCTTTCACCACATACCTTTATTACACTAAAGAAATTATTCTAAATTCTTCCTTTTTCCTTGTAATGAATTGTGCACTGAAAGTTGCATATTTCCCCAGTTATATTTGTTGTTGAAGGTTATGCACCTTTTATTTTCTAGGGGAAAAATCCTCATGATGATAAAAGTTATTTGATATTAAAGCAGTTTGCTTGCTTCTTTGTTTGGAACAATAAATGTAATTCTCTGAATAAATTTTTGTTTGTAGTTTCTTATGGAAAACAAGTTCTAAAGTTTTAAAGATTCACGGAAAATTCTGTTTCATGCCTAATGGTCAAGACGAGTCACTATAAGAAAAGTTTAATTACCAATGTTATCAGGAAAACTCAAAGTGAGGTCATATTCATAATTTTTTATCAATTTAGAGTTCTAATAGATGTTAGATTTTCATCCAAATTTTCTTGAGCAATAAGATCTGGTATTTATTAAAGAAAATTTGTCTAAAGGAAGATATAAAAACAAACAAAAGACCAGAAAATCTGGTTATATTCACTTTTCCTCTTCCCAGGTGATAGTAGGAGTTTGAAATAAATGCTTAAATTATCAATTCATATCTCCAATGTGGAGATTATCACAAGAATATCAGTCTTGTATTAATCAGGCTAGTTAAAAATTATGCTGGTGACGATTGTTTATAATCTTTCTGTTGGAATTTATTAAGGATTACAGACAAAAAAACCTAAAACCTCTCCTGAGAAACTGCGACAGCAGAATTACATTTCTGCCATATCACTTTTTTAGCATTTAATTTTCTTTTAAGAAATATTCCCAAAGGGCATAGAGCTAACAATAGAAAGTACCCACTCAGGCCCCAGCTGGAAGTGAGTCTCAATAATGTAACAGCGTTGCAGACAACCCAATGCTTGCTAATTGTTGTAAAACTACCAGCCTGTGAATGACTGCATGCTGCAATATGGGTGGTACTGACATTCTGAAGAACTGTTCAATGAGATGGGGGAAAATACTTTAGGTACAGTTTCTTTGCATTTGTCAGATTCCCATTATTACAATAAATTAATTTCTCAGTTCAACAGACCTTTCTCTGATTTCCCAGGGACACGTTTAAACAGTCATGTTAAAACTCTACGTGTTATCAGTGTAATTTCAAAATTTTCTGTACATTCTTTATTAGTAATTGACATATTAAGCCAGCCTTTATTTCTTTGGTATATGGATGTAAATGTTCATCTCATAATAAATAATTCCAACTGAACAGACACTTATAAATTAACCATATTTAAAATCAAATTTATCAAGCACTACTGAAAAGTTTAATCTAGGAATCTCATTTGTCTTACAAGCTCCACAACCAAGGATCATAATTATTTTAAAAATATTTTAAATTGCACTGGCATTTTCAAAAGAAATATTTCAGACAGAAGAAATACAGAAGACAATTTTTTACTCCAAGATAAAGTTCTTAAAAAATTAATTCTCTTTCTAAAGTGTCCACAATGTATTTAACAGTATAAATGAAACAGACAAACTCCAGACTGGGTGAGTTATGTTTTTATTCTGAAATTACAAGCTCCATACTGGGATTAGTTACAGTACATGTAACCTACAGATAGAGTAACTCAGAGCATATTAATACTCTGATAGTAATTTGTCTTTTAATTCCTGTCATAGAATTTTAAGAAGATAATTATGTTTTTCTCCACCTCTTCCTCAAAGCTGAGTAATATCTTTAAGGAGAAGAAATTGTGGTCTTGTTTCCACCCCAGAAAGCACTGTACAGTCACAATATTGTAATAAAATATATAAGAGCTGTCTGATTAAGAGAAAATTGATTTGGTGCCATGGAGCAGAAATCACAGAACAGAGAACTACTGCATTTCCTTCCCCCTCCCCAACTACTGTATGAACAATTAAAAGACTGAAGAGGAAGGTATAATGTCTAAATTATAATAGTTGTATTTGCTTTGATCTTACAGTGAGCACAGATCACTTTTATTGGAATACAATGACTAGGGAAATATAAAAGATTCCTTCCTATACATCACTGACTGCATGAGCATCTGTAGGGCATAGGAGCTACAATTCCCAGAACAGACTCTACTCAATAAAGTCCTAAACTGAGTTGATTGATGAACTTCAAATGTAACATAGCCACCTGAAAGGTGCCTAAGGGAAGCTGATTGATTGTTCTATATCTAGGTTACCTCTTTTGTGTGTCACTGCACCAGTGTTGTCCTTTTGCACATTGCTTACCATGAACAATCAGAGAATTTGAGCCTGCCCCTCACTGTTGCATCTACCCCACTTTGTCTGCATGTGAGCATAAGGAAAGGGAGTAGCTGTGTGCAATATTAAATTAACATAGGGCTCTGTAGTCTATGCAAGGTCATGAGAGATTAGTCATTGTTTTAAGCATAGTTCTGTGATTAAACAGAAGAGTAGTCTTGATTTTCTTTATCTATTGCACTCCTTGGTTTCTATGCCTTGGCATTAGATTTCTTTCTTACCTAAATTTCTTTCTTACCTACTTGCCTCTGTTGCCATCCATTTTACTGTACAGTTCTTTTACTTCCATTTCCTTCAGTTTTTACACAGACAAAATTTCTGTTTTCACACAACAGAGTGTGACTTTAGCTTGCTATTACCTCATTATTTTCCTCCTCACATCTGTTTTTGATCTGTATTTTTGGTGCACATTTCACTTGATGCTAGATCTTGATTATACAGCTGACTAAACTGTATGCTTTTGCAATCAATGCAAAGCTGCATGACAGATTACATTACTAAACTGAATAATGTCTATAATTATTTTTATTAAAAGTCTACTAAATAAAGCAAGCTAGAGAAAGAACACAGTCAACAACACCAAGGTGCAATTAATCTCAAAAGTTTTGTTAAATTTAAAGAAGCAGAAACAGATGCTGCTCCACTGTGCCTGTGGCATCACTTAGTAATAGGTTGCCTATTGGAAACCTCTTCACCTAAGCAGCTTGGAGGTGTGAAGTTTTAGGAGCAAAAGGAACCCTTTGAGAAGGTTGGAGAAAACCTTCCCCTCAGTCAGGGCAGGTAGCAAAACGGGATCAGGGAAGCACAAAACAAGTGTCATAATAAGGGCTGTATTTGAAGTGGCTTCAGCTTTGCTGAAGTGCAGAAAGCTACATCAACCTTGTGAAGTCCTTGTAGTGAAACGAAAAAAAGCAATTCTGCCATTGTTCAACCTTTCTGCTTCTTTATCCATATACTGCTCCTTTACATATTAGGCTTTATAACTAAGTCTATTGATTATTAGATATACCATGTAGCTTATCAGAAACTCTTTTTACCTACAAAACATATTTTAGTTTAGCTGCATTTTAAGTGCAACAGAAAAGTGCAATGACATGTTGATGCCCCTTAATACAACCACGAGAGAATCAACATATTTTTGAATCCCTGAAACTTTTCTCCCTTGACCATGCCCTAACTCCACCTAGATCACTTAGGCCAGAGCAAAATATAGACCAGGTAACCAAGTATTTCTCTCACACACACACAAAAGAAACAAATTTACCAGTGGCAATGAACCAAGACAGCAGGAAAATGGTCATATAAAAATAACTTTGTTTACATCTAACTGAGGAATGGAGACACTTCTTTGGGACTTACCAGTCCTCTACTGGGTATTAATGACCAATTACACTGTGGGAGCATTAGACTTTTCTTGTCCTTCCCTTAAATTTTTTCTAGTCCAGTATACAGCTATGCAAATTTATCTTGTATTTGTGAATTAGTTACTTATCATTTTATTCTTGAGTTAATGTAACTGAGTAACTAGGAATGGGCAGTTTCCCCAGAGATTAAGAGGCTGTCAGATCCCAGTGACATAATCAAATACAATAGAGGTGAGGTGATAGGACTACACAGCACAAAAAAGAAGTATGCAGTTACTAAAACCAATATTGATGTGCTCAGCACTGAGTTGAGAGGCCGTGTGTGTCTTAATGACGCAAAGTCTCTTTAGTTCCAAACTTGGTCCTAATTCAGGGGTCTTGCACCAGACTGAGCTGTATGAGATAACCAAAGGGCATTAACAACAGATTTTTTGAGGGAATGTCACACTTTGTAGAATTTTCCCCTTTTGAATACTTAGGAATGTTACTCTTAACACGTGGTTTTTTCTTTCTATTTTTGCTCTCTATTAATACAGCTGCAGTCCTCTAATATAGTAGTGGGTGGCATACAGGATTATTTTAAAAAATGGCAATTTGTTGAATTTTAAAACTTTTATGAAAATTAACTAACCACTGAAAATGAGAGTGAAAAGAATTACACAAAGAGAAAAAAAAAAGCTCAAAACAGAGGAACATTTTCTTCTATTTTCACGTAAAACCAGTTGCTAAGACATGGTTTGCTAAGATTTTTCTTGATTATCTGATATATACTATATATATATATATATATAAGATATAGATCTAGATCTATAGATAGATAGATAGATAGATAGATAGATAGATAGATAGATAGACAGATATATATATACCACAAATTATGTCTATGGTGAAACCAAACTTTTTTTTTTTCTTTAAAATATGTTCACTATTGGATACTTCTACAATGAATGAGATTAGAAGAATAGTTTCAATTTTTCCAATCCCTTGTTCCCAAAACTTGAACTTTGATTGGTTGGGTTTTTTGGTAGTTTTTTTTTCCTTTTTTTTTTCTTTTTTTTTTTTTTGCAAATCTTTTGGCAGAAGTGAAATGCAATATGTGCAAGAATAATACACATCCAGGAGGAAACCACGGGTTGACTTAATTTTTTTGTCAATGTCTAAAATATGAAAATAAGCATATTAAAAGGGGACATATCAGCAGAAAGAGTGGTTTTGTTTTCCTCTGAACTTTTAAGAATGCATGCAACAAACAAAAACTGAACCAATTACCTACAGCTTAGACAAAAAAATGGAATGTTTTATTTGGAACAGTCATTTTACATCTGCTTATATTAAAAGGCTATTCATGTTCACTGGCACTTAATTACAGCATATCTGACTATATTAACTGATATTTCTGATACAAAGAATGGAAATTATTTTAGTAGATTTCTGTTATTTGCAGTGTTGACAAAATTGCATACCCGTTACTATTTTGTCTCAAGCCATTTAAATATTTTGGCAAAACAATGAGCTTTTTCTGAGTCTAATAAGACCATCAGTTTATAAATATTTCTAAATTAATAAAAAATAAAAGCAATTTATTCTTAATAGAGAAAAACCCTGAACTATTCCTTTATGTTTAATATAACAGAAAATCCATTTCCACACTACAATCACTCTGCAGATAGAAAAGCAACAAATTAAAAGTCTTTGTAAATACCTGCTTTCACAGCGAACAGAGAATATTCTCTTTTCCCACAAACATGGATGTATCATTTGTAGACATTGCAGTTTGATAGTATAGCTTTTATGTTTACTTTATAAGTTTCTCTTATGATAATGAGCAATATTTGACTTTTAGACACTTACTTTTGTTTCATATAGTATTTTTGTTAGATTCCTTAATTTACAGGGAAAGAGGCTGTTATAGATAATAATCGTGGGCATTTAGTTCAGTATTTAGTTCAACATCAGTATATTTTCTCATAAAGAAGTGTGAGTAGAGGTTACTTACCAAAGGTTTTCTCCCTAACATACTTCAAAGAAAGTGACATGAAGAAACAAATTTGTGAAGCCCAGAAGTTTTAGTTTATCATCCTCTTCTATTCCTATTTTCCCAATGCACTTCTTCTTTAGAAACACAAACTTGGTCCTCGTAGAAAGAACTCAAACATTACTAATTTTTTGATTTTTTGTGAGGTCATAATCATAGTTTTTAATGTGATTTTCAAGACAAAAAAGCTTGTTGTGAATCACTGGCCACAAAATTAATGCCTGAAACAGAGATGGATTAAATTTATTTCATACTAGTTGCAGGTAACAGAGCTAAACAAAAATTAGAATAATTTTCTCCTAATCCACTTTTAAAAAGGGAAATATGATCTTTGTCAGTACATAACATAAGAACTAATATTATTTTTTCAGTAACCTAATAAACCTTTATATGTAGCAATATAGAGATAATTAAATCAGTAATTTCATAGTGTTTCAGCAATATCCTTAATAATCCATAAAGACAAGAGTAATCATTCTAATATATTTAGCAAAAATACTTTAATGGTTTACAACTTTAAGAACTGTGCAAAGTCCAGGTTTTAGCAACTTTGATTTTGATAGGTAGGAACGATCTTTCAGATATTTCTTTCTAGAGCAAATAGTAGAAAAAAGTAAAGCTTCACAGAAATAATTACCTTTAAAAATGAACTCCATATTTTGCTAGTTCCTTTCATATGAACAAAAATACGGAAGACGACACCTATTCTTGAGCTGTGTTATGCTGCAGGCTGGGCAGAATATCACAAAATGCCTAAATGCTATTGACATGAGGTGTGGTATTGGTTTAGATAAACCTTCGTTTTGGCCTACAAAGTGGATTCTGTTACCCTTAGGAGTTATTAGCTGAAGCTTTAGCATTATAATAGTTGAATTGAAATGGCTACTAGAAGTACCTGTGATCACAACAAGGTAGTGAAAGGATAACAGCAAGTAAAATTTCAAGCAAGGACTATAAAATGCACCTTCTGCCTCAAAAAAAAAAAAAAAGATTTAATAGGAAAAAAGAGGATAAAGCCCCCACATATTTCCAATAAGTTTCGTATTTTGGTGCTCCTAAACTGCTAAAAAAGCTCTATGAATAGCCCTTACCATTCTTGCCCAGCAAACGTTCAACAAACTCTATTCTCCTATAGTAGCTTACAGAGTTCAGTGATTTTGGAATAACCTGCTTAAAAATATAATTTTGAAAATCATTGAACTGCAGGAGAGAACATGTCAGTGTTGGAAGTCTTACTGGAAGGAAATGAGGGAAGTTGGTCCTTTACTGTTACTTCTGGTCAAGTATGTGTACAAGCAGTGGGAGAGGCTGGTGATCTGGGGAGAATACAAGGGTTCCCTTAGGCTGGGTGAAGTACAGGGAAAAATTAAGAAATTCATGTCAGACAAGTATGGAATCTGACAAGCTGATTTTATTCTGCCTTTATCTGCTGATAAGTAAGTACTCTTACCTCATTTTTTTCTTTTACAGTGATTCTTGTCAAAACACAAATTCCATAATCATTAATTGGCCCAATAACAGGAGACTTCATGAAATCAAATAGAGAGAGATTCTCATACAATTTCATGCAATGTAATATCCAAGGAAGGTATTCCTACATACTTTAATACAACACAATACCTTAAGAAACTCTGCAGTACGATGCCTTAGTAGAAAAAAAAAGGCATTTACATTGGTAGCAAAGCTATCCAAAGCATAGATGTATAAAAAAAATTTACTACTGTCAAAGTTACTATGAAATAAAATGAGGAAAAATAAAACACAGTACAGATTATCTCCTATCTCTCAGTCCTAGGTTAGCTTTTTGCTTAGGACAGTGGGATCCAGTCACTCCAGAACCCTACACACAAACACACAATTGCACCTACTACCTTTCACAGCTAAGAATTATATGTTTTTTATGTGCAGGTGTTTCCCCAGCAGTTTTGTCTTTTCATAGTACTTAGACTACACAGACATAAATATGGGGTTTGTCATGGAGGTAAAGAACAAAGAAAAACATGTTTTCAGCAGAAATTCTCAGTACAGAGGTGAAAATATGGTTTGGGCAATTCATAGCCAGTTTGATATTTATGTATCGATTCCATGACATCCTCTACCTAATCTAAACATGAAGTGTGTATGTGTCTGAGTTCCTCCTTTATTTCTTGTAAGATAAAGATAGATTCCTGTTATGTGCATTATTGGCATGCTGGACAACCTTTGGAAGGTTTTTTATTTACCATAAAACTATGGTAAATTATTTCAGTCAATAACAAAAATGCAATGAATGCTAAACTAAGGACTTTAGCAAAAGGACCTGACACAGTCCTAGGTTGGGGTACACTCAATGGTCTTTTCTACCCATAGCAATCAGGTATGAAGAGCTCCCTCTCTGGTTACTAATTCTTGTAGGAGCTTCCTGCAGTGTCTTGGATGTCAGGCCTCCAGATGTGAGTTTGGAAGCATGAGGAGGAAGAAAAGATAAGCCATCTTTTTCATCAAAAACATTACACACCCTCTAGAAAAAAAAGCTGATGGATGTAGCCTGAGTATTTTTCAGCATTTAATTTCTTTTACCTTCTCACCAGCACAAGAGAAGAATTTAGTCGGAGATGCAAAAAGCAAAAGACGTCTTGTTTTTTTATACAGTTGAGGCAGGCAGAGGGCAGAAAATTTAGGAAGTTTTCTGACGATATTTTTCTTACACCACTACCTTCGTGTTCTATATAGGAAGTAATATTTTTATTGCTGTTTGTTAAATGTAATGCTTAATGCACTGAATGATGTGTTATTAATGTAACCAGTAAGAGAGAGGGGATGTGGAATGTGTCTGAGATGGCTTTCCAAGGGAACTGTCTTTTTATGATTTCCTGAGTAACCTTAGTTTTCAATATTAATATTTTATCAGTGAGAGAAACACTTCTGCCCTCATTACATTTTTGAAATGTGTGATGGTATATAAATCTGGCATCTTTGTGCTAAATGACATAAACAGTATTTTTATAATAGCTAAAAGTGGTCTCTGAGAGTTAGAAGCCTGTGTTCTATTGCTGAATTTCCCATAGATCCAGTCACTGATATTGGACAAAGTAATTATAAGAAAAGATGTTTTCTTATCTTTAAGCTATGAACAGAAATATTCTCCATGCACTTCCACATTTCCCCTAACTTTTTAAGAAAGAGATGTGAAATCTGATACAAGGTAGAATTTAAATTGTTTGAAGTACATTTGAGATTACATGTAAGTTGAGATCCAAATGGAAGGAATTTCAAACCAGGCACAGATGTTTCATCTGTGATTGCCTTGTAGTGTTTTTTCTAATGCAAAATCTGTATAAAGTAATTGGATTACACTAGGTAGGATGCAGCTCAATGGTGAAAGACTGTGAATGCCTCATCAACTGTCAATTGTGATTAAAGAGTTCTCATGTGATGAGAACACACAAAGTGCTTGGATACGTGCACTCATTTTTACTACCTAATTATAGGTTGACTTTGAACATGGAAATCTTACTTGATTAGCCATAAAAATCTAAAATCTATCACAGCAATGTGCTTTATAACCTGGGCATTTATCAGGAGTTTAAGATAAACTTAAACTAGCGGTAGGAAATACAAAAACCCCACCAATGAGAAATTATTTCAATTATTTCATCACAGAATATGAGGTTAGTGGTGGAGTAAAGAAATGTGATGGAATACTTTACAAAATATTTATAGGAAGATAAGCTGACATGATGAAAGAGAATTACTTCGAAAGAGAACCTAACGGATACGAAGTAGTGGGAATAAAGTGGTCAAATTTTGCAGCAGAATATAATCAAATATTTATATTACTAAAATATCAACAGCCTGTGCTGTTCTACAAAGAAGTGATTTGGAAAATAAGAGAGGACTGCAAATTAACAAAATATGTTGATATTACAAAGATTACTTGACAGCCAAAACTGAACCAATTGTGAAGGGTTAGTGAATTCTACCACCACTATGCAGGAAGGTATCAAATACCTTGGTGGAAACAAACTGTGTAAAATACAGAAGAAGAAAAAAAAATTCTTATTCCTTCCAGAATACTGAGAAGCATAGATCTCTAAGCAGGACAAAACTGTGGACTTCTGATGAGACATTTTAAAACTGTCTTATTCAAACCTGTTTTCAGAATTTTAGAAAACAAGATTAAAGAGTGCAACAATTTTTGGAGAGAATTTCTGTGATCCTTAAGTTAGAAAGACTTTCCATATCTTCCAGAATTTTGGTGGTAACTGTGAAATAGGTGCATTAGCCTTAATGAGGGCAAGTGGAAAGTGGAAGAATATGCTAAGACACTGAAAGTGAGCACAGCACCACAAGGGGTACAATGGAAGGCAATAAAACTGACAGTGAAATTTAGTGTCAAGAAGCACAAAGTAATTTTGCTGACTGCAGAGAATTATAGAGCAAAAGGTGAAAGCCCAGAGAAATACCTCAGGTCCAACCAGCTATAAATTTTGTGATTCGAGCTCCTACCCTCATCTTCAATCCATGTATCTTTCCTCTTTACCTGATAAGCAGAATAAAACATCAGACATTCTGGCACACTACAAATCAATTTCTATTACTCTACTGATCAAGATAATTTATCTTTGTCATACTTCAAGCAGTTCAATCTAAATGACACTGTTTGGTTTTAATTTTTTGCTTATTCTACAGGAAGTGATTTTGTTTTGAAATTATGTCCAAAATTCCCATGTTTAATCAAATATACACTAATGTTCTAGCAGTTAAAAAGAATGATCTGACTCACTATCAATAAAATAGTCATTTCCCTATATTCACTCTATTGTTTATCATGACATTACTGTTTGCTTTGCATGAATGGTTTCTGCAATATTGACTCCATTTATGTCAATCTACATTTTTACACATCCTTGAACAGCTTGCACTTTTTTTTTCTGAACGCTAGAAGTGCTGTCAGTCTTTATTTACTTTCCACTGAAAGCACCGACTCTCTATAATAAAACTCAGAAACGATAGAACAGAAGCTTATTTAAAATGCTCCTGTGGACATAACCAAATAATATATATTTGGAGTTCTGAGTATCTGTCATTTTGAATATGTAGGTATTTCTTTCCCAGGTAACAAAAACTGAGGACTTGCTTCTCAGTGTGCAGGGGCACACAGCCCATTGCAAGCAATACTGACCTGCTAATTAAAATTTTTTATCGTAAGAAACTAAGCACTTAGTCCTTCCATTTCAAAATCTAGTGAGATTTTGAACAAGTCGTTCACAGTTTAGAGGATGAGAGCAAAAACCATATCGATGTCTCCAGTTGTCCTTCAAAGGGTGTCCAACAACAAAGAGATCTTGTAGATCTTGAGACTGGTGGCAAATTTACCTTGATGAGAGATCAAGGAGGGATGAAAATCCCTTCCTTTCCTCAAGACCAGCATTACTTCTGATGGTTTCGGCACATGTCCCAGAATAATCTCTTCATACTGGGAATTGCAGATGATTCCTCTAGTAGAAAAATCAGAACAAGGGAAGCACTGGAAACACAAAGAAATTCCTACCTGCAGACAGTTCAAGGCAACTGTTTTTTTCATTTCTGAGACAGGAAAATCTGAAATTGAACACTATTAAGTTGCTTTCCAAATCTGAACATTCCTGAAGATTCCTTACTTCAGTCCATCTTCAGTACAGAACAGTGTGGTATCCAGCACAGTACAAATTATTTAGTCTCTAATGTCACCTGTTCATGAGTTTTGTTTTTTAAGTAAAAATTACCCCAAATAAAGGAATGTGTGCTCTGATTTACACAGTCAGGGAAAGAATATCTATTACAGGAAGTTTTCATTAAAAAAATTTAGTACAGGTCTTTTTGAATAGAAAAAAAGAGGTACATGATCCTAAGTAAGTCTGGAAAGCTATCTAGTCATACTGAATAAAACTTACATCCAAAACATTATGACAGGAGCTTTATTTTTTTTTCTTTTTCTGGAAAAAGGACTTCTGGCTAACTCATACATCAAAGTGAAGAGTCAGTAACAGGGATAAGGTTACCATGACTGTTTTCATATTTTAAAATGCCCATCTTGTCTGTTCCTGATACACCATAGAGATTATGCCTCTATGTCTGTGAAATGCTGTGAAGGTGAATATATATTCAGTATATTTATTACAGAACACTTTACCCTGTCTGCATATAAATAATACCCACTCTTACCAATGACAAATTAAACATCAAAGATGCTTTTCTAGATTATCAGATACATTGATTTGTACTCTCCTATATTTATAACAGACTTCAAGCACATCTATAGCAACGAAATAAGTTGTTACTGCCTTCCAGCATTTTTCTGAGAAAACCAGGTTTAGTGGGTAGCAATACTACTTATTTCAAGATAAACCTCTATTTTGTATTTCTCAGATTACTCCAACTAACTTCCTCAGGCCCCTTTTCAACAAAAGAGCTTCAAGACACATGCCAAGTATGGAGGAAACACACCAAGCCTGAGGCAGCTCCTTCCCTACTCTACCCTTTCAAGCTACGATCATTCCTTCAAAAGGCTGTTGTGTTATTACTGAAGAAGAAACAGCAGGAAATGTCACATTTTGTTCTAATAAAAAGTAATCATCAGTTAATAAACAATTGGCAGAAGTAAATCAAGCCAAAATATGAAGAACTGTTACACTCATTTAAATTCAGAAAGTTTGCATGTTAGAAATTGAATATTTTTTTCTTATGTACTATAGGCTTTCCTCCCTAAAACAAGATTTGACTTGAAATATATCTTCTAGTGGAAAAATAGGAGGGCATAAACTACCTTTTCAGGTAAGAATAAAGCATCTCTTCTCTTTTTGTTCACTTAATAATTACTGAGCAGGATCTCTAGCCAGGGTATTAAAGTCCCCACCTGAATGGTCTCTTCTTACAGAGTTTGAAGTTACAGTGCCAACTTCCAGAAAAATGCAATACCTACCAGGGATCATTAAACTTTTCTACCGCTACCTTCAATCAGGAAACATTACTTGGAACAAGATCTGGAATTTGGGCATTTCATGTACCCACTGAGAGCGTTAACTATTTAAAAAACAATGTTTTAGGAGAATAAAATGTCATCCTAAGAAAACTTGTTTCTAAAGAAAGTTTTGGCAGGACACACACATTCAGTCTGACTTAATTCACCCACGGTTCTGACATAAATTTCCCCTCCAGGAAAAATTTACCCTTCATCATTTTGATGGTTTTATTTTAGTTTACCTGACACTGACTCTCCTTCATCTGTTTCATGTTCTTATCCCAGAAACCACTTGGAACAAGAATCTTATCAGCTTCTGATTACAATACTCAAGGCATATCAAGGATTCATCTCAATATATGAAATAATTTTTTTTACAGATCATTCACTGGAAAAACCTCTCCAGGACCTTGGTATAGTCCCTGTCACCGAAAGTTTCCAAGACACGATTGGATTGCTGTATTATCTCATCCAGGCTGTCTTTCTCATGAAAGGTTGTATTGGATGATCTTTAGGCTTACCTTCCAACCTCAGATGTCTTGTAGTTCTATGTTCCTATGATTCCAAATTCAGAGGTGCTGTCTCTGGACTGGAGGATGTGATCTGACCCAGGCTCTACCAGATTTTATGTGATTGCTCTGTTAGACCTGATACTATATTTCTTTATAGTTAATTATTCCAAGTTAGTTCTTAACAGAGCTCCCATTCTCAGAACGGGATATAATGGTATTGAGTATATGCATTAGATAGATTAGAGTATGCAGATCTCTTAATATTCTGGATTATTGTTTTAAACCCTAAACTAATGGATATATGGGTAATGTCATTTCTTTAATATTATTTTGAGTATTTTGTTGTAAATCTCTGACTTGAAAGAAGTTAATTTTGAGTTAGTTACCTTGAGAATGATGAATACATAATCTTAATGATTAGCCACACACATTTGTTTTGAAGACTCTGAGGTGTATAAATTATGGAGTAGATTACTAACTTTTGCAACCTAACTCTGAAGCATTTTTTTTTCCAACAGATATTCCATTATACAGGAACTATAGTATACTATTTCTTTGTTTGTGTCTTTTTGAAGCACTTAAATGAAGTATAAAGTACTCACCTCATCACCATTGTATTTTTCTGGAAGTTGGTACTGCACCTTCAAACTCTGTCAGAGGAGAGCATTCAGATGGAGACTTTAATACCCTGGCTAGAGATCCTGCTCAGTGCATTTATTAAAAAAAAAAAAAAAAAAAAAAAAAAAAAAAAAAAAAAAAAAAAAAAAAAAAAAAAAAAAAAAAAAAAAAAACAAAAAAAAACATGTTTCAATACAAAGCTCTGTATGTGGACCACTACTGTAGAAAATCGATCCAGACAAAACACTAAAATAAATACATGAACTAAGAAAATAATTGCACAATTGATATGACTTCTAAAACCTAGGAATTGTTTCACATGAGATCTTATGTTATAAACCACTGTATATTCAAAAACTGTGAAAAAAAAAAAAGCAGAATATTTCATTACAGTTCAGCTGCTTGCCTTAATTTTGAAAAGAGGAGGCAAGGCCTTTTCACTGTATGCAGTCACTCAACAAAAAATCATTGGAATTATTCTGAACTTGCATACCTGCAAGATAAGTAAAATTCATATCAAAATATCTAAATACTGCAGAACTGTAGGAAACTGATAAAAAAATAAATGTGCAGAAATAATTTATCAATCTCTTGGTAACAGAAAGTCATCTGGCTTCATTAAATACTTCACCGAGAAAATATGTTAATTTTCAAACTAATTCAAGCTTTTAAAAATTATTTTTCAGTTTATTTAATAATTTTAAGGCTGACTTTTTTAATATCCTTTTTTTGTACTAGTCTTCTGTGTCATGTAATGCATGTTAGTCTCAAACTTCTGAGACCAACAAATAGTTCAAATAATGTTACATTCACTTAATGAAGATAATCTCAGCAAATGAGACAATACATTCTGCAGTGACATACAATGCACTTCTAAAGCTTTGTTTGTGGCAAGTGTCATGTTTCCTGTGATACAGTCCAATTTTTTTTTTTCAGCAGATTCATATCAAGTACTGTGGGGTGTTTGAGGGACCCAGTGACAGAAGTATTCTCCACATCCATTCTATCTTTCTCTAGCCTTGTTTGATCATTATTTCACAGCCTCATCTGATATGTGATACAATTCCACCACCATTTTATCTGCTCATCTGCTGATTGCTTTCCTGACACTTTGCCCTCCAGTAATACCAGCTCTGATTGTTATCCCATCTTTTGCTAAAATAGAAAAAGAGTTTCAGTTTTGTCTCTCCGATGTGTATATTGAATGTCGATTGTACACCAGCTGTTCAAGTATCTACCCACTAGCAGTTCCAAACTTTGGCTATGACAGACGAGCAGGTTTTAAAAGGAAAAGACATAAAAAAGATTATTGGAGCATAGTCTATCAGGCACGCGA
Source organism: Myiozetetes cayanensis (assembly GCF_022539395.1). Taxonomy (NCBI): domain Eukaryota; kingdom Metazoa; phylum Chordata; class Aves; order Passeriformes; family Tyrannidae; genus Myiozetetes; species Myiozetetes cayanensis. The sequence continues at coordinate 74,856,836 of NW_026086604.1, read as the reverse complement.
ATTGTAGACCAAATAATATCTATATATTCTTCATAGAGTTCTTTTCATATGGATCCTCTATCAAGTGGTTTGACAGACAACCAAGACACAAATAAATAGAGAAATAAATTTGAAGGTTGCGGTATATTCTTAATGAGGGAAAAAATTCTCTCTTAACTACAGTGGTGTTCTAGCAGCAATTTAAATGAGTTATGTCACCTACCTAGTGACCAAAGTAGAGAATGAAAATACTCAGAAGATTGCAGAGATGAAGGTTTCCTCTGAAAGTGTGAATAAAATCTGGCCACATAAACCAGAAGTTCCTCACATGTGGAACTGATTTGACCCACTGGCTGTGGCAGGGTAGAAATGAACATTGTGCAGGCACTACTGGCTACATTTTTGACACTGTTTAACACATACTACTGTGCTGAGATCACTTTCAAAATGTGCAGCTGAATGAATTTCCCTTACCTATTGACACCTGTGGAGCTATACACATGTGGAACTGGTTGGATTTCTTGTTGCAGTGCTCAAAAAGTACTTGAAAGGAAAGATCCATGACACCCATCCAGCACTACTCAACCCAGTTATGAAGCTAGTATGAACAGAATAGACATAATGTAGATTTTAATTTCAATTAAAAACAAACAAACAAAACATAGCCAAAACAACAAACTGCCTCTCTCCTTCAGTAACATGAAATGTTACTTCAGTAACATTATCAACTCTCATAAGCTGCCCATAGATTTGGGTTTTCTTTATGGTTTCAGACAGGAATTGGCATTTCAGTTTGCAATGTCATGAAGATCCAGAAAAGTGTACTGAGTATCTTTCTGAAATAATAAGGACAAGAATGGCAGATGGAGCTTAATAAGTCATGCTTATGCTTTCAGGATATAATGAGGGATATTAAGACAATTATAACGTTGCAGAAATTAATGCAACAATTCTTGTAGCATTCTGGAACATTTGCATGATAATCTATTAACTGTCCAAATCTTAAACTTTAATATTTTTTAATTCTTTCTTTCTCAGAACAACAAAATACCAGAATCTTTTTGTTTCCAAATTAAAAAAGAAAAAAATATCTCTTACCTTTATGTGAAATATCTGGATATTACTACATTAAATACTATCTAAAGTACTGCTTTTGATGCACTGTGTAATCAGAGATCTTTTATTTTTATTATTTTGAAATATATTGTTTCACAACAATCAATCTGGAAGTAACTACATGTAACAAGTAGAACAAAGTAAGAGGTTTCCCAGGAGATTTTTACAGAATGTATTGCTTCTATTAAGCCTATTTTCACTGAGATATTATTTAGAATCTCTGTATTTTAACTTATCCAAAATTAACATATTTATTTCAGGTCATAGGTTTCATTAGGAACACTAAGAAATACCTATTTCCTTTTACAATTTTGTTCAGGTCCTCATGATGCACTCTTCCAAGTGGGATTCCTATGATATGCCTCAGAAAGTTTGTTCAAACAGAGATTTCTAGGAGGCAAAAAGAACAGGGATATCTGACACCTTGTATGGTATTTCTTAAAGCAAACAATAAGTACAAGAAGATGCTTAAAGTTAACCTGAGTAGAATATCTTCCTCATAATGTCCTCTTTCCCCCCTAGATGAGGAAAGAATTAGGAATAAAAGAAAAAAAAATACTTTAGTAATAAGAAATTAGGAATATTTTAAAGTAATCAATTTTATGGACAGTTATTTTCCCTTAGAGAAAATACAGAAAAAATCAGTGCTTATCTACTGGCAGCTCTAATTTTGCACGAAAATGAACTTTTAGAAACAGAAATAGAAGGGAATATTATAAATAAAATTAAATGTTGAAATTTTATTCCACTCAGGAGAAAAAATAAAACATAAATATATCTGCAAAGACTATTGAAAAGATGACTCTAGATAAGAAATGAAATCTTTTCTGTCAGATCAAGGAAGTATGTTTTTATCCTCTATTAAATTTATTTTACATAATGCATGGAAAGATGAACAGAAGTGAGTAGAAGACAGTGTTTTGTCTGAAACACACTTGAGAACTTCTGCAAAAGTATTATATAACTGTCTTCCCACATTTTATTTCTGAAGTGGTCCATAACTGTTTTCATATTATTGCTACTGTTTTGTAGCTATCTCTAATGCATCATTACCTTCATGTGAAATTGTCTTGAAAGCATACATTTCATATAATTGCAACATGTTAGTAATAAATTTGGTTTATATACTTCAGATGTACTTCTGTCTGTGTCATCAGTGCCTTTTTTTGCACTCACAACATCATCTCGTTCATTCTGGACTCCTTTTTGGACATCACAGCAAGGAGTAAGTATTTAGAGTTTTAAATTAAATTACCACACATGTCATAATTTGGAGATGTATTAAAACATACATGAAATCTCACAGAGAAGAAAAAAATCTAAACACAGAATTTTGAAGGTTGCATAACAGTTTGTTTTCCTTAGTTAAAATGTTTTCTCTGCTTGCTTGGCAATAATGAAGACAATTAGTATTGAAATGCTGCATTATATTCTGTAAAATGAGAACTGCTGTATTTTTTTCTCCCAATAGTTACATATTGGAGACAGAGTGGCAATAAAGCACCTTTATAAAAGTGCTTTATAAAGCACCTTTTAAACTTACTGTAAGTGTGAAAAGAGGTATGAACATTGTCTATGAATAAGTCTGTGACATTATGGAAAGTTTTAGCACACCTGTTACATTGTGCAAAAATACATTATCTGGTATTCTTCCCACGACTGTGTCCCCACCACCTTAAATGTCACCAGGGAAAAAAACCTTCCTCCCCAGGACCTCACACTATCTCCTACTCTCCTAGTCTCTCATCTCTCACAGGAGACAAATTTGCTGTGGCCAAGAGGTCTTCCAGCTGTGATTCCTGACACAAATACAGCTGAGGGAGATAAATCAAGTGGTGGGAAGACACCTTCAGGGAGGGATTAAATGCATGATTTTACAACTAGAATAAGAGATTTCAGAGGCCTGGTAGTGTGGCAATAGGTTTGTCTGGTTCCAAAGGCATTTTTTGCAGAAGGACAAGTGACATTCTTAAAGCAAATTTAACTATAAAATCCAGAGCACCCTTTAGAGTAAATTATTATTTTTTTCTGAGGTATTTTTTGACCTTTTCTTGTTCACTGCTTTCTAAAATTGTAATTGAATGATGGACCTAACCTCTACTCACAAGTGTGTAGCTTTCCCTCCCAGTATTTTGTGTTGTAGAAATCTCATAAAATGCACATCTTATAAATCTTATATTTTCTGCTATTTCTTATAATGTTTATAGAGTTGAAAAAAACTTCACTGATACAAAAAATTACAAAAGCAGAGTAAGCATTATTTAAAGGTATTTCATTTATATTTCATGAATAATTTATATGCATTTTTATAAACAAAAGAGGCACAGTCCATATTAAATAAAGTTTTTTAAATTTCAGAATATAACTATAAAGTAAAAATTTATATTAAATTATACTTGTCAACCAACCTTGGTGAGTTGTATAATTATTGTCTTACTAAATATGCAAGTTTCTATATTACCAATACACAGACCTCGGTCTGTTTCCACAATACAGTTTTTTAGATGTAATTTTAATGAGCAGGTTTGCTGAACTGTAGAGCACTATCAACAGTACAGGAAAGGTTGCATACAGATAATGTAAGAATACCATCAGTACCAGTTTCCTTCCTCCTCTACCATCCCTTCCCCTTGCTCACACCTAACACCCAAACAAGTTTTGTGCCTGCAAAAGGAAAAGCAATTATAGAGAAGTATTATATGCTATATGGGGAATTCAGAATGTACTCATTATAGTTAGTATCAGAATGGTTGAGACAAAAGCAATAAATATGACAATCCACACTGCAACTCTTCCCACCACCAACTGTATGTTTCAAGCTCAGATATCCTCCTGCAGGCAATAAAGCAAGTACTACAATTTTTGATAATACACATTAACTTTATGTACTATAAATATATGCACTGTCTTCCCCTTCTGAACTTGCAGTTTATTTAATGGCAGACCACTGGTTTTGCTTATCAAACTGTAGTGGTGTGTTCTTCTGTTTAGAGAATTACAGACCTGGGCTTCAGTTACTTCAGCTTGGTCTTTCGTGACCTAAAATGTGTGATTTCTTCCACTTAATTTTAAAGTATTACTGTTGAACAATTTATCTTTTCTGGTCCTTCATTAAATTATCTGTAGTTTTTTAAAAGCACAGAGGCGAAGTGGGTTTCATTCTTGCAATACGTGGTTTTAAGGCATCCTTATGAACATTCAATATAAACTTGTCTGACAGTTTCAAACTTTATTATGTGATAACAAGCTGAGAACAGCACCAGTATTGAGGTTTAATCCCAGCTGGTAACTAAGCACCACGGAGCCACTCACCTTTCCTGATGGGATGGGTGAGAAAATCAGAAAAATGAGAAAATTCATGTGTTGAGACAAAAACAAATTAATAAGTAAAACAAAAGCTACACACACAAGCAAAGTAAAACAAAGAATTCACTTCCCATGGGCAGGCAGGTGTTCAGCTATCCCCAGGAAAGCAGGGCTCCATCACACACAACAGTGATTTGGGAAGACAAATACCATCACTCCAAATGTTCTTCTCTTCCTTTATCTTCCCCACGATTTATATGTGAAGCATGATGTTACATGGTATGTTTGGTCAGTTTAGTTTAGCTGTCCTGGCTGTGTCCCCTCCCAACAGCTTGTGCACTCTCAGCCTCCTTACTTTCACGGCAGCATGAGAAGCAGAAAAGGCCTTGATTCTGTGTAATCACTGCTCATCAGCAAAGAAAACATCCCGTGTTATCAATGCCGTTCCCATCACAAATACAAAGCATGGCCCCATCCTAGCTACTATGAAGGAAATTAACTGTACCCCAGGCAAAACCAGCACATTCAGAAACATGGGTATCAGCAAAAGACGGATTCCATTTAGAGTCTGTACAGAATCTAAAGTCATGAGCAGAAGTTCTGTTGTTATTGTTGCAAATACAATAGATATTTACTAACCATCAACTGCCTGTAGTGCAAACACTGCCTTCATTCTTCTTTTATCATTTCCTGTCATTTCTATTGTTTTACTCAGCCATGTTCTGAATCTGATTTTCACAAATTTAGCAGAGTGAAACAATGTAAAAGCTTCATAAAGAGAGTTTTTGTTGAACTCAGAAACAGATGGAAGCAAGCAAACAATAACAATGTCAATACGTCAACAAATTATATGTTGTCTCTTGAGACAATCCCTCTGGGCTCAAATTCATTACCTTTACTTACACTGAATAATTACACAGATTTAACTTCATGAGAGGCTACATACAAAGTAGGGTATTAAATGCCACTAATGAATGTAGAATCAGGCCCACTGACAGAAACAGGAATGCAATCATTGCTCCGTGCAAGATTTGCTGAAACGAGCCAAATACTGGTATTCTGAATGTACAATCTCTGTTCATACACTTGAACTTTACTGGTAACCAATTTTAAATTTTACTTGCATACTGACTATTCAGCTCATGTACTTTGTGAATTATGTATGTTGCTTAAATCCACTTGAAACTGTAAAGCCTTTGTGACATGATGATGGGAAACAAAATGCCTATAATAGATTTTACACATCTGTCTTTTATTAACAAGACACAGGTTTCATTATATATGTGAAGTCTCCAAGATTAGGTGACTCAATTAGGAGAACCTTGGTTTTGATTCATTGTATCAACAATAATCAATAATAATATCATCAGTTTGCAACATTTTGTAATAGAATGGTTATTAAAGTAATTATAAAATATATTGACGTTTTTACAAATGGAAAGTTCTTATGAAAGCTACTGTGTCCAAACTAAGATGGCTCTTCCAAGAATATCGAAACATCACCCAAGCATGAAGAGAAGGAATAACGAGAGGTAAATCTTAAATGTAGTTGAATTTGGCAGTGGAAGTGATTGACAAGAAAAGCCTCTATTATCATGTTGCCAAGCCAAAGATAGAGTGTAAAAATATGTTCCTACAGGTAGACAACTTTATGACAAAGGCCACAGAAATAGAACAGGTTCTTTCTAGGTTCTTCATCTCTGTCTTTACTCATAAACCTCTCCTTGGGCTCCCAGGCCTCAGCCTTAAGGCAGTGTGGCACAGAGGAAACATAACCCATAGGAGAAGAATGAAATAGGGACCACATAAACAAACTGAACACCTACAAGCCCTTGAGACCCACTGGTTTGTACCCAAGATGGTTAGAAATGCTGGGTGATACCATTGTGAAGTCTTGCTCAAAAGGAAAGTTTCTTTAGGATTGGGAAGAAAAATTTCTACAAGATTTTCTACAAGAAAATCAAGAAGAATCTGGGCAACTATGTATAGTTGTCCTGACCTTAGACCTGGGGAAAGTAATACATCAAATTTTCTTGGAAACCATATACAATGATAAGAAGGACTAGAAGTTGATTGAGAATAGTCGGTGTGGTCCCCTACCCCAGCCACAAAAAAACAAGTCAAGGTCCCACATTTAAGACCCTCTCTGTCCTACCCCAAAGAAACCACATTTTTTTTTCTCTAAGTATTACTCTCTCTGTATAAATATATATTTTTTTTTTGCTTTCTTCTGAAAACTAGGATGTGTTAAATTTATAAGCTGATGCTGCTATGTGTAAAGTCTATAGATATTGGACATAGTCCAGTTTACACCAGTGTAACTAAAAGACTTGGGGTTTTTATGGTGATGGATTTTTGTTTACAGTTCAAAAGGGAAAATATAATTTGATTTGCAGGGTTTGAAATGATTTATGTAGAATTTTCTGGCTGCTGTAATCAAAACTGAAGAACTTATATTATGATCTGTACACAGTGATCTAAGATCCCATTTATAAGCCTAATATTACGTATAATAGAATACTGAACCATCAATCAAGAAATTGAGACACTGATGACTAAATTATACAAAATGTGAAAGATTCATGACTCAACTGCTTTTTAGGGTACTGTAAATATCAGAGAATTCAGCCTACACTGATGAAAGTTCATAAATTCAGTTTACAAACAGAGAGTCATGTGGAAAAGAGAAATGTAATATGAGTAAGACATTTCTTTCCTCAGAAACATGATTTTCCTATTTCATATTTTAACCAAGAATGCATTTCATGACACAAATACTGAACTGAACAGCACAAGATTGAAAAAAATCTATTTTAATAGAAGATATTTTTCTATTTGCACTAGGAATTAAAAATTAGTTGTCTCAAAGTTACATACCCTGAACATCAGCTTTGCCTTCTGGTACGTTATGGGCAAATCAAAGGCCAAACCGTACTGACACACACTTCTTATAAATTGTAATTCAAAGGAATTCTGACAGCCTAACTAGTCTTTAATAATCTAACTACTCTTTAATTAATTTATAGCCTTGCTAATAGCTATTGTTTTTCCTGGACTGAAAAATAGTTCTTTATGTAGCAGCAAAATGTAGTATTTCAGGGTTTAATAATATGACTTCAGGGTCACTGATTTTTCATTTTTTCTACCTTTTCCCTTCCTCTGAAAGTTTACTCTGTGAGGCAAGTGCTATTGATTCCTATGTGTTGGTAGAGGGAGGCTTGGCATTGAAGCAGAACTTCTACATGATTCTGTAAGATAAAGAACAATGAAAGGTTACTGACAGTGGCAAGTATAGCTGAACCACAGAAAAGTTGTATGAAATCTTTGCTGGAAGTTCTATCACGGGACTGAGTGGGGGGCTGATACTGACATTCAATGGGTCATCATATTGAATTGTCTACAAATGTAGCTTGACTTCTGTCACGTAGAAAACTATGAGAATGGATATCAACCTTCTTCCACCCCCATCTGATTATGGGAAATCACTTTGTAATAGGAAAATGTTAATTAAGTCAGTCTCAGATTCTTTTGTTTAATTCTTTCTTTAGTATTTCAACCACACATTCTCAAATTCCAAAAAAAATAAGAAAAATGTTAAATGGGAAGCATAAGACAATTTTCCCTCTAACATTTTTTACTAAGAAAATTAATATTAGAAATCTGTCAGGGTTTTAACTTTGTTTTCTCTGCATTAAGGGTATTATTGGTATATTCTCAAGTGGAAATGCAATGTTACATGTTAGACTGCTGTAAAGAATCAGTGTTGGAATAATGGAATAAATTCTTATTCTTTTACTACTGGTATCTTAAATTACATTTTATTTGGCAGTTCTCCAACAACAGAGAGTTCTTAGATGATCTGTTATGCCATGCCCTCTTATTATAAAAGACAAATAAGAAACTGCAACCCCAAGGGTAAATGAAAGCAATTTCTAATAAGATATCATATTTATTTAATAAAGTCATGGTTATAACCCTATCTAGCATAGTATTAATATTTTACTATGCCTAATAGAACATGAAAAGTTCTGCAATATTATTAAGAATTTCTTTATAAAATTCATGTATAAAAATGTTTTTCATTTTCAAATGACTTATGTATGATGTTTGAATAGACTAAGTTGTGTCACTAGGAGTAAACGTGAGACATGATTTTAATGACAAAATGTTAATATCATTACAAAAATTAATTGGGTAATGCAACTTGTTTACTTCATTTGCTGCTGGCAAATGTTTACTTTTTCAGAAACAACATGAATACTAACATATTACTTTTGATGATCTATTTCTAAAATATTGAGTCATTTTTGATGGTATTTCTCTGAGAGTAATAGACCCTGCAGCTGTTTCCTCTTAAGTTAAATACTAAATATTTACATTCCTTGATTCTCTCAAACTTATATTTTCACACACATAGTAAATTAGTTTCAAGACATAGACAGAATAAAAAATATAAAACTTGTTGAATCAAGGATACCTGTCAGCCTTTGATAGGGGCACCCAGGTGGTCTTGTGATTACATAGCAGAACACAGAAGATATTTCAGATTGACTGCTCATCCAGAGCTATCATATACTCATTGTGGAATATTCCTAGAAGACTGCCTTTCCTTCAGCTGTGACAAAACCTGACACTGAAAGTCATACAAAATATAAGCATGATTTTTGTAGTATATTTGACATACATTAAAACATAATGCAAAGTCATGTTACAATTTCAATTCTATTCTTTGAAATAAATAAAATCCAAGCCAATTAATTCTTTCACCAGGATATCCAATCATTGTGGAAAAAATCCACGATTACTAATTAGAGGAGAAAGATTTTCTTTTTCCCTTGGAGTTTATTGTTACAATCATTATTATGTTTTTTCAACACAATTTTTAGACATACAAAGTTACTCAGTACAGTTGCATTTCTCTCTAACAAATACAGTGAGACAGTCATGTTCATCAGGTATGACACGTAACAAGTCTTTTTTTCCCCTGCTGTGCAGCTTGATAGAAGCAACATTATAATCAACTACATAAACATATAATTATGTTCTATTATCTTCAATTCTGTTGTAGGAACCTTCTTACATCTCTTTGTTAACATGAAAAAATATTCATGTTAAACTACAGTTAACAAAGAAAAAAATACTGATTTAAGCATAACCTGTGTTCTGCTTTAAATGTAATCTTTATTTTTTAACAGAAAAGCAAATCAGATGTTTTTAAAGATGATTTTATTTTAGGTTTTAATTTAATTAAATACTTGTGTTTATATAAGGTAAATAAACATATCCAGATGTATTGTGACTTTTTCAATGGATGCTGAGAAACTGTAAGGGCCTTTCACTGACTAGAGGTCAAAGAAAGTCAAAGATAGTGATGGTATCCCTGAGATATAAAAAAAGCCTACAAGACACAAGAAAATGTGGGGAAAAAATTTCAATGTTTTCATAAATCCTATATCCTAAAATTACTGTGGTTCAATTAACTTTTAATACACCTTAAATTCTTTCCTCTTGAAGGAGAATAAAGTTAGAGGAGTAAAGATGAAGTGTACTGGCAAAAATATGTGTGGTATATGAAAGGCAACAACACCAACCTTGAAAATAAAGTTACAGAATGAAGATTTAACAATCAGATTCTAAACCAGTTCTACACCATGAATGACTGTGAGTCTATACTTTTCAAATTATTAACTAGTTAAATGCAAACACTGACATTTCATTCTTAGAATAATGACTGATATAAAAATTGTTGTACCAAAATGTCATATCACTTCCTTAAAAAAAAGAAGACACTAAAACTAATGTCTTTCTAAATAAACAAGAACCCTGAATATATTTGAAGGATATACTGTGAAGTTAATTTTGTTAATAATACTTTGGTAAGGCTCAACTATTTATTTATCTAAACTGTGGAAGAAAAATCTCAGACATACAATTACAGAAAAAAAGACTAGATTCCAAGGGTCCAAGAAAAGACCGACTTTTCTAGCCATACTCAACTTTCATGTATGAAAAACATTTAAGAGCACTTTTGTAATTATAAGTTCCTCCCTACTGATACGTGGGTCTGCCAAAGGTGCAGCCAGTGAAGAATGCAAAACAAAAGATTCACATAAATCTCACAGAAAGAATGGTAAGTAAAATAAGTGCTTTAGGATCTCTGTATTTTAACCGTAACCAGACCCTAAGGAAATCTTTCAGATCATAAGCATTCATATCTTCATATTTCTTTTTACTTTTTTTCTGCAACAGAAGAAATTTTCCCAAAGAGGCAGTCAGAGGAAATATAAGCAATTCTCAAGTGAGAGTCATATTCTGTTCCCTGGACATATGAACTGTGCTTTTATTTATCTCTCTTCAAACATAATTTTGAACTATCCCACATGGTTTCTAACACATATTTACATAAACAACAGTTAGAGCTGTGAAAACAGCAAAGCTCAAAATAGATTTTACCTGTTCCAACTATCTGACATTTAGGAATCCATTTGAAACTAACTACCTAAAACACCCTTTTCCAGCCAAGAAAAGTATTTCTCAGAGATATTTGATGTCCAGGATAAGTAGAAAAATTCTTTGTCTGAAGTTGCCATTTATTCTCACCTAAAGGAAGATTTAGGTATTTCAATTACTCGTGAGTAAATTTTAGAATAGTCATCAAAATTTTAGGTGAGATAAATGGTAGGCTTTGAATGTGGTGTCAAAGGGTTGATGTCTTTTTAAAAAAGACAAACAAACAAAAAAGGATCCTGTATTCATCTTCTCTCTGCTTCACAACTGAGTCTATCTGCGGAATGCTCATCCTTTACACAGATTTTTTTTTTTAAATACATTGCAGTATACCTAAAGCTCTGCATGTGACTCCAAAACTAGCAAAAGAAACTCATCTGCCACACCTTTGCATTGCAAAATATTGTCTGCTAAGGTATTAACTCACTTGAAGAGATTGATCCTGGTAAACTTTCCTGGACCTAAAATTAGGAAATTACATTCTAGCATAGCGTATTCCTACTAAAAATCAAATATTAAATATCTTCAGTTTTTTGGAGCCCACAAAATGAAGCTCATATGGAAGTACAAACTAGAAGAAGATGCTATCACACATGACAACTGCTGGCAATGACATGGTGATACATTGCTTTACAGACTTTTTTAGTCTGTCAGTTTATTTCTGGATGAACACAAGGCATTGACCAACCAGGTTCAACTCACAAATTACATATTCTTACAGGTCCATAGCAAACTTCAACATGTATAATATCTCATAAAATCAAATGTCAACAACATTGAAATATGCTTTCTGAACAGAAAGTTTAGATTTTTCTTGCTTTTCTGTTTCTTGAGCGGGATAACATTTTAGGTATTGTAACACATACTGTACTGTACAATTACATATTGTAACACATAACTGCCGTTATGTTTTGTTTAACATTTTAACTTAAATACAAGTGACACAAAAGGCTACGGTATAGTTATGTATGTCTTCATTAGTAATGACATATGTTTAAACATTTTTCTCATGAAACATGTTCTTCATTAACTATATTTTTTACATAAGAGGACGAACATCTGTTCTTTTCTTCTGCAATATACATAGTTGCATGGCAACTGAGACATTACTGCCCCTCAGTAACTATGCTTGGTAATCTATTTAAAAATGATCTCATGCCAAAAATTGACTGAAACATTAGCCTGCTGTCACATACATTATCGACTGTTGAGAAAGAACGTTATCTTCTTCCTGTTCTATTTTCCTGTTAACTTTACTGCTATGCAACTAAACACATAGTCTAGAAAATTCTTCATTTTAATACACCCTTCCTTCTAGGAACAGCCAGACTACCAGTTTAAATCTTAGAATAAAGAAAAAATTTTAATTCTCTCAGTTTTTTCAGAAACAATGCATTAACAGATCCTTACTTATAGTGCCACAGAAAATATTTTTCTACACATACAAAAACACAGAGCACTTTAACTAGTTAATAGATCCTGATCAGTGCATTAGCTGAATAGCATGTAGTCAAAACAGATCTCTGTTCTTTAAAACAAAAGCTATTCTCTATGCTCTGTTAGGTTTTGGAGAGCACAACTTAGCCCATCTTAGACAAGAGTTGTAACATGACATACTCCATTCTGCAGACTGTGAAAATTTACTTGCTCGCAGTACTTTTATGTCATAAAGACCTATGTAGGCAGTGACATAGTGCAGAATGAATGAATAATTAATCAAAACATTGAAAAAATGGGACACGAGGTTTTTTCAGTGGAGGGAGATAACAGTAGCATCTCATCAGTAGGATCTCTGAGGTAATCTGTGCAATGCAACATATTGCCAAAAGGGGTGAATAATAAAGTGACAAGTTTTGTTATTGATACTAAGCTACTAAATCAAGATCAAGAGAAGAACTTCAAAAGTTCTAATACTTACAGGTTAAATTAACTGTAAATAAATGTAAATTCTGTACATTGGAAAATGTTACATATGACTGACAGCTCAGATGAAAATTTGAAACTATAATAGATGCAAAATGTTGGCTTACTACTAAAAAGATATCAACTATAAGCAATTTAAAGCTAGAAACTGTTGAGAAAGAAAAAGGAAAAAAGGGGATTTGTGACACACTATGAATCCATGGTTCAGTAGTATCCTGATTACAGTGTGCAGTTATGGGTACTGATCCCCTCCATCTGAAAAAGGATTCAAAGGAATTTCTGAAGATGTACAGATAAAGGATTACAAGAAGGACTTGAAATGGTTTCTGTGCACTGAACAGTGGAAATGGAGGAACAGATGACTAAAGGAGATATGAAAGAGATCTTCATGGTCATGAGGGACAGTGAAAAAAGTAGAAATCCATTTTTCACTGTCTCTTACAGAAAAAGAATTAGGTGATATCAGATGAAACTAATGGATGTCTGTTACAAACAAAAGTCTTCAGATGATGGATAAGTAATCTGGAAAACAGCCAAAGGGGACTGAAGGCAACAAATGCTTGTAAGGATGGAAAAAGTAATTTGATTTTTCCTCCAAGGATTTGTTCATTGAGGGCTACTACATACAAGGATGCATACTCCGGTATGTATCATGCATCCTTACTCTGTTCTTATATTCTCCCTTTGACACGTGTGTTTGACACACCTAATGTCATGAACAAAACAGACTCAACATGGGGAAAATTATTTTAATTTATCGGAAATTAAAAATAGCCAGACAGTGAGAAACAAAGACAAAGCTAAAACTCCTTTCTGTCCTTTTCTTCCCAGACTGAAAACTACATAAAACTCGATAATATGAAAATAGCATTACTATATATTTGCCAATTTGAGGATGGAGGGCCTTAAATCTCTTCTTTTGGTTTGTGGCTTTTGCAGAATAGCAGGGATAAAAGCAGAAACACTTTCTAATCTTTAGTTAGGAGAAGTAAATAAATGCCTGTTTGAAAAGACACCCCACTGATATTAATTACGTGGCATTTAAAGAAAGCTTGACATATTTCACAGTAGAAATACAAAGCTAAAAAGCCCATAGAAATTTTCAGCTGCTTGCAGTAGTATTCCCCAATTACATTCTCACTAATACTACAGGAACAGAATGAAGGGGGGCAGGAAACAAAAACATGCTTACTGAAAAGTGTATCTTAGCGTAGCCATGGTGGTTTCAACAGGCTGGCAGGGTAACTATAGTCCCAAGTACTAGAGAAAACCATTTCAAAGTTATAAAGTGAGAGTTACCTTGTCTTCCCCCTTGATCTTTACATCTGCACAGTCACACTCACAAGCAATACCCTGGGCTTCCTATTCACTGTCTCAGTTCCTATCTACCATGCATGAAATGAATGCAGAAAAGGGAAGGGAGAAACACGGCTGACACACTATACTGTTTTCTCCTTTGTGACCATAGAGGCTTCCGTAGCCATGGACCTTACCAGTGCAGAGCACAAGCTCCATAGTTAGTCCTGTACTTTTAGCAAAATCAGTTTAGATATGAAGAACATGCTTCCATGCTGAAGAACTTGCTACCTGTCTTTTAAGTGAACATGGATTAATCTCATCACTTGCTCAGTCTGGATTTGATTGAACACTGGCACATTTGTTCATCAACTGAATGAGGAATCCTTTGACTGGGTTTTGACCTGAAATCTGAGGCAAATCTGTTTGTTTACTTATCTGAAGCTGATTAATGTCATTATTGATTGCTGCAGTTTGTTTACGATGGCTACAATGTCACAGGTTAATTTTACTTGCTGTGGTCTTAACACTATATCTCCTAAATTATTGACTTTTGTGCATGCTACTCCTTCATTTTGCTTACTCACAGTAATAAATCTTCAACTTTGTTTAAAAAGAAGTAGTACAGCTCTGCTTAAGTGACTTAAATGTCACACCAAGGGAAAAAGCCTGCAACTGCATCAAATCTTTACCCCAAAGTAACGTTACTTTCTAGTATCCTTAGTACTTTGTTCCCTTCAAAAGTTGTAGTTTGCTTTATGACAAACAGTTAACTTCCATGATACTTACATGACTGTTGTAATAGAAAAGCCTTGTCAAGTTCACCACATTTCTCAAAAAAACCCTCTAGCCTGATCAACAACTTCCGTTTTATTTGAGTATTACTTGATATTCACGAGGACCCCATGGTAAGAAACTTTCTGCTCGATAAGAGTCCTATCACAAAGTTTGTTACACTCAAAACCCATATTATGGGGATAGGCAAACATACCTCTTGGAGCTGATATCACTAAGCTAAGACAATCCTGCATTAAACAAAGCTGGATTCTGCACGTCTGTAAAACCCTATTTTTATTTCAATAAAAGTTGCAAGGGGTGAGGAAAAAGAAACATCAAAATTTGCAATTAAATCCAGAGAACTGGGGGAACCTCCACCTCCACAATTAAATATCATCATTCAATAGTAGAACAATACTGTTTCATATTTGATCACCCAGTGCTTAATGTAAAAAAATATAGATATTTTTCAGGGCCACAAAACTAAATAATCCTTATTTTTAAATTGTTCTTGAAGCAATAAATGTTTGCAGCCAATTAGGTACTTAAAACATTCAACAGTTCCAGTGTGCATATTACAAAGTATTATAACCTTTTGATTTCAATACAACTGTGTTATTTTGAGATTTTTTCAGACATTTTTTTCTGTCCTTAAGGGAAACTAGGCATCTTACTGTACTTGTAGATAATATATGCAAGCCTGATGCATATATGTCATGAACATCATTGCTTTTAAATGCAATTCTGACTTCTCTATATTCAGAAAACGTGTCTCTACACATAACTTAAGAAAATTATGTAAAGACTTCCCATGGTTTATATTGTCATATAAGTTCAAGAGTCACCACAATGAGTAGTTAACATAATGTATATGTACAAATGCCTGCACTCAGAAAGTGATATTAATGCAGATTTTCACTGGACAGAGTAAAAAGCTGCAACGTTGTAAAAAATTAATATGTAAATATTTTACCTAACACATCGATTTGACAAGCTGTCGGGAAAAGTCTCCCATGGAGATGTATTTAAAGTTCACACTGAAATAAAAACATAAAGTCCATTTTAAGGTTTGTCTTCTTGACCTAAAAAAGTCAAAGGGTAGAAAAATTAGAACATCCACAGAAAGTATACAGTATGATCATCTGAAAGTAGAGTAAGATTTATTTGAGCCAGGCATCTGTGTCTCATGGCAGGAGGCCTCTCCAACAGCAGGCCCAAAGCCCCAGAGCTGGGCTGGATCACAGATGGTCTGGAGCACAGGCAGTCAGACCAAGGGCCCTCAACAACTCCTTATGGGTCCTGACCACGAAGGAGCAAATATGGGTTGAATAAAGAGTTTCTGTTCACAACCTCTTCATGCTGAGAAAGACAGTTTTCTGTTTTGTAGCAGCTTTCCTCCCAGTTTTCCTATTCAAAAAGCTGAATATGAAAGCAATCACTTTCAAAAAGTACAGAAGTTTTGAAGATGTACTGAAAAGATTCAAGGACAATGACAATTGACAAGGACAATGTCACTGAGTTGTAGAACCAGTTTTTTAAAGATTCAAATGATTGTTTAAAAATCTGATTATATTCTACAGAGGGACTGAGAAGAAATGAGTTGATGCTGGCTATAAAGAGAATGACCAGTGTGGGAGAAAAAAAAAAGTATGCTACTGTGCAAATGATATGAGGTAAATAATTAAACACACTGATTTTCTTTCAGAAGTATTGTGGAAGAAATAAAGCCATATCTACCACATCTTCTGATTTAGAGGCAAAACAGAAAGTTTTCAAATTTGTATGGCAATTGAACAAGCAATATTCAGGGCACTGAGATGAGAAAAAGTAGTATGACAGCTTTCCTTTAAGCTGCTATTTTACCTGCCTCATAAGTCAGTGCAAATTGTCTCAGATAAATAATCTCCATAGATGTTTGTTTGACTATACTCACATACTCAAATGGGAGAGTACCTTCACTCATTTTCCATATATATATATTTCATATCAGTTTTTTTCCAAATGCATATTTTCTTTCTAGAAAAGTCATCCAGTTGGTTACACAAAAGTTAGAAACTTCAATTCACCATATTAATCCAGCACTAGGGTGATTTCATTAGGTATTGCAATTTATTGGAATACAGTACTCTCTAAAAAAAAAAAAAAAAAAAAAAAGCTTTTCTAATATTTAACATTTTTCATGACCCCATTTAAATTTAACAACAAAAATTTATTTAAGAACAGGTCATGTCACCTGCCTGCCAAAGATCTCATTTCCTCCAGTTTAAGTAGAGGTTTCAAATTTTGTTTTCCTTATTTTAGAGTTCAAAACTTGCTATGAATTCTTATCTTCTCAAATGCCTTGAAATCCATTTAACAGTGCATCTGAACCTCTTGGCAGATTTCATAAAGCAATTTTAGTTATGGGAATGAGAAAATGAATAGTGTAGAGTGGGGAACATTGTACCATAAAACCACAGATCTTCTGCAGGGATTTAAACTGCTGAACATTACTTATTCCTGGACAAAATTTTAGAGGAACAGAATAAAAGCGAATGCATCCTAAAGTTCATTGATGGCAATTTTAATAATTTAAGACACAGCATGGTCACACCTGAAAGAAACAGCACTAGTATCCTCAACACTCAAGTTTTAACATTGTATTTAAATATCTGGTGTTTCCAGGGTAGTTTAGTCAGGCTCTTGAGGGCACCACCAATCCCTTCTGTCCCTGTTTGGCTTGTCCTGGGGCACCACTCCACCCCTGTCCATGACTCAGGGCCCCATCTCATCTCGGCCCTTAGAATCAAATAGGTCCTTTTTTGATCCATGTTGGGGCGCTGAAGGGTCCAGCACCCTGGAGCCTCTCCCGGGTGGGTGATGGCATGGCCTGACAGCCAGGGCCTGTCTCATCCCCAGGCATCCACAGGGCAGCCAGGGGTACCAGGTCCCAGCCCTTGCATTGGGCACCTCCCTGGGGACAGGGACAGGCTGAGGGTGGGCTGGGACTTGGGCCAGCGGGTGTTCCTGTCTCAGGAGAGCCCGTGGTTGGGCAGGGCAGGGCTGTGGGGAGCTGCAGTCCGGCCCTGCTGCTCCAGGGTCACTGGGGAGGGGTCACAGCCCCAGGGAGCTGATGTGGGGTTCTGAGCTGTGGGCAGGGTGAGGAGAGCCCGGGGGGCTGGGCAGGGATAGGGAAGGCTTGCAGTGCCCTTGGGGCAGTGACCTGTTGTGCAACAAACAATAATGGATGAAGGGTTGGACTTGATGATCTCAGAAGTCATTTCCAAACCAGCTGATGCTATGATTCTCCAGGAGTGGTTAGAGAAGCAGTCCTTTAAGACTTTGAAATCCCCCCTGGAGTCAGTTCCTCCTTCAAGGAGTGAAGCAGATTGCTACTGAAATTACTGTCTAAATTACAATGCAGTCAGGAGCTGAGAACAATGCCTGTTATTGACATTATGTATGACTTTCTACACATTTGGTCTATAGTTCAGTAAATTAAAATCTGCTGCCACTAGAAGGAAGCACAAGGCTCTATACTGCCCTAACAACTCAGGTGTCAGGACCTGTCTGTAATATTTTGGCATGTGGTAGTGTTATTGTAACTGGACTAATAAAAAATCTGTCTGTATTTTCATTAGACTGTTAACATGTTAGTTTGCTAACAGGAAATTGCTGGCTCCTCATGTCAGTTTTGTCCACAAGATTCTGAATTTATCAAATGCAATTGACTTTCTTGGGAACTCTAATTTTTAAATTTAGTGTAAAGACACCACTGAATCTGAGCATGAGTGCAAAGGCTGACATCCAGCCAGCCTAACAGATTACATTTAGACACGTCACATGGTAGTCATCTTAAAATACCTGTCCAAATGCATATTGTAAATCTATAGTCAAGATTTTTGTTTTTGTTAGGGATTAAAACAAAATAATTTTTTAAACCATCTGTCTGGGTTTTAGAAGTCTCCTGAATGCAATAAAATAAGCATTCATTAGAACTATATTTCCTGAAAAATACTTAAGATATTCAGTTAGATAAGATATTGAAAAACTTTTTTTTTTTCCAGGTTTCATAATTCGTATTTCAGTGTAAGAGTTTTACTGAAATTCCTGTATGTTCACATTAACGTAAAAAATATAAATATTTCAGGAGTAAACAATTAAAATCTTCAGCACCTTCCTCGTCACCTTGATAACTCACTTTGATAAGAAGCATACAACAATCGGTCAGCCCTAGAGTGACATCTAGAGTTCAGAAAGATACACAAGAGAAGCAAAATTTACATCCACTCGTCCAGCTTTAACTAGGAAACAGGGGTTTCAAGATCAAGAAATCAAGAGCAGCTGTGAAATGATCAGGTCTGAAGAAAGAAGGCATCTGATGAAGCAACCTTTTCGGATAGAAATTAATAGAAAGGACAGCTTGAGCAGGGATGCAAAAGACAATACAATTATTGTGAGACAACAAAACTTTGCATCATCCCTGTAGATAAAATTCCATCATATTGTGATTGTACATTCTACAATATTTGCTTCAATGATAATAAATGGAAAAAAGAATTTTAACCCCAAAGAACAAAGTTCTATTTTTACCTTCTAAATTGTAATAATTAAATGATATTTTATGGAATAGATGTGTTTTCAACTCATCAAAGTAAGCTAACACCAGGAAATTAAAAAATGTAGTAGACTTTTCTGAATGAGGAAAACTTTTAATATTGGCTTTTATCATAGTAAAAAAAATAACTCCACCCTATTGATCAGATCAATGTTATCATTGGCTTATTTGTTCTGATGGTATTTCTTGCACTTCATATATGACATTTTAACTCTGAAGACTTCATTAACAGAATAAAACTTAGTCATATTCAATGGATTAGTATGCTGACAGTCAGAAGAGTTGAAAAGTTCCTTAGAATGGTCACTACAAGATAAGATGTGCTGGTTATAAGACAATTTGTGACCTGTTTAGACACAATAATGAGTGATAATCAATTTGGAAATGTGAGTCTATTATAAGTCAACTAACTTTGAAATATGATTCAGAAATTATTTGTTTCAATAATGTGAGGTTGTGAACAGTCAGTGCAGTGCTTTAATTTTAGGAGATTGATAATCTCTTTACGTGTTAGAACAGCTGCAGGAAAAATGACCAGGACCCATCAAAAGACTTCTGTAAGAAAAAAAAATCCATAAATTTTCCTTTAAGAAGATTCTTTGCCTTGCTGTTAATGCTTTCAATTTTATTAGTCTTTCAATATCTAGAAATGCAAAATTATGACTTTTGTGTACCAATGATGTTTTCTATGCACAAGGATTTTCAGAAGGATATGAGAAGGAAGAAATAATTTCAAAAGGCACAAGAAAAGATAGGAGGAAGAACAGGGGAAGTACCGCAATAAATAACACATTTGCAATAGACTTACTGTCTCTGTCAGAGACGAACAGATGGTTTAAAAAGATTTAAATATTGTGGACATGACAGGTTTATTTTTACTGAACACAAGCAGAAGATAAAGCCAGTCTGAGTGAAGGTGAAATGAAAAAACTAATGCATGATAACTACTTTGTGTCATTTTAACATCTTGGCATATAAATGTCTGTGTGTCCTATCAGTCAGAACAGATACAGGGTTCATTCATTAACTTGTGCTCCAGACTAAATTAGATAGGTTGCTACAATTATCATCTTTAAAACCAACCAAAAAAAAATCTGTATGGAAGAAAATATTTATATTTCTACAGTGATGACAGAGACAACGGGTACAAACTGAAATACAGAAAATTCTTTTGAAACATGAGAAACAGCCTTTTAATTGTGAAGGTGATTAAACACTTTAACTGGTTGTCCTATGAACCCAACTAGACACAGTTCTGCACAACTAGACCTAGTTAATCCTATTTTCAGCAGAGGTCCCTTCCAACCTGACTCTATGACTTTCTGACATAAAATTGGACAGGGTAATGTTTTAGTCAGATAAACATTTCCAAAAACTGTTATGTATGTTTAAGTATGTAACCTTTACTTCTCGGATTTAGGAAGGGTGCATGAAAAATAGTCCATCCAATAATCAAATTAACCAAGTGTGTCTTTCAACAACTGCATTTTTAGAGGATGTTAATTCAGATGTTTCTCTGGATACCTAGATGTATTAAATGACTTTTCAAGCTATTTTTTTTAAGTCCAGTTGGGGTTCATGCTCCCAGAAGAGTGGTGAGAACACATAAATGATTTATTTTAATAGGATCTGTTTGGCACAGATATAAAAAGATATTTTTGAGGTATTGCTCAGTACTATTCCTGCAAGATACAGTCCCTGGGCTAAATGAGTAGTACTCCAGAGAAGCTGAAATCCACTTTACACAGCTAAATGCTTGGAAATGGTATCTTTCTATAAAAAGCACATACAGTCATGCGTTTCCAACAACCCAAGATGTATTCTATGTCTGTGTAGAGGAAATTCAGTTAAATAGATACTACTGAATTCAACATAAAATCATGTGGGACTAGGGCAGCCCTACATTTCAGTGGAGAAAAATAGCTACTGCTAAAAACCTGCAGAGAAAACACACAGGAAAGCATTTTATGAAAAGTCTATGAAGAAGATTGATGATTTCTTTTCTTTGGGTTATTCTAGTTGGCTTTGTTGTGGTTTTTATTTATTTATTTTTAGCTTAACCTATTTTTAAAAAAATTACAATTATGATTTGTCTTGAAAGCTATCAAAACACACACTCATGATGATCAAGAATATTTTTTGGCTAGAATAAAACTACAAAAACATGTAGTTAACAATTTATTTGATTTATAGAGATCATATTTTACTCAGAGAAACATTTTTTTTCCAGTTCTAGTGAGGTAACTATATGAAGTCTCAGGTTCTGCTGTATTATGAACAAGTAATGTCAGTTTTCCACCAATTATTACTAATCTGTTTGTTAATTTTTAATGTAACCAGTGTATTCCAACAGATAATCATTTGCCTAAGAGAATTAATGATCATTAACACTGTAATTACATATTTCAGTAACATTTATATTCCAGTGACACTGATAAGCATACATTTCCTACCCTTGTGTTATATATAAAGTACTTTTTAAGCCTTAGAAAAAAATAGAGTAGGTTTATTACTTTGTTTCTGGTACTATATATTACCTTATATTATTAAATCATAGTGAAAGACTGAAATATACAGCAGGCTGTCCACAGATGTTTTTGAATCAGTCATATCAAGCACTAAGTGGCAAGGGGGAAAAAAAGATACACAGTCATACTAAAGATCACAATTCTCTTCATAAATAAGACAGTAAACTGGTGATTAATATTTTTCAGGAAGTTCTCCCCCATTTTTTTAGTTCAATGTAGAAAAGCAAGAAGAAAAGTGTAAACAGCAGCCAAAAGTTGAACAGTTTGTGTTCCTACTAGAATCTGGATCAAGTACAAGAGCTTTATACCAGCTCTGGTTTCCTTGTGTATTGTAAAGTAAATGTTGAAAAAACTGTTGACATACCTTGCCTGGTCAGCCTGATAACTTTCTACTATGAAATGAATCATTCAATAGGATGAAAGCAGTAGAAGTTCATTATATAGATTTTAACAAGACTTTGATACAGTCTCCAATTGCTATTGGAGGATTCTTACAGTCTGGGCCCACATTTTTCAAAGCACCTCGTTCTCAGGCAGGTGTCCCACACTGGTTCCATTACTCACCACTCTCTCCATACTGCTAATTAGATTCATGCCAGCAGTATGGGCAAAGACAATTCTAAGACTTGTCAGACCACAGCATGAGGATTCAGTCCAGTTTAGTACTCACCACACCAACAAGGACCTTACCAAGCTACAGCAAATGCCTAAGACGCCCAGGTGAGCAGGCAGATAGAACACAGAATACACGAGGCAAGGCTGCACAGCTGATTTGAGTCTCTCTGGAGAAGAAAGGCCAGTGGAGCCACATCCTACTCTCTTCAGCTGTGTTTCAGCATTCAGAGAACATAGCCAGACTCTTCTCACAGCTTCACACCGAAGTCACAAGAAGCCAGAAAAGATGCTCAGGTGACATCTGTAACCAATGGAACACAAAGAACCAGCTGGATCTCCTGGTGACAACATGACAAAAGACAGGGAAAAACCCATGGCCCACAAAGGTTTCTTTTCCCTCAGCTGTTGCTGGAACAGTCTGCCCTTGGGCTGCCAGGTGCCTGCACCTGGTAGCAGAGCTGAGGTGAGCAAGAAGCCTGGACTTCCTACCTTGAAAGGACATTCAACTCAAAAACTTCTAGATGCTCTGATATCAGAGCAATACCCAATCTGGTATGATTAAAAAATGTACATCTCTTCTAATGAGTTATTAGTTAGAAGTAAGGTCTGCAAATATTAGTTTTCAGACGTGACATGGTAAAACATATCAGTTGTATGCATATAATTTGTAAGACTGTAGTGAATGTTAATTGGTAAAGCAGTAGTTGGCCTGTAAAGGATAAATCTAGGCATTTTTCTATGTGTGATCAAGACACCAAGTTTTTTCCCCAGTTTTCATTGAATTACACTAAATTTTGATCTCTTTTGTAGTAAGAAAGCAGATCTCTCAAGCACAACACAGATGAAATACCAGACAGAAGTTTCACGTTAAAGTTATATTCTAATACCACATTAAATGCACATAAATCCAGTAAAACCAAGTTGTAAACAACTTAAACCTTAGATAGCTATAGCAGTCCATCCCAAACAAATTTCAGCATTCATGAGGACAATCAGCTGAGTATTTGCCCTGTTTCTTATTTGCCAGGAAAAAAAAGCAGAGTTCAGTTACCTCATGTGTGTCAAACAGAGAGACTGTAGTACAGTTTTGTTGATTTGTAATTCTCCTTTAACAGGACACATCTTTATCAGCACTGATTTATACAAAGCATTTGTGTTGTGCTTTTGAATATTATTCTGCATCTGTTATGCCAGTCATACATAAAGTCAAATAAGCCTTTGTTTGATTCAAAACAACTTCCATTGAAAGATATATAAGCTTTGCCTGCACAAAGACTTACACTGTTAACAACAAATAGAAGTGAGAAGTGAATGTTATTTCTTCGTGTGAATATCTTTTTGTAAAATCTGTGCCTTCAGCTAGTCATTGTACACAAAGGCCACAAGATGGTAGTCTTGCCTTGAAAAGTTATATGCTTACTTTTTTTTAACCTAAATAAGGAGTTGGCTGTCTCCTTTGTGACACCAGGGATTTTCAGTTCCTACCCAATTTCTCTGACATAGCTTCTCATGTGAAAGTGAAATTAAAGGGGGTTTAAATCTCAGCTCAGTCTTCATCATGAAAGAGTGATACATTTCTAGGAAAATTAAGAAAGGTCATAGATGAGTACTAACTTAAAAAATTAGAAAACTAGTGCAGTTAACAAATAACAGTTGTTTTAAGTGGGGTAAAACATTTACTTACCAGAAAATCATTGTAATCATTCTTGTGATAAAAATAACTATGGTGGATTATCTGTAGTAATAAACTACTTCAGCTTGCATAGTACTAAAAATATACTAAGCATCAACAATTTTTAAAATCCAGGAAAGGTTTACAAAGGTTTGATATAATCAAGGGCTTAATTGGAGAATTATAGTACCAGTTTTCCAGATCCATAACTTATTCTAGAAGTTGCTGGTTCAAACTAGATACAGTAGGTAATTTCTTGCTTCAACTATAAGTTTATTCAGTTTTAGACAAGGAAAGGTGGGGCTTAAAAAACATTGTTTGAAGTAAATATATGAAGCCAATGTTTACATCTGTATCCTAAACTAGCCCCCTAAAGGTAGATGGGTTTTGAAGGGGGAAACCGATAAATAAACATCCATGAGAGTTGGGTTTCTGTTCTGGTTCTTAATTCCTCAAAGCTGATCTAGCACTTTGAGCTGAAAGAAAAGTTTATTTTGTTTGCCAGAAGTGGTAGTACACTCCATGATGAACAGTTATTTCAAGAACTCGGTGAAAGAATGAACCGGGTTTTCTCCTAGAAATCCTGTGATACACTTAGTTCATTGAAATGTAGACAGATGAATCATCAGGTGCACAGCTTTTCTTGACAAATCTTGTGTTGCATCTAACGTAGACTTCAGCAACCATTCTGTACATCCTTTGCCCTCATCTCTTTATATCATATTTTACTTTTGATCCTATCATTGATGACCTTGTTAAAAAACTCAAATTTTTTCATGTATTCAGGTTTTCATAATAATCATCACAATAAGTATTGCCAGATTATTTTTTTTCCAACTGGTAAACTTTCAGTATTTGAAATAAAAAAATTTAAATACTTTCAAGTAATACTGGAAAAAGCATGTTTTACATTTCAGATGAGAAATAAGAGAACTTTTGGATTGCTAGTGGTCTACAGCTATCTATGATATCAGAAGTATTAATTATTCTGTCACACTGAGTTGATATGGTTAGAAAGGATTTCAAATTCCGTAGTGTCCAAGAGCTTCTGTCAATGAAAACGCTCTTTTCTCAGTACTCTAAGCTAGGAATGAACCAAAGGCTCAAAAAGCTAGCACAGCTTTGTGGAATTAGGAGATTTAAGTAGCTAGCTACAGGATATAGCAACAGAATTTATTCTTATATCAGTTTATTAAATTTTAAGCAAATGTTTTGGGTTTACCAGGAGATTTGTGGTCTGGTTCTCTGTCTCCCCTTCCAAGAGTTTTGCACAAAAACTACTTTTCAGCAAATAATATATTTCAGAAGCAAACTAACATGAATTCACTCAACAACCCTCTGGAGTTATTTCATCATGAATATTCTGGGAGCTATAAATTAAACCAAGTAATTATGGAATAATTTTACACAACAATAAGACTATGTATAATTCCTTTAGGAAAAGCTATTTTATGTGTCAATAATTATTATACCCTATCCCCCAGGAAATTAGACTTAGTGTGACTTTTCTAAGAAAAATATAGCAAATGTTACAAATAGCAAAAAGAAGTGTAGTAGGGCTTTTATCATCCTTTAAATCAAAAAAGAGAATAAAATAGTTTTTGTATGCAAGAGATATCTTCTCCTAATTTACTTTATGCATAGCTGCTCTCATCTTCTTTACCTCTCTCTCCACAAATAAATAGTTAAATAGCAAAGTTTTAATAAGTTTCAGCCAAAATTTACTACTTTTTTGGGTTCCTGCTGGAATACACTCACTAACACATGCAACCAGATGTCTGATAATTTGATGTCAAAAGATCAATTAAGCAGAAATTACACTTTGTTTTTTATCAGTCTCCTGACTTAGAGAAGTAGAGATACTACAAACACTTCTGTAAATGTAGTAGCTAAGCAAAAACTTTTACATTCTGAAGCTTTCCGAGACCAGCATATGTTACAGAAAAACAAAATGAGCTTTTTTTTTCCATTTTTAATGCCACAAACCAAGAGTGGTTGTTTGGAAGACAACCAAATTACTTGGTGTTCACCATCGAATGTAATCCCAAACATTCCACATTCTCTTCCTGACAGCAATATTCAGCATCATAACAATTCAGAAAATTCATCAATGGAGTTAAGCTGCTCAACACAGAATATTTCAAATCATATATAAGAGCTATAAAGAAAATGGAATATATGGAGTTTATAGCACAACAGTTATTATATTCAGCGTTATATGTCTGATGAACTCTAGAGAAATACTGATAGTTGCTGAAAAATATACCCAATCTTTAACATGATTCTGATAACACAGTGTAGTAGGAACTCCACAACTAAAACTGGAAGCCAGTGCAAAAATCTTGTAATTTGTCTCCTACACTTAAGAAATTTCTAAAACAGTGCTCATTGAGACATAGGTCCCTAGAAAAAATATGGAATCAAAGGGAAACATAGGTTGGTGTTAAGAAATTATGTCTGGAAGTCATTGTGTCCAAACTTTGACTTCAAGGTCAGACCATGTTGCTTTGGATTTGCCCAAATCTCCAATAATGACAATTTCTTCTTATTGTAAAAATATTTTTCCTCACTTCCATCTAGACTTTTATTTGATGTCATTTATGACTATGCTTTTCATCCTTCCACAGTGTGCCTATGAGAATAGTCTGATTTTTTTTCATAATCCTTCTTAAGGTATTTGAAGACAGCAAACAGAAATCTCCTTAGCCTTCTCTTCTAAGGCTAAATAAATTCAGTTCCCTCAGCCACTAAAACCAGGAGGTAGGCAGGAATCCTTGCTTTCTCTGAGCCCTGAATCTGGCTGTAGGCATTAAACACTGCCTTTGAGGGGCTATAGCACCCAATATCGGCTCTGCACTAACCCAGCTGAAGGTCATGACTGTCATCTCTAAATAGCTGTCTCATTCAAGATGACTGGATCTTCTATCAGCTTCAAGTAACATTTACATTGAAGACCATTTATGTAGAGATTGATACAGAGAGTATCTTGCATACACCATCTGTGAAGTATAGAACTCTGAGATGACAGGCTGTTTTGCAGAGAATATCTTTAATTTTTATTATTACTGTATTTCTGTGACATTTTAAAGAAATTTTTGCCTCTTTTAGTCAGTAATATGGCCAGAGGACAAAAACCTGTCTTACTAGAAAAAATCTCTCCTGAATGAATCTCTTGGCCATTGCAGTTTAGTCACACAGCCACTGGATGCCACTGCTAGCAATGACTTTTTTTCATATGTAAATATTTAAATGCTTTCTCTTTGCTGACTAGCTTTTGACTTTTTCACCAGTGATCACAAAATGACAGGTTTAGACTCTTTGACAAATAAGAAGGGGGGTCACCAGAACTTGGACTTCCAGCAGGAAGACTTTTGCTAGTGTGGGAGCCTTGATGACACCTCGGAGGCAGTCCTGAGGGGCAAAAGAGTGCAGGAAGGCTAACCATTTTTCAGGAAGAAAACCCTATAGGTGCAGGAGCAGGACATTCCTGTGTGCTGAAAGATGAACCATGAAGGAATACCAGCCTAGCTAAACAGAGAAGTTTGACTAAAATTCAGGAAAATTAGGAGAGTTTATAACCTTTGGAAGACTGGGCAGGCAACTCAGGAGGACTAAAAGGATGTCGTGAGGTTACGCAGAGAGAAAATTAGACAGATCAAAGCCCACCTAGAATTTAATCTGGCTACTGCCATCAGCACAGTTTTATGACAGTCAGTTCCTGCTTAACGAACCTGATCTCCTTCTATGACAAGGTGACCTGCCTAGTGGGTGAGGGAAAGGCTAAGTATATTGTCTAGCTGGATTTCAGTAAAGCCTTTGACACCTTTTCCTACAGCATTCTCCTGGGGAAACTCTGCTCATAACTTGGATAGGTGTACTGTTGGCTAGCTGAAAAACTGGCTGGATGACCAAGCCCAGAGTGTTGATGAATGGAGTTATATCCTGTTGGTGGCCAGTCACAAGTGGTGTTCCCCAGGGCTCAGTATTTGGACCATCCCTGTTCCGTATCTTTATCAGGGATGTGGACAAGTGGATCAACTGCACTCTCAGTAAGTTCACAGATAACACCAAGTTTGTTGGGAGTGTTGACCTGCTGGAGGGTACGAAGGCTCTGCAGAGGGATCTGGACAGGTTCTATTGATGGATCAAGGCCAGTATTTTGAGGCTTAACATGGTAAAGTGCTGGGTCCTGCCCTTGGGTCACAACTGATTTCAAAAATTTATTATAGCAGAAATGTCATCTCTAGAGTAAGACTGAATACATCTACTAAATAGATTTTGCTAGCTAACTTCTGATCAAATGGTCAACATTCAACTAAAAAAACTATCCACAACTGCTTGTGGAATAACCAATATGCAGAAATTCCCTCAAAATTACACTGCAAATCTTGTGAAGTTACAGCCTTGTTAGCAAACACTACTCAGGCTTATAAATGATTCTGTTCTGTTCCAGTCAGTAGTCTTCAACCGTAGCATCATTTATATCACAATGAGTCCTGAAAAAATGAAGAAAAAACACCTTATTATCTCAGATGTACAAGTATATCAACATAGCCTACTAAATAAATGTTCTATTACATTTACCATGGAAAAATATTTGTTAAGAATCAAAAAGCTTCTAAAATTAATGTGTAATATCTAACTGCTCTTAATCTAAAGATTCACTGATAAATATGGATAAAATAAAGAGTCAGACACCTACACTAACAAGAATCTAAGCTCCATCAGAGAACAAAACCCAATTTACCATCCTACATTTCAAGAGCAAATTACCATAGGAAAAGAAACTAGTGGTTTGGAGAACTACTGGTCAGGCAGGTTATGTAGCTATTTTGACTCGTGAATTGTAGTATTCTGAGGAAACCAAGATTATAAACCACCATTGTACGATGGAGTAGCAACAAATATAAAAACAGGGTGTAAATAAATTTGAAAGAGCATGAGACTAAAATGCAAATAGAACTTATTGGGTACTTTTTCCCCCTTTTCTATGCATAAAATTTTAGGATAGGAATGGTATAACTTCTTCAAGGTAGCAGAAGAGAGTAGGTACTAAGTAAAATAACAAGAGCTAGTGAGAAAATGTCCTGGTATTTTATTCTCAAGCATGTCACAATTTCCAGGTCAAACTGATTCAGAGAACCAAGGTCAAAACTCTTACAACTGAAGATATCATTCTTCACATAAACTGGAGAAACGTGGGAAGATGCAAGTGTAGAAGTTCCTATATTAATTTATTTGGAGATTAACTGCAGTCTTTATTGCTGCTAACGAGTGTTTGTCTTATAAGGTGCTCAAAAGCTAGGTGAAAGTGAATCAAAGCCCCATTAAGCACATCCTTCAGTTCACAGAAACACCAGGCAAGAATTCTTCAGGGAATTTTTCTGAGAAAAATTAAAGGTCTGATACAGGAAAATCAGAATCTCACCACAGAGATTAAAGGCATAGTGAAGAAACTAAAGAAAAGTAGCAAAAGTATTTCCTGTACTGTACCGCACATGTATGTAGAATTAATTTGTTAAACACACCCCTTTCATAAGGTTTAAATTTAGTATTATAATTTAAAATTACAGAAAAAATTATGTGCTGTTGTGCTGTAGTCTTACCAATTTATTTATTTTACATCACTTGGAAAGTTTAGTACAAACTTTATATAGCTCTTTTTGACAGCTTGAAAGCTGGTGCTAAAAGACAATAAAAATATTTACTGTTTTACAGTGTTATAATAAATAAACCCACTGATAAAGCCAAATATGCTTACTTTCTCTATCCAACTTCTTTGAAAAATTCAAAGAAAACATCAAACTTTTTTTCCTGAAAAAAAATCTTTCTTTAGTTTGTAATTATACACATGTGGATTCTTGCTTGTTCTTTTTCCCATACAAACCAAGTCAGGCGTAAAGAGACTAGTAGGTTGCACCTCGACTCTGTCCAACCAGGGATCAAGATCATAATAGATGTGCAGGAAATAAGAGCTATTAATATAAACCATACTTATTCAAGCTTTCATTCACGTTTCACTCTTTAAAAATTTTCTTTCCTTCATGTCAGCCTCAGTAAGCTTTTTAGTAAAGAGACAACCAAACTTCTGTTATGAGACAGTGCAGATGTTACCTGGAAACAGAATACAGGGCATAACAAACTCCAGACTTGTAGGGATTTTAAAAAAATATCCTAAATTTTCCTTTAGGCTCATTAGATATCTATATTAAATACATTTTCCCTCTCCCTTTCTAGCCTACATACCTATTCTTCAAGGAATATCACACACACATCCTTGGGTCTCCAGTTAACTATGCTCATAGCAACAGGCAATACTGTGCCGCTTCAAAAACATGTTCAGATAATTTAATTAGGTTTTATATCCATTTGGACCTTTAACTGCTGAATTCATAAAATACTTGCTAACTGAAGGTGTCCTTACGGTTTGGGGTTTTTTTCTTCACACATTGTAGAACAGCTAATTTGCACATGTAGCTGTGTTTAACTCTCAAAAGCTCATGCATGCCTGACCTCCTATAAATGAGAACACACTCTCAGAATATGTCTAGAAGAAGTCAACCACTTTTGAGAAACCAACATAGAGGTTTATAGATTTTTTCTTTGGTGTTAGTTGGCTTTCTGTGTGTTACACAGACTTTTAAGTGATGATTCCACTTCTTTGTTTCTTAGCTATATGCAAGATGGTCCAATTTCAAACTGTAAAATTAAATCCCAGATAGAGTAGTTCTGTTATTAAAAACTTTAATTTATTTCTAGAATATCATGTCTTTTAAATTTAGTTATTTTTTTCCTTCTAATTTACATCCCCTTTCCCAACTTCTGTTTGTTCTCCTCTTCTCTTCTTCTTCTCTTGACAGATTTTGCTTAATTTCTGCAAAGGAGGAATATATGCTTAGAAAAGGGTACTCTTATATAATTGGTTTTTTCATTCTTTGGTTTTACTTTCTTAGGAGGATTTCTCTTAGGGCCTAACAACAGCAGAATTTTTTGCAAGAGGAAAAAAAAAGGCCAGAGGTGTGACAAATTCAACTTGACAAAAGAAACATTTCTGCTGGACTTCATAAATACTTTCCTCAATGATTTCTGATCTTCTTATGGTTGAATAACTCATATTTTAATAGATATTATCTCATTTTCTGGTGAGAAAATGCCTTACTCAGGCCATGAATTTCAAAGAAAGATTATACAACTGCAATGCATCTATACAGAGATATATCTCAGGGAGTTTGCTTTGGCTCCATTTCCTAAATAGGGACTGACTAATCTATTGTTAAATCTGTCCTAACTTATCTTCATAAACTGGGAGATGTCTCAGATTACTGCCAAGCCTTCAGATCTTATTTAGAAGCAGAACTTTCAGAGTTCCTGAAATTGTGGTTAAAATAGCTGGGGAGCTCCTTACCACATGAATTTCAACAAGAGATTTTCACTCATCCAGTTCCTCAGGATTTTTGGCTAGAATCAATACCAGCTTTACTAGTTTAGTGGTCAAAAGCAGTAATAATCTAAGTATAAGCCCATCGCTACCTCTCTTACCTAGGATCCTGGACATTGCCCAAGTATTCTGAGATCCATTACTTTTACAGTTCTTCAGTTTAACAGCTTGTCAAAATTGAAAGTTTTAAAACTAAGCTCCTTCCTAGTTAGAATTAAAAAAATCCCAGTATAATAATTGTAAATATTATCTGTGTTCTTCCCATAAATTAACAGTAATAGTATTTAGTGCTTCCATCTTTTTTAGCCTCACTGCAGGGACAAAAATATCGTTGCTATAATTTAATTTAGGGTTTTTTGCATTTTGCTTCTTGGATATTTAAGTATTTTTAAGTATTTATCTATTTAAAGTATTTAAATATAATCAGGCAAGATTAGGTAATAATTTAGTTTAGTTCAGTGATCATTTCACTTTTCTATATTAAACTGGAACCTAATACAGAATTATCTTGAGCGAGTTATGCTTGTGTCAGAAAAGCCTTTTCTGTTTAGAATGTCACAAGAAGCTAGAGCCTAAAATGTGCAACATTTCAATCCTTCATTGAAAACTTGTAACAACTTTCCTCCCAATTATTTGAAGTTCTGTCTATCTCTTTGTGTAACTTAGTGAGTTAGAAAAAATTCCAACCTATTTTACCATTTGTTTAATTAGAGCAGTCTTTATTGTACAGAAAACCCTACATATGATTATGTTATAAAGAGCAAGATGAGGATGTAGAAGACGCAAACTGAGATTAGTAGGAAGGCAGAAAGAATGGGCTGATATCTTAGCTGACTCAAATTTTACTATCTGAAAAATTAGGATCTGTGGATGATGAAATATAATATATATTACATAAAATTGCTTAATGAAAAAGGACAATAAGTATTTTTAAAAATTGATTCAGTTATGAGCCAGGATGAAATGAAGGTCTGACCTCACAGGGAATTCTCTAGAGTTGTGAACGTGTTAGATGACAAGGAACACAGAAGGAAGGCTAGAGGAGTAACCAAGTTCATACTGATGGTACCTCCTCAAGTTGAGTATAGTATAATATAATGCAGTACGTTTAAAAAACTAAGAAAATAAACAATTAAAAAAATAGAAGTGAACAAACCACAAGTGAGAATGGCCTTGTTAGATGAGGCAAAGCACCACATTCAAAGTGACTTGACCAGCTTCCAGAGCAGTGAAGATCAGGTCACCGTCATGCAGTCACGTAGATACAACCTGACCAATTTCAGCAAACAACGCAAGCATTTTTGAGGAAATGCTTTGAGTTTCTCCAGATTCTCCACTGCTTCTCCAAAAGCAATGTGTGTGTTTCTTAGCACACATTTCCTGTGTGTCAATGTCCAGCTCAAGAATTTCAAAATAACCTACTTTGAACACTTGGTTGGAATGGTTATATGAAATTCAGCTATGTGAAACAGTCAGTGCATGTTGCGTCTCTGGTTCTTTTGCTCAAAACAGGTGGAGAGCTTTCTTAAAAGAGAGGGGTTTATTTGAAAGAACAATTTATGTAACAAAAGAGGAAGGTTTAGTTAAAGCACGTGAAAATTTGCAGTCAAGGTTTGGTCTTTGTATCGAAACAAAGTAAGGAAACTATGAACAGAGTTATAGAACAGTTATGCTCAGCTCATTGCTCAGAAATTGTAATTCAACACAGATACAGTAGATGACATAAGTAATGCTTAAAAAATCTGAGAAGGGCATCCATTAACAAAATTGTAGAAAGGTGTTACGGTCTGAAGAGAAGAGAGATGCATTTACTGTCAATTGCTAAAGGAGAATGGATAGAGACCTCCTTTCAGAAAGTAAGGAAAACACTCTTGTGTTAAATAGTGTTCATATTTATATTATATATTGCTAGATTTAAATATTAAGAAAGAAAGGCCTGCAGGTCAACAGTGGGAACTGTTTGTAATACTTTAGAACAAGTGATGCTAATAAGAAATTTATATAAAATGTTAATAGGCATGCAAAGGAATAAAATTATGGAGCTGACCTAAGTCCAAAAAATATGGAATGTATAGTATTCACATGGAAGAAAAATGTTGCAAACATATCTTTTAAAGTGTATAACTGAGGTAAAAAAGTATTTTTAAAATTTTAAAATATTTAAACAAACCAGCTACAGTTTTATAGTTATATTGACAGCTTGTACATTTCTTCATTAGATTGTAAAGGTATCCCTGCAAGAAGCATAATTAAACATGTCACCTTTGCATTTATTTTCTTTCCAAGAATCTAGTAAAATTCTAAAGCTTGCAGAACTTAATGGCATGAAATACACCTCACATGGGGAGCTCACAAAGTCTGCCCTATGTATATTCAATCTGAGTATCAGGAGCAATATAAGCCATGTATCTCAGAGACATATCTTAACATGAGATCATCTCATTCAAAATTCTGAGCCTGTTTAAGTCATCTCAGGTATCTTGTTTTCCTCTATATGTCTCACAGGACAAGATTATGCAACATCATTTTACTATTACAAAATATTTAAAATTATACCTGTTGTTGGTTTCAGATTTCCATGTCAGCTAATGACAATTTTAAATATTTATGAAGTATTTTAGAGCTCAGCTAGACACAAACAAAGCTGTCAGTGCACTTAGGGCTTACAAAATCATTACTGCATCATGACATCAAAAGCAGTACATTGATAAACTATGAGTAGAAAAAAATCCATTGGCAAATTCCTCACTGGTAGATTATTTTATTTCTTAAATCTTTTATTTTCTTAAATCTTAAATCTTGAGTTTCAATACAAATGGTTCTGTTTCCAGTTACTTAGAAATCAGTAGCAAGAAAGTGAAACATTAGAAAAAATCTAAGTTTATTTTCACTACCCTCTGAAAATTATTCCCCAGTCCAAGAAGTATGTAATGTCCTTTAGTATTTTCTTGTCTCTAGTATCTTAATGTGACAGATTTTTGTAAGGTCCTTTCCAAAGAAAATTTTTTCTAACAGAAATTTACCAAGATAATTTGTTAATAACATAATTTAATACTAATAATATTTAGTAGTATTGTATGTGTTAATTTATATACACACATAAGAGAAAGATAAGAGGGAGAGGGAGATATACATGTTACTTTTGCTTCAGGTGCAGTTCAATCTCAACCTGCTATCACAGTTCTACAATGCTATTCATAGTCTTGATTTCTTTCCAATATTTACAGTAACAATGTACATACAATAATAATAGGGTATTATAAGTATACAGTGCTTATTTCTTGAGACGATAAGGTATAACCTTAGCACAATGTGCTCTTTTCCCTTCAGATGACTGTAAGCCATCTATTGATAACAGGGCTGTCAGAGCATCTCACAGAAAAGATTGAAAGATGAATTCATCACTAGATTCTGACGGGTTGCTAAAGGTTGATGTTTATGTACTTATCAGGAAATATCGCTTTCTCTTTTCAAAATAATATCATCCTACCTTATGAGTTTGTTTAACCATGTTGATAGCAATCAAATACAACCAAACAGAATATATGGAAACAATAATGTATCCCCTTAGAAAATATTATTAAAAAGAAAAATATTATGAGAGTATCACTGAAGAGTGGATTAATGCCAGGAGTGTCCATGTCAATAATCCAATCTATAGCATAAGCAACATTATCTCTAAAGAGTCAATATATATAACATTATGGTAAAATTGAAACAATGAAAAAGCCTTTGTCTTCCTTCTGTTTCATTTTAAGAAGCTTGGTCCTTCCCATTTGTGTTTTCCCCCTTCACTTTTTGTGTTGGTTTCTACTAGGACAGCTAGTTTTCTCCATAGTAGCTGGTATGGGCTATGTTTTGAATTTATGGGGAAACCAGCATTGAGAATTGAGGGATATTTTCCTTATCAGTGAGCAGTGCTTACATAGGGTCAAGGCCTTTTCTGCTTCTCACCCCACTCCACCACTGGAGAGTCTGGGAGAGCATAAGAGTTGGGAGGGGACAGAGCCAGGGCAGCTGAACCCAAATGAACACAGAGATACTCCACACCACTGATGTCATGCTTAGCGTACAAAGCTGGAGGAAGAAGGAGGAAGGAGGGGACACTCAGAGTGTTGATGCTTGTCTTCCCAAGTCATCATTACATGTGATGGAGCTCGGCTTTCCTGGGGATTGCTGAACCCATGCCTGCCCTTGAGAAGTACTGAATAAGATCCAGTTCTGCTTTGCTTGCATGTGTAGCTTTAACTTTCCCTATTAAACTGTCATTATCTCAACCCATGAGTTTTTTCTCTTTTGCTTTTCCACTTCTGTCCTCCATTCCACTGAGAAGAATGAGTGAGCAGCTCTGTGGGACTTAGTTTCAAGCTGGTGCTAAACCACCACAACCTTAAAAATTACCTGGATTTACTCTGTTTTGATCACTTCATTCATAGTATTTAACTTCATTCATAATATTTAACCTTTTAATACACTTAATAAGGCCATATGTATCAAAGGGAGCCTTTTGAAGATAGAGAAGAAGTTTGATTTCCAAAGATCACATGCCCAGATTTTTCTGAAATTCCAGTTCCTTCAAAGTTGTCATTCCACAAATGAAAATTTCCTGGATTTTTTTTTTATTTTTTTTTTTAATTTTCTTATTCTCCTGCCTGAATTTTACTTTTAAAATTTTATTCACTCTCTAGACAATTCTGAGTGTTTTATAAGTGTTCTTCATATATGTTCTTTGTGGAAATCTTCCATACTTTAAGCAAGGGAAGGTATTCATAACAATGACATCTATCATATGTGGCATAACCTCCACTTTCTGCATAAAGTCATCCTTCCTTTTTTTTTAAATAAGTGTCTGTGACTCTATCTTCTGACTGACCTGTCCTGTTGTCTTCATCCTTAAGTGTAAGATCAGGCCCTGCCCAACATCTCTGTTTGCTGCTGAACTCCCATTTGTCTCATCAAGGCTTTCGTTTCTTGTGCGCTGGCTGCTGCACTCAGTTTCTTTTCTCTTAAAGCTCAAATTTCACCTTGAGGCTTCACTTTAAATTAGTATAGCTGGTTTACCAAGCTAAATCGAAAAAGGGATTTTTCATCTTTGATGAAGATTTCTTCCCTTTCAGCCAGGCACCATGCTCTACCATGTAGTGTAGAACAGCCAAATCCAAATATTTGTGGAAGTTCTCTTCTAATAGTACTCGTTAGAGCTGGCTCCAAGGGATACAGTTTATTGTCCAGTAAGTTACAGTTGTTATATTATGAAAAAAAGAAGATAATCTAAGACTGCTTAAGAGCAACAAGGACTAATGCATGATTAATCAGAAATAGTATGTTGGGGAAAATAATGGTTCCATATATCTACTTTTCAAGTTTTTCATTATCATCCCTGGACTCAAACTTGTCATCTAAGTCCACTTTAGGTGCTGCTTATTTCATGCAACATTGAAGCTAGCAGTACTGCATTTGTTCAAATATGGTTTGAATACGCTTTTTGCTTTTGCATGTCATAAATAGGAGGATTTAATCAGATAAAATACATCAAATACCTGAAGCATATGCAGAGCTTTTATCCCATATAATTGTTTGAATGGCATAGTGGAGAAAACAAATAAGCTATAATGAAATAAATATATTAAATAATTCCACAGTAAGTTCTTTGTATAGAAATTGTGATACCATTCAGGGACTGATTCAGGGTCAAGGTTCTCCTGTTTCGGACTCAAAGGCTCAGTTCCTCAGACGTTATCTGATCTCTGTTAACTGCTTACTGTCTAACCAACATTTAACTCAAATTGCTTGGAGATATTTTGACTACTTTAAACTACAAGCTACTATTTGTTTCTTAAAAGATATGTCCTTCAAAACTTTTTTGTGGGCTTTCAAAAGTAGATCCCAGACCAGCATACTACAGCAGGCAGTTGGAGGCTTGCCTGTGATTTGTAAAATTGTGAATGCTTATTTGTGGATATCTGCAGTGTAACAAAAAGCCAGCATACCTCCTGACTTCACTTCCTCATTCAGACACCTTTTTTTTTTATTATTTGATAAAAAACACTAGTTTTGAGGAAAAAAAAAAAGCTATTGGGATTAAATTATTTTGCTTGTTTTGCAGACTGTGGGATAAGAGATGTTGTTTTGCTTTTCTAATAATGAAAAAGACAACAGTAAAGCAGAGAAAGTCAGGATATTACCAGATACTAGGTATGACCACTGAATACACTAGAAGTGCCTGGATAATAACACATTTCTTAAACTATCCCAATTTCATAAATGAAAAATAAAGCTGGAAAGAATCATTTTAGACATATTTTATGTATAGGAGAAATACAAGAATTATTTTCTGACTATACTACAACATCTAGTGGAAAAAATACTAATACTGAACAAGAAGTTTATGCAGGTAGGAAATTCTAACAGCTCCTACTTAGCTTCCTCAACAGTCAATTTCTCTTGCTGCTGGAAGTGTATACATTTATCAACATTGTTAAATTTCTCCAATTTCAGTTTCCATCCTCTGGATCTTATTTTTATCTTTCTGACAAGTTCAAGAGATGTTATCACAGCTTTAATCCCTTGAGATAGCAGACAGTTATACCTAAAACATCTCTCAAAATGGACTGAGCTTCTGAGGCTTATCGTATTTTCTAGCTAACTGATCGTTTTCATGAATCTATTTCAGTTTAAGAGTTTGCTTTCAGTTTTCAGTTTTCCAGCTTTTGTTGAGTATGGGCCAAGTAATCCAGAACTAACCATACAACAGAGACATAAGAAACTTGCTGCAGATCCACTGTGGATTATGTACAAGAAAGATTATACTGACTTTCGTGGATATATAACCCCCACCTTCAAAAGTTAAACTGTTTCTATTAGATTTTAAAACAGGGAAAAACACATAAGTAATTTATTGTATTAATAAAATACATGCATTTAAGGTTAACTGGCCCTAAACACAACATTTTTTTCCTTCCCAAGTGTTAGTAGGTAATTCTGTCACTCTGTAGGAGGAGGTTATTTTGGTTTTGCACAACTGCTGTTTGAGTGTAAATTGTATATTGGAATACTGCAGAATTCTGTGTCCCTACCACAACTCAGGCTTTCTGTTTTCTTTATAAAATAAACTAGTAGTAGAACTTCGAAAGAGATTATGAACTAATTTGTACCAGATGACACTTCTAAAGATTATGGAGAAATCAGAGCAAAGTATAGGAAGGTTTCATACATTTATGTTTAGTGTGAATATATATAGTACAACAGGCATAAAAATAGGTTTGTTTGTATTTCAAGTGCCCTCTAATGGATGAGCTAAGAGATTTTCCACACCTAATTTTTTAATTTATTTGTTTGGTGATTTATGGAAATTCTATTCAATTATTTCATGTTGAATTACTATAGAAATGCCACTATAGTTTTACTGGTGTTATTTGAACCATGAATGAAGGAAAATATTATTAAAATTAAATTCTGTCCTTTCAAGTAAGTCCACCTGACTCCAAAAGAATTGATCTGTAAAGTAAAGGTACAGCTAGGGATAAAATTTAACAAGCCAGTCTTGACTTTTCATTTCATATGAGACACTTAGTTCCAGGTTGTTGGGGAAAGAGGATAAGAGAAGGGCTGGTTTGAAATAGGCAGGAAGGATATAAGTATTGAGATCTATCTATCTGTTCAAAATTATTGCAAAGGGATGAAATAAAAAAAAAAATTCTCAGCAATTCTGGAATCACAATACTAGCCCTGGTTCTGATATTTAGACTTGATGAGGAAGATAGAGTTTACCTGTATATTCTGTTCTAGTAACAATGCTGAAATACTTATTTTTTACTGTAAATACTTTTTAAAAATTTAAACCTTAATCATTAAAAACCTAATTGGTTTTTCTCCTGTGCTTTTCACATATAATTCACACATTATATCATGTCAGAATGTCAGAAAAGTCAGATGATCAGAATACTTGTCTGTACTAGGAGACAGAAGAAGAGATCTTGTACAGTACAGCTCTTATAGAATCATAGAATCATAGAATAGATTGGGTTGGAAAAGACCTCCAAGATCATCAAGTCCAACCCCTGATCCAACTCTAATTACTATATCATGGCACTAAGGGCCATGTCCAATCTCTTTTTAAAAACTTCCAGGGATGGTGAATCCACCACCTCTCTGGGCAGGCCATTCCAATACCTGATCACCCTCTCTGTAAAGAATTTCTTCCTAACATCTAACCTAAACTTCCCCTGGCAGAGCTTGAGCCCATGTCCCCTTGTCCTGTTGTTGGTTGCCTGGGAGAAGAGACCAACCCCCACCTGGCTATAACTTCCCTTCAGGTAGTTGAAGAGAGTGATGAGGTCACCTCTAAGCCTTCTCTTCTCTAGACTAAACAATCCCAGCTCCCTCAGCCTCTCCTCATAGGACTTGTGCTCAAGTCCCTTCACCAGCCTGGTTGCTCTTCTCTGGACCCGCTCCAGCACCTCAATATCCTTCCTGAACTGAGGGGCCCAGAGCTGAACACAATACTCAAGGTGCGGCCTCACCAACGCAGAGTACAGGGGAAGGATCACTTCCCTGCTCCTGCTGGCCACACTGTTCCTGATCCAGGCCAGGATGCCATTGGCCTTCTTGGCCACCTGGGCACACTGCTGGCTCATGTTCAGCTTCCTGTCGATCAGCACCCCCAGGTCCCTTTCCACCTGGCTGCTCTCCAGCCACTCTGTCCCCAGCCTGTAGCGCTGCAGGGGGTTGTTGTGGCCAAAGTGCAGGACCCGGCACTTGGCCTTGTTGAACTTCATCCCATTGGAGTCAGCCCATCTCTCCAGTCTATCCAGGTCCCTCTGCAGAGCCCTCCTGCCTTCTGGTAGGTTGACACTCCCTCCCAACTTGGTGTCATCAGCAAATTTGCTGATGATGGACTCAATCCCCTCATCTAGGTCATCGATAAAGATGTTAAACAGGAGTGGACCCAGCACTGATCCCTGGGGGACACCACTGGTGACCGGCCGCCAGCTGGATGCAGCCCCGTTCACCAGCACTCTCTGGGCCCGGCCCTCCAGCCAGTTCTTAACCCAGCACAGAGTGCCCCTGTCCAAGCCATGGGCTGCCAGCTTTTCCAGGAGTATATTATGGGAGACAGTGTCAAAGGCTTTGCTGAAGTCCAGATAGACCACATCCACAGCCTTCCCTTCGTCCACCAGGTGAGTCACCTGATCGTAAAAGGAGATCAGGTTGGTCAAGCAGGATCTGCCTCTCCTAAACCCGTGCTGGCTGGGTCTGATCCCTTGTCCATCCTGTAGCTGCTGTGTGATTGCACACAGGATGATCTGCTCCATAACTCTGCCAGGCACCGAGGTCAGGCTGACAGGCCTGTAGTTACCAGGGTCAGCCTTGCAGCCTTTTTTATGGATTGGGGTGATATTTGCCAACTTCCAATCATGTGGGACCTCCCCAGTGAGCCAGGACTGTTGGAAGATAATGGAGAGCGGCTTGGCAAGCTCTTCTGCCAGCTCCCTCATTACCCTAGGATGGATCCCATCTGGTCCCATAGACTTGTGAGGATCCAGGTGGCTCAGTAAGTCACTAACTATTTCCTCCTGGAATACAGGGGGGCTATTTGGTTTCCTCTCTCTGTACAGATACAGTACATAGCATTTTACACATTAAGATCTTGACTGGAATAACAAGTTCAACCCTGACAGTAAATGAAGTTTAATCTACTACTGTTCAGAGTTGCTGAAAAATGTGAAACCATCACTCTCAAAATAAGTATTTTCAAAAATAAGCCTAATGGTCCCCACAGACAAATATCAGAAGTGGCTTTGGTTTAGCTGACCTTGTCCATAACTGGAGGATAAATTAGGTGCATTTTCAGGATCCCTTTTGGCATGGGACTCTCATATCCTTTATAAGAGTTCAATGCATTTTTCATCTTACTAAAATCTTTGTTTCCCAAAGTAACATAAGGAACTAATAATAGACATTGCACAAAGTATTTCTCCCTCTTTTGACAGTGCATAACAGCATCTATGGCCTTATGGATGGATTTTTAAGTGATAACAATTCATCTTGTGAAAGCTACATCAGACAAGAGTTAACATATTCTGAGAGCTTTGCATAAAGAGTATAGATCATTCCAGCTGTACTAAATGCAGTAAGATGAAATCTAATACTTAAATTTCTTTTTTTTAATTGAAATAATAAAAAGTGTGTAAAAATTTAGTCTGTACGTTTTACACATGCTAGGAAGACAAACAGAC
Organism: Myiozetetes cayanensis; assembly: GCF_022539395.1. NCBI lineage: Eukaryota > Metazoa > Chordata > Aves > Passeriformes > Tyrannidae > Myiozetetes > Myiozetetes cayanensis. The sequence continues at coordinate 74,814,844 of NW_026086604.1, read as the reverse complement.
CACTGATGTAAAGTCACTTGAGTCTTCTTTGGTATTAACCCGTGGTAAATGTGAAAATAATGAAACTTACAATATCTGTGAATTAGGACAAGTTGTTTTTGCTGTCTCATTATATAAACACAGCAAATGAATGTTTTAGGACACTGGTTAGTTAAGGTAAAACATGATTGATGAATGAAAGCATCTTGTCAGCTTTTGTGAGACTGAAAAAAATATAGAACTTTATGCACAAGACAATAAACCAAAATATACTCTTGTAAGAAGAAATGTTCCAGTATAATAGCCATCATTTCTGCTGGGGGAAAATCAAGTGACTAATTAATAAGTTATTATGGCTGAACAGAATTTTAAACTTGTTTACCTAGTCATCCTTTGAGGCCTTAAAACTACATATTTGCATTCATCTGTTTGCTTATACTTCTTTCAATGAGATTTTGGGAACCAGTGACAACTGTCCCTTTCTGAATCCCTTTTTCTGTTTTGTTGTCTGCTGACAGCTCATATTCTCAATTGTGTAAGGCTCTTGTGAGCCTCCTCAAGCCATTTTTGTAAGCAAACAAATCATGCAGAGTTCTGTGCTTTAAGCAGGTGTGCAGTGTGACAGTTTAGATGATAAAGCCTCAAAAGGCAAAACAGCCTGCAGTGCTTTGCACTGTTGTAAAATGACAGAGACAATATAATTAGGTTAAAAAGTCTAAAACATTACCCACAGCATTACGTAGGAAAACTTCACAAGCCTCAGTAGTATGATATTTCATGATAATTCTGCATAAATAAGTTACAACTGATACCCCTTCACATTTGAGGATTAAAAAAATAAAATATCAAAGACAAAATATAATTTGTATTGACTTATTAGAAAGACTAAATGGAGATGTAATTTCACACGTATGAAAATCTAGGCCTTCCTCTATAATTTTTTTCCCGTCTACATAAAAAGATAGAATTTATTTTTATTTATGTCCAATTTAAGAAGAACAATACAGTGTTATGATTAATACAGCACCACAATGAACAGTTCAAATAAAATGAATAATTTAAGAATGCTTTAGCTTCTGCATATTCACAATATTTCTGCAGAGTCGCAACACAAACAGAAAATAGACTTGATGAATTTGATCTCAGCTTTGATGGAAAGCATGGAATTCTGAATCAGGTTTCCCAGGGACACTGTAATTCCCTAAATATTCTGGCTCCCAGAACTTTTGAGGACTCCCTGGTGTTTGAGGAAAGCCACGACCTTTTACATCAAACAAAGGATGAAAACCCAAAGCCTTCAGATCTCAGGATTAGTAATCGGTGCAATATGAGTGGGAACACTCTGGCTGGAAGAATGATCGATCAGTCGCCAGGGTGGGAGTAGGTTTCTTCCAGCTGGGGCTGCCCATTATCTCAGGTAGCACCAGTGAACATGCAACTACTGTAGCAGACAAGTGCTGTGGCCAACAAGCAACTAACACCTGCTGGAAAATATGTTCACTGTTCTGTGTGTACCACTATTAAGACTACACATGAGCAATAATATGCTGGAAACATAACAGAACTATGTATCTTTTTGGGCAAATAAATAGATTCTTGAACAATACTGCAAACTGATATAAAGAGACTTGGGAGATTTATAAGAACAACAAAGCAGAAGGAAAAATATAGAGGGGAAGAAGGATCCAGTTGAATCCTGGGGGAAAGGCTGACAGAGAGAAAGGGTTATCATTAGGTGGGAACAGAATTTTCTGCATACAGGGACTGGAAAACCAATCTAAGAGGAAAACAGTCTTTGTAAAATTAGAACAACAGAATAGTGGTGAAGAAAGTAACATGGCAAGGAGAAAGTCCCAGGTCTTTCAAAAATGAGAGTTCAACCTGTAGTTAATGCAATCAGCAAGTTTCATGTCTGGCAAAGCAGATAAAATCCACTCATGTATGCTATTTTCTTTCATACAAGGTGCTTCTTGTCTCAAAATGCCTGGCTAAAATACACAATACTGCATTAAAATCATTATTGATTTCATTTTGTGTGTGTAATTCAGTCTAATGACATGTTTGCACACATCTTCCAGAGCACTACCACTTCCTTTTGTTCCCAAGAGGGACACTGTTCATTAAATGAGCAGCTGTTACATAGTTTATTCTGTTATTCAGTGTCATTCCTAAGTCTTATTTACCATGCACTGTTTGATTCCACTTTGAAGGAAAACCCACTGAATTGCTGATTTCCCTGGGGCGTTTCACTGCCCAATCATTATAGATTTGAAGACTTTGATATATATCTTCACAACACCTTCTAAATGAGGAAGGACCCTAATCTCATTTTGAAGACAGAACTCTAGGGGTTCTAATAACTCCATCTGCCCATTTTGAGAGAGATTACTATTTACAGATCATGCCCAATTTTAATAGATTCCTATCTTACAACTTTGATGATTCAGCCTTTGATGATTGTCTTTAGAATCTCAAATTTTTCACCCTAAAATGAATGGAAACCTTCAAAAAGTTTAGGCAGGTTTCTTAGTCTTGCAGATACTGATGGAGACCCTGGAGAAATATGTTTGTTCTCTCTTGTGACTGTTTTGCAGGCTATGAAATTGTGTGTTTGCCTTCATGAGTACTTCCCCGCCTGCACAGGAGCAAAGACAGAAACCCAGAAAGTGATTCTCTTCTGCAGTTGTCGCTAAGGATTTTTGTTCATAAAGCTATTCAATACATCATTTGTAACTCCTGGTTTTTTTAAGGAAGTCAAGGTGGGTAAGGATTGCCATTTAAGAATTTTTAGAATAACATTAATATTAGGAATCTTATACAGATATTGCAAAACGTAGATACATAACAAAACAAATGCATATGTTCCATAGAGAGTCAGTCAACTGAAACTTCTTAGCCTTTCTCTTCCATGAGAGAAAAGGAAGAAATGAACAACAAAAAGGAAAGAGGCAATACATTTCTAGATTCAGAAATAATCTCCCTCCCTAAATTTGATAGTAATTGTGTACCAGTAGGAAGATGAAGCTCCATTCATTCAGGTTCTCTTTGTGATTGGAAAGGTCTTTAAGACATGTTTATTCAATGTAAAGGTGGATATAGATACATAACTACACAAAACTATCAAGCTAAAACAGAATCTATAGAAAGCAAATGCAGTTCCAAATAAAAAAATACCCTGTCGCTAGTGGGGTATTTTTTCTTATTATGTATCATTCCTTTGCATATGAATTATGCATATATTCTATATTTAATATTGTCGTTTACTAAGGAAAATGCTGATGTTAAATGTCTCTTTGAAAATATATGCTGAAGTATCCCTAAGAAAATACTCTGCTTCAATTAAACTCTGATATACTCATCTTCAACAAATAAGACTCCCATGACAACATCATTTGAAGCCCTTTTAAAACATAAAACAGATTACAAGATTTTTGGATTTCCTCATTTGCACTGCTCAGGACAGTAAGAAAACACATGAAGCCTACAGACTACCTATATAATATAAGCCTAGGGAATCATGTGAGACTTCCTTGACTGCTTTAACCTGATCTAGGTGGCATTAACAACTTGTACCTATATGGGCAACCAGAATTATCTGTCTCACTTTCTGGTAAACTTTATTACCCATCCATGAGAATACATTTTATTCCAACTGCCTGTCACCTAATACTGTTATGATTTTTCAGCACGATTATTCAGCTGCAAAGAGAAATAGATTTGTACTACTACTATGCCTGTAAACTGGCTGTCAGATCAGGAATTCCAAAAATTACAAGCTTTCACAACTTAAAAAATGCTACTTGCTGGGGAAAGTCTTAAAACAGAGACATACAGAGCAAACAGTGTAAGCCTTTACATCTCAAAAAGTCAAGGGAGATAAATAACCTGCTTTTCATATTTTCTTGTCTTCCATTTTCATTTATATGATGGAATTTTAAAAGATTTTAATAGAGTGACTTACCTATGGGCAAAAGTGGTCAAAAGAGTAAAACAAATAGTTTGACTAAATCCTGTGTAAGAGTTTTTTCCTATGGAAACATTCTACCCAATCAGACAACAAAAATCAAATACAAAGACAGTAATCTATGATGGTTCATCTCTCTTGCATCGTCCTGTCAACCCTCACTATTATCATGGAATGGGTTGGGTTGGAAGGGACCTTAAAGATCATGTAGTTCCAACCTCCCTTCTGTGTGCACACATCCAACCTGACCTTGAAGCCTTGCAGGGATGGGGCATCCACAACTTCTCTGGACAACCTGTTTTAGTGTCTCACTACTCTCACAGTAAAGAATTTCTTCCTAAAACCTAATCTAAACCTATGCTCATTCAGTTTAAAGCCATTATTGCCCATCCTATCATTACAGATCCTATAAAAAATCTGTCCCTGTCTTATAAGCCACCTCTAAGTGTTGTAAGGCTTGCAATAAGGTCTCGCTGGAGCCTTCTCTTCTCCAGGCTGAACAACCCCAACCCTCTAACCTTTCCTCATAGGAGAGGAGTTCCATGCCTCTGATCATTTTCATGACCCTCTTGTGGACCAACTCTAACAGGTACATATAGTTCCTATGCTAAGCCCCCAGAACTGCATGCAGTACTCCAGGTGGGGTTTCAGGAGAGGAAATTAGAGAAGTAGAATTGGATCCCTTGACCTGCTGGCCACACTTCTTTTTAATGTGTCCCAGGATACAATTGACTTTCTGGGATGCAAGTGCACATTGCCAGCTGATGTCTAAATTTTCATCTCCCAGTATGCCCAAGTCCTCCTCTGCAGGGCTATTCTCAATCAGTTCTTCCCACAGTCTGCATAGATATAAGGAATTGCAGGACCCAGGTGCAGGAACTTGCACTTGGCCTTGTGGAATTTCATGAGGCTCACATGGGACCACTTCTCAGGTGTGTCAAGGTCCCTCTGGATGGCAACCTGTCCCTCTAGAATATCAATTGTACTGCTCAGCATGGTATGTCGTAGTTTTGCCCACCAGCCCATCCCTGGGGCTGAGGATGGTTTTGTCCAGGTGATTTCTGGACAAAAAATCAATCAAAACTTTCAGTGACACCTTTGCTAATTACATCTTTAAGAAAACGGAAGAGAAGGGTTGTGTCGCAGTTGAAATTAAGCAGCCATGTAGGAAAGGCGGCGATGGGCCCTGAAGTGGGCCAAGGCCTCCTCCTCCCCCGGCTCTGGGCCGGAGCGGGGGCAGGTGCGGCACTGAAGCCTCCCTTCCCTCTTGTGAGAGAGTGAAGAAAAAAAAAAAGCTTTAAAAGACGAACTGCTTGGACAGAAACCGCTGCAGAGAAATTCCAGTGAAGAGATAAAGGACTTTCAAGGTCAAAGCTGGCAGTCGGAGGAGAGAGAAGAAAGTTCGAAGGGGGAGAGCTGCTTCTTCTCCCTTTCGCTCTCCCTCCCCGGCATAAGAAAGGACAGCTTGGATAAGCTTGGGATCTCAGTGAGAGATCCATGCTGCTGGTGCTGAAGATTTGTGACCCTGAGAGAACCTACGCTGGAGCAAAAAATGGCTCGGGTAGGGATGTTGGGATCCATGTGTGGGATCCGTGCTAGACCATGTTGGAGAGGTCTATCAAGGACTGTTTTCCCATGGGGAGGGACCTCCATAGGGAAACAGGGGTGAACTCTTAGGCCATTATCCCCTGTAACCCTGTGGAAGAAGATCCATAGTAAGCAAGTGTCCCCTTGCAAGCCTATGGAAGGAAACCCTTAAGGACCTGGGTAACCCCCAGCCTTCGGTTTTAGCCCAGGAGGGAGGTAGGCCCAGCCCTGGAGGCCGACACAGAATGAGAGAGAGATAAAGAAGTTCCAGCTGCGACGACGAGAGTGCTGCAAAGTTACTGGAGAGAGAGAGAGCTGGAATTCCGAGAATGCAAAAGGACTGCTTCTCCTCCTTGGACTGATATAAAGAGGGGTGGGGGGAGAAGTATTTTTCTGTAAATACATAGCATCTTTTACTTAAGTAGAATTGTTGTAGATATAATTCTTTAGTTTTAGCTTATTAATAATAAATGCTCATACCTTTTTTCCCAATTCAGTCTCTTTTTGTCTGCATAAACCTTCTCTCAATTGATAGTAATTGTATGGGGGGTGTAAAAGCAAATTGAGCCAGGACAAAACCACGACAATGGTGTCATCTGCTGAGGACAAGCATGATCTCTGTGTCACTTTTGAAATTCTTAAACAGTACTGGTCTCAACACAGACTCCTGAGGGAGTCATCACTGATCTGCATTTGGACATTAAACCATTGACTACAACTCTTTGGATACAGATATCCAGCCACTTTCTTCTCAAAAAAAAAAAAACAAACAAACAAACAAAAATGAGTCCATCAAACCCATATCTATCCAATATAGTGACAAGGATGTTGTGTGAAACACTGTCAGCCTTACAGAAGTCAAGATAGATGACATCAGTTGCTCTGCCATTATCCACCGATGCAGTCACTCCATCATACTGAGTTATCACAATTATTTAGGAAGACAGAACATAACAGTTCAGTTGGAAATCCTAGAATTGCTACTGACACTTGACTTTCTGTCTCACAAATCTCATCCCTTTTTGCTCCATAACACAGAAAAAAAATTATACACGTTAGTAAAACTTGAAGCAAATTATCAGAAATTCTCATACTAAATCTCCACCAGACAACAAGGAATGTCCCGAGGACAACAAACCAGCCTTATTATCAGAGATGAAAATCAAACTAAAAAAGAAGCACAAGGTCAGTACATTTCCAGGAGAAATTCAAAACAGTCCTACTTGAATTTAGCTGAAGTACAATTATTAGTTTCACTGTTTTGAAAATTAAGAAGACCTACAGATTTTGGTTTTCCTGCTACTTCAGTCACTTATCAATAGAAATCTATGAAACAGAATATTTTTCATATTAACATTATCTTTTGTCCTTTATTTTCATCAAGTATTAGACAAATCATATCTGAATTCTACTATGGGATCAGTACAGCCTTTATTGGAAGAGACTGTGTAGGTGAGTCTTCCACTCAAAACAGGATAATAAGCAACCTTATAAGATAGCTGTGACTTTACCAGAGTCTTCAAAACTTTCTAGGATTATATTTCAACAATCTGTTCCTATGTTGCAATGCTCTCATGGTATTCTTACCAATGAAGAATCTCAATTTTACCTGGAGAATCTCAAGTCATGATTTTTTGGCTGTTGTTCCCTATTATATTGTCTGGCACTACCACAGAGAGCCTAGCACCATCATCTTTTTACACTCCCTTTCATTCAGGTGTAGTCTGCTATGAGGTGGTTCCTTAATCCCGTCTTTGTCAGTCTGAACAAGCCCAGTCCCCCACCACCAGCCTCTCCTCTCAGCTGGTGTGCTCCATGCCCTTAGATATCTTAAGGTTGCATGTGGGAACCTCACATAACTGCTTATTGGTTTCAATTAAACAACTGTTGAAAATATACATAACACAACATAATGAAGTTAATTCTATTAATTGCATTAATTGCATTAATATTAATGCATTACCTTAGTCTGACATTACCTTAGTTTGACATTAGCACACTAATACTAACATATATGCTTCAAGACACTAACATATGTTTCAGGACATGGAAATTAGAATAGTTTGGTCAAAGATGAAAGAAGAATGGAAATTATTTCACTTTCAAGTCTCTACCCTTCAGCTGGGATATCCCATTAACTTGGGATATTCAGCATCATTATTATTTATCCATTCACTTAAACCTTCCTTAATTATTAGCCTAAAATTTTACGATTACAGAAGTGCCTTAATTAATACATTTTAATTTAACCTCTTGTTCCATCTATAGAATTATCAGGTGTCTGCAGTTTTATACTGAAGAAAAAGAAAACTTTACTGCCTCTTTTTGTAATCTATTTGATAAATTAAAATAATAAATAGGTTTGTGATGGGGAGAACAGTTCCATCTTTCTTTAACACTATATAATTAGGCATATATATTGCACAACAGCAGCCAGAGAGGAGTGAGAATATGTTAGAAGAACAGCTCTGCAGATCCCCAGGCCAGTGGAGGACAGGGAGGAGGTGCTTCAGGTGCCAGAGCTATTTCCTTGCAGCCCATGGTGCAGACCATGCAGGTCCACAGGTGTGCAGAGATCCATCTGCAGTCCATGGAGGACCCCACGCTGGAGCAGGTGGACGTCCCTGAAGGAAACTGTTATCCCATCAGGAAATCTGAGCTGGCTCCTGACAGGACCTGTGGACCTGTGGAGAGAGGTCCACATGTCAACATGCTGGAGCAGATTTACTAGTAGGACTTGTGACCCCATGGGGAAACACACTGCAGCAGCCTGTTCCTGAAGGAACTTCATCCTGTGGAAGGGACTCATACTGGAGCAGTTTGTGAAGAACTTCCACACATGGGAAGGACCCGCATTGGAGAAGTTCATGGAGGACTGTCTCCTGTGGGGAGGACTCCATGAGGGAACAGGATGAAGGGTCCTCTCCCTGAGGAGAAAGGAGCAGCAGAAATAACATATGATGAACTGACTGCAGCCTCCATTCCCTGTCCTGCTGCACGGCTGGTGAGGAGGAGGAAAAGAAATCAATCCCTGTGAAGGAGAGACATTGGGGAGAAGGTGTTTGAAGATGTACTTATTATCTTTCATTGCTCTACTCTGATTTGACTGATAATAAATTAAACTAATTTACCTGAGTGAAGTCTGTTTTGCCTGTGATGGTAATTAGTAAGTGACCTCTGTCTGTTCTTATCTTGACCCATTAGCTGTTGTTACACTTTCTTTCCCTTGCCCAGCAGCTTTGGCAGGAATGTGATGTCCAGCCAGGGTCAATTCACTACTGTGTTTTAAACAAATGTTAAAGATACCCCTTTTTTTTCTTCTAGACTTTAGTTCGCATCCCCATCCCCACTATGATTAGCCCCATCTACAAAAAGTTACATGAACTTATTTTCCTAAAGATAATCTTTGAGTTCTGAATTTGCATTGTCTTCAAATTTATACAGTGTATCTACAGTAACTACAGATAATCTGACAGACAAGGAGAGGAGATTCAATTCAGTTAAAACAACATCATTTTTTTAAGGGAATTATCGAAGTAATTTGGAAGGAGCAAAGTCTGGCCCCTACAGATAAATCAGATAAATCTTATAATTTTTCAAATTTGAAGCTACAAAAATATCTATTGTGAGGTGAGCATGGATATCTGCTATAGACTGGAGATATCACCATGGGAACAGCTATCATTGTCACTATCTGACACACAGGAAGATATAAGATACTCTTTAAGTGAACTCACTGGTATCCTGCACATGCATTTAAGACGGCTGTGAAAACAAGTGCTTTAGGATTACTGAAATGTTCTGTTTGGGCAAAGACAGATACATTTAGAGAAAATGTCAGAAAGGATTAAGTAATTTCCTGAAGAAAGAGGCATCTTCCACTGTTGCTTATGTACAGATAGATATATACAACAGAGAGATTTTTAATGAACAAGTGAAAATAGAAAACCTAAGCTGAGAAAAAAAGGTACTTGAAAGACTTTTTACCACTTATCTTTCAACTAACATATAATGTGTTTTGTCATGAAACACAGTCATTACTCAGAGTAGCCATGTCTTTGCTAGTCCAGGAAAATGTGTACCCTTCAGCATATGGTTATTCCCCAAAAGTCTTTGCTGAAGGAAAAAAATTCTTTCAATTCTTCCAGATGAGTTTGATAGTGATTTAATGATTTTAATTGACCTCTGGTGTTTCTTTTCATGTGCCAGCTCTGCACCTCGTTTGACCTCAGGCTTGAAGAAACTAATTAAATAGGAGCACAGAGGCAACTTTAAAATTCCAGAGCCAAGACAGATAACAAAAGACTTTCTCTATATTTTTCTCCTATTTCTTGAAGAGAGGAGTGCTATTTTCTTAGTAAAATCCACATACTGTCCTAGTTAATAAGATCATCTGGGATCAATTACTACCAGACGTGAGAATGAGATAGTTGTATATCTCTGTAGAAAATGAACACTGGCATTCACCTTAAAATTTTAGGCTTGCATCATTTTCACACACACATATTTGGAGGGCCTTCTGTCCACTAGATTTCTCCTGAAGGGGACAATTAGTGAGGCAAATGAGCTTGTATAAAGAGTAGCACCCTGTATAAAAAAAAAGGCACTTTTTTCTCCCTGCTTAAGTAGCAGTCAAGTGATTTCAAAGAATTATACCTGCATGTACATGTTTTCTATGAAACCAAAATTTCTGCCTAAAGAAGGGTGCATTTTCAAAAGCCAGTCTAAACCTGAGCTGCTGGAGGAGATGGCTCCATCTTACTCTGTGAGTACTCTGTGTTTTGCATTCTCCTCCATTCTTCCTCTTGTGCAGCTATGCAGTCAGCCAGATCTGATACACTGGAAACTGACAAACAGAAATACATCAAACCAAACAGGTTTAGCTCAAGTATGATTTTGTCTGCCACACAAGCATCAGTCCCAAAATGTGAAGGAATGGTAACATTTTCAGTAGCAGGAGGCTTAAGGTATTTATGTCAATCAAGAAATGAGGTACTGTAGGGAAAATGAGATGACTTTCATTACCTGTGCAATGCAGGGTTTACAAATAGGCACTCTGTAGTGTTACCCTACTATACTGCGGTACTTTTACAGGATATTGTCCCTTCACAGAGGTATTTTTTTTCCACATGCTCCAAACTGGTGATCAGCAGGAGGACAAGCTGAAAAAGCCACAACATGTTATGAAACAAAATTTACACAGTTGCATCCACTTCCATAGGAAGACTAATCCACTGAGGTCTTTCTTACATTTTTCTGTACACTGTTATTCCTGAAACAAATAATCTCATCCCAGGGTACTACATCATGCCTGGTAAGGTGTGAAAAATGCCAAGTGCTGTAGTGAATACTTACCAACTCCTTCAAGATAGTGTTCAACCAAATAATATTGAATGATAAAATTAAAAAACAAAAACCAGAACAATCCCCCACTTCCAAAACCAACCAACAAAGAAACAAAACACAACAAAACAGCATAGAGACACAGAAAGCCTGCACAGCAGCCACCTTCATTGCCTCATCTTCTGCTTACAGCTGCTAAAAGTAGAATTCATTTCCATGTCTCTGGTGTAGCACTACAGGCTTTGTATCTTCCAAAATATACCTGAAAATGTCACTTACTATGATTCTACCTATCAGAGAATGGATATTACCCTACTGGCTATAAATACTTCTGAATATTGTACAATTGACTATCCACACAGGTAGGTATCTAAGCCCCTGGAAAGGCCTAGGAATTGGTTCTGAATAATTTGTTTGCAATTGAACAACTCAGACTGCCTTCACAGTATTGTCTCAGTTATAATAGAGACATGTGGGGCGTGGTTATCTATTGGAATACATCCAATTCCCTTGATGGAATGAATTAAAAATAGGCTAACCTACTCCAAAACTACTTAGTACAAATGCAGCAGTTTTGGAACATCAGCATAGAAATGTTGTCAATCCCAAACAGGCTTTTATTATACGAGTAGTCCATTGTGTAATACACATTGCCTGCATGCTTCTCTGCATCTCTGCTGGGAAGGCTGCAGTATCTTCCTTGGAGCCAGCAGGTGGTGAAATTTTTCCATTTAAAAAAAATATCAGTGGGAAAAGACAAGTTCAGCAGCTATGGAGGGAAAGCAGCTGTGCTTTCCAAACCTATTCCTTCCTTATAATCACAAAATCTATACCAGTCAGTTTCCTAGGTAACCCTATGAAATTGAGACTACTAGTAGAGACTGGATGAAGTAAAAAACAGGTATAATTTTAAGTTCACCTCTCGTAAAATAGGTTAAGAAATGTCAGCTTTGACAGAATTCAGACATTTGGATTGATTTTCCCCTCTCCCCTCAATGGTTTGTATATGACACAGCCATTTCCACACAATGGCTTGGAAAGATTTTATAAGATACTAGAATATTGCCCTTTTTTTTTGGTTTTTTTCTTTTAAGAATGCATACACTGGCATCTCCTGTTTTTTATAATTGGCACATAATATTTTTATTGACCACTTGTACTGAATACAAGCATGAACACTGATACTAGGGAATATGAACATCATAATGCTTTACTGCGGAGTTTTGCTCAGATAACAGTCAGCAGCTGACAGCTATTAATATAGCAATAGAAGAGTAGATAAATAGATAATAGGATAATAGAATAAATTATTCTTCTTATCTGTTCTTGGGGGTGGGGGGGGGGGAAGCAACCAAAAACTTAAAACAGGTTGTACTGGAATAGAACTGCATTTAAAAATATACACAGAATTCATATAAAGCCAAACTAGTCATTTTCCCCTTTCTCAAAATGAAAGTTCTTATCCTGTATATTCACACCATCCAGTTTGTATCTATCTTATAGAAAGCATGGGGACACAGACTTTAAAATGCTCTGGATGAGGAGAGGCCATAAACCAAGGAAAGAGCAAAACTGTGTGGTAGACCTGTTTTCTAATTCATCTGCATCCACCCTGCCCTTTTGCCATTTACAGAGCATGCAGAGGTCTGAAACACAGAAACAAAAACAACCAAAACATATTCTTCAGAGAATGAGATCTGTGTATTTCACCATAGCACTTCTCACAAAACTCAACTGGGCCAACAAGTGGACTGACAGTTTGACAAAGTTGGTCATTATATTTTAGATACCAGTTTTCTAGAGAATCTAAGGATACTAGCATTAACTATAATTATAATTTAAGCAGTCATTCTGCCTAATTTCTATTGTTTCTTTTCAACCTCAACCCTTTTTTTTTTTCCAAAACTACTTGGTGATAGGCACAGGTACCAGCATGCACCTATAGGTGCACCATTTGTTAATGCAGGCTTTCAGCTGGAGACCTGCAGTAAAACGTAAGGGAGAAAGCTGACTTTGTACAACATGGTCTTTATGCACTGATAAGTTTAACTGAATCCACAAACCAAGCATCTGATTTAACCACTCAGTAATATAATTTCTAAAGAAACAGTTCCTACAATATTTGTAGTTTTAGCAAAGTATTTATATGCAATTAAGAGACGTTGCATGATCAGTGCTCAGTCATAGTATGTCTTTCAGTATCCCAGCACCCAAAATACTTAGAAACATATTCAACGTAATAGCCTTTGAAAAAGTAAGCAACAAGATTTCTGGAGAGTACAGAAGAGATTTTAAACTAGTGCTGTCTTTCAGCATCACATAAATTGATTTCCATTTCACACCTGATCTAAAATCAGAATTTTTCTTATTATTGATATTTTCTCCATTTAATTTGTGAGGAGTAAAATGCAGAAGGAATATGTAGCCTTTCCCTGCTAAGCATCAAATCAGCTACTGTTAATCAAAGATCAAATTCTCTGTGACACCTTACCTACCATGACCTTTCACCATTCTGAGGGCTTTCTGTCATTCTCACAGCTACACAGACCTGCAACCCTTCCACTGTGTGCTCTGTGGCAGTGTCTGCAGCAAACAGTGCTGAATGAAGGCTGCATTTGGTACATCTGCAATGCCTCAATGACGCAGGGGACCAACAGTTTCACAATTTAGAAGTCCAGCTGATACTCTAAAGCATTTCACCTGGGTAGGTTAAGGCAGAAATTAACATTAGCCCATGTCTTGGACAGACTTGCCAAGCTGGCTGCAATTTAGAAACCCAAGTAAGCTTGGAACCAAATCTTGGAACAAATATGTGCCCTGTCATGGCCGTGGTCTATATAGCTTAAATTTGCTGTCAGCCAGGTCTGTAAGTTTACTCAGATGTACCCCTATATATAGATGCCTCAGAATGATGAATTAAGGCCTTTAGCACATAACTGATAGCTCCTTTCTTGGTAAAATTTTAACTGCAGTATTAATTGGTTGAGACATTTTAGATATTTTTTCTAAATATAGAAGAAGTAAACCTCAGCTGCTCTCTAGTTACCATAGCAACTGTAAGGTATTATGGTTCTTATGTGAGTGCACACATATAGAATTTTCCATGTATAAAATGAGTATCTGAATCAACATTTATATACGTTGAGAACATTTTTTTTTTATTTTGCCTTTTTTACAGGTGACCTTTCACTGGAAATAAAGGAGCAGAAATTTCTTAGAATATTGCTAGAATCCTAGAATTATTCAGGTTGAAAAAGACCTTTAAGATCAACTCCTACTATTAACCCAGTACTGCCAAGTCCACCACTTAACCATGTCCCCAGGTGTCACATCCCCACATCTTTTAAACACCTCCAGGGATGGTGATACAAGCACTTCATCACCTCTAAATTGCAATAGTGTAACTTAAAGCAAGACAACAGAGTTACATCAGTTTTATATCATCATATTTGTCTTCTTCTGGACATCCACTTCAACAGAACAACAAATCACAAAAGTCTGTCACTGACTGAACTGACAAAAAGGCTTAGATGTTTATTTCTACACCCTAAGTTATATTAACAAGCATCATTGTGCTCAAACACACAGTGTGTTTTCAGAAGAAAGGTACGACTTGAAGCTCAAAATGAGTCCTGAGAAGACTCCCACACTCTGAGGTAAGGATTCCCATACTAGCAGCAACAGCAACAATTCCATCTAGCTCTGGGCTAGGCACTAGGACAGGAGGATTTCTATTGCTCATAAAATATGCACTGACTGCTTTGAAGTAACCTCAGTGCTAATGGCTCACACACTGTAATTTAGGGAACACTTCTCAGAGGTTGTTAAGTGCTTGCTACGGATACATCATCATTATGTTGGAGAAAGGTGCAGGCTCCCTATGCCCATATTTAACTAAATGTGAATCAGCTCTGAACTGAACTGAAAGCTGAATAGGCAGAATATATTTATGTGGCTCTCTGCTATGCTAACACAGTTACTCTGCTAAGTAGCTTATAGTACAGGCAGAGTGAGCCCACATCTGCCTGCAGCAGATATACTGACCACAGGAAAGAATAAGCACCTGGGGAACCAGGAATCTATCAGTCTTTAGTAATCTGGGTTTTAACTTTTAAATATAAGGCTTGTATAAGTGCAATGATTGGATAAGCAAGAGTGTCATGGGCTTACATTCAAAGTTATGTGTAAAACTAAAGCATTACTTAATTACTCTGATCACCCTAAAGAACCGATTCTGCTTTACTTCTAGTACTGGACAAGTTCCCCAGGGAAGTGGTCACAGTACCAAGCTTACCTGAGTTCAGGAAGCATTTGAACAATGCTATCATGTGTGATTCTTGGAGTGTTCTGTGCAGGGCCAGGAGTTGAACTAGATGATCCTTCCTGATGGGTCCCTTCCAACTCAGCATATTTTATCATTCTATGATATTTTCTACTTTCATGCCAATTCAAATAACCAAGATGAGAGAAACACGCCTCTCACTTTTATGAATTCTACATGTATGAGAAACTAAAAGTACAATTGTCACCCTCTATTCCTCATACCATGAGACTCAGGGAGTCCCAGCTGGAATAGTATTTACAGTTTATCAAAAAACCTCAGGAAAGTTTCAACTAAAAATAAGAGCTCAGTATCTGAGGACTTGCTTCCTTCTACTCTTAAAAAAAGAAGGAAAAGCTGAGATAAGAACATCTTCTACAGAACTAATTTTGCATAGCTTTCTTTCATTTAAAACAGTACATTCACACTTAAAGAATTTTGAAGATTCACTGTAGTCCTATGAAAAAATAAACAGCTATAAAACTAACTTTATTCAAACATTAAATAGTTCTTGTGTATAATTCCATGTTACATTTAGGCCTCTAAGTCAGTCTCTTCAATTATCAGAGGCTGATCTGCTTATCTAGTTCACTTGCCTGAATAAGCCTTTTCACACCTTCACTGGGAAGGAGATCCGTTCTGAAAGCTAGGAGAAAAAAGACCAGAAATAAATCACCAAAAATAAATCACCCTTACTCTGGTGTAGAGCCTTAGTGATGGTACATGTGGCAAACTACATGCTAAAATCATGTAATAGAAATGGACATTCTCAGAACATATAAAAACCTATGAGCAGCACTTTCAGGGCTTGGTGTTATATGTCTGCATGAGTACACTTTGTAAAAGCATTCTGATATCAGATGCTAGTACTGAAGCCTTTGCTGATGTGTCCCACATTTAAAAATTTGTGATGTGAACATTTTATATTAATATATTATTAAATTTTTTATTTATAATATAATATGTACTGCATAATATTTGTTATTTCATTTTTATTATGGTAGAATATGTACTAAAAAAAAAGTCTTTATTGAAGTCATTCTATCTTCTTGGTTTTATGGAAAACTGCATTAGCTATTGGATTGTTGTACTCTACCTATGATGATCCACGGGAATAATACACATACATATATGTACAGAACTGTATAAAATGAGAAAGATAATTAAGAAATAAAATTTCTGATATATATTCCTAATCTCTGCTAAAAATAGCCAGACATACATTAGCACACAAGAAATAGCAATAGACATAGCTAACCCTGATATATTAAAAAAAAAAAAAAAAAAAATCAAATGCATGGCTCAGAACAATAGAGTTAGCAGATATGTTTCACAGTGGAAAAAACTTGTATCCTTGAGGACGTTCAAAACAATGGCATGATATTTGAAAGATGGTGAAACGCCAAAAATTTATGAACTTCCTTGACAAATATTCATCCATATCTCAAAAAGCAGAACTAGTGCTATGACTAACTTCACTCTTTGTTGGAAAACAAGTAGAACTTTGATTGCACACAGTTTCCAAGTGAAATTTTGAATATCAAACTGAGCTTGACTAAATTAATGCCCGTGTTAGTAACAGCATTGTCTTACCTACTGTGTTAAAATGTTGTTCTTGGTGCACAGCAAGAAGCTGCCAAATTAACTCAGCACAAAATTGGAAGTTTGCTGAAAATTGGAACAAGACAGGGACGCAATACCACAGTCATCACAATTTCAGGAACACTAATAAATTATATTCTGTCATGATCATTCACTTCTATGTTGAAAGAGTAATATAAAAAAAATAAAATCAAAATGAATAAACATTTACTTAGAACTTAATCACTTTATAGGTAGGAAAAAATGACATGGAGAAAGAGAGTGATGAACTTTAACTAACCTGTTCTAATTCTGTAAAAATAGTTAGGATGTGTAATGCTAATAATTTCTCTTCAGAAGTATCTGTGCTCATGATCAGATTTTTTCTGTTATTGCACATGAAATTTAAGCTTGTTTGTATATTTTTTAAAAAATATTCCCTTTTTTGGTCTGTTTTCCAAACTAAGTGAGCTAAATTAAGCTATACATTGAAAGACAGATTTTATTTTAATTATGTTTAGATTTAAAACCATGAAAATGATAAAAAACTTAGTCTTTGGTGTATTCCAATTTTTCTCAAAGCAGAATAGTTGCTAATCAGCTGTGACAGCTCTCATAACTTCAGGATGACATCTTGAAAGAATACAATCACGCAGACGAAATGTGAATTACAGTTCTGTAAAACTATAAATCTTTTAGGGAAATTAATAGCAGAGTGGAATAAGAAATACTGTTTAACAGCTAAGAGCCTTTTCAGGAGAATTGACTGAACGCTAGCTTCTCCCTCTGAAGACTACAGAGAATATCATTTCTGTGAAGTGGTTGGACAAACAGACTGCCACATGCCATAGGGCCTGAACTCAGAAAGTGCCTTTTAGGAATTTTTAAGAAGCCAGGCTACTCATTTATTTGGAAATAAATTTGCCCAACAATTGTTTAGGATGGCAAGAGATTTCTTCTGGAGGAATCCATACAGTGTAACCACCTTTACACTGAGAAATCTGGTGAGTAGGAACTAAAGACATGACCTGATGACCTGAAGAAAGGATCTTTGAGAGTGTGAGAAAAATTAATGTGCTTCTGCTCTTCGTCATTCTGATTTAGATCAAGTTCAAATTCAGGTTTGTGCTGAACCTGGAAGATGAAAACTGCAAAATATATTTAACTAGATTTTACAATATTTATCGCCTGTCTTTTGCAAGTGAACCTTGGAAATGTCCTTTGCAAATGCTGAGTGAGGATCTAAAAGGGAGACAGTTTCCAGATACTCGAGCTTTTTTCATATTCTGAGAGTAAACTCCCCTCAGATGTAGCGCAAAGTCAAAGACCTACTACCAGGCTGCTTTCAGCACTTGGGATGCTCTAAGAGAGAGGTGCAGTGGTACCTGTGTGGTGACAACAGTGTCATCTGGATTGTGGTCTTCCTCAGTATAAAAAAATGTGTGGGTTCAGGACAGTGATCCAATGGAAAAGAATGTGCAGACACAAGTTTTATTTATTCTTTTAGATCTGCAAAAGACTCATTGAAATGCTAAAGAACCAGTGGAGTGCACTGACTGTTTTTTCTAAGAAATAATTCAGACAAGAAAATTTATTTCTTCAGCTGAAGTGGACTCTCCATATAAAAATTTAATTTGCCAGGCAAGAATAAGCAGATCATGGTTTTCAATGTTAAGAAAATACTTTAAGGTGGAGTAAATTCAAGAAGACACTGCCACTCTATGAGAGGCTCTTCAGGAAGATGCTTTAGACAAATGGTCACAAAATACAAAATCTGGCCTTTCAAGTCTGAAAAACTGCTTCAAAGTGTATCAAAAAGGTGAAAAACATACTGATGAAATTAAATTTCCTGCTTATAATGATATACTGATTGATTTTTATACTAACGTCCTGGATTAATTGTTTTCACTCATGTAAATTATTTATTTCCTAGAGATGCTAACTGTGGTATATATTCCTTTTTATGGTCTATACAGATGTTATATATAAGATCTCCATCACAAATGGAGGCTTTACCAGGTGTCTTCATGCAATTCTTTTCTAAACACTTAGGTGTTGGAGGTGTCTTAGACAATGAAGAGAAATTTCACCAGTGGAAAATGAGAGTGCGAGAAACTCTAGGTGAGGACCTGGATAAGGAAAGCACCTTGTGACCAAACTATGAACAGATTCAATGGACTAAGACAGCTTTATAAGAAAGTTTTAATGTCTACTGTTAATGCATGCTTTACTATACTGTACCCTTGCACTTTTATAAAATCCCACAGTTGTTTTTTCTTTATGTTCTGTCCCCATTTTCTATTGGTTACTTTGTGCTGCAATGCAGACCTCCCTAATAAGGTCATGTCCTTCCCCTACTTCCCTTATATTCATTCCTCCTATGATTTTCCTTATGAGTCAAGCTCCCTCCTTACCTTTCCTTGTATGTATTGTTCACAACCCCATTTCCAGAAAATTCCTCTCTCCCCCTATATAAAGGGGAGAGCGGGGAGAGACATTTTGAATAAACAGGCCTAATTCCTTCAGGAACCTGAGTAGGTTTTCACTTTCCTTTGGACCATGACACTTAGGAATGAATGCTTTTAAACTCCATTTCCATCAGTGTCACTCTACAGCAACATATATTTAATTATATATAATCCCTTACTCTGGTGTAGAGCCCTAGTGATGGTACATGTAGCAAACTACATGCTAAAAGCAACATGTGGTGGCAATACTTCTGAATTGATCCCTAAAAATGAAAACAACCAGCTTTCTAATGAGTTGGTCTTGTTTGAAGCCAGTCTACCTGCCAAACATCAGATTACACAGCCCTATGAAAGCAGTCATGTGAGGAGCAAAAGATCTTTTTAAGTTGCAACAGCTGCAATCAAGTTCATTTTTCCAGAGTCAAATGCAAATTCCACTCTGCAGAAAGAGATGCGAACAAGGTCTACAGCTCAGCTGAAGAGCCCTCAATTCAACTGGAGAGAAAATTATTCCCTCACAATCCTCCCCTGCTTATCTGCTCACATTGAGTCCCAACTCTGGAGCATTAGGAACTTCCGTTCACAGACTTGCTAAGACTCAGGCTCACTTGCCTCTGTGTTCTGGTTTTGGCTGGTGTGGAGCTAATCTTCACAGTGACTAGTATGGAAATAATTTGTGTTTGTGCTGAAGACAGCACTGGTAGTATAGAGATGCCTTTGTTATTGCTGAGCACTGTTTACGCAGAGCCAAAGCCTTTCTGTTTCTCATACTGCATTGCAGGGGAGAGGACTTGGGGTGCATGGGAAACTGGGAGGAGACACAGCTGGGACAGTGTCCCAAACTGACCAAAAAGATATTCCATACCATATGACATCATGCTTAGCATATAAAGAGGGATGAATAAGGGAGAAGGAGGACGTGTTCAGAATGTTGGTGTTTGTCTTCCCAAGTCACTGTTATGCGTGATGGAACCCTGCTTTCCTGGGGATGGTTGCAGACCTTCCTACCAGTGGGAAGCAGTGAATTAATTCCTTCTTTTACTCTGCTCGTGTTGTGTTTGGCTCTTCCTATTAAACTTTTATCTCAACCCATCAGTTTTCTGAGTTTTTTTCTTTCCCCCATCCCATTTGTGGGTAAGTGAGTGAGCAGCTGCATAATGCTTAGTTGACAGCTGGTGTTAAGTCAAGACACTCAGTCTATTTCTTGTGTTCACTCTGACTGTAACAAAGGGTGATGAAGAGGGCCTAGAGATGGTGGAGAAGAGGATCTATAGACTCGTTCTGTGTGTAAGAGACCCAAGAGTCATGCAGGTTTATAGGGCTGAATGATGTGAGGCAACTGGACTCTGCCCAGACATCAGTCTCCATTTCAGCCTGAGAAGGTAGCGTTCAGTGTCCTTGGTATGTCCTTGTTTATGCAGTAAATTAAGTAGAGCCTAAATCTTAACATATTTCAACCATTGCCAAACTAATTGCCAACAGAATAAAACTTAAACTACAACATATATCCTCTGCACATGTGCAGTAAATATCACTGTTTTGGGCACTTATTTTTTCTGCTCTGCTATGAGAAACTTTCCTTCCACTTCATGCTCATGTTTGCCAAACTGTAGCTGCCTTGACATTCCAGCTTTCATATTGCTTAGTCTGAGCATTCTGTCCTTTGCATGAAGCACACAAATGCCTGAACTGTAAAGAAGGTAAGCACATGTGTTTCCAGGAGATTGAAGAAATACCTGCACCACTGCATGCACTTGCTAGAAAGTTTGCTGAAGTTGTGACTGGAAAGGAAACTGGTATTTACATGTGGTTTTAACAACACTGCTAATCTGTGAGTTAAAGACCTGATTGTACATGGGGACTGTGGTTAGCTCACAGCAGAAAGTGGAACATGCAGGGAAATGGCCAGGGTCAAGACCAAGGACAGGCCTTCTGAAACAAATTGAAGGTATTCTGGGCAACAGTTATGGCTGATGGAGTGCTGTGTCTCAGTTACAACCTTGAACATGTCACTAAGGTAAAACACTTCCCACAGGAATCCTGAATGATATAGAAGAAAAAAAACATGGTTTCTGAAATGAAAAATGCCAATAATTCACATTCAGAGAAAAAGATCAATCTGATCGCAAGCCATTCTAAAGCATCATGATGAAGTATACTCTTGACTGTAGCTAGATATTACCGTGAGGAAACCTGAACTAGAGTGCAAAGGTTAACTACTGTCCCAAAAAATATTTTCAGAAAGTCTTGTTACAATATTGCAGAAGTATAAGTTCAAAGAGTGCAAGAAATATCCTTTGAAAACTGTTGGCATGTAGCTATGCTTTGGTCGTGCAAAGAGCTGCATATGTCTACCAGTTCTGGCAAGAAATTTTCTACCCAAGGCGATCCACTGGTTTAATGCACAACCTGTTCCAACACCTCCACAGAACAGCAGAGTCTGGCTCTCTAGGCTGTAACTGTGGTGCAAACAACATCAACATATAAGATCACAGATGTGGCCAAGTGTGAAGGGATGTTTTGTAAAACTGTCTAAGACAAGGTTGACTGAAATATTCCCCCACTTAAAGTGCTTAGAGTGCAAAACAACTATTGCATAGCTTAGCAAGTAGGATAATCAATTAAAATATGCAAAGACTTAGTATGGGACAATGCTTATAAACATTTCATTTTTATTACTCTTCTGTAGAATTTTAGTATGCATGATAGATAATTATCACCACTATGATAAGCTTCACCACAACTTTACAGCTGACTTCTTCTGATACTGTAATAAGATCAGTTTTATTCATTAACCAGCCTTAGTCAACCAGTCTATTCTAAAACAAGTTAAAAACTGTAAGAAAGGTGACAGTGTGACTACAATAAAGGGGAATGACAACTACTACCTTCAAGAGGCTTCTTGACCTTGAGAGTACAGCCCTCTGAACCTTCTATTTAGAAAGTGTTCATACTTGACTTTGTAGAAGCTTCATAGCTTTTAAGCTGTTTAGCAATTTGCAGTACCTTTGCATGAGAAGATCTAGATGTGATATCTCCTTGAAGAAAGAGAATGAATCTTCAAGAAATGCCTTCTTGGCTGTATAATACTATCCTCCTAAAAAAGAAAAGTTATAGGAAACTGAAAGATAAGTCTCATATTTAACCTTCTTGCTCTCCTCTACCTTTCCCCAATATCTCCACCCCTTAAAATTGAGTATTTCTTAAAAACTCTAGACTTCCCTAGTATGACTTTTAGCTGTGTCATAAATTTTATCTTGGAATGGAAATCAAGTAAAATGTTTAAATAACAAAAATAATGGTTATTAGACTATTTTACATCACTATTACAGCCAAAGTAAACCCTCTCTGAGTGTTTAAAAATATCAAGCCCATAGACCAGAAGTAATTCTTAATAAAAATCAAAAGTTCAAGTCAAACCGAACATCTAAACGACTTAAACCATGAATTTATGTTATCTCATTTTATTTTTTTTAATCTTCTGCATATCTTCTGAAAGCCACTAGATAAATATTCATGAGTTACAAAAATGAAAGTATGATCATCATCTTCACACACTTTCTGCTAGATTTTGCTTGATGTGTTCTCTACGGTGTTATTTGTCGCTGTAGAAAGCCTAAAGCCTCTGTGTTACCCTACCTTCCAATTTTCCACTTTCCAAGTGTCTTAGCCTTCATATGCACAGATCCCCTCCAGCTTTCAGAAAGCACCTCCACAGTACTCTAAAACAATATACCTTTTAAAATGTGTTGCTTAGAACACAATCTTTAAAACTAGTACATTTTTATTTACAGAGTTTTGAAAACTGAGTCAGTTTTAGATGTCTGCATCTCTAGTACACATATTTCCTCTGATTCTCGAGATGGCTATGGCAAATGAACACCAGATTACACATATGATTAAAAGAAAAAAAGAAATATTGGTAAATTTAGTTTTTAGTAGAGTCTGGAACGACTCTTCACATAAAATAGATATCTCGGGATCTATAGTTAAGCTAGATAGAGTAGCTGGTGAGCATTAGAGTGGCTACCAAAAATGATTCAAGATCTCACCTAAGCATATTTAATACATAGGATAAAGGTTGGATTGATAGCCCTGGAAAAAAACACCTGGTTTTCCACAGAACAGCATAATGGCAAAAGCTGCATGCAGTACCCACATGATCACGAGAGGGATCACTGTTATTGTGAAATCATACTTTCACTTTACCTCTAATTCAAACCCGTGGCAGAGAGACTGGCTGCTGGGATGCAGACATGGTAGGGAGGCATAAATTCCAGAAGGAAATATCTGTTTGATGAGATTAGCAATTGAGGTTTCAATCTGAGCTCTAGCCCTGAAGTCAAACTGGAGGAATCCATAGACAACCCTGTGCAAGAAATAATCTCTCCTTAGAATGGTTACATAGCAGAAATGTAGGAATATTTTCACTGAAGAAAAATAAGGGAAACTTCTAGGACTTAGCACAAAAACATTTAGTTTGAAGTTTAGGAAAGTGACTATTCAATGTCATTAGTCTTCTGCTCCTACTGAAGACAGTAAGGAGGCTTCCAACTTTATGGTCATAAATTATGAAATCTCTTTTAAGAAAACTATTATTTTTTTTAGTACAGTTTGAATCAAGCATTACTTCAATTACCTCATATCCACTACATAATTACTATAAATCTCATAGATTTATACTATAAAGATATGTCTATGCTACCATTTTAAAACTGTGTTTTGTGTGCAATACAGATAACTAAGGGGTTAAATAATTACTGCTTTAAAAATCCTCACATTTCATACTGCCTTGTATTTTAAGTTTTCTTTGTAATTATTTACCTGAATGAAAATAGGTTATATGGATTATAAGTTGTGAAAGTTATGAGGAATGAAAATCGAAGCGATATTGGATTCTTATTTGATCTTGCATATAATGCCTTGTAAAGTTTAGGTACGCAGGGATGGAAACTGTTTCAGCAGATCTTGGGGTAATTTAAAAGTCAGAATAAAACAAAGAGTCACATATCAGAAGAGTAAATTTAACTACTAAAAAAGGAAAGCAGAAACCCTTTCAAGGCTGTGGCAACAAAGATGTCTGACTTGTAAAATCAGGATGAAATTTATAGCTTGTATAAACTAATGTCTCATAATGACCTGCTGAAATCAGGTTCAGCAGGCAACTTCATCAACTTCAGCAGGCAACTTCATCAACTTCAGCAGGCAAATGCAATACCTTCTAGTGCTGTTCTAGTGCTGTTATAAATAAAAAACAAAGAAGTCTTCACAAAGATCTCTAGATTTTTAAGCTCTCATTACTCCAGGGGACATCAGTTTAAATAGATTCTTTCATTGACCTCTAAAAATGCCACTGCTTATTAGAAAAATTCCTATACAAAAAAAAGAGGGAAAAAATTATAAAATATACTAGTTCTTAGACAATAGAGTAGGATCACACTTGTTTGGGAAGAATACCTCATCTTACTCTGAAACAAAGTTGTATGTAATTATAACTATGGACCACAAACTTACTGATAGAAAACATAAATTTAAACTACTAGAATTCTTGACACTGAAATATATCAACAAGTCGTACAGGAAATTAGTGCTACAGTGAATCACAGAAGATAAGAAATGTAGAGAACTATTAACTGTGGTTTGATATTTTTAACACATTGTAGTGTCAATGTTAAAATACCCAATAAAATAAAACATACACTGCTGCTAAGATTTAAAATAATAATATATTTTTAAAATATAATTTCCTATAGGAGAAAAAGTAGTAGTTTTAACAGAGCATGTTTTAAGGCTCTCTATTCCCTACTATAGTTCAGTAGGATCAATATCTTTTTATGAAACTCACATTATAATGCCTTAATTCATCAGTTATAGTCCCCACTATTGATGATTACAACTATGCACATGCTCCATATTGTGAAAAAAGTACTATAAACTCCTTAGAAGTCAATTAAATACCACAAAAGCTTTGAAATTTTATTTAGTTAGTTTTCCTGATACTGTTTTAACAATCATAGATAAACATGACATTTCCATTTCAGAAAAGGAAGATCTCTTTTCCATCTATGAATTCCAGTGTCCTTGTTAATTACTAAATTTCTACCAAATTCAGTTCAGACCAGAAAAATGATTATTTTCATTAAAATATCTGTCACATATTTGTTCTTATGGGTAACAAGTGCATTAAAGAGATTGAGAAGATATATTTACAAAATAATACCTTTTTTCTGATCTTTCCCTCAATCTATTCTGTACATAAACATATTAAATAGTCTTAGGTACTTGGAGATAATGTGGCAGAAACCCCAGACTGTGTCACACTCTAGATATTCAGTGTCACAGGGAAATGAAGTGTACATCTGAAGCAGTGCTGAAGATGTTGTTTGCCTGTCATGCCTGCTAAACATCAGCAGAAAGAGAGCATATCTGCTCCTAAAATTCCGTAGCTACACATAAAAGTCCTTATACTGACCTTAGTAGATGGAAGTCCATTGAAACTGGGCTCAAACTTTTTATAAAATAGTAACACTTGTTCTTTGTGATGCGTGTTAGCTAGCTGGGTGTAAGTAGCAAGATGTTGCAGTGGAGGGCTGCAGTGGTAATTTCTGTGATCAGTGACTGAATACAGCCAGTTCCAACAACCCCACTGCACGGGGGTTCATTAACTATAAGGTTTATACTAAAAGAATTCAAGAAAATTGTAGTTTCTTTGGACACATATCTCCATACTTGCACCTCTGCAGCAGGAGAATTTGGAATTACACAAACAGAGGTGTCAGCTACTGCATCCCTGTAACATCTGCTCTTGCTTTGGAAGGTTCTGAATCTTCAGAAGTCTAGTTGTCATACTGAGCAAATTAAATTCGGTTAACAGAGGCTGATTTTAAAACAGTCTGCTTTTAACATTTCAAACACAAGTAAATGAAGCCAGATAACCAATGAAAGTGTTTCCAAAATGTTTTCCAAATGCAGTAGTCGAGATCTATGCTCATCATCACTCTTATTTTTACTGCCTAGCAGATATGAGGCCTACAAAGAGATTTTTAAAAGATAAAATTTAAAAAAATAAGAAATAAAAATTAAAAGGTAAATAAACTGTTGATGGACAATGTTTGTTCATCTTAATGAATTAAGCTTTCTCCCTTCTGATTTAGTTTAATTCTTAAAATAAACAGAAGTCTTGTGGTTAAAGAGTGAAAACCACGTTTTGAAGGGAAAGCAAAATAAGAGTTCCCAAGAGAAACGAAAACAAATACTAAAACTTCTCAAAGTGTGCATTTAGAAGTCCATATGACTGATCTTTAAAGTGCATACACATCTTATAAAAATTACCTATTTTTGAATTTACACATATCCAGTTACATACTCCACACACAGTTTAAGTCATCAATAGCTCAATGAACAACGCATTAGTAAAATACTTTTGATGGAACTTATCTTGTAATATGAGCTTACTTCAAGAAGGAAGACGTACTTTTTCCCCTCAAAATCCCTGATGACATCCAAGGTCAAAACAAAGATTTGGAAAATACAAAGAACTCAAATTATTAAATATATATGACTAAGGACAAGAGGGCACAGGTTTAAGCTCTATCAGGGGAGGTTTAGGTTGGATATTAGAAAGAAGTTTTTTACAGAGAGAGTGATCAGGCATTGGAATGGCCTGCCCAGAGAGGTGGTGGATTCACCATCCCTGGAGGTTTTTAAGATGAGGTTGGATGTGGCCCTGAGTGCCATGATCTAGTAATCACAGCGGGGTTGGATCAAGGGTTGGACCTGATGATCTCGAAGGTCTCTTCCAACCCAGTTAATTCTATGATTCTATGATTCTATGAAGTATCCTACTAAGAATAGTTTGCACTGAAGTTACTGATGTTTTTTAACTGTACTAAATTTAAACGTATGCAAACTAATAAAGGAGTAAGGAGAAAAGATGCTCTTGTCTTTATTTTTACTTGTAATATGTAAAAAATGTAATGTATACCTGCTGTACTCTTCCATTTTCCAATGTTGTCTTAAATATGAGAGAGTAAGATGAAAAGACAACAGGTCAATATAATTTATCTATATATAAGGTGTTTAATACCTTTAAAGGGCTACATACACAGAGGAAGGAATAAGTACTAATATGTCCTAGTACATTTTAACAAACATTCCACACTAAAAGAAAACCATAGAAAATATAACAATTCATTACACTGTTCTATTCACCTGAGAGAATAAAAATAATTGTAGTGGATCTGTCTAGGTATTTTTATAACTAGTTCTCTCTTGAGGTACAAAGAGGAGAAAAGGTTTTCCATTTCAAACATTATGTTTTACTGGAACATAAATTAGGATAGTTACTTTCTTAAGTAGAAAACTTGCTAAGGAAGGTAGAACACAAACAGAAAATGACTAGTAAGTCACAACCAACCAGTACCTGTCTATCTAATCCTGCTTTCTCATGATTCTCTTGTACTGGAAATTGTCATGGCTAGACTTCACGAACGAAGATTTGAGAAGGGCTCTACCCACGCTTGCTGCAAGTGCACTGATGGCTAAAAAGGCCAATGCGAGATAGACAAGTCCGGTTGCAGAAGGCACAGCAGAAAGACTCCCCAGGTGATACAGACGAGACGTGATTCTTTCTGCGTTGTCTTTTCTCCTCGAGAGTGATCCTGCGTGTGTTCTCAAAAGCAGCAGCAGCGTTATAGATGGTGTGTCTCCAGGCCTCCCAATTGGAGGCCAGGGTAGACCAATGGTGATGATCAATATGGCCAAGGCTGAGGGATTGTTTCAGGCAGTCCTTGTACCTCCTCTTCGGGGCTCCTCTCTTGTGGCAGCCAGCGGCAAGTTCCCCATAGAGCACGATCTTAGGGAGGTGGTAGTCCTACATCCTGGAGACGTGCCCTGCCCAGCGCAGCTGTGTTCTCAGCAGCATGGCCTCAATGCTCGTGACTGCTGCCTGTTCAAGGACAGACGTGTTGGTCATATAATCCGTCCAGTGGGTGTTTAGGATTGTACGGAGGCAGCGCTGATGGAAGCGTTCTAAGAGACACAAGTGGTGGCAGTAAATGACCCATGATTCAGACCTATATAAAAGAGTAGACAGTACAATGGCTCTGTAAACGCTGATCTTTGTACTCTTCTTCAGGTGTTATCGGAAATGATACTCATGAATCAATGTATTATTTGCTGCTTTACTCCAGTTCATGTAAGTTGCAGCTGTAAACAGAGTGCTGTTGATATGCAGGATAGGGTAGGATGAAAGCTGCATTCTGTCATATTCAGAATTTCTAATTATACTTACTTAGCACAGTTAGACACAAAAATTCAGAAACTACTAAACTTGGCAAAACATGGCTAAAATTGAATAAGGACTGACGTTACATGACAAACAAATCTCACAAATAAAAAAGGAGCATGCAGCTTTAGGCAAAATAATCAGACAGCTGATGTCCACTGAACATTCAGCACAACTGTCTGGTTTCAATGTCAACACAAATTTCTTTCTAGAGTATTTTATCAGACATACCAAAATTGTTTGAATCAATTCAGACAGAGTTGGAATGTGGGACTGCTTACCCACTAGCTGGTGACTAATGGTTGATATGGAAAAATTCCCCTGTTTTTTAGATGTCTGTCTGAATGTCTAATGATGGATATTTGGGGTTAGATTTCATTATCGGGCTCAGAACTATGTATGCAATACTTCACTATAAAAAAAAGTTTGTGTGATTAAGCTCTGAACTCATAACAAAAAAAATTCTGTTTCTCATTACAAGAGTGTTTGTCATATTACAAAACTGATTTCAGCTTCATCTTATTCTTCAGTGTGTTTGTTAACTAATAAATATTCTCCATCACTCACTGCTTTAATAATGCCATCAAACCAGATTTGAACATATGAAAATATGAGAAAGACTAGACAGACTATACTTGCCTTTATTTTCCAAGTCTATAGTTGCATTATTTTCTAAAACTAAGTGCAGGAGTAACTGTTCTTATGAATTTTATATTTTTTTTCTTGGTATCAAGTTGCTCTTAACCATTGTTAATGTCAAATTTCAGTCTTCACAGCATTTATAGTAAGTTTGATGAGTGCAGTTTATCAATTCAAATGATTTGTGATTCAAGTAGTTTTTTCCCTCAAGTCAGAATAAGTTGCATAAAAGTGTTTTCACTGAAACTAATAGTGTATTCAATTAGTTCAAGTTAACATTTATGGAATATACAAATGAAGCTTGACAACCTTTCTGACCTACAACACTGGTGACATGAGGTGAAACTCTGGTCAACAGACGCTTGCCTACCCTTCTCTTTAATACTGCTGATGTTCAGACTAGACTGCCCAGACAATATCTGGACTACAAACTCTTACAACAAAGACCTTCTTAATCAGGTAATTTTTCCTGCCAGTTCTTTCTTGCACTTTCTACTTACTTGCACTTTTACTGTTTTCCAAACAGTTTTACCACTAAATAAATATGTTGATTAAATAATTTTTATAGTGGACTGTTTTATCAATCTGTGCAATGTTTGATAAAATAGTAATCAATATAAATTATCAAAATTCCTTGCACTCCTGCATTACTGAGCTGATGAATCACAGGGTTAGAAGTGTAGGACATCAGTTGAACCTGATGCTTTCACTGCTACAACCTCTTTAAATGCACCATAGGCACAGTCCTCAGAATGTTTCCTTCTTGTATATACATGACTTCTCTAAACATTATGTAGGTTCATTTGCCCTGCCCTTACTTCTTTGTGTTTCTATGGTTTTCCCGCAATGGTACTTTTACATAACTTTATTTTGTTATGAGTATTTCTATAGTATTTTACTGTTACTGATTTTTTGCAGTGGGTGGGAGGGTTTTGTTGTTGTTTTTTTCTCTACATTAAGTCCTCAGATTTCTTGGTATTAAAAATAAAACGTCAAGGCTGGAACACATATGGCCTTCTTATTCATGGTAAAAAAAGTCATGTGGAACCACAAGAAATATAAGATCTTATTTATCAGGAATGGTTCTTTGTAAAACAGAGTTGGAGGACAAGGAAGGGATTATGTGTAAGTTGGACATAGATACTACTTACTCTAAAAAAGACCTGCAAGAAGGAGTTCAAATCAATAGTCTAAAACATGATGTATCAAGTATATCCTAAAATACCACTATTAGTCAATATAACATGCTCCCACTCTTAGTTTTCCTATTCTTTTTTAATCATAAAGCAAATAAAGCCAGGGAGACTCACTTCCCAACTTAACATTTATTCTATCTCACAGCATATATACTTGGCAACTAAAAACCTATGATTCACACTTTTGCTCCAAATAATTTCATTAATGAAATATAACAATATCATCAGGTGTGAATGAAACCATCTTAGTCCAGATCACTGTATAACATGACACTCAATGATTTGTAACCTACACTGACCACTGATATTGCAGTAGGAAGGATTGATGCTATTCCCAACCTTAAACTGAAGTCTCTACTCCAACCTTCCACTATGTCAGCTATAAGATGAGATAGGTTGCTCAGTGCCTTAGTCAGTAAGACCTAGAAAAACTACAAGTATGAAAGCTACAAGTATGAAACCTGTATGGGCAACCTCTTCAACTGTTTGACTCTTCCCGCAGTGAGAAGGCCAAACTTCCGTCACCATTGTCTCCTGTAAATCTACCAGTCACTCCACTTGTTGATTTACAAGTGAACAGAGACAAAAAATTTTCCTTCAAACTGAATGAAATCTGCATGCCATTAGTCTCAATTCAGTCTTCTGTCCAGGATAACTCCTCTTGGATTTTCATTTCATCATGCAAGATTACTTTAATTGCAACAACTCTGAGCTTTCTGTTTGAGCACTGACTCCAAAATGGTCAGTCATTCAAACAACCTTCATGAAGGGGTGCTTATAGAAAAGCAGCACAGCACAAGATCCTAGTTGACTTTAGCTGCAACAAAATGGGATGACTATGTGGATGCTTAGGTCAGCAAAACTGTACTGTAGTACATTTTAATGAGAGCTGTACATTTGTGCAGCTCTTCAGCCCTGGTAGTAAGTCAGCCACAGAACTAAATCCCATATGAAAAAAAAAAAAAGAGAAATCACATGAAAGTTACTTTTTAAAAAAGAAAATATAATATTATTTAGCTAGGCAAGAGTAAAGATAGAATCAATTATGAATTGCAGAGACATTCAGGCTGGAAAAGCCTCAGGAAGTCTCTAGTCCTACTAAAGCAGGGTCAGCTCTGAGGTCAGACTAGGTTGCTCAGGGCTTTACTAAGTCTGGTCTTGAAAATCTCCAGTACAGACATTCAACATCATCTCTGGGAATCCTGTTCCAACACTTGTCTGTCTTCATGGCATGCCCACTCCTCCCACCCCTTAAAACGGAATCTTCTGTCTCTTTCAATTTATGTCCATTATTACATGTCATCCTGTCACACACATATCTAAAGAGCCTGACTCCATTTTCTCATAACCTCCCCATAAGGACTGGAAGGCTTCTGTTATGTTCCCTTCGCAGCCCACCTCCCCATTTACTCTCTAGGCGAAAAATTCCAGCTGCTTGAGCTTTTCCTGATGAGTCATGTGCTTCAGAGTAAGTCACAATTAACTTCAGCAGTAGGACACAGACTTGAATAAGCAATATGAAAAAGGTCAGCTCCCCTTGCTCTAGTCTACTTTAAGTTCAGTAACTTCTTTTCTACATGACCCTTCAGTTTTATTCTATAACTGTCTAAATGTCTTTGCATGCCACAAGTGATTATCCACTTGTCTTGAATATTGAAGGATAAATTTTCAGAGCATTTCCTAATTTGATAATAGGTTTTTGATTCAAGAATCACTTTGCTAATTGAAAAGAAAACAAGCGTCATTTAGATACATTCCAGATTTGGTACTGGGTTTTGTGAATTTCAGTTCTCAGATGCTTATTCTGAAAAAACAGAGCTGTAGCTCAAAGATGTAATTCTCATAACTTAATGTTTACCTGTTCTTGTATGGTTTTCAAATTAGATTTTCAGTAAGTCTAAAAAAGTATTGGGCCTGTGCCTGTTACATTTGAAGAGGGAATTGCTAGGGGAGGAATAAAAGGAAGAGACAGGGAACTCAGAATCTTCAAATGTGCAATGTTTCGGTTTTGTATGGTGTGGAAAGCCAATTTAAGAACAAATTTTCATCCAAAGATAACATTATTCCCTGAAAAAGTGGAAAATGAAGATTTTAAAGTATGGTTGCATAGACAGCACAAATCCCCTGGTTTTTTGTATGTAATCTAAAGTAATTATTGATAGATGAACTATAGAATTACCTTGAAAAATAAAAATATTTTCCTTCAATCCTGCTTGTCTTTCCAAATGATTATGTTGTAGTAAATTACTAAAAAGTTGATGGTTGCTGAAAGAAAGGTATTCTTTGCAAGGAGAGAAGTTAAATACTAAACGAGGTGCCCAGAGAGGCTGAGCTGTCTTAGTCCATGAAGATTTTAAAAAAAAGAAAAATAACAAGGAACAACCTAATGTGACTGTGAAATTAATCCTGTGTGATGGCATGTTGATCTTGGCTGTCTGCCATACCCTCAATCTCTTTTTTTTACCTGTGCTCCTTAACAGGACAGGGTAGGAAAAAAAAAAAAAAAGAAAAAAATCTCATTGAGGGTACAGATAAAGACAGGGCAATCACTCACCAGTTGTGTGTTTCCTCAGACTCAACCCGAGGAAAATTAATTTAATTAGCAATCAAAATAGAGTTTGTTGGTAAACAAAGACAAAAAACTCTAAAGGATCTTCCCCCACCCCAACTTTCCTCCCAGGCCCAGCTTCACTCCTTCATGTCCAACTCCTCTATCTTCTCTATTCAAGACTAAATTGCCAAATAAGTGCAAAATTAACATACCATGAGTGTGTAAAATTCTCTTATACACTAGAAGATGCAAACAAGATCTTCCACGATAATATTTTTTCTCATCAGGGTTCTCAGTCTTTGCCTTTCTGCCACAGACAAAAACTGTGTGCTTTGAATGCCGTTAGTACTCTATTATTGCAAAGCAATTCACCATTTTTGCTAAGATGTTAATCAATATTGACTATCTACAATTTCCCAGAAAATACTCCTAGACCCAATGCCATTTTAATCTATAATGACATGCAATTAATTTGTCAGTTGACCAAAGGTTCTGAAGTATTTTTATTCTCTTCACACAAAATGTTCATTTTTAATTTGCTTATCAAACCCAAAGATTTTCCACTGAGTTAGTTTGTGCAGTGTAGTTGCTAGGCAACCAAAATAATTTTTCCTATCTTAGTTCAGCGACGGAAGATATGAGTTTACCAGCCTGAACCTTGCAGGAGTTTTTGTGGTTTAATTAAGTTTCTAACATTTATAATCCCTTGTCACTCATATCTCTCCACACTCATTTATTTTATTGGAGTTTCATGGAAGTGGGAACAGATGTAGCAGTTCTCAGACTGCTTGTTATCTGTACAAGTCAATAACAAATTACCAGGATTTATAATTTAGGAGGGAGCAGTGTAAACATATCAAACTTTTCAATAGCTTTCTATTTGGTGAAAACAACATGTCATAAGTCACTAGAGTCAACTTCAAAAGTCAAACATGGAACAGCTATCAGTTTTCTCAGTGGATAGATATTTCTAGATTGGTAGAATGCTAAAAAAAAATCATAATGGCTATTGTTTTCTGTGTATACTATTTTACCTTCCCCCCATAACTTATTATTTCATATTTAAAATTGGACACATGCCATATTTAGATGTTTCTGATGAAGTGATCTCAGAAATTTTACTCATTATATTACGTTGTTTTAATTTGCACTGAAGTGTTTGCATCCAGACATGTGTCCAATGCAGTAATCATGAATACATGAATACAGTTTTAAAACCACAAGATTTAGCATATTCAATGAGCCATAAATTATATATAACATATTCAAACTGGGAGAGGAAGATGGGTCAGTCAAGCATATGACTATATTCCATTCAAGATTAAAGCAGTTAAGAAGCAAGAAAAGAACTAGCAAATCATGATTGATCCCTTCATGATGAGAAGAAATCACTACAGGAAAGGTAAGACGTTGTTAGCAAAAAAGTCTATGCTTTGGTGAATAATAGCACTGTTTCAAAGGGTTCTTCAGCTCCCACAGTATTTTTCAGCAGAATTGTAGATTTGCATGCTGATTCAGTGTTTTCTACACACACAAGTTCTGAGATAACTCCTAAAGCAGACTGAGCTTCAAGAACAGTCCCCAGTAAACAAGTTTTGGTTAACATAATAGATTCCCTAACTGATGAACAGATGCAATTCATTAAATGTAGGGTACCAAGAAAAAGGTGGAATTTTTATTATCTCCACAACAGTTTTCAGTTTCAATAACTAAATGTGGGAAATGCTTATCTTTCAGAATGGCCGATTAAAAAAAAAAATCCAGTTAGACTCCAAATAACATTTTCTTTCCCACTCAGCACTTCCTTTTTAAATCCTAGACTATCATATTAAAAACCTCAAAACACTGAGTGCTACAGTGATAACTAAAGCTCAGAGGGATTTAAGCAAGGTTTCATGGGAACTAGGCAAGGGAAGAATTTAATCATAAATATGCCACTTTTAAGGAAAGATTTTTAACATGAAACATACTATACAGATCTACTATAAAAAGATGGGTCATCTTTGAAGAACTAATTTGGTGTGTTACAAAGACAGGTTTCAGTGAAAGTAATACCTGCAAAAGGATCTAGTATACCAGCTTTGGAGGCTATCGTGTCCAAAAAGACATGTATGTCAGGGGCAAGAGACATCTGAGGGTCATTACAGAGAAAGATAATGGACAGTGGCAGACAGTAGTTTAGGATGTCAAATGATTCATTACCTCAACTCTGCTTCTGCTATTTATGCAGAATAAAATAATTAGGACTCTCTACTTGGAGACAGAACAACACTGCTTTTTTCATACACGGCATACAAATCCAGGCACACTGAAATAAACCAGCATGAACCATTGTAAAAATGATACTGCTGGAACACAGAACTTTACTGTCCTGTATACTATGCCAAACTGCATAGAGAAACACCTGCTATCTTTATACTAGCAAGGCGTTTGATACCTTCTTTAAAAGCAAACAAACAAACAAACCCCACCAAAACAAAACTAAACATACGAAGTTAGCTTAGTCTGTATTGCTGAGGACTGCAAGAATGTTAGACACTGAGATGGCTGTTTTATGTAGCAAAAATGTGAGCATTACTTTGATACTTATATCGCTTTTTCAGTAACTTCAAGCCACACTTTACAGCAAAAATCATCTAAAACGTTAAGACTATGTACTTTTACTGGTTTAAAAATAGTATGCCAAACAGCAAGTAACTAAAAACAACGTTGCA
This sequence comes from Myiozetetes cayanensis, assembly GCF_022539395.1. Taxonomy (NCBI): domain Eukaryota; kingdom Metazoa; phylum Chordata; class Aves; order Passeriformes; family Tyrannidae; genus Myiozetetes; species Myiozetetes cayanensis. The sequence goes on along the minus strand of NW_026086604.1, from coordinate 74,779,215 downwards.
ACTGTAGAAGTTACCTCTGATTTTTCATTTTCATTACACAGCCATGCACAGCATTACCCTCCTGTGTTGGTGTAGCACTTGAACCCCATTTCTGCTCAAACACTCATTCAGTTGAGTCAACCTTTCCAAAACACTGAGGTGCATCTTCCATCTTTAAGCCAGCACAAATACAGTAATAGCCGAAGCATGATGCAAAAGGAAGAAAAGGTTTTCCTTGAGGTCACATTCAAGCCTTCATGTTTATTCAGCCAATTACCCTGACTTCCAGCTATGCATAAGCAAATGTATGTATTTTAGTATGGGTCAGACCCCTGGCACAAATAGTCAAAGACAATTAATTAACATTTGTACAGCTGAAACTTGCCAATAATTATACACTGGACCAGACCCTTCTCTGAACGTCTGAAAACTTAAAGTCTGAATGTCAAAAGGGAAGGAGAACTAGACTTCCATTTAGGTTTGCATCAAATACACAGAGCTATTATGTGATGCCAGGTCAACAACTAGTAAAATTTCCAAACAGCCTGAACTGCTGTGAAGCCTTCAGATCACAGCATTGTCCCTGCAGCTCCCTAACTGAAAATGATGAAGGGAGGGATATGCACAGTGCTGGTAAAGGTACTTGAGAGAAGGGGAACTGATCAGCAGAAGCAGGAGCCTCTTCAGAGCAGCAGCAGCAGCCCAGCAGAGTCCTTTATCAGAAGGGCAAAGTCAGGACAGATGTACCCAGCTGCCTGCCAAAGTCATCAGTGTCATTCCTTGCTCCCTTGATGTCTGCAGGTAACTAAAATGCCACATGTAGTAGGTAAAAGGAGAGGTTCCTAGTCCTCTTTCCCACTTAGTTCACCTGTGCTAGGATGACTGGAATATGGGAGTAAACAGTCTGAACACAAGATTTACTTAAATCAGAAGCTTGAAACAAGTGCAGTAGGACAAGAGTGCCCAGGACATTTTCAGTTCATAATAGAGATGTATAGAAAAAGACCACCCTTATATTTCTTTTCTTGGACACATTTCTCTTCCATAGTCTTGCCAGACATTTTACAGTAATATCTTACATAGAAAAATATATTCATTTAAGATAACTAAAAGTGTTCAGTTACTGATATTTCCTTCTTTGGGAAGACAACTATCTGAACCACCTTCTTTTTTCCCCTAATATTTGCAGCAAGAAGAGACAAAAGAAACTGTGAGCAAGAACTTCATCATAAAACATGCTATACAAAAATAAAGGAACAGTTCTAGTTGGCAGTTCCTGGAACGCACTGGGCTAATTAAAACTGCAGGAAAACTTTAGGTAATAAAGGGAAAAGACAAAACTCCAGAGACTCATAATTACCTATTTTAAGGCAGGGTATATGTTATGACTAAATAACACCATTAAAATGTGGACAAATTATATAAATAATATCACAAACAAATTAAGTTTCATCTCTTCATGGGTTGGCCAACAAAATTATAACCCAAACCCTCAACTTAAAACACTAACTTTCCCATGGCTTGCAGTGTTTAGTGAAATTGTACATATGGCTATTATCTTGGCCAAGAAAGTCTTCTTTAGTGTACTTGTACATGTGGGAAAGATGATGTCCTGAGTTAAGAGATGCTAAAATGATGTGTTATGTAGCTAATACAAGGGAAAAGTTGATACACTGTGTAAAATCAGACATATAGAAATCTCTGTCTGTAAATTTTAACCCTAATGAAAGTTACATCATTCTTAAGTCTAAATTACCCCTTGAAGACATTGATGGAAGTAGTGTCAGAAATAAACCAAACTCAGTTTTATTAAATATAACGGAAAATTTCAGATTTAAATGTCTTTTTAAAGAACAGAAACCAGGCAACTCGTATTCCTAAAATAACTAGCACAGAACAGATTTTGGCAGCAAGGGCAGTGCTTGCATTTTAAAACTTATCTGAAGCTCTTTTAAAAATAACTGGTCTGTCAACTTGAGTCAATCATTTTATTTTTTTAATCCTTTAATACTCTGTTGAGATTCTCTCCAAGGAATGTTTCCGGTGTGCTGTCATGTCATATTAGGGAGTTGATATGGAGATTGTATATATTGGTGAAATCATTAAATTCAACCTTTATCCCAAGAGATAGTACAGCAATGCATCCTCCAATGAAGTTGGACTCAACCTCTTACATACATTTTAAAATACTTCAACAAGTTGAAGTTATATGATATTTTACTGGTTTCAACACAAAATCGTAATTTAAGAACAACAGCTTTTCAGAGAACAAAATTACCTTTTTGTTGTCAATGTGAAAGTTACCACTCTTGTGACTTACTTAAATGAAACACCTTATTGAATATCTCTAAACATTAATTCGATATTTTTAAGTACTCAATTTATTTTTTTTCCAAGCTATATTAGAACTATGGCTTTCTCAGGGGGTCCCATATCTATTCCTCAGCTTGTCTAAAATCTGAACACTGATTTTCACTAAATCATCTCATATCTGTTTTTATTTCTTTGCACCAAAGTACACATCATGCTTCAGTTTTTTGGAATTTAGGAGTTTTTCCTGTTCACAGTTTCTTCTCTCATCTTTTACAGTATGTTGGAAGGAATAAATATGGTCTTTTCTGCCATAGAACCTCTTAAATATTTTTTGACTATTCAGATCTAAGTTTGGATGCTCTCCTGAACAAAACCTTTCTACTTTTTTCTGTTACCCAATCTACTAATTTTGTGACATTCACTTTTCCATGTCCAAAATGGGAGCTAAAGAATATCATTAGTACCTGATAGCTATTCTGCTGCAGAGATAATTAATTCTTCTAAATATTTTCTGCATGTTTATCTCCTTGGCTTCAGTCATTTTGTTCCTACTGATCTGGAAATACATAACCCAGTCATGAGAGGCTGTAGTTCACACCATATGTGTCAGGAATTTCTTTAGCAAGAACATTAAAAACATTTTATTGTTCTATTACCAATACTTCCCTAAACCAGAGCATTACGTTTCATTAAATTATATACTAATATAACAATATTTCTCTACACTCTTTGTTTCCTATTTCACAAAATACATATATTTCAGATCAAGAAAAAAATTAAATCATTATATCCATCACAAATTCTTAGTCATAAGTTTCAATTTATCTAAGTATTTTATTGACAACAAAGATTAAATTGTACCTTCTACTAAGCATGGATTTAAAAAACTGTGTAATAACTGATTAATAGCTGTTCTGATGTCTTTTAATACATTCCCTATCTCTCCACTAAGTCTGTGTAAGAATGTTTAAAATGTGAATATGATTTTAATGTTCTCAATATGTATTAAGGTATTAAAAAATATGAATGTACACAGTGTCCAGTAGCGAGATGTAGCAAAAGCCAGAACTTTGTTTTTGGTAGGGATACCAGAATTTTTGGAACAATGTATCTTCATCACAGTTTCCTCTAAGCAAATTAAATGAGGAATAAGTCATCAATTCTCCACAGACATTGAAAATTATATATGATATTGCATCTGTGAAAAAATCATCCATTAGTTATAACAATGATCTTTCTAGACCAACTCCTTTCCTGCTGACTTACTATACCATTTTAGCAAAGCCATGTGCGTAAGCAAACCTAAGCAGAATAAGCCTGACCTTATAGCAGAACAGTGCTGGCTGCTATCTACGATTTCACACTTCAGCAGTTAACTTGCCTAAGTTGGGCCACCAGACCAACACAGGGGTGGCTGAGAAAAGCTTTGTCTGAAGTTGATAATAGTGAGATACTAGATGATAACTCTGTCATGTTACCTGTTATCCAGCAATCTGAAATAATTTCTGTGCCACTTTCCATTCAGCCATCTAATTCTGAAGCTCTTTTGCAAGATGAAACAGTTTTGTTGATGTACACACCAAGCCCACCACTAAACAGGTATTCTATCTTGTCTTCTGTGATGAGTTATTTAAAAATACGACTGGTTATTACTATCCAGACTCAGCTGTGCTTCAATGAACCATTATTTCAAATTCAAATTCAAAGTTGATTCGTCCTTTGGATCAATTGTTCAGAACATATTGAATCTGAAACTGAAATGACAGCAGAGACTTGCCTAGTACAGCCTTCAAGGAAACAAACAAACAAAACAACAACAAAAAAAAAGAAATCCTGAAATTCTTTCTACTGATGCTAGAGATGCTAGATAACCAAAATTCTTTTAATACAATAATATACAAATTAACAGGAGTGTGTGTATGGAATTCCTGTTCTGAGTAATATAGTAACACCATTCTGAGAGGTAAAACATGACACACAGTCTTGAAGATGTGGAACGCATTTAATGAAAACAAGGGTAAACAAACTGTTATGCTGCTTTTAAATGCTTTTTTTTCTTTTGCCTCCTTGAGCCCCAGCTGCTGTACATTCAATTGTAGGCAAGAATCACTGAGTCAAGATCAGGTTTTCAATGCACTTTGAAATATCTCTTTGGAATATACTTCTCTGTCCTGATGTTTGAAGTATGAAGTGACTTCAGGTTAACTAATGTGTGACTCAACATAGCAGAAGTTTTTGTATGTAATATGGCTTTGTCTTAAAATTTACAACCTTTCCTTACAGTTTTCCTCCGGATGGAAGATGCCAAAGTTAGTTTCATTCATTTTAGAAATACTTTGTCCTCTTTTGCCATAAACAGAATATGTGTTACTAAAATCAGTGTAGTCAGTTATCTTACTTCTGTGGTCTGAATGACTTCCTGAAAAACTGGTGTAAAATGTCATGTAAACACCAAGTCTGAAATTTTTAAGTGTTTTTTTCTTAATACTTGCCTCATTTTGACAATAGATAGTACAGAGTTAAAGAGGAAATGGGATACAAATGAGATCAGTGTCCATTAGTGGGAGACAAATTTGCCTCACAGACATTTCAAAGCAAATACAATTTCAGGTGGAAAAAGGAATGAAAAGAAAGACAAGAAAGTTGAAACCTGAGTAAAATATACAGTTTGGTTCACTAACAAACAGAAAATATGAGAAAACAAGTCTGAAGGATTATGTTTTATAAACAAGTTTCTGACTCCCTCTCTATGGAGAAGAGATGTGCAACTGAGGAAGCAAACAAATTTGGAGGCTTGTGAGTTATGTCACTGTGACCTGCAGGAAATGTACTGTAGCCAACAGCACTGTCTGCCAGTGCCACAGCCAGTCTGACCTACTGAGGATTTTTAATAGACACAAGGAAAAATATGAGGCCAATGAGGGAAAACAAATATAAGTTTTTCTTACAGATATCATTTCCCAAGGTTTGAAAGAGTGCAGGTAGGTCATTTTTTTGTTACTTGGCGCTAACAATGAGTACACATTTGCCTGCCTCTTCTTATCAATTAGTGCACCCCTGATTTCTTCTTCAAGGGCTTAAATTCACATGTTGAGCTAGGCAAAGGTGGTTCTCCCTTTACGTATTTTCCTCCCTAATAGAAACTGACAGTACCAGGCATATTCAAGTAAGAAACTCAAATAAAGACCAGTGCAGGTCAGCTGAAAATATATCAACTCTGAAATATCTTATATCACAAAAGTAAATTTTATTTTGTTTTCCATAATGACAGTATACTTCTGAAATTCAGTTTTGTTTGCTGACACCTTTTTTAACATCAGAACTTTAGACAGTTTCTGAAAAATATTTCAAGTAATTGTGATTTTTGTTCCAATTCAGTATGAAAAGATTCAAGCTGATGCTTTAAATGTTTAGAGAATGGTTCACCATTAAATAGTTTAGCTCTGTAGTAAGTCAGTGATTATCTAGAAATGTAATTACCATCTATTACTTAATACACAAACAAAACTACATGATAGCTCTTAAAAGTGGCTTACAAAGCTCAAGGTGTGATAAAACTGGTCAAAGATGTTAAGTTCAAGAAAAATAGGATCAGTAAGCAGAAGCATAAGGGAGACATAGACCCATTGGTAAACCAGGTAGAGAAACTAGTTATTACTAACGTGATGAGGCAAAGGTTTTTGATATTTCCTTTGCCTCCATCTTTGCTGGCATAGCTGGACCCCAAATCACAAGATTGAGTAGGTAAGACAGCACATGTGTGTCAACTCACCAAGTACTGGAAGAAGGGTTAGTCTGCAGCTCCTTGCAAGATCTCAGCCCACATAAATCTATGGGCCTGGAGGGAAACCTGGCTGAGGTTGCAAACTCACTGACTGTAGTATTTGAAAAGTGTTGAAGACCAGGTGATGTCACTGATGACTGGAAGAAGGGGATGATCAATTACTGCAGCGGGGTCAGAATTACTGAAGAGCCCAGTACAGGCTAGGGTTTGTGTGGCTGAGGAGTAGCCTTGGTGTAAGGCACCTGGGCGGTTTTGTGGACAAAAAGCTGAACGTAAGTCACCACAATTCTGCTGCAACAACAAAGGCAAATTGGATCCTGGGCTGCATCCTCAGGGATATTACTAGCAAAGATAGATACAGGTCATTCCAATCTACTCAGTACTTTTCAGGCTGCACCTGGAGTATCATGTACAGTTTTGGTCCTCACATTTCCAGAATGATGTGGACAGGCTGCAGAGGGTTCAAAGGAGGGCCACCAAGGTGACCAATGGACTAGAGAGCATGCCCTGTGAGGAAAGACTGAAGGAGTTAGGTCTTTTCTCCTTGAAGAAAAGGTTCAGGGTGTGCCTTTTACAGTATTCTGGTATTTGAAGGGCATCTACAAAGAGAATAGAGGCTCTCTCTTCATAAGAAGCCACATGAAGAGGACAAGTGATTATAGGTACAAGTTGTAGCAGGAGAAGTTTCATCTCAACATAAGAAAGACAGTTTTACAATAAGAATAATCATTCATGGGAATAATATTCAAGGGGTATGTCAGAGCCCACATTGCTGGAAGTTTTCAACATGCAATTGGACAAAGTCCTAGGTAATCCCATCTTCTATGAAATCTGGAATTATTTTCAATAAGAAAATTACAGAATCCCGCTGTTATTGCATGCTTCTTGCATTAACAAGTTCCTGAATTACTGCAGATCATTAAGAGGTTTTACAGAATTATTAAAAGGTGAATGTGCATGATTTTTTCCATATTTTCTCAGATTTTGTAATTTGCTTTGATGGTATGCTCACTATGAATATTGATAGGACCAGTAGTACAATAGAAGCTTGAAAACAAAAGGATAAATTTTATCTCCAGCTATTTCTATAGTAATATACTTACAGCACTCTACATTCCACTGATTTTTAGAAGTAAATAGTAACTCCAGAACACTTAGGCAATATTAACTCCATTTTAGTCTGTTACCTCATCATATCAATAAGACACAAAAAATGTAAAAGCTACTGTAGTGTTTCAGCTTATTTAAGAGAAGTCACAGAATATTGTGCAATGGAGTCATCACTAGAGGGGAATACTTTTCAGTACAATCCTTCAGAATTCAACTCTGTTTTGCTATTCTTAGGCTTTGATCCCATTTGCCATGCTGGTTAGGCTGAAAAAAGTCTCAGACACACTATCCCTACATGAATAGATATCACTGTTTGTGATTACATCCTTTAGAGCACATTTTTTTTCTATACTGAAAACAGTTTCTGATTAATTTGATGCTGTTGAAGTAGTGGAGCACACCATGTCATGCCAGATGGTTTAATCCTCTACCAGACACAGAAGAACTTTTGTTCTCCTTCTAGGTCTTTCTCCAGTTGAAATTCAGTGCAACTCTGTGCCTCTCTCATGTGCCAAACAGACTTATTATTTCCTTCCCTTTCAGTAAAATTTCAGACCTATAAGTGTTTTAGGGCTATTTCACATCCAACCTGGATCCTGATATAGGGGTGGCTTCATTGCCAAGCTGGCACTGTAGAACTTTCTGCTCTGTAGTGCGTTTCTATTTCAATCTTCCCAATCTGATCAGGAGATAAGAGAGAATAAAATACATATTTTAAAAGACTTTGCTTATTTACCATTGCAAAAAAAGGCTCAGAAACTTGGTTTGTTGTAGCAACATTAGCAAAGAAGAGATTGTAAATAAAAATTCTATCACGGCACAAAAATATGTTACCATTTAAAATATACAGTCTTCTAAACAAAGAACTTTTCTAAACATCTAGAAAGTAAAAAAACATGATTATACATACAGTTAAAAAAAGAAAAAGAAAAAAAAAAAAGGAAAAATGGACTGATAACCTGAACAGTTTACTACAGTCATATATTTTTGTTATCTGCTTGCCAACACAGCTTTGTGCGTACAATTTTAGCAGGCTGGAATTAATCCATCACTTTTTAACTTTAATACTAAGAGATAGTAAGCTTGGTATTTTCACATTTCATCTTAAAATGAGGTCCAAATGACAGTCACAACTTGAATTCAGATAACAAACGCTGGAAGAGTAGGTGCTAGGTTAGCATGCGTAGCAGGTGGCCATGAAGTGGGTGATTCTTCATTTGCATGTAAAATGTGAAAAATGTATGAGTAAACATAGATTTAAATGATTTATGCTAACCAGTACTAGAAATAGCAAGAAACTTTGGAAAACATATTGAACATGACAAGAAAAATATGGGTTTTTTTTCTCAACAAGCAGATTTTTGTGTTTCAAAGGACAGAACGCTGAAAGTTGTAAAAACGAAGTGAGGTAGAGGCTTGCGCAGGTGGAGGCAAGTTGTCAGAGATTAGAGTTACTGTTTCTGACAGGGTTGTCTACCAAATGAGTCTGGAAGAAGGAAATCTTTCAGAGCCTGGCTTTACTTATACAAAGAGCTATATTTCCACTCTTTTTGTATATTTAAACTCTTGGCATGGCAGAAATACCTTATCTACAGTTTGGTTCTGTTTCCAGCATATCCTCTTCTGAAATCGCAAGGACAACAGCAAAACACCTTCCAGGAACACAGTTTCTGTCCAAATAAGAGAACAATCTTTAACGAAGGTTCTTGTGCATATCCAGTTTGTCATTCTGCAATGGGCCTCCACTCTCTAACATTCAGCGGCAGATTGCTATTGGGCCCCCATAATGAAATAAAACCTCTCCCCAAAGAGATAAGGAAAGGATCTAGCATTCAAGGCTGTTGAAATGAAGTACAGTGCATAGAGTCAAATGACTTTTCAGTTTGTTTTGGCTGGGGTTTGCAGATTTGGTTTTTTAAAATCCAGAGGGACCTTAATACGCTTAAGAGGTGGGCCTGTTTGCACATGAAGTTCAACAAGGCCAAGTGCAAGGTCCAGCATCTGGGTTGGGGCATTCCCAAGCACAGGGACAGACTGGATGGAGAATGGATTGAGACTAGACTGAGGAGAAAGACTTATGGTATCTGTGGAAGAGAAGCTCAACATGACTTTTCTATATGCGCTCATAGCCCAGAAAGCCAACTCTATCCAGGGCTGCACCAAAAGAGGAGTGACCAGCAGGATGGGGGAGATGATTCTCCCCCTCTACTCTGCTTTCATGAGACCCCACCTGCAATACTGCTTCCAGTTCTGGGGTCTCCAGCACAAGAAAGATGTGGACTTACTAGAGCAAGTCCAGAGGAGGGACACTAATTTGATCACAGGGCTAGAGCACCTCTTCTATGAAGACAGGCTGAGAGAGTTGGGGCTTTGTTTCCAGATAAAGCCTCAGTTTTCTTGGTGGTGCTTAAGTTCCTTGAATGAAGAAACATACAGTAGAGAGAGAAAGAACAGCTCTCTCATTTTAAGAGGCCGAAATATTCAGAGAAAATTTGGGAAAGCGTAGGGGTATGTGGATCAGTTTAAATGATATCTCATGCCTCATTGATAATTCATTCCAGGAATATGGAATGAATACTTCCCTGCATTGATTTAGGTCCAGATTTGTTAAGCACAGATTTTAAAAACACTCTTCCTTTAATGAATACCATCTACCATCACCTCTACTGCCTTGTTGAAGTGGTGAGCTACATTTTGGAGGCTTGTCAAGCACTTAAAGAGTTGAGTCAGACATGCTTTCTGCTGTCAGCCTCAACTGATTGCTCTACAGCAAACATATGTGAGGTAGTCAGGCTTTTCACTGGATACCATTGATGTGAAATTTTTGATCACTCCCTCTCTGATTAATTTAGAATTAATAATTATTATTTGGAAATTTTTTAAAGTAATATTAAAATTTAATATATATTATTATCTGCATATATGAATCCATTATTAATTTTCAGCATGTAATGAATTTATTACATTATCTGTTTATGAGATTAACTTGTTCACCTAATTAATAATTTTCTACTTTAAAAGTTTTATTCATTGTTTCTCTGAATCACTATTTCATGAATCAGCTTTAGATATTATTGATCAAATATAATATTTTCCCAGAGGTCTTGATTATTGTAACACCACCAGCTACAAATGTCTTTCATTACAGCCATTAAGTTAAATTAATTCAATTCTATTCTTACCCTTGAAATACCTTTATTCTTTCCAAATTTAGTCCTTTCATATTCCTGCATTATTCATTAACTCTATTTCTACTGAAGAAAGCATATCACACCCACAAAATTTGCTTCTACCAATCTCATTTGACGTACTCCTCCACAAGACAGTCCTCAGCCTGCTCCAGCTAACAAAGATTTATTCTTCTCTTCTACATTTCTGAACAAACCTCGCTTTTCCCTCCTAGATGACCTATTTCTCAGATATGCAACGATTGTTTCTCAATTTATTTATTTTCTCAGTCTTATCTTTTTACACCCTGCAAATCCATGCAGGATGTGTGCAGTTTTGAGTACATCAATATAAGAAGGACATCAAACTATTATGGTGTGTCCAGGGGAGGACAGAGAAGGCAGTAAAAAGTTGCAAGGGCAAGACTTATGAGGAGTGTCTGAGGTCTCTTGGCTTGATCAGCCTAGAGGAGAGAAGGCTGAGGGTGACTTCATCACAGTCTACAACTTCATCAAGGAGAGCAGGGGAGCAGGAGGAGCTGATGTCTGCTTTCTGGTAACAAGCATCAGGACACAAAGAAATGAAATGAAGTTGTGTCAGGAGAAGTTCAGATTGGACATCAGGAAAAGGTTCTTCACTGAAAGGATGGATGGTCATGGGAAGTGGTCATGGCACCAACCTTGTCAGAATCCAAAGTGTGTCTGGATGATGACCTTAGTCATATGGACTAGTGTTAGATGGTCCTGCAAGGAACAGGGAGTTGTACTCAATGATTTGTAAGTGCCTTACAACTTATGATATAATAGTGGAAAATATCCTCACAATCTCAAATAGATTTCAAGGTATTTCATTAAATTTTTCACCTTATTTTTGATTCTTTGTAGGGTATTGAGAACAGAAATGCAATAATCATTTGCAAAACTGACAATTATCATGCAGTTATATATATATATATTATAGTGCAGAAGTGCTTGTAGATGTCAATATAGGTAGTTTCCCTTCCCTGCACTTCCCTGGGGCACTACTGCTATGCAAATGAATTAAATAGGAGTGCTGTTTAAGTATAAAGTGAAGGGTGAAAAGAAGGTAAGATACAGAGACATACAACAGACCAGGTATAGTAATCAAGTAATCTCTATGTATTAAGTATATAAAGAATACTTTTCGATAAATGAAAGCCAAGTCTTTCCCCTGGATGATGAGGAAGAGGAGCTTAGCATTTTTATCTTCATAATGCTCAGTAAGGAAATTGCACTCCAAATAAATCTAAAATTTAACACAGCAGGCAATCTGAGTTATCTAGTTTCCTTTGCAGCCTCTATAGCAAGTTTCTGAGCAGCTGCAGCATGCTACAACTGAAGGAAAGGAAAACTGCTCATCTTATTAAGACTGATACCTTGGTCTCATCATACAAGGAATTCCTTGGTCTCATCATACAACTTACATCTAAAAACCAGTAGCTTTTTCTTTTAGGGAAGATTGTGGTTTAAGCAATCCTTTGTTAAGAAGTTCACAAGAGTAATCACAAAACTCTCTGTTGATTAGCAACATTTGGGGGAAATCTTTTAGGATTTATTCTACTACAGGAAAAAAAAACTACTGAAAACACATCTAGACAGAAAATGGGTCGTGTCTGTCTTTTTACTGCATTCCTAATTTCATTGAATGACTTAAAAGGTTGGACTCAAATATCTCAGAGATCTTTTCCAACATAATTGATTCTATGATACTGTAAAACGTGATCTTCCCTTATTCAGTGTCAATGTGAGCTGAGATTTCTGGATCTTAAAGGCATTTCTTCTTCCAAGAAGGTTTCAGAACCTGCAGTTCTCTTAACATCTGTATGGCAGGCCTATCTGAAGCATAGAGCAATCTTTCCTGTTTCTGTGCCCATCCACTTCAGCTAGCAGTCAGTGCACACTAGAAATTGAGCTGGCAATTCTGTATGGAGTCCTTCCATGTCCAAGTCCTGATGAATGCAGTAACACTATGTCACAGCTTGTGTACTCTAGTATTGCAGGAGGTACAGAATTTCTCTCTTTTTAGGCTTGACACACAAGACTTTCTGCCCTTTTACATTTTCCTCCCCCTCATTATCCCCTTTTCCAAGTTACTCTCTCTTCTGGACATTTTATTTAGTAGATAATACCCTAAATCATCCCTGGACCATACTGCCTTCTCAGATACCTATAGAACATGTCTTTGCATGTAAGGATCAGTCTTGAATACAGTCTAGATTGATGAGCATAATCAATTCAGAAGACAAGGCAATAGTTCACAGCGGTTCAAAACAAAGTTGGAAAAGTTTTGAAAGTGTTGCAGAATCGGAAAAATGACAATGAGGAAATATTAGTGTTTAACAGGATCCCACATTAAAGCAGAAAAAGGTTATTATACTCAGATCAGGAAGCAGAGAAAATACAGCCCCAAAGTAAGGACTTGATTCAAGAGTAACATCCAAGTCTCGCTGTTTAACCATTTAAAAGCAAAACAAAACAAAAAAAATCCAGAACAACACACACATTCTATATCTACTTGAATTGAATACTTTCTCTGAAGTGTAAAGAGGAAAAGAACAAACAAAAACCCCACAAACAAACAAAAAAATGCAACAACAAACCACACATACCATTCACACCACCCACAAAAACAGACAAACATTTTGATCCGGAAGTTCTCTAAAAAGTCTAATGACTGTATTTCTGGTCACCCTTGAGTAGACGAACTTTTTTAACCTGATCTCCCTTGATCATCTGTGTAGATCTCCACTGGATTTGCTTCAGGAGCTCCATGTCTCTCCTGTAGTGAGAACTGGACACAGTACTCCAGATGTGGCCTCGTCAAGGCTGAGTAGAGGGTCAGGACCACCTCCCTTGACCTGCTGGCAGTGCTCTTCCTAATGCTTCTCAGGATTCTGCTGGTCTTCTTGACCACAAAGGCACTCTATTGGCTCATAAACAGCTTTTTGTCCATCAAGCATACAGGTCCTTTTCTGCAGCACTTTTTTCCAGCAGGTCAGCCCACACCCTGTGCTGGTGCATGGGATAATTCTTCCCATGTGCAGGCTCCTCTATTTGCTTTCACTGAATTTCAGAAGGTTCTTCTCTACCCATATCTCCAAACTTGAGGCCTGTCGCAGTCTTGCTTTCTGGGAAGGGAGCAGACCAGCGACAGGGGTTCTTGCAGGCTGCTTTGTGAGTGGAGATGATATGCAGCAGCAAGGGCTTTCTGGTTAAGTTCACGCGCACCGTGACCCGCAAGGAAGACACAGAGACGATGTGAACACCTAGGAAGCCAAGGTTGATCTCTTTATTGAACAAAATGGAGGGCTTTTTATACCCTCAGGGAGAGAACACTCTGGAAAGGGGGAGGTACCTAGGCGGAGCATGCAAATCCGCTACAATCTATTGGATGAAGGGGAATACATAAACATAACTGGGTGTCAACTGGGGAGGAGAGAACTTGGGGTAACTTGATTTGATGGTACCTCATGGTACACTGACCAATGGGGTAAGTGTTGCCAAGCCTGACAGGGCTTATTGGCTAGAGAGGAGAAGAAGGGAAAATGGAGGATTGGTAACCTAGCATTAGGTTTAAATGTAAAACAAGAGCTACTGCATAACAGTCCATGAGGCAGATTTCAGAGTCCTGTTTCCATGTTGTCTCTTTGCACTTTCCAAGAGTCAAAGTTGGTGTTGTTTTCTCTGTTCCTCTTCCATTCATCCATGCTCGCTGTCCCAGGTTGGACTTGGCTCCCAGCCAAGTGCCTGGACCTCAGGGACAAAGCCTTCCCCCTCCCTCTCACTCTCGTGCAATTGATCGAAAAAATCACGAAAAAAGAAAATCAAAAGAACCCAAACCGAACTGAATTTTAAGTGGAAGATTTATATATATATATATATATACAAAGAAAATTATATACAGGGAACCCCCCAAAGGGGAAAAGGGAAGGGAAAGGGAAAAGGAATTAAAAGGGATATAATGCAAATACTTCCCTCCAGAGATAGCGAACCACACCACACAACCGCCGGCACTCTCTGCCTCTCAAGGCCAACCAGATGCGCTAGGCCTCACTCCCTCGCCCGGGCAGAGCGACAGCGAAGCTACCTTCGCCTTCGGTCCACCGGAAGAAAAAGAGCGAGAGTTTCCTCTCTTTTCTTATTTATACTCTTGCTTACGTAAAAAATCGTATGGAATACTGGGAACATGGCCTTGGTTCCTTGGTTACAACCTGGTCACCAAGGAAGGCCTAGTCTTAAAACTACTACACTCGCATAGACCACATCACCAACAGAGGCCCTTCTGAAGTGCACTCTGGTGTATTGGCTATTCCTCACAATTTTCTATCATCAGCAGTCTTGCTGAGGAGGTACTCTACTCCCTTATCCAAATCATTGATGAACAAGTTAAACCATATTGGGTCCAGTATAGAACCTTGTGGGACACCACTAGTGACAGAACTCCAGCTAGACCCTGTGCCACTGATTATGACCTCTGAGACATGCCATTCAGGCTGTTCTCAATCCACCTCACTGATCACTCATCTAGCTCACATTTTTTGAGTTTGCCTATGCTGATACTTTGAGCAACAGCGTTGAAAGTGTTGCTGGACTTCTGGTAGACAATATCTATTGCTCTTCCTTCATCCATACAGATAGGTTTTTTGTCATGGAAGGTTGGTCAAGCATGATTTACCCTTAGTGAAGGCATGTTGACTACTTTGACCATCCTGTCTTCCATGTGGGTAGAGGTGGCCTTCAGAATAAGATGCTTCATCACCTTCACAGTGGTTGAGGGGAGGCTGATTGGATGATAGTTTCCTAGGTCCTCCTTGCCCTTTTTGAAGGCCAGGATAACATTTGTATCTTCAAGTCCTCAAGCACCTCTCCTGATCTCTGTGACCTTTCAAAGATGATTGTGAGTGGCTTGACTAAGGTGTCTGCCAGCTCTCAGCACTCAGCCCCCCTCTTTGTTGGGGCCTGTGGACTTGTGGATGTCAAGTTTGTTTAGGTATTCTCTGACCCAATCCTCTTAGACCAAAGGAAGGTCTTCCTTCCAACATAACATTCTTTGTCATGTCATGACTTTTAACCTAAAATTCAAGATGAAATTGTTGAATCACAGTAGTATTATAATAACCTATTTCTATGTAAGGCTTACCTTCTCCCTGCTTTCAATCAGAATTTTTCTCTCCACTCAAAATTTCTCTCTCATTTAATCCTGCCAAAAGAAAATCAGTCACAAATGCAAATGCACATATGATATATAAATGCTCTAATTAATGCCTTGTTACTAATTCTTCAACTGGTACATTAGGTGACAAGTAGCATTTGGGTGAAGGGTGCTTCATTTAGGTTTTGGTATATTGTAATTTATATGACATAGTAAGCAGAAAGCAAGTCCTCTGCAGGTGATAATTTTACAACAGGAGAAGCTTGTAGTTCGCACATAACCCCAAAGATGCTCTAGTAATAACAGTAACATAATGACCTTAAGACTTAACCACCCACCCACTGTGGAGCAGTAACAAATACGCTACATAGTTTGGTGGCTTTTCCAAAGTTTCTTATTTTACACGGATTGCAACAAGTCATGTCATATAGTGAAATTAAGGGCTACATATCTAAACAGTTTTCAAACCTGTTCTAGCCATTTGTACCACTTTCCTTACGGGATGGATTTGTACTATCTACAAACACACCTGCATTTCTATGCAGTAGCTACTGCAGTACCTCATCTTAGTAACTCCAGTCTCCCAATTTCTACTCACAGCCACCACTGCACTAATTAAGCTTAGATGGCTACACTGCAAACATGACTTTGATGTGATATTGACAATACCTCTATCCTATCTGATACTTGAATTTCTTTTGCCCCTCCTGCGGCCGAATCACATTTTTATTCTGGGTTCACCTATCACACTCAGGTGTCTGCTTTAACTTCAGGGTGTAAAACTCCAAGCAGGAGAATTTTCAAAATTAGTTTTTAAGTTCATGTCCTTGTCTTTTGTACTATTACGCACCATCAAACTTCTGCTACAGTCCTGTAGTTCACCTGAGACATATTATACAGTAACAAACCCCATAACCTGCAAAGAAAATCACATAAACTAAACCTAAGGAGGTATCATTTAAATTCTGCCAGCAATTTCTGCCTTCAAAAAAATTTTGGTCACCTTTTCTATTATTTCTTTTCCATTGTTTATGACACCTCATGAAGTGTTACTCAGTCAGTTGATTAGAGTACTTTTTTTACTTCCCACTCTCCCTACCATTTGTGTTGGCATGACTGACAGCCAATAAACCTATATTAAAGTTGGAACTGATTTTTCACTAACCTTCAAAACTTTCCTAAATTTAAGGTCATTGCATCCCCTGTAATTATAATAACATCCCAATATAACAATAAAGCCTATCAGTGTTAAGTTTCATGGACAAGCTAAAACTTGAATAAATCACCAGATAATTCTTGACATTCTGGAAAATCCACAATGTGGATGCTGTTTCTACACCTTTAGAAAAACATCTGGTACTTCATATGTTTAATCACAATATTGAGTTTATTTTACCTGGAAATGTTGCTGTTTCAGATTCATAAATAGACTGTCTCTTGAGATTTCCTCCACTGCTCTTTTGAAAACATTCTGAATTCAAGTATTGCTTTCTCAGGAATTTAGTAAGCAAATTTAGTACTAGAGAGCATTAATAAAAAAAACCTGTCATATGTGAAGTGTATCACTTATTTACTATATAAAACCAAAATGAACAGAAATTACTTATCAAGCAGATGGTTATACACACAGTTAAATAGGTTTGGGAACTGAAAAAAGGTCTATTTTTCTTATTATTTTTGCTTTACGGTAACCATTTTCTTGCCATTTTTGTATAGACTTCAGTAACACCCCAAGATCTGTCTTGCTGCAGTGCTTATGAGGTAAGGCAGCTAACAACTGTAAAGGTCTGTTTCTGTTTCCTGCTGACAACCAGCTCCTGCAGTCGTGCATGAAATGGATACAGATGATGAAGCTATTTCTAAACCACTGTTTTTGACAAGGATAAAAAAAAAATTCATATCCCCCACTATTCAACTGTGGGATTTCTCAGAGTTTGGAGAGGTTGAACAAACTCTCTATTGCGCATACCATAGTTTAGCAAACCAAATAAGTAATGAAATAGTAAAGAAGCAAGCTAATTGCATGGGGATTACTAAATATTTCTGCACATCTACAAAAAAAAAAAAATTGGGGAGATTGAACTACGGAAGTTTTAGTGCTTTAGTGCTTTATTTGAAAAAGTTAGACAGTATATGTCATTCAGAAAAAAGTCATTGCCAGGTAAGCTGCTGATGTAATTTTAAAAACATCCACCAGATATCCTTTTTTCAGTCACTTCTTTTTGGTTATTCATAAGTCCAGAAATGAAAGTTCCAGGCAAAGCAGAGATGTAATAATTTTATGGTATCATCTGCTGCTCACAAGTCATCTAGTGACAGATATTTCTTTAGTGATCTTTCTTCACAATAATTTTAGTTTCTATGAGCGAGCTCCAGATGGCTCATCACAAGTATCACCGGTACGAAGTTAAGCTTCAATTAATTGTTAGAGGATTTTCATCCATGAAGTTGCAACACCTCTGTAATTCAAATTATTTTCCTGAATCATTCTTGGTTACCACTTTTTTTATTTTTTCATGAGTGTCCAGAAAAGGGGAATCACCAAAAAGGTACTGTTTTCCCATTTTTTGGAAAATACTTTCCAAGAGATGAAAGGACAAAGCATTGAACTACACATATCCTTCTGAACAGATCAATCAACCATTGTATTTTCAAGACACTAAACTCCAGTTAGTGTCCAGAAAAAAATCAGCAAACTAGGTTAGGGTAAATCCAACTTTGTCCTGGTGAGAAACTGTACTGTATCCCACAAGAAAAACAGTATTCATCCCTTTGTTCTGTTGCCAATGAAGCTCGTCATATTATTTTTTTATACTTTTAAGTATTTTATTGAGGAACTGCCAGTAAAAAACCAGCCTCGATATCACTTATCTTCTGCCCGTAAAAATGTTTCAGACAGTCTTGAGAAAGACTCTTGGCATTCCAAATTCATCAGCCTTAGCAAAAGAGTTGGACCCTTTAATAGTCCATTAATCCTTTAACTTTCTGACCATTCATTAGACCTGTGCTGTCTTAAATCACTTATGAAAACTGCTGAAGAACCTACTTAACATCTGCATAAATTTAAAACCCTCAAAGTTCTGAAGATCTACATTATTTAAGACAACAAGGAGGTAGAAATTACTACTTCCCTTTTGGATCCTAGAAGTGCAGCTCTGCAGTTTTGTGACTCCTGTTAGTCACTATCTGTTAGGAAACATTGAAGTGTTTCACAGGTCAGAGTTTCCATACTTAGAAAGGCAAACATGTTCTTCTCCATTCATGTAGCTATGCTAATTACAGCATGATTAAAGAAAAGGAGAGTCATCTTCTCCAATCCCCACCCCACACCTTAAGTATTGAACACAAAGTCAAAGACTAGTTGTGATTGCAAGTGTGCTCTGTCAACCATAGTAAACCACTTAGTGTTATAATTTTCCACTAACTTTAGCAAAACTTGATTTCCAGGGCAGAAAACAATTTTTTTAAAAGTCTGAAATTTGTTTATCAGAGTCCATTCACAATGGCTTTTCTAGACCTGAGGGAATGACTGTTGGTAAGTTTCTATAAGTTGTAAATGCAGCATAAAAAGATGTAAGTGATGTCTCCTGACACACCAATATATGTTGTCTTTTCAATTACGTGCTGTTCGAGAGCCTTGCAGCTCAGCCGTCGGGAACCCAAGAAAACCATAGTTCATATAAAGTTCATGCTCTCTAAGTCCTCAAAACCTCAAGCTATGAAAGTAAGTAAAACAAAACCCGCTCAGATATGGGCATGCCTTACTGAATAACCACATGATATTGTCAATATGGTCCTCTCTTCTTGTTTCCATTTATGACCCCTTACTTGCCATGACTTGTTCCCTTTTAATGTGCAAGTTCTTTAGGGGAGAAGAAACATTCCTTAACTTGCCAGATACAGTGCCCAGTTTCCCTGGTAAGCATTCAAACAGAATTCAAAATAAAATAAGTGAAAATCACTATTTGTACGACCTGTAATTAAGTTCCTACAATTTTTTTTAATTAAACATGTGGAAACTTCAGCTCTTTTTACAAAA
Organism: Myiozetetes cayanensis; assembly: GCF_022539395.1. Classification (NCBI taxonomy): domain Eukaryota; kingdom Metazoa; phylum Chordata; class Aves; order Passeriformes; family Tyrannidae; genus Myiozetetes; species Myiozetetes cayanensis. The sequence goes on along the minus strand of NW_026086604.1, from coordinate 74,759,650 downwards.
GGAAAATATGTTAGTTTATAAATGCTATGTAGCAAAGAACAATATACCAGTGAAAACAAATGATCTACAGCTTTCCTTATATGTCAAGAAAGTATTTTCATTTTATGTAATCTTTGCCACAAGATACAGGTGAAAAATATCAAGTCACCTTTCTGTTGAAAGAATTTTACCTCCTGAACCACATTAGCTAACAGAGGTAGATCCATGATTTTTTCTTACAAAAACTGCTATAATCATTGATATAAGCAACCAAATTTATCACAGAAGTTATTATTACATCCATGCCACATCTAGTTTAAGAATATTTAGGAAGCAACTGAATTTAGAACAGGACAAATAGCAAAATAGTAGTTTGCCAGTAATTTCATATTCCAAAATTCCTCATTACAAATAAACCTAAATATTTATCATGTGGTGTATCTTGGTTCACAGAAACATTATCTGGCAAAGGCCCTAGAAGACAAAAGCAGTCTGATAGGCTATCTACAAGGGAGAAAGATGGTCAAATTGCCAAGCAACCTTCCTGGCCTGTGGCTTACCTAATAGACCTTCTGAATCAGTTGTGCCAAGCTGAAAAATTTCAGTGAAAATCAAGTTTACCAGCTTATTCCCACTCCCTGTTCCCTCAAATAATATCAGCCTCAGCAAAGGACATACAATTCCCATGAAGATTTCTTTTTTTTAATATATAAAGCATTCTCTTGATGCTTTCTGTGAATTGATAGATTCACGTGTGAAATTCTTTACATTCCTGTATACTGAGGGAATGATGAAGCTCATATCATCTTTTCTGATAGATAAATGACGTCCACTTTCAAAAAGCAGTTGGACCCATAAATGCCTCACGGATTTTAATTTTAGGTAAATGGTACATGATGCTTAATGGTAGCTTTATTAAGTTTTCAGAGATATTAAGGGTACAATTTGAAATGGAAGTCAGCAAATAAATGTAGTCTGAATAACATTTCTTTCTGAAGGCTGGTCTAAGAACAACAGTAATAAATAGAAATCAATTCTTAATTTCTATCAGATTTCACACACTCATCATTTTGTCAAACACATAAACAGGACTGTTTTATCTCAATAAGGTTAATTAATTTACTTAATTAACCATGATATCTCATTGATTTCCCTACATCAAACTCCTCTGATAGCAATACTACCACAATTCTATCTGCTACCCCAGAGAGCATTTAGTCACATCACTACAGCGAGACCATATAGTATTTCAGACTCTTAAGAAATCATTTACTAACTTGAAAAAAGTTGCAGATATTTTGGACTGAATAATTTTTCTCTGCTCAAAAGAGGAATTATAAATTCTGACTATAAACTAATTTGCTTGATCTTCATTTATATTGTAATTTTCATCTCTGGTGTCAGTACTTTCCACATCTCTAGACAGACACAATTCTTCTTCTATACTATATAGACTTTTTAAACCACTTACCACTTCACAAAAAGTCTTTTTCCAAACCTCAGGCAACAACACTGCATAATAGTTCAGAGTTTTTCACTAACAAAAATTCTAGCAGCTAGTACAGGATAAATCTGCCCAGGGAAGCAATTTTTCAAGTGGTGACACACATCATTAACCTACATGTTCACAGTGTTCCGTGGAGCTGTATGATGAACCCTAACATTTATCACAAAGTGCCTCTGACACCAGAAAGTCTTGGAGGAAAAAAAAAAAAAGAAAGAGGTCTTTCAAAACAGGCTTGGAACAGAATTATATATAAATCAGATGTCCTATCAAACTTCAATTACTGCAGTCAAAGTACTAATCCCACAAAGTTTCTCTCTCAAATGTGCAAGCTTTCCCAAATTACATCTTCTTTCAGCAAGACTTCAAATTTCTAGGAAATCACATGTAGAGTAGTTAAATGTAGTAGACTTCTTGATTAACCATAGTGCATGCTTTTCTGAGTAGGCAGGTTTGGTGAGTACTGCCTAAACCTTTAGGAGTCACTGCCTGAGCTGTTTACTATGTCATATCTTAGTGTCTGATTCCTACTGAACAAACTTATCTTTAAATTTTAAAATATATAAATGTTTATTACTAAAATCCTTGGTTTTGTTTTTGGGTTTTTTTACATTTTGAGTGTTTTAATTTCATATGACTGTGTAGCTTATCTCTACAGATTCATTCAATCATATATATAATCAGTTTTACTTAGGTTTTATTTTCAACAAAACAGATGGACACATCTCAACTGTTATTTTGCAGAGTGCCAGGGTGTGTGTGTTCAGGAGCACACATGCCAAAACCAAAGCAGATTCTTTACTGGAATAGTGTTTACAATTTCACTCTAGAGATCACCTAAAACTAGGAGGTTGAAGTCATCAACACACAACTTCAAAGCTATGTATCATTAGTGCTGTAACACACTCCAGTCAAGCTGTTTAAAGGTTGGAATGAAAACAAACAAACAGAAAAGCTGGTTCTATTTAGCTCTTATAAGCTTTTGCCATTACATGTCTTTTCATGCCACAACTAAATCTCCTTTTTTTGATTGCAACCAACTAGTAACCTTTTGCAAACGAACAGTTGGAAGCATATTAATGTCAAAGACTGAAGGGAATGTAACACATACTGCAAAAAGAAATAGTGTTCAAAGATGATACAATAATTGATTATTTGCATAAAGATTAATGAACAATAATGTACATCACAGACAGGGCATACACAGAGTAAAGAAAATTCATTTCTAGATCTTGAAAAGAAATGTTTAATTTTCCCAAAAGTTCATTTATTAAGTTAATAACTGCCTGGATAGCTAATCTCATGCTATAATTACCTCTAAGTAAATTCATTCTAACATATTTGCCTTGGCACTCAATTTCATAATTTCTTATTTCAAAATTGAAATGGAACATACTTGACTGACCAAGAGTCCTTATCAAAAATTATACCTTTGTTTAAAATGTTGAGTGAACCAGAAGTTGTGGATTAACAAAAGGCTTTTACTCTCCTAAAAATTACAAATTTCTGTACTAGGCAAACAAACACTAAATTCATATTGTGAAAAACAACACTAATTTATATAGTTTCAAATTTACTAAGAAAATTTTCTGAACTAAATGCATCAAAAGGAGTAATCACAACCCTAACATTGAAAAATTTATCTTTAATACACTTATCTGAATCAAGAAATTGAGAAAGGTTGAAGAAAAACATCTTCTGACAACAATGAAAGACAGAAAATTGCTTGCTGAGGTTTTGTTTTGCCAAGTTATGAAACTGAGCATGCTAGGAAGCAATTTCAAGTCATCACATTTGTAGATAGGTTCTTGTAGATTTGAACTGTAAGTTCTCTAGAGCACCAATAAAGTCTACACAGTCAGAGCACCCGCTCTCTGACCTACTTCTGCTATTAAAACTGCAGAAGGCAAAAAGGTCCTCTAACATGGAAGAATGAAATTCAGGCATTTTTAGTCAGGAGAAAGATAATCAAAGGCTAAAGTATTGCAGCATGTCAGGGCTTTTCAGGGAAAGAGTTTTTAAGGGGTTTTGGTTTTGTTTATTTTTTGCTTGGTTGGTTTTCTTAAGAATTCTCCAGAAAAAGAAGAAAAAAAAAGCTATACTAGTTGGCTTCTTCAATAGTATATTTTGCAGAGACTGTTAAGTGCTAGTATCTCAGTACAAGAAAGCATCTATAGTTCATGATCTCATTTTAGCACTGGAGAAAGATCTGCTTTTACTGCTCTACATTTTTGAACCAAGCAGCTTTTCTTACTTTCATTAGGAATATACCTGTATTCAGGTTAATAGTGTTAGGAAAGCTGTTATTTATTCCAATTGAGTAGTTTAATTATCCCATATCAAAATACACAAATTGCAGCTTGGAACAGTTGTTAGCCTCTTTCAGAGGAATGCTTCTACCATGGAAGTATCTCTTCTGTTGGTTCTTTGACTAATAGACACTTACTTACATGACTTCTCTAAAGAATATAATTCAGAAGTCGATATATCTACAAAAGCATGATCTTCAATAAAGAAAGGTTTTGATTCAGGCCTTCCCACACACACTTCTGTCTTAATCTATGTTCTCTCTTAAAACAGGTACAATGTTGACCAGTGCAATTCACAGACGAAAGAAAATTAGGAGAGAACAGGTTCTGTCAGCTATTTGGTTGGTAGGAAGCGGTACCATAGGTAGTAGAAATCTAGTCCAGTATGTACAACCTTGTGGATAGTCATTTGCTTTATTTCTCTAAACCTATAAATGTTTGTTTTGGCACAGAAAAGAAGGGGAGATAAGCTTGTGTTAACATTAAGTAGTGCCCTTAATTGTTACAGCATCCTGCTGCATGAAACTGAGGTTCTGAAACGTAACTGATCTAACATAGTCATTCAGGAAGAATTCACTTTTTTTCCTAAACATATTAAAAATATTACATATCTCTAATTCCAATTTTATTTTTTTAATCATTGTTTGATACTACAGTTGTTTTTTTCATCACATATGTGCAACTCACATATTGGGCAAACATTCTGTCAACTTTGTCAAACTGTAATGGATTAGTGGACAGAGAAACTCGAAGTACAGATATTAATTTACTTTTCTAGACAAGTAAAGAAATAGTGCTATAAATTAGTAAACCTGACCTGCCAAAAATAAGAAGCAGCTGGGTAATGGTTTTTATTTATATGTTTACTTCCCCTCTTCCCCGAACAGTCACTGTAACCTACCAGAATGGGGTCAGAATTTGAACTTACTGTGCTCTTTGCCATTTAGATTATATGTGTGATTTGAATTCCACTTGCTACATTGAACACTTGCTACATTAAGAACAAACCAGCAGGTCAAGACATCTCTTTTGTTATATATACACCACTGAGACTTTAATGATTACTACAGAATAGAGCAATAAATATTATTTGGATTAAGAACAGCACCTGAATAATCTACTACATTACAACTGAGTCAATGTGGGAAAAACTTTCTTGAAAAAAAAAAAAATATTTCATCCAGCTTGATTAATCAGTACAAATACATCCATGTACCGTTGTAGATCCTTTCCAAATCACCCAAGCATCAATAAATAACACAGACAGGTAAAGAAAATATAAGCTTATACATACCAGCATTTTTTATTGAGGGGATACACCTTCTTTGACCTTTCTTCTCTGGTTAACTTTCTTTTCTGGTTAATTGTGATAGTTCTTACCTGGCTCTCTGCCAAATGCCCAAACCCACAGTAGCAGCCCCTCATTCCCCCTTCCTTCTTCCCCCAGGGCAAGGGAAAAAAACTATGCAAATTGAAGAACCCAAACATAGGTTTGTCAAAAAGTGGAGAAGTTGCACCTGCTAGCACAGTTTTCTTCATAACTGCTGGACATGCAAGTGCACACATCGAAACTCGCCACCGCACACTACCTCTCTTTCCATCAGTAAGTAAAATTAGAAAAGTAAGAATCATACTTGTCTTGGGTTGGAAGGGACTTTAAAGATCATCTAATTCCAACACCTTTCACTAAACCAGCTTACTCAAAGTCTCATCCAACCTGGCCGTGAACACTCCCAGGATTGGAGCATCCACAACTTCTCTGAGCAACCTGTTCTTGCTGCCTCACCAACCTCAAAGTAAACAATTTTTTCATTCTAATCTAAACCTATTGCCTTTCATTTTGAAAGCCATTCCCTTTTGTTCTGTCACTACATACCCTTGTAAAAACTCTCTCTCCATCGTTCTTGTAGGCTCCCTTTAGATAATGGAAGTCACCTATGAGGTCACCCCCAAGATTTCTCTTTTCAAGGCTGGACAATCTCAATTCTCTTAGATTTTCCTCCTAGGAAAGCTGCTCCATCCCTCTAATCATCTTGGTGTCCCTCATCTGGATTTGCTCCATCAGGTCAATGTCTTTTCTGTGTTTGAGACCCCAGAGCTGGATGCAGCACTCCAGGTGGGGTCTCACTGGAGCAAAGTAGAGGGGCAGAATCAACTCCCTTGACCTGCTGGCCACACTGTTTTTGATGCAGCCCAGAATATCATTGGGTCTCTGGGCTGTGAGTGCACATTGCTGGCTCATATCCAGCCTCTCATCCACCAGCCACCCCCAAGTACTTCTTCAGGGTTGCTCTGGATCTGTTCATCCTCCCAGTCTGTTTTGATGCCAGGGGCTGCCCCAGCTCAGGTGTAGCACCTTGCGTCTGGTCTTGTTAAACCTCATGAGATTCCCATGTGCCCACTTCTTGAGCTTTTACAGCTCCCACAGTATCCCATCTTCAAGTGTGTCAACCACACCACTCAGCTTGGTGTCATCTGCAAACTTGCTGAGGGTTCACTTGATTCTTTTGCCTATATCATTCATGAAGATATTAAATAACATTGGTCCAAAAACAGAGACTCCTGAGGGATACCACTTTTCACTGATGTCCATCAGGACTTTGAGCCATTGGCCACTGCCCTCTGGATGCAACCATCCCACCAATTCCATATTCACCTGACAGTCTAGCCATCAAATCCACCTCTCTCCAATTTAAAGAGAAGAAGGTTGTGTGGGATTGTGTCAAAGGCTTTACAAAAGTCCAGATAAATGACAGCCATAGCCCTTCCCATATCCACTGATGTAGTCACTCCATCACAGAAGGCCAATAGGTTGTTCAGGTAGAACTTGCCCTTGGTGAAGATGTGCTGGCTGTTTCAAATCATCTCCCTGCTCTCCATGTGCCTTAGCATAGCTTCTAGGAGGATCCATTACGTGATCTTCCCAGGCACAGAGATGAGACTAACATGTTAGTAATTCCCAGGGTTCTCCTTTCTACCCTTTTTAAGGTCCCAGTCTTCTGGGACTTCATTCAATTGCTATGAATTTTTAAATAACATGGAGAGTCTTGGCAACTACATCAGACAATTCCCTCAGGACCCCAGGTTACATCTCACCAAGTCACATAGACTGATCTTTACCTAGAGTGGGAAAGACTTTGCTCCCACAGTCCCCAGCCTGCTGTCCATCCACTCAAGAGATGTGGGAAGAGAGGCTGTCATTGAGACTGAGGCAAAGAATTTGAGTACCTCAGCCTTCTCCTCATCCATTGTTACCAGTTTTCCAGCATTTTTTATTGAAGGGATACACTTTCTTTGACCTTTCTTCTCTGGTTAACTTTCTTCTCTGGTTAATTGTGATGGCTCGGACCTGGCTCCCTGCCAAATGCCCAAACCCACAGCAGTTTTACTCCTTATGTGATCCATATCCTTCAGGACTGCAAAATACACCTGTGCACGATCGCTGCAGCCCAGGCTGTCTCTAGTCTTGATGTCCCTGATTAGCTTGGGAATATTTCCTTAAAATTAAAAATGTACTGGTAATGAAAGTTGCTGTGGTGGCATAAGTACTAACATACAAATTTTTAATATAGTGGAGGTATTCTAAAATCCATGTCTCTGTCAAATGTACTTTCTTCCCAGACCATCATACTGATTTGTTATATTAGAAATATGTTATACAGACAACTTGAGTGCAGCTCTCAGCTCTATAAAATATTCAGCTGATACAGTAAATAATTAGTATTGAAGCCCTTTATAAGGTGAATATATTTTTCTGTGCCTTATAATCATATGTGGAAGCAGATAATGAGGTGAACTATGTGGCCCACATTGTTAATACCAAGATATCTAAGTCCCAGTCAAAGTACTTGCATCTCTCAACACCCTAAAGAAATACTCTGCAGACCCTAGGATAGTGAAAAGAATTATTTTGTTTAGCAAGGATGATTTTGTTCAGAATATTTCTACCTCATCAAACATCAAGTTAGACTTTTTATATATCTGACCTTACTGGTTTGGTCCTCCAATTTATGAAAACAGACCACAGAGTGTTGGGAGCTACTTTATAATAGGAAAGAAGAAATATCCATTGCATATTTCCATTGCAGAAATATCTTCAGTGCTGCATAAAGTGCCAAGAAGCAGCTGGGACCTTGATTTTTCTGCCCCAATGTGTACCTAGTACCAAGTTCAAAGACGCTCTCCTAATGGAGCACCAGAGTGATAGTGCTGCCCTTTATGCAAGGGGATTGTAAAATGAGGCAGTCTCACAAAGACAATTCTCTTGAGAAACTTTATTTCGTGGGAATGGGTGCATAAAGAATCTACCATGCATGGCAACTTGTCAGTTACCCTGATGCCATGGTCTCATACCCATCTCACAGATGTTGGAGTTTTCCTCTCCTCATTAGCTCACATTTATTGAATTGGGGCTATAGCATCAACTAAGCTCAAGCACAGACATAACCCATCCAAAGTAGCTATGATAAAAGCACATCCTTAAATTTATTCTAACTTACCTTGGCACTCACTGTCCATGTCTCATTAGTGTCAGGCATATTTAGTCAGAATTGTCAAATTGTCACAAACATTCCTCAATAAACTCTTACTGCCCCTGTGAAGCAGGGATAAATTGAGGCTCCTGTAGCAACGGTAACTACTGCACTAGTGAAAAATCTGCATTTAAATCACTGAAATTATTACTGCAGAAAATCTTGTTACAACTAACTTATTTGTTACCTAGCACAGCTGCCAACAGTGCTGTATCACATTTTCTTTCCAGTTTAGTGCATATAATTTTAAACCATACAAAACTGTAGATGGCCTAACAAAAGTTACTAAGCTTACCTGCTGGCATTGCTTTGCTTAGAAATCAAATCTACTGAAGAACTGTAGAGGTTCAAGCCCCTATGGAACCACTTCCATTCTTTTTCTTAATCAAAAATGTGTTGAATTAACTCAGAAATTAAGAAATATACATTGCCTGTACAAATCTTCCCAGAAGAGACTTGGCTTATTTGTTACAAGTGCTGGAAACATGAATAAGGTAAAGGAAAAAGATAACTGCACAAAAGAATTTGTAGGCAAAATGTTTTTAGCTCTGCCTCAGTGGTCTGGTGCAGGGGATTTGGTTATGAGTCAAACCCAAATTTTTCACAAGTAGTCAGCAAATGGCCTTTTCGTAATTCCCTGAGAGTTACAGAATTCTCAGTGACTCAGAGTCACTGAGACTCTGAGTTTCAGTTTGTTTAAAGTATAAATACGGCCTCCTATATCTGAGGTTAGCGGGAGACAGACTTTGAAAGCAATGAGTGGGATAAATTGCCAAGTGCTTTAGAAATTAATAAATTCATGGTCTGGAAGCACCATGAAGGTGTATACAAAGAGGCAAGGCAACAGCTTGCAGCATATCTGTATCTAAAGTGTCCATGAACCTGTTTTTTTCCTATGGAGTAGGGATAAGCAGCTTATTTTCCACTAAGAGAAAAATAAATTAGCTTAACCTCTGCCTGATAAGTGCATTTGGACAGTTACTATGAAAAAAAAAAAAAAAAAAAAAAGATAGTAAAAAAAATCACACTCAAGTCTAATATAATTTAGTTCAGTGCCTTATGCAGTACAACAAGGATTAGCACAGAAACATACATTCAGAATTAAGCCTCACATATTTCCATGTTCAAATACTGTGACTGAAATAAGGTCTGAGCTATACAGTAAACAACAACAAAACATACCTGTTGATTTGCTGATCACACTTTACTGCATCCTGAGCAAAATCTAGAAATTATAGCAACACACAAAAATAGAAATCTCAGGCTGGCAAATGAGCATTCCACAAACAACTGAATTCTAGTATTGCTTAATGTTTAACTTGGACTGTAGACTTTTTTTCAGTCATTTTATATCAGGAGATTTCCAGCCTTGGTGGTAAGTAAACTGGAAGAGGAAAGCTTCATCACATTTTCCTACGAAGAACCAGAGATCAGTGAAGACGGGATCACTCTAAGAGACAGCGCAACCCAGGAGCCTGGGGCAACCCTCTGCAGCCAGGGCTCACAAATAGTCACTATCCCACAACACCCACACGAGATCAGAGCAATAAGGTGTATCTGCAACCCTAGACATGACTAAGTAACACACCACCCAGGCTCAGGTCTATTCAGCAGAACCCAGACAGGATTAGCAGTAGACATGGACAAAGAAAGGACTGGAGAGGAGTCACCTACCATGTAGATCCAAGGTTCACCGAGGAGTCAGAGCTGGAGACCAGGCTCTAATAGATCCGAAGCACATTCAAGAGAGAAGGCTACCCTTAAAACAGGTTCAAGGCCCAGAGAGGAGACGAAACTGCCACACACTGCATAGATTTGAAGTCTATCTAGAAAACCCAGTCAGTGAGGCAGGCCCGAATCCAAAGAAAGCTCATACGAAGTCTGGCTACCTCAGTCTTAGTTCAAATGGACTCGTGAACAGGGTAGGGAACAGGTAAAGGTATTAGGGCAATCAAAGCCAATTAGTGCACTCAGAACCTTGGCATCACACCTGACAGGGATCACAAGCAGGCTCAGAATCTTCTAAACCAACTCTTTTCTTGCCAAGAAGGAGTCAATGAATTCAGAAATGGATAGGCTTTTAATCCTGTGTTAAATATGCAGCTCTAGTTATGGTCAGAGCAGCTTCTACATGTGCACATGAAAATTGCACTAGAATGACAATATCAACATGGCCAAATTGGGGTGGATTTTTATCCAAGAGGCAAGAGGTGCAACCTTTATCCCAGGCACCCTCTGAGTCTTTTGCCTCCCTTTTTAGTATATTGACTTGTGAAAGCACAGAAAGTGCTGTGGCTGCTCCATAGTTATGTGCATGCTGGCTGGCAGTTAACAGAGTCAATAGTCAGTTCTGCTGCTACCCCTTAGCTGAGACAGTAACTTCTCTTTCTCCCTTATATTGCTGATGATTTTTACGTAGTCTGTGATGACTAGATGTCCTTGAAACCTTTGAAACTGGCACTTGGAGACAAAACAACTAGGGACTACTATGGCAGCATGATTGAACAGGTCTTCTTTCCGTACAAACCAAGTAAAAACACATCAGCAATGACGCAGACAATCAACAAAAAGCAAACAAACAAACAAACAAAACCCACACAAAAACAAACAAACAAACAAAAGGGAAAAAACCACTTCAGCCCATTAATGCCCTAAGGAACTAGAATTATGCTATTAAGGAAAATATTACACAATATCTCTTCTATCATATCAAGTAGCACCAGTATTCCCTCAAAATTATTGATGTGAAATAAATACATAAAAAAGTATGAATAAAATATTAGATCAATACATTATAATTAAATTGCACTATATACTGTAACCCAGTAATGCTGTATCAAAAAATATCAATCACTATTAATATAAAATAATGTAATGGAAAACAACCTTTATGTGTCTATTGTTTACAATTAAGGGATTAAGAGATGCAGTAGTGAAAAAAAATTAGGAGGACAAGAGACGTAGTTGGCAAATAAGAAGTATCAGACAAAAAATATTAGGGTTTTGTGTCCTAGATTGTGTCTCCAGTTTGAAGTTTCTTCTCCTTGATGTTTAATGACAGCTGTACTTTTTAGGGTTTTTCCATATTTCAGATTTACATCTGCAATAACTTTCTTTATGCACTTACAGGAAAGAAACATTGAGAATATCTGTTTAACATACTCTGTATGAGGAAGTAAATACACAAGTTTCATATAGCTTTAAAATATTATTACATAATTGTAATCAAAATGTGAGTCTATAAACACCTTACAATATTTTCTGTATGCTGAATATTGTATGTCTGTCGACAGGCAAGTAATACTACGTTATATATGAAAAATATTAAAGCTTGTTAAAATAGTTTTGGAAATGTGATTTACACTGCAACAAGATGTAGAAATGTATTTCTTTTTTCTCTGCACCCTCAGCTATTCAAGTAGTTTCTCTCTACTAATTATTTTAAGTATACTACTCTTACTATTTTAATATTTGAAAAATCCTCTTAGGATTATATTGTCAGAAACCACAGTGGGGAGTTGTCACAGAATTCACTAAAATACATAAAATTATTCTCACAAAATAGCTGCCAAAAGAACATTGTTTTTCAAATTGTTGATGACATAATTTATTAAACAGAAGAAAAAAATGGGTTATTTCTTGACTGCCAGTATAACCAGTCAGATGAGTGCATACTATAAACTGTTGAATTATCTCAACTATGAGTAAAATCTTTATTTCCACGCCAATGTTTGACCTCCTTCAGAATAGAATCACAACTCACAAAATCACAGAATGGTTGAGGTTTGAACATACCTCTGCAGGTCACCTTATCCAAATCCCCCTGCTCAAACAAAGTCACCTAGAGCCCAGGAACATGTCCAGATAGCTCTTGAACATCTTCAAGGAGAGACACTCCACAACCTCCCTGGGAAAGCACCTTTGTTTCTTGATGTTCAGACTTAGAACTTTCAGATTGTGCCCATTGCCTCTTGTCCTGTCACTGGGCATCAGTGCAAAGAGCCTGGCTCTGTCCTCTTTGCACCCTCCCTTCAGATATTTATATACTTTAATAAGATCCCTCCTGAGTCTTCTCTTCTCCCAGTATTCCCAACCTCCCCTCATATGTTTGACACCCCAGTCCCTTTGTTGTCTTTGTGACCCTTCTCTGGACTCTATTTCCAGTACGTCCATATTTCTCCTGGATCATATTCAACCTGGTGTCTACCAGGACACCCAGATCCTTTCCTGCAAAGCTGCCTTTCTGTTAGTCAGCTCCCACCATGTACTAGCACATGGGGCTGTTCCTCCACAGGTGCAGGACCTTGCACTTCTCCTTGTTGGACAGAAGCTGCTGTAGGAGCAGATACTGCACTTCTCTTGTTTACCCAGGCTGTCCTCTGAAGCCCTCTGCAGACACTGATAAGAATAAGGCATCCATCTTGCTTCAGATAAATACTGTGAGTACAGGTCACTGTTGCACAGCACCCATGCACACATGTATGCACATGAAAGCAGAACACTAGTCTGTCTTTTAGTGGGAGTATCAAACAATTAAACGCTTCCATATAACAGCATAGAAGTTATTTTAGATGTGTAATTCTACTTTTTACCAGAGGGGGAAAAAAAATTTAAATTGTTTACAAAACTGTGCTGAGCATGACTGCAATACCTAATCTCTATTTAAGAGGGTCAAACATTTGCTGACAGAAATTTTGCATATGATTATACTGAGAATGTCTGAATTGTATATAGTTATACTGAGAATATCTGAACAAGGCATTAGTCTCTTGGGGAGCTGAGAACCAGAGCAGTCAGGTTTCTCTTCACTGACGTTATTTTAAGAAAGGCTAATGTTAGACTTCAGGTTTCATTAAGCATTCCTTTGTATTATGTTGTTAAAAATTTCACTCTCTGAAATTAGTTTCTGGCATTTAGTAGAACATATTATGATACTTACCTCTGCTTTTTCCTCTATTTCCTCAACAACTAAACTCACACTTCAGTTAGAACTTATGCAAATATCTGAATGACTTACATGATTTCTATGATTTACATTGCAAGGCTCCTTGGTGTATATTTTCTGAACTGTACCCTCTGATGTGATCAGGTTAGCTAGGAAAAGACAGGTTCACCTCCTGGATTATATTAACATATTCTCAAGCCTTTGAAAAATCTAACCCTATGTAGCTGCACAAGCATTTCACATATTCAGACAGAGATTTTCTGCTTAAAACTGACTTAAACCCGAGCCATTGAGAGATAAACATGCAGAGCATTAACTGAACAGCTCCAGGCTGCAACAGGGAGGAGTCATAAGGGACTGTTTGTCTCAGATGACATTTAAATATAATGAGTAGAATCCAGGTTATTAGCAGGATATATCTACATGTCTGTTTTTGAATTAAATGTATTGAACAGGGAAAAAGGATAAAAAGAACATTCAGATTTTTGTGTAATGTCACAGAAACAAAAATCTTGAATTGATGCTTTAATTTCTCCTCCTGCAGCTAGTTATTCATGTTAAATAGAGACAGTAAATTAGCATGTAATTCATAAGACCAGTTCCTCTTCCTTTACTGGTGCAATTTTTGGAGCTTTCAAAGGAACTGATCTTGATTGCCAACACCAGAAGCAGAAATACTCAAGTGAAGCACAGACTTGAGCTTTAGATCTTGTGCTTCTTCATGTTCATCCATTATATATAATATGAAGTGACGCTGTGAGCCAGAAAAAAATTTCTTTCACCTTCTGCCCCACCATGATTACATCCCCAGGAGCCCTGCTGAGTCACTGTGCTTCCAAATTTACGTAGACAGAGCCTCAGACAGTGCCCCAGGGCAGGCAGCATCCTTTCCTTTGATTCCAGTCTTCTCTTCTTCCCTCTCCTTTGCATTTGAAGCTTTCTACATCCCCATTCTAAAGCTCAGGCCCAATACCTTGATATCACAGTTTGTAAATCTTTAGACAGCCTTTTCTCAATCCTTATCAGAAAAATGTTAGATGGCTTACACCTCCTGAGTGCCAGGCAGAACCATGCTTTTTGTTTCAACAGCAGAAAACTAGAAGATATCACGCTCTTTCAATCTGATAATTCGCACAACATGTATCATGACAGACAATACCTACTGAAGTAAGAACATAGGAAGGAAAGCAATCAATTTCCTATGTTCAAATAGGGAATAAGAAATTCTTATCATGGTATGATAAGACAAATATAAGCTGATCCTTCGAGGGAGGGACCCACCAATTCTACAGTAAATGCAGACTATATAATATTATTTACCCCTAAAAAATGCCAAAAATTAGCAATATTAGAGAAAATATAGTGAAACTATATTACTAAGGATAGTTGTTGATTTGGTTTTAATAATTGATGTCTGAAAACACACTTGCAGCTAAGAGCTATGATTTTCTCATATTGCCTAGCAACCTGCGCAAATATAGAACTGAAGATGTAAAACTACTGACCTTTCTTTCATGCCTGCTTACCAGTGCTTATTATTTCTATCCTACACAGCAAAAAAATAAAACCAGAAAACACATTTCAAACACTGAACTCTTCAGCATACACTAAGCATTTCAGGTAACAACACCATAACGACACATTTGCTTAACAGGATGGTAAAATATTTTATTTAACTACGCTTAAAATATTGCGTACTAGATACACCCTCACTGATCTTTTAACAGGTACAGAATTGTTACTCACCCTGCTGTATCTGCAGCTCTTAGGAGGAGTCATCCATGCAGATTCCTTTCCTAGTACCCAAGTACAGAGGGTGGGAGATTTTTTTTTAGACCAACAATATCCGCTGAATCTATTCCTGCATATAAGTATACCTGCATTCAGCCTAAAGGGTGGGTTGAACTACTCATTTCTTTTCTTAGTAAAAAAATACATTGGATTATTCAGCAGATGGGAAGAAGAGCACATTTAAAACATAAGAGCATGCTGAAGTAAACCAAGGTAAATAGGCTACACTGCTTCTTCCCATAGTGCCAAAATACAAATTCCTTGATTACATGAGAGTATGTAATGGGGCAGCATGTAAAGAGATGGAGCTGAAAGACCTTTTACCTCTCTAGTTGGGATTGGAAGGCTAAACAATAACACCTGTCACAGAAGACTGAACAAGCAGCAGTTAACAGCACTGAAGTAAGCCTCAGGGAACTGGGAGAAGGAAGATGGAAAGAGAGAAAGAGTAGATGGTAGTCAAAAAGTGCTGAAGACTTGGATTCCAAAAATGGAACTAGTAGTGAGGTTACAACCAAATCCCCATTCCCACATTTCTCTCTCTGGAAAGTTAAGGCTGTTCAACCAAAACTCAAAGGCCTAGGACAATTATTATTCAAACATTTGATGCCTTCATAACTAGGGATTCTCTAGTGCTTTTTAATTTTCAGAATTTTAACGTTAATATCTTGAGGGAATACAGGCCAATCATTTCATCTGTGTCCCATGAGAGATCCTGAACGTTAGATAGCTAGTAATTGTTTTGCACAGTTCTCTGTTGTTTCCCCAGATTGGTTCTTCTTCCAATCTTTATTTCTTGTTGCTGACAAAGATCTTCTGATTTGACTTCCCACATAGTGTTCAGATTGTACACATTAATATATAAGTTTCTCAATGGGCCACTCACTTTGCAGAAATCTATTATCCATGATGCATACTGAGAAGTTACCACTTCAAGAATGGAAGGAAGGAGCAAACTGGGAAATGAGAGAAAGAATACATGAGTCTCAAGTATGTCTACATGTAAAAATACATACATATTAATGCTAAACCTGATTCCCCTTAATGTCAGCAAATAGTCAATATGCATATTTTTTTAAAGCGTATTTTAAAATACCACCTAATCACCGCTGCCAGGTGTGGATTTATTCTGTGAATAAAGATGTGTACTTCAGAGAAGCATTGTGAAGATTAGTTGGTTTTTATAGCAGCTTTTCAGCAATGTACTCACTTTGTCGGTATTTGTTTAGCTATGTAGCTTGCAGTTACCATGGCTCTATTAGTGCTATTTTTAATATGAGCTACTGAAAATGTTTAATAGGGAAGACAGGGGATAAACTTCTTTTGCCTTGACAATGGGGACCTGTCACATGCATGAAAGAAGGAGTTAGGCTGCAATCAACTTGAGAGGTGGAAATACCTCCTTAAACTAAAACATAAGAACCTGGATACTTCCCTTCTTCTTGTCACAGATGGAAGTAGATATCCATAGAATAATATATTTCTATATATATATATATCTCAATGTATTTGTAAATAATCCAGAATTTAAATATACAAAGCAAGCTTATATTAACACATTCCCTCTGAAATCCATCATTTCAGTATCCTAATGATTAGGCAAATTATTCTTCTGTTTATTTCCCTCCTAGAATACATTGCAATAGTATGCATAAGTACAGCGTCAATTAAGTGAAGCTAACAAAATGTTTCATGCCTTTAAATAGTTTACAAAGAATACAATTATATCAATATCAAAGATCATAAATAACAGAGGTCTGTATAGGTTTCTTCTGTCCTTGCTGTCATAAACTGAGAAAGCTCTTCAAGATACTAGAGTGGACAATGGAAACTTTCATCGTACCTCACACTATTTGTCTAAAAATATCTCAGAATTTCTGAGATAACAATTCAGGATCCTACCTTTTTGCCTTGTGTTTTGCCTCCTGATAAACTGACAAGTCTTTTCAAGGCACACCTTTTTAAAAAGGACAGTATAAGAGCTTAATTGCCTTAAGGATAGAGGTCAGTATTTAGGTAAACAGTGTGCTGTAGTTTTCCTCTATGAAGTATAGCTGTTCTGTTAACTTTTCCTAGTCAGTTCAATTTGTTCTTGAAACTTTTAGTCAGACAAAAATCTTCCAATGCTTCAGAATTATCAAAAGACCAATCTATAAAATAAAAAATATGATGTCTTATAAAAATAATGTACTAGTAGTTTAATGAATACTTGCACTGTCTAGAAAAGACTAAGTTTTTTTTAGGAAGCATGAAGACAGAAAACTCAGGAAAAAATAAAATTTACTGTATTACAAAAGTAAGATTCATCAATATACAAAAATACAGAAAATTAGTTTGTTCTCTATTTTGTTAAATTTGAAGATCCATCCTTTAAAGTTCCATGCTATAAAAATTTTTGGCTGTTTACTTCCATGTACAATACATGATTTAAATCAAATAAAAATATTTACATAGTTTGAGATATTATATGAGTCACTGATTTGTTTAGATAAATTGTGACCATATCTGTGCAACATTGCCTATCTTAGATCATTCCTTCCTCTTAGTTTCATATTTTAGAAGTTATTTAAAGTCACACTAACCACTTTCATCATCACTACAATATAAAACAGAAGGCAGTTTACTTCTCTCTATCTTCTTTTTAGGTAACTAGAGATTCACAACATCTGAGAAAGTCAAGGCATCTGTGTCTAAAAACACCACTAAAAGAAGTAATAAAAGAATGAAACTGAGTAGGAGGAGAGAGAAAAAGAATTTTAATTTTGCCAATGCTTCTTTCCTTTAAAATTAAGCACTTCAAAACATTTTGACAACTATGTATAAGTAGTTCTATTCTTTTGTAGAGTCAATTTTATTAATATTCTCCATTTTTATTTTAAGCACACAACTCCAAGCTTTTTAGCTAAGTACAATTAATTATAATAGTCAGCAATGTGCCCTGCAATATAAGAAAGACATTAAGCTCCTAGAAAGCGTCCAAAGGAGGGCTGCAAAGATGGTGAAGACTGAAAGGGGAAGCCATATGAGAAGCAGCTGAGGTCACTTAGTCTGTTCAACCTGGAGAACAGGAGACTGAGAGGAGACCCCATTGCAGTCTACCTCCTCATGAGGGGAAGAGGAGGGACACGTACTGATCTCTTTCTTCTCTGTGCTGACCAGTGATAGGACCTGAGAGAATGGCCTAAAACTGTGTCAGGGGAGGTTTAGGTTAGATATTAGGAAAAGTTCTTAACTCAGAGGGTGGTTGGATGCTGGAAAAGGCTCCCCGAGGAACTGGTCACAGCACCAAGCCTGACAGAGTTCGAGAAGCATTTGGATGCTCTCAGGCACATGGTGTGACTCTTGGGGACAGTGCTGTGCAGGGTCAGGAGTTGGACTCAGTGGTCCTTGTGGGTCCCTCCCAACTTAGTATATTCTGTGATTCTGTGATAATTAGCTAAATTTTTTATATTTGAATTTTTAAATTAAAGATGTTTGAGTTTCTGAAGATTGGATCTTGGTTTTCACAATAACTTTTATAAAGTATAAATATATCTAGAGCTTTTGAGCAAGTTATCAATGCAATCATCAAGTTTTGTATGTTTAAGTCTATGTGATTTTTCTGAAGAGCAATCAGCAATTTACAAAATATCCTATTTCTGGACTATGTGTTGGGCTTTCTCCAATAACCACTGTTCTGTATTTGTGACATACATTCTTCTTTGAAATTTAAAACATTACAGCTTACCTTTTTGTTGTGCTTGTGGTCCCTAATCAATAAAAGGCTTTTATAGTTATGCATGTATGCAGCATTACTTCTACCAACATTTCAGGTATTTTGAGTATATGATCCCTCTTTAACAACATCTAGTCTGCAGTAACATAGGGGTTTGGGGCATGTCTCCTTGAAAAATATATATCCAGATAGAAAGGATACAGTGAACAACAAGCTTGCTTTCCTAAAGTGTAAAGAATAAGGTGTTCAGCCTAATACTCCACTAAAAGGGAAAAACATGTGTACTGAGTGCTAATTCTAAATGATGCTTTATGGGTCTTCCAAATCACAGAATAGCACCTATCACAGTATGCTAATGACTGACTTCCTACTTCACAGGAAAACAAACCCTTTGCTTGTAGGTCTCTGCAATGCTGATGAGCACTTCACAGATTCAAGGGGCTGAGACAGATTCAAAAGGCTGGGAAAGAGGTGAGATCATGGGCAATGTTAGCACATCTTTTAAATGTTGTTCCTTCCCTACCTCTGCAAACATTTTTGGATTCCAAAACAGTGTACAAAGTGAATATTAGTTTTCTGTAAGAAAGGTCCAAGTATCTCCTTTTTACCATTAACACTTCATGAAAGCTGCCAGGAAGATTAAAAAAAAAAAAAAAAAACCACACCACAAACAAACAAACAAACAAACCCTCAAGTTATTCTATTTATGAAAAATGCTTTGTAAACAGGAGGTATTCATCAGCTGGCCACAAATACTCTGGAAAAATAAATTAAGAAAGCTTATGTTTTATCTGCTAGTAGAGCTCTTGGTGATGAACTATAGTATGGAAGTCTTTACCAATACATGCCAAACTACCTCATTCCATTCTTGCCCTGTTAGTCACGGATATAACAGAGTATCACATCTGTTACACACTTCTCAAGAATCCATGGTTTTGGATAAACAGAATAGTAACAACGCTGCCAGTCACCTGTCTTTCAGGAATCATATGCTTGCTTTTCATGGTTACTGACAAAAAATAACATTTAACGAAAGAAAAGCTGGTTTATATTTTTTTTCTATGTCAAGAGCAAAATTCAGTATCTTTTATGACAAGACAGCTAACCTCTCCAACTGACTGATGCTGCTCTGAGATAATGTATATTCAAGTTACCTCACTACAGGTACAACAAACAATTAAATAAGGAAAACCAAAAACCATTGGACTAATCTTAAAGGGATTGAATAGGAACCCTAGTTTTAATTTGATCTGTACACTTCAGTACAAATTTTTTTCTCTGGAAAAATATATAAGAACCTACATTTTTTTTAAGCAATTCTTTTCCTCCTGGATAGCCATTAATACATGTCACTAAAATTATTAAGGAACACTGGTTAGGAAATGATGAAAATTTTAAAGATCAGCTCATTCAAAAACACTGAAGCACTGGTTTTCCAAAGGTTAGATTTTTTTCATAATTCCAACTTTTTTGAAATGCTAAGGAATTTCATTACAGATTATCAAGTCCAAGGAATTTGCCTATATCTTATCATACCATGTTGAATAAGGAACTTGTTTAAATTATGTTTGAAGGCTTGTTCATTTGCTCTAAAAAGTATTTTATTTTTAATCAAGTTATCTAGAATCATTTATATCTCATAACAAGATAATAAAGTTAATAGTAAAAATCTGGAGAGCTGCAACTGTTTTTATATTTTTGTGATATTTCACATTGTAACCATACAATAGAGAAGTAGTGACATGATATGTCATCTAGAACTCTTTAGCTGAATAAGGATATTTTAAAAGGAATCCCATTTTCATAAGAGCTTTCCTGAAAATTTCATCTCTTCTGTCAATATTTTCGCTCTGGGTAGACTCATTTGACTTTTGGAAAAAATTCAGTTAGCTGTACTACTCAAATGAAAACATTACTGCACACATACTGCCTCATTTCCTCTACTGGGAAACATATCCATTAAAGATATTAGTCACTTTTTTAATGCATTAGTGGAAAGACTCAAATATTTTAACAATGAAGATAATGGAATTTATGAGACTCCACACATTGAAATAAGCAATGCTTTAGTCTGACTGTTGAAGCATGTCAGAGTCCAAACCCAATATGTAAATATCAAATAGCAAAAATTGTTTCAGATCTGCATCTCCAGATGTGTCCACATCGAATTTATAGTGACATATTACATACAAATTTTGTTCAGTGTTTCCAAGTTTCCTAGGCCCATTATTGCTTTGGCACTCATAAAGAACATACTTCTTACCATAATCCCAAGGAACACTAGAGGTTCTGATACAGACCCAACTGAGAAAAGTTTTTTGCAGCACATGGTTAGAACTGCTTCCTTGTAAGACAAAATGAGTAAAAAACAAACTGAACAGTAATCTGTTTCTAATCTCTCCACTTTACCAGTGATGCAAGCTCACTTTCCCCATTATCTGAAATGGTAGTAAGAAAATCTACTTCACAATTCTTATAAGCCTGAATGTTAAAAAAAGTCATGTAGACTTCACCCCACCCCGTAATACAAGACATCAAGACTATAGTGTGGAACCAAGAACCATAGAACAAAAAGCACATTTGCAGGGTTATAAATGTCCTGGTTCCTGTGACTTTTACAGCATCTCATCCTCATTTCTCAAGGCACAAAGGTTATAAAAGGGAAAAATGTCCAGATAGTCTTGTGTGCTTTTTTCAGCACACTGAAAAAGTCAGTACAATTCTTCTAATTTCATAGCAATTTGAAACTACTGATAATTGTATTTTGTGAGTTTAGACCCACTTAAACCTGTCATCAGAAGAAAGTGGATCTATGGTTCTTTAAGTTACTGTAATTTAATTTCTGTTATTATACTACTATTAAGCAATGTATTTTTAGAACCTGATTTTTTTGGTTTTGAGATCAAAGTCATTAAGTTTGTCACTTTTCTGTGATTTATCATATCGCAGTATATACTTTCCTTCGGGTTCGTGTACATGTGTTGTCACACATACTAAATACAATACTTTTCCAAAAGTAACTTCAGCTCTGACAGTTGTTTTCAACTTATCCATTGGAAATTATCAAACTGTAACCTTAAAGGATATTTCCTATGTTTTTGTTGGGTTTTGTTTTGGGGTTTTTTTTGTAGTTTATATTTACATTTTAACTTTATGACTTCTTCATATGAGCCACAAACCATTAAATCTTGTAAAATATTGAAGTGTATTTTCAAATCTCACCAGACATGTGGTGTAAAGCTTGAGCACACACAAAGCTAGCAACACAATGTATGTCCCAAATAAGCACTAATCATGGATATTAAAAATCATTCAACTTCATGTAGTTTAATAAACGAGTCTGATGTTAAAAACCAAATGCTTACAGACTGGCTAATGCATGTTTGTTTGTATTATGACCTTCCACCTCAACTGTGCATTAACTTTTTATAGCTCAAACGCTTCAGATTTACTTGGCATAGATGTAGCTTTCTGATACAAGATTACAGCTTTCATGGTAAAGTGATCAGCAAACCAAACTGAGAAATGTAAAACTTAGTTTCTTAATCAAGCTCCATAAATCCTATTAAGAAATTTCAATACTGTTTTACTTCTTTTGTTTCTTTTCCTATTGGAGAATCTCCCAATGGTGGGAATTGAGTTATAAGAGCTTCAATTACATTGGAGGCTTTTGATTTCTCATGCATTCTTAAGGTAATGATAAAAGTTGCAGAAAATTATAAAGTTTGGGATAGTAGTTTCATTGGCAGTATTGCCACAAATGTGATTTGAACTTATAAAAATGTTCAACAGTCTGAGTAGGTTTGCTTTGGAACCCCACGTATCCATGACAAATCTCCATGTCCTACAAACCATGATTCCTCTTCCCTCCATCTATACCTTCTGTCAGCACACGTACCCTGACGGCACAGAATCTGTTCTCCCCATGATGATATACAAGGAAGACACAAAAACAAAGGCCAGACTTTTCTCTATGTACGAGCTTTCATAAAAGCAAATGACCTGAAAGGTATACTATATATATATATATATAGTATATACTATGTATATATATATATATATATGTCACGAAAACTGTGGAAAACAAACAGAAAAGGAAAGAGTCAGAAAGGGAACTGAAACTGTTTTTTACTTCTATTGATTAACTTTTGATCAAAATCAGTGCAAACACTTTCTAAAATAGGTTATTCAGGAAGGAGTCCCCTACTTTCATTTTTGCTTTCTCATCTCTTTTAGTTTCATTGAGGGCTATAAGACACCCCAGAATTCATGAAAAACACTTGCTGTGAAATTAGGAATCTCTTTCCTACAGTTCCTACAGTAAAACAAGTAAGATTATGGCAAGATATGTAGTTTCCAGGAGTTTCAGCTGGCTGTTTTAGCTATCTGAAGCTGAAAGCAGGAAGTTCCTTGACAGTGTGTCTTGAAGGACAACGAGTCAAATACAGCAGGAAAAACATGCATTTAAAAGACCTGGGGCACAGGCATTCTGGAATGGGGTTACAAACTTCACACTAAACCACACACTGAATTTCTTTGCTTATAGTTTATCTGGATATAACTGTTAATAGCACTTCAATGACAAAATTACTCAGCTGAAAACAGTGTAAGAATTTAACAGCTTTCTCCACGTCAGAAGGGATACATACTCAAGTTCTGGGGATCTAGTATCTTCTTTCTATCTCACAAAATAAATTGTCTTTTGTTGTCCTTATCACGTACCATCTGTAAATATTAAAGGAAAGCTGGCACATAGTCATACCTAAATCAAGCTTTAGAAAGCACAGTCCTTCAAGAAACATGTAAAGAACTTCACTATTTTACAGTCTTTTCATTAAACTATTATATCACACCTGATTTTAATACTGAAGTTCAAGGAATAATATACAGACTTAAAATTCAATGCAAATGAGTTAAAAGATAGTATAGGATCTTTAAAGTTTTGAACTGTATAGTAGAAATCTATCTAGAAATCTAGAAAGCTTTTTTGTGTAGCCTTCATAGACCCTGATGTTCACAGAATGGAATGCATACTAGAGAAAATGGAGCAAACTGAGCTCTCTATTACATAGGCACTACACAAGCTAAAACTACTGAGTAAAATAATAATAACATGAAGCAAAGAAATCTCATTAAGGATTTCATTTTACATTAGAATCATAATTACAACTTTGTGTGAAACACAAATATTAAGGTTTCATGAAAGCTAAAAAAGACTTTGATTGAAGCCTGTATATTTGGTTTTAACACCAGTAAGCTTTCTCAGCATTTGCCATCTATAACACATTGAGATTTGTACTACATAGTAGCACATTCTGCTTTGTTCAAATTGTTGGAACAGAATAAAATCACTAAGTTGATATTATTTCACATTCAGCAGTGTTTTAGAACAGAATTAATAAGCTTATATCCCAATTCTTCAAAAAAGGGAATGGATACAAGGAAGGGAGGAGAAACAAGGAAAACAAAACAGTTCTGTGTTTTGAACCCAAAGTCTTACACGCCTCATCACTCAAGGGAGTTACCTTGAGTCAGCAGCCAAAAAATTGCTTCCCTCTACATTATACAGCTCTAATGCAGGCATCTGAAGACACCATGCCTGAGTAGCACAGATATCAGCCATTTCTGCCATCTGCCCCACAGTGGGAATACCAGATGAAATCAAACAAGTTTACAAAGTGAGCATAGTGAAAGGCAGCTCCCTACAGCTGATGGACTGGGGAAAGATTTTTGAAGTTTTGTGTTAACCATTAGCAGAAAGGCAAATACACTGCACTCCTAAAGCAAGAAAGACTTAAAAATTAAGAAAGACAGTGAAAATAGTGACACAAAGTAGTAAACTGCTTTTCTCCCATCATTCATTAGTTTTTAATGAAAAGTTATATACAATTCATAATGACAATTATTTTCTTGATTGAAAATAATTGATCCCTACCAAATCTAGAGACTTGAGTGCTCCTAGGCCTCAGGCCACATGCTGATTCAAGCTTTGGTTGATGAACCTCAGTAGAGTTAATCCAACTTTAATCCTCAGGATAGCAAAGTTTTTCAAACATGGGTGAGGAAGCTAGAAGATTTATATAACACAAAATACTGGAGTTTCTTTCAATCCTGGGAGAACTGGTTAGCATGGAGCAGTGTGGTTTGTGACCAGTATCTACCAAATATGAAAGCAGTTAGCATATCCTATTTAGCAGCTTGGAGTCTCTGGCCTCTAGCAATTTACTATGTAAGACCTTTGCAGATAGTGAATGGGAATGTTTAGGATCATGAAAGTCTCAAAAGTTATAGAGTCATAGATTTATGATATGTAGTAGAGAATGATTTTAATGGGACATAGGAGTATAGTTAGATTTTTAATTTCTACTATGAAATGCCCAAGTTCTAATCTAAAGCTGAAAGCCTGAACACTAAAAATAAATTTCTAAGAGCAACCTCTGAGGGAGAGAGAAAAGAGAGATCAGCTCTTCACAGCTCCAAAACTGATACCTCTATTGAATAAACTACTAAAGTGATACTGCCTGGACTGAAGACCTCTTCAGGACTAGAAGAGAGCCCCAAATTCTGCATGTTACAACTTGCAAAGCTGCAAGCTATATTCACAGAAATAATGTGACTAAATATTGTTCTAAGCTTCTTTAGTATACTGATATTCATATTAGGCTTTCTGCAGACATTGAAAATTCCTTCACTATAAATTACAATGCATTAATTTCTTGATAAATTAGTAACATTTCATTATGAGACTCAACTGATTCAACAAAAAAAACATGTAATTGATAACTTCTATGTTGGGGTAGGCGGTGCTTCCGCAGATCCCCAGATGAAAGATACAGAGGAGGAGGATTTTGACTTAGACTTGAAGCCATTTCCTTGAGGAATTCACAGGAGTCATGAAAGACTTGAGAAGGTGGCAGAACTGACCAGTGAGAGAAGAATGTAAATAAGGAGTGAATACCCAATTATATGTGAAGACTAGTAATAAATTATAGATAGGGAGTTAATAATAGAAAGACATGTAAGGTTCTGTTTGCAGTCTGTGTGAGTGTGTGTGCAGTATGTGTGAAAAAGAAATTATAAAGCTGGATGAAGTAATACTGTAGGACCTGAAGCTGACTGTAGGACCATCATCATATACGGTGCCTGGTTTTTATTTTGTGACCATCCTAAGTACTACTACACTTCTAATTTCTACTTCAGGTAAAAAGAACTACCTACAGAATTTTTATCAAAGATCAATATTTTGTATTTAATAAGTCCAAGATTCAACATCTAGGCCTAACAAAAGCAATTCTACTATTTTTACAAATGTCATGTGAGTTTTTCTAAAGCTTTGACCAATGAAGCTTTAAGCCACCCCTAAGGTTGATTTGAGTTATGGGAAAGCAAATGACAGAAACTTCCCAGAAAGCAAAATAATTCCCATGAATTCTAAACCTGACACTGAGAAGACCTCTGATTAACCAGAAACTAAAATTAAATCTAGAACTTATTCTTCAGCCTGGAAGATACATTTGTCCCTAATGTAGATGGGAAAGCTTGCTTAACTACACAGTTCCCATTGATTTATGTGATAAACTCTTAGAATTTCAGATCATCTAGTCTAATTGCCCCCAAACATGGGTGGGTAGATCAAGTTCCACTAGATCAGGTTGCTCAAAGCCCCATCCAATCTGGCCTTGAACACTTACAGGGATGGGACATCCACAACATCTCTGGGCAGCCTGTTCTAGTGTCTCACCACTCTCATAATAAAGAATCTTTTACCTGCATTTAATCTAAATCTATCCCCTCTTAGTTTTTGTGGCCCTTCTCTGGACCCAGTTCAACAGGTCCAGGTCCTTCCTGTGCTGGGGACCCCAGAACTGTACTTAGTATTCCACGTGTGGTCTCACAAGTTATGGACTAGAGGGGTAGAATCACCTCCCTCAGCCTGCTGGCCTCTCCTCTTTGGTTCAGCACAGGATACTATTGGTTTTCTGGGCTGTGAGCCCACACTGCTGGCTCATATTTGTGTTTTCATCCACCAGTACCCCTGAGTCCTCTGCAAAGCTGCTCTAAATCCAGCCTTGTACTGATACTGGTAGTACTAGTGATTGCCTTACCTCAAAAGCAGGACCTTGCACTTGGTTTTGTTCAACTCTGTGAGCCTCACATGGGCCCACTTCTCAAACCTGTCAAGGTCCCTGTGGATGGCAACCCTTCCTTCAAATGTATTAACTATACCACTCAGCCATCCATCTGAAAACTTGATGAAAGTGTACTCAGTTCCATTGTGTCACTAATAAAGTTATTGAACAGTACCTTCCCAAGTACAGACATCTGAGGGACACCACTTGTCACTGTATGTGGAATTTATGAGAATATATTGAGTATGTCACTTGTAACTGATATGGGAGCCTGTGCTTGTCCTGACAGTTCTTACATACATAAGGACACATCTCCTACCTCACAACAATTCTACACTCATCTAGTTTCAAGAATAACCCAGTTATTTCAGATCAGAAAAAAAAAATGAGATGGGTTAAAGTTTTACTTATGCTGTGAATGCTTGTAGTTTTAACACTCTTTTTTATCAGGGTTCTCAGACAGAAAAAATCCACAGACACACTTGCCTTCCTTGTAACTTCTGCAAGACTTCAAATGGAGCTTGTAATATTCACTGAGACATTCCAAGAGCTCCCTGAAGTTCAAGCTTTCACATCTAATAACTCCAAAAGTTATAAAACCATTTGTAGGAAAGTTGTCTTGTCCTACTGCTTTAATCAATTGACATCTCTTCTGTCACATGCATTTGTGAGGAGATTATGGGGGCCTGGTCAGCTTCTACTCTGACCAGTTCATTTTCTACACGAAAGAATGGTCAGGCACCACTAATAAAATGGTTCAAAAATTTACAAATTACTTCTGGGACGCATTTATAGTTCAAAATCCTGGGAAAGAAATATACAATCTCCACTGCTTTTTTCCTCTGGTGTATTTCAATATCTGTCCTAAAAAATTGATCAAGAACAAAGCAAAATGTATTCTGCTCCCAACAAGTATACAGAATTTTAAAAATCCACTTAATAACGTTAAACTATTTTCACTGTAATTGGCTTCTAAAAACAAATTTATTTCACAACCTGAAGTAGAAACAGAAATTTTCTCATTTATATGAGATAACAGCTCATCCAGTGATTCTAACTGTGCCTACAAATATATTTGCCTCCACAACATTATGCTAATAGTAACTGCTTTTAGTTCAAGTGCGAAAATGCTCACACAAAAGCATGTATTTTCCCAGTCAAGAGTGGGATGGAGAACAAAAACTGGATACTTGACACAGAATGACTATTAGTGTTACGGTTTCATTAATCTATAGAAAATATAAACTAGTGGTCCTTTGGGTTCTGAAATTTAAAGTCAACACATTCTTTGGTTTATAAGAAGCTACTTGCTTGTTGATACTGAAAAATAGATATCACAGTATGTAGCTTTCTACAGCTCTAGTAGGAAAACAGGAGTGTGATGATAGGACAATCTTCTCTGGCAGACAAGATAATAATATTTATAGAGAACCAAGCAGTAAAAGCTATTGCAGACAAATAACAAAGAGAAAAGATGACAGAGCAGACAGTCAGTAAATGAGTTATTTTCTGTAAGGCTCAGGCTTTGAACTGTGTCATAGAAATTTCAGAAATCTGTAGGTGAACTAAAACCTTCCTTTTTATTTGTGTAGGTGTTCATCCTGCAAAACTATTTCACATTTTATGACAGAAGAATAAGATGCAAAAAAAAATCTTATGAGGCTGGTTTTCCTGATCATTACAAGTTCATTTGAAGCACTCCCTGAGACATCTGGACCCTTCCCAGAAGAAGTCTAAAGAGTATTGAGTCTTAGTATGTATCTTTTCTGGTATTTAAAAATCAGAACCAGGCTTCTGTAGATGTAAAGAAACCAGCAAACATCACTGAACCAAGCTATAGTTTTGTTCTGTTTCAAGAACAGATTAAAAAGTGGGAACTTCTTCTTTTGCAAGCATTCTGCCTATCAAACACAACAGATCACGTAACATAATATGTCATGTCCAAATGCCATCCAATGCTCTTAGGCTCATGTTGTGATTCTTGTACAGGGCCAGGAATGGGACTCCCTGGTCCTTGTGGGTCCCTTCCAACTCAGCATATTCTATGATTCTAATAGAAATGAGGATTATACTATTTGAAAAGTGAGTACAGTGTCTCTGTTAACAAAACAAACATTTTTTTCTTACCTACTGTTGCTTATGGAGCATCTAAAAATTTCATTTATGTCTGGTAATTTGAAAGATTTGTCATTTTCTTATTTCCATGTACCTGCATTCATTCCATTTCAACTGATACAGACAACTGATATCATCAGTGCTAAAAAGAGAAGGCAAGGAAAAAGATGAGCAGAGAGCAACCCATCCAGAGAAGAATGATTTAATTGACAGCAGTGATAACACTTCAAATCTCTCCATAATAACCTAAAATAGTTTCACTGGCAAGTGGAATGTGGCTGCTGAATCCCACTAAGGTTTCAGAAAACACACAAACAAACAAAACAAACGAGAAAAGTCCCAAAAAATATTTGTAACTTGCTGTGGCATGAAGACTTCATAGACTGCCTCAAGCACAGAACACACAAGAAATACAGGAAAAGGGATAAAAAGTTAGTGCTTTCATTTATTATCAAGAATACCTTTTTTCTACCATGATTCCACTGGAGTCAAGGTAAATACTAGAACATTGCAAGCTGTAATATTTTTTTCCAAACCTCAAGAATCAATCTCAGGAATTTAAAGAAAACCCACAAGCCAGCTCCCAGAAAAACTCATTTTGAATAACAAATACATGTTAAATTCTTTTGTACTTCTCATTTGGCTTTTGACAAATGAGAAGTTTTAGGCAAATCAATTGAAAAGCTTTTGCTGTCCAACCATGAGTAGAATAAAAGTCACTTCCAAGAAAAAATACACATGATCCTAAGAGTCAAAGCTTTATAAAACACCAAGAAAGTCTCAAAAGTTTAGTTAAGGTTATGGGAATCCACAGTCTATGAAGTGCATGATAAGCTTCAGTATAGACTACAACTTGCTTTGCAAAGCAGCTTTTCACTTCCTCGAAACTGGCCTCAGGCAGTGGGATCCATTCCTCTTCAAAACTGCTGTTGCAATCCAATTTCAGTTCCCATTCTCCTTCAGAGACTGTATGGAATAACCCACAACAATTATCTGGTAACAAGCATGCATACAGTATTGTACATGCATGTATACTCAGATATACACACTAACATTTAAAATTGTCTCTGCTAAATAAACTCAACAAAAAAGTAACGGTTACATATGTCACTTATACTTGAATTCAGTCCATGCTTTAAATTACTGAAACAGTATCAGGTATGCAGAAAATTTTTAGCTATTCTTGCCATGAATTAAAAGGTTTTTGATGTGTTTGTTCACTATTCTGAGAGGAGGGAGAAAAAAAATGATGGAGAGATGTAGCAGTAAGAGGTCCTGCCACTAGTACCAATATTTCCATTTTTTCCTTAGCCATTTTGTACATACAGAAAACACAGAAAGCTATTTCATTTGAGTGGCCAAGGTAAAAGTTTTCTTCAATTCTCTACCACAACGGCGATGTCCACTTCCCTAAATCCCCTCTCTAACTAGAACTTTTTCGGTCTCTAGCTGTCTGCAGACTTGGTGGTGAAATAAAAAGACCTCGATTGCAGCAGCACCACAAAGCCTTTGAGTGTTAAATATATGCACATAGTATATAATGGCTATCTAGCAAGGTCATATAATTCCATAGCAAGAATAATAATTAGCCTTGGAGTATAGTTTGAGGTCTGTAAACAAAGGAAAATAAATGCTTTATTATGAAGTGCCCATACATGACATGAATGACAGCTAGCTGCACACTAAAAATCTGATCATGATAGACTGGGACTGTCACATTAATCAGTGTAATAAGATATATTAGGACATGTTTAGATTGGCACTTTATAGTACTTTTTTTTTTTTTTAAATCTTCATTACCCTCTTTTACTATACTTTAAGTCTTGTTGAGGAATGGTCTGGAAGTGTTTAAACTATGCTGCCCTATCCCAACTAATAAAAATCATTCAAACATAGAGAAAGTCCTGTCTTTAAAAAAAAAAATAAAATTTTTTGTGAATACTTCTAAAGAAACCTTTCCAGAAATTGTTCAGTGACTGATAGTGTTCCTGTTCACAGAGTTTTAGTAGTGTATTAATCAGTTACAGTTGTACCTTCAACTACACCTAGAAAGTGCTATGACCAGCATTACAGAGAGAATTATTACTTTTCAGTGCTGGAAAAAGTACATGTGAATATCTCTGTCTCATAAAAAAATCTGTTTCTGATTTTTAAAGATATTTATGCTGCAGTCATTTCAAAAATGAAAATACAATTTTTCTCACTATTTCCTTGTATTTTTGTGTCCTCCATAAGGACTAAGTATTAAATTTATGTCCTCCATAAGGATTAAGGATTAGATACCAAGTACTACATAACCCAAGCTAAAACATGTCCAGAGCTCTAGCAACCTTTTCCTTACCTCTTCCTGATTTTTCAGGTATTTGTTGTCACTGGCTTTATGCCTATTTTTAAATGTTATCATCAGAAGAATGGTTTGTTTAATGTTCTCCTAAAAAATCATGGTCCTCCATATTTCCCTTTCTTTATTTTAGACGCTTTAAGTTTATTTTCTGGTATAGTCTTTACCATGCCAAGCACATAATTTATTCAAACACGACTGAAGGAGTAAAAATAGGTTCCTGAAACAACTTTAAAAAACAGAAGTAAGAAAAACTTTTCCTTTATGTATTTTGCATACATTCAGTATAAGATTATTTGCCCATTTCTAAAAAATGGAATGAAAACAGAAAATTCCTCGTGACATTGTACAGTGGTGGATTCTTTATATATGTATTTGAAGCAAAAAATAAATCTGGTTAATTAAAACATTCCCTTAAATTACTTCATGATTTTTGAAAAGACTATTTAGTAGTACTTGAAACAAATATCTCAAACCCAAAGATGAATTCTTCTACATCAGGATAGAGCAAGACAGATATTTTCCTTTCCAACCTCTCATACATAAATAGGCTGAACTATAAAATCCCTGACGTGATTTCAGAATGCTCTATCATAAAGAGCCTTTTTTAAGCATGCCATTGAATTAAGGCAGACTAAAACAGCACTATAGCAGTCCTGGGATTTGGGAAGCAGCATTTTAACAGCATGTTGCCGTATCCTCATGCTGTGAACATGTTCATAGCAGTTCCATGAAAGTCCCAGGACTGCTGGTGTAGCATCTGTTCAATTACTACCAAAGACTTGGATATTACACAAGAGTCTGTTTTCTATTCATCAGTTACCTTTTAACAAATTCAGTATTTCTTTTATATTGGGGGAATTTTTTTTTCTGTGTTTTCTAACGTTAACACACAAACACGTTTGTTAAATATATATCTTTTTTATATTATCAGGCATTTCTCAGACTAGAGCTACTCTCAGGCAAAATAGGACTCTTAGGCTGAGATGTTATCCATATCCAAAAACATATATATGTTTACAATGATGCTAACATGAAATCATAGCCTTGGAAAAAGTGCCTTTCATTCAGTGCAACCGAGTTATTAATGCCCTTCTTCTCAAAGTGGTAATTACATGTTGATTCACAATTCAAAATACTTGGACTGATCTTGACATCTAAGTTCTTAAGTCTTGCTCAGTGATGAAGAGGGGTTAACTATTGCTTACACATATAGATTCAGATCCTGGTTTCTGCTATTATCAGAGATGTAGATTCCCAGTTTCCATAGGGCATTCCCAAAAAACAATTTTAACAAGAATCATTTCATGGTGCTACTTCAGCTGAGTGCATCATTATTTAGTTTTGTTTGTGTTTAGATGTGCTCACTTTATCAATTAGGCTCACTTAATAGGTTGGTTCAGGCAGATTCGCTGTCTGTTGATTGCATTTGCCAAGATCCCACTAGTGAGAGATGCCTCTGCCCTAACAAAGGTGCAAACAAGACCATATACCAAATTCAATAATACAGATTTTATTTAACAATGACTGTGAGGTGGAGAGATAGAAAGAAATAGAAAAGGGAGGGGGAGAGACAGAGAGAGACAGATCAAGTAGAAGATAGTCACCACCCATGGATCCAGTGGTGTTCCATTGGTCCTTCTTCATCCTGGGCTTCTCAGTGGTGAGGGTACTGTGGTAATTCAAAACTTTTCACATTTTTATACATCTTAGCAAACAAAAGAATTAATGCTCATTGGTTACACAGTTCTCTTATTCCATTGGTTAAATGATTCTCTCCCTTCTAATACTAATTAATCCCATGCTCAATCTCTCTCTTCTTTTGAGTCAGTGGGTTTCTTAGGTCAGAGGGTTATGAGTCTGTGGTTGTTATCTTCCCCTACCAGAATTACCTTTTACTCAGTCCAAGCTGATTTCAGCACAGTTGTTGAGTTGGTTTTCCTTGTGGCCCATAAATTCTTCATTCTTTGTACCCATTATAAGTGAAACATTTCTTCTCCCCAAGCTTTGTTAACCTCCTCCTAGATCTGAGATAACACTGGGATGATAGTACCACCTTTATCTTATCTCAATTTCCTGCTGTGGTGGTTTATCTTACAGTCCGATTTCCAGGTGCCCATGGAGGCATTTCTGGGGGGACATTGGTGTTCATTGGTGATCGCAGGTACCATCTGTCCCATAACTTGAGGTGCTCTTTGTTTGATGAGTGATAAACATATGAGCAGTTGCTTCTTTACACAACTTGACACAGTGGGAATTTTTGTCTGGATGCGTTAACCAGGATGTGCTAACCAGATCGTGCCTCCTCAGGCCTGGAGTTAGTGCCATCCAGTTGCTCCCTTCTATGCTTATCTCATGGTAAAGTCCTTCTGTACCCTGAACATGTTTGAGACAGGCAACTGTCCTCTTTAACTCCCTACAGCATTGCAAACCCTCTAGATCTCTTCCAAGATCTCTTCTGAGAAAGAACAATCTGGACCAAGCTGATCAGTCACCTTCAAATATATGGCTTGAGCACAGCTGGCACAGCAGTGTATGCCAGGATCACCTCCACCTTCTTCTTCTTAGGACAGTCTCACAACGCTTTTTTAGAAGACCACAATTTTTTTTTTTTTAATGACATGAAATGGAAGTGGTGACTAGTTATCTTTTTCCACTTCATGTTATATAGCTGTAGAATAAAAACCTTCAGAGGTAAAAGATATAAATGTCTGTACAACCATAAAACCATGATGCTTGCAAGCTGTTGCATATACGTGCTCTACACTTCCATAGCGAGATGTCTTCTCTCCAGTATTGTAAATACCACAGTGGTGGTGTAACAATGAATAGGTTAATTGTTTAATTTTCTTTCTCATTCATGTAAATTCTGGTCTCTGCAGATTTCACTGGAAGACAGCAAGGAAGCTAAGCTGGGTACCCCTGTCACATGCAACCTGCCAGAATGTCTCAGATTAGAAGACAATCTTGGTTGTACAAGATCCTGTACATTCATACTGAGGCTATTGAGAGTAATTGTTCATGGATTTCAGGAAATCAGATTACTCTGTAATCCGATAGTAACATTTGACATGCTACACCTTATTAAGAAGTCACTGTAAAATTGTTATGTAAATTAGATATTCACAAGGAAGAGTGCAAAGAATAAAATAACCAGAGAATTGCATAGTGGTATGAAGTAACCGAGCAGTATCTTGACTGTTGCCAATTACATACCAGTCTAGTTTTTGAAAGGGATTATATTTCTGAATAGAATACATTTCCAGAAACTCCACTGGACATCATTAAACCAGTGGTAGGTTCAATGTACAATCCTTTGTAAAGATTCCAAAATCCCATTACACTTTTGTACATGAAAGACATTTACCGACCATTTTGTGTAGCACTGCAGTGAATAGTTACATAGAAGACAAGAAAAATAATGCACACTAGGACAGACACTTGGAACAGGGATGGTTTCAAAACAAGACCACTGCTAGGTAATTGTTAGACAGCTGATTAGTTCAGTGTCATCACTTAGTTTTCACATGCCTCTCCCCATCTTGCTCACCCTCTGATATTGTTCAAATAATAGGATTTCCTTATATTAAGCTGCTATAGTATTGTGCCCTGCATTTCCCTTCAAGTTCCATGCTTACAGTGTTTTGTGGAAAGATTATAACATTGCATGGTACGAAATGCGTGCAGGCTGACACCTACTTTTTTAAAAAGCAAACCTGAAAAACACAGAGTGACCTCTTTGCTGATATTCTTGCCATTATAGTCTGGTTTGGCTCAATCATATGACAAGAAGCAGTCTAAAAACCTTATTTAATTCTTAAGCTTAGTGTATTCCTTGGTGTTACATTGCAGGCATCACCCTTTTCCACTGCTGAAGCCTAAAGGAAGTGATTACCACTGTGTCCATCCCCCTCTTGCTGCTGCAGTGATGTAGGGCCGGTGCCACTGCAACAGCTGACCCCTAGCCTCATGTATCCTCTTGAGGGGCTGTCCCTGCTCACACCTAATGCAGTTACGCACCTTGGCTGCTGCTGTTGCCATGTGGACTGGAAACACACACACAAAAAAAAAAACACACACAAAAAAATCCTCAACCAGATCTCATTAAAATATTAAAACCCAGAGTCCACAGAATGGCCATTTCATCTTCTGTGAGGCATGTGATGTCTGCCATGATGACCTTGACATTTAGTTTTATCATTTACCCTCGGGTAAGAGAGTTTGCAAGGGCATATTCTCCTTAAGTTCAAAATCTTCCATTGCAAATGTGATTTGTCTTCCAAAGCAGCAGTAAATCAAATTCTGTGTTTCATCATAACTGCTTGTGCTCATTTCCAGGTTTATTGATTTGGAAATCTAATATCTGCAAAATGCAAAACTAGACAATTAAGCTTAGAAAAGGATGTACATATCAGCTGATCTCCCCTGCTGTATGCAGGCTAATGGTATGTACCCACATGACTGTGAACTAGGCTGATAAATGAGAAATACTTGTGATCAGTAATAATGTTATTGTTTAACATTAAAAAAATATGCTCTTTCTGATTTGACCAGGCTTCTAAGGTATCAGTGGTCATTCAATAATTTATTTCCATAGTACAAAGGTGAACAACAGCTTTTCTTTTTTTTTTTCAGTTTATCACTTCTTAAAATCAACATCTAGAAAGAGATAATACTTTTTATTAGACCAAATAGTGCAGTTGGAAAATCAGAAAGTTCAAGCTTTAGGGCATACAAGCCCTTTCTCAAACCTAACATGAGTCAAGCATGCACTGGAAAGAATTATTGTGGTTGCAATTTAGCTAAAGGGTAAAAAAATATTTCCAAAACTCAAAACTAAACTTTCAGGAGATTACTTTACTTACTAATGTGTATAATATTACTGGATAATATTACTGAAATTCTGACCATAATATGGGGGGTTTTGATAGCCTACTAGAATTTTCTTCCTATCTTAAATGCTTCAAATTCTTCACCATTTTTGCCTACTGTTGATTGCTGAAACATGTTAGAAGTAGCAACCATTTTCAGAATAAGCACATAGGCACTTTGCTTGTTTGACCCCTAGTTTCTTACAGTTATTATCAACATTTCCTATCTTATTAGTATAATTCAATAATATCCAGAGCAGTTACTAACTACTTAGTGTAATGTTTGGTCTGTCTTTATCAGGCCTGAAAAAGGGCTTGAGAGCTTCAGCTTCCTGCTCTTTTCAAACTACATCATATTTTCCATCTTATAACCTTGGCTAGTGCAGCCACCTAATGCTGCTATTAGTTTTGATATGTTCTTTATAGTAAATAAGCATGCTCAGTTTGCAGCAGAGAATCCGTTATTCAATCAAAAAGGGAGGATATGATCCCACTGTTTACATCCTCTTAACAATAATAAAAGGCGTAATAGAAAAGAAGAATCATTTAGAGATAAACAAATATAAAATAATTTTACTTCTGTGCGTTATTTCACATCTTTCCCCTGTGGTTTTCAATATGATTTTAGAGACTATTTTTGAAAATCAAACAATATTTCCTGTTTAGTTAGAATCATAAACACGCTACAAATCAACACAATGTACAAAATAATGCCATTTATACACATACAAAATTGAGTGCATTTTGATAAATTATTCTTCATAGGATATTTAATAGGACAATTGTTAGCAAGTATATCTCCTTATTGGTAATGTTTTCCAAGCAGAATCACAGAATGACAGATTATGCTAAGTTGGAAAGGACCTTCTAAGATCATCAAAGTTCAACTCCCAGCCCTGAGTAGAACAGCCCTGAGAAACACACCATGTGCCTGAAACTGTTGTCCAACTGCTTTTGAACTCTGTCAGGCTTGGTGCTGTGACTACTTCCCTGGGGAGCCTATTCCAGTGTAATTCGGGTATCAATTAGAAGTAAATATTGAGGTAAATCAAGTTGTTTCTCCAAATTTTATTTATTAAGAACATTAGACTTCAGGATCTGTGTAAGAAAAAATAGCAAGTATTTATTCTGACAAATTTTTCACTTTTATACATTACCTAGTTATTAGAAACTCAGATAAAATGGAAAAGGACCTCTTTTTTTAGTTTTTTTTAAGACATGAAGGACACTACAGAGAACTGAGATGTCTTTTGCACAGTTTCCTTTCAGTGTCCAAGAACTGTGTGACACCTCAGCCTGAGCAAAGGGTGATCCATTGTCATTACAGAGCTCCTACCATGTACAGTGGCCACACCAAGATTCCTGCTCTTCTTCTTCTGCTTCTGTTTCTATTCTTTGAATCCGCTGCTATCAGTTAATCTAATATTAATGCAACATGTAATGATAGTTTTAACACTTAAAAAAAAAGAAAAGTAACTCCGAATGCTGAAAGGAAATAGAACTTTCTTATTTATTGACAAGTAATAGAAAAACATGCATCTTGTAAAATGATGTATAAAAGACATCTGGGTATAAAAAATTAGCATTATATTTGATAGATCAGTTCATAATTCAACTTTCTTTGAGTCTTTCCACACCACTCTTTATCCGTTTCCTTACCCAGTGTAACATATAGGCAAAATAAATCAGGAAGAAAAAAGCAATATTCTTAGGGAAATGGAACATCAATAACTTACCAATAGTTAAGCTAAAACTTTTCATCTTCCCTGGCATAAGGCTGCCAATTGTAATTCAAGTGTTAAAATCGATTATTGCAATCAATACATTGGAAGAAGACACGATATAACAATAGCAGGACATTCTTTTTCCATAATTTAGCAACTCAGTGACCTCCCATTAGAAGTTTTTAAAGTGTACTATAGATACATTGATATCTCTGTTTTCAACCTGTCTGTTAGCATATGTCTCAACCATTGTTGAGACAATGGCTCAACACCTTCAAATCAAGCATCTCAAATAAAAACTTTTTTATATAGTCAGGAACTGAAGCTTTTTTCCAAGTTTTCTTTTGAAAGGCAGCACTGTGGTGAGAAAAAGGAGTTTTGTTATGGAATGCTCAACAGCACATGATGTGTGGTTTGCTAGGCTTACTTTTAAGGAAGTTCACTACTTTTATACCCTCAAATATTATTTTTACTTCTCTGGTAAACGTTAATACATTTGTTTAGGGATTGGTATCCAATAATACATGCTTTTATCACAGACCAATGTGTTTTCCTTTGGTAATTAACTCATTACCAGTAGAGGTCTACCCTGCTTTAATCCTGCTTAGCTTAAAGACTTGATTACTGGAAAACTTTAAGAGTTATCCACCTGGAGAACAGCAAGAGCAACAGAGAATAATTTCTCAGTGTCTGGATCATGTTAACTCTGTATCATCCCAAGAGTAACAAATGTCCAGAGATGTCAGTTTATTTCCAACACCAGTTTCCCACACTACCAAAATTTACCCAGTTGTACCAAGTTTTAATAGCTTTCCTAGGATTGTAGGAAATTTTTATATTTATGATGGTATATTTGAAGGATTTTAATCTTTCCAGCCTGGCCCTTTTGTTTGCAATATTTGTCTCTTGTTGCAAGAAGTAAAACTGACTATTCTTGTAAGTGCAAAAGCAAAATAGAAAGATGGGGATTGCAACACCTTTAAAACTTCCTTGGACTACCCAGGGACACATAATTTCTTTAAGAAGAATATAAAATGTCCATCACTGAAGGTCCTCGTAAAAATATTTCACAGACATTTTGTCAGGAATGATGTAGGTGTATTTGATACTTCCTTGAGGCAGCCAAATTGGCTAGATTATATCCTCAGGTCACTTTCAGCCCTATGATTAGATCCAATATGCTCCAAAGAGATGCAAAAACATACTCTGTAATTATGAAAACTTATGGAATGTATTTGAAACTTGTAGAATGATGCATAAATAGTCTTCTAAAACATCCTCAGTTGCCTAAATATTCTTTTTATTGATACACATTTTTAAGGAAAAAAAGGCTTGAAGAAAAAGTTTTGAACTTTTTAAAATGATGAAGCAACCCCATGGGAATCTAATAATACCCATGGAATTTTTTTATTATTAATCAAAAAAGTAGAGGTTTGATTTCCAGGAATCTTGTCAATTAAAACAGACAAATAACTGGTTTTTTAGCATTTTTTGTATGTTTCAGTATATGAAGTGAATATTTCACATATGCCTTATGTGGTTAAGCATGATCTGTATATGATCTGATGTTACTAATTCCGCTCTGGCAGCACAGAAACTGTCTCACCTCACCTGGAGTAAGGTGGCCTCCTAAGGACTGCCACTGTTTGGTTTACATGTATTGTTCTTCAAATATTACTGAACAGAAAAACATGAAAATGGGATACAATTGTGCAAGTTAATGGAAATTAGAAAATAAAATCATGCAGAGATCATATTTCAAAAAGAGAAAATGTTAACTGTGACTGTCTCAGAGAGCAGACATGATCATACATAGTCATATATATCAATAGTGTAGAAGGCCTAAATTGTTTGAAACAATTACCACTGTCAAAAAAAAAAAAAAAAAAAGGAATTGTTACCTACAACCAAGCATTTTTATGCAGCTGTATACAGCAAGTTCTCTCATTTCTTTAGTTTGTTGTACCTGATGAATCAGCCTAATATTACAGAATATTAGTTTCTAATTGAAACAGCAGTATTTATCTTACCTTGTATTTTCCATAATTCCCCAAAAAAATAATTTGTCCAAAAAAAGTACTTTGGAAATCACTTCATCATATGCTTTCATAAGGCTTCAACAAGATTTAAACTGGCTTTTAGGCTTTTTGAAGTTGTAAATGGCTAAGCGTTCAACCTGAAAAACAATTTTTCAGATTGCAATTTTCAACAGGCATCTAAGAATGTTTTACTTGATGAAGCAAGAATCTATGGACATATATATGTCCTAAGTACTTTAAAATTACATTAAGTGCTCAGAAAGTGAGATGTGTAGGAAAAAAACTACAGTTCTGATGCTGTGTTATTAACATATGTGTAAAAACAACATCCTTAATACAGTGTTTTAAGGAGGACAAAATACAAATATTTTAGGAAGTAAGGCTTTGTAAGGAACTGGAAATTTATCTTGAAAAAGAAAGAAAAATTATTACATTTATGGTAGCAAGCAAGCAAATAACAAAGGCAAACAGGAAAAAAAATTCTGCAATTTTATTCACCAGTGCCAGTATGAGATACATTTTTCTAGTGTGTTTTATTGCATAGGATTATATAATTTTTGCTAACAGTCAAAATATAGAACCTACACTCTATTTGTTGAGAAGCTGTCCAACACAGTTCAGTTGCTAAGCACTCCTCAAGAAAAACTCATTTACTGAAATGCCCAGTGGCCATTTTAAAGTAGAGATGAATTGCTGGAGTCTCACAAACACACATGCCCCCATACAAAGGTTGTTTATCTTAATATGCACCTGGGAAATTATGTTTCCCCAGACAGAAATAAAAACAAGCTCCTTGCCTCACTTAAAAAATGAGATACAATTCAGTGGTAGGGAAGCAGAGCCGGGAGGAGGAGGGAGTGCAACTGATGAGCTAAGCAGTTCTAGTTACGTCGGTAGGCTCATGCACCTCACACCAGCTAAGCGCAGTGACCTGCTCAATCAGCTCCAGAGGAAAGTAGTGCTACACAGATCCCAGTCTGAAAAAAATAAAATCTGATCTGCACAACTTTCACTGGAAAGAATCCCATGCAAGGACTCCTGCTGACTGTCCCAGCTCACTCTTGAGTTTACAGTAAGAGGAAGCATAAGCAGTACTTCTATTCCCTCTGGTGCATTTTTTCCCCACCCTTAAAATTTTGAGACCAACTGAGTTCCATAAACTAAAAATACTTTATTATACAGTTCACTGTGTTAAATTTTTAAATAAAATATGCTAGAAAACTTCCAAGTATTGAGACCTTCCACATTCAGGAACACTGAGACTAGGCACATTCCAAAGCCCTTATATAATTATGAGACATTTAATTAACACAGTTATATCATTTTATTCATCTATGAGTTTCCAGATACAAAGTAAATTACTTATAAGATTTTTTGGCCCAGACATGAAAATCAAACACGTTCCTCCAATAAATGATTACACCTTGGTCTTTTAACCACCAAGCACTACATAAAACTGGAAAACATTATTAGAAATAATACATTTACATAAATTTTGTCTAAATTGGCAACTAAAATGTACTTCTTTAATGAACAATTGAAAAAACCCTGGATTCAGTCTTTCATTGTTCTTTTTGGCAGGAGTAATCACATCAGAGAGGCTTTAGTGTCCTCTCTTCAACCTCTTTCTCCTACTTAATCTGGAGCAGGACTCTGTCCATATGTGGGTTTTGGTACAGGAAACTTTTTGCGGTGGAGGGAGTGCAGTGAGGAGATGAGGAAAAAACAGGGAGGAAGACATCAAGGCAAAATTTAGCCTCCTCACCTGACAATGTTTCTAATAAAAGTATATATAAGAAAGTTCCAAAGTGGAAGTATTTTACCACAAATTAAGTGTATTTTTCCAGTGGATTTCAATACACACTCATTTATATACAAGCTTTATATGGCAGGCAGTAATCACTAAGATTGACGGGGAACACACAAAAATTGAGATGTAGGAGTATTTTGGCAGAGAATTACAGTGGAAGTTGTACTGTGATTAAGTAACAATTTCACTCAAGTGTACGGCAAGGGCAAGAGGATTTTCATGGGCCAGATACTTCTTTTATAAAATTTCTGACTTCTGAGCCACTTCTTAAACTATTAGGCATAGCCTACCCACACAGCAATTCCAACTTGGCCTCATTTACACAGCAGAGCTCCTTGCTAAGGGCACTTCAGCAGTCTAGCAGACGGAAATGTATTCTGTTATTTCTCAGTGTTTTAGACAGTAAAGTTTAAGAAGAAAGTATGAAAATAGATCTGGTGAGTTCAGTTATTAAATTAATGCAGAGAGTAACTGGGATAAAATAAAGCCCAGAGTTATAAAGTAATTGCCTGATTTTTAGCTATTGTGCTTCCTGTACATTCCCCTCCATAGCACAGAGTAAGAATGACAGCTTACTTTCCTAAAACAAGAAGTATGGAGAGATGCCAGGAACTAATTCCTCAGGACCTTCCCCAAAAGTATCATCTTACAGTAGGAACAACTAATTTCTTAACTTTTGCTGAGTTGAACAAAAGCATTTTTATAACTTTTAAAGAAATTGCTATATTTAATTATTTCCACTACGTACTTTCATAACCTATTTAGAAATATTGGGTTTAATTTCCTCTGTTTTTTGCTCCTACAAAAAAGCAAGCCTAATTCCTACCAAAAAAAATTGCTTTCAGACAAAATATTAAATTCAAAGCAAGTAAACAAACAAAGCAGGAGTCAGAGTCTTTCAGTCCTGTAACACTGAATCACCAAAAAACCACAAAACAAGTCTGGGCTCACAGGCCTGTGATAGGAATGGGAGACAGTCCACAGTACGCTTTGGAATCTGTCCAGATTCTCAAATGGACCCAACCACTTTTCTCTTTAAATATGATTAAACTAGTTCTCATTTCTTTTCATTGACCTGAAGAAGATTCTCCACATGATTTTTTAAATTAAATTTTAATATAATTAAACTGAAAATAAAACAAAGGAGACATCATATCCCAAAGTAGCAGAATTTATTAATGATTTTTTTCAGTAACTCATCCATTGTGCTTTGTAGA
The DNA here is from genome assembly GCF_022539395.1 of Myiozetetes cayanensis. Classification (NCBI taxonomy): domain Eukaryota; kingdom Metazoa; phylum Chordata; class Aves; order Passeriformes; family Tyrannidae; genus Myiozetetes; species Myiozetetes cayanensis. Next base: position 74,716,629 of record NW_026086604.1, on the reverse strand, counting down.
GTTCATAATTTCAAGGGTAGCTGTTCATTTCAGGAACCTCTGTGAATATATAACCCATAAAGCAGTGCTTCAAATGAGGAAATATCACAGAAAAGGCCCTAACCACCTGATGAAAAAAAATAAAAAGACATTAATCTGGGTTGGTAAACCTTCCAGTTTCTTTCACATATAAAAATTTGTGCAAACCTTAAAGCCAGTTTCCCTTCACCTCTACACACTACTCCTACTTATTTATTTGGTTTTGTATACCAGAATCTGTGAAAGAACTGGAGTGTGAAACACTTTTGCTCTGCAGATCCTCAGAAGTATCAACATTTCAGCCACCTGTTTTCCAATGAAAATTGCAGAGATAGTCACTGGGGATGAGTTCTTTCCATTGTTTTTGTTTATAATGAGAGGATTTTTTTAATAGCAAAAAAGTGAGGTTTACAGCTTTGCCTCTTTAAAGAAAAAAATACAAGCTTAGAATAGACAAGGGCAAATTACTATGAAATAACAGAATTTAGCTAGTCCTTATATTCAAGCTGTTTAATCCAAGTGTATAACAGGCTCTTTGAGGTGCTCTAACAAATTTTGACCTACAATTTTCCTATTGTGCACTAATCCCTTAAAATGCACATTGACTTCTACCATTGCTTGGCTTCTTCTCAAGGTAAATTATAAGATGTGATTTGTGGAGAAAAAACTGTTCTATTTCTGGATGATGAGGTAGACTGTACCCTCAGCAAGGTTACTCATGACACATCACTGGGAGGAGTGGCTGACGCTCCAGAGGGCTGTGCTACCATCCAGAGGGATGTGGGCAGGATGGAGAAATGGGCTGACAGAAACCTCATGAAGTCCATCAAGTGGAAGTGCAAAGTCATGCGCTGGAAGGAACAACCTCAAGCACCAATATATGGGATCCTTACCTGGAAGGATGCTTTGAAGAAATGGACCTAAGGGTCCTACTGGACACCTAGTTGAACATGATCCAGCGATATACCCTTGCCACAAACAGGACTGATGCTGTCGTGGGCTACATTAGGCATAATATTGCCAGTAGGTAAAAGTAGGTCATCCTTCTCCTCTGCTCAGCACTGGTGAGGCCACATCTGGAATACTTTGTCCAGTTGTGGACTCACTAGCACAAAAGGGACATGGAAATACTGGAGAGAGTCCAGAGAAAGCCCATGAAGGTGATGAAGGGATTGGACTGTCTTACATAGGAGAGAAAGATGAGAAAGCTAGGACTGGACACCCTGGAGAAAAGAAGTCTCAGAAGGAATCTCACCAATGTGTGTAAATACATGGAGAGATGATGAAAAGAGGAGGATGTCAGGTGCCTCTCAGTGGTACCTGGTGATAGGACTGGAGACAGTGAGCATAAACTGAAATACAGGAGTTTCCCTCTGAACATCAAGAATAATTGTTTTACTCTGAGAAGGACCAAGCACAGGCACAAGTTGCTCAAGGTGGTGTTGGAATTTACCTCCACAGAGATATTAAAAAGCTGGCTGAACATGGTCCTGAGCAAGAAGGCCAAGTAGCCTTGCTCAAACATGTTTAGACTGGAAGTGCCCTCCAAAGGTGCCTTCCAAACTCACCCATTCTATGATTCTGTGATCTGCCACAGATGCATTTAAAGGACTTACTCCATTCTTTTCATATGGATTTTTATTTACTTGGTTCACAACTCATTATCAAAGTAAAGAATAATGGCCATGCAGGACAGATCAGCTACAGGTTAGCCATCCAAGGACCTAATTCCATTTCCCCTTCATATTATTTGGTCAGAGAGGGTAAAATATTACCTAACTGAAATTCTGACATTTCACATCACTGAAATCAACTTTTCTATATGCCAATTTCATATAAGCAAGATATTAAGACTTATATGCCAGCATTGTCTGCATTGGCTCCCATTAACAAAGTCAAAATTGTCCTTACATCAGCAAACTTTGGGTACTTCACTAAGACTCAGCTATTACTACCATCAAAAGGGAAAGTAGGTGAGTAGAATTAACCCAGCTGTTTCTAGGGGATGGTATTGGAGGGTGAAAGTAGAAATTGCTAGTTACTGACCCACGGGTATTGATACCATTTCTGTATATGTCAGATCGTCTAAAAAACAAATTTGATCAATAACTGGCATGACCTATTGCGTTTTGGATTAAATACAGCACATCATGCTGTGTTGATTCTGAAAGGATAGTCAATACTGGATCCAATATAAATTTACTGACATAAACAGTCATTACCTCTGTCATTCAAGTTGCCAGTGCAATTTTTAAGCAGTAAGATTAATTTATACATACCAGAGTGGTGATTTGCTGTGTGGCTTTTGCATTTTCCTTACAGACGCTGTCATAAGCAACTGCTGATTTGGCCTACAGCTAGAGCTTGCACTAAACATTAGTTTTAGAGGCAATTTGCAAGACCATGTTCTTGCTCACACTTCTCTGGGTACTGTCACAAGAGCAAAGCCAAGTACATTACCAGCCTTGGTTCCATCTTCACTTACCCTTCCCCCTATTTTAAAACAAAACCATTGAAAGCAAATTCCAAACACTGAAATAATGTAAACACTGCTTGTCCTAGCCTGCTAATCCTGACATTCATATATAACATGGAAGCCACAAACCATATAGGCATAATTTCTTTGTAGCTTTACCCCTGAAGGCCTCAAAATATTTATCCTAAGGTTTATACTGTGAGTTTCTCATAAAGATGCATACAGGTATATGCCTGCCAAATATTTAAGGACAATACTTTTTATTTTCTTTTCCTAAAGGCTCAAACATTGAAGGATAGCATCTTTCATGGTAAGAGACTTCATTTGTAGTTGCAGTTCTATTATAAAAAGTTGGAAAGAAATGTATCTTATAGATTAGATGGATCCAGACAGTTTTTGTCAGAAATAGCAGTAGACTTAAAGTTCTCTTTTTGTCTCTTACAAATCCTTTCCTATAAAAGTTCTTAATCTACTTGCTATGAAATAGTCATCATAGTTTTAGTCTCAAACACTAATTTTCTCTTCCTTGACCATCCAAGAACAGGAACACATGCTTAGTGTGTTTGGTTTTTTGATATGGAGCGCACACAGTCAGTCTACTTTCAAAAAATTTGTTAGGGTATGATAAACATCTGACTGGTTTTAAGTAGGTGATGGCAAAACTCTGTATCTTTCTATGTTTTCCTTTTCTTACAACTCTAGCATTTTCAGAACCAATATGAGTTCTTACCAGCCCCTCAGAAGCTCTATCTAGGACCCAAACATTAATCTCTAATTCAGATTTCTAACTTGCCAAGGCACTGGAATTTTGCTCAACATTATACATAAAATTCCCTCTTCAGACAAGAATATTTTTTACCTTTTCAGTCTTCAGGAGACAATACAATAGAAACTTGGAAAATATGGAAACTTGGAAAAAAAATAGAGCCATTTTGGGGTTTAACTTCCCCTTGTCAGCTCTTTTAGGCTTTCCCTAGATGTCATATCTATATGTCTTAATAACTTCAGAAATAGTGACTCTACTACCTCTGTGAGCAGCTGGTTCCAATGTTCAACAACACTTTGGGTGCAGAAAAAAAAGCTCCCCAAAGTTTGCTAGCATTGCACAGTCCTGCCCTGTGCCTGTGGCCCAGAGGGAGGGAGAAAAACTACCTCTGTGACTCCATATTAGGGGCAGAAGCCCTTCTGAGAAACAAAAAGGAAGTAGGAGAGTTTAAATGACACCCCTGAACAGGCAAAGATTAATATGAAGCACCAACAGTATAGAAGTGCTAAGACAACAACACCCAGTACACCAGCAGGCTGAGGTTTAGGCACAGGTGTTTAGGGTCTGACTTTGAACACCTTTATCATTTGTTGTCCCAGAAATATCTTTTAGACCTCTTTAGTTCAATATTTAAAATAAAAATTAAATTAAAAAAAGTTATTCTCAACAACAGCCAGGTCAGTCAATTCCCAATTATAAAGCATACAACAAAACATCTTCCCCAGAATTTTAAACAACAGTAACTACGGGTTGGGAATGAGAGATGAGGGAAAAACAGGGAATACATTAATACAACTGGTCAGTAAACATATTAAATTGTAAAAAAAAACAGTTAACATTTGTAAACTTTAGTACATGTATCCCAAGAGAAACAAACAAGAACAGTTGTTTAATTGAAAATAAAATTAATGAGAAATAATTCCCTTTCCTCAAAAGTGCAAGACCCTATTGTTAGTATGTTATTATGAATAATTATTTTTGATAAAAAACAGAGCTGAAAAGCACTTTTTTGTTCATTGTAAACCAGTTGTACTTTATCACATCAGTGTAACACACTAGGTGTGTCATTATATATCTTGTTCTACAATAAGGAAGCTCCATATATTTTCAGGCTTCAGTGAGTTTTGCTGGCATGCTCTATCAAGAAGATATTTCAAAAAAAAAAAAATAATTCTTATTTTCTTGCATTTCTAAAATGCTCCTCATTACTCATTTTTATGCTTCCAGTTAAGTTGGGCTTCATGGGGGTTTGGAACATTTTGAGGGGAAATAACGCGAAGGATAGACTAACTACATACTAAGGGTAGAGGAACACATATCAGATGCAATCAAACAAAGCTGCCCAACAAATTACTCTCTGTCAGGTAGCCACAGTAGCAGTCAGCTTTTACTGCTCTTTGCCAGCATTTTTGCAAATTAAGCATGTTAATGCAAACTCTCACTGAAGTATTCTCTCCCTTAACTACAGAAGGCTAAATTCACACGTGCAAAAACAGTGTTTGTCTGGCCCTGGGGAGGCAAAATCTAAAACTTTTCTCACTCCATCATGGTCAGTTGTATGCTGACAGCCAAAGGCAATGTTTTCCAAACTCTTTCCAGCTCCTTTCCAAAGCACACACTACCATGCACCTCTCTCTCTCAACCACTCACATGATTATTGTGTTCAGACCCTCCCTGCAGAAGTAACATAAACAATGACTTTTGCACTTCATTTTTATTGCTTTTCTTTTTCAGCAGATAGAGGTCTGCTATCATGTTGGAGAATAATTTGGGTCTGTATACATCTCATAATGAATCGTACCTTGTGCTCTTACCAAGTGAACTAACACTGAGACTAGAAGCAGTATTTCAACACTGGCATAGTGATGTGCATAAGGCACTTAACCTTGCTGAAAAGAAAGGATTTATGTTCCTCAATCTGTTTGCAAATAAGCTGTTTCACATATTATGTTACTTTGGCAACATGATGATCAACTAAACCATATAGATCATATGTTCTAGCTTTCTGTAACCTACTACAGCTATGGATAGGGCTGAGGAGCTATGTCACAGTCACAGAATATGCTGAGTTGGAAGGGACCCACACGGATTATCAAGTCCAACTCTTAGCCATGCACAGGACCATCCCCAAGAGTCATACCATGTGTTTCTCCTAGTGGAGGTAAAGGCAGTACATTTTCTTGCTCTTTCTCTTTCCTTATATCACATTCTGGGAGCCAGAAAGTCAGTTGCAATTACAGCAGGTTGCTAGAAGCGTTTTAGTCCTATATGTTGGTGGTCTGAGGAAAATGTCATGATATCTAAATGCAAAGCTTCTGGAGCAGTTTTTTATGTATTTGCAAAAATGAATAGAGATGTAACCAGTTCATGAAAAGTAGAATCTTGGTTGGAAAGTCAGAGCAGATAATCATTTCATCCTTTACAGCCTTTCCTGAGACATCTAAAGGAGTGCAGTTATTTTATCTCTGAAGAAAGAGTTTGAACAAGAGCCTGTTCCCTTTAAAGTGGTCAATTCCTATGAATGAGCTGTTACATTTTCTGTAGGATTACTTTGTAGTACTTTTCCCAGAGAAACCAGAGAGGAACTGGTAATAGTCTCAAACAGGAGAAAAGGAATGCAAACTGGCTGTATGCATCATAATAGATGTACAGCTTATACATTGTAAGCTCTTGGACTGATGCTCTTCCATGAAATTCCAGATATAGCCGCAGATGTAATATGGATGGCTCTGAGTCCTCCTGAGGACAGCAATATTATAGAAACTCTCTTTGTGTCCTTGCTCCTCTGTTTAGTGGCCATAATTGCCATCTGCTACAGGACATATCAAAAGGAAGAGCAGAGTAATTTCCCAGGTATTGTCTCACAATCTATTCTGCTTTTGTTTTTCTTAGGGCTACTTTCCAGGTGCCCTTACTCTACTGGTCACAGTGCCAAATGAGCCTTTCCTCTTACTGCAACATCTGTTTGTCAGGCAGCCAGTATCTGAATTCAATATTTCCTGAAGAATGATCATTTAGGCCTTATCAACAAGTCTGCAGATGCTGCTCTTGCTCAAGAAAAGTGTCTGGACAGATGAGGCTCACAGCCAATTGTCCTTACATCCCACTCCTTATCAACCAAATGTAAGCATCAACCTCCGCAATCGCTACAAATGTTTCCTTGTTAAATGAAAAAGGAAGGTAGAGAGAACTGTGCATCTTATTCATCCCACAAATCCTGAGGTACCAGCATGCAGCTCCTTGACCCTCTGCTATCTAGCCTCTAAATGCAAGGCCTGGGATGCAGGCCCAAATTCACATATCCCAGGCTTCATGTCACCTTCAGTACTGGTGTTTCCCCCTTAGCCAGGTGCTTCTGAGGATCCAGAGGCAGACTATGGGGAATATGAGCTATGGTAACATGGAGGGGAAATATCAGCAATATTTCCAGCCTCTGACACTACAGTAGTCACCTTTTTCTCAAAGCATTTGAGACCATTGATCCATCTTATAAGCTGTTTCTTTACTATCTGCACATAGAATAATCTCTTTTTGTCATTACTCTAAATCCAACCAAGATGTACACAAGTGCAGTAATTTGGGCCTGTCTTTTGCACGTAATATCTCACACTAAATGATCTGAGAGTCACCTTTATTCTCTGAGCCCAACAGGAAGATTTGCCTTTCTTCTGCTCTACTTTTCAGTAAAATCATAAAATGGGAAATAGTTAGAGCATACATTTTCCTAGATAAATACTGCCTAAAGTACTAGTAGTCTTTCACTCAGTTTCCTGTCATGTCTTTCTTTGAAACCAATGCAGAACATACACTGTGTAGATTGGAAAAACCCCATCTGTTCAGCTTTATCTTCAGGGCTATGCAGGGCCCAGCTCCTGAGGTGTATGCACACAACCTTCCTACTTTCAAGGCTCAAGATTAGGGTAAGCTGTTTGATGACAGCATCTAGAGGTTAATTCTAGAAGAAACTTTTTTAGGTAAACCTGAAGGATCAAAATTATGGATTTCTCTTTCCCCATTAAGTGAAGTGCTTTCCAGAAGAGATCCAAAGAAAAGCATTAAAACCCCTAATTATTCTTTGTTTGTTTTGTTTTGTTACGGTTTTATGCCTTGACTCGTTAGTGGTGCAAGCCTTGACCCTTTGATTGTAAACACATGATGTGGCAGAAACATCCAGCACAGTATGAGGGAGATGAGATCTTCTAAGTACACTAGTAAAACTTACCCTATATGCCATGGAATTTTTACTCTGAGCAGGACTCTTAGTGGTACTCTGTGGATCTGAGGACATTCTGGTGCATCTAGTTGAATCTTTTTGCACAAATTTTGGTATCAAAGCATGTTAAAACTTTGGAATGTCTCTTCAAAGTTAACTAACTGGACGTCTGTACGTGATGTAGTAATCTCCTCAAGCACTTGAGTGTTTTCATTAGATGTAAAAATACTATTGCCAAAGACAATTTAACTTCTCATGGGAGTCTATGATTAACAATATATATTAGACTTATAAAAAAATTATTTGGCAGCAGAAAATGATTTTATGACAAGATAGAAGTTTTCCCTAAGTGGCAATTGTTTGCAATGAGTTCTCAAATTTACTACACATTCAATCCTGTATACTTATATATATATAAAAAAGTCTTTTCTATCAGATTTTTTTAAAAAAAGACAAAATTAACTGTGTTGTTCACAACTATGTTCACCTGTAGTAACTCTAAAAGAGATTAAGGTAGTTTTTCCAGCAGCCTTCTAAATTGGGCCACTTCTAGTTGCAGGGTCCAGGAAAGTGCATTTACAGATGCAGAAAATGCAGAAAAAAAAAAAAAAAGATATTATGGAAAAACTTAATCTAGGAAAAATACATTGAGGGAGAATTTTTGTGTGCCTTCACATCAAACCAAGAAAACTACTATCTCACATTATATTATGAGAACTAGATTTCTCTGTATTGGTACCAGATGGAGAAGATTAAGACACTGATTCCTCACCGATAAGAAAATCTATTAAAATATTAAAAGTAATGTTTTAACTCAAGTGTTTGCAGTCTTTGAATCTGGATCAGAAAGACATTAGCTCCTGCCTTGATTTTCTAGGTGCAACATTGTATGTAGTGTTTGTAAATATCCCCACATTTATTTTAGACAGATTTCTAAACAAAGAATACTTAGATTAATACATCCATAATACTTTTATTGCTATATATATTTCAAATTTAAAAAAAAAGAAGAGTGAAAAGCTAATATTGAGATCTCATGTTTGTGCAATTGACATGATGAATTTATGTTGTTTTGGAGTAATGTATAATAAATAATAGTGTAAAAACTGAGTATCAATTCCTACAATCATGATTGTAATATTCATTATTTTCATCATGATTACTGATTTCATCATCTCATTTTTCTGGGTTTCCAATTGCATTGAATTCTTTTGAATATCACCAAGAATTAGTGCTCATGACACATCAGGCCCTTTTGAACCTGACACTGATCAGCTGCATTGCAAGGTTGAATGTGGCTGCTTTCATTAGTCTTCTAACATGATATGCAACTGCTTCACCAGGAAAAGTAACCTGAAAAATACTGAGGTATGGCCCAAAATTACCACTGGAACCCTGTAGATTAACTGTATGTTCAGTTTATGAGACTTTAGCCTTTAGATACAGATATTTCAAAATCCTAGAAAAAAATATTCAAAGGTATGAATAATCCTGGGAAGGGACTGGAGAAAGGACTCAAAATGCTCAGAAATACAGAGCTGAGAGTGGTTGAGTCATATCTTTTGTGATCATAGATTTCAGCTCAGTAAATTAGTTTTGAAAAACACAAATTGCTACACTTAAAACAGTTCTGACCCTATAGTTGCAGGCATTAAATACATCATCCTGAACATTCGGCTCAACATGATCAGTGCACCTGCTTCAGCAGCTCTGAAAATCAGTTCCCTGCAGTGGTCCTGAAGATTCATGTGGTTTTCTCAGTCCTTGTCTGGTGCTTCTAAAGAAAATTTTGAAAAGAGTATCATGTTTCTGTTTCAAACGTTTCTTACCCATCCTTAAACAGCCTGAATAAATACAATAAAGTTGGAAAAATTTAAAATAAAGAAATTGGCAAAACCTCCAATCCATAAGTCACCTAACTGACCATTCCAGGAAATCTCACTTTAGAGATGATTCTGAATGCTGCGTATTTGTTGCTAGACAGGTTCTTTCTTTCCAAGACTGATTGATTTTTTATTTTAGTCTATTGAGTAGACTATATGTAAAAGCTGAATTTGAAGTATTATGGTCATCATAGTTCCTTAGGCTGTAGGATACACAAATGTTACCCAAACAATAAGAAACAATCGAGAAAGTCAGAGACCTGATAAGAAAATAGCAAAAGGAGAAGGAGGAGGCCATTTTTACAGACCACACTACACAATATAGTACTAGAACTCTGATAAACAGGATTTAATCACATAAAAACTACAGCTGCAAAGTAAAAAAGAATCATCAGGGGTAGAGGGGAAATGAATACAGCTCATAGCAGAACCCATCCCACAGCAAATGTCAAACAACCCCTGGTTAAACTTAATAGCATAAGATTGGGGTTGCAATCAAATTTTGAAGTAAGTAGCTCAAGCTGTCATGAGAGGGAGGGTAGAAGACTGCCTAATAGTTTTACCCATTCTTAAAATACAGCAAAGAAGCACCATTGAAAGGGTTTGTTGAGGAGTGCTATATTGTGCTATGAAACACAATAAGGGTATGGAAATTTAGACAATCTCAACAGTCCCATTGTCTGCCAGGAGGACATACAGAAGCAGTGAGAACACTGATATGTCCGTAATGCCTGCATCACCTAAAGAGTTTCTGAGGAATGTGAGATATGATAGCATATGCTGCTCACAGAAGACTGTATATAAAGTACAATATTATGAGTATGCCTATTTTCCTTTCTGAGGTGATGTTGATCCCAGAGCTTCTACCTGATAGCTCTACCTTACCACAGCTAACCAACACTTGACTATGACATTATCTATTAGTGGAAAAAAAAAATATGAGTGGGAAAAAAATACCTATTTTTGACTTGTGAACTATGCATTTCAAAGTTTAAACCAGACTAAAACATCAGCTGAAAACTGAACCGAGCAGTTAAACTGCTCTGAATTTAACTAGAAACTCACTGAGATTTTTGGAATATAGAAGCTCTTAAATTTATCATCCTGATTTATATCAGGGCAGGAGAAAAAAAAAAAAAAGAATGACAAGACATAGTTTTTCCTTCAGTGTGGAAGAAAAGACCCAGAGACTTAAATGTTAGAACTGTACTGCCAAAGAGTGAATTAAGGTTTTTGACAACAGGCAAGTATATTTCGTTTAGGTCTCAATTTTATCTATTTTTATATAGGTAGGTATATATATACATACACATTTATATAAATAATTCATACATCTCATTTTCATGATACTTTAAATGTCATTTTTATTAAATTGACATCAAGTACAAGTAATTGTTGTATATAAAGAAGCATATATGCTTTAGGTATATAATTTGGTTTGTTGCTGTCACAATTGTTACTGGAATCCTGCCAAGCCCCCAACGCTCCCTGCAGCAGAAAATCAGGTAGGATCAAGGGAGGAGCTGATGGTCTGCTGTTTGACAATATTCATAGCTCAACTGGTGGCATGGCTTGGGTTAGTGGAAGTCCTTGTCAGTCACAGGCAGATATTCTGCCTGTGGTGACAAGAAGCCCAATGTCACATACACTGCACATGGTGCATATTTTTACATATTTGTGCTGGATTTGCGTGGCTAGGCTTTGGTAGCAGCAGGGCTACAGGAGTGGTGTCTGTGAGAAGCTGCTAGAAGCCTTCTCCGTGTCAGGCACAGCCAATGCCAGAAGGACATACAGGTGGCCAAGGCTGGGCCAACCAGAAATGGTAGTAACACTTCTGTGATAACTTATTTAATAAGGAAAAAAGAAAAGTTATTGCGTAGATATAATTGCAGCCAGAGAAGAGTGGAGCAGCGATATGTGAGAGGAGCAACTCTGTAGACACCAAGGTAAGAGGAGAAGGAGTGGGATGAGGTGCTCCAGGCACCAGGGCTGAAGTTCCCCTGCAGCCTGTGGTAAAGACTATGGTGAATCAGGTTATCTCCCTGCAGCCCATTGAGGTCGAAAGGCCACAGAGTTCCACATGCAGTCCATGGAGGAGACACACACTGGAGGAGGTGGATGCCCAAGAGAGGGTTGTGAAGCTATGGGAAACCCATGCTGGAGCAGGCTCCTGGCTGACGTGGACCTGCAGACCTATGGAGAGAGGAGCCCACGCTAGAGGAGGTGTTCTAATGGGACCTGTGACACTATGGGGGACCCACACTGATGCAACTTGTGCCTGAAGGGCTGCACCCTGTGGAAAAGTGACACACTTTGCAGCAGTTTGTGAAGAACTGTTGATGGAGAGATGGACTCACAATGGAGAAGTTCATGGAGAACTGTCTCCCATCGGAGGGACCTACACTGGAGCAGGACAAGGACACCTCTCTCTGACCAGCACCAGATAAAACTTGTGATGAACTGACTGTAACCCCCGTTGCCCGTCCTCCTGCATGGCTTGGGGGGAGGAGGTAGAATTTGGGAAGGCACAGGGGTGGGGGTAAAGTGTTTTTAAGATTTATTTTACTTCTAATTATCTTGCTCTGATTCTTTTATTAATAAATTCAATTAATATCCCCAATTTGAGTCTGTTTTGCCCATGATGGTATTTGGTGAGTGATCCATCCCTGCCCTTGTCTCAACCTGCGAACCCTTTGTTAATTTTTTTGTCCCCTGTCCAGTTGCAGAGGGGAGTGATTGAGTGGCTTTTAGTGGGTGCCTGGCATCCACCGAGGGTCAACCCACCATATTTTATCTTGACCTCCCAGATCTGTAGATCTATCCTCTATTCCTATTCTCACCCATGGAAACAGGAACCTGCGGGGGCAGTGGTACCTAAGAAGGCAAGCACATAACAGATCAGGATGTGCCTAAATGGTATTGGTTGTTCCAGGCATGCAAAATCTCAACACCATCTTATACAGAGCATGATGGAGCACCACATAGGGCACTGTCTGTATCAGCTGCTTTTTCAGAACTATTATGGTTGCAGTACCTGGATGCTGCAACATCCCTGAGAGGATGTCAGAGACTGGGTAGTGCACCCAGCCAAGGACTTCAGCCATTCTGGGCTGTTGAAGCACAGAAGAGATAAGTAAAAATTAAAAAAAAAACAAAAAACAAAAAACAAACAAACAAACAAAAAAAAAACACACCAAAAAAACCCCAAACAAACAAAACCCACAAAAAACAACCAACCAAACAAACAAAAAACCACAACACAAAACCAACCAACCAACCAAAAAAAAACTCAAAACCAAAATCAGAAGGTAGAACTTTGATGGTCCCTTCTCACACATCCCCTCTTTTAATGAAGTAATGAAATAATGAGACCTTCTCTTCTGTTATTGAGTCTTTTCTCACTGTTTCTCTCTTGCTGTCTCTCTAACTCAATAGTTTCAGACTATACATCTTTCCACCATGTTCGCAGCATAATGCCATCTACAGGTTACTTCTGATGCTTGTGGATTACGCACATCCCTGTGAGTTCCACAGGTGTGACCTAGAAATTACTTTATGAATAAATAACCAGAATAAATAACATGCATCCTTGTACTGAATTATTACATACAAATAAATAAAAAATACTAAAAATGGTGACAAAAAGTTATACAGGAAAGTATGAAGATGTATGTCACTTATGTCACAATCAGCCTAGGCAAGTGTCCTCCTGCTTGTGTGATAAATATTTTCCATTATAGTTATACAATCAAATACAAAATTATAATTAATTTTGAATACATTTCTGGATTCACTTGAAAAAAAGGAAGCAAAGGTCTTCTGATGCCAAGCAACATGGATAGGTTTCCTAAAGGAGCCATCCCTTTGATTTCATTGTCACCATGGTTGCACCACATTCCAACCCAAAGGCCAGAAAAAAACAGCTCCCTCTGGGGTACAGAAGGGGCAGTGAGCACACACCATCTACTGATATCAATTCAGAGCTCAGGTGTTTATCAGTAGCCATCAGTGGTGGACTTGCACTGTTGCAGTAGAATCGCAGGCAAAGATGCCACCTGCCTTTCCCTCCTAGAGTGAAGGACTCCAATACAGCTCTGCAATGTTAAAGACAATATTTCACAAGAAGCTGTCAAGACTGTTGTCAGTTCAAAGCAAGTTCTCTTTCCTCTAAAGTCATTACATAACCAGTTTTGTTTTCCACATTTACCAGAAGTTGCCCACATGAAAACAATTCACTGGAGGATAGACCAGATAAAATACCAAGGTCTGGATTTCATTTCTCATTTTTACCTCTTCTCTTTCTTTCCCTCCCCACATGTAGGTGACCAGGAAAGGACATTTATCATTTGATTTGTGATTATATGTCTCACATTTAACTTGAAGTACAGTCATGTAAAAAATTGTGGTTCATAACCAAGCAGAGAGAAGGGAACCATAATTCAGAAACAGAGTGAAAGATGTTGATTAAAATGTGCAAAATCAGTAATTTGTTGAAAGGTCTGTATCACTTAACTGTACAGTAGACTCACAAGAAATATATTTGTGTTTATTTAAAATTTTCATTTAATTTGTAATCATTTGGGAATATATTTGGTTCTTCAAAAAGTACATGGCAAAGTAAACCTTTGCTCAAAAATTAAACAAAGCTAAGGACTTTTAATTATGCAGTTGAAATGGCACATGCCCCATCTATCCAGAGCTCCACTGAGCTTCATTTGGAAAGATGGGAGTTTGTAATGAGGAAAAAGGGAAAAACTGCAGATTCACTTAATAGTAAATGGTATCTGCCTTAGCCCTACAAGATATACATCAGAATTCACACAAGCCCACACTAAACCTTTACAAGTGGAAGGATTAAAAATTATTTAGCTCAATACAAGCCAAAATAGCTGTAGGATAAGTGTTTTTAGTTCAGAGTTTGAGTTACTGCCAAAAAAATAAAAAAAAATATTAAAAAAAAAAGGAGAAAAGATCCCTCCATATTCTAAATGCCTTCAACCAATTGAAGTCAATTTTAAGCTTTTTTAGATCCACATACAGTCCTCTTATAAATGATCTACAAGCAACTGTAGACCTTCCACACTCAGGGAACTCCAATCTCCTTAATAGAATAGAGATTTCATGTCATGTTAGTCTTGTATTATAATTCCCCAGGACAGAATATATATACAGAATTGAATAACGTAGGGCCTTGGAAGATATTGCAATAAGTATGACTCATCTTAAATGAAGGGTAAGGAAACCTCTCCCTGGGCTCCATGGCAGAGTCTGATAGCACCGAAACACATGGATTATCTTCCTAGCTGGGAACTGCAGCACACAGCGCAGGCTGTCTTACACCAGATGTCACTGTACCATGCATGATGAATATCACATCTTCATTACAGACTTGCCCTGATAAAATCTGTATATATGATGTTGCAGCAAAAAGCATCATCCAACATTCAGTAAATCTGTTTCTCTATGTTCTGATTAGCAAAGCAAATTTTCTTAGACTTAAAGAAACTGCTTGCATCCTTCTTTCTTCCCAGCTGTGCAAGATATTATTGCTTTTTAAAACAGGATTCAAACTGAGAGTGAGAAGCTGGGTGTGTCAAGGTTATTTCTATTTCCACTTAAATAAATTTTTGCATCTTTTCTTTTCCTGTTTCTCCCCCTTTCACAGCAAGAAAGCCACACAGTTACGTACACGAAAATGGACACACAATCTCCATTTACAAAGGACTTAATTTAGTCCTTGAGTATGCACAGAAATCCTCCCTGCAGCAAAGTGATGTCAGACTATGTGTATCCCTGCAGTATATGGAAATCCTGGTTACCATGAGAACCAGACTGCTTCTTTGCTGAGGTTTCTGCACACTGCTATGAAGACATGCCTCCATTTTGTCACGTTGAAGCAGCTCGGTTGCAAGATGCCTGGTGCCAGGCTGGGTGGCCCTCACACTGCTATCCACTAGCCAGTGGCCCTTAATTAGCTCCAGCACTGCTGCTTAAATGAATATGTAGAAGTGTCAGATAATCATAACTACATTTCTGAAGCAATATCCTTCCCAAACATGTTTCTTCCCCCCTTCTGCCTGCCACCCTGGAAAAATAAAACAAAATAAGAAGCTGCCTGGACTTGAGGCAGTATTAAAAAACACAAGATTTTATTGTATTAGGAAAGAAATCAAAGCTACACCCCCACAATGAGATCTCAGGGGAGGTTCACATCTCCGAGCAGCCATTTTTCCAAATGCTGCTGCATACACATACAACCTTTCTGAACAAAATTAGAGAGAATACTGCTGTGATAAACCAACTTTGTGCTCCCAAGCTAAAGTAAAAGGTCGTTTCCCTTTCCATTTCTTGGCTGGGCACACAAAACCAGCTTCTCCAGATACAAAGTGCTTAAAGTTGATCAGTGAAGAGGGAAAATGCTATATTTTTTCAAGTATGATCTCTAGAGAATATGTGAAGACACTTAACTACATAATATTCTTTAGCTGCAATGAATGAAAAGTCTTTATCACATTCTATAATTAAGAGAAGTATAACATAGCAACAGGTAAGCTAACACTCAGTTTTAAAGGACAACCAAAACTAAATCAAAGCATAATGCCCCCAAAGTGCTATATATTACATTAAGCCATAAAATTCCATGTCCAAATGGCCCGACCTCAGCATTTAATTTTTCCTTAGCACCTGGAGGGCATTTGGGAGCCACAGATATGCTCTGTTTCACAGGTATCTGGGAACTCACGTCTGCCACTGCAATCCTACTAACCTGAAGGTATGAGCTTCCTCTTTTCTCTCAGGAATCCAGTTAGCAGTTGTTTTAAACTTAAGTCACCTGCTTTTTACCTTTGCTTTACTTACATGTTTTGGCTTCTCTGTCAGACACGATGCAAGCTTCTGTGCCTGAAATCTTGTCTATTTTTTCTAGCTGTATCTATTAGCCTAGAAAAAGATACTATCTCACTCTTATAAAGCTGGTAGTCGATTATAGATAGATAAATCTTTCATTTTAACATTATGAGAGGATGAACACAGAACAACTGAAAGCATGGTTGATTCAGGACTAGTTCTTAAATCTGAATGAATGGGATAGCAATTTTTTTTCCTGTTTGCCCAGTATTGCTCAACACAAAGATGCACAGTTCTATAGTCAACCAGTAGAGGACAGTGGTGAATATACACACCATCAAGCCCATCACTCATATTTTATGTATAAAGAAACCTCTCAGTATGAAGTGCTGTGTTTCTTGCCATCTCAAAAGCCAGTTCATATTTATGAAATCAGTGCATGACAAAGGAATACAGTTTACAAAAATGTAAATAATTATGCCTCATATATGTGGAGCGTATTTCTAATTTATGCAGAACAGTACTTGGTCTCATTCAAAGACCTTGACTTGGTCCTTGTTCAACAGGCTTCAAAGCTTTTCCTAAACAAAAGACAGACCTACACTGCAAATCCAATAAGCATTCTGCTTATGTTAGGAATGCAGGACAGGACCCTTACTGTAATTATTTCTGTTCTTTAATATAATCCAGAGTCCAAGAAGTCAGTGAAGTTTCACAAAAGTTCACAGAGCTTTAGCCTGCATCAAGAGCAGTTGTATCACCTACTCTTTCAAGAATGAGTTATAAAAGAAAACAGATCTAGTCACTTTTGAGAAAAAAAATCTATAGCAGCTTTAATTATCTACCTTGATTCTGAGTCTGTAGATTTTAGCAGGGATTGCTTGTGCAAGTACTCCTGTAGCTAAGCCTCCTGGACTGCAGGTTCACTAAGCTAAAGTCTATGGTTATTTGACATGTAGAAAGCATTTCTACTTAAAAAAAAAAAAAAAAAAATCAAAAACCAGAACAAACAAACAAACAAAAAACCCAAAAACCAAACTTAACTGCATGTTCCCTGAACAGTGACAGAGCTATAACATTTTTTTGGTACTTGCAGTGTATCTTGTCTATCTTGGCCTTGTGGCCTGAGATTTCTTGTTTTGGTTTTGCCACTTACAATGCCAAGTGACTTTATATTATTTCCCAACACTGCGAACATAGGCAAGATATTTTGTGTTTTCACTCAGAAAATAGCAGCTTGAGGACAATAGTCATAGAAGTTACAGGCCATATCAACCAGCAGCAACATTCCAATGTTTACGTAAACTTTATTGCATGAGAGAACACAGCTCACTAATTTCCATCATGTTACATTTTCAAAGTGACATCCCACAAAGCCCTGAAGAGACTAGCATGTAACAAAGAGTGTCTCCCAGAGTCCAGTCTCATCATATTCATCTGCAGCAATACAAAACACCTATTAATGAAATATGTAAAGAGTGCTTGTTTACAGAGGGAGGTGACCAGGAAAGAATTTCTAAAGACATTGAAACAAAGAGACAAGACTTCACTCATAAGAGTATTTAGTCAACAAATCTGTTCAAGTGCTTCTCTGTGCAAATATCTGGCTCAAATTCTGATCTTTTAGAACACTGAAAAATATTTGTATTCAATTAACACATGGTATCTTTAAAGTTGTAATTGATATTTTCTTTTCAGGAAATGGAATATTCACCAGGTACATAAATAAATGACCCTCTGGTTTACTTCAGTATATATTTGGATTTTGAATTTTTCTTTAGATTGCTGTTTCATTCTTTCAAAATGTGTGATAGTAAGAGGTATAGGAACAACTAAAATTGCAGGAATAGGGTCCTGACAGCAAGCATGTATCAAAGTCTAGACGTTATAGTGACTACAGAGTGCCTGAGGTCCCAAAGGTCATGGAATTATGTCAGAATCAAAAATTGCCTTTTCAAAAATGCATGCATCTCTAGATTTCACCACTGAATAGGTAAAAAGAGTGCAGCCAACTCAGTGGCACTAAGTGAGCCTGCAGACAGTCTGGATCAATCAGTCTCGGAGTGGTGACCTACCACCAGCATCTCCCATCCAAGTCTAGTTGCTCCAGGCACTCCTGTCAGCAGCAGACTCTGAACGGCTGGGTGGACTCCTCTTAGAAAAGAACAGAGCACCTAGCCATGTTAATTTGGTCCCAGTGGAGTTTAACCATAACAATTACTTTAAAAGTGTCCATAGGGCCTCCAAATTAATTTGTATTGTGTCAGGTGCAAGTGATTGCACAATTTTCAATAATTTGATTTGTTCATCTAAAACAGAAGGAAATCTTGTAACATTTGAAATCTGTTTCTTATTCTTCCATTTTTCCTCACCTAGCAATACTGAAAAATGATAGTCATCAGATAATACGTTCTGTGCAGAAGTTTTTCTTACATCTGTATAAACTACCCATTTATATCTATAAACTAAGCATTTATATTTTCAGATTATTTATATAAAAAGAAAAACTCTGGCACTGATGCATAAGTCAAGGAATGGATATACTAGCTCTTCTCTACTTTGAATCATACTATCCTATTGCTTCTCTGTACAGCAAAGCAACTACCAAATGCTATTAAGACTGTCTATGTATCAACCCACAATAACAGAAAGAAAATCTTAAAGCTCATCTCTGTTTTTTTCAGTCAACTGACCTGTGAAAGAGGGATGTGGGTGTGGAATTAATGCTTTAGATTTTCACCCCTCTCTTCTTTTAGTCCTCAAAGAGCAAGGGTAATTGTTTCCTGGAGTGAAAAGAAAAGATTTAGTATCTTTATACCGTGAAAAAAAAATCAGTGAGGTTGTTTGTGAGAATCAGGAGAGGGGAAGGGGACTGCATAAATGCAAAGAAAGAGACACTTGCTCTGCCATCTGTTCCCGTGTGCTGTCACCAGGCTGCTCTGCAGCATAAGAGGCAGCTGCTCCCTTTTCCAAGAGTTAACATGAGCTATGGGAAAAAACACCCACCTTCCAACTCTGACAGTGCCCACAAAGGATCACAGCAAGTAAGTTTATGGCACCCATTTATTTGTGATGCAGGTTCTGGTACAATTCCTTTGACTGTGCTGTGCTGCCTCTCATGACATTAGCAAGCTGAGTTTTCCTCTCAGAAACAAATACAAGTGGATTAGCAGTAACATACTCTGCTCAGTAGTCTGCTTCACATACATTATCCTCACTGTGTTTTATGCCAGTGATGTTTCAGCAACCTGGTCCTAAGTTTAGGAACAAACAAAGATTACTGAAAGGGCTGCTCGAAGGAAGAACACAAACAAAAGCCCCATTTGTTAGTAAGGAAAATAAGTAACAGGCTGGCTGCTAAATGAAAGGAAGACCAATGAGGGCTACAAAACTTAGGATACCAGCTGCTAGAGTACAAACTGGGACTAAGGTTTGACTTTACCATCTGCAGAGTGCATTTCCTCAGCCTATGAACTGGATCTTTGCTTTGCCAACATCACGGTGTCAAAGTGTAAACGCCCCTTTTTGTGTCTTTGGTTTTTTCAAAGCATTTAAAGACAGGTTCATTTAATGCTATTCATTTAGAAGTCTTTGTCTCTGTAATTTTCTACCAGCTTTTGTTTTTAATAGCTCAGATTAAGTTTCCTCCAGAACCAACCAAATTTATAGGAATCACAAGACAAGACTTTGGTGTCCTGTAACTGAGGTATTTCTACCCTGCTTTATTTTATTTTTGTGAATATGTTATGTTTTGTTTCTCTAAGAAGACTGGATGTAACAACTTTGATTAAAGAGCAAGGGCAATTCCTTCTTCTGCAGATCAGGAGAGCTTACCCAGAGAAAAGATAGCATCAGAAAGAATGGGATTCAGGAGTCAGGAAAACACCGTTCATAGTCAGAAGTGTAGTGTTTATGAGGCAAGGTTTTGGTGGCCAGGACTGACCAGGGCGTGACTTCAGGGATGACTTCTGTGAGAAGACACCAAAACCTGTGTCCTGTGCCAGGCAGCCAAACTGATTGTAAGACACTTCATAAATAATCATATTTGGAATGTATATCCACGTGCTTTACATCATTTCAAACCTTCACCTGGTAGGAGTCTTCTCTGCAAGGGAAGTCATAGAAAAAGTGCTTTTATCAAAATAGTCAAGACTGAAAACAAGTATTTTTAAATGAAACCCAGAAACCCCTTCTCCCTTCTTATAGAATTCCTTGTGTCTTTATCATCAAATAGCAGTGCCTTCCTTTCTCACACAGCAAAGCACATACACGTGATTAAAGATGCACACACTCATATTTGAATGTCTGAGAGATTTTCTCTCACAAGAGATGAGTAAATTATTAATTTATTACATTCACTTATGTCAGGATGTGGTCTAGAAGCTTCCTGTGCATGGGCAGCAGGTAGTAATTTTCCTTTTTCCAACAAGAAAGAAATGGGTAGGTTTTATTTCCACAACTCTGATTGCAGGAAGCAATAATATCTGTACCTATGCTTACTTATGCATACATTGCAGTGAGAAAGGTATATATAGAAAAAAATTATTTCTACGTGAATACTCAATTCTGACTGCCAATGTCTGAGGCAGGGAGTTCTGTGGAAATGCAGAATGACATCATTTATATTAATGCAGGCCTATGACAGTAATTAATGACATCTCTTTTTCCATTTTCAGTCCATAAGCGGTCATGTTCAGGGACTAGAAATCTTGGCTTCTAATGCAAATCTTACGAATATATCACCTGTCACTATGTGGAATTTACCAATCAAGTTTCAGAACAGCCCAGTCTGTTTTAGTTACATCTGAAATCTGAATGTGTTTTGCTTCCATGTTATTTCAAGTCAATAGAAATTTATTTTAAAAATGTTTCTGGAAAGTTGTCTATCCAAAAGTCTTGCTTACTTTATATAATTAGATATAAAGATATGTATGCATGTGTATACTTATGCATTATTCCTCTCTATAAATCTTCTTTCTACTAATGTCAAATCACTAGCCTACAACACAGAGCCACATGTCTTTATCTGAGGCTTTTTTTAGGATTTTTTTGCATGTTAAAACCTAGTTTGAATGGTTACTTGTTTCAAGAAGTGTCCTACCTTCTGTTGGCAGTTGCTTTGTGTACAACTGTAGTTTCTTGTAGTCTGTTTGTGACACACATTGGCAATAACATTTGAACTGATCTCTTAAAATGCTTGTCTCAGTAATATGTATTAAGTTGCACACACAAATAAAGTTTCATTTTATAAATCTGTCCAATTTACATGTCCATTTTTGTTAAGGTGAAAACATGAGGCAAACTGAACACTTTGGTGCAGAATCAGTGATAACCTGAATTTTTACATATTCTAAGACTGAAAACAATGTGGAAAAGTAATGAGATATTTAATTAGAGAGTTATTAAAATTATTTCATTAATCATTAAACCTCCTTTTTCCTTACTTTGTTTAGAATATAAGTAACTTAAAACCAAATTTTGTTATTATAGTTATGTGAATATGCTTAAACATATTTCATGAAAATATCAGTTGTATTTCTCCTCAAGCCATAGAAGTTTTCAGGTATTCTCATTTGCATCCACAGTATTGTATCTGTTCTTTGCATCTGATTTACATTCTTCTAGAGATTACTCTGTGAACTGTAGCCAACCTCCACTCCCAAACTCTTTTTTTTCGTACAAATGTTATTACTTTACCCAAGCTATTATAACAGTGACATTTTATACCATGTGGTCTATACCTGAAAAGCTGTATCATCTCATGTTTCTCTCTCTGTTAATGTCCTACAGCAGACAATGAGGAATGCAATTTTTCATTTTCAGTTCTCTGACTCCATGGACGCTGTACTTTTATGGAGTAAAATTAACACTCATATATTTCTGCTTTACATATAACTTTTGCCTCCCAATTGTATTATTCCTATTGCATTTCCATATAACTTAAGTCTACTTTATCTTGCATTTTTTTCTGCTGCTTCTTCCTCCCACCCTCACCTGTCCTCCCATCTCCCATTTGATTGTTTTAGAAACCATCATACTACTTTTTCACTGAGCATCTTTTGTTATCTGGCTGTCTAATCATAGACAATCTGCCTGCCCTAGTCCCCTCAGAAAGTTTTCCCTTTCATTCCTCATTCTTTTAGGAAGGACATGTTCTTCCTTGTTTTGTACAAAGGGTGGGGCCTGGCTTTTCAAAACAGGTGTTCAAGCTCTCCCAATGAAGCTTAAAAAGAACAAAAGGTCAAATTCAGCTGCAATGGATAAGATCTCATCTCAAAGAGAAGAATTTGTTCACAAATAATTTTAAGAAAAGAAAAAAAAAAGGAAAAAGAAAATGTGAACAAAAGCATCTCTAGGTAACTAACTTGCCTTTATCTGCTTTTTTTTTTATTGCAAAGACAGGTCTAAAAGACAAAGCAAAATAAAGACTATGACACGGTGTTGGAGGCAGTGATGATGTTACTTTTAAAAGATGGTGCTTATGTTTTTATTTTATGGATCCATTGAAAGGAAATTTAGATAAGAAAAAGAAAAAAAATATTGTATTACCAAGTAAAGTGTTTGAATCTTCCAGACACATACAGGTACAAAACTTTTCAGTACAATTAAAAGTTTTTTTCAACCACAGGTAAAACAGATTTCCCTGGAACAGGAAAAGAAAAGGATCATATTCTGCCCCCTTCAGCACCATTAATTTTTTTAGTTATGTCTTTCCATTGGAGAAGTTCATTCAAGAAGTTCAGGTGACTGAACTTCTTGAATCAGGTGACTGAGGATTCACCAGATATTACTTCAGCTACACGGTATCTCCACTGCTGCTTTATAGTCTGTGAGGATCATTGCTTTCACTACTTTAATAATGTTTGTGTTAGTCATCTGCAAGCCAATATTCGATAGCGGCTCCGTTTTGTAGTTGTAGTCATATTCTGTCTAGCTCAGAACAAACATGTACCAAAAAAAATAATGTAAACTCATTTGAAAAAGACAACCAGATTTTGAGTTATTTTAGATGTTTCCTTTAGGTGCTGCTCCCTGCAGCATCTAGAAAAGTAACAGAAGCATGTGGAAGTGAGAGAAAAAAGTGAAAACTCTTCTCCATGCATAACTCCTTGCAATTTAGCTCTAGCTTGAGAGTTATAGTTCAGGGGGTTTTTTAGTGCAAGTAGATCATATCCATTTATTTGATTTTTCAGTGTCTCATCTGAGAGAGCTTTTGTTGTCTCATAAAACTACTTAAGGAAAAAATTAAGGCAGGATGATACAAAGTGACTTCTCCATCCAGTTTTCCCACATTTCTGAAAAGTGGAACATTGAGGACTGCACACAATCCACCATATTTCCCTCAGCTGCTATTGATAAATTAAGATATAATTGTACTGTATGTTCCTAGATCTTTAGAATTCTCTGAGGAAAGAAAAAGTAAACCCTCAGACAACAATGGCATGCATTCAAATTCAATGTATTAAAAGAAATTGTCCTTTCTTATCTCAGTAAAATCCAAGGTAGGATAATGCACAATGCTGTAGCCTAAATTACTGTACAACTCTCTTCTATGTTACTATAAAACTGTAGCTTGATTATGTACTGGTTTGAAAGAACTTCTGATCTTTAAATTACTTGACTTTATCAAATATGAATAGAGAAAGTTTAATTTTATTAATTTCAAACCCTCCAGTGTAATTAAAAAGACTAAATCTTGGAATCAAGTTTTTACTTCAAATTTCACATAGCAGTATAGATGCTGCGCCTGTAATATCTGCTAACTGAGGTTCTAAGACATCCCATGTAACATCTAGAACATTAAAAAGTGTTTCCACAATATCAGGAACACATTTTAATAATTATCTTGATCCGGAGTCCATCAAAGTCTAATGTTAACTGCAGTGATCTCTTAGCCCAGTTCTGCAGAGAGCAAGGACTGAGAAAATATATATTAAATAAATTAATTAAAGTTTAGATATATTAATTACATATTAATCTCACTATCTTTTTCCTCCACCATCTGTCACACGTTATGGCTCAGTTAGTCAAGTCACAACTGGTCAATAGAATTCTAATAATGAGATTTGTAAGGATTATAAAATAACTGGATATCATCAGTGACATTTAGTGTACAAAACCTTTTTCTTTTTTCCCATATAGTTTTGTATCACATAAGCTACTTATCATAAAAGTGAGGCAGAAATTTCCCCTGTATATCCAAATAAAGAAATCACAAATTTGACATCCAGGAAGACAATCCTCTTAACAGATTGTAAACAGCCTAAGGCAAGGGAGTGCAAATTAAACACAAAATGCCACTAATTTCTTGGGACTGCCATATATTGATGAAAAATTGTCATTTTTCTTACTCTAATTTATGGCACTCTTCCTATAAATTTTATACCTACAGAGACTCTCTTTGAGTTTCATATTTGGAATACCACAATAATCATAGAGATAGACAAATTAGATTGTTGTCTGACAGGTTCCACTTGCAAGTGGTGATTCCAAATGGTTTTAGAGCCTTTACAACCTCTGACCTTGTGCACGTTTGTAGCTGAACTAGCCTTCTGGTTGCTGTTTATGAACATATATGGTGAAGACTAAGGCACTAGTCACTAAAAAAATTAGGCAGCTATATAATACCTCCATCCTTGTAAAGTCTGATTGTCTTAAAAAAATAAATTAAAATTCCAAACACAACCTGCATAATTGCTGAATTTGGCAGGATACCTTGAAGTCAGTAGGTAAATCAATGGGATAATTCACCTTTAAAATCAAAAATTCCATCTTAATTGCCTCTGCTATAATTATATACCTCATAGTGCTGTACAGGCAGAGTAGAGCAAACAAAATCAAAGAACGAATCAACACAGATCTCAAGGACTAGTGACAAGGGCAGAGAAAGATGCTGCAGAGGAGTGCCTAATGCATCTTGCAACAATAAAATAATGTCAAGGAGATGTATCGGTGGGCTGCACACAAGGCATGACAATAAACCATAGTAATTTCATCCTGAACGTGTTACTTGCCTTTATTTCCAAACCTCTTCTGCTTACTCTAGCAATGCACAGGGTTCAGGCAAAATGATTGTTTACAAATACATATAAATGTAATACCACTGTGCAGTGTTCCTTTGCTGGCACTGTTCTTGGCATGGTTTATGATCATGACAACTAGCATTATCTCAGACTTCCAGCTATGGTTTTGAAGACAACTCAGGCCAGAAGCTGTTACACCATTTCTAGTCAGTTTTATTTAAGAAAAGACTTGTTTTATTTTAAGCATACAAATAAAAGGTGGTTGTTACAAGTGCAAACCTTGGCATGGCTTTTCCCCATCTCAATTAGTATTTTCTCAGGCTATGCTCAGACAGATGATCTTTGACCTTTATTTCTACTCACTTATACGTAATATATGTATGACCTCTGAGATGAGTTTAAAAAATGGCCTGGATCACCTGCATGAATTTTAATCTTTACTAAATGTACATGGCCTTTATGAACAGAATTTGGCAAGCTAGAATGATGATTTAAGATTGTAAAAACACCTAACATATTAAAAGCTATATATGGCAGTGTTTGATTCCAGCAATACTCTGCATTTGAAATTCATGTTTTTCTATTAAGAGAAGGACTAACTTTTCAAGTGTTACTTATTCATATTAACACTAGTGAACACTAAATGGAACAGTGTGAATCAGTTACACTTTTTGTATATAGAATAATATTGTTGGGACTGAAGAATGATGGTTTGGATCTACAGATCTCATTTTGCTGCCTTAAATTCTTTAGAATTACCCAGATTTATGGAAATGTTACAGATTTACCTTTGTGTCAATGTAAACATTAACACTGAAAATAGTTAATGTGATCCACTAAAACTTTATGTTTACTTTCATTATCAGTTTAGTTCTGAATGCTTTCTTCTATTTATGCTAATAAAGAGATTTAAAATCAGAATCAGAATTAAAATACCTTAGCCACAAATATTTCTTCAGCTTGAAACTATGAACAGACTCAACTGGCAATCATGGCTAAAATATGGTTACTTCGATGGAGATCTGTTTGAGAAAGAATAGTACAATCTAACTAAAATAATTTTGATTTTCTGTTTTCACTACATTCTTGTATTTCTACCACCTATGTAGCACAATTTTTTTTTCATTTATTCACAGTTGTACACTCATTTGGACAACATTTTTAACTACATTGATAGATAAGCAAACAGAAGAAGAATGATTAAAGAAGAAGGACACATAAACTGAAGGAAAACATATTTGGGAACATACTGAAATAAAAAATTTCAACTGGAAAAATACTTTTTTTGGAAGAGACAGTTCCACCTACTACTTGGAAAAATGTTGTGAATTATTCTGGGGGAAGAATGTTTTGTACTGTTAAGGTCAGAGATTAAGTTGTAATAATTTTAATATCAACTAATGTATTATAGCATTCACATAAATATTACAAAAATTGATGATATTTAATAATAAAATTTTACTCTTTAATTAAAATCACAGTTGTAATTCAAGAAATATTTTTTTTCATGAGAAATTTTAATTTTGTTTCTTATGTTTCAAAGCAAATTTTCAAATAAACAGTAAGGTAGAAAATAGGGTTTGTATACAAAGGAAGCATGTATTGAGAGCTTAATAAAATAAACAGCTAGGCTCAGCAAAATCCAGACTATTAAAACTTTATTACCACCTGAAATTTTCTACCCAAAACACATTTCTTGGTCTTCACTACAACTGAGACCACATGAATTTCAATCCTCTTAATACTTTTAAAATCCAGGTGTATGCACTGCTTGCAAATTTGTAGTGCCTTAATCATTATCAGAAACTGAAAGAGTGTATTCGCAAACATAGAAAATTTGCGTGCAAAATTATGTATTTTGAATCTGTGAACATCTTCCAGTACTCACAACTCTGCATCTTTATCAGAAAAGCTCCACAGAGCATAAAAAGATTATCTAACAATCTCTGTTCAGCTTCTCTAGGTATTCGTGTGTCACTGGAAATGCTATGTGTGTTCATCACAGATCATATTTTTTTCTAATTAATGCTTATTTAATCTTAAAATATTTGTCTTTACTTAAAAGGGGTTTCATTCTTCTGTGCATAAACGTATACATTTGTCATTGTGTTTTGGCTGGCAGAGAAACTGGGATTATGTATGTGGTGCCTTTTGTCAAAATACTGATGTTGTATTCAAAATTTGCATTTACTACTCCTGTTCATCCGACTTCTTTCAAGAAATTTGTTTCTTGAGTCTTTTTAAAGACAAAAAAGCTGAAAAAGAAGAAAATATTAAAAACAGTTTTGAAGAGAAGTTGATTTTGTTTAATACTGTGATGATTTTGTTTAATAGTGTGATTATAGCTGCTATTTGAAAGGTGTACAACAGTCCAACAAAACCAAAAGAAACCAGATGCACAGATACTTACATAGAAACTTATAGCTGTGCCTATGCAAGCTTGTTTATCTCTCTATAAGACATAAATACATAGAATGCTGAGAACAAGAAGATATTAGATCTATCAATTTAAATAGTTATTAGTGAGCTCCATTGAAATCTCAAGACTTATTTATTATGCATCAAGTATTCTTCAGCAATTATTCACAGGATGTTACAATATTAATTCTGAAGAAAGAAAACCACAAACAAAACCCCTGAACTGTCAGTCCACTAAAAGTTTCTTTCTAAAATAATTGTGGTTAGCCAGCAGCTACTGACAGGCTGTGGTGGTGTTCTTTATTCAACTGTTCTTTATTCACAGTGTTCTTTATTCAACTTAGCTCAAGCTTTGTTGGACATATATGGTTTTATACTAGATTTTAAAGAGTTTGGAGAGAAGACAGTAGAACTTTGTAAAAATTAAGCAAAATGGTTGTTTCAGAAACCCCCAAGATAAAAAATATCTCCAAAAACAAGAAGAAAAATGTTTTGGTGACTACATCTATAAATAGCCGATAGCATGGATTAGAGCTAAACTGACTATCATTTGTTTTCACAGGAAGCTCAAGGAAGGTTAAAATGGTTAAAATGCTGAGGAAATAACTTTGTAGGCAGACTGGGAGATCCTTCATAGTGAGTAAATTGCAATGGAAAAATGTGAGATTTTGAAATCTTTGGACATTCAGACAGGAGCAAGGATTTTAGCTTTAGTTTAAGTCTAGTGAATTCTACGGAAACTTTTGACAGTGAGTGCAACCACCCAAAGTGCCAGGTCTCTCATATGGAAATTCCAGAAACTACAGCATGGCACTCGTTCATTTCCTGGTTTCTGGACAAGATTCAGCTGCAAAGAGAACATGATGTTCATCACCATTTGAAAAGCAGAAAACAGGAAAAAAATTCTGCCTTACAAAGGCAGAATTTTGTTAAAATAACTTGTGTGATTTCTACTGGGGGTTATTTTTAGCTCTGGCTGAAAGATGATAGCTAACACTCTTTCCTCAGTTCTGCTATTTCAACAAAAATGATACAGTAGTTTCATGATAAGGAGTTGTATACTATGTATTAAGGCACGGTTTATTGGTGAAGTTCTTTTCTCATAATTTGCCTTCAGTAGAATTTATGCCTCCAGTGGAAGGTCCCCATATGCATGGTCAGTCAAGTAAGGAGATGTTTACCACAGTTTATAACATTAAACTGCTACTTCTTTAAGTTTTGTGACAGTTGAGAAAAGAGTGAAAAGAATTACTTCCACACTCTACAGACATTTAAAAAATCTGATTTGCTCCAGTTGATCTTACACGAAACATATTAATTCTCTAAAATTTTTTGAACATTTATGATTATTTTTATAGAAGTTAAATTTGAAGAGAATAAATTTTAAATTATTTATGGCACTTAATTTTTGTTTGTTTGTTTGTTTGTTTTAATCAACAATGTGTTGAATTCCACCTAACTCCAAGATATCAGGACAAAAAAAAGCTATCTGGTGGTTTTGTATAGAAAGTATTATAATTTTTTTTTTATTATTATTATTTATTTTTTTATTTCCAGACTGGTTTCATGGGCACTTCTAAACAAAATCTGCTAAAAATACTTCCTAATGATTTTTTTAATATGTTTATTCTTTCCGTAGCCTAGGGGACAGAAAGAGAATAAGGCCAGGGTCCATTCCCAGCCTAATAAAAATTGCATAGATGCAAAGTAACTCAATATGAGCAATTGGTTTCTGTGGCTTTCAGTGAAGTTACTCTGCTCAGGCATTCTTGTAACAGTATCTACAAGTCTATTGTCTCTTCAAGTGATTGATCCTTTCAGCTGACTCTGGTTCTTCTAAACAATAAGCTAAGGCACTCAAGACTCCACAGGGAGAAAGGACAATATATCCATAACAAAAAAGTGAAGTAGAGTAAGAATAAAATCTATCATGTGTTTGAGAAGAAGTTAAAGTGTACTTAGTTTTTAGCATGATGTATTTCTGCTAGTCATTACAATGGAAAACAAATGTGTAATGATCCTTTCCTAAGATGTGGTAAATTTCAGACTTTGTATGGTGAATTTCTAGTCTGGAAAAAAAATATTTTAAGGAAAATAAACATTCTCACCTTTCCACTTTGCTCTCAGAAATCTGTGAAGAATCTAGGTAAGTCATGTATTTGGCTCATTTAACCTTTTGTAGCAGAATTAATTTTCTTGTTTCTAGGAGTTTATGTTCTCGAGTACTATCCTAGATGTGTCCTTCAGTGACAAACCTCAGTAAAGAAAAAATTATATATAGACATATAAATAATTACAAAAACAGCAACAAGGAAGAAAAAAAATAAAGGCTTGTTTGGAGGTTGTGGTTCTTTAAGAATTCCTGTTTAGTAGCCACTGAGTAATGAGGAAATGTCCAACTCAATAACTGTAAAATGGACTGAATCAAGGCACAGAGAGGTAACACTGGAAGAAGTGCTGAATTTGGTTATTTCACAAATGCTAGATGTGTCATTATAAAATGGAAGTTAATCAATTCTGAAAGCAATCATGGAGCACACTTGGGAAAGAAAAGCTGTCATAAGTGGGGGAAAGTGTCTTCTCAAGTGTTGAAGAAGGACTCAGCACATTACATTTTTTTTTAATTTTTATTAAAATAATACATTAATATAAAATCTAATATATAATTAAAAATACTAGTTTACTGATGAATTAATTAGAAATACACATTCAGAGGATTGTAAAGGTAGTGACAAACCACAATACAGATGTGAAAAAAAAAAATCCTATACCTTTTAAAAGGTGCACTGAGAAGATTAAAAAAGTTGATACATTTTGAAGGCTTGAATTTCCTTTCATCTTCTCCCAGATCTGTCATCCATGTGCTATTTGTTGTCCTGGGAAGATCATGTGAGTCATATGTCATTTATCACTCCTCTTCAAATTAAAGAACAACTTGTGATAGGATAAGCAAAATAAACGCCTTGCTTATTTTCTACACAAGGTAGATTCATGTTTGTCAGTTTTACACTCTTACTTCCATTGAAAAGGAAAGATGAATTACCCAGTCTTGTTCTACATTTGAAAGTTTTGTACAATATACTGAATTAGTTAGGAACTTGAATAAAAATACTCTAGTTGAAACTGATGTACCAGCCAATAAAACTTTGAGCTGTATAACTTACTCTAAATGGCACTTTGTTCAAGCTATTCAACAGAGGTAATTTACTAGTATAAACTATATATTTACCTAGACCTGGGAAAGGTAGGAATACCTCATGTTTAATCTTTTTTATTATTATTATTTTTTAATGTAGATAACCTTATCCACGCTCTGAATTTTTCTCTGACACATGCAGATATGAGATTCTTCCATGAAAGAAAGGAGTTTCTTTTACTTGACAGATGTGTTGGAACAGAATAAGGAAAATTACAGAATATTGTGAAATAACTGTAACAGTTCAGTCATTCATATGTAATTCCTAATAACTGAGTTAAGATTCTGTGATTACAATGCAAAAGGTCTTCTCATTAAGGCTCATAAAGGATAAAATAATTTCCTGAATTGAATCTCTAACTTTTGACAAAACAGTATACTTGTGGGAAACATCATTTTTTGACATCCCTCATTCTAATAAACTCAGAAATATATCAGAGTAATGAACTAAAGGGAAGGACTTTCCATGCCAACATTTTCAGTTAAATTAAGACTGTGTCCCAGCTATGCCCCCTCCCAACCTCTGTGCACCCCAGACTCATCACTGGTGTGGTGGTGTGAGGAGCAGAAAAGTCCTTGACTATGTGTAAGTACTGCTCAGCAGTAACAAAAACACCTCTGTGCTACCCACAGTTTCCAACACAAATATAAAACATACCAGCTATTCTGAAGAAAATTAATGCTATCCCAGCCAAAGCCAGCACACAGGTAGTGAACGCTTTTCTACTTTTCCTTTTGTAGTACCAAGTCACAGCCTCTGGTTAAACTAACTCAGTGGTGCTGAACAGTGTCTGCTCCCTTGGAGGAAAGCAAAATTCACAGTGTGGACAGGGAAAACCTGTCAGAGAAAATATGCTACTTATGTCCTTTGCTCATAATGCGTACAAAGATTAATGACTCTGAAATTTTAGCTACAGTAGTGCTATTAGTCAGCAGACACCCATGGAAAGACTACTGTCTGACAGTGTAATTTTGAAGTACTTAAACAAACCATATTTTTTACTGTTTTCTTTTAGTTAAATCGCCATTCATTTCTAGCAACTGCTTCTCTTTCTTCTAATTTACATTTTAACAAAATGCTGAGTATTTGAATAGATATTTCCTCATTGTACTCGCCCAGCAATTCTGCTTATGCTTCTTACATTATTAATATTTACAAGCATTTTTCTTTAAATACATATTAGTGTACCCAGTGGCAGCAACAGATAGCAAGTTCAAACCTTTGTAGCAAACCTACTCCTCCCAAGCTGAACAAACCTGGAAGGAGAGATCTATTCTCAAAGGAATTAGAAGGAGGGAAATCAACCCTAATCCTGCACACACTTGAGCACCTGCAGAACTTAATGATGTGAATACTCAGTTGGAAATCAATAACAAGCATTTAGCATACAGTTAATGCATTCTTCAGTGATTGCAAGGTCAAATTCATGTCCCCCTATTTGGGTAATAGTAACACCTCAGAGATATGAGATATAATGGGTTTTAAGACATCATTTTGGTATGCATGGTAATTTCTGAATTCAGACAATATTACAATTGAGGTATAGATTGGTGTTTCTTTGATGTTATCATCTCTAGATCAAATGTAACAATCATCATATATTTTTTTAACTATTTAACATCAGTGGAAGGCATTTTGAAATCCTACTCTGTGATGTACCTGTATTTCCATACATGACTGTAAATCAAGCTCTGACTAGTATAAACTAGTTGTATTCCTAATGCAAAAAGAAACCCCAAACACAGCCAACAAACAAACAAACAAAATCCCAATTTTTTATGCTTTTCCTTTCACAGTCTCACATTCCAAAATTTTTTGTCCCAATCTGTAAGCCATCCACACAACCAGCATCCACACTGAAAGACAACTCATATGTCATGAAGCATTCTATCTTCTTTTATCATAAGTCTGTACACTTCCATAAAGTCTGTATATTAGGGCAGATATTAAGAGCAAAATACCTCATTTACTTTTGCTCATATCCTTAGAGACACCATGATAGTTGAAAACACAGACCACACTTTCCCAATCTGTGCAAAAGATAAGAAAGGAAGCAAGTGCAGTTTGTGTCCAGTTGATGCAAGGAGTCAGAAGAAACAGAAAATAACAAGAACCAAGCAGGAAGTCAAGCTGACAACGACATATTGGTAGAGAAGAAAAATGGCAACATGCTGATTTTTGTTCTAGGGAGGCTGAGAGCTGGCTAACTTTTCCTGCACTCAGCAGGATGTAATTACAACACAGCAGAGCAAAATGAACAGCCCATCCACAAGTGACTTCAAGAACATCTCTTTTTCTTTTTTTTAGCGTAAGCATTATCTATTTGACTTGACAATTTTGTACTTGGATTAAATGTATTCAGCCCTTTCACTCTTGTTTCCTTTTTTCATTACAGAATTTGAATTAAGACATCAACTCCTCCTTCACTGCTTGCCAACATTCAAGACAGAAATATTGCACTAGAGACATGATGAAAAAGAGGATTCATTAGCAAGAAACATCAATATACTTTGTGACCTTAAAAACCCAATCATAAAGGAGAAAGTGGGCTGTATTAATGGCAGAAACAAATATATACTTAGCAGAGGAACACATTGTGTATAGTTATAGATATACATGTAATATATTTCTTAATTTAAAACTCTTCAAAGTCACACACACAAAAAAAAGACCAGAGTAAAATGATACAGAGTTTTACAGTGTACACATGGCCTGAGTTCAGACTAGATTGATTTAAGAAACTGAGGCTGCAAGAATAGGTGGAAGACATACTCACAGAACTATGGTATGACAAAATACCACATAGGTTACCAGAACTGGAAATAGCTGTATGTTGATAAGCTCTGTCCCTGATACACCATCAAAGAAAAATAAAAAAAGTTGTGTCATGTAAATTACAGAAATAATAATAATTCAGAGAAATGTTGTACAGGGCAGCATCAGAAATGAATATTTGCTTACCTACTAATCTAGGAAGTATAGTTTTAAGGACCATGTGGAGGGTTGACCTTGTCTGGCTGCCAGACCCAGCTACTCTGTCACTCCCCCTTCTTAACACCACAAGGGGAGAAAAAAAGGTGAAAAAACTTGTGTTGACATAATTGCAATTTAATAAGAAAAGCAAAAGCTTCACACAGAAGGAAAGTAAAAAGAGGAATTTGTTCACTGTTTCCCATCAGCAGGCAGACATCCAGCCATTTTGAGGAAAGCAGGAACTCGGTACACATGGTCTGCACTTGCTAGGGAAGATAAAGGCCACAACCAAAACCAGCCCTGCATTTCCTTCTTTTCCCTTAGCTTTCATTGCTGAGCACAAGATCATAACATAGAGAATCTTTCTTTCGTCAGTGTCCACCAGCTGTGCTGTCTGTGTCCCCTCCCAGCCTCTTACCCACTCCCAGCCCACCAGTCTCTGGGTGGAAAGGGGTTGGAAGGAAAGCCTTGACAGTGCTCAATCACTGCTCAGCAGTAGCCAAAGCACTGTGTGTTATCAACACCACTCCAGGCACAAATGCAAAGTGTGGTACTGGGCTGCGATGAGGAAAATTAACTCCACTGAAGCCAGACAGATAATGTTAATCCCAGGAACACACGTGTGTACAGTGAGACAACATGATCCAAGGGTTTAAACAAGATAGA
Source organism: Myiozetetes cayanensis (assembly GCF_022539395.1). Lineage (NCBI taxonomy): Eukaryota > Metazoa > Chordata > Aves > Passeriformes > Tyrannidae > Myiozetetes > Myiozetetes cayanensis. The sequence goes on along the minus strand of NW_026086604.1, from coordinate 74,682,150 downwards.
TGTAATTGATATTGCATAGCTCTGTGCTCATATGCATGTTCATATATGTGTATTGTGCTCAGATACATATACTGCATATAATTGAATAATGTAGTTGTCCAAACCAGAAAGCAAAGGTACCTCCCTATATATAAATGCTACAACATAAGAAGGTAAAAAACTTTTTTAATTTTCAAAAAAAAATTAATTTAAGGGAATATTGAGGTAATAAGCTGCAGAATTGTCTAGCAGCTAATTTTAGTGAACCACTTTTAACTAACTGAATTATACTGTAGCTACCAATTTTCATCCCTCTGAAAAATTCAAATATTTAGATCTCTTAACAGGTAGAAAGAATAATAATCTAAGTCTTGTCATTTAGCTAGCTAAGATCATCCCTATCAAACACAGAATTCCACTCCAGTATGGCTCAACCATGAGGCTGAAAAGGGAGTAAAATCTTGAAACATGGTTACATGTTCTGTGTTCATTATTATTATTGGAATACTAAGAAACATTACTGGGAAAGAAAACAGAAAAAGTATGTGAAAGGACACAAAATAACTTTTGGAAATCCAGATAAAATGTCATACTATGAGAGTTAAACGTTTAGTTTATTGAAAGAGCTTAAAACAAGATACAGAGAATTGTTTGGTTGACATGTTCTCAACAACTTTACAAAACATTATTGCAGGGGATGCAAAAGTCCTTAATGAAGTAGATACAGTTATAATAGAAATGAAAAATTTAAGTTTGAAAGTCAGGTAAAATTAGAAAAATAAAAGGTATTATTAATATTATTATTTTATTTTTTAAATTATATTATTCACTAGTAAAAGAAATAGCAGATGTTTTCAAAGATTCAGATTATTTAGGGAAAATAATACATCAAATACAAATCATTACTCTCAGTACAGCAATAACAGTGCAAAATACCACATTTCATTTACATGATTTAATGATTTCTGGATTTAAGATATAAAAAAGATGTAAAATTAACCAATTACTAAATGTTCAGTGAATGATTTCAGCAGGAAAGTCTCTCTAAAAAGGATCTAAAGTAAATGATTCTTCAGGGCAGGTAACAGAGATTTATTACTTCAAGACAAAAAGACCTCAAATGTTCTAACACAACAAGCTTCCAGCTCTGGATCACTGCGTTAGAAGGTGTTCCAGCCCTTAGTGGGGGGGTTGGAATTAGATGTTCTTTAAGGTCTCAAACTAGTCTATGATTCTGTGACTCTAATTTCCCAAGATAGTTTAAAAGACAGTTGTTCATAGATTTCTATGTGTTACATTCAATAGTGAACTTATATTTTCAACATGAATTTAAATTACTCTCTTCCCCTAAAATGAGCTGAAAATATGATACAGATTTCAAGTCTATTCTAAAGTCAGGCAAACTTGTTCTTATGCTAGCCAATATTTTGAAGAAAGATCAATACCTTTTGCAAAGTAATTTTAAAATCATGCATTAGATGATATCTATATATTCTATAAAAAAACCCAACAAATTTCTATCATTAAAAAAAAATCTGAATAGTAATTTTATATCACCTGCAAGTTTACAGCTAGTTATGTGAACAATGCAGCCGGATTTTGTTCATGCCAATGAGGGATTAACATATACCATACATAATAATACAGTTCTAGGTACACACCAAAGAATGTGTTTCTCATTTAGATTCTAGTGTTTTACATTTGCCTTTTCATGTCATCTACTTACAGAAGGCTTTTCCCAGAATCTCCTATCTTGTTTTCTCAGTCAGTGACTTTTGTACTCAAACCAGAAGCTATTCCCTTACATTAGGACGACTACCCTTTACTGAAACACTAATAAGCACAGGTTTTTGTGCCATGGATGAATACATTATTGCAACTCTGAGTTTTCTCTGTTTTCTGGCATGTCAGAGCTTGCATTCTGAATTTAAAAGGGAAAGGAGGAGCAAAGAGAATTATGCCACAGAACACCATTGCCAGCAAATGACTCCCTCAATAGCTGGGCTATCTCTGCTTAATCCTTTCTCACTTTATTATAACAAATAGGTATTAGAATTTCTAAAAACCTTATAAATCTTCCACACCTGCTTGCCATCCCAGTGCCTCAGGTTTCTTTTTTCCTCAGCTCCTTTGAGCTTCAATCTCTCTGATCTCGGTTTGGATGAAGAGATTTGTTTTCTTCTTCAGTATTGTACCCCTAACAGATGAACCTGTTTTCACTGGCTTTTTAAAAGCTGCCTGGTTTAATATCATATTTTCCAAATCTTTATAAATCCTACGATAAGGATAGGAAGAAAAATAAGTTGTCAAAAATTCCCTCTCTCTTTACTATTCTCCTAGTTTACCCTGTGAGATCCCTTTCTTTTTCATGACTATAGTTGTTACTGCTTCCTGCTGAGTTTCCAAGCGGCCCTCCTTGACATTGAGCCAATGTCTGATGGCCTTAGGTTCCCAAAATCAGTGTATCTGCTCTCCTAATCTGTTAGTTATTTCAAATACCATCTCCTCGAGATCTCCCCTTGTCTGTGGGTGCTGGAGATTACTCATTAGTCAGTCACTTTAATTGTGCATCCTGATCATATATTTTGTTTCTATCATTAATGCTGTAATGTTAGGATACTTACAAGATTAGCCATATTTCCTTCTCTATAATACTGATGAAATAATATAGACAAAATAAAAGCAATAAAAATTTTTATTCATTTGAGCATGTGAAAAAAATCTCACATTTTCAGTAAGCTGAGAACTATTTGGCAGTCAATATCTAAAGCTGCAATACTTCCAACACTTTCATATTTCACTTTCTAGCCAGATACTGGCTTCCATAATCCTGAGAAAAGCACTGTCCCTTACTTCAGCATGTCCCATTGTGTTTTTTCTTTTTAGATGCTTCATAAACAAATCTCCACAAAATATCAGCACAGAGTCCTGCTAGCACCACATAAATGATCAGGCTCATATACTTGGTTTTGGATTTGTCATAGGTGTAGGGAAACTCACACCCTATTTGTGGTGCTGGGTGCAGGATATACAGGTCTCATGTCCCACTCATACCTTTAGAGTAAGTCTGTCTCTGTCGTCTTAATCTGATAAACGCTACAAGTTTATCAGATTAAATCACTGCACCAGTTGGGCAGGTGCAGTGAAGCTAACTCTTTGCTTTTCATTTAGAAACATGTACCATTTGAAAAAATGTGGAAAAAAATACTATAAAGCTTCACTCTTTCCTTTTTCCCCCTTTCCTCTCATACTGGGTTTGCAGACAGACATCTTATGTCTATGCTTTGTAGCCTCCTTTTCCCACTGTGTGTCTAGCTTAAATTTTCATTCAGTAAATAATTTAGATTGCTAATTCCATGTCATTTTGATACTGTTTTGATTAATAGAAATTAACTTCACCATGCCCTGAAAGATAAGCATCATACCTAGGAGATAATACTACAGTAGCAAAGATAACTTTGTGGTTGAGTAACTCATCAGTAGTTTAAAAGGTCTTGATTCAGTTTTTAGCTCTGTCACAGCCTAATACGTAAGGGTGCATTTTATGTCTCTGAGCTATGCCTCAGTTGTATACACATGTAACTTGCAGTTTGGATAATTTTCCTAAGATTTTTGGAAGTGTACACATGTATAACATTATGCAAATTCAAGTTTAAGAGATCTGGATAAGACTTTGCTTGGTATATAGCAGATGAGGGTAAAGATCCCACTGCAACTTGTTTGTACTAACATATTCTTAAATATATGTTCTACTTTGATCTCAATGCTGTGTTATTAAATGTTGGTTTTTCCTTAAAATCTGTGCTAAGAGCACATATTTAATATTATACCAAATTAAAAGTAAAACATCTGAAGACTACACATCTCTCCAGTGCCTTACTATACTTATGATCAAAATGTTTGTCTTCATGTTTGCTTAATGCCATTTCATGCCCTACATTTTGTCCTGACAGTCCTGTGTACAGAGAGCCTTTTATTCTTCTCACACTTTCACATTTCTTTTCCTTCAAACCATAGATCTGTTTATGTTTTATCCACCTGGTAACTGCCTATCAAGCTGAACACACATTTAATTCTTTACAATACTTATAGTTGTATTCCAAAATTATTATTAAAGACATAAGAAAATACCACCACCACCATCACCACAAAAAAAAACCCACAAACAAAAGCAAACTACACTCCAAAAACAAACAAACAAACAAACAAACAAAAACCAACAGAAGAGCTTTGCAGACCTAGTCATCTATTTCTGCTTATTAATATATTTATATGTAATGAAGTATTGCTAGTTCAAAAGCAATTATATTTTGAAGACATTTGTGTTTTGATAAAGCTGTTGTTCAGACTCTACAGTTCTCATCTGAAGTGGATTTCCTTTCTCATTTTGTATTTATTATTGTCAATATGCCCTTCAGGATTTATTTTTCCAGTGTTTCATTCTTGTGAAAGAAAGCTCACAGAGATTGTGATTTAGCAATCATACACAGGATAAACTGCAAGTTGTTCAAGTTCAATTGTAAATGATAAATAATAGATAGGATTACTTCTGTGCTTAAAATTAAGCTCTCTTCTAAGTAGAGACTGATCTTCAACTTGGTTTCTTAGTTGAATATCTTGACACATATCTTTAAAAATCAGTTATTTTAATGAATTTCTCTGAGTATTTCTCTGTATTCACACAAACACAATACACAATCCTAAATGCCACTTTGTGATCCTTCAGAGACAGACAAGTGTGTGGTTCCTCATTCAGTTAATGCCATAATCCAAATAATGTTGCATTCTATCAAGTTCCACTTCTATTTGATAAAAAACATAATAACCGTATCTATCAGTTTAATTATTCCTAAATAAGAAGTTTCAAGTTACACATGTTTACAGTTGTAGGAATATAGATGTGTCCTACAAGCTTAAAAACTATTTGTTCATAATGAGATTTGAATATCTATGCTATAGTGAAAATAATTATAGTAATATTGATAATAATATGCTGTAAGAATATGGTGTTTATTTTGAGAGTAATGTCCTTAATGTATGTGTATTCAAAATATTCTTATATGAGTGTGGGAGACACAGGCATATCACTAAACTAAATGAAGCTAATGAAAGTACTGTATAAATCCCTCAACCAAAATTCCTCTGCAATGTTTGTGTAACAGGAAACATTCTGATTTGGGGGGTTAAGTGACCAAGAGGAATTTAAATGCATCTTCTGGCTGAGACAGAAAAGAAGTACAAAGGCAATTGAAGGACTGAATCTGGTTTCAGCTGTCACTGCTGGAGTTGGAATAAAAGTCTCTGTCAGCTTTCCCAAAAGTATGGCAAAATGGTGAAATAATGGTGAAATGCAGCAAGTGATCAGTTGTGAAGTCGATTTATGCAAGAAGTTATCCAGTTTGTATTCAACATACAATTATGAAATGTCAAACCTCAAATACTTATCCACAAATTGTGATCAATCAAATAATTGCTTCTACTGCATTGTATGCAATTCTTTGTCTAATACAGACCAATTTTGCCTATCATCTGCCAGTTTTTCCCATGAGCTTATTTATGTGATTAAATTGAAGTGTTTAAAGGGACATTATTCCACTTCTGCTGTAGCTGGTCCAATATCAAATGATCTAATTAGGGAGTAAGGGAGAAATACTACACAACCAGTCACTTCCTCAGCCAAATTAGTTAGTATTAAAACATGATTGTCTACAATTAGACTCATAGAGGTCTGTGATACACATTAAGGTACAGTCTGAATTTCAAGTGTCATAGAAAGCTGCTGTTTCTACAGATTTCAGTAGTCCTTTACCTATAGCAGTTTACATGTTTTAAAAGGGAGAAAAGGCAAAACCTAAGAAAAAGAATAGCAGCCTTATATGAAATACATAAACATTGATTCAAAATCTTGCCTTGGACACAAAACTGATTTAACTGGGATACTGAGGACAAAGAGAAGTAAGGATATGTTTTGAAAAACATCTGTGCATCAGTAACAGGAGGAATATATGCAGAAAACATATACACAGGTGGAAAAAGAATAAACACCTTTTTTTTTTGTTATTTTGTTTTAATTGTCATTCCAACTGAAAGAAGAACAAGATTCACAATCAACATACTGTATGTGCCATTTTAATTTCAGGACAGCACAGAATACTGTTAACAAAATTGAACCAAATTTAGGTGTTAGTAAGTCAAAATATGTGTTAATCCTAGACTGAGTCTAGCAGAGGACTACAAACATGATTAAGGGAGTGGAGCATCTCTCTTATGAGAAGGCTAGGCCTGTTCAGCCTTGAGAAGAAATAGCTTAGAGGGGACCTCATCAGTGTCTGTATCTGAATGGCAGGTATCAACAAGATGAAGTCAGGCTCTTCTCAGTGATCCCAAGAAGTAGGACAACACATTGTGCAGAAACTGATGTACAGGAAGTTCCCTCCAAACCTGATTAAAAACTTTTTTACTGTGCAGATGACTGTGCATTGGAGCAGGTTGCCCAGAGAGGTTGTGGAGTCTCTGTAACTGGAGATATTCCACAACAATCTGAATGCAATCTTGTGCCATGTGCTCTGGGATAACCCTACTTGAGTGGGGAGTTGGATCAGATCATCCACTGGAGTCCCTTCCAACCTGATCTGTTTTGTGTTTCTGTCTTATATTTTTTGGTGTTCTGTAGTTTATTTGCTTACATTAGCATTTTGTAGAGATACAAGGATTTTCAGTGAAGGAAGTAACCACAGTCTGGCAATTTTGCTGAGTAGATTTACTTCTGTATCATAGTGTATTATTTTGGCTTCTGTTTTCCAAGCACTTCTCTTTCTTCCAATGAAGTTTTCAATGTTTTGCCACAATGGTAAATTTTTTTTGTTTTATAATCAACTTCACATACCTGTCTCAAAATTGATATTGCAAAAATGTTTTTAGAGAAACTGTTCGGTCCAGTTGCTAGAATTTCGGTGATTATATGTCTTATTATAGCTTTGTAAAGTCCATCTGAATTCAAGGATTCATGTTTTAACTGATGCAATAACATTCTGGTACATCATCTTCATTTTCTGACTGCAAGTCAGTAAATAGAGAAATTCCTTAAAAGGAATATCAAAATTCCTAATAAAAAAGAGATCAGGAGTCAGGCTGACATTTACTTTTATAAACATCATTCTCTGACTGTTTAACCAGTTTTGCTCCATAAGTATTGATACTACCAGCTTGTGCTTCTAGCCTCTATGAATAAGCTATTTCTGTTGTCACTCAGTATTGTCAAACTTCAGCAGATAAGCATACCAGTATACCTAAGAGTTAGAGGGTAGTTTCCATTGTTACCAGGCTGATAAATAAGGGGAAATGTTCTTTCTGCATATATTCCTTTTAACAGGAATATACAGTTACCCAAGTTTTCAGGTTCTAATGTCTATAAACAGAGTTCTCTGTATTTAGAAATAAATAACAAAAAGTAAAGTTCAAATTTCACAATATTTTGTGTTGCATTTTGTTTTGCACATTTATTTGTGACATGCCTGCTGTTCTGGCTCAGTAAGCAAAGTGTCCTGAAAGTAGCATTTCAACTCACACTTGGATCAGAGTAGAATCATGGCACTCATATTATTGAAGTAATGTGTGTTACTGATGTAACAAGTCAAGTTTGGCTCAGTTTGATACAACTTTTTTCAAAATGTTTTTTTCATTGAATTTCTCACATCAATAATGAATATTACATCATCTTGATTTCAGAAAAAATCTTCTTAATATCAGGTACCTCTCACAAATAACATAGCAAAGTTTAAAATATAAATAAGTTTCCAGCTTTGGATTCCTCACTATTAATACTTTTCTATTGGCAGGTAATGCCAACTTATACGATGCATTAATTGAAATCCTTCTGTTTGAATATTATGAAGGAGTTACGGTGTTCATTATCTCTTCTTGGACACTTAAAATATACTAATATATGTAGATAAAAAAGTAATGTGTTATCTAATTAGAAGAGGGACACAGCACTGAAGACACCCAGAGGCTCAGGTAATCAGATTTGCTGGGCAACTGAGAGAGAGAAGAAAAAGGTCTTTTTGTTTTAGCAAAATTTTCAGTATTTCAATTTGTGTACATTGCCTCTTCTCCTGTCACTGGATACCACCAAAATGAGCCTGTCTGGGTCTTCTTGTTTTCCCTCCTCAGCTGTTTAAACACACTGGTAAGGTCTGACCTGAGATTTCCCCAGACTGAACAGTCACATCTCTCTCAGCTTTTTTTTTAATAGGAGAGATGCTCCAGTCCCTTAATCATTTTAATTACTCTTCACCATTTCTGAAATTGTCCTCCTCAACTCATCTCGAGAAAGAAAGCTGCCTACATGAATCTGAGAGTAATCAGATGTTTTAAGACAGAGGATCCCTCCTGACTGCACTGTTTTATCTCAAAATGCAGTAAAGTGGATGCTATGACACTGCCAAGGCACTGTCAGAAAATGCATCTTTATTTGGTGTTCAGGAAGTCTTTGGAAAATTTAGACACTTCTCAGCTTTAAAAGAAATTTGCTTCTTTCAGAGACACGCTGAGGTTTTGTCTATAATTTTCATATCTTCTTTGCAGCACTTTTCCTGGGAGCAGCGTGGTAGAGGGAGGGACACTGTTGTCTACAGCATCAGCAGTAGTCTCAGAAAACACAGAAACAACTGCATTTCTAGATAGTTTCACCAAAAGTTCAAAAGGTGCAATGAAGTAAAATAAATTCTGCTGAAAGTGATGAATCCTGGCACCACTGGACTGTACGGGAACATATTAGCTCAGTAGCCAATATAGTCATGGAACAGACTTTTCAAATGTGGCAACCAGAAACATCACATTGAGGGATTTTGGGTCAGGGAGAGGTGTAAATGTATTTTTGTGCACTTTTGTGACCCCGATTACACCGACTCCCTATTTTTAAACAAATGGATCTCTCAGAGCTTTGTTTTCCTTTTTTACTAAGTCAGGTGGATTTGCTCTGGTCATTGGTTATAAATTTCACATTTCACACTTGCCCTTACCTACAGCTCCTCCCACTTGGAAATGGAAACTAGAGGGAAATTCATTTTCTCTAACATACCAAGGGAATCCATGCTATTTCAATTCTATAGAAGGTAGCTTGATTGCCTTCTGATTGTTGTTACTAGGACTTTTTGTCATGTTAACACATGAATATAGAATTACTTCTCATTCATACAGGAAAGAAAATAATTTCTGTAATTCGTGTGAGGTTTTTTTTTAATCTAACATTCTTAACAGTAAATTTAAATTCCCCCATGGCAAAAACTACGGGATTTGATACTTCTGGTTTTGATTAATGTAAAGATTTTTGCTCTTTCAGAAATAATCAAAACTCTTTCCTTCATTTCATCAGATGACACATCAATAAATGATGTTTTGTGTCAATTTGATGACAGTGACTCAAAAAGTAGCTGAGTAACTGCAGCTCTAGATTTTCTGAGAGGGTTACAGTGGAAAAAAGATTGTCCATATTAAGTTAAGTAATATTAAATTACTCTGCCAGTATTCCCAATAATTTATGTAGAAACCAGTGAATAATTTTACAAAAAATCTTGTTTCTACATAAATCTCACAATTTTTCATAGTATGCTTATGCAAATGGTTACAAACAAAGTTTATTAGTCTGAAGTCCTTGTTCCACTTTACTGTAGGAAAGATTTCAGATTAAGTTGACCCTAGTGAGTTCAGTCTGGACAGACTGGACATGGAATTATCTATACCCACACACTTACACAGGCTGAGCTACCCATCAGTTAATTTACTCATGTACATTCCAATTAATGGCATCAGAAACATTCAATATTTGACATCTACACTGTTTCCTTCTTATGTGCTTTTCTTTCAGCATAAACTGCTTGACTGAAATGTTCACACACATTCAGCAGATTACCCCAGAATATTGAAGCAACCATAAGCCTTAGCTGCATTTTATATCCACATGACAAATTTTCATAGTCAAAAGAACTAGTCCTAAAGAGATAATTACAGCTGGGCATAGAATGCTAAATACTGCAGACAAAACAGTTTACTGTGCTGATGAATATATTGTACTGTGATAGACTGAAATACATTTTAGAATTTTAATTTTAAAATGTTTCTTTAATTCTTGCTTAATGATCATTATATGAGGATCAGCAAATTCTCCCATCAATAATAATTTCCTATAGCAACACATAAGGTAATAAAGCGAAATAACCTAAAAGGCAAGTTAAATAGCCAAAGCAGATTTACTCCAGCATAATTTTACTTAGCTTTCTCTGTACCACAGCTTTCAGCTGTGGTGACTAGTTAAAGATGGATTTGCCTGAATTTATGCATTTGGAGTCAGTAATATAACTTCCCAGCAGGCACTCTTATCCCTTCTTCATGTGGCATAAACCTAGATTACTTGTGCGGGTTCCCTTTTCCCAGCATTTTTACTCTCTCATCTGTCTCTTTCTGCAAGCATATTTTTTTCAAGGCCAGTCACATGGAAGCTCTGCTTCTGAATGTAGCGATTCTTAAATCACTACGATCTCATTCTGTGCACATAGGACTGTGCATACATCACATCTCTTCTTGAGAGTCTTCATAAAGGAATGTCTTAAAATAAAGAAATAAATAAAACACAACAAAAAGCAAACAGATTTTGAATCCACTTAAGTGGGCCCATAAAAAATTTGAAGACTAAGTGGGATTAAAACTAGTAACTTTTTAAAAAACATTCTTTGCTGAATGCCTGATTTTGCCATTAGTGTAATAAATTAAGAATACTGTGTCTTTTCAAGGTCTGGTTTTTCATATGTCAAAGTATCTTGAATCTTTCTATGAATTTATTCCTTTGAGCTTTGCTGGGTTTATCAAAATCTCATTGAAAATTTGTTTGTTGTATTTTTATTAGGGATTGTTGTGGGTTTGTTCTGGGTCAGTTTTCTCTCACCTCCCACACAATTGCTATAAGCTGAGAGAAGGTTTATGCACACAAAAGAGATCTGATGTGGGGAGAATAATATTAGGATTTATTACTAGCAAGATAAAAACTAAAGAACTATATATACAACAATTGTAACTAGGCAAAAGTGTTATGTATTTACAGAAGTACCCCTCCCCATTGTATCAGTTCAGGAGGAGAAGTAGTCTCCTCTCCATTTCTAGAGCTACAGGTCTTCCAAACAATTAAGTAGCATTCGAAAGTTCTTCTTCTGTTATCTCTAGGACAACAGCTCCGATTTGTCACAGCTGGAACTGTTTGTCTCTCTCTCTCTCTTCTATGTCAACCTCAGGGCTGGGCCTATCCCCTCCTGGGCTAAGACCGGAGGCTGGGGGGTTACCTGGGCCCTGTGGGGTCTTCCATGGAGTGCAAGGGGACACTTGCCTTACCATGGTCTTCCCACAGTTACAGGGGATAATGGCTTTTGAGTCCACCCCTGTTTCTTGTGGGGTCCCTTCTCACAAGAGACAGTCCTTGATGGACCTCTCTAGTGTGAGTCTACTTTTGGGCAAGAGTTCTTCCATTCTCTGCTGTCCCTCAGGGTCACAAATTCAGCTGCACCAGCATGGATCCCTCACTGGGATCATAAGATTTTACCCGAGCCAACTTGCTCCAGCGTAGGTCTCTCTCTCCATGGGCCACAGGTCTCCAGCAGGACTCTGCTTCATCTTAGGCCTCCCACGGAGTCACATCTTCTTCATGCACTCCTCTGCTTTGGCGTGGGCTCCTTCATGAGCTGCAGAGGTGGGGTCTCCGTTCCCCAACAATCTTCTGCAGACAGCAGGGGTTTTTTAGTTTTCAGTCTTTTCCCTGTTGAGGGGAGAGAAAGAGAGCCCCTCTTCGGGCTTCTCTCTCCTCCGGCTGCCAGCTTTGACCTTGAAGGCTGCACTATCTCTCTGCCTGGAATTCCTTTTGCAGTGCTTCTTGTCCAAGTTCTTCTCTAGAAAGGTTTTTTTCCTCTACTCTGTTACAGGACAGAATACAGCCTGGCACCCCTTGCCCAGGCCAGACTTGGCCTGGGGTGGGGGGCACATGCTTGGGCCCAACAGGGCTGGCTGCTACACTGGTTCTTCTATTTTTCTTCTGCACAACCAGCTTGTCTTCTGTTTTCTTAAATATGTAATTGGCGGAGGAGTTACTAAAACTTTTGATTGGCTTTGCTCTGGAAATTCACCTGGAAAAACTATTTTCAGCCCCATGGTGAGGCTGGTTGGCAAACCCACAACAAGGACATATGTGAACATCTGTCCTCATAATTCCTATTTCACAGAGCCAGACATAAAACAGATAATGCTGAGGACTCATCTTAATTCAGTACTCCGAAATTCTGCGCAGAGCTTGTTCAAGACTGAAGCATTAAAAAAATCTGAATCTAAATAATTTAGACTTTTTCTATGTAAAGTACATCTTTTAAAGCTATTGACCAATGTAAAGTGTTGCTCACCAGGTGGGAGGAGGGTGGGATGAGAAATAGTGGCAAGTAACTATCAACGACATATTTCTTTCTGATATCCAAGGGTTAATATTTCATATGTTAGCTACAGGAAATTAAAAGAATAGGGGACTAGATTTGCTCAAGACCTTGTTTGTTTATTGTTTATGTATATATATGGCTGCAAAAAGCTCAGTAAGAATTAAAATTTTTTCAACATACTTTAACATATCATTCCTTGTAAATATAATTTTGTCAAAAAAATATGTATGCAGATTGGATCTTACTAATTTTAACATTGTTGTTGAGATAGGCAATCACAAACACTTAAGTGGGAAAAATACGTATTTTTCCTTTCCTCAGCATCAGTATTTTGAAGTATAAAAAAGGAAGCTCAATCCCCTGATTTTCAGTGTCTGAACATTTTTGCCTTTGAGAAGTTTCTTCCAATTTATAAGACGAAATATATAGATACAAGCCAAAATTCACATACCATATGTTAAAGAATTAGTAAAAGTTTCTATTTCTATGTTTTACCAGAGAAGTGAGGTCTAATGCTTGCCCAAGAAAATAGCCACTGGATATATTAGCCACAATATTAAAAAATGTAATTCAATTAAAAGCGGCAGTAGGAACTAGAAAACATTGATACATCTGAATAGATATTGTTGCCACTATGCTATTTAAGCTTTTAATCAGTTTGAATCCAACCAAAGTCAGTTTAAATCCAAAGTTGTTTGGTGGCATTTCAGCATCCTTTCTGAAATCTGTAACAGCAGTAGTACTCCTCATGATCAGAGTCACTTCTTCGTGAGTATGGCTATGCTGCCTGCTTGTTCTCTGGCCTCTTTCATCAGACTTGAAATACCTTATCTCTCCAGTACTATGAAATATCTCCAGCAACAGTGACTGATGAGCACTCTCATAGACAGAGAAATAATCTCTTGTGTCTAACTTGAAGATTAGAATACTATGAACATATGTAGCTGCAAATGGTAATTTATTAATTAATCTTGATTCTCTTACCATTGGCACATATAGACCATCATTACTTCCATTTGTCAAAGCTTAGTATGAGTTTACCTTTGAGCACTTGTTCTGATATAACTGTTAAGCACCAGATAACTAACAAAGATTTTGTATATACAAGTGCCAACACTCAATTAAAAGTCTGGCAGGGCTTTTTAATCAATTCTTAAACCATGTTAAAAGCAAAACAACATACACAAATGTCACAGTAGGACTGATTTGCAATGTATCATACACTACTGAAGACAACAACAAAGCAGATCACTCACATCATTTAATTATTTACACTGATGTATAAGAATAGATGTTCCTCATCTCCACCAGTGCCTTGTCCCAAGACAAAAGTCTAAATTAAAATCACATTGATTGCTCAAGAACAAAAGGCAAATAAGGAATTTGAGAACTGGTAAATGTTGAACAATATTCATTTGAAATGCTTGTCTGGCTCCAAAAGGGTGAAATATATTTATTTTAAGTTTTCCAAGATATTCCACTTGGCACAATGAAGAAATTAGAGAAATTTTCATACTAAAGGAAATTTTAGGGAAACAATCTATAATGGAGGTTGTAAGGGAGAACTGAACCTTTAACTCGGCTGTGAACCCCATTATTGTTGAAACGATTCTACTTGAGAAGTTTGCTAATCAAATTGTAAAACCAGAACAGCCTGGGGGCACAGATACTTTGTATAGCGTACCTTATCATACTGTTAATTTTCTGCAGTCTCTAGTTCCTTCTGTTTGAGACTCAGCAAAGGATGTAATGAAGCTTCTCTCAGCTCTTGAATTTTTAGAAGTGGTTGATACATCACTGTACTACTTTCAGTTCTTAAAAGTCTGAAAATTTTGATAACAAAATTTGCAAGGAACATAAGTGCTGTGTAAACATGGTTATACAATGAAACTGGAAATGATTGAACTCTAGGATCCTGTACAATTATTTTTGGTTGCTAATACTCTGAAATGGAAAAATAGGTAATCATGGATGTTGATTCAGCTGGACATGGTTCCAATTTTAAGGTTCCTCGGTATTTTGTTCGCAGCTTTAGTCAATGTACAGAATTTTTCTTTAAATCCCATGTTAACATAATGCCCTCAAGAATCAAGCTTTCCAGTTCATGGCATGGACATTTTTCACTGTTTGGCTTCTGTAGGTGGTGTTTTCAGGATAATTACAATAAATTAAGTGTATATTTGAGATAGTAACAACTTACAAATAGAAGTTCAAATGCTAACAAGAAACTCACTGTTTATACGCACTTATTGAGTTTATCAGGCAGTTTTCTGACATGCACAGATTGAAGATTTCTACTAAATTTGGTATGTGGCTTCCTCAAAAGATACTGGTACTTACCTGAGACAGTGAACAGGTACATCATTCTAACCTTAGGTATATGTAACATTCCAATCCATATTTTTCTGGCAACTAAAGTCTCAATAGCATAGTATCCATAACCCATATCTGGTGATTTAAAAACACATATGCTAACAGCAAATGCACTTTTATGTACCGTGTAGCAAATAGTCCTAATTTTGTCTGTAAAAGCAATATCAGCCAACATTTTGTAATTCCACACTTTTTACAAACATCAAAACATACACTTCTCTCTTTTTTCTCATTATTACCTTTTTGGATTTCTTATACACAAAGTATCAATCTGTCTTCTCCCCATTAATTTCAGCTCGGTAACATCCTGTCCCAAACTGCTGTGTAAAGCTGCTGTGTGATGTTAGACAGTTGTTTTTCACCTGACAGAAGTAAGATGACCCCAAGGCTCTTTCTTTTTGTGTATGGACTTCGCATTTACAAAGCCTGTTTAAGCCTACTTATCTGCACCCCTAAGACTAAAGCAGGGCACCTCTCTGTTAGAAGCAAACTTAACAGGTAAAACGATGTTGTGCTGATTTTGGCTGAAATAAAGTAGTTTTCTTCTTAGTAGCTGATACAGGGTCACATTTTGAGTTTGTTCTGGACACAGTGTTGATAACTCTGAGATGTTTTCATTATTGCTGAGCAATGCTTACACAGAGATAAGGTCATTACTGCTTCTCATCCCATCATTCCATTGAGGAGGCTGAGGGTGCACAAGGGCTTGAGAGATGGCAGAACCAGGACAGCTTATCCCAACTGACCAAAGGGATATTCCATACTACATGGAATCACACCAAGCATACAAAACTGAGAGGAAGGCTGGCCAGCAGCCACTGCTCAGGAACTGGTTGCATCACTTGTTTTGTATATTCTAACTCTTTTATTGTCACTTGTTATTATTATTATTATTATTATTATTCCTTTTCTGCCCCTTTACACTGCCTTTATCTCAACACAGGAATGTTCTCACTTTTCCTATTTTCTCTCCTATTCCACCAGAGAGGAGTAAGTAGTGCTGGCTGGATTTAAGCCACAACACATGTATTGGTGAGTGTAAAAATTAATATCTTAAAATGAAACAAAAATAATGATCTAAGGATCTCTGTAGAAAGAAAAGATTAAATTTCCCCAACAAGAACAGAAGACAATTTGCATATAGTGTCAGAGCTGCTGTCATCAAAACCAAGCTGACATAGAAATGTCCATGTTTGCCTCTCAATATTAACACGTAAAAGTTTGTTTATTATGGATGTCTGGAGTCAAGATCATGTGCCTGGGACAGAACTGGCCATGGACTTTGTATTTTAAAAGATAGAAAGTTTATTCAACCATATTTATGTTAACACTACAACTGACATTTGGTTCACAAACACTGGGAGAGGGCTGAGTGCTCTTTTTGAGAGATTACACAAATGATTGGGGTTTTTTGTTGTTTTCTGGTTTCTAAATGCTAGCCTGGCATCCGTGGACATTAGTACATAAGCAATAATGTATGACAGCAGTTTCTAAAAAGATGTTCTATACATGTGGATGATTTTGGTTGAATTTTTTTTTTTTTTTTTTTGTGGACTAGGAGATATGGAAAACATTGTTCTCAGCCATATTTTAGTGCCCTGTTTTCTAGTTTGCCTTTTAAGCAGTCTCCTCATGGCATTAGCTATGGTTGGTATCAGTTATTGCTCCTACAGACAAATTTCATTTTAAGGTAAAATTAAAAATTAACATTGTTAAGAAAAAAATCACAAAATTGCATTCTCTAAATCTCTTGACTAGGAAAGGAAGAACTGCTAAAAGTAATTGACCTTTATTTATATATTACCTAACTAAATACTATAGATTTTTTTTTTAATGTAATTGCTTATATAAGCAAAGGTTTGGAAACGTGGCTATCATTTAATATTCCTCTGGTAGATCTAGAGTTCATTTTTCTCAGAAGGGTAAATAAGCCAGTACGGATATGTATGGTTTTATTTGCAAAGCTAACAAGACTATCAGTCACCCTCAGGTTCCTCAAAAAGAAGCAAATTTATTCTGTAAAATAATATAAAAGAACTATTTTTTATATTATTACCGCAATAAGGAAAAACTGAGCAGTCCAATATTAAAATGTTACTTAACATTTACTGCATGGTATACCTTTACAGAGATGTGAAAAGGAGAGGGTGGTAAATAACTCCAGCACGCAATAACCCTCCACAGCCTCCAGCCCTCCTAAAATCCCTTTTAGTTCTTACAAGTCTGTTGCTTGATCTTGTAGGGGAGGGGGGGACGTGAAGGGGAATGTAGGGGACAGCCTTGCTTACTAAGAAGGAAATGGGAGTAAAGTGCAGACTCAAATATGATACTAAAATAGTAACCTGTGACAGTAATGAACATCAATGATTCCCTTTAATCAGGGGGTTGTGGAAGGTGAAAAGCATCAAACAAATATCATGCCTGTATCTGTATGTAGTTTAGAAAGGGTTATCTGGCATAACTCTGACAAATACTTTTAGTGTAGGTATGATTTATGCTATCAAAAACACTATTTCTGTGCCACTGCTTATATCAGTAAACCAAATTAAATTTCAGTTACATTAGTAAGATGGCAAATGTCCTTGTGCTATTACTCAAGCCAGTATACCTGCTTCCCTAAACTAGTTATGCTGGAAAAGTTGAAGGGTAGATCAAAATTGGTGTAATTGTCATGGTGGTTTGTTTCAGCTGTTTTACAGCCCACGCCATGCACAGATCAAAGGACTTTAAGAAGAATATTGAGTTCAGCTTCACACATTTTGCAGATACTGAAACAGAAGCAATGTGATTCTCCTAATGCTGTGAATCAGTCCAGTGGCAAAGCAGCAATTAGCTCCCTGGTGCTCACTGAATCAGTTTATCTATGAAGTCATGGAGTCGCAAGAGCTCAAGCTGTTGCGTAGCTGACAAGATTAAAATTGGCCATTGAGTTGGGCCTTGAAAATGTCAGCCTTGAGCAATCACTTTGCATTCAGCTTCCCAAAGTCTATGCTGTGCAGCAATCTGTGAAGTCCTTGACAGCCACCTGAGAGGGGTTGTGGAATTGGAGAGAGAGGGGAGGCATAACGCAGTGGCTGAGCCAAACATATCCGCAGTGGGAGCTAAAGAAGCAGCAAGGCAACAGCCCTCCAGATGAACACTTACAACACTGAGCTGGCCTAGTGGTCACTAGAGCAAGTGATAGATGTGACACAAATGTAGTGAGAACACAAAAAGTGACCCGGGACAAAGGATCAGAACTAATAAAGTGTCAGATGTTAACACATCAGTATACATATTTGCATATAGTCCAGACAGCCGTTCTGCTTCATCTCCAAATGCAAAGCAAATGCACTTAAAGTAATGTCTCCCAAATTACCTTAAGTCAACATCATGTATCACATACACAGCAACATTTCTGAGGGTAGTCACTAAAACCAGTGTGATAGTTCATTGATCCACATGCAGATAATTCAAGCAAATTCGTCAAAGTTAAGACACTTGTCTGCTTTTCTGCTTAGTGGGTACCATACATGGTTCAAAGGTCATTTATCACCTTCAGAGTAGCTGATTGTTCCTATGCTATTATTCTCCTGAAGGTCTTTGACTTCATATTACTAATTAACATAGATGCTGATGCTGATTTTACTCTGGGCATGACAATAAATACAAACTCTTTTCAACAGATCCTGTTGCACTAGTGCATCAAGTGAAATAACATCTTGACATATCCACAAGTGACATTTACATATTCATTTCATCAAAGTGCATTGAAAGCACACCACTTACTTCCCTTTCCAACAAGAAAGTTTAATGTGAATTGTAGCATATTAACCTAGTCATTACTTTCCTGAAGCTTTACATATTGCACTTCTCTGGCGTGAATTGTCATGGGTTTTGGGCTATAGAGACATTTAAAAGACATGTTTACTATATTAACTCTACATTCAACTGTACTTTAAAAATCAGACTGCAGCACACAGCCATACCACTTAAACATCCAACCCATGTGTATACCTGTAGACATACTCACTTTCTTGTCTGAAATCCTTACAGTTATTGACTACATTTCAAAATTGACAGAGGGGTACTAATCTTAGAGAGAATCAGCTCATTGATCCAGTTCAAATAACACCACACACACACACAAATGAAGGTTTCAAATTCATCTTGAGGCCATTGTTAGATCTGGTGGGGTGGTAACACAGTAGAAAGTGAGTAAAGAAATCAGGACTGCCTCTTTTGGCATGCTCGGCAGTTAGAATGTTTTAAGCAGAATGTGAAACTGTGTCTCAGTTAAAAAGTCAATCAAGAGACAGAAATTTGTAGGAAATCTGGCTTCATTAGTTCATTAGCTGCTCACAGAACCACTTGTTTACATTGAACACATATTGTAGGCATCAGAAGTATTTACAGCAATTCATCTGTTTCTAAAAGCTGAGGATTGGCTATGCCTGTACCACCCTTCCCTTCCTCCATCATATGTCCATAAATGCATCTATACTTTTGTACATTTAGTTCCAAGTGATCCATAGAGAATACATCCACAGAACAAGTAAGAAAGCAAACAAAAAAGGGAAGGGCTAGCTGGGCTTATAATCACTTGTATATACTGTAAAGAAAATATGTTAAATTCTGGATGCAATTTCTACAAATAGCAAAATTAAATTAAATTGATGCCATTATTCATGTTAGTAAATATGCTAGCCAGGAGAATGAAGGAAAGACCTAAGGAAATGGTGACCATCTGGCCATACAACTCACTCAGCTATCTTCTTTCTTGACTTAGATGAGACTATTACAACTAGATTTTACATTTCAAAGTGGTAGGGAAATTCAGAACCCAAAGAGGAATTTCACTTTAGCAGCCTACTGGTGTGTTCTGTCTGCTGCTCCTTAAATGTAAGCCATATAATATGTTTCACAGATAGCTGAGGTATTAAATACTGCAGAAAGGAGGCAAGTGTAAACATATAATCTCCTTACAATCATTAATGCTGAAAGGACAATCTGAAATACTCATTTTCATGAAGACTACCATTTCACTGTGGGAAAGACAGAGGCCACAGTTGAACTCAACTACTGTGGGAGTCACTGTATAAACACAGAAAACAGTTAATTCCTTTCCTCAAGAGTTACCATCTAATTAAAGAGAAGGTAAGATAAAGTGATTTCATGTATATTTATTTTTATGTGTAAACAGATGTTGCAGGTTTCTCAAAGAGGTTGCATGTGTGCTAACCATTAAGAGCTTTGACTTGCTGAGGACTAAGCCCCAATTTTACTATTGCTTAAATATTGGTGTGAACATTTACAAGGCTCACATTAGCTTAAGAACTAAGTATACTAAGATTTCTTCGCATTCCATAATTGTAGTATATCCCAGTACTGTCTATATCTACTTACTTTGATCATTGATCCCAAAAGACTTTTCCTAATTTCCCATATATTTTTAAAAATTTAGCATGTGCCATGTTTCTCTATCTTGTGCCTTTCAGAAATTTGAAGCTAAAGGAAACTAGGATAAATTGTATTTCAGCCAACCAGGTTTTAAGAGGATAAGGAATTTCTTGGATTCTAACAAAATGCCATTACTAAAATAGGCATTAACTATCTACATTAATTAGAAGTGACAAATCTTTCTCTTACCTCCCTCATTTTGAGTCACTGGAGCTTGTAGGACAATGGCATGATTTGAATGAAAATAATCAGAGATAGTTCAAACTATATTCCTCATGTCATATATGTAACTTCATGAGGATGAGGATTTTTGTTCAATTACAGTTCTGATACCTTTTATGATTATCATTTTATGCTTTTTGCATAACTTTGTAGCTGTAGAATCAGAGGTTTTCCAAGTGGACCTAAATCGGTGTCTTCCCTGTGTCCTATAGGTTGTGTCTTGCATTGCTGACCACTCTTTCAGAGCTGGGAAGGAGGGAGGTTTTCTTGGCACTCCCTCACTGAAGAACTCATCCTTCAGCCACTTTCCTTGTGCAGAAGCTTACTGTATTACATTACCTATCTATAGTCATGTCAAAGGTTAAGTAAGCTGAAGTACGGTCTTCAATTTGTAGGTTGTATCTGGCTCCAGGCCCAGATTCAGGTCCCCAAGAGAGGCACCTATGATGCTCTCACACAGAGGAGGTGGTTTCCTTAGTAACTGTGACCAGTGAAAAGAAAATGTGCCTGACAGGAAAGTTTATGCTGGGCTTCTAAGAAAGATAACCACCTCCCACAGCTGAAATATTCTTCCTCTATGGTCAAGGGAGTGCTGGATAGGGGTACGCTTGTAAATCTCTCTTTCTTTCTGTTTCTCTCTCTCTTTGTACATGGATATTTAGACATGAAAGTAAAAGGTTCAAGATCCTCTCAGTGTATGAATCTCCTGCGTGTTTCAATTATAAGTGTGGGTCCTTGGGAAGGCGCAGAAACAAAGGAGCCTCATTTATTCTCAACTAGTTGTTCCTTTTCTAGAGCCACTTGACAACTAAATGAAAGCTACTTGAATTAAGAAATTTGCAACATTGCTTCCTCTTAAGCAAATGCAATCAATCTCTCCACAGCTCTTTAGTTAAAGGAAGTCAGTGTTTGATGCAAACTGCCTTTGTCTTTTCATTTTGTGCATAAAATTCTGGTTAATAGAAAAGGTTAAGTACCTTTCCACTAGAATCTAATTAAAACACTCTGCCAAACTCTTATGGTGTAGCAATGTTAAATTACAGTCTGTGTCATTCTTTGTCTCTTGGTGTTTGTGTTGAACAATAGTATCCAAACATCACTTTGATTAAAAAAACAAATCCAAACCCCAAATAAAAAAAACAAACCACAAAGTAATGTTTAAATACATTTGACAAATAGGCACAAAAGATGATAGAAATTTAGAAAAAGACCTGTCAAAGATCAGTCTTTGCATTTATTTCTCATCCAAGGTTTAAGTTCAAGTCCATTCATTCCTTCTATAGGCAAGAGTTCTGTAGCCAAGGACAAGCTTTAGGGAGTAAATAAGACCACTTACCATCATAATTAACAGATTACTGTCTGACTTTGGTCCTATGGTTTGAAAGACCAGAAGAGGGATTTTTCTTAATTTGTTAGAAAGATACACCTGACTATATCTAAGACATCAAGCTGTACCCTATTTGATAAAGTACAGACATATTATACAGTACAGAAAATTTTTCCACCTTCTTTTGATATTGAGATGAAAAGATGAATTTGATATAACTCCAAGTAACAGCTTTGGCAAAGCAAAAACGCTTTCCCATCATGCATTTATGTTTCTCTGAAAAACATTTTAAAGTGTCCACAGTCAACTATATAAGACAGTGAAACACAGTGCTTAGTCCACTTAAAAATTTGAATGATGCCAAAGCCAAATTATGCACTTGATATACCAGTGCAGGAAGACTAAAACATAAAAGTGAATGACTAGAAATATACACGTCCCATAAGTATGCACTACTGCAGGACTGAAAGAGACATGTCAGAATAGCCTCTGAGACTAGACTCAAACTGATGAATACTACATGGAATTCAGGAAAAAAAACCCAAAACCATAAAAAGTGATATCAGTGAAACAGCATTGTGATAATGATTAAGTTAAAGCAAGTAGTAGCACCATGGGCCTATCCTTCTGGAGTAGGAGATGATATCTGGTCTGTAATCTGTGATCAAATGGAGCTAAGGGTATAACTGACAATGTAAAGAGTATCTAAGAACTGCATGAGGTTAAGAAATTGATATTGCAAAAAAAGAGAAGTCAAGTAGCATCAGTGAGACAATAGTAACAAAAAACCCCAAACAATGAAGCTATTTTAAGTTTAAAGGAAAATAAATTAACTGAACAGTATGTTTTAAAACAGCCAGGCATAGAAAAATGAATACAAATCCAGTGATCATGAACTCAACTCTCTTTGCCTTAAATAAAATTATGAAAAATCATACCTGTAATTCAATTTACTTAATTGGGAAAAAACACACTGAGAAATTAAAGAGACTGAGAAGTTCAAGGATTTAAACTTCAGGCTTTGTATTTTTCAAACAGAAAGTACAAAGATTTTTCTGGAAGCTGCCTAAAATATATGAAAAACTATTCAGGGAGAAGTTGAATACAGGATGAACAACCACTCTGCACAAAGCAGGCAAAAATACAGAGAAATGACAAATAATAATAATTCTACCCTGGATGTCAAAAAGAATAGGAGAAAAGTATGATTCAGCAGAAGTTAGCCTGAACTAGACCACGCTAAGAATATTAAAAGCAATTAGCAAAATGGCCATAATTTGTATGAATTAAGAAGGTGGTAGGGAAGACAGGCCATTATATAGTGACAAAGAACATAAAGACAATACATGAATGACTGTAAGTGAACATTTTACCTTGGCTTTTAAACAAGACAAATTCTGAACCTGGGGCACAAATAAAGTGGTTTGTGGGAACATATGTGTCAACAGGAGAATTATCAACATTGATGTGGAAACAAAGCTGAGAAGTTTTGTATGCTAAGTCTGAGACAGATGGATATGAAAATCTCATTTCTATAATTCTTGAAAGAACTGGTACATATTCCTGGAAATTTTGGGGAGATCAGAATTTTAAAAGCTCATTAAAAGGTGAAGGGAAAGCATCACTATAGGATACAGAGTAAACAAAGCTTCCTACGTGTTTTAAAGTCCCCTCAAAGTATTAAGCATAATAAACTTGCAACCACAGAGCAACTAAAATAGCTTCCCTAGTATGTAAGATTTAAATTAAATTTTATAAGAAAACCAGCATTTTGCGGTATATGGTGAAGCATGTCTGACAAAATAACCAATATTTAGATAAAATAAAGGATTTAATTTGAACTTCATTAAGGATTTTAACACTTAAGAGTAGGGGAAAGAATCATCTCATAACTTTGGATTATGGAAGAGATAAGATAGACAGGGACCTGAATGAACAAAGAAACCATTGCAGCTGCTTCTGAAGGAAATCTGTTATGACTAAGTTTACCAACAAAGACCTTCAGTTTTACCATGAAGAAGGTGCTACAAGGTCAGTGCAGATAACAAAGGCGGTGAGAATGTATCTCTGGATGGCTTCAGGACACAGAAGTCCTACTCATAGAGATCTTCACATTTTTATGGTGCCACAACCCAAACTTCATTAATAATTTTACTCTTCACATAGATTTTTAATGTAAGATTTGCTACTGAAAATAGTAGATGACAAAATGAAAAGAGCTTATCTTAACAAGAGTGTGACAAGAAATAGAATGCATTTAATTATACCAAATGTAACATCACACAGTAGCTGTGAGAATTTGTCAGATGGAGGTCAGCAGATTATAAGATCTGAAGAATATAAGTTCAAGGATGACTGTAATGTGACCAATAGAAAGCAAAATGTGATCTCAGCACCTTAGCCCAAGCTGGATGAGGTATTTTCCAGTAGATTTAGAGGAATATTTATGTAAGTATATTAGACATTACTAAGACCCACCTGTGCTTTCTGTGTTTCTGATTGCCCATACACCTGAAGATGTATTCAGGTTATTCAGCAAAAGGGTAACTTTATGAGTCTGGATTAAACCTTTTACAGGCCAGACTTAAAAGATAAGAGTGCTTTAATTAGTCTCTGTAGATACACCAAGGGATTAAGTACAAGGAAGGCAGAAGTTAAGACTATTTTGACACAAAAGAAATGGTTGCAAACTGACTGGAAATTAGATGGTTTCTAGATAACCTAGCAACAGAACTGTACAAAGGTTTTCCCATAGGACTGGAGTAGGAAGAAATAGGACAAATACCTTTTCAAGGTAGTGTTTGATCACATTAAGGGAAGAATATCAGGGCAAGTAACAGGACCCCAAACTAGGGGCTCAGACCCTGTCTTTTTACATTTCTATATTGCTAAACAGTAAATGCCTTGGATAAAAAGTAGGCATTTTACATAAGATAGAACTGCATGAAATTGCTACATAAAAACAGGGTGTATGAGGAAAAGGACTTCTGATATTTAAGGCATCTTTTAATTCCTTGGGGCACACAGTACTGTGATGGGTTCATACTGGCTGAATGCCAGGTACCCTTCAAAGCTGCTCTATCATGCCCCTCCTCAGCTAGGTAGGAACATGGAACACCTCCTCCCCCTCCTTCTCCAATGACCTGGATGTCTGCAGGGCTGCTCCCCTCAAATATTCTTGCTCCTCTCTCCAGTTGTTGCTGCTATTGCCCAGATTTCCCCCCTTTCCTAGATATGTTATCCCAGAGGCACTACCAGCATTGCCAATGGGCTTGGCCTTGGTCAGTGGCAGGTCCATCTTGCAGCTGGCCAACATTGGCTCTCTTGTTCATGGGAGAAGCTTTTAGCAGGTTTTCAGAGGATCCAGGTCTGTCGCAGCCTTCCAGCACTACCAAAACCTTGCCATGCAAACCCAATAGAAGTACTCTCTGAAAAAGAGTGATTTCTGCAAGGTGATTCATTAATTCTCTGATAGACTTGCCAATGCTAAACTGGATTTCATTTAAGACCACTGGAAATGGAACTGGCATAATTTGTATTTTCATTACCTCATAAAATGAAGATTTTCAATTTACCCTTATGGAAGGGAATTTATATTCATAGAATGTAATGTCTGAAAGAAACTATATAATTAACTTGCTCTTTTCTATATAGCAGACCAGCACATGTCTCTTTGCACTACACTGAGTCCAAAAATCTAAAGCATAGGCTTCTCTTCAAAACCTTCATAAAACTAAGACATAGTTATTCCAAATAGAAATTAATCATGCTGCTACCTAGTTGTATCATTTTAGAAGGTGTTTTCAGTTTCCAGTTACATATTTATTTTCTGACTTTCCAAGCTGAATCTCCAATCTTAGTCCCAGGTTTTTTTAACCTATCTAAAGCTTAATATCCTCTTGTGACTAACAATTGTGTTCTTTGCACATTTAAGTTGCTTGTTGCACATGCAACATTTAAGTTGTTTCTCCAGTTCTCTCTAAGATCTGTTGGACATCTGATAGCTCTTGTAAAATCTTCACAAGCAGGTTGCTTATCTTACTTCTCTCCACCTTCTTGGAGCCACAGATACCACTGTGAGGCCGTCCACATTGCTCTGCTGAATCACCTTCATAAGCACTGCACACCTATTGCTCAACTATTCCAGCTATCCTTCAGACTAGAAGTATCTGCACTTTGCAAAGTAATCAGAATATTTCATTGAGAGTTAAATGTATTTGACAAGGTAGACAATCAGATTTGCAGCTTCTTCTGGCATGGACATTTTAACAGATAGTGTAAAACACATACATTTGCATAAGAAACATCCCTTTAGAAACTGCTTTAGCATTGTAGATAATTCTCCTTCTACTCAATATACAGAAGAAAGGTGTAACAGTCATCATTTACTGCTTTAGTCTACCGGAATATCTGGAGGGGTCCACTTTCAATACTTTCCTGAAAGTACTTGTCAGCTTTTTCTGCTAATGAAGATTTCAGACCAGAAGTTGTATATAGGTGATACGTATGTTAGGAAAATACCATCAATCATTACAGTTACCACCACATGACTCTCATTTCTAATCCACAGTGAAATTCAGTCACCTGTAACTTTCTAAAACTTTTTTTTCTTTACTTTCAAAGCAGAAGTACAGTTCAAATTTAGCCTTAAAACAAAAATTCTCCATTGTAGGGGTATTTATGTATTTTTCTTAAGTTGATAGGGCAAGTTCCTGAGACTTAGTTAATAAGAAGCTCAGAAAACACAGATTTGACATACACAATCTCATTAGACAAAAAGTGTAGCCGTAGTCAGCTACATTTTTCATCAATGAATGTCACAGAATCACAGAATCACAAAAGCATGAATGTTTGGATTGAAAGGGACCTCCATAGATATCTAGTCCATCCCTGCTGCTAGAGAAGGTTGCACAGAATCACAGATATTTCTAAATGTCAACATAGATGGAGACTCCACAACCTCTCTGGACAGCCTGCTCCAGTGCTCTGTCACCCTCACAGCAAAAAAAGGTTTTCCCCATATTCAGATGAAACTTCCTCTGTTTCCATTTGTGCCCACTGTCCCTTGTCCTGTCACTGGGCACCACTGAAAATAGTCTGACCCCACCCTATTGACACCCTCTCTTAAGTTATTTGTATGCATTGATAAGATCCTCTCTTAATCTTCTCCAGGTAGGTCAAACCCCATCTTGTGCTGGTAATTGGGGTTATTCGTCCTCAGGTGCAGTCCCCTACACTTGCCTTTGTTGAACTTCATTAGGTTTCTCTCCACCCAGTTCTCCAGCCCATCCAGGTCTTGCTGAATGGCAGCACAGCCTTCTAGTGTATCCACTACTCATCCTAGATTTTTATCTTCAGCAAATTTACTAAGTGTATGCTTCATCCCTTCATCCAGGTTGTTGATTAGTAAGTTGAAGAAGACTGTAGCCAGTACTGACCCCTGTGGAACACCACTAGCCAAAGACCTTCAGCTAGACCCTGTGCTGCTGATTATGACCCTCTGGGATCTGCCACTTAGTGAGCTCTCAGTCCATTTCACTGTCCTCTTATCTAACCCTCATTTCTTGAGCTTACCTATGAGGATGTTAGGGGAGACAGTGTCAAAAACCTTGCTTAAGTCAGAGTAAACAGCAACCACTGCTCTTCTCTCCTCTAGAAGGCTGTCAGATTGGTCCATGATTTCCTCTTGATTAATCCATGTTGACAACTCCTGGTAATCTTCTTTTCCTCCATGTACTTAGAGATGACATCCAGGATGAGCCATCGACGGTGGTGAGGCTTACTGGCCTGTAGATCCCTGGGTCCTCCTTCTTCCCCTTTCCGAAGACTGAAAAGACTCTGGCTTCCTCTAGTCCTCAATCAACTCTCCTGTTCTCCATGACCTTTCAAAGCTGATGGAGAGTGACTTATCAATAACATATGCCAGGTCCCTCAGCACTCGCGGATGTCAGATTTGCCTAAATTATCTCTAACTCTATTCTCCTCAACCAAGGGATGGTCTTCTTTTCTCCAGACTTTTTCTCTTGTCTGCAGGGTTTGGGTTTCATTGGATGTCTGTGCTGCATCTCAAAAGGAGCATGGCCAGCAGATCAAAGGAGCTGATTCTCCCCCTCTGTTCTTGTGAGACTTCACCTGGAGTAGTGTCCACCTCCAAAGTCCCCAGCACAGGAAAGACATTGGCCTGCTGGAGTGAGTCTGAAGAAGAGCCAAAAAGATGATCAGAGGGCTAGAACACCTCTCCTCTGAGGACAGGCTGGGAAAGATGGGATTGTTCATCCTGGAGAAGAGAAGACTCCTGGGAAACCACTCTGTGGCCTTTCAGTTCTTAAAGGAAGCCTTCAAGAAAGCTGGGGACAAACTTTTTATCAGGTCTTGTTATAATAGGGTGAGGAATAATGGTTTTAAACTAAAAGAAGTTTGATTTGGATTAAATGTAAGAAGGATGATTCTTACCATGAGGGTGGTGAAACACAGGAACTGATTGCCCAGAGAAGGTGGATGCCCCATCACTGGAAACATTCAAAGTCAGTTGGGCAGGGCTGTGAGCAACCTGAACTAGTGGAAGCTGTCCCTGCTCATTGCAGGGAGTTGGACAAGATGACCTTTATAGGTCCCTTCTAGCCCAAACTAATCTATGATTCCATGATTTCTGTGGACTGGTCTTAGCAGACTGAAACAAAAAAAGCATTCAGTAACTCCCCTTTTTTTGTATCCTTCATCACCAGGGTGCTCACCTCATTCAGCAGTGAACCCACATTTCCCCTAGTCTTGCTTTTGTTGCTACTGTACTTTTTGCTGTCCATGAAACCCCTTGCCAGACTGATTTCCAAACAGACCTTAGCCTTCCTCATCAATCCTTACATACTCTGACAATATTTCTATATTCATTCCAAGTGGTCTGTCCCTGATTCCACATCATGTGTATCTCCTGCTTGTGCTTGAGTATTGACAGCAGTTCCCTGTTCATCCATGCAGGTTTCTTGCTACTTTGCTCAATTTCTTGATCATTGAGATGCACCATTCTTGAGCTTGGAGGAAGTTATCTTTGAACATGAACCAGATTTCTTAGGCCCGTCCTCCTCCAGGGCTTTATCCCATGATACTCCATCAAGTAGATCCTGAAAGAGGCCATAGTCTGCTCTTCTGAAGTCCAGGATAGCAAGCTTGCTGCACTCTCTCCTCACCAACCTAAGGATCTTAGTCTCTACCATTTCATGGTCACTGCAGCCAAAGTTCTCCTCGACCTTCACATTTTCCACCAGCCCCTCCCTGTTGGTGAGGATAAGTCCCAGTATAGCACTTCTCCTCATTAGCTTTTCTATCACTTGGAAAAGGAAGTTATCATCAATGCATTCCAGGAACTGCCTGGATTGCTTATGCCTTGTTGTGTTGTCCCTCCAGAAGATACTGGTATGGTTAAAATTCTCCACAAGGATCAGGGTTTGTGAACACGAGGCTGCTCCTATCTCTCTGTTCCAGCCTGTAAAATCTCAGGAACAAGGTATCTAGAACCTAAATAACCTAAGTCTATATTTCAGATGGTATGAGTGCTTATTCCTATAAGGAAATAAAATATAACCTTAAAGGCAAAACATTTATTTCCAACCATTCAAAGCTGCTCACTGGAAATTTCCAAAGAATTCACTTACCTTGGACCTGTGTTCTTGCTGATCTTCAAAATGGCAACTTCAGTCCAATCCAAAAAAACACAGATGATATATCTGTCACTGGTGCTAGTACTATGCCCTTCCTACTGCTCACCAGTAGCAAAGGAGAAGGTGATGCTACTCCATCAGATTGTAACTTTTTATGTGTTGGGGTTTTTTTGGTTTTTTGGTTGGTTGATTGTTTTTAATGAAGGTTGGCAAAGCCTATTCAAGGAGTTTGACTGTCAGAATAGTTGTTGAGCAAAGTGCAACACCTGAGAAATGGCACTGAAACAATAAACCTGCCACAAAGACAAGGGTTGGAGTAAACATCTGAAAATCTGCTTAAAGGGTTTGATAAAAGGTGTAGGGAAGGAAGGAGAGAAAGGAAAAAGAAGGAGGCAGCAGCATCTCCAGCCAGATGCAGGATTACAGAAAGCAGGAGTACAAAGAGAAAAGGAAGTGAAGGCTACTGCAGGGTGCCACGGATCTCTGCAAACCTCTACGTATCAGATCAGCATAGACATTTTTGTTTCAATGTGACTCATTCAACTACATAGTAAGTAAAATGTAAGGAACTGGATAACAGTTCACAATTCACCACCAGAAGAGCAACACAGGCAGCAGTAGCCAGCACTACTAGAAAAGATGGAGAAAGTAATATCACATCTGCTTCTAATACAGAAATATCCTGTGTTTTATAGAACATGTGCAACACTGAATGTATGTTTGCCAACTGGCATGTGAAATACAAGGCCATAAACAGTAATGTCTTCCCAGATATTTGAAAGTGTGTATGTGTATGTGTCGTGGTTTTGCTCTGGGTCAATTTGTTTTCACATTTTCTACACAATTATTATTAGCTGAGAGAAGGTTTATGCAGACAAAAGAGGTAAGATTTGGGGAAAATAGTAAACATTTATTATTAGCAAAATAAAAATTATTAAAAAACTATATTTACAATAATTTTATTTAGGTAAAAGTGTTATGTATTTACAGAAAAAATTCTCCCCTTTTTATACCAGTCCAAGGAGGAGAAGCAGTTTCATTGTCCATTCTCCATTCTCAGAGTTTCAGCTTTTCCTTTCCAGTAACTCTGCAGTATTTTCATCGCAGTTGGAACTTTTTCATCTCTCTTTTTGTTCTGTGCCAGCCTCCAGGGCTGGGTCTACTCCCCTCCTGGGCTAAGACCGAAGGTTGGGGGTTATCCAGGTTCTGAAGGATTTTCTTTTCATAGGTTTGCAAGGGGACACTTGTTTATTATGGATTTTTTTCCGCAGGGTTACAGGGGATAATGGTTTAAGAGTTTACCCCTATTTCCCTGTGGAGGTCCCTCCCCATGGGAGAAACAGTCTTTGACAGACTTCTCCGGCATGAGTCTAGTATGGATCCCATGCATGGATCCCAACATCCCACCTGGGCCATCTCACTCCAGTATGAGGTTTGGTCACAAATCTTCACAGCATGGATCCCACACACAGATCCCAGTATCTCACCTGAGCCGTCTCGATTCAGCGTGAGTTTCATCCCCTTCCGGGTCATATTTAGAGTCACAAATTTTCGACAAGTCTCTGCCTTATTTTCAGTCCTTTTCGTAAAGTCTCAATTCTCTGGTACATTCACAAGCTCCTCTGTGAGCCGCATGGGGGTCTCCTCACCCCAACAAACTTTCACAGGTAGCAGGGATTTATTTTTCAGTCTTTTCCCTGCTGAAGGGAGTGAAAGGGGGAAGAAGTAGCTCTCCCCCTTCGAAACTTTCTTCTCTCTCCTCTGGTTGCCAGTCTTGACCTTGGAAGTCCTTTATCTCTTCGCTGGAATTTTTCTACAGCAGTTTCTGTCCAAGCAGTTTGTCTTTTAAACCTTTTTTTCTTCACTCTACTACAGAAGAGAAGGGGGGTTTCAGTATTACACCTGCCCTCCACCCCCAGCCCAAGCCAGGGGAGGAGAGGGCCTTGGCCCTGCCTTGGGCCCGCTATTCTTCTACTTGGCTGCTGCCCCTAATTTCAACTGTGACACCCCCTTCTCTTCCGTTTTCTTACAGATGTAATTAGCAAAGGCATCACTGAGCTTTTTGATTGGCTTTTTGTTCAGAAATCACCTGGACAAAACCATCCTCAGCCCCAGGGATGGGCTAGTGGGCAAAACCACAACAGTATGATAACAACATTATAATATTCATGCTGAATAACATCTAGAAATGTAATGCCATAAACCCTTGAGGGTGGCCTTAAACTTTTAAATAGAGTGGATAACAGCTGAATCTTCTAGAATAACTTCTGCGCAGATGCAAGAGAAGTGTGTATCAGAAGGCAACTATATTATAAAGTCTCTTCTGTCCTGATGTAACCTACCAGTTAAACTATTAAAACCATCTATGAGGTGCAGTTTTAATCAACCAAGTGTAAGTGTTCTATAATTACAATTAAAACATTACATTTCAAGTTATTCTTGTAGAATATCAAGTAGTACAGGATCATAATCCATTGCAAAGAACAGTAGCATTTTAAAATTAATTTTCAGATTTATTTTCCCTCACCTGATGACACTAACAATATTTAGTTGCCTGAATTAAGATCCTCTTTCCATATACAAATTTACTTTTTAAAAATAGAATGAGCAAGCTGATTCAAGATGACAAAAAATGCCAGAAAACAGAACACTTTCAGTTATTGAGTTCAAGGTTTAAGTCACTCAAATTGTCAGAGCTAGAGCCAAAAACAAAGAAATCCACAAAACCTAATACTGTGACAAAATTAGGAAAAACTGGGCAGATTGTAGACTATTGTCAACAATAAAACTGTTTTCTTCTTAGTGCTTTAAAAGAAAAAATCTTAAAATTGAAAGAAGGAAAGCAGTAGTCAGCAGCAGAAGTCAAATTTACATGCGTGGAAAATTAAGAGATGAATATTGGAGTAGTTCGAATACACTAATATATTATTTACTTTGGCTTGTGCCAGAAATGAAAGGTCTTCCAAAAAGGTGAAAAGACATTTCTCCCTGCAGCCTAGCATGGAAAGGCATCAAATACTGTGATTAACTTTTACTAAGACTTGAGTTTCATATGATCAGTAATGCTTGTATTATTGCAAATTGAATAAAAATATTAGCTTGCTTTCCAGAGAATCATTAGGAGATACATATCATTTGTCCTACAGGATGCTGACTCATGAAACCTTAAGCAGTGAGGTTTGTCAGGTCTTCTACTTTGAGCTGGATGTTGCCTGTGATACTAACACATCTGGCAACAGAAGATGGATTTTGGAAGGCTAAGGGTTCTCTTGAAAGGGTCAGAGAATATGGATTGTTCAATCTGGAAGAGAGAAGGCTTCGGAGAGTGACCTAATTGAGGCCTTGCAGTATCTGAAGAAAGCCCACAAGAAAGATGGAGAGAAACTTTTTTCAAGGGCTTGTAGTAATAGGATGAAGGGGAATGGTTTTAAAATGAGAGTAGGTTTAGATTAGATATTAGGAAGAAATTCTTTACTGTGAGGGTGTTGAGGCACTGGAACAGGTTTTCTGGAGAAGTTGTGAATGTCCCATCTTTGGAAGTGTTCAAGGCCAGGTTGGATGGAGCTTTAAGCAAGCTGGACTAGTGGAAGGTGTCCCTGCCCATGGTAGGAGGGTTGGAACTAGGTGATCTTTTAAGGACTCTTCCAAGTCATTTTATGATTCTATGATTTTTGCAATTTGACAGGCTGCAAGAAAACAAGCCCTTAGCCCCAAAATCCAACTTGTTGTATTGCCTTAAGCACCTATTTATTTGTTTATTTGTTTGCTTTTGTGAATATCCAAACAACTTTCTGCTTGATCCTCTCAGCATAACACTACATAGGCCATTATCTACAGTTAATGGACTGGCCAAAAGATGAGGAGATAAACAGGCTCATCATAGACTATAAGTTCATATTGCCTGTGCCAAATGCAAACACAAACACATACCTTAGAACACAAGTCCTCACAGGAAAGGTTAGGACTTAAAGCTCAAAGGTCCATCCCTGTTTCTCATTTGCATATATAATTGCCTTAATTGGTTATCCATCCTTAAGTATAATGTTTATTTTGCTTAGCATGTTTATGGATTTGTTGTTGAAGAAATAATGAGATCAAGAAGCTCTTCTTCGAAGATGAAATCATGCCTTCTTTCAACATAAAATGCATACCATATCTGTGGTATATTCAATCAATATAAATCACCTAGAAGCAGGAAGAAGGAAAAAAATAAAAATTTTTATCTGAAAAATTATCATAAAACATCATTTGGGCTGTAGCCCGTCTGACATAAAGACTCCTCCTTACATTTGTGGCTTTCTTGGCATAAAGAGTTTCTGTTGTTGTTACTAATCAAGGATGACCTTCAAAGAGACAGCTGCTGATATATCCAGTCATGATACCTTTACATCAACTATACACAGCTTTGCTAATTTAAGATTTATACAGTATTTGTAAAAGCCTTTAATCTGGTCCTTATCATCCCCTTTATACACTACCATTGTATTTGACTTTACTTGATTCACCACTCTTCTACATTTAGAAACTGTGTTCTTGTCTGAATAAATAAGACCACTAAGAGCATCTATTAAGTACTGGTATCCCCAGGGTCTGAAGCACTTTTTTTCCCCCTTCCATTTTTTGCCTGGTGAATCTCAGTTATAAAGCATAGAGCAGACAGGAGAAGGGTTGCCTTAGTAACGAGGCAGACCCAATCAGCTGCACAGGCTCCCTTGAGACAATCTAATTTGTGCAGCAGAAAGGGGCTAGGACAGGTGGCTAAATTAATGTGCCAGACAGCTTAAAATATTACACACACACACGCACATGAATGCATACACAAAATCTCTCCATGTACTTATATATGAATGCAATTATCTTCACCGTTTTGCAAAATAAACAGCATCTGGGTAACTTAGCCTGCAAAACCCCCAGAGCAGCGGAGATGCAGGAATAGCGGAAGAGGGGGCGCAGGGTGGGAGGGAGCAGCTCTCCTTCCCTGCAGTCCTGCCGGATCTGCAGCCACTCCGGGGCGGGGGGGAAGGACTCCTCCCAGCAAGCACAGGCTGGAACAGGGGTGTGATGTGTGCTCTCCCGCCTTTACTGGGGCTTATGAGCTGCCTCCTGCTGATAGCGTGATCTGTTGTGCTGCTCTCCTGATTCCACACAGTGCTGGAGCTCTCTCTTGCTGACGCTTTCTGCACCACTTCATAAGGCTTTCTCTCTCCACGCCTTCGCCTCTGATTTAAAGTGAACTTCCACCTTTTCTCCACAGTTTTTTTGTAAATACAGCGGATTTGGAAATGTTTCATATTCTCCTCAGTCCCTGCTGTATGAGGATTCAGCCACAGCACAAAAATTTGGATGAGTTTGGAGGCAGATCACACACCAGCTTCTAGCTCTTACAAACACAATCTCAAATAATTTCTTTTTGCAGCATCTCCAGGTTGGCTTAGCCAAGCACAGAGAACAACAGGAATTCAGAGCCTAGTCTTTGACATCTGCAGTACACATGAAAGTGTGACATGCACAGAAGTGCAACAGACTGTGCTACAGAAACACTCTGTATTATTACAGTGAAGGATCACTCTTAATTTCTTTATAAGGGGACTAATATATTCCCATATAGCCAGTTATGAGACACCTAACGAAAATTACTAATAGAGATACAGTTAGTGTATTGTTTCTCTACTATAACCCCTCAGCCAGAAATGCTGTGGGAACTGTCCTCTCACACCAAACATACGTATATCCCAACATGACATTAAAAGCTCAGTACAGTCAGGGTTTCTCTCCTCCTTTTTTTCTACATCTTAAGCAGATGAAATTTATTGGTGGCACATAACAGAACATTTTAATCCCAGGCTATGTGACTCCTTTACACAGCGAGGCACTTCTCATCCACCTACATCAGGCTAAAAGTGAAGAGTTCTGAATACTGAGATCAAACTAAGGAAAACTGAGGCATGAGAAAAAATGTTCAAACCCTGTGGGGAAAAAAATCAGAGTGAAAATACTGACATACAAGCCATAACAGATAAAGCTGTAAAAGGCTTGAAAGTGTCATGGTATTTGTTTTTCTTTTCCTGAATATGTTTGGTGTCAAGAGTGTGTGCCTTACAAGATTACTGATATATTATTTTCCCCCCATGATTTACAACAACTATAAGAATAGCTGTTTATGCTGCACTGACAAGCTATCTCAGTGAGGTGTGAAGTGTTACATAAGGTTTGGCTAGAAATCAGAGAGCAGAATTGTGTGACAGTCTTGTAATGAAACTAAAACCCCAAGTGAAACTAGGACCAATTTTTGCTGTTTTTTCCAGGATTTACCAAAGTAAACATATTGCGTGAATCTGGGTCTAAAGGATGCGTCCAGGAACATAGAGGAAGTAAATACTGGAGGAAGGAACTTTAAAAGGGTCTCCTGTGGCTCAGATTATTGCCCTTATTGCTGCCTCCGACGTGTTGCTGATACACATAGTTTGTACTTATTATCCTTTTTCACTGTTAACAGTACAAAAACATGGAGAACTTTCCTGCTAGGATTATTAGTCAGCTTGCTCAGGTAGGAAGTGGAAGTTCTTACAAAGTACACATTGTAGGAGTTACTTCTCACTACGGTTTTTGGAAAAGGTGTTAATGAGGTGCTCCATTATATTTCAAAGACTGGCTAATTAAGTATTTTGCTGGCAATGCTGGGCAAAATCTGAGACTTCAGTGACACAAAAAGTGGTTTCCAAAGCTGTCATCTGATACATGATATCTGATTAGGCAAAGTCTTTTTAAAATAAATGGCAGGTGCCCATCAAAAATCCAATTTTCAGAGCACATCACAATGCAACATCAACTGTGTAAGAAAATAATCAGTATAAGTTGAAGACAAGAAAAAAGTCTGGTAGCTAATGAAAATCATGGTATACTTGTCAACGATGCATTTACACAGAACACTTTAGTATCAATTAATTTTAAATATGTATATTTAAAATATGTATACCCACACCCCTCAAGACCTGTGACTACACTACCAAACCTCACCAAAAAACTCAATGTGATCAGACTACACTTAAAGGCATCAAAAGAAAGCTAGAAGGTCCTTTTAAATATCTTGGCCTGACTTAGAATATTTTGTCCACAGATTTGTTGGACAAGTTGGGTTTTATTCAGTAGTGTCCCATCCGTTACTAACTTTTAGAACATCAGCATATGTGAGTGGCATTACGGAGAGCTGCTGCTCTATTTTCAAATTATTATCTGTCAATTAACAACCTGCATCACACTATATTCATACAAAGACCAGAAATGCAACTATTTAAATTATAAAGATTTCTCTGTGAAGGAGGAACACCCAAGTAAACAGAGCCTCAGGAGAGATTTTTGTCACCTAACCCAGACATTTAAATGTGAGCTCACCACTAACTCTACTCTTATGTAGTCAGGACAGAAAAGGAGAACTTATCAGGCATAACTCATTTCATTTAAAGGTAGATTGATGAAGTTTAGATGAAACAATAACAAGTGCTACAAATACTCTCTTTTTTTCCATTGATTGGAAAAAAAAATATCAGTTAATTCTTCAGAGGGATACAGTCACTGTGTAAATACTTCATATTTGTTGAGACCAAATTCCATCTCCTATGTCCCTGTTTGATTTCTCAGGGAAGAGGATCTTAGGATCTCCCTTGCCTAAATGGTTTCTAGCTGGCACTAGATTAACATGAGCTTCAGAGATGCTTCCCTCCCCCATCCTGCTTCTGACATCTGAGCAGAATTTGATCAAGCATAACTATAAATGCATGCTATGCAAGAAGGGGAGGAAGTAGAAAACACTTCTGAGTAAAAACAAAACACATTAGTTTTCTGATGAGTGTCTCTGTGATTTTATTGTTTTCTGTAAGCCTATTCAGAGATCAGACTACTAACACTGTCAAGACACGCTTAGTTGCCTGAATTTGTGCAGTGATAGGGAAAAATAAGAACTACTCGATCGGAAAACAGAAGTCTGGAGTATTATATGAGCAGTACCTTTCCACCATTGTGAAGAAAATCGCCACCATAAACAAACACATTATGGTCATTTCTGTCTGTTCTCACAGTGCTGATTTAGAGCCCCCAACTGAGAAGGCAGCTGTGAAGAGTAAGTAACTGGTGAGCACGGCAGGAGTCCTCTCCTCTAATGCTGCTCAAAGAAATTAATGCTTTCTTTCTGTTGTCCTTATCACTGCCAGTTATGTGTGTTTTTTCCTTGGTAAGTGCAACAAAGACTGGTCTCATTTGGCCTTACAGAAGTGAAAGCCAAGATCTCCTTTTTTTCATTTGTTTGCAGCTGATATTTAGGATGAGACAGTAGCTAGATTTTAGCCACCATATCTTCCAAAGAAGCTTTATGAGGTCTTGCACTGGCAAGTGTGGGCAATGGAACTGAAAAGCATCATTTATTGCATTCCTGCTGGTACTAATCACTATATTAAGGTTGCAATACATTTCCATGCTAGATCTATGTTTCTGAATGACCAGATTCTGGGAACATGACTATTAAGGAAATGCAATTTTCAGTACACAACTTAATCTCTGATTCACACAAAATAATTTGTATAATTAAAATGCTAGCATAAAGATTCTTCAAGAACATTTGACTAGTTAGCAGATAAGTACAAAATGGAACTGTATTTTTTAAACCAGGTTCTTACTTAGTCCTGTTATGAAATCAGTAACTGTGGGAAGCACTCAAATTAGAAATCAGAATGATGTGATCAAATGAAATTTTCACTGCTTATGATTTACAGGTAGGTAGAAATAAGTATGGTATGAGAGTAGTAGTGCTGATATGTAAATAATTCTCCCTGAGATTATATGCTTTATTAAGCTTGAAAAATAAACATAAGAGAATAGAGGTAATTAAACTGCCCCCTTAAAATAATAGCAGACCCAAACTAGTATGTTTCCCTTTAGCCAAGTAAACTGACCAAAATATGCAAAAGATCCAGAAAAAGAGTAAGGTCCCAATAGTTCTATTCTATACTAGGGTAAGTGAGAAGAAAAGGGAGACGACAAATGGGTACAAAACCAAGGAATGGGGAGGATCATAAATCCTTAGAGTACAAGCTATCACTGAATGCAGTGATAAAATCATATTTTATTAATGCTAAAGTTCCCACAAAGGAAAAACACCCTAATGAAGAGATTATCACTGTTTAGAGATCCACACCAGGCCAACCCAGCACTTTGTAGTTGCTCCCCTGACACATTCAAATAAGATCACTCTTGAGTCAGAAGTCTTCTGCAGTTAACATTTTTTTCTCCAAAATGTAATTTTTTGGTTGGTTATCATCAAAGCTTGGTCTGTAAGCCCCTACTCTGTACCCTAACTTCAACTATGTCAGATCTTACTGTGCACCCTTGTATTGAGTACTCAGACAAACTACTGACTTAAAACTGTCAATACTGACTAATGGTAGTCTTAATAAAAAAACTACATGTTTATGTGGGAGTAGACCCCAGTAGGGATAGGATTGCCAGCCACAGGGATGTGTAATCAGCAATGTCTTCCCCTTTCCTCCTCAAAATGTAAATTTAGATCCCTTCTAATCTCCTCCATCCATATTAGTATAGTAAAAGGTGGGAATAAAAACCTATTCAGTTTCTGCACTCTGAAAACATTGCCGCTTCTTTCTGGCAAAGGAACACTGAGTCTAATCCAAAATGCTGAAATCAGATTTCTGCTTCTTTCCTGATAAAGGCGTCTCTTCCACAAGGTAGAAAATTCCACCATTTCTGATAACATGATGTCCCAGTTAAAACAATTATTCCCTTTTCTTTTTCTTATTTTATTTCATCCACACCTGAGCCAGACGCTCTTTCTACTCTGATGTTTACTAAATAGAAATGAATCGTAGACAGTTTCTATTTTTACTTGCTGTGTAGGACAGATTGACTTTATGTCTTTTGAAAGATGCTAGAAGCATTTGTACAAGAAGACACTATAATTCTATTTGCCATCAAACACTTACTGCAGTCCTGCTCAAACACAAAATACTCAAATATCAGAGTATAGAGATCACTAAAGGATGGCAAAATTGGTGGAGCAGGCAATATACAAAACAGAAGGTTTTTTCCTGGGAAATGAAAATCTATACTCACACAGTGCATACAGCTAGCAGAAAGAGAAAGAACAGGTAGAAGGCACAGAGAAAGACTTCTGGCCAAAGTGGTAATGGCAGAGTCAAGTATATGTGCATTAGTAATCAGCAATTCTGTAGCAGGACAGGTGGTGTAATTCAATGTGTTATGAACAAAAACATGAAGTCTTAAGGTCATTGTATAGTGAATGCATTTGTTTCCGTATAATTGTGATTTAAAAGATTTTACATCTTTTGTGCCCTGAAAATGTCTCTTAAAATAATTAGATAGGACAGCACTGGACGAGATAATTACTCCAGTCACTGGTTGCAAGATTTGATTGATGCTGTGAGCCTGACAAATGACAAATGTGTCACAAGCCATAATTTTGAAAGTTGGTGGGTATATTTTTATGTATCCTTAATGTTCTTTACAGAGGCATCATCACTGCTCAATACCACAAAAGAGTTCTTGCTTAAATTTACCTGTTGTTCAATCTTACTACAGCTTTGGAGAGTAACCAGATTTGAAAAATGTGCTTCAAATTAGGTACACTGAGAAATACCAGACTTCACAACCCACTAAGTTTATGCAGCCAAAATGGAAGTAGGATGGAGTCTTGGAGTTTGAACTTCAGCCTTACCAGTCTTGGGTTTGAGCACGAAAAGTAGTGTCATTTAGCTATTGATCCTTCCCAAAATGCTGAACTGGGAACATATACCTTCAATACAGAGAAGGTGAAATTGTATCTTCAAATCTGATGTTAACCTGAACTGATTATTCTCCAGAACAGAGAAGATTATGTTATTATGTCCAATATACAAATTTCCTTTACATTTAATAAGACCTGTTAGATTAAGAAAGGGTGTTACACAATGATTACATTAGTATTTCTTATGTGGGCATTATATCTGATCTTCCCAGAGGACTCAATTACAGAAAAAAAAAAAGATTAATTTTTATGAAACACTAAATATAGCTCTAGCTGTCTGGATGGCCTATGATTTTTTTTTTTTTTTAAGAAAAAGGTGATAATTAAAAAATAAAATAAAAGCCTATTCACAGAACAGTGATGGAAGGAATGAGTTAGACGAACAGCACTTGATAAAAAGGATAGCTTGTATTCTTCTCAAGTCCCAGGTTCACCAAGCACCTTACAAAATGACAAAAAAATTAATAAAGAGAGGAAATGATTTGTACACACAGAAGTGACAAATCATTTTACCAAAATAGAGGAGGCTTTCCTGACTATTTTGTGGAAATGTTCTGCAACATCAACACTATAAATAGCTGCTGACAAAGTCCACAAACAGAATCTGAGCATCAAATCTGTGATTTTCACTTTTGTAAGGACTTTGACTACTGTTTCCCACAGGATTCTCTTGGAGGAACTGACTTACTGTCACTGGGATAGCTGTACTGTTCACTGGGTAAAAACCTGTCTGGATAGTTGGGCCAAGAGAGTGATGGTGAATGGAATATCATCAGCAATAGTGTGGCCAGCAGGAGCAGGGTAGTGATTGTCCTCCAGTACTCCACTCTGGTGAGGCCACACCTCGAATCCTCTGATCAGTTTTGGGCCCCTCACTGCAAAAAGGGGTGCTGGAGTTTGTCCAAAGAAGGAATATGAAGCTGGTGAAGGGTCTAGAGAACAAGTCTCTCAAGGAGCAACAGCTTTTGTCCCTGGCCCTGTCTGCCTCAGACTCACCCCAATATCCTTAGATACAAACACTTTCTGAAATTTGCAAAGCAGAACTCAGTTGGGTGCCACATGAAGTTTTGCTTACCATGGGGCACAGTTTATAATGATAGGGAAAAGGGAGAGACTAAGGTGCATGAGATTTAAGATTTCAGTGATCAGAGGCAGAAGCTGGCCAGCAAAGGGAAATATGCATGTCAGTGCAGAGCTAAAACATGTGGACAATTAGAAGTACAGTCATAGAGTTGGGCTGTGTGAGTTAGACACTGTAGTTGCGTAGTCAGTGTCATGGAGGGAAGAAGAGAGATTCCCACCTTTGGTTATCCCTAGCAACACCAGTATGACCAGAGGA
Source organism: Myiozetetes cayanensis (assembly GCF_022539395.1). Lineage (NCBI taxonomy): Eukaryota > Metazoa > Chordata > Aves > Passeriformes > Tyrannidae > Myiozetetes > Myiozetetes cayanensis. The sequence goes on along the minus strand of NW_026086604.1, from coordinate 74,640,539 downwards.
GAAAACCTCTGTAGAAAAACATGGATGTCAAGAAAAGATATAATATTAATTGAAAACCAGAAGCTAATCTCTATCTCTGGAACAGGGAACATAATGGTTGTGGACTGGTAGTTTGAAAGCAGTAGGAAAATATTGTAGCCCTCAGAAACTGGAGTGAAGAAGTTATAATTAGTATTCACAAAGGTTCCCAGCTAACACTCTGAGTCCTCATATTCAAAGATTCAAAGATGGGTGATGGCTGGTCTGAACAAAGGAAAACTGTGCTGGGAAATCTCAAAAGGATATAAAACAGCTTCTCAGTTCATCATGTAATTTCTCCCATCCAACTGATGGCAATGTTTTGACAATAATTGCATGTCTGTTTGACAACCATACACTGCCGGTCTTTTTAATGGACCTCTGTGTTTTCAAAATATCTCTAAATGACACAGTTTTTAATGAGCTACACAGCTGCAAGCTGGTTACTAATTTACAATAGAAACAGTGCTGTCACACTCTTCTTTCCTCTTGGTACTACTGTAAGTCAAGCTTGAGGTAAGCACTTAAAAATAATGATCATTACAAAATGTTTTCAACTGATATCTGGGTGTTTTGTCCCATCAAATCCTGACTTCTACTTATTTTCAATTTTGGTAAACAAGCAGAATTGCAGTTATGAATTAGGATTTTACTTTTCTTTTTACTTGTATTTTTTTACTTTTCAGATCTGAAGTGTACATTTACAGATAGCATAAAAAATGTGCATGAGTCCAATGTTATTAAAGAGAAATATTTTTTTGTATTAAAGATATTACCATAAAAGACACGGTTGTCTAATTCTTCTTTATTTTGATATTTGCAGATGCACAACAATTTGATAAAAAACATGCAAACCCTAAATGCTGTTTGTATTCAGATTATTCATAAGATCAAAATGTTCTAATTATCTCAGTCATGTTAAAACCTTACTCAAGGACAAGAGGCTGTAAAATATTACTGCCCTTTAAGAACTTTAGGAAACCAGGGGACAGAAAACATTTGTAAGCCTTCTTCAACCATTTTGAAGAGGAAGGATGACATACTCTATCAAAGCACACACCCCCAGGAATTCTGACCCTCGGACTGTTGCCTCTTTTTAATTTATGAAATAAAAAACAAACAAACAAAAAACCTCCAAAATTCCTTCTAGAAACAGCTTTCTTTCAGTACATTGCTAAAAATTAGTCTTCAATATGAAAAGCTTATGGCATGCACTACAACAAAAATTAAAATCTAGCTCTTGATGCACAACAGTAACAATTTTAATTTTCATTACACGCAGAACTCTAGAAGTCCCAGTACAGTTTTTCATGAAGTTGTATTTTAAGAAACATAAAAAATAAAAATAGTTCTGCTAACACTCCAACTAATAAACACTTCACCAGCCATAGGAGAATGAATACCATATAACCAATTTTCCTAAATCTGGCAGTTTCAGCTATGATGTATTCCAGTCTATTAAGCATTCTGAAGGTGGTTGGTATCTGCCAGCAAGATTATCCTTGATCTAATGGCAATTGCAAACTTCTCTAAAACTAAATGTCATGTTGACTAACTGGGAGAAGTAACTAAGCCTTCTTTATAAAAGAGAGCTGGAACAAAAGAATCCATTGTTCAGTCACTGGACCACATGGGAAGGCCTAAAAATATGGTAATTAACCCAGAGATAATAGAGATTTCATTGGTTCATAGATTGATTGAGATGAATTTTGGAGCCTGACAAAACTAGAAAATTTATCTCTTCTTCATCTATAAACTGATTTGGATTAAATGTTTACCTCTTCTCCTCACAGCCCCAGTCCATCTCCACACACTCTGAGTTTATTGCCCTCTATTTTCCTGTATAAATATTTTTCTGAATGCTCTTTAGCCCAGATTCATTCCACTGAGGTGGATTAAGGAGACATCAAACCAAATGTCTGGATAATGATTTCGTGAACAGTAAAGGGTAATAATTCTTTAATCCAGGTTGCAGCGGGCAAGTAAGCTTGACTTCATGCAAGTATTGATGGAAAACCAGAGAGTTACCAGTAGCTGGAGTAAGTATAGGCAGAGAACCTGAGATCCTGGACAGACTGAAAAATAAGTTTGGACTTCTTACTAAGGAAACTGTTCAAGACAGCCAAAACTGTAATTATTCCCTATGAAAACATAAATTAAATTTATTTGGCCACCATCCTCAACTTTCCTTAAGAAGTCAACTTATCAAGATCTTCCCTGGTTTCCCTTAATTGTTTAATTCCTCAGAAGAAACAAGGTTAAGCTTCAGCTAGATAAGCTCTCATTTTATTCTTGAGTATTACATTTTGACCTGTTGAAGTACATAATTTACATTCTCTATGTGGGCTCACCTTTAAAAAAACCTTAAAAAATAACTGTACTTAAATATTTGGTAGGACATTTGCCTAATGGTTTCCAAAACAACTGTACTTAAAAATATTCTGCAAGCTTTTACTGATAAGACAGAGATTAAGCACCTCCATCTCATTTTACTTTGAATTATAGCCATCTCTAAAGTAAACATAGCAAATATTAGCAACACACAATGGTTTGGAGCAGGAACTGAATTGCAAAAGGAAGCACAATGGTAGAAATGTTCCTAAAACATATATCCTTTTTGTAATCTTTTGAGGATATTTGACACTGCCAGCTTTCAAATCAATAGAAGGGGAAAGGAAAGCAAGTAGCTCAAAAAAGACACTTAAACAATATGGATTTCAAAGTTCACCTTATAGAAGTAGGCCTATACATTTTCTGCCTACAAAAAAAAGGGACTACAAAAAAGAAACAACAAGAATATCAAAAAGGTTGAAGAAAAATCTGATTAATGTACAAAGAGAAATTAGTGTAAACTCGAGAAATTAATGACTATTTGTTACACGTCATTGATCCACTTTTGCAAATTTTAAGCATCAAGAAAAACCTCAAGTTGTGTAATCCTTTAAAAAGTACTTGAAGATTCTGGAATTTACTTGTCACTAAAGTTGAGTGTTAAAGAGCTGAGAATTTACATACTCATTTTTTTCTTATTGATAGTTAGGCTGAACATTGTTTCAAAGTTGATAAAATAAAACCTGTTTCAACAGAAGAGGAATTTTATGTGTATGTGGTACACATTTGGAAAACACATTTCACAGTTTCATTAGCCTCTCTTTTTCTTCAAGGAATGTTAAATTCCAAAATGAAGGCTTAGTACTCTCTGAAACAATGGTGTGGATTTATTCTTGTCAACATTTTTAGCATGTATTTCCTCACAGAAATATTGCTTCCTAGTAATTTGAACAGAGAATTTTTAGCTTAGCAACAGCCTTTTATGAAATGCCTTGTAATACCAGAGATTACAGCACAGGCATTCAGATAAATATAAAAGGAAATTCCTTTTAGTTAAACTGATACCACAGTTTTAGCAATCATGCCTTCTCATTTGCCTCTGGGGCTTGCCTGTTCCAGTCTAAGGATCTCTGTATTCCTATTTTAGTTTTAATTCTTCTACTTAAAATTATTGTGTGTCCTTTGAGCCTAAGAATATGGTAGCTTTTTATCCCAAATGTGACTATCTCATCAGAGGCTGGAGTGATTTATGAAAGGCCAGATCTCTTTCTTTCACTGAGGTCAATGTCAGGAATCTGACTGACCTGAATAGAAAGTCAGTAGGAAAATGTCATAGAATTGGAAGTCCAAATGGGTTATTTTCAAGCAGCCAGCCTCATCTAGCCAAATTTTATTTCACCAACAACTCTTGTATAAAATGCGCAGACATATGGAGATAGGTAGAAAATACTTTAAAACAATAATATTACAGTGGTCAGTTAAAAGATAGGTACAACTTTTAAATGTCACATTTGTTAAAAGTGTTTGTTAATTCAATTCATTGCTACAAAGCCCATAAGTTCATCAATTTCAGCAACTTCCAGGGTTTTTATTTTGTTTTGCCCTTTAGTGGTTTATTTGATTTTGTCCAAGACTTTACAAGGTTGATAGGAGGTTTGGTGCATTGTTTTTTAATTTCAATTAGTCCATGTTGTAAACAATGTTTTTTTCTAAAGTCTTATTCACAGCTGCCTAGGAAACAGCTGCTTCTGAAAAATAGAGAGAAAGAGAAAAAAACCTTGATAACAAATGCCAGGAGCAAATAAAAATCTAATTTCAAAACAGTTTAAAAAAAAAGAAAAAAAAAAAAAAAAACCACACACACACACATAAAACCCCAAAAAACAAACAAACAAAAAAAGCAAAAAAAACCACCACAAACAACCCACAACATATTTTTGCATTCTCCAAAAAAAATTCAAAATTTTTGTTTTATTTCTAATATAACACTTTCAACAAAAGCAATCAGACCCAGCCAGCACGGGTTTAGGAGGGGCAGGTCCTGTCAGACCAACCCAATCTCATTTTATGGGATGGTGGTGGATGAGGGGAAGGCTGTGGATGTGGTCTATCTGGACTTCAGCAAAGCCTTTGACACTGTCTCCCATAATATACTCCTGGAAAATCTGCAGCTCATGGCTTGGACGGGGGCACTCTGTGCTGGGTTAAGAACTGGCTGGAGGGCCGGGCCCAGAGAGTGCTGGTGAACGGGGCTGCCTCCAGCTGGCGGCCGGTCACCAGTGGTGTCCCCCAGGGATCAGTGCTGGGCCCAGTCCTGTTTAACATCTTTATCAGTGATTTAGATGAGGGGATTGAGCCCATCATTAGCAAATTTGCAGATGACACCAAGTTGGGAGGGAGTGTCAACCTACCAGAAGGCAGGAGGGCTCTGCAGAGGGACCTGGGTAAGCTGGAGAGTAGGGCCGATTCCAACAGGATGAAGTTCAACAAGGCCAAGTGCCGGGTCCTGCACTTTGGCCACAACAACCCCTGCAGCGCTACAGGCTGGGCACAGAGTGGCTGGAGAGCAGCCAGGCAGAAAGGGACCTGGGGCTGCTGATCAACGGGAGGCTGAACATGAGCCAGCAGTGTGCCCAGGTGGCCAAGAAGGCCAATGGCATCCTGGCCTGGATCAGGAACAGTGTGGCCAGCAGGAGCAGGGAAGTGATCCTTCCCCTGTACTCTGTGTTGGTGAGGCCACACCTTGAGTATTGTGTTCAGTTCTGGGCCCCTCAGTTCAGGAAGGACATTGAGGTGCTGGAGCGGGTCCAGAGAAGAGCAACCAGGCTGGTGAAGGGACTTGAGCACAAGTCCTATGAGGAGAGGCTGAGGGAGCTGGGGTTGTTTAGTCTGGAGAAGAGAAGGCTCAGGGGTGACCTCATCACTCTCTTCAACTACCTGAGAGGAAGCTGTAGCCAGGTGGGGGTTGGTCTCTTCTCCCAGGCAATCAGCAATAGGACAAGATGGCACAGGCTTAAGCTCTGCCAAGGGAGGTTTAGGTTGGATATTAGAAAGAAGTGCTTTACAGAGAGAGTGATCAGGCATTGTTATGGCCTGCCCAGAGAGGTGGTGGATTCATCATCCCTGGAGGTTAAGATGAGGCTGGATGTGGCACTGAGTGCCATGATCTAGTAATCAGAGTGGAGTTGGATCAAGGGTTGGACTTAAAGGTCTCGGAGGTCTCTTCCAACCCAGTTAATTCTATGATTCTATTACTTTCAGTCATCCATTTTCCTGGAAAAAAACCCACTCCATAGGAAAAACTCATTAGTCTAGGTAAAATAAGCCTCAGCCTTCAATTACATGAGAAGCGGAGTTTTGCTATGTATAAACCAGCAAATTTTCATTCTTGAACTTTCTTGAACTTTCTATTTCCATCAAAAACAACAATTTCAAACTACATAAGCAACCTTTCCTTACTGGGATGCCACTGAATCCAATGGGTGGATCTCTTCTGCTTGTTCTCTCTCTCCCTCTGCCACCCTTTTCTATTTATTTCTGTCTCTCCACTTTCTCTGTTTCTATCTCTCTACTTTCTACTGCTCTCTCTCTCTATCTCTCTACATTCACTATTAGACAGAATTCACATTATTGACTTTGTCATGTGGTCTTATTTCTACCTTAATACAAGTAGAGGTACCTCCCACTGATTGGAGCTTCACAAGGTGAGTTATTTACCGGTATAGACCCAGTGGTATTTTTTATTCAATTGACTGAACTTGCAAATTTAACTCAGATTCTGGGATGTTGCTCTTTCCTCTAAAATTTCAGTCTGAATTCAGATTCTCAGGAGAAACTACTGCCTTCTGCTAGCCAAATAAATGGTGTAAAGTATGTCAAGCATGGTGTAAAGCTGAGCCACAAAGGATGAAGTTTTCATTAAAAATTGTGGCTCAAATGTCCTGACCAGCTTTTGGGTTAAGGTCTGAGTGCTGACAGCACTTGAACCTAATCTCATACCAGAGTATGTAGCAGACTTGCTAGCACTATAGCTGTCTCAGATTCCTTGGCTGAGTCCCAGGGAACAATAGCAGCTAACAGACATGACTCCCAGCCCTTGGGCAAGTCCCAGTACCATCTCCTTACAAACAATAACAAAAAAAAAAAATTAATAAAAAGAACACTGATAGAACTTCTAGTCTTCTCAGTTGTAGCTGCTCTTTTTTTTCCCTCTTGAGAAATAAAGTTAAAGAAGCCATGCAATATTTTGAGATGGTGTCTTGCAAGCTCTAGGGAGCATTTTAACCCCCAAGTTTGGATCTAGCTAGAGGAAAAGGTAATTTTGGAAAGTAGCTAGGATTATGAAGAAAAAAACAGCTGATAATCTTAGCCTAGCTTGAACTTCTCTCACATATGGTACTTTGGCACCAGTGATGCTACAATCAAATGGTAGGTGAAGGCAACATCAAGCGGTCATGGTAGTCTCTCTCAAGAAGTAATCAAAAAGAGGTAGGAAAGCAAAGGTTTTCTGAGAAAAAGGTAGATCAGTCAGGAGACAATGAAGGAGATAATATATTGCATAAAGGTGGAGAAAAGTAAGTAAGGAAATTAACGTGGAAGGAAAGGAACTGAACATAGAATTTAAGACACTGAAAGAGACAAAAATATTTAAGAAATAAGCCTGAACAAGGAAGATGAAAAAAGAACAAAGTAAAGATAATGAACCTTGAAACGTATATGTCCCTTGAGTATGACCAAATCAAACCCAACTAAATCACTTTTTTGTTTTGTGTTTAGGAGTTTGAAATAATACCTTAGAAATGAAGCCTTTAAGAGCAGTTTCTTTATTAAATCTGACAGGTAACTAAACTACTGTGGATGAAAATATGAATAAGAAAAAAATACAGGCAACTAAGAAGTTTTTGAATTTTAAAAATTAAAAGCAGTAATTTAAATCAGAAGTCAGTTGTATATAGTTGTACATTTTTACTGTCATCAATTACTAAAAATAAAAGACCAATGAGAGAAACATCTTCAATTTAATCATGTATGTCTTTTTAAGGAAAAAAAACACACCTCTAATCGTGCGCAGGTCAGTGTAGGAGCAACTCACAACTACTAAATGATCTACCTATCACAGAATCTGTCCTTTTTGGTCATGAACAACAGCATGTAATCTATTCATAGATAATAATATTTAAATATGTTTTCTTTATGTAGAGAAGGACATAAACCTTAGAACCATACACAAAGACAATGGCCAATTATGTACAGAAATTATTCTATTTATTCTTTTTATTGAGAAAACCTATTGGTACAATATTCAGAATGAATGTTTCTCTGTCCTTGAAACTTACACAGGAAAGTGCAAGATTATACATATGTGCTGCAAGTATACTTGTATCAATGCAGAATTGCTCATTTATATTTTTTTTAATGTGTCAATCCAAATCATGAAACAATAATTTTTTAAAAAAGGTCATGTGAGTTAAATGCTAGAAGCATCAACTGGGCAAGGTTATTCTTCATATTTTTAATAACAAGATAAATTGCTAACAGTTTATTTCTTAGAAACTACACACTTAGGTCCAAAACCTCAGCCTCCTTTTGCACATATGTATTTCTGCCAAGGCCTCAATCACCTCTACAGGAAATCACTCAAATAAGGAAATATACTTGCATAAAGCAAAGAATCAGATCAGGTCTAGCACTCTGTTTCTACGATACTTTCCCATCCATGCACTTGGAGTCCAAGGATGACTGAAGAAAACCATTAGACATGAAAGTTGCAGATGCTATATATCAATCTGTTTCTGGTGTTTTAAAGGGTTCCCTTGAAAAAGAAATTAAGAAATGACCAACAAAAAAGCCCTCCCCAAAAAACAAACAAGCAAATAAACAAACAAAAAAGTAAACTTGAAAAATATCTAGTGGTCTACAACTCACAAAAAGTAGAAAGCCACCAACTTGTCAGAGATATTTGTAACATTGTTATCAGAAACATGAATGTATTTTTGTGAGATGACAAATATTTTACAAGCATCTGTCTGCATTTTTTTTCCTACAGGGTAAATCCCTGGCTCAATTCTTATTCCTTCCACCCTACCGTTTGAAAAGCTCTTCCCAAAAGTACATCCAGTCCCTTTCATAGACAGAGTAATCAGAGTTCCCTCTAAACATTTCCCCTTCCCTCTCTGCAGCCAAACCTTCAAAAAAAGAAATAATATTAATATAGAAACTGCAAGGAACTGCATACAAAGCCAGATTATCTATATGCATACCACTAGTAGAAAATGTAGGAATTTGTGTTTCATTAACCCCCAGATATAAATGTCTCTTCTGTCCACAGGTACCCACAGATGCCCTTACTTTCATTCACCATGGGATGATGTTTATGACAGAAGACCTATGATTGGAGGTGACAATCTGTTTGACAGAGGAGAGTAAAGACATCCCAATATACTGATTTATCAGCTTTGGGAAGAAAGCTTTGAGGTTTATTTGAAGATGATCACTGATATTTTCCTGTGAAAAGCAAAATAACTGTTGTCACTACAGGTCTAAAAATATGTAAGAATTCCACGTGCTATTTTATATAGCTTTGACATTATATACTAAAAATACAGTGAGTATTTTTTTACAAGGAGGGAAGGAGCAGGAGTAGGATACCCCATAAGATTTCTTGAGTTGTTTATGTATCTACACATTACTAGAGTAAGTATATGTGAAAGAAAGAGTTTTCAGATTTTGCCTCTGAACTGATACCCTTTTCTAAGCACTAAAAAGGCCTGAAATTTTTTACTAGAGAGGGAGGAACAGATGACCTATACTCTACCTGTATGCTGAAGGATTCCTGTCTTCTGAAGCATCTAATGCTGGTAGCTATCTAAAATGAGCCATTCACATGTATCTGCCTCAGTATGGAAACTCCTAAGCATAAAAATAGAAATAAATGTTTATAGATGTATGCAGTTTTAAGGGGAGAATAAGCAAGCAGTTTAGCAGCCTACAGAAGTGAGATTAATCACGGCCAGATTGGCTATCTTTGAATGGAGAACAAGGAAGGATTAGGAAAAGAAAGAAAAGAAAAATGAACTGACTGTATAGTGGTACAGAGAGTTGATTATTTGTATAAATAGTCTTCAGAACAGACAACCCTTTCAAATTTTCATAAGACTGAATTCACATTTTTTCAAAGTAAAATGAGAGTTACTGTGGAGTTCATGTTTTTGATCTGCAGAAGCATCCAAGACATGCTTCAGAACACATAGTGTTCTAGTGAAAATAATAACATCACAATATTCTTCTTCAGGATAATGTTCTTAAATATTTTACTACATGCTTTAAATGATGGAGAAGGCAAAAGCTGGAACAGACATAATTATTTCAGTGAAATAAATAACAATGTCAGTGTTCCAAGTTGTGCAAAAAGTCCATCATAGGACTAGAAAACTAGATTCACCAAGACCTAAAGGGATGCAATCACACATTTTAATTTTCTTCGGGTAAAACCCTACGACACATTTCAGCATTGTTCTATATAAAAAGAATTAATGACTTTGCTTTAATGAAAAGTATTGATTTAGTGAAGAGTACATATTACAGGTACAGAAATGGTTTGATCAGGATCTTTATCAAGATGGAAAAGTAGAAAGTATTTCAGGCAATGGTCCCACTCTGTTGCTACATGAGTTTTCCTTGAAAAGGTGTAGTAACTACCTCAGATTACACAGGTATACCTCCTGTTTTTAGAGGTTGGTCTTGTAGACACTCATCTGTCTCACTTATAAGCCGGGTGAATGAAAAGACCTAAAGATTTGTAGCACAGAGAAAACTTGCAACTGGAATATTTCAGGATCTTAACTTTTACAGAAATACTAACTCAGAGAGCACAGTGCAGAATTTTAAGTCCTTCCCAAGGCCTGGTTTGTAATACGGAAATATGGATAAACCATGTACTCATGGTGTCTCGGATGTCACTGCCATACAGCAAGTCTATCTCTGGGTTGACCACATTTTGCAGAGATGGGGCCCAGAGTTTCTGGATCAGAAAGTATACCTAATTAATATCTACTAACTCTTGGATTTATTTAATGGCCTAGGGCATGTTATTACGTCCTGATAACCCTATCCACTGGTCAGCTTATATGCCAGCTCACTAATTGCTGGGGAAAAAATGTGATCTCATAAGGAGTTTGAGCATTATTTGGAGGTTTCCTTTGGTTTTAGGGTTTTACTGCACAGATATTTGGGTAAACAGGCTGGCAAACATATATTTTTCCACTTTGAAACTAGTGCAAATTCACTTTTATAATTCATAGGACTTTACTTCCATCTGGTGAAGAGTAAGAGGGCCGGCAGCTACTTTTACTCTTACCTGTTCTTAATAGACGTATCTCTTTACACTGTTCTCAAAACTGAAAATTAAGTGTGCACTACATTTAGTCACACATGTGGCTCAGGGAGCAATAACTAAACTGAAACTGGGAAAACTGCAGAAAATCATGCATTGGAAACTGTAAAGAAAGAATTTCCATAAGCTACTCTGTGACCAAAAAGGCAGAAAAACATCAGACATCACACAACTTTCTATTGTAGATGATCCCAAAGAAAAAGAGGTGGAATCAGTGTTTAACATTATAAATACTTTACCAGAAAAAAATTCATAAGGCTCTTGCAATGTAAGCTTACTCTTGAAAATTCAATATTTAATTTCAGAGCCAGAATTTTATTCATTAAGAAAATAATGTATAAAATTACCATACTCTTCCTTCCATTTTTCCATTTTCAGAATAATGAACTACCACGTTGGATACACAGGGGCATCAAAGGATGCCCAGACATTTTTAAAAGTAAAAACAGACCCAGAAACCAATAATCCCCAGAAGGTAACTATTTAAACTCAAACCTGAAGTCCTACTTTAAATAGGTATAACTATCATATACTGATAGGAGATTGAGACAGTTATGGAGAAGAAATTGTGGGAGGAGACACATGAAGAAGAAGAAAGAAGAAGAAGAAGAATAAATAATAAGAAGAATAAAGGACAATAAGAAGAAAATAAAGAAGAAGAAGAAGAATAATAATAGTAAGTAAGAAGAGTATATGAGCACAAGAATAATAATAATAAATAAGAAGAAGAATAAAGAAGAAGAAGAATATAAAGAAGAAGAAGAAGGAAAGAATAAAGGTATAAGGAATAGAAGAAGAAGAAGAAGAAGAAGA